>NC_092419.1:34258719-35508719 GCF_040894005.1 Engystomops pustulosus
CTCCAGAAAAATTTTTTGGTCTCTGTGACAATTGGATTTGAAAAATGTTGGATTGTTATAAGAACCAAGATTAACAATAAAGCTCAATTGCAGACACCTTTAATAACTGTTATGGCTGATTATTGTAGCCTAGGGCTAAAGTACAATAAATTACCAATATCCAGAGGTCCTTTTGTAACTAGGGGTCGTCTGTAAGTCGGGTGTTCTTAAGTAGGGGACCACCTATATGGAAGTACAGAGCCTGCAGGAGGGAATCAAATCAAAATGAGGGTGTGAACTGGACCTAAGAGCTCTGGGAAGAGTAACAGCAGAATTTTACCAGATGGGTTACGTAGCGAAGCAAAAAAAGAGTCGGATTTAATTTGGTGCCTGAAATATGACTATTTTGTAATTAATCTACAAACCAACATATAGATTCATTCTTGTCAAGTTAACACCAAAAATAAAGTTTATTTATCATCCTTGCGTCACAGAGCAGATATCACCAAAATATGCATAAAAGATAAAACACTGCCAACATTTAGCAGTCTCATAAAAAAATAAGTCTCCATACACACTGCTGTGTCTTTTTAATGAGATTCAGACGTCCCTTCAAGCTCCTATAATTAAGAAATCTTCAAGGCCGTTTCGATCAGAACATTTTAGATTCTGCATTTCAATATCTTAAAGGACTATGTATTCCATAATTCACGAGCAGCCATGACAACCTGCCCCCTCTAATAGAAGACAGACGTTACACAGCTATCCGGAAATTAAATTCCAATTGCCGGCCATCAATGGCTTTTTCAACGTGACTTTAGTAAGAAAGTACAGAGACATATGAAAGGGGCAAAGCACCCTAACCTTGACTCGACATATCCCCCCATAAAGAATGTTGTATATTATTGTTATTTGTACAGATGCAGACAATGTTATCATAAGATTAGCAGAAGATTTGGCGATCTCTCAGGCATAGCTCAGAAATTAGAAACTGACGTTTTCCCATAGACTTGTCGAGGTTTAACTGCATTTTTGGTGAGCTGCCAAATGGGAATGAAGCCAAAATTAGTAGTCACACACAAACAAACTACCAAAAAAAAAAAACATACAGCTTGATGGAAATATATGGAGTATGGAATGGATCCAAGCACCATCGAAGTCATGAAGCTGGGCAGAAGGATGATAAGTGGTGAGGAGATACATTAGTGTTAACCAAACAAACCACATTAGATGGTCCATAAATTCTCATGTATCTAGATCTAATGGGGGCAAATTTGAGGTTTTAAAGATGAACAAATTCACAGAAATTAGTTTTAAGACTATGTCCATAGGATTTGCTGTTACACTGGGTATAAATAAATTCAGTCTATAGTGTTCCGAATGCAGGAAAAGCCGGATCAGATTTTCCGGACCCCAAAGGGATGGACAGATGAATTTCCAGCGTCATATTGCTCAAATTTCCCTAATGGGATTATGTCGGGTTTCCTGAATTTTTCCTTTTTGCCCTGATTTGCCCCTGGTTTTTGGCGCACCCAATCGGATTATGTTGCATCGGCGCCGGGTTTCATGCGACACAAATCCAGACTGATTCTGACAAAGCACGGAATTTAAAAAGCAAATTGTGTCGCACTCACTTGTATCAGCACTCACATGCACCGGGAAGAAGAAGGTGAACTCCGGCGGACTTCAGCGGGGGAAGCGACACATGCAGGAAATTGGATGCACGATCTTAGTGAATTGCGGCAGACCCGAATCCTTGTCGGACAACACACGGCGGGGATCGCGACGTGATGGGTAAGTAAATGTGCCCCATTGATGTAGGTCTGGTTTCAGTTGAAAAAAGAAAATGCATAAAAAGCAACATTTTAGGCCAGAAAACTGACGTAGAAGTACTGATAATTCTCTCACTATGTGACTATGGCTTTAGTATTGATCAGACCCAATACTAGTCAACACATAGATGACTAGTCATCTACTTCATACATGGTTTCCCTACTTCGGACATCATGATCCATTATTAAACCCATCCAAACGTCATGTTCTGTCCAAGCATGACCGATTTGACACAGAATAAGAGATGGATTCTGGAGGATAGTCTGTCTAGTTTGTAGCTTTTGATATATGGTCTATAGATTTACCATATTAAGCATTTACCAAGGATCCTTATTCATCTAAGATATTTTGTGTATATGTGTAAATTCTCAAGATGTAAGTCCATGAGTGAAGTCTGTTATTCATTATGGTCATCTTCAGAACAACTTACTATAAGATTCTGGAACATGTTTCACACTGTTTTTCCAAATTGTATAACACGGTGCAAATTCTTCACCTTCAAGAACAACTTCAGGAGATCTGTGCATGTTTTTCATATTATTCACTGCTTAAATCACCAAGTGTAGGAGAACTTGTCTCTACTTATCATGCATGTATAATGAGATCCTACACAAACGCCCGTGACCTTGTAGTGCACATGTGCGCCTCTCTTTCATGTGCAGAGGACCATCAAATATCTACCATGTGTTGGGTAGAGTTTCCTTCTTTCACCCACATATGCCAAGATTACTAGTTGGATCTGAAGTTACTAAAGCATATGGTGGGCTTCCAAGTTAGCCTCTGACTCAACATGCTATCACAGCTCTTTGGAGTTCCAGAAGAAAGCATACTTTGTAAATGAAAAGAACCATCTTGTGTTGTATGATCTGAGGTCTGCAGCCTCAGGAAAATACATAGCTATCCTCTCCATTAAGATGTGAATAATGAAGTGTTAGGGTTATAGCTACTAAGGATACTTTCCATCATATGTATCATAGACTAAATATAAGAACCTGACATAAACTATTTTAGTATACTGACAAGTGTCCTAAACCATAGAGCACATAGAGAAGAATGGGTCCCATGGGTGAAATCAGATCCGGTACATTTTATCATGCTGTTCCCGTAACAGTAGTTTTAAACTTGTTGACCGGTTAATCATCTCTTGCACAAAATGGCATCTGTCACCTTTTTTTTGAGAGGGACATACCATAATCTCTGCCTAAAAACTACATTGAAGGCAGCTCCCTTAACATCAATCATAAGGCACATTAGTGATGGGACGTTCGCGAATGAACCAGCACAAAGAGCTGGCTCTTTGCATAAACCATGGGAGTCGCCTCCCTTCAGTGAGCCTATGGTTCACTTAACCCTGTCCCTAATCGTTCACCGACCAGGATTCGGAGCTGGCGCGATTCACTGAGATTGTGCATCCAATTTCCTGCATGTGTTGCTTTCCCGCTCAGGTCCGCGGGAGTTCACCTTGTTCTTCCCGGGGCATGTAAGTGCATGGGTTGCGACACAATTTTGAATGTTAAATCCTGCACTCAGTCCGAATCAGTCGTGTTGTCCGACGGCCCACCCCCCGATTTGTGTCGCATGAAAGACGCCGCCAAAGTCCGATCACGTGCACCAAAACCCCTTCTAAATGCGTTGCTAAAAGGAAAAAGTCGGGAAACCCAACGAAGATGCGGTCCACGGACCCTTAGTAAATGTGACCCAATATTTTACGTCTCCTACCCCCAGATGCAAAACATCCCATCTCTGCTTTGACCTGTCCCATGTTCTACCATGTACTTCCATGAGTGAGGCATAAAGAAGTCATCCGTTCATCCTGGTATTTCCGGGCTCAGTTTAGGATAATAATGTCTAATGTAACAAGCGCCTGGAATATCGGGTAAAGTATAGACAGCAGAGGCGCATATTGTGATCTTTACATCTCTCTTGTGCTTTATATCCAGGCCAAATATTCCATTGAAGCGGCTGTCTAGTGGAGATGCCTGGCGTGTCACCGAGGACACCAAGTTGAATCATTTGCTTGATGTCTCGGAGGCCATAGTAGGTCCTGGAATTCTTTTCCATGTATGGGAATTTTGAGATTGCCATGAGTTTGACTTCCACATCCCCGCCCTTGGCAGAGAACATAGTACAACACTTGAGAAACAAGCGATGGTATGTATCCGTCTCAATGTATAAGATGTGCGTTATATCTGATGGGAATTAAAAAGAAGCCGGTTATTAAAGGGATACGGTGTAATTCTTCCTGGTTTATTTGCAGCGGAGGAGTCTAATCCTCAAACTGTATTTTCATTCCACATTGTACCGAGATCAAAGCGGCTATTCTGGCGCTGCTGCCAATTAGAAAGCAATGTATTTGTTTACCTAAGGCATGCGGGAATTTACTGACGTGGATGGTATACTACATGCTTCACCCGCCTGCCGACTGCTCCGAATACTTAGAAATGTCATGCTTCAAATTGGAGAGTGCACGCTCCCTGTCACTGCTGCTTTCATGTGCGAATCCTTCAGCGACGTTCAGCCTTGCTGGAGTTACAGCTATAGATCATAATCGCCCATCGGCTCCGTAATTCACAGGCCGGCAGCGTGCGGCCCGCCATGTGCCATGTTTTCATCACACACTACAGATGTAAGCTCACGTTATGAATGCCCTTGACAGTCATCAACCAAAAGTCTGAACAACTATTTACTGTTTACTCTACACACGGCAAAGTATATAGAAATTTATTTCATAGGGAGGCAGAGAAACCTACTGGACTTACATCACAGTGCAGAGATAATACACACAGTGATGTCACAGTACAGGGATAATACACACAGTGATGTCACAGTACAGAGATAATACACACACTGATGTCACAGTACAGAGATAATACACACAGTGATGTCACAGTACAGGGATAATACACACAGTGATGTCACAGTACAGGGATAATACACACAGTGATGTCACAGTACAGAGATAATACACACAGTGATGTCACAGTACAGAGATAATACACACAGTGATGTCACAGTACAGGGATAATACACACAGTGATGTCACAGTACAGAGATAATACACACAGTGATGTCACAGTACAGAGACAATACACGTAGTGATGTCACAGTACAGGGATAATACACACAGTGATGTCACAGTACAGGGATAATACACACAGTGATGTCACAGTCCAGGGATAATACACACAGTGATGTCACAGTATAGAGATAATACGTACAGGGATAATACACACAGTGATGTCACAGTACAGGGATAATACACACAGTGATGTCACAGTACAGGGATAATACACACAGTGATGTCACAGTACAGGGATAATGTACACAGTGAGGTCACAGTACAGGAATAATACACACAGTGATGTCACAGTACAGGGATAATACACACAGTGATGTCACAGTACAGGGATAATGTACACAGTGAGGTCACAGTACAGGAATAATACACACAGTGATGTCACAGTACAGGGATAATACACACAGGGATGTCACAGTACAGGGATAATACACACAGTGATGTCACAGTACAGAGATAGTACACACAGTGATATCACAGTACAGGGATAATACACACAGTGATGTCACAGTACAGAGATAGTACACACAGTGATATCACAGTACAGGGATAATACACACAGTGATGTCACAGTACAGAGATAGTACACACAGTGATATCACAGTACAGGGATAATATACAGTGATTTTTCAGAAAAAGGAAAATCGATTCAATTATATCACAATAGTGATATCAAGCATATAGTGAAATTACAGTGATGTCACAGAATAGATGTTTCTTAGTGGTTGAAGGAGTAGGTTGAAAACAAATTGCACCAACAACAGGTTCTTACTCCTTGGGTTTGGCTGCAGTCGTCATATGACACGGGGTATATGTGACGCCCTACAGACGATTTCCATACACTTTCTATGTAGATTTCTTTTTCCACAACACATGGATGAGATTGTGTAAATGCTTTTTACTAAAAGCTACTCCATATGTCTCAAAGAGGTGTCTACTCCATATACATGAGTGTAATTAAGAATCCTCAATCCCGGGGTTAAGTAGATTCATAATTCTGGTTGATGGAAATCTGACTTGTCTCGTAAGTTATCACGTAATCCTTCCAGTCACATCGCCTTGGCTCTAGTCACCCTAATAACACTGACAGGTGCTTCCAGCCCAGAAGATTGCCCCCATCATGGGCAGGTCACATTTCCTTGACATGTTCTTGCATTACCCCGGAGCCCAACTAGGCATCCGTCTGTCCTGACCACCTGCCACCTGACCCGAACGAATTGTTAGAAAGATGTGTCTCTTATTTCTATTAATTCTTGGACGCCTCCTCATTTATCAAAAAGTTCGAAGTGTATTGATACATTTGCACAACTTTTCAATACATTTTGCACGTGTTGGAAATTATTTTATTACTTTGTTTTATCAGATTTATTTTTTTTTTTAATTTTTACACTTTTCGAAAGTGGCTCAAAATATTTGAAGTATAAAATACTGTATACTATATATAAAGTATAAAATATTTGAAATTTGAAGCTTTTCCGTCCACAGAAGGGATAGAGCAGAGGTGTAACTTTAGAGGGTGCAAAGGATGCAGTCGCAACTGGGCCCAAGAGGCCTAGGGGGCCCATATGCTGTACCTTTACTATATGAGAGAACTAATACAGACAGTCCTTGTTTTACATTCAAGATGGGGTCTGTAGGTTTGTTCTTAAGTTGAATTTGTATGTAAGTCGGAACTGTATATTTTATCATTGTAATCCCAGCCAGAACTTTTTTGGTCTCTGTGACAATTGGATTTTAAAAATGTTGGGTTGTCATAAGAATCAAGATTAACAATAAAGCTTCATTACAGACACATTTGATAACTGATATATCTGTTTATTGTAGCCTAGGGCTAAAGTACAATAAATTACCAAAATCCAGAGGTCCGTTTGTAACTAGGGGTTGTATGTAAGTCGAGTGTTCTTAAGTAGGGGACCGCCTGTACTTCAGTTTATAATTATCTGCATTCTTTCATTTATTTAGCAAAAAATCTAAAACATAAAAAAATACCAGGCTCCAAATCTTAAAACAGAGCCTTTCATATGGCACTGGAGGTGACCTACAAATATTTTCAGGTGTCAGCGAATCTGAGTATCAAAAGTGAGATCCTTTATTCCAGTTCAGTGAAAGGAGCTTTCCTCACATCTGATGTATTTGTATTTTTTTCAGAATATCAATCTTCATGTATCATAATTCTATATTGTACCAAAGTGACGTAACTCCTTGCATTCTATATCACTATAATGCTCAAAGTCCTTAGTTCTAGTTACCCAAATAGTCCGGCGCTGCTATTCCATGGATTGGAATGGACTCTTTGCATCAGATATCACTATGTGACTCCTTTGCTTTAGTCACCCTTATAATCCACTGCTGCTGGTCTGAGAGGAAGAAGGGGCTCCTTGCATTATATTATCAGTATGATGCTTAGAGTCCTATCCTTGGAACCATGGCTTGTCTATGAAATCTGCCCTGTCTACAGTCTGGACCGAGCACAGTTGTATTACATCGGCCTCACACTGTCCAGTAGTTAATGGTAGAATTGGACTATTTTAGGGCCGGGCTGTTTCTCAGTTTAAGTAGGCCCCTGGGCAACAGAGCCTTAGTGCCACACTGTCCCCCCACACATAAGCCACACTGTACCCCCATAAGCCACACTTGTCCTGCCCATAAGCGACACTGTTTTCCCCTGTAGATAAGCCACTGTGTCTCCCCATAAGCCACACTGTCCCCCCATTAGCCACCCTGTCCCCCTTCATTAGCCACACTTCCGCCCCTCATTAGTCACACTAGATCATTAGTCACATTAGATCATTTGTACCCGTGTCTTAAAGCAACACTGGTACAATTGTTCCAGGGCCGACATTTTTTCTGCCTCCCAAGTGGGCCCCTCTAGCACCCTTGGGCCGTGGCACTTGCCTGGGTAAGCCGTGTGCTGGCGCTGGGCCTGTGTAAGGGCCCACCCCTTTAACAAATATAATTGTAACACCCAGTTCTCATTTTATTATTTGCTAGGAAGGAAAAGATGCAGTAAAATGTGGTTTTATCAAGTATATATCAAAATCTCATGACAAATGACAAGTCCCCGTAAAATTCTTTATTTCAAGTCTAGGCCACCAGACATCTCTAGGGTTTCAGAGTCTCCTGGTGACAGTTTTCCCTTAGGCAGAAATTGCTTCTTTTCCTGTTAGTGTCCCTTTAAGTCAGATTTGGTGTGGTAATTGGCGCTATGATTTAAGAAGTCAGCATGTCTGGAGTATTTCTAGGTAAGTACATAACCTCTAAATATGCAGCGCGCAGGTTGTAATTATGCTGAATAGCCACTTAGGAGACATCTCCAATTGATTTAAAGGAGTTCTAGTGACTTAACACAGACGCTATTAAATCCTATTAAAATCAAGTGAAAAATCAAACTTTAAATGCACATTAAATTAGATGAAAAACATCCCCAAACTGATCCTTCAGCTGGACACATAGAGGTCGCCCACCACCCCAGGCCTGGATATTCATATTAATGGATGCATATCTCCGATGCATGAGGAATTTTTAAAAATGATGGGCTGACATCTTGTCGTCCCTGTAGTGTTTCAGGTCAGCTCTGTAAGTACAGGTTAATTAATACCTAAGGTTACTTACCGAGGAGACACTGATATATACTTCAGCCGATTCTTCCCTAATAGAACTGGGAATTTATTCGGCTCAGATATGAGGAATGAAACAGGATGAGAGAAGTCAATGATTTCATTCTCGTCTCTGGATAATGTAACAGTCATTAAAAAGCAAGTTTTGGCTTCTGCTCTGAAGGTCACAGAGATCTGCATATTTGCATAATGAGGGATGAGACGTGGACAAGGTCATGTGTAAGCCTGTAAGAACGCTGCTTGTAGGTCTGACCAGTGTCACAGGATTAGTGGATTCATCATCATTATCCTTAAAGTGAGATAAAAGCCCTGGATCCAGAGGGTAAATATCATCTGACATTTACCTTGCAACAAACGTTTGAAAAACATACTAAAAAACAGGCGCACATTTACCAAGCTCCTGCGCCACTTTGCACGTTCTTTCATGCTCAAACTGCTTGCTCATGTATATATGGTGCACAAAACCCTATCCGTTCCGGGGCTCAGTCCAACCGTGCACCACATTTATCATGTAGATTCCAACAAAAATTAAGCTCTGTCAGAGGAGTGGAGGGGCGCTAGATTCATGAAAAATCTTGAATCTGGCGCCCCCTGTGCACACCACACAGGCAAACTGCACATAATACAGACTGCACTGTTTTTAGTAAATCTGGGCCATTGTGTGTAAATAAGGAATGCCAATATTATTAGTCAACTATGATTTATATTCTGTATATTATAATAATTTTCCCCTCTGCAGCCTCAAATCCTACATCTCAGTTCTTCCTGAGCTGCTGGATGGAGTTCAGCTGCTATGATGTCTCCCATACACTGCATGACGTTAGTACATGTATTTTTCGCATTAGCATGAGTAAGTTAATTCACTACATTATAAAGAAGTATAGAGTAACTGCAACACCCCCCACCGGGGCCTAGCCTTTTCTTGGAGGCAGCCAGGGCCCAGAATACCGGAGTGGCTGGCGGTTGTGGCCTAGAGCATGCTGATGTCACGGTGCTTGGTATGGGGAGCGGAGGGCTGTCCTACAGCCTGGCAGGTCTCCAGCAGGTGGCGTGTGCAAGAAATATGGAGGGAGAGGCTGTGGTACTGGTTTCTCCCTGGGGCAACCCCTGAGGTGTCTGTAGGATGAATCCCTGGGTGATGGATGAGGTAGCCCGTGGTGGTAACAGCCATATCCAGGGATCAGACAAAGGCAACGTTGTGCAAAGAAACTTACAGTTCTTTATTCAACAGCAGGCAATGGCCAAATGATAACAGCAGGTTTAACAACAGATTCTGGAAGCTGGAAGAGTCATCGAGAGTTGGTCCACAGGAAGGTTACACGCAGCCTGTAGTTTCAGGCTGGGCTGATAGAGATGGAGATTAGTCCGAGTGGTGGATCTCAGCTCTGGAATTAAGTCTACTGACTTGCCCTGGGTGCTAGGCAGTGGCCTGAAGCACCTATGATTACTGGTATGAGGACACTGGCTAATGCAAACTCTGACATCTGCTGCTCCCTCCACTGCTCTCTGCCCAGACAGACCATCAGCTCTGGTTCTCTCAGAAGACCATGACTGAACCAGCAGGGGTTTATATGCTCCCTTGGTCAGGGTGGTAGCACTTCTCCAATCAGCTTCCAGCAAACTTTTCAAGACCATCATTGGACAATAGCATTAGGTATTGTTAACTCTTGCGTTACCAGGCCCATGCATACACAGCAAATTTTATATTGAGAAGAACATTCACTCATGAACATATGTCCATAAAAGCAGAAAGGACACATCCTCCATTCCAGAAGAATCTTGATTCTAGTACCATATGTAGGGTGTGATTCCAGACTTGTAGGAGCGATAATATTCATGCAGCCCAGGGCCCACGGCAGGCTTAATCTGACCCTGCATGAGACTAGGCTATGCATTGTATCATATCATTACTTTCCTATCTTGATAGACAAAGAGATTATAGACACAGGGTGGAAAGAACAGGTCAGCATTTTAAATGGAACTTTAGGAGCAGATCAGTGGCATAACTAGGAGAGTTTTTTTGTCAGCAAGACTGAAAAAACCACAGATATGGCGCAACTTCACTTCTGAAGTGTCTTTACAGGCAGTCCTTGGGTTACATACAAGATAGGGTCTGTAGGTTTGTTCTTAAGTTGAGTTTGTATGTAAGTTGGAACCGTATACTTTATTATTGTAACCCCAGTCAAAATTTTTTTGATCTCTGTGACAATTGGATTTTAAAAATGTTGGATTATCATAAGAACCAGGATTATCAATAAATCTTAATAACAGACACCTGTGATAACGGTTATAGCTGTTTATTGTAGCCTAGGACTAAAGTACAGAAAATTACCAAAATCCAGAGGTCTGTTTGTAACTAGGGGTCGTATGTAAGTCAGGTGTTCTTAAGTAGGGGACCGCCTGTATTTATAATGTGGATTTTTCAGTCTTGCTGACAAAAAAACTCCTCCAGACCGCGGGATTGATCCCCTGGACGCTTAATCCTCGTGGTTCCTCGTGTCCACCGGCAGCACTCCACATATATCGGACTACATGCTAGGCTACAAGATAGCCGCAAGGTGAGCAGTTTTAATTTGAACTTAAATCATCCTACCAACTAACTCTACACTTGAGTCGTAGCGCCCTGGTTCTTCCCTTCTATCCTTGATTCATAGAATCGGTCCAGACCATTTTCTCGTAACTAGGAGAGGCAGGGCCCCATAGCAAACTTCTGAATGGGGCCCCACTTAACCCTTACAAATATACGTACAGGATATACAAACCATATATAAATATGCATACAGTATTAAATCTTGTGGGTCATGCTTGATGTCAAGGGGGCTGCCGTACAAGGAGGCTAAAAGGCATGGTTTTCCTTATCCCATCCTGGAAAACGGATTTACATTTTAAAAGTACTATATACACAGACATACAGCATATACATATAAAAATACAGCATACACACATTTAGCTGAACATAGAGAGAACCCTAGCCAGAACCAACAAAATTGTCCTCATCAGATGATAGGAAATGGACATCTGAAAGCAGCTATGGAGATGTAAAGATGTACCACAGGGAAAAAAAAACTAGAAGAGGAAGAAAAGAACATAGAGGGATAGAAGGAGACACACCAGGAAAATGCATTTTCAATCTAAGCTCTAAAACTTTGAATGAAAAATCATAGAAAGATATTAAATAAAGGATTACAGTTTGTCCCAGAAGCTAAATTGGATAAATCCCAAACAAATTTGTAATATTAATGTGAAAAAGTACTTCACCTCAAAATTGTGTGGAATAAGAGGAGACATGGAGACACCAAGCTAAAAGAAAAATCAGATTGTATCCCTAATATTAGTAATAATGAGAGTGTAAATACCTTTAGGAAGATTGTTTTAAATTAATTTGAGAACATAAAGAGGAAAAGTTGGAAAGATAATCTGACAAAAGGAGAGAGATTTGCTATTCAAAATCTTAGACAAGATAAGGAGATAGTAATAAAAAAAAGTACTGATAAAGGGGGAGGGGGCTATCTTGAATAAGAAAGACTATAAGGGATACTTCACATTGGGGTTGTTTTTCACGTCCGTGGTTCAGTGATTTCCTTGGATGCCTTACAAAGCCATTAATTTCTATGGGTCTTTTCACATTGTCTTGTATTTTCAATCCGTTGTCCGCGGAAAAAAATTATGAAAGATGTCCTATTTTTTCATGGTTACGGATCACGGAAGCCAATAGAAGTCTATGGTTCCAGAAAAAAACTGATGAAACATCTGTTTTTTTCCACTGATGAGGCTGATGTTGTGATGTTTTCAAAGCAATGTTAAAAAAATATTTTTTGTGGACACGGAGACAAAACGGAAGGAAAGCGGATACAAAACAGAAGAAAAACGGAGACACAAAGGAGACAAAACGCGACGGATGCGCAACTGAAGCTAAGCACCAATGCCAATGTGAAAGAGCCCTAACTCAAAAATGTATAGACAGCTTAAAAATACAAACACATATATGAAGATAAAAGGTGATCCCACAAACAAATTTAAAGAAGAATTAGAAAACTTAGTAAAAGATGCAGAAGAGAAGGGCATTCTATGTGAAAATGAATACAGACATTTAAATATAAAAAAATCACAAAATTCCAAAATTCATTGTTTATGGCATGGACGCTGGGACTGGTTCTTAATCCAGGTGCTCCTCGGAGTTGTATTGTGCTTTTAACATTATTTGCTAAACTTTTCTCTTCCAAAAACTATTGACGATTCATTCACTGCCAGCATTCACAACTGATTCCATTGATGTGTGATGGGAGGAGCTATTTGTGTCATGATAACTATGGAGCTGGGTCGATTTGTAAGTTTGGAATTGGATGCTATGATATAATTAAGGAAATTTACAATCAATGATAAACCAGGGACAGTTACTCATAGATCCAGGCACCGTGACTGTGGCAATCTTTATATATTTGTTATCCATGACCTCCTTCCTTCTAAGATCAACCTTTAAAATTATAATAGAGAGCCAGAAAGACTCTGGGGGTGTTATCAGACCCCTCCATGTTGCAGCTTAACCCCCCTGCTCCCTCAGCAATTCCCCGCTCCCTCTGCCTGATGTAATCTCTCTGGTGCACAGGAAGTTTCAGCACATAGTGGGAGGAGGGAAGTGCTGCTGCATAGTGATAGCCTGTGAATCTGCAGCACAAAGAGGCTCTGGGAACCACCCCAATAGCCTTTCAGGCTCAATACCATAATTTAAGTACATTTTAGAAGGAAGGAAACCATAGATAACACATGTAAGACGATTACCACAGTCCCAGCACCTGGATCTATGAGTAATTGTCCCTGGTTTATCCTGATAGAAATTTTCTTTAAGTAGTAGACCATATGCAATTCAGAGACTGGGTTTATCTTCATTCTGTAACCATAATGGCAAGAACTTTCTGACAATGGTGAAGGATGGCCCTGCATATGAGTTACATACAAAACAGGTGTGGAATTTTATAACCAAAACTTTTTGCAAATGTACTTGAATTTTTATGTTAAATTCATTAGAACACAAAGAGTGTTATTAGGTTTAGCACAACTACACCATGTTGTACGCGTCACATTAGACTTTCTATAAGGTGGTTGCAGATATATTTACATTCTGGTTACTGTAAAAGAACAGTAGACTGTCATTTTAATGTTTTGTTAAATTTTTTTTTGGAATAATTTATTCTTTCATGCCGAGTAACTGATAATTAGCTATGTTACCCCCTAACTACCCTTAATTAGCGGCTGTGCTGTGCCCCTGAAATAATAAAATAGTAGTTTACTAAGACCAAGCAAATCATAACTTACAACCAAGCGATGAGCCCTCTGCAGAGTCTACGGGGAGAGCATTGAAATATCTAGCATAGCATATAATTACCTTTCAACGATTTCCTGTCCGTTCCAGCAGGAGGTGTCATTTTCGGCAATGGTGGTATGACGACAGACGAGCGCAGGCAGGCTGCCATAGAAATGACTATAGGCTTTCAGCTTCATTATAAACTCCCTGCAAAAACCACAAACACAGTTAGCAATGTCATGTTAGCAGATGCTCAATGAGCCCATTAATAGGACTCCAGCGAGATCCGTCCTCCAGTTATTTTTATGATTTATGAATTTGGAATAAACATTTTATAAGGGTTATTCACACTTTGTCGGCACGGCGTGGTTTTGCCACAATTTTAAAAAAGTTGGGAGATAACTGTAATGCGTGAATATCAAGAACAGTTTTTTGATCTTCCTCCTCTTTGATCCTGTGGGTGTAATGGTCCCCAATGTTGCACTGGTTTGGAGATGTCTGAAATTCCTGCATTGTGGAAGAGTTCATATATAACTGAGGGTGACAGACTTCAGTTTGCTTATCATCATGATAAAATGGGTGTGGAGTAGTGATTTTCAACCTGTGTGCCGCGGGGAAAGTTCTCCGAACCATGGTGCCCCTGTGTAGCGCTGCCGCCGCGCCCCCGTGTTTCTGTGACCATACTTACCTACAAGCCCCGCGTTGGCGATCCGCCCATCTTCTGTAGCTCCTGCACCGCGCGGCCCATGTCACGTGACTGACGCGACCTGACATCAGGTCGCGTAAGTCACGCGACCAGAGGCACGCGGTGCAGTAACTACAGAAGATGGGCGGATCGCCATTAGGAGTGAAGGTACGCGGAAGAAGACATCAAGGGTAAGTATATAAGGTTATTATTTGTATAGGGAAGGCAGCTAGGGTCATTTTTTTAATTAGTAAAGGGAGGCTGGGGCTTTTTATTAGTTAAGGGGGCCACTAGGGCCTTTTAATTAGTAAAGGGGGACCTCTAGGGCCTTTTAATTAGTAAAGGGAGGCCTCTAGGGCCTTTTAATTAGTAAAGGGGGCCTCTAGGGCCTTTTAATTAGTAAAGGGGGGCCTCTAGGGCCTTTTAATTAGTAAAGGGGGGCCTCTAGGGCCAATCAATTAGTAAAGGGGGGCCGCTAGGGGCTCTTAATCAGTAAAGGGAGGCCGCTAGGGGCTCTTAATTAGTAAAGGGAGGCCGCTAGGGGCTCTTAATTAGTAAAGGGAGGCAGCTAGGGGCTCTTAATTAGTAAAGGGAGGCCGGTAGGGGCTCTTAATTAGTAAAGGGAGGCCGCTAGGGTCTTTTAATTAGTAAAGGGAGGCCGCTAGGGTCTTTTAATTAGTAAAGGGAGGCCGCTAGGGTCTTTTAATTAGTAAATGGAGGCCGCTAGGGTCTTTTAATTAGTAAAGGGAGGCCGCTAGGGTCTTTTAATTAGTAAATGGAGGCCGCTAGGGTCTTTTAATTAGTAAATGGAGGCCGCTAGGGTCTTTTAATTAGTAAAGGGAGGCCGCTAGAGGTTTTTATTAGTAAAGGGAGGCAGCTAGGGGCTTTTAATTAGTAAATAGAGGCCGCTAGGGCCTTTTAATTAGTAAAGGGAGGCCGCTAGGGTCTTTTAATTAGTAAAGGGAGGCCGCTAGAGGTTTTTATTAGTAAAGGGGGGCCGCTAGGGGTTTTTAATTAGTAAAGGGAGGCCTTTTATGACTGTTTTAGTGTCATTTTGTGCTATTTTGGTTGGTGGTGTGCCCCAGGATTTTCTAAGTATAAAAAGTGTGCCGCGGCTCAAAAAAGGTTGAAAATCACTGGTGTATTGGGTTGGAGAAGTGTTTTATTGACGTGTTATTTTTTAAACAAATTTAATTTTTTTTTTATAATAATATAATTATATTATGTAAAATATGTCTTCTAGTTTTGTGTTGTGGCTTATGTGTGTTATTATGTACAGTACAGTGAAACAATTTCCCTTTTGGGATACATAAAGTGAATGTAATCTGTAAGAATTTTATTTAAAAAATCTTGGCTCTCTAAAGGGGCAGTAACAGAAGAAAACCCATCAGTTTGCAGCTCTCTTTAATTTTTGCATTTCCATATTTTGCTCCCCTTCTTTAAAAATCCATCATTTTTTAATTTTTCTGTGCATAGAGCTTTATAAGTGCCGTATAGTGGCTGGATTTCATATTTCATGCCATATATTGGGAAGTTGGAAAAAATTCCAAATGCAGTGAAATTGATGGAAAAAACATGTTTGTGACAATTGAGTCCTCTCCATAGCCGGTAAGTCTTTGCTGCATATTGCAGCACCGATCGCGAGTGTTAACCCCTACATTGCCGCCGGCAAAGCTGCAGGCAACTTCAAAAAGATGGTGGCGCAAGGGCGACGCTATCTTGTTGGAGATTGTCACTCCCCGTGACGTCATCGGGGAGCGCCAATCCGTTGCTATGACAGCCTCGGATCTTCCAAAGACCTCAGGCTGTCTGGATTTAACCCATGCCTTACTATGTGCTAATTGTACATTGTAATGTATGAGGATGAAAATCCCCATATACTGCCTTACTGTAGTATAGCAGTCTATGGTAGGATCAATCAGATAACCAAGGGTTAAAGTACCCTAGGGAGTCTGAAAAATAGTAAAAGCATATTAAAAAACTGTTTATTTTAAAAACAGTTAAAAAAAAATTATAATAAAAAACCTAAAAATTTTAATCACTCTTCTTTCCCTAGAAGCCATATAAATATTAAAAAACCTGTAAAAATCATAAACACATCAGGTATTGCTGCATCCGAAAATGCCCGGTCTCTAAAAATATAATAACGGTTTTTCACTGCGTTCAACCCTGTAACAGAAGAATTTGAAATTGGAACTTTTTTGCCATTTTGAAAAATATAAAAAATTCAATAAAAAGTGATCAGAAGGTCGTACAGCCCTAAAAATGATAGCATTGAAAACTTCATCAAAAGTTGCAAAAAATGAAGAAAAAAAACACAGCTCCATAAAGCAAAGTATGAAAAACTTGTTAGCACCAGATGATTGTGGGGAGTGAAAAATGGAAAAAACAAAAAAGGGCCAGGTCCTTAAAGGGTTAATATTAATGCTGAATAATAGTCAGACAGTATATTGTATCACAGTCAGAGAATATGCAGCTGCTAGATATTAACCAGTCAGCTGCTTAGAAAAAAAAAAATCTTCCTGGCACAAGTGTTTGGCAGAGAGACTGGGCATCTGGCCAATCTATGTAGTAAAAATACACAAAAAAGGAAACTGCAATTACTACTGATGTGTAATCATTGTTTATAGCAACATGTAGTGTGTGGGAGAAGTATGAGAGGAAAGTCATTGTTTGGAGTGTGCGTACAGGTATAACTGCTTCTTACTGGCAGACACATGTCCTATGTACTATTCTATGTATCCTGCTGCCTCCACTAGGGGGTGCAGCTGAGTACTGCGCCTACTGATCATTACACTAATGTTACAGCGCCACCTCTGTCCAGGGGACTGAAGCGCAGTATGTGGGGCTTATACTGGGAGAAGGAAGAGACATTGATCCTGCTGTTTATCCATGTGTTTTCTATTCCGCACTGAGTTTTTAATTCAGTACTTTACATGCTCAAAAGGAATCCATATCCATTCCATGTAAAGAACAATCGAAATATAAGTTGGTCTTCATACACACATTTTATCTCATAAACTACTTTCATTTCCACAAACTTTATAACCACCACATATATGGAACGTCCCCAGTAAACGGGTGGGCAGATGCTTCTAATAACAATGTATGGCTATGTTTATGGGGGGTTTTCATTGTCTCTTGTTTTAGGAAAAGAACTGTAAAAAAAGGAAGACCCCTTTGTGTAAAATGGTTACTACTAACGAAGCAAAGAATATCTTATTAAAGGAAAATTGGCACCACTTTAAACCATACAAAGCAGTGTTAGGTATTGTCCCTGGAGATCCGTGTAATCATACCTTTGTTAGTGTTAGTGGCAGCAGGACTGTGAAAAATACATTTATATTACAGGATTGTAGTTGGATTTGGACAGCTCTGTCTCCTAAGTAACTTCTGTTACAACAGGACAAGGGGGCACACAGATTGGTGTTTTAAAGGTATTTGCTTTGCACCCAAAGTGCACAAACTAAAAATTCAGGGGGATAACAAGTGTTTACTTAGGGGACTACTTTGATAATTATCAGTGCTTCATATCCCTTTTGGGTAGTAAAAGGATATAGCTACTACCCAAAAGGCATTACCATAAATGTTTAGTATGTTGTATGGGCTGTGTTTTCATGGGGTGTTTCTGCAAAGGGATTATTTCTAGACATGGGTGTCATACTATTATTGATTTGTAATTTGTATTATTTATCGGACCTGTTGTCCCCCCTAATCTTTTGTTTGTGCACGGTAATGTCTGTGACATTCAAACATAAGCTCTGCAGCAGTGGGGGGGGGGGGGGAAGTGTTCAGCAGTGAAGAGATCTCACACACCAGTGCACCATAGCACTCTGAATACAGCTACAATCCTGGAATATACTGTATATACTCGAGTATAAGCCGACCAGAGTATAAGCCGAGACCCCTAATTTTCACACAAAAAAACTGGAAAAACATATTGACTCCAGTATAAGCTGAGGGTGGGAAATGCATTGGTCACAGCCCCCCCAGTCTATATCCTGCCAGCCCCCTGGAGTATATAGCCAGCCAGACCCCTGGAGTATATAGCCAGCCCCCTGGAGTATATAGCCAGCCAGCCCCCATCAAGTATATTGCCAGCCAGCCTCATCAAGTATATAGCCAGCCAGCCCCCATCAAGTATATAGCCAGCCCCCCCATCAAGTATATAGCCAGCCAGCCCCCATCAAGTATATAGCCTGCCAGCCCCCATCAAGTATATAGCCTGCCAGCCCCATCAAGTATATAGCCTGCCAGCCCCCATCAAGTATATAGCCTGCCAGCCCCCATCAAGTATATAGCCTGCCAGCCCCATCAAGTATATAGCCTGCCAGCCCCCTCAAGTATATAGCCTGTCAGCCCCCTAGAATATATAGCCTGCCTCCCCCCTCAGGTATATAGCCTGCCTGCCTGCCCCCTGGAGTGTATAGCCTGCCAGCCCCTGCCGGTCTGGCGCAGGCACCATGACTTCAGCTGCAATCTGACATCATGGTATGTGCCGATGCGGCTGACGTCACGAAGACTGTGACGGACAAGGACCTGATGTCGGAGCCGCGATGGATGCTGGGGAGCGCCAGAAGGTGAGTTCACTTTTTGTTGCTTTCCTTGACTGGAGTATAAGCCGAGTTAGGGTTTTTCAGCACATTTTTTGTGCTGAAAAACTAGGCTTATACTAGAGTATATATGGTATATCTATTTTTCACAATTTTCCTTCAGCCAATAAAACACATACAAAGGTATGAATATACAGATCTCCAGGGCCAATACCTAACACTGTCTGCAGTCTGCATGGTCAATGCTGCTCATTTATATCTCATTTAAACATAAAGGGGTCCAATTGCTGTATTTTTCTAGCAAGTCATCAATATCCGTTAGGGTTCAACATACCCCAGTTTATCAGTTGAATGAAGACATGTTTAAAAGCAGGCACAGCAGGCTGACCCATGTTACTGCAGCTTCCATTCAAATCAAGTTACCATTTACTCCATGCCTGGAGATGTGTTTGTGCCCAAAGTTTACTACTTATTGGTAGAGGCACCGAGAAATGGCATCCACCAATTTGAGCTTTTTACCCAGTGGTCATGTAGGAGTGATACGTGGCCAAATATTATGTCCTGGTATTGATATAATAATTAGCTGGTCTTGTCTGTTGTTTACAATGTTAAAAACTGCACTAAAACCACAGTATTGTTCTTTTAGGCTACACACATTCATGGGGGACGTATATACGGACGACGTATATACGGACGACGTATATACAGCGTATATACGTCGCTCAGCACACGTGCGGCACCATACCGTTCCATAGATAGGACATGTCCTAACTTTCTCTAGAATACGGCACCGTGCATCATATATCACTATAGAGAGGGGCGGGGTTAGCGGCGCTCATCCCCTCCTCCTCTCCCCGGGACCAAAGTGTGCCCGCCAATCTACGGTACTGCGGGCACATGTTAATGTGATTTATCAGACCTGTCTGAGATAAAACCGTTCTAGTTGCCCATGGAAACCAATCAGAGATCAGGTGTAATTTTATAAACTGCAGTGGGAATATGAAGGCTGATCTCGGATTGGTTGCTATGAGCAACTAGGACAGTTGTGCTCTGAGACACTTCTGATAAATGAAATGTAGAGCATCTGTTCAGATCATAGAAGGTGACACATAGACACATGCTCCATGTACTTTGCCAGATGCCCTCAGCCCTAGCGTGGACGCGTGATCTGAGTAATGTGTACCCCTTCCCACTGAACATATGTACTTGTCCATACGATATGACAGGGAGTGACATATGACATATGAGTAGCTCTGCTCACCTCCTTTTTCCAGACAAGGTTTCTTGGTTGCCTGTGTTGACCTTGATTGCCTTCTTGTTGATATATGTATCTCCTCCATTACGTACGGACCGTGACACTCTGTGCTTGGAGGTGCCACATAATTTATTAACCTGAAAAATATATATTGGGATCTTGTTACAACTGAGCAATAAAAAAAAGGCTCAACACAAATGTCATGTCTTTCGATAAACGCATATTCTGTATTATAACTACAGATTTAGCATTTGGAGTAAAGTGCGTATCCCCAGACAAGAAAACTGCACTTCCCGGGCTAAATCTCCTAAGATTATAGGAAGGTATCATCATAACACTTATGGTATTACATTTTCATTTAAATTATTCCAGTCTTTCCACTAGTATGTACAATAAGATACCATTTCCCTTGTCTGCTTTGCTGTATAGCCTGGGACATCATAAGCAGAAATATCTTATTAGCATTAAAATATAGGGAAGTTAAAGGGGTTGTCCACTTTTAGCAAATAATTGATATTGTTTGTGTAATGAAAAGTTATGCAATTTTCCAATATACTTTCTGTATCAATTCCTCACAGTTTTCTAGATCTCTGCTTGCTGTTCTTCAACAAAAAGCTTCATTGTTTACTGGTCTTGGATAAAAATTGATCTTGTAGTGTCACACAAGTGCACGGCTTGTTATAACACTCTCCGTGATATAACCAGCCGTGCATCTGTGTGACATCACATGACCAGGGATATAGCCAGCTGTGCACCTGTGTGACATCACATGACAGGGATATCAAAACCATGCACCTGTGTGACATCACATGACCAGGGATATAACGAGCCGTGCACCTGTGTGACATCATATGACCAGGGATATAACAAGCCATACACCTGTGTGACATCACATGACCAGGGATATAAGAGCCATGCACCTGTGTGACATCTTATGACCAGGGATATAATGACCCGTGCACCTGTGTGACATCACAGGACCAGGGATATAACGAGCTGTGCACCTGTGTAACATCACATGACCAGGGATATAACGAGCCGTGCACCTGTGTGACATCACAGGACCAGGGATATATAACGAGCCGTGCACCTGTGTGACACCACATGACCAGGGATATAACAAGCCATGCACCTGTGTAACATCACATGACCAGGGATATAAGAGCCATGCACCTGTGTGACGTCACAAGACCAGGGATATAACTAGCCGTGCACCTGTGTGACATCACATGACCAGGGATATAACAAGCCATGCACCTGTGTAACATCACAAGACCAGGGATATAAGAGCCATGCACCTGTGTGACGTCACAAGACCAGGGATATAATGAGCCATGCACCTGTGTGACATCACAGGACTAGGGACCAGTGTTTATCCACAGGGAATATACAATGAAGTTTCCTATAGAATGACAGCAAGCAGAGATCTAAAAAACTGAGGAATTGATACAGAAAGTATATTGGAAACCTGTATAACTTTTCATTACACAAACAATATCAATTGTTTGCTGAAAATAGACAACCCTTTTAAGCAAGACATGTCAGAAACCTCTTAATTCACTTTTATGAAAGAATAATGAACTATAATATGAAATAACAATACAAATGAAATATTTTCTTACAATTCTATATTGGGGCAGATATTTCAAGCTGCCTAAGAGTAAGAATGTGCTTAGTTGCTCATGGAAACCAATTACAGCTCCCCTTTAAAATATTCATGTGCACTGCTAATATGAAAGCTGAGCTGTAATTGGTTGCCATGTTCTTTCTAGTAATTTATGAATTGGTAAATCTTTTTCATTAACATTTTTTAATTTGTCCTATTCCATACAAATAATTTATGATATGAGATATGCTGATATTGCAGCTAGTAAGATCTGAGGGAATAAAGAAGATAATGGAGAGTGAGACACAACACAAAACAGAACACAAAAACCCACAGAATTTTTTATGTTTGATAGTTATAATTTCCACGTTCCCATAGTTTAAATTTTACTATTACTATTGTATATTAAAGGGGATCTACCGCCAGAATGAAGGGTTGTATGTAAATGAGCCTAAGGGGCTCCAGACTCCATAGGCGTTAATGCATGCAGACTTTCATCCTGGTGGTAGTGACATATCTATTCATTCTTTTAAGTATTTTTTTCTGTCCTGTTTGTAGGCTTTGCTTAGCCTGTCAGACACTCTGTATACAACCAGTAACCAGGTCCAAGAACTGGAATGAAGAACACTAGATGCCACCAATGGAGGTTGAGTGTGTGACAACAAGCTGTGAGCTAAAGCTCTGTCACAAATGTCTACACCAGCACACACATGTATATGTCTACACCAGCACACACATGTATATGTCTACACCAGCACACACATGTATATGTCTACACCAGCACACACATGTAAATGTCTACACCAGCACACACATGTATATGTCTACACCAGCACACACATGTATATGTCTACACCAGCACACACATGTATATGTCTACACCAGCACACACATGTATATGTCTACACCAGCACACACATGTATATGTCTGCACCAGCACACACATGTATATGTCTACACCAGCACACACATGTAAATGTCTACACCAGCACACACATGTAAATGTCTACACCGGCACACACATGTAAATGTCTACACCGGCACACACGTGTAAATGTCTACACCAGCACACACATGTACATGTCTACACCGGCACACACATGTATATGTCTACACCAGCACACACATGTATATGTCTACACCAGCACACACATGTAAATGTCTACACCAGCACACACATGTATATGTCTACACCAGCACACACATGTAAATGTCTACACCAGCACACACATGTATATGTCTACACCAGCACACACATGTATATGTCTACACCAGCACACACATGTAAATGTCTACACCAGCACACACATGTAAATGTCTACACCAGCACACACGTGTAAATGTCTACACCAGCACACACATGTACATGTCTACACCAGCACACACATGTAAATGTCTACACCAGCACACACATGTAAATGTCTACACCAGCACACACGTGTAAATGTCTACACCAGCACACACATGTACATGTCTACACCGGCACACACATGTATATGTCTACACCAGCACACACATGTATATGTCTACACCAGCACACACATGTAAATGTCTACACCAGCACACACATGTAAATGTCTACACCAGCACACACATGTATGTCTACACCAGCACACACATGTATGTCTACACCAGCACACACATGTATGTCTACACCAGCACACACATGTATGTCTACACCAGCACACACATGTAAATGTCTACACCAGCACACACATGTAAATGTCTACACCAGCACACACATGTATATGTCTACACCAGCACACACATGTAAATGTCTACACCAGCACACACATGTATATGTCTACACCAGCACACACATGTACATGTCTACACCAGCACACACATGTAAATGTCTACACCAGCACACACATGTACATGTCTACACCAGCACACACATGTAAATGTCTACACCAGCACACACATGTACATGTCTACACCAGCACACACATGTAAATGTCTACACCAGCACACACATGTAAATGTCTACACCAGCACATACACATGTAGTGCATGTAGAAGTAAGGTGCAATAATTATAGGGGGAGAATTGGGCAGCCGTCTGGGACTTGAATCACCCGCCACAAGTACAGACAAGTACAGTATTATTATTATAATAATAATTCCTTTATTTATATAGTGCACACAGATTACACAGCGCTGCACAGAACTTGCCAAATTGGTCCCTGTCCCCAATGGGGCTCACAATCTAATCAAACCACCAGTATGTTTTGGAGTGTGGGAGAAAACCGGAGGACCCGGAGGAAACCCACGCAAACACGGAGAGAACATACAAACTCTTTGCAGATGCTGACCTGGATGGGACTTAAACCCAGGTCCCCAGCACTGCAAGGCTTTAATGCTAACCACTGAGCCACCATGATGTCCTATTCACATCACATTTGAGCGCTCCATTGTAAAGATACATTGGGCAGATTCCCAACGTACCCTTACTACGAAGGGCAAAAAGTGTATCCCACTATCCGTACATACAGTGGGCTTGTTCTGTTTACCATCCCTGTTATTTCATAGAAGCCAGTGGAGCACTGGAAAAGTCTCATTCGGCAAGCGTTGGACCTTAAAGGGTAAGAAAATCCCTGAAATTCCAGGCTGTATCGGCAGCTCGGGGAGACTTTTGGTCCCTCATTTTGCATTTTGTGTAAGGCGGACATGTATCACCTAATCTGGGAAAAATAGCCAGGTTGAAAATTCTGTTGCTTAGAGATTAGTGTGTGATTGCACCAACTATGTGTGTGCCCCGCACATTCATACAGAAGAAGTGCACTGGAAGTAAACTAAGGAGATTATAGACAAATTCAAGGAATTTGTACATAAGTTTAAATAAAAATGTTGCACCTTTTTGGCAAAAAAGAACAATGTTTTCTCCCCCAAACTGTAAACTTTTACATTCTGCACAACGATACATTATTATTGGAGAGTTGATTTCTATATCAAAGTCATTAGTTAATAAATATAGACATTTTATTACTTGGAACTGTATATTTTATAATTGTAATCCCAGACAGAATGATTTTTGGTGTTTGGGACAAATGGATTTTAAAAATGTTGGATTGTCATAAGAACCAGGATTAACACTAAAGCTTCATTACAGACACCTGTGATAACTGTTATAGCTGATCATTGTAGCCTGGGGGTAAAGTACGGTAAATAACCAAGGTCCGTTTGTAACTAAGGGTTGTCTGTAAGTCGGGTGTTCTTAAGTAGGGGAACGCCTGTATTAGTGTGTGTGAGTGTACAAATGTGTGTGTATGAGTGAAGAACTCCATGTTTATGCATAAAAGTATATAAATATGTGTATATATATGAGTGTAATATGTATATTTTAAGGGGGCCCCCTTCAGAAGTCTCCTATGGGGGCCCTGCCTCTCCTATTGCGACCCCTGGTAAGAAGATTAGATACAAATCCATCTGTGGCCACTAGATGTAGCTGTAACACAACTATTCATCTCATGATTCTCATTTTAACCCTTACCCTGCTGTACGCGTTGTCAGGGATTCGCAGTTTACGCTAAAAACGTTCCTAATTTTCCTCTAACCTGCAGAGACATATTTTGTGACGGGCCCCAGATTATTGCGATATGACAAACTGCTGAATCTGTAACCTAATGGCAGTGTGCTATTCATCTTGTGCTGGTGCTTTTGGGAGTCACAGATTAATCTATCTTTCTCGCAGATCTTACATCCATGAATATAAATGTACTGGTTACATACAGAGGAACAGCGGGGAAGGCTATTAGCCAGGTTCTGTTGGTGGCACAAGCTCTGTCATTACTAGATTACATTATTCACTGCAGGCTGCACTTCAGTCCAGTTCCTATACATAGTAATTATTAGGGGGGGGGGGGGGTCACTGAAGGAAAAGACTTTGTAACCGGCAAAGCCATTTAAACTTTAGGAAAATTAAAAATTGAAGCTGCGGGATGGAGGATTCTGTGCTGAAGTAAGATATTAATGGAGAGGCACGACTCCCATATAATAGCCCAAACAATAGCGCTGCAAGAATCATTGTACTGAGACTCGGGGGGGGGACAAGGCTCCCATCACTGTCTCTGCTGCCGAAACAATATTGGGCTACAATAGACTTATTGAGATGTAATATCCGCCTATTGACATCACAATGGATTGTCAATCATCAGGTTCTGAAAGAAAATTATATTAAAAGTTTTAACAATCTGCTTATGTCCTGCAGAGCGGAAATCATGGAGACCCCCCCCCCCCCCCTTCTCCCACTACTATTCAGGAGAACGACAACCAAGGCTAATAACACGTTTTCAGGGTTGGAGAAATATTGTGTGCCCCCCCCCCCCCCCGCACTTCCTAAAAAAAAAAGAGAATTACTAATGTGGTGTGGAGACTATTGTATAGTATGTAGGAGAATGAATCGTTGTAGAATATGAGATATTCAAGGAAATATGAAGTCTACCAGCTCTCCATAAATTTCCGCTTTCTTAGCTAATAATTTAAAGGGTTTTCCCACAAAGGCAAGTTAGGCCCTATCCACTGGAAAGGACATAACTTGCTGATCAGTGGGGGTCTCACTGCTGAGATCACAAGAACGAGGGGTCCGACTCCTCTCCGCTCCTCAGACTAATGGAGCAGACGGCCGCGCATGACTGTTCTGGTCTATTAATCTCTATGGAGCTGACAGAGATCGGTGAGAGCAGGGCTCAGCACAGAGACCGGTGAGCGCGGGGCTCGGCAATTTCCGTCAGCTCCATAGACATTAATGGAGCAGAACAGTCATGCGTCCGTCTGCTCCATTAGTCTGAGGAGCAGAGAGGAGTCGGACCCCTCGTTCTTGCGATCTGCTGGAGTCTCAGCACTGAGACCCCCACTGATCAGCAAGTTAGGTCCTATCCTGTGGATTAGGCCTAACTTGCCTTTGTGGGAAAACCCCTCTAGAGAAATTTCTGTTCTACCTTTTTGTCGATTTTCGGGATGGAGTGATGTCTGCTGGTGCGTCTTATTCCCGTTTCAGCAAATAAATGTTATTGTTTGTATAATGAGAAGTTATACAATTTTTCAATATACTTTCTGTATCAATTCCACAGTTTTCTAGATCTCTGCTTGCTGTCATTGTATAGAAAGCTTCATTGTTCACTTCCTGTGGGCAGAAATGTGAGCATGGTCACGAAGGTGCGCGGCTCTTTATAACCCACAGCTCTTTTTACTATACAAACATTAACATTAATTTGCTGAATTGGGAACACCCCTTCAATATGATATTTACTACCAAGAAGAACCACCCGCTTACATCTCAGAAATAAGGAAGAAAAAAGAAGAAAATAGAGAGGCTCTGCCCCTTATGCGCCAATGAATTGAAGTGCATAAACACAAAAAAAAGGATTTTCTCTTATTTCTGGGAAACAAAAAAATATGTCTTCAAGGCTTATAAGGTGACATACACAATGCTTATTTAACTTTTTGGATGATTTGTTTGCTGTAGACCCCTATTATCTCTTATTTATGTTAAAGGGGACGTGTTACCAGCTTTTACCCCATTAAAGTACCAGCACTCGGGTAGAGTATGAAAGGTCCTTCCCTCTCTTAGGTCCCTTCCACACTTGCGTTGCAGATCACGTCAGAGTCTGATCAGGGTGCGATCAGGGTTTGGTCAGTGAAAAACGCACATTTTGCAATCAGTTTTCAGTCAGAGTTTGTTCAGTGTCTCAGTTTTTCACGAGCGTTTTTGATGCAATTTCAATGCAGATAATGCGCGTGAAATGGACTCAGGACTGAGCTTTATCTTTTCTATGGCAATTGATGCGTGAAAAACGCATTGCACTTGCAAGTGTCTCAGAGTGCAATGCGTTTTTGATGCATCTCCATAGACTTGTATGGTGCGTTTTTCACGCGCGTGACTTGCAAAAGTAGAGCATGTCGAGATTTAAACGCGCGTTAAAAAAAATGCGCGTGTGTGCGTGAAAAAAAATGCAAGTCTGAAAAGACCCATTGGTTACAATGGGTCAGAGGGCAATGCAAGTTCTGCGCGTCAAAAGCACGCGCAGAAAACGCGCGTGAAAAACGCAAGTGTGAAAGGGGCCTTATCCATTTACATAAAAATAATCTCCTGATAAAATGAGTCAATTTTAGAGGCTGGAGGGGGGGGTCACTTCAAATGGGTCTGTAGTATCTAGAATCAGGCATTTTATGTTGTATTGCAGATAATTTAAAATTTCAGATTGCATCCACAAGGTGGTGGAGGCCCCGGGGGGCGAAAAAACTGTTGGGCGTCCCCAATTAGTGTCCCCATTCAGATGGGCGTGTCCGCTGCCCATCCAGAAAAAATGCACACGTGATGTCTGTGTTAAGTTTATATTGTATCCACATTCATCCATATGTCATCCATTTTTTCACATCTACAAAAAAAAAAAAAAAGGATGTATTCCTAATCAGCTTTTTGCCCTACCCAGTTGGTTGCTTAGCAAGAGTAAAGAAAAGTAAGAACCACATAATGATGTCATCCGTGTGCCGTCCATTTGTTTTACGGATCCATTGTCTGCTAGGGAGGGTCGTGGTCTGCCAGTAGAAATACCGTATATACTTGCTTATAAGCCGAGTTTTTCAGCACAGTGCTGAAGAAAGAAAGTTAATATGAAAAAAAGTTAATAACTCACCTTTCCAGTGCCCCCCGCAGGCCTTCTGTGCGTTACGCTGCAATAGTATTGTGTGTGTCGACAGCCGGCACAAAATCTGATGTCAGCGGCTGACGTCAGCATTGTGCGCCGCACGGACCTGCCCCTGTAGGACGGATCACATAGAAGACAGAAAGGTAAGTTATTGGGGCACATTTACTTATCCAGTCCTGTCGCGACCTGTGCGATTCACCAACATCGTGTGCCCAAGATCCAGCATCTATCGCTTCCCCGCTGAGGTCCGCTGGAGTTCACCGGCGACACAATTTGCGATGTTAAATCCCGCGCGTTGTTCGAATCCGTCGGAGCGTCCGAAGGCCAGCTCCCCCCATTTGTGTTGCGTGAAAGCCGGTGCAGATGCACCAAAATCTGATCGCATGCGACACAATCCCCTGTTAAATGCGGCGCAACACGGAAATCGTCGGAGAACCGGACAAAAATGCGGTGTGCAGACCCTTAGTAAATGAGCCCCACTAATTTTCTTTTTTTTTTTTTTATAAATTGGGCAAACTGGGGCAGGCTGGATACGGGGGCAGGAGGCTGGCTGTATACTAGGGGAATGCTGAGTGGCTATACACTGGGGAGGCTGTGACAATGCATTTTTCGCCATAGGCTTCAGGTTTTCCCAGTTTTTTGTGGTAATAGTAGGGGCCTGGGCTTATATTCGGGTCGGCTTATACTCGAGCATTTTTTTTCTTGTTGTCTGCACATCTGTTAAAAACCTGATGTGTGAACAGACTCAAAGAAATCAAAAATTCCCATCTGCATGAACGCATTTGAATATTTGCATAAAAATGTACAACTTTTTCACCTAGAGATGCACATAACCTTTAAAGGGATTGTCCCAAATAGTTTAAAAGAAGCCACAAATGATTATATTCCAATGTCAACGGGAGCCCCATACAGAAAAAAAGCAGTACTACATGATGTCCAATCAGAACAATGGGTGACTGTATTATTAGCTTTCTGCTTTGACTCTATATCTTGTATCCATCTATAATGTATTCCCTGAGAGGCGTCCTACAACTATGAGTATGGGATGAGTCAGATAAGGACTTCTATTCAATTATCCTCTGATTATAACAGTGCATGGAGATGGTTATTATCTGTAGATACACAGAGCAGCGGGATACTATCTAGCTATGGGTGGAAAGCTGTAAATCCCATTAGGTAAGGATGGGTTTACACTCCTGCAATCCCATTAACCCTGATAGCATCTAGGTGTAATCACTGCATGTAACTGACCTGATGATAATCTCCCTCATTGTTACAAAACTAATCTGATATGTTACTAACTTGTGTCATTTTACAAGCCCTGTTGTGAGTTGAGTTGTCAGCAGGGGCGTAACTACAGCGGTAGCAGCCAAAGCAGCTGCTATGGGGGCCACAGTGTAAGGGGGCGCCGGTATCTAACCTGACACATTAAAGAATGGAGGATGTGCACCATTATATACATATTTTGCTGCACATTGAACAGCATATTTTTCAGTGCATAACTGTGTGTATAAATGTGTGAGCATACAAATATGTATATTTTCTGAGGCTGTAGGGGGGCCCATTCAGACATCTGCTATGGGGCCCTGCCTCTCCAAGTTATGTCCCTGGTTGTCAGAATACGGATGACTCGTCCCCCCAATGACAGGATGTGATGCTTGGTATATGCATGTACAGTGTGTGTGTATGTAAGTAGAACGATACATGTATAATACAAGGTAATAATTAATATAATAAAATAATATCATATTGTATGGTAAAAGGTAAATCAAATACCTGTGCAGTAAAATCACAGCCCCTGTAATACCACCTATCTCCACTAGAGGGTGCTCAGCACATGAGGCTCATATAACTCAGCACATATAACTTTTTAAAGTTCATCACATTTATGAGTCTGCATTGGTAGTCATTGCTTCTGAAAAAATGTTTGGTCTCCCTTCCCCAAGGTTGAGAAACGGTCAAGTGGTCATGTGACACAAGCCTTAAAGGGGGTTTCCAGCAACCCTTGAAAACATCTCCCCAGGTTCTGTAGCCTAAGTGTAAAATGGACAAAGTCACAAATTTGATGGCCCGAAACTGGAAACTGCAAGACATGATATTACCAATTCAACTACTTCTTTGGTTTTAACCCTTGATACTCAGTTAAAGGGAACCTGTCACCAGGTTGCACCCCACTAACATACTAGTCCCTGTAGGACCAAGAAACAAGCTTTTCATATCATATTAAAGATCCCATCAGGATCCTTTCAAGTTTACGGTCCTGTGAATGAGACATACACAAGGCACTTTAAAACATAAGCGGAAACTGTCTCTTTGTCCGCAACTCACATTTCCAACTATGTATACTATGCTCCCTGTATCTCAGGTGCGGTAACTCACAAAGCCATAAGCCTGATGATTTATGAAAGATGAGATCCTTATCTTTAATATGGAACCAGAAGAATGTCTCTAGGTACTATAGAACATAAGATAGGGGCTTCTGAAGTGACACTACTGCTGCAGCCTCTAAACTTGACTCATCTCATGTGAAAATGCAGCGAGAAAAGTGATATTTGCCTTCTTTTAGAGAAGATTCTTTATAGGTAAATGGGTCAAATTTCACATAAAAGAGGGAATTCTAGAAAGGACATTTTATACCCTCCCTGAAGGGAGTTTAGTGGGGTCAAATCTGGCAACAGCTCCTCTTTATGTGGGTTTTGGGTCATTAACATGACAGTCACAGACATTTCTATGACAAACCTGATGTGTATGATATCGCCCTAACGCTATTAGACATCAGATAATATATTCTGTACAATTAAAGTGACTGCACAGCACAAGCAATAACTATAAGTATCTACAGATAAGAATCGACTAGAAAACTGTATCTCCTCCTGGCAGTATCATTAAAGTTGTCATTTAGTTTCTGCCTAATCCTCTAAGAAATTCTGCTTATTTCACGGACTCGAAAGCTCGGTTGTATCGTATGACATTTCATATTCAGTGGAGAAGGACGCCTGATAAAGAAAACCTGGCGTCTAGCGCGATGGATCACAGATAAGACTATATGAGATTCTGCCTGTCTTTCTGATGACACAAGAAACATGGAGGTATAGTGTCATTGTCAAGGGCAAAACCCGCTTTATCAAAACCTGCAACTGAACTAAACCTCAGCATTAAACAGAGAGAAGACGCTTCAAAGGAATCTTCCTCACCATGCATGTATAGTCACAGAACGGAGCAAAGGCAAGTTCAGCTCTTGACGCGTCTTCTCAGCCAGTACAAGGAATAGATACAAATGAAAAGTAACATTTTTTACTTTGTACATTTTATCCCACTAGGAGCCACTAAAATTGCACCATGAGCCACGCCACCCCCAGTAGACCGTATACACAGCCCTCCCCAGCAGAATGTATAAAAAAGCCTCCCCTAATACATAGTATATACAGCCCCATTCCCACAGTAGTATTATATACACAGCCTCCCCAGTAGTGTTATATACACAACCTCTCCAGTAATATATACAAAGCCTTCCCCAGTAGTATTATTTATACAACCTCCCCCAGTAGTATTATATATACAGCCTACTCCAGTATTATTATATATATAGCTTCCCACAGTAGTATTATATGTACAGACTCCCCCAGTAGTATATACACAGTCACCCCAATAGTATTATACATACAGCCACCCCCAGTAGTATTATTTAGTCTCCCCAATTAGTATTATACACAGCCGTTTGGCAAGTCCATACTACTGCTGATTTGCCGTCCCCCACAGGGTTCTGCAATCTGTCGCCTGAGGCGGGATCACCACCTCAGCTCATGGCAGATGCAGGCCTGACCACATCAATGTTTTACTAGACATAAAAGCCTCCAAAAAGTGTTTTCAAAAAATGTCCAGACATTGGTACAAAGCATGTTCAACTTTTTTCAGTGTAAAAATCCACAGCTCACTCGTACAGTACTGTCATAGACACAGTAACACCACTAACAGTTTATTTATATAGACACTTAGCAGTCCGAAGCGCACGTTAGATGAGAACCATCATCATCATTAGGAAATCTGAGCAGCATTCAGCAAATTATTTCAAGATAATTTCAGTTTCTAAAAGTTATCATATGAAAAAACTTATGTAACTTATGTATTGTAGTATGAAATGTAATATAATTGCAATAATCTTATATTATATAATAAAAAGAATTCAATGGTGGTGATGTACCATTGTATCTTTTGTATATGCTTGGCGTTGTTGTTTTATGCAACTGTCGCAAACAACCCACATAGCATAATACACTGCCAGCAAAATTATCAAAAGCCAAAGCCACTTTAATATCTGATTGCTCAAAAGACAGACATAGAACTGTCACAAGGAGCCACCAAATAATAACTGAAAGCCTCCAGCATGTAGGTTGTCCAGATGCAGGCAAAAGGGGTGACCCTGTCATTCAAGAGAAGTTTGTTGCTTCAAGTCTGTGATTTCTAGAATATTGCATGTTTACAACATTACAAAGTCATTCAAGTCCCCCAAGAAGGCTGGTCGCCATGAAAGACAAATTTAAGAGAGGACAGGATAATGCAGAGAATCTCCATGGGTAATTGTTTCAACACTGCAGCTGAAATTGCTCACCAGTTCAGCACTGAACAGGTGTCTCATCATACAACATTTAAGAGCATTTGAACTGAAAGCCCACTCTGCAGTGACCAAACTTCTCATTAGCAGAAATAATCAATAGGCTAGACCCATCTTTGCTGAGGAGCATGTTGTGTGGTCCACAATTTAGTGATGAAAGCAAGTTTAATTTATTTGGCTCTGATGGGAAACATTATGTTTGTCGACACTGGGGAAAGACTGAACCAAAAGTGTGGAATGCAGTCAGTGAAAGGTGGTGTCATGGTTCGGGGAATGTTTTCTGAGGTAATGAGGGGTTGACACAAGAGCTTACAGTCTATGAGGATGAGGGGGTGACACAAGAGCTTACAGTCTATGAGGATGAGGGGGTGACACAAGAGCTTACAGTCTATGAGGATGAGGGGGTGACACAAGAGCTTACAGTCTATGATGATGAGGAGGTGACACAAGAGCTTACAGTCTATGAGGATGAGGGGGACACAATAGCTTACAGTCTATGAGGATGAGGGGGTGACACAAGAGCTTACAGTCTATGAGGATGAGGAGGTGACACAAGAGCTTACAGTCTATGAGGATGAGGAGGTGACACAAGAGCTTACATTCTATGAGGGGGTGACACAAGAGCTTACAGTCTATGAGGATGAAGGGAGTGACACAAGAGCTTACAGCCTATGAGGATGAGGGGGACACAAGAGCTTACAGTCTATGAGGATGAGGGGGATGACACAAGAGCTTACAGCCTATGAGGATGAGGGGGACACAAGAGCTTACAGTCTATGAGGATAAGGGGGTGACACAAGAGCTTACAGTCTATGAGGATGAGGGGGTGACACAAGATCTTACAGTCTATGAGGATGAGGGGGTGACACAGGAGCTCACAGTCTATGAGTATGAGGGGTGACACAAGAGCTTACAGTCTATGAGAATGAGGGGTTGACACAAGAGCTTACGGTCTATACTGCTGTTTTATCAGACTGTTTGGTAGGATTATATTATGTTCTCCTGTAACTGTTACAATGCTGCAGATCTGAGGGCATGTGACTTGTTCTGACAGTAATGAAAACACTCATTAGATAGAGAATATAATTACCATCAGACATTTAACAGTAAGAGACATATTTGACAAAGCAATTACTAGATTTCATACAAAAACTCCAAATGTATCATCATAGGATGCACCGAATAGTGATATTACCATAGAGAACTGCAAATTCACGAGGCGACTTACAATGTTCTTACAGTAGAAAATTAGATTTTTATTTTATCCTTGGGATAGGTGATAAAATGGGACAAGGTCATAAGAAGGATATCCAAAAATCCTTCAGGTGAAAGCAGACCATGGCAGGGAGGTAATACTGTCCATAGGAAGTTACATTTAGGAGCATGTGTAAGGTTTGCTTTTGCTCTGGCTTCACAGACTGTTACACTGTGCAAGAGCTCTTCCCCTTCCCTCTGCCTGTTCAAAACTTTCACAGTGGTTGGAGGGAAATGCATCTTAACGAACCATGAAGCTACACAACACGGTGGAGCTCTGATAACGCCCCCAGAGAGAAAAAGGTGCCACTGTGTCCACACTTTCCATAGAAGTGTACAGTGCGCCAGATAATTGAACACCGTGCACCAGTGTTGAATTATATGGCACAACCTGCACATTATTGATGCAACCTGCACGAAGGCGCTTTGCACTACTTTTTATAAACCTGGGACATTGTTCTAAGGGTGGGGTCACATGCCGCGTTTAACGCATGCATTTAAAAAACGCATTGCAAAAGCTGAAGATAGATTTGGTTAATTAAACAGCTGTTAACATTTGCAAAACGGAAATTTTACCGCTTGTGTTCCAACGTTATGAACCGTTGAGGGAACACAAGGTCAATTAGTTGATTGCTTTAGTTATTGATTGATTACATTGATTTTTTCACAAACTTTCCCAAAACGCACAGGCTTGAGCCCTTTTTACATCTGGTGAGTGTTTGCTGCGTATTGCAGCAAACACCCACCGGTAACACCAGCGATTGCTAAAAAGCTGTTGGCACGTGGGAGGCAAATCTTGTTTTCGATCATTGCTCCTCGAGTCGTCATCGGGGAGCGACGATCTGTGGCCATGACAGCCCTGGGTCAATAGTTACCATGACAATAGTAGCTGATGATTTGTTACAATGTGCCAGTGATACTTTGTAAAATCCCCATATACTGCCATACTGTAATATGGCAGAATACGGTAGGATCAATCAGACAACCTAGGGTTAAAGTACCCTAGGGGGTCTGAAAACTAGTAAAAAAAAAAATTTAAAAACCCTAAAAATTTAAATTGCCCCACTTTCCCTAGAACAAAATAAACAGTAAATATCATTTTAGGTATTGCTGCTTCCCAAAATGTCCGGTCTATCAAAATACAATAACGTTTTTTTCCTGGTGTTTAAAGATTTCAGATGGAAATACCGGGCACCAGCTGAGGGTGAGCTGGTGCCGGAGCTTATTTATGTTAGTGTTTTAAACCACGGTATCGCGGTTTAAAACACTTTTTAAACTTTATAGCTGGCGCAGGGAGGTACGTGCTCGGCGCTTACCATGCACGCGGCTCTCCTTCACTTCCTATGTAGCCGCGCGCACGGTAAGCGCCGAGCGCGTACCTGCCTGCGCCGGCTATAAAGTTTAAAAAGTGTTTTAAACCGCGATACCGTGGTTTAAAACACTAACATAAATAAGCTCCGGCACCAGCTCACCCTGAGCTGGTGCCCGGTATTTCCATCTGAAACCTGCCACTTCAAGTGGTAGGTTTCCTTTAACCCTGTAACAAAAAATAGGGCCCCAAGTCAAAAATTAAAATTTTCCAAGCTATAAAATCACCATTTTCCAAGCTATAAAATTTTTTATAATTAGTGACCAAACGGTCATACAGTCCTTAAAATGGTAACATTGAAAACGTCATCTCATCTCGCAAAAAATGACACCTCACCCTGCTCCATATACCGAAATATGAAAAAGTTATTAGCTCCAGAACATGGCAAAATGTAGGATCCATTTTTTTGGTTAAGGAAGTTTTAATTTTTATAAATGTATGAAAACATTATAAAACCTTTATACATTTGAAATCCCCGTGATCGCACCATAAAAGCCATAAAATCCAAGCCAACAAGAAAAATGGTGCAAATAAATTTTGAAATCTTTTTCCCGTTTCCCAGTACACGACATGGCATATTAAATACCGTCACTATGAATTGCAATTTGTTATACAAAAAACAAGCCCTCACGCAGCACTTTACATGGAAAAAAAGTTATTGATTTTTGAAAGTGGGGAGTGAAAAAGGGATATGCAATCAGGAAAAAGGGCCTGGGCGTTAAGGGTTAATCAGCTGAGACATTCAATTACCGCGCCACTTTATTTTCTAGACAGTCGAACTTTATAAAAAGCCATGTCTCGGCATAACGTAGAGGGAGATTCGGAAATGGCCGACCGGGAACATCAAGCATAGACCTCCAAGTCGGGTTTCCTGACTTTTCCAATACTTTTGCAGGTATCATAAAATGCTAATATATGTTAATGCCAAGTATATACTTAATGTTTTGTCTTCTTAATTTCCCAGAGGCTTCTATTCCAGATGTAAATCTGCCATGCTGCTCCGCTGATTACATTGCTGTACACACACTGCTCCATGTAGTCTCCGGTGAATACTAATTAAGAGAACTAAATAAACATTTGGCTCCACTATTCTTATTGATTGCCTCTTTACACTCGTTATCCGCATCTCTAACTCATATGTATTTCTTTACTGCATTATTTATAGCCTTCCTTTATACTTCACCTGCTCCGTGTCTCTATATGGGCTGAGAGAGAAGTCACCGATGGGCGAATGGAAGCTGCGCCCTCGTAGACGGCGACAGGTGCAACCACTTGACCTACTTGTGTGCTCAATTACCAAATACATAAAGTGAATACAAGAGGGTCGTGTGTTCTACGGTGAAGCAAACACTCCTCAGTACAAGCAATTAAAATTTGGACACTTTATACCCTTCCGACTGAAATTTTATGTAATTGCTTAAAGAATCACATTAAAGGAAACCTACCACCACGGATCTATCTATTAAGGTAAATCCGGTGGCAGGTTCCTCTAATATAGAGTAGTATAGCCCTTTTTAGGGCTAATTTGTTTGTGGCCCAAAACTTTTATACATTTTAATTCCCCTAATATGCAAATTTTGTAAAGCGGCTACTGGGGTGTGGAGTAGCCGGAGCTGAGGCTACACGTCCCGACTGCTCCACACCCCAGTAGCCACTTGCATTCCCCCTACCGATGCATCTTCAGGACGGAGCTCCTTTGCTCATACGCTTGAGCAGGACGCCAGCTGCAAGGTCTCGGCTCCAAAGACGTAGCTCCTGCTCATGCGCAGAACACAGCTTCAGGTGGGCACAGGTGAGTGTGCACAGCTAACAGGAGCTGCACACTGAAGATGCATTGGTAAGGGGAATGCAAGAGGCTACTGGGGTGTGGAGTAGTCGGGACGTGTAGCCTCGGCTCCGGCTACTCCACGCCCAAGTAGCCACTTTAGAAAATTTGCATATTAGGGGAACTAAAATGTATAAAGGTTCTGGACCACATACGAATTAGCCCTAAAAAGGGCTACACTACTATACGTTAGAGGAACCTGCCACCGGATCTGCCTTAATAGATAGATACGGGGTGGTATACTTCCATTAAGAATCTACCAACCACAATGTGACATGAGCTCCCAAATACCTTGGTGCCGGGAATTATTAAAAGGATATCTACCATCAAAATCCATCTTCAGTAACCCGAGACACTTACTCATAGATCCAGGCAGTGTGACTGTGGTAATCTTCATATATGTGTTATCCATGGCCTCCTTCCTTCTAAAATCAGCATTAACAATTATGCTGAAGAGTCTACCCTAGCCCCTCTGTGATCTGGGATTACAGACTGTTATACCATCTCACCCTCCTCAAATGCTGATGGAGCATGGAGGAGGGTGAGTGTAACAGCCTGTAAAGCAACCAAGGGGCTAGAGTAGCCCCTTAGGCTCTTCAGAATAATTTAAAAAAATTATTTTAATTATTTTATTTTTTTGACAAATATAAGAGGACTACCACAGTCACTGTGCCTGGATCTATGAGTATTGTCCCTGGTTTATGCTTGATTTTGATGGTAGAGTTGCTTTAAGCAGGGGCGTAACTTGGAGAGGAAGGCCCCATAGCAGACTTCTGTACCCCCCCCCCCTACATCCTCAAAAAATATATATATTTCTTTACTCTATGGTGCAACATTTATACAGTCTTACACATACAGACTCATTTATATACATACAGTGTGCAGTATAATATGTATATAATGGTGCACATCCTCCTGACACTGTGGGCCCCATAGCAGCTGCTATGGCTGCCACCACTGTAGTTACGCCCCTGGCTTTAAGGACATCTCAAGTTACACCACTTCTCTGGAATGCATTACCTTAGACAAGATTATTGCCAAGCTTCCACAGTTTAATACAACTTTTAATCTCCACTTAAGGGGACTGGGAGTTTAGTGATACAAAAACTACTGACAGGTTTCTTTTAAAGGAAATCTAACATCAAAATCAAGCATGATAAACCAGGGACACTTACTCAAAGATCATAGATTCCAAAATCAAATTTTAATTTATGCTAATGAGCCAGAAGGGCTCCAGGGTGTTACCAGAGCCCTTTGGTGCTGTGACTTCACAGGTTGTCACACTGTCTCCAATCCCCCTGCTCTCTCAGCACTTCCCCTTCCTCTGCATGCTGTAATATCACACAGTGGGAGGAGAGAAGTTCTCTTGTACAGTGGAGGGGCTTTAAAAATATCCCCCAGAGCCCTTCAGGATTATTAGTTTCATAATGTTTTATCCCTGGCCTCTTTCCTTCCAAAATTAATTTTCAAAGTTATGCAAATGGAGGGGGGAGTAGTGCCGAGGGAGTAGGTGGAAGGGGGAGACAGTGAAGCATCCTGTGAAACTGCAACATGGAGGGCCCTGCAAAGCCCCCCACAGCCCTTCTTTTAAGAGTTGATTTTAGAAGGAAGGAGGGCGTGGATAATAAATATAATCAGTTTATCACAGTCACGGTGCCTGGATCTATTAATAAATGTCCCTGGTTTACAATGCTTGATTTTGATGGTAGATTTCCTTTAAAAGGTTATCAGCTTTTCGGATCACTAAATCTCCAGCCCCTTCAGGTAGGGTATGAAATTCCTTTCTAGAATTCACTCTTTTATGTGAAATCTCACCTGCTTATCTAATACACAATCACCTCCAAAGTCATGTGAAAACAAGCAGAGAAGGGTCATATTTGCCAGAGATGAGTCAAGCTAGAAGTCAGGAAGGTGAGAGTCACTTTAGACTCTATAGCTCAAAAACCAAGGTTCTGGCATAATGTTAAAGATAAGAATCTCATCTTTCAAATCTAGCTCTGTGTGCTTTAGAACTGGAGATACAGGCAGTTACAGACACTATATTGGGAATGCTGTCAGCTGCAGTTCCTACATCCAACTATGTCTTTATTGAGGTGCTCTTCTTTAATATGATACCAAAACCATGGTTCTAGCTGCTATAGAGCCCAAGATAAGGGCACCTAAATGACACTCCTCTCAAGCCTCCCAGCCTAAAACTCATATCAGGCAGATGGTGACTCCCTTCAATTCCTTTGCAAATGACTTTGGCAGTGCTTTCTTATAGTTAAATTGATGAAGTTTAAATTAAAAGAGGACATCTTAAAAATTATATATATATATCATATTCTACCTGATGGTGCTTGTAGCTTAATGGTGAAAAAGCTGGTGACAGGTTCCCTTTAAGGAGATTTGGAAAGTGCAACCATGAAGTCTGTTGCCTATACATAATGGTTTAAGGCCAAATGGAGTGACAGATGTCCCGCAGCAGCTAATAGTAAGTGTTTTGCTGTCTCATAGACACTGGATTCACATCAACAAGAGTCAACACTATATAGGAGGTGCTGTGGCAGCTCTTGTGATCAGAGTCTCCTATAAACAGTCTAACATAGTGGGTTGGGGGGTTCCTAAGTGGAATCCCAATTTTGTTAGCTTAACCTGATGCTATAGTATTATAAAGAAGAGGTTTTGTTATACATAACTGCATGAAGCCCACTAGTCCCATCTGCTCTCTCTGTTAACCATAATGAGGTTTCTATGATACTTTTGTTATGCCGTGTAGCAGCAGTGTGCAGACTCATTAGATGACATTTATACAAGACAGACTTTTTAATATAAAAGCAACGTTGCCATTTCCTGATGATTTGCTGCCTTGCGTTCCTTCCCATAATTGCACGGAACACAATGGCAGATAAAATAATGATAATGATTGAAGCAATGTATAAAACTGTAGCACGACGAGCATAGTGCAGCGACTGTGGAAATAACCATGTGCTTCTCTACCGGACCTCATAATAATCAGCACTTCATCTCTGTGAGATATCTACATCCCAGACTCGCTGTTCTGATTTCAGAGCCGAGGAGCCTTGAATATACAGTGGCTGTCATGGAAAGATGTAATATGTAAGTGAAGTGGTCTGCAACGTCTTCGCTCTCTCCGGCTTGTTAGTGATGTGTGGTCTGACAGCAACTCAGAAACTGCAGGTTACAAAGTGGTCTGCCAGGGAGAAGCTATCATCAGGAAACGAGATGAAAAATCCAAAAATCTGAAAAATGTCTCACTTAATAGGCACCATTGGAGAAAACTTCCTGTTTGGTTGAGATTACTTTTCAGAGAGTTCTGTGCACATTCTTATTATCATAAGGCAAAACATTTGTAAAAATTTGAAGCTAATATTTTTTTTTATTTCAGAAACCAATAGAGCAGGTTATAATAGTAAGCTTTATAATACACGTCATAAAGGAATTGTCTCAAATGTGTAATTATTTCCTAAGTGATAAGGACGGTAATTTTTATAATTGGTGAGGCTGCTGGAACCCCACAATCCAATTGCGGATCTCGCTCTCACTTGTTGGTGTAGCAGCAGGATGACCATGTGCCTTGTGGCTCCATTCAGTGTTGCTCTGGTTTGGTTATAATTTATGACACACAATTAAATGGAGCGACAGAGCCCATAGTGATCTTGCTGCTCCGCCCATTAGTGTGAACAGGACCCCCACTCTCCAAATCATGGGGATTGCAGGGGTCAAACCCGATCACCTTGTTATGTACAGGGAATAACTTAAAAACTTGGACAGACTCAAGGAAAGCAGCTTCTCTGTGTTTTTTTCTGCTCTTTTTCCTGCAGTGAGCAGTTTATAAGAAAGCATTCAGAGCTTGTCCACCTCAAGCAAACAAACAAATTATTAACCCTTTCCATACCTAGAGCGTTTTTCTTATAATTCAGCATGTTTTTGTAAAATCCAGCTCTCTGAGGAGTTGAGACTCTGTTTCTCTCGGGGAGGAATGTCATAGAGTCTCTCCAAAAATGACACCTGCTTTAGGTAAGTTGCCTGTAAGTCGTAAGCAGGTCCTCCTCTACTAGCCTGATGTGGTATAATGAAGGTGCTTGTCCATGACTTACAGACAGTTTTAAAGTGGCAATTTACAGTGATGCCCCATGGGGGGCATGAATAAAGCAACTGCCGCACCCTAAACAATGGAGGGCACCAGGTATGTTGACTATTCAAGCCTATTCCACAAAAATTCTACTATCCATGCCTAGGATATGCTATTTTCTCCTTGGGTGCTGGGTCACATTAAGGTAACCCCCCTCTTTAATAGCCGCTCAACCACTAGTACAACAGTGTCCTTCATCCTTCAGTAAGATAAAATCTTAATGCTCACTAAAAACTTCTGTAATGACGCAGTTAACTGGTGATCGGAATAGCAGGATAATAAGTGAATATAGATCAAGATGCTGCAGAAGAGATTATTAACGTCTCCACCAATGTCTTTATTAAGACCGGCTAAAAATTACCACTCATTAAGCCACATCCGGAATCACTTCTAATGCCTTTCCATAATTACTTCTCCTCTTCTCCATTAGAAACGTAATAGCAAATGTAAATAATTACACAAAGTAGATCAAGTGTGGATTACGGCAGCATTAGGTATTCATACGAGGGATACGACTAGCGGCCACTTCACTCATTATCACGCACTGTATTTATCAATGTGAATAAGGTCTTAACGCTCCACATTCTTAACGTTAATTACGGCATTAGGGAAAGCAGGGGATTTATTTCTCTGTATCGGTTTCTATTTCTCATATACGTTCAGGGTCATCTTTTTATTAATTTCTATAATAACATTTGTTTCACATAATGGGTTTTAATTACAAAGGGCAAAGCAAGATTACATTTCACCCATAGAGAAGGATCGGGTGCTAGGTGCCTGATGTTATAGAGATGTTCATATCATTGCATCTATAATGGAGTGTAAACAATAGCCTAACCTCGCCGTGCACCTAATATATCAAAGTGGGACGTCAAGATTTCAAGGAAATGTCTACTTTGGATAATTTCTATTCCTACAAAATGTACTGATTGATAATATGACTTGCTATATAGCCCCCTGCAGCTATAATCTGTTATATAATCATTGGCACAGTGGTTAGTATGATTACTTTGCAATACTGGATTTTATAGCTGGCCATAGTTTATACATTCTGCCTGTGTATGTGTCTACTTTCCATTTACTTTGGTTTCTTTTGACACTCCACAAAACATATACGGTACGTTTAAAAAGACTTGTGCTTGCGAGCCCCACTGAAGAAAAGGCAGAAGTTGTGGCACACATAGGGGACCCATCACTCCATCATGGCTTCCAATTTTGGAACTTCCATAAATTTTCTGGGGCTGAGATAAAGAAGAGTGTTGTACCTACTGTTGTAAATCCCATGAAAGGAACACATTGCACAAGATGGGAGTCCTTTCATCACATGATGGAAGGACTTTACGTCCTTTACATCATATTTCTGTATGATGTAAAGATTCCCGTCTTGTGCACTCTGTTCTGTCCATCAGATCGGACCAATATACGGGTCTGTTTTCAGCAGGGATCAACCTAACGTTTTTTCCTGCCTAGTGATTTAATTGTTTGCTTCTCTCTAAATTCACAGCTAACAGGGGTGGATTAAAACTGCCATAGGCCCTGGACTGTATGAATACTATAGCCCCTCCCCATAAGTCCAGAATTCACTTCCTACTTATGGTACTAGAATCAAGATTCTTTGGGAATGGAGTATGCGTCCTTTTTGCCTGCTTTCAGTATGCAATTTCAGACCCTTAGAGGACCTTCAAAGGTCCTAAAACGGTTCTTATGTACATCTGTATTGAGAGCAGGAAAAAATGTACAAGAATTTCATGGGCGAAGGTCTTTCTCAGTATAAAATTTATGGTGTACATAGGCCTCCTGGAAAGCCTGGGCCCTGGGCTACCACCCAAACCTCCTACATTATAATCCACTACTGGCCCCAGATACAGAAGACCCTGTGATCATCTAATTAAGATGGGACCCATCAAAAAACAAGGACTGATCGGGCGTTCGTGTACTCAGTGGAAGCCATGGAAATGTAGCGTGGATTTATCAATGGACTATGGCATATTCAACCGGAGAGTGGTGATGTACTTATGCCTTTTATGTCTTGGACTGAATTTGTATATAAATGAAATTGAATATATGGTCGGTCTATGAATTTTTTATGAACCCATCAAAAAACAAATCAGGATTGTACAAATTGACCCCTAAACCTAAACGTCATAGCTTATTTTTAAGCAAGTTTTCTTGGATAAAAAAAAACCTCTACAACCTACAAAAATTTAAAAAAAAAATGTGTACAGAGTTATATATTTTGCTATTTCTTTCTGTCCGCAAATAACTATTTGTGAGACATTCCCTTTCAGCCAGGTTATTTATTTTAGGTGTCTGTTTTGGTCTGTTCTAGGTCAAATCATATGTAGTGAAATAAAAGAATCCAATACATCACATCCCAAGACCCAGAGATTCTTTCTCTAAAACCAAAAACAGAAAAGAATTTTTCAAAGGCGACGACTCGGCTTTTATAATGAATCAGCCCTCCAGCGCGACACAACCACAGAAGAATAGCAATAAAATGTGATAAAAACCTGTTGTGTCTACCGACGTATGATGCGCCGCATCGTCTGTGAGGAATTGTCTTCACTCAAGGACAGGTAGAGGTAATATTTCCTCATTTGGTGGCATCCTCCCATTTATCACACACAGACAGGATGAGGAGGTCAACACCAGACATGAGGAGAGGGTGGAAAGGGTATTTCATTATGAAGGAAAACAACAAACACTACATTTATGTCCTAGAGAGGCCGCTAAACAGCTGAGGATCATTTAGAGAACAATAAATCTCAGTCTGAGCTCTTACCTACACGCGCCAATGGAAAATGTCCCCTCCTCAGACCTGCTGTAATTTACATTGCCTTATAGTGTATATGTCACCCACACAGAGGAACATTAATGTATCTGCTGCAACAAACAGGAACACTTAAATATGAGGTAGTTATCTACTGAGGGGCGCTACTATTTATAATTCATAGCCCAAATGGACAATCCAGGCGGAAGCCAAGACAATATAGTGTTGTAGTACAATCAATGGTATGTAAGGCGTTTCACACTGCTTTGTGTGGTTGTCACAAAGCGTATCATATATATGTATATAAATAAATAAAAAAAATAAACTAAGAAATATTCCGTTACACCAGTGTCAGAAAGATTGGGTGCTCAATCGGGAATGATTGGATCCTTCAAATATAAAAGTCACAAAATGGTGACACACCAAAAAGTAGTGAGAAATTGTATTACTTTATTCCAAGAATGCCACCATTTTGGGATATACATATACTGTATACAGCCGGGGCACAGAATACAGGAGTGGATGGCGGTTGCGGTCTAGTCACGCTGTGGTCACGGTGCTTGGTATGGGGACCGGAGGGTTGTCCTACAGTCTGGCAGGTCTCCAGCAGGTGGTGTGTGCAAGAAATATAGAGGGAGAGGCTGATATACTGGTTATCCCTGGGGCAACCCCTGAGTGTCTGTAAGATAGGTGCCTGTATAATGGATGGGGAAGCCCGTGGCGGTAGACAGTCGTCCCGGGATCAGACGGAGGCAACATTGTGCAAATCAACTCACGGTTTTTAATGAACAACAGGTAGCAGGCAACAGGCCAAAATAGTCAAACAGCAGATTTGGATTCTGCTACTGGAGTGGTCGTGGTGTGGGGTCCGAAGGAATGGTGCACCAGCCTGATACTAGATGCAGGCTGGGATGATTGAGATGGAGCTGTGTCCAAACTATGGAAGCTTCAGCTCTGGGTTAATCTCCTGACTCTAGGATTGGTTTCTGTGACAGCACTAAAAGGTGTGCTCCACACTGTCTTTCTCTTCACTCTGACAGCAGGTCTGACTCTCTGCTGTATTGAAAGACCATGAGCTCACACTCCAGTTTACAATGCAGCCACATAATTGGATAACATCTTACACCCATTTATCTATTGCCTTCCCAGGCAGAGGCTACAGCTGAAGATTACCTGTGATCTCCCTGCATTATCCCTTGAGTGAGTTGCGCAGGCTCTCCACATGGATCCTGACAGGTAGAGGGTCCGTTTCGCAACATCCCCTTGCCTATACATTGGCAGGGGTGTTGCATATATATGGTGGTAATCTTTTTGTATTTCTTATCCATGCCTCCTTCCTTTTAAAATCAGCATTTACAATTATGCCTAAGTGCTGAGGGAACATGGAGGAGGGTGTGACGGTGAGAACAGCCGGTAAAGCCAGATGACACAGGGGCCTGGGTAGCCTTTCCAACTCATTAGCATCCTTTTCAAAGTTTATTTTAAGGAAGGAGGCCATGGATAACAAATATAATTAGATTACCATGGTCACAGTGTCTGGATGTGCCCCTGGTTTATGGTTGATTTTGATGGTAGAGTTGCTTTGAGGACTTCTCAAATTGCACCAGTTCTCTGGAATGCGCTACCCTACGCAAGAAGCACATTTCCTCCTTCCCCATTGGCACTTCTCCCCTCCCACTGGCTGAGATTACAGCAGGGAAAGAGAGGGAGCAACTGCCGAGCGAGGGGGAGACATGCTCCTGTGCTACAGTGTTAAAGACTGTACAGCCAGAGCATGGAGGGTCTCTGGTAACGCCCCCAGAGCCCTTCTGTATTTTTTTTTTAATTAATTTTACAAAAAAGGAAGCCATGTATAACAAATATAAGAAGATTATATCAGTAAGTTCACCCTTGTTTTTCATGATGGATTTTGATGGCAGATTTCTTTTAATAATGCTCACTTAAATGAAGAAAACATAGTTACAATAACAAGACTCCTTGACATCCCAGCTGTTCCATCCACAGCTTGTTGGAAGGATGATGAAAACTCAGTAACAGTAATGACTTGGTCCGGTCGCAGAACGTCCTCGATTTCTCCCACTTTGCTGATCTTGTCTTTGTGAGTGTTCGGAAGTTAATATGCAGTTTGCATTAGCTCTTGTCTGGAGCAGGAAATTCCATTTTCCGAAACTTTTTTATTGCTACTAAAGCAATTAAAAGCAGCAGTGCATCTTAAATGTGTTTCCATTTTTTTCTCACATCATTGCGTATAACTCTGTCAACTTTCAAATATCCAAGGTTTTTAATTAAAACAGCAATTAATATGGACTAAATAAACAAACATAATCTCACAGAGATTGAAATTGATGTTTTCAGTGGTCGGCACAGAAGCTGTGTAGCTTAAGTTCACAGTTCTTATGAGAATATAAACTACTGATCAACATTTCACAAAAAAAACTTTGGGAAACTTCCTAAAGTTGTTACATGTCACACAGAAAACCAACATTTCACAGGGAACTACACTAATGTGAAAAACATCAGGCACAAAGAAAACTAAAATGGAGAGAAAATATCTTTGAAACTGCAATACATGGTAAGTTTATGATTTTTACTGGTTCCTCAGCTCTCTCTGCCCCTCTCCCAGCAGTAAATCCCAGCATGTCTTCTCTTCATCTTCTATTCCTCCTTTCTATGTACATGGGCTTCTGTGCAGTTTTTTTCACAAAAGAAAAATATCGTATTTTTCGGACTTTAAGGCGCACAAAAATCCTTAGATTTTCTCAGAAATCAAAGTTGCGCCTTATAGCCCAGTGCACCTTATTTATGAACCATACTTCAGCTGCCTTGAACTGGTCTGCCACCTGCTGGTCATTCATCCTTATAATCAGGTACGCCTTATATATGAACCTAGACATTTAAGCAGGCATTTATTGATGGTGCACCTTATAATCCGGTGCACCTTATAGTCCAAAAAATATGGTAAGTTAAGTTGCCATAGGCTAGTGTCATTTGCTCTAACCAATCATCTGCATGTAACAAGCATCGATTACTTGCTACTTTTCATCATTATTTATAAAAAGTTTGGAAAAACTATGCGGAATATATAAACAATAATCGTTTAGCGAAAGAAGTGTACAATGCAATTATTTTAGGGTTTTTTTTGGGATGGACTTTTCACAGTTACAAAACAAAAAACAGAACCCTGTATTACATTAATTACATTGATTTAATAATTAATATTGTGTCCTCCGGGATCAAAAAAATATTTCATATTTTGGAGGTGCCCCACAATAAACGGGGCTATACTACATGATATAAACAGTGTTTGTGTTTTTTCATTTCTTCTTCATCGTAAGCAATGTCAGGTATTGCCGCCCAGCCATTACTGGAATTTGGGTTGCTGACACTGGTTCTGGAAAATATGAGGCTTTATGAACGCAAAGGCGCTGATTTATGACCGTGAAAATTTAATGTTCTCTTCCATCGTTTTACATCCGTTTTGCATCGGTTTGGCATTTGTTTTTCACAGAGCCTCATTAACTATAATCTGTGACTGATCTATAAAAAACGGTGACTAGGGTATGCTCTACTTTTTAACAGATCCAAAATAAGGTTTTTTAATGTAACAGCCGTGTAACTCTATTAAGTACACGTTAGGTTGGAGTCCTGGGTCTTAGGGAACATATGTAGATTATAAATGAACAAACTGTTCCAGCCGGTTTAATAAAAATCTTAAAGTTTATTTCTTCATTTAAAAATCCAAGTATCGTAGTACACAAAAACCGGAGGAAAGAAATGCAAAGTAGCTATAGCCTACGCGTTTCAATAAAAATATTTGACTCATGGCTCTTACTCTAAGCCAAGAGTAAATTTTTTGAAACACTTAGGCTATAGCTAGTTTACATCCCCCGCCTGCTGTGGTATACCACGATAATTGGATTTTTAAACAAACTTTAAGATTTTTATTATACTGACCGATAGCTGAAATGTCTGTTCATTTAGAAATTCTATTATATAGTAGTAAATTCTATTAAATAGTTGTAAATTTAGTACACCCGTGTGACAACAATTTAGGGAAAAAAGGGTGGCCCATGGTAATTTTTCTCTGTCTTGTGCACCTAGCATAAGCAATCCTTTATAGTACTGTACATTACAGGGCTCTAGTTACTAGTGTTGTCATAAGCTAAGCCCTGTAGACTAGGACTGTCCGTCATCAATGACGTAATGATCTAAATCTTGAAATCGTGACATTGGTGTTCATATTTTGCAATTAGATTGTGACTTCCAACCTATCACATGTAGCCGTGTGCCAGCCATGAGGTGAGTTAAGCATCTTGCCTCAGGCAGCACAACCTTCAGCAAAATAGGGGGCAGCACCAGGAGTACATCAGGAGTACAAATCTAGACCTCACATTTAAAATAGTGTCTCTTCATACCCATTGTCCATGGGTATGAGACACTGCATGGAGAACCTGTGTAAGAGAAACTAACTTGATATATACTATATATACTACTAGATGAGGTGCCATTCTATACCTCGCCTCAGGCAGTAGAGAGTTTAGGTTCACCCCTGATCACATGAATGATACAACTGTCTCAAATACCCTGACCTGCTAGATTTTTTTGTCAAAGATCAGAAGGGAGTAGGCTATTACCTGCAGTGTAAATTGTGGGTGATTGTGACTTCCTCATAATTTATATGGAGTGGAGTTGTTTGTTAATTTTGGAGATGTTTTTAACAAATCACAGCTCTGAAATAATCTCAGGACTAAAAGGTGACAAACATTTTTGGTTGTGTGACAGTGTAGCCCTTTCCTAAATCCCTCGATATCAAGCGGTGATGATCAAAGACCCCGCTGACTTATGTCTAATCCTAGCAGCACTTGCAGTTTGTTCATTTAAGAGTCACATTTGCAGTAGTGGATATCTTCTTTAATGCAAAATGTAAAAAAAAAAAATGTAAAATCGATGAGGCAGACATAATTGAATGAAAGTAATTGGCATTCATTCTCTCCGTCCGTTGTGATAATGGAAAGGGATATCTGCATAGTAAGTTATTTGGGGATATTTAGGATGTTCTAATGTAGGAAACGAGCATTGGCTGTGCCAATACAGATACAACCTATTTCAGGGAAACTGATTAAATTAAATTAACTCTTGTGGCAAGGTTTATGCAAATCCTGGGACTCAATTTAGATTTTCAACGCACCAAAAAGTTCCTGCATGAAGATCTCAGCTAGGGATGAATTTCCGAGTCCTTCTTCCCTTGGATACAATTCGGAGAGCAATCTGCCGTCTCGTTAATGGGAATGTTACTCTTATTTTAAGCCTGTGTTCCTCTTGAGGATTTGTGTCACTGCTGGTAAACTCCTGTGACAGGAGACATGCACTACAGATGACCTCAGATGTAGTGGAAATTATACAGGAAGATAACAAGACTGAACAAGGGGAACATTTAGCTTGCTAGACACAGGGAGCAGACCGGGATTTACTGATTTATTTCTTCCGATTTTTTGGTTCCCTGTTTTCAGAGATTATTCAATTTAAAATATGGTCGCTAGTTGTCATGTCCATCGGATACACAATCCTGCATCCTGATAGGGTGAAGTAAATAGAATGTGTCAAGCAATCTGCCTTATCAGGGTGAATCTGAATGCACCAGAACCAAAATCACATTTAGATTATACTGCTTAAAGGGCATTTACTGGGGCAATTCAGAGGAGGAATATTTTTTTTCCATTTTTAATGAATATTAAGAATGCAATTGATCTTCAGTCACATAAATTAATAGTATTTTTTTTTATCTAAAAACATATCTGCCCATTTTGTGATGTGAACATATTCAGTGTGTAGGTTGGGAGCCACAGTGACTAAAGTCTCCCTCTGACCCGACAGATACAAAAAAAAACATCCTATGCCTCTGTTGGGTCAGGGACCAGCACAAGTTCTGTTAATTCACAAAAAATTGCAGAAAATACAGTGACCCAAAAAACGTATACTGCATGCTGTACCTGTTTCACCAATTGAGCCAATGGACAATGGCCTTTACCAAGAATGCTCCCTTTCACAATGTCAATTTAGTTGACATAGTGCTCCATAACCTGGTAATCCACAGTCACATATTCACCCATGTTGCTACTCTATGGCTGGGCACCCATGTTAAAGGACTGACTTGCGTCTAGTAAATGGCATAGTTGTCTAGTAGATGGCATAGTTTTCCCATGTTCGGGAACACACAGATTCTCTTCTCTTTATAAAAATATTGTCTGGCCTATATCACTGGAGCACCTCTTGGCTCCACCACCTGATAATATATACATGCCCCCCACCTGTACTCATTGCAATGAACAAAGAGGGGAGTGCTTATGTTATCAGGTGGTGGAACCAAGAGCTGCTCTGGTGACGTAGGCCGAAGCACCTCCGATTTAAATATTTTTATTCAGTCTTTTTAGGAGAAACTGTCTGTTCCTGGACATGTGAAAAACTTTAGGCAATATTAAAACGACCAAGCCAATTTTTGGCCATGAAAAATGGATGAAAATTAGGTTAATCTGTGTGTCATAGGTTTTTAACTGATACTTTTAACTGATTGTAAACCAATGGCTCTAGCCTTATGTTCACTTGTACTTTGGCTGGGAGACAGCCACAGAAATGGTGTCTTGATCATGGCCCCATGGCCTTCTATTGTGCTTGTTCACTAAGGGTCCGCGGCCGCACTTTCGTCTGTTTTTTCCAGCGTTGTCGGGATTTGGGCCGCTGAGACAAGTATTAAAGTGGGGATTGTGTCGCACGCGATGGGATTGTGGCGCAGCTGCGCTGGCTTTCATGTGACAGAAAGCGAGGGGCGGGCCGTCGTATGATCCGACTGATTCGGACTGAGCACGGGATTTAACTTTCAAATTGTGTCGCAAGATCAAGCATTTACATGCACCGGGAAGAAGAAGGTGAACTCCAGCGCACGATTTTAGTGAATTGTGGCACAGTGCATGATCGTCGGAAATGGGTAAGTAAATGAGCCCCCATGAGGCACTGTACATCACTGCTCTGTGAACAAGCCGACTGCCCGAACCTCAATAGAAATGGCACATCCTTTTCTTGCACTTCTTTGCAGCGCTGGCAGTCACTTTCTATTCCCATCCACGTGGTGAGCAGCGATACCCACTGATGTCAGATGGGCCACAAGCAACAGCACACGGACAGTTTCTTGTTGCCTGCAAAATGCACAAATGTGTGTGAGGTCTAAGAATGATCAGTGAAAAAAAGGATCATACCAGGACATGTTCTACTATTTATTGGAAAGATAAAGTGAATTGATCCATTAAAAAATGGAAGAAAACACAGCGCACGGCCATTTTTGACTGCTGTGTGAATGAGCATTATTTTTTGTCTGGAAATGCATGTTTTTCCCTGAAGGATGTATCTGCCATTTTGCACTAGTTTTGTAACATTTTGAGCCGTGGCCACTGCTGTGTCTGGCAGAGTTTAGAGATAAAGATTGACCACAATATTGGGGACATTGTCACTTTTAATAGTATTTTAAATGGGGTGCTATAGGGAAGAGGGTATAACTTGGGAATCTACATAAAGAGACAACTAGACAAGAGGGGGCAATATGGGAAGAGGCTGCAGAAAAGGGAGCATTAAACTGTGTGGTGGACACAGACAACGGCCTTGCACAAGGTGGGACACACTAGAGGATGGGATAAGGGGAGGGTCAAGGACAGGGGTTGTGAGCAAAACATTAGCTACATCTTTTATCCCTCATTCCATAAAGTTGGGTGGTATGTAAGAAGCTTATAAGTGCCCTATACAAGTTTGTTTTCCCATCACACGGCAAACAAAAGTTTATCCTTTCCACTCCATGATCTTGGACGACTCTGATGCCCACCCTAGCATGAAAGTACATTGAGAAATAACTCTAAACCATGATTAGGTTTTCAATAAAAAATTATTTTACTGAACAATATTCGGAACAAGATTTCATATTTTGCTCCAACCTGTAAATCCAAATAGGAAAGAAGAACTTATTTCTTAAAGTAAAGTCCTTGCATCTTTCAAGCAGTAGCAAGTTCATGTAAAGGCCTGAATATCCTTCATGGCTTTATGTAAATTACCTCTGAGTGCTCCAGAAACCACTTAGTACCTCAAGGTCTTAGGGTCAAAGTATATAAGTAAAAAGAATTTATTACGGAGAATCTTATATTTCAACTTTATTAAGTCTCGGCAGAGACAGAAATGGAGGATGCACCTAAGGAAGTGATTATAGGGAGATTTTATACGAATGAATGCGTGTAAATATTTATAGACTGTTGCAGCGCCTAATAATGCAGGGAGACGTGATTGAGACCCGCTATACATCCTATCCAAATGGATTAAGCCATACTTGCCATCCAAGAAACAAATAAATAGCTGTGATTTATGGCTTATGTAAATCTGACGTCTTAATACGGCTACTGTATCCCTGGCCGGCGGCAGCGCGGAGGGCTGTAGACATAATACCCTTATCACTCTTAGCGTTGTTTAATAAATACTCCATCTGCGCTAAGCATCCCTATTCATTTCCTGACAAGAGGCTTAAAAGAATTACAACATCTGTTTAAAGCATCACAATATATCTCCGTGTGTAATTGTTGGAAAGCGCACGGAATAGAGAGCCACAAATCTTCTAGCCATCTATTTTATAGATGATACGACAGCGGAGCAATGGTAATGGCCGGCATACATTTATATAAACAACATTGCAGCAGGGAAATTAACAGACCACTTCATCATTATTCCTAATGGCTCTTATCAAATCAGAAATTTAGCATCTAGATGATTGGCCGTGCCAACAGCATTAGGGTCGCTGAGCCCAGTTATACCTATAGTTTTCTAATACAATTTATCAGTTTTTTATTAATAGCACAGTTTAATGGTATTCAATACTGCACCCTTACACAAAAATATATATGGCCATTTTATAAGGACAATGATTGACATATAAAAGAATGGCAGTGGCCAGCTGCACAGACGCAACAACGCTTGGCACAGCCCTCTTTCCATCACATGTGGGAAGGGGGTCAGCGGACGTCTTCTCCCAAAACAGGTGTGAGTCTTAGAGCTTGGACCACAATATACCGTGGGTATGTTTTAAATCTATGTCACGTCTACTTGGGAAATCAGCCATTAGAAATTTACTAATTTACACTAAACATACCTGTCAGCATCTTCTCCCCGATGTCAGAACGCACCTCGCTAGCCTTGACACAGAGAGTACTTACAAAAAAAAAGTTGTCACCCAGGCGTTTCAGGCTCATAATTATGCAAAATACTCACCTTCTCTACCATGCTGGCGCCCAGTGATGTCCCTCAGGAAGTGTCTATAAATATGAGCCGAGAGCGCAGCATGATGTACACAGAGTACCCTTATATATAATTATGCACACCTCCTGCATGACATCACTAGCTACAGCAGGGGAGAAGAGGTGAGTATTGCGCTGAAGCATGCACAATTACTAGCCTGGTGTGCCTATGTGATGTACACAGAGCACCCTTATATAGAATTATGCACACCTCCTGCATGAGGTCCCCGGGCTAAAGCAGAGGAGAGTAGGTGAGTATTGTGGTGGAGACATGCATAATTATTAGCCTAGAGCACCGTCTGTACACAGAGCACCATTGTATATAATTATGCACGCCTCCTGCTCCATGACATCACCGGCACCAGCAGGGTAGAGGAGGTGAATATCATGCTGGAGGGGTGCATAATTATTAGCCTGGAGCACCTATGTGATGTACACAGGGCACCCTTATATATAATTATGCACGCCTCCTGCGTGACGTCATCAGCTCCAGCAGGGGAGAGGAGGTGAGTATCAAGCTGAAGGGGTGCATAATTATTAACCTGGAGCGCCTACGTGATGTACACAGAGCACCCTTATATATAATTATGCACGCCTCCTGCGTGACAGTGGAGGGGTGCATAATTATTTAATTATCATATTTTTAAAAGTATTTTTTGCAGGTACTCGCCATGTCAAGATTAACGAAGATATGTCCCAGCAACGGGGAGAAGACGCCAACAGGTACATATTATTTGTGTAAATTAGTAAAACCCTATTGGTTCATTTCCTTTAAGTGCTATACTCTATATTATATAGTCTTCCCATCTTCTTCATTAATCAGCTTTTACTTGAAGTCAAATAGACAGAAACTGTGTTATTCCTAATTTACACATACTGTACTACCGATATCTGCAAAGTTTGTTGAAAAGTTAGGTGCAATTTAAATTTTTTTCTTTCTTCCAATCCTCTAAGTAGAAGTAAAAACCAAATTATCTGATAAGGGAGCCTTTTTCTTGGCACTATAAAGCCAAATATGTACAATCTTTAATTGTCATTAAAGTAATTAAAAGAGACTTCATAACATGGAAAGGTATTAAAAGTTTATTCTGCCTTGGACATTTTTTTAATATTTTAGTTAAAAAGATATTTTGTGGGAGCTTAGACTACTTTAGAATTGATGTAAGAGTATGATGGTTTGAGATTTTCTAGAAAAACACCATTTTGTGGGTGTTCATGTGTTTTAAACAAGGCCAAGATCAATTATTCTACAGAATTTATGGGGTGTTGGAAGCTTGTGACCATGGTCTCAGGTTCCGCTAGAGTTGCGTTTCCTAACACAATGTTAGCTTACTTGGGGGGTGGGATGTGATCGGTAACTAGCAGCTGGTGTTTTGTATTGTTTAAATGCAAGAGACCTTGTCCATATGTGATCGGGCAGGGTACCGCCCGAAAAGGGTGTGAGTGAAAAGTTACACTTTTTTATGATTGAAGGAAAGGCCTAGCAACCATAGAAGTTGTACATAGTTTGATTGATTGACACAAGATAGTAAGAAAGTCCAATTAGTTGGGGTCCAACTGCTTGGAACCACACTGATAACAAGTGAGGAGAGCCGATTGAGTGTGCAGCCAGCTGATACATCCATGAATATGGGGGCATCAGAAATTGACAATGCCCACCTATCTATCTTAGATATTGAATTGGAGTGACATGGACACCTAAACGCTGTGCTCGTAATTTCCGACATTCCCTCAGCATTGAATTAAGCAGCAGGACATATTTTTAGCCTGCTGCTCCATCAATTAGTGAAAACGGGATCACCATTCTTGTGTTCAGATCCTGTACGAAGGGGAGAACAATCAAATTTGGTAAATTCGTGTATTTTACGCCTATGAAGAGACCTGTACTATAAATGATATATGATAGTTAGGGGGCCTGGTACAGATTTTGCATTGGGGCACTGCAGTTTCAATATTTCGCCTCCGCTCGCCACACAAGGAGCGCGTAAATCCCAGATTATTTTACAACTGCTAGAACATACCAAACACCATGTTCTCTTTCTGATTGTAATCACAAAATAGCCTTGATCCCATAACAGCTAAAATTTGTGTGGAGCTGACGCGCAGCGTAAAACACATTAAAAGATAATATAACATCAGCGCAGTAAATCACAAGCATCTTTAAGTTTTTTCCCCTACGCACTGACAATGTGACACTTTGTTTAATCATCTTGCTGATAAAAACTCGGTCCTGACTTTGATAAATCAAAACTGGTTAAATTGTTGTTTTTCCCAATGAAGATTAAAAAAAAAGGGACAGAATGTAATGAATGTACGCCGACACGTATAAGAGGCAAAAAACTCGGCATTGTAACTCTGTAAGTAACGACTTTTCTTCGAATATTTTCAAAACATCAATCTGGCGCGCGGGGGGAGTTATCGATTAGATGCTGGAGCCGCAGGACAATATTTCATCCCTTGGCGATGCAGTACATATGATTATTGAAAGCCGTGTTTAGTGTACAATACAGGAGCTAACCAGACAGATTGCCTCATTAGAGATAATGCTCTGCCTGCATCTCTTTATTCCACAATCATGTCTGGCGCTGATTAAAAAGATACCAACCATTGTACAATAAAACAAACCTGAACGTACAAAAGGTTCAAAACACTTCAATCCAGAAGCGAAAGGAGGATTTTCGTTTTTAATAGACGGTATTTATAATAGGGTGGCAGATGGTAAAAATGTGCAGATTTTGACACCACGGATGCTTCGTTCTTTTCTAATAGTTTCTTTGAGCCAATGTGTCAAAGAACTTTAGGAACAAGTATCAGAGTGACTCATAATGGAACAAAAACAAAATACATGAACAAAATTCACATAAAATGGAAAGCTACAAAGCAATAGGGAAGATTAAAGGGAACCGTGATGGGTTTTGTGCCAATTTTTCACATCTTGTTATGAGGGTGAACAGGTGGAAGAGATAGATGTGTAAAATAAAGGTCCAAAAGGTGACCAATTATTTATAGAGAGTGGATTAGGGCTTCCTAATGTTGCCACCCTTTAATACAATTACTTTTTTTGTTGCTGCATCATAACAGTGATTATGATACATAACAGCAGCAAAATTACAGTTATCCCCCCAGTAGACACAGCACCTGCCCCGCAGCAGCCAGTAGTCAAAGTGATGCCCCCAGGAGTCACAGCACCTGCCTGCAGCAGCCAGCAGTCACAGTAATTCTCCTAGTAGTCACAGCACTTGCCCGCAGCAGCCAGTGGTCACAGTGATGCCCCCAGTTGTCACAGTGATGCCAACAGTAGACAGTAGTAACAGTGATGCCCCCAGTAATCACAGTCCCTCAGTAGTCACAGTAATGCCCCACAGAAGCCAGTAGTTACAGGAATGTCCCCAGTAGTCACAGCACCTGCCCGCAGCAGCCAGTGGTCACAGTGATGCCCCCAGTTGTCACAGTGATGCCAACAGTAGACAGTAGTAACAGTGATGTCCCCAGTAGTCACAGTCCCTCAGTAGTCAGTAGTCCCAGTAATGCCCCACAGAAGCCAGTAGTCACAGGAATGTCCCCAGAAGTCACAGGAATGCCCACAATAGCCAACAGTCACAGAAGAATATGAAAAAAATATATTAAAACATACATACCTGGTTCCTCTCTGCTTATTCACTGCACGCTTGCGGTCTGTGTGATAGATAGAGAGCAGTGGTGCACAGGAGCTAAAAGTTCCACTGCCACAAGAGGGAGGTAGAAGCCAACACTGTCACCTGGAGTGTCTCAGTTCCTAAGACCCTAGGATAACACATATTTTTGATGGTCTTAGGTGACCCCTGTCAAAAGGTCATTTAAGCCCCAAAGGGGTTGCAATCCACAGATTGAGAGCCGCTGCTGTAGGGTGATCCACCTGCTCTTGGATGCTGCTCTTGGTTTTGACTCTTCCTGGGCCCTATTACTAGCATCTTATGGATTGCATGTCTCACTCCTGAGATTAGCCCTGCCATCTTGAAGTCTGAATTTGACATCTGTTTTGGTATCTGTTGTTGTAAATGCTGCAACTCTCCTCTTGTTTGTTGTTGTCCAAGGGTTCAATTTCACCGTCAAGTAAAACACTGTGTTATCTGCTTTTTATCTGCTTATTTATTGCTGTTTTCTGTCTTATATCACACTCATGTTACACAAAGGTAGATTTACTAGTTACTTCCTATATTTTCTGTAATATTTCTACTCAAACTAAGTTTAGTTGAGTGAAGAACGCATGGCATAGTGAGGCTCATTGATATTCCTTCTGTCACTCTATGAACTTAATAAAAGTCAAGAGGTGCTTGCTGGGCAGCTCCAGCGTCGCTAAAGGCACCGCCACTCAATGCACAGAGCAGGACCTAAGTCTTCGAGGCGGCACATCAGACCTCAGACCCAGCTAGTCTGACAGCATGTGATTATGCTCTCGCTTATGGAGGAATATCTTGCCATCCCCAGCTATTTCTCACAAGTGAGGAATGGAGCAAATGTGTAGAATGACATCAATAATGAAACATTATTGGATAAAACAAAAAAAGTGAGAGTAAAAAATTTTTTTAAAGGAAGACAGGCAGAATGAGAGATTTGAAGAAGATGTTTAGGAAGTAATATGAACTTATTACAAATATGTATGAGACAATTGGGGTATGGAAGAAGACAACCTGAGTAAGAAGAACATCAAGTGACATAGGAGGCAACTGGATGATGGGTTTATAGCTCTTGACAAATAAATGGTGAAAAGATCTTGACAGATAGATACCGTAGTATCGATTTTAGCAAGTACTCTCTTTTCTTCATGACTGTATCAGTATACTACTACGGTCAAATTCTCAATAACACTATACAGTCATACAGCGATAGTTATATCGCTAATATCAACCAGGTATGACATGTTTTTGTTTTTTTTACAATCTCTCACATGCACAAGCATATACCAAAAGATGCTGTTGAAGAAAACATGGATTGTGCCTCCTATGTACCCCCGAGATGAAGCAATTATTCCCTCTCCTGTAGAAAGGTTCAAATTGGTGTTATTAATAAGGAAACCCTTCAATACTCAGCAATGTAATGGATCCACTCAGATTAAGAAACGTTTCAAAAACTCTTGTTTTCAGTTCTGACAATATGTTTTGAGGACATTTCTCTAAACTTTTTGGAAAAGCAAAAATGTAACTTACCACACTGGAAAGCTTTCCTCCATTCCGTTCAACGTGTACTACAGCATCTTGAATGAGTGAAAACAGATTAAGTAGAACACGTTCTAGGTCATAAATCCCATGCATTTCTTTGGCAAGTCTCTCAATCGATGCAATGTATTCATTCCAGTAAGAGTCAATTTCCCCAACGCTAGAAAGGCAACCCCGCATCACAATTCCACAATATCCAGCGCATGGCCGTGCCAGTAAATGACCTTGGCAATGGGAGCAGTACCACATTTTCAGAAGTCCTCTACCACAGTCCTTATTGAACTTTAAATAATCAGTAGTATTGATCACTTCTATTCCAAGATTCAGAGCCTGCAGGAAAACGCGAGAAGCCTGCAAGGATTTGGACACTTGCGTCATCATTGTTTTTGGATACTGACCAAACGCATTGACATCTCGTCTGGCAAGCCGAAGACATTCTACACTTTCCACTGACTCTCGGAATCCAGGGTTCAAGTAATTGCCATAGACTACCGGGAACAAGCCATCGAAAAACTCATTCACCATATCATTTACATTAATGTCTGAACCCAAGACATAGAGTGAAATGTCTGTGAATAATTCACCGACTAACTTAAAGGTCTTCAATGAGATGTTTTGGTAATGAGTCTTAAACATTGTGTTTGTATAATTCCTTGCATGCCGTATTACCATCTCAAACGCTTCTGCAAGAAAAGAGAAAAGAGAGAGATTGAGCGAAATGCAATTTGAATCCACTTTCATACATTCATTCATCATCGAATAGTTTCTTTTCAAGCGTCAAAATTCACGAGACAAGGATGGATTTTATGCGGCCACTCATTTTTCTGCAGATCTATCAAAAGTGGCAATGTAAAATGCTTCAATGTCTTATTCAAACAATTTTCCCTTTGTGCCTAAAATGCACTTTTATGTACATATTGTATGCTCAACATATATAAGCATCGAGGAAAGCTTTTATGAAGAACAATGATCACGTCACAAGACGAGAAGTAACTGCTAAGCGTCACCCTGCCAGATAAGAGCACTTCAGCGCACCTATAATTGCCATATTATATAACAGTTTTGTCACAGGATTTTATGAACTATTGGAGAGAAGCTGATGAGAAGCTGCACAAGAGACGTACTTCTAGAGCTGGGTACCAGCAACATAAACACTAAATCATAAGTGTAAACATTGTCAAAAGTTTTAAAAGAGATAATCCATTAATTTATTTTATTTTTATCATAAATTATTGGTTAAATGATTTATTACACATTGTATCTATGGGCAGGCTAGCTTTATAATGGGGTAGCTAGCTATATACTGGGGGCATGGGCGGGCTGGCTATATACTGGAAGGAAGAAGGCTGGCTAGCTATATACTGAGGGCATGGGCAGGCTGGCTAGCCATATACTGGGGGCAGGGGGCTGGCTAGCTATATACTGGGGCAGGGGTTGGCTATATACTGAGGGCATGGGCAGACTGGCTAGCCATATACTTGGGGGGGGGGGCAGGTTGATGGCTATATACGTGGGGGAGGGTGCTGGCTAGCTATATACGGGGGGCATGGGGCTGGCTAGCATTGGAGGCTGTGCCCAATGCATTTCCAACCAGGTTTATACTTGAGATAGGTTTTCCCAGTTTGTTTGTGTAAAATTAAGAGCTGCAGCTTAATTGCGACTAAAAAGCAATAATTGATACCAAAACCGTGAAAAAAAACAGGTACAAGTTCAACAAAAAAAATGATAAATCTTCCCATTGTTTAAACAGTATCTCGGATTATGTAGAACATAGGTTAAGGTAAATTTGTATGCAACTCGTAACAGGTATAGCTTTCAAATATAGCTTCAGACAACATTGGGAGACATTTACTTACCCGGTCCGAGGAGTTCACAGAAAGTGTATTGTCTGCCTGGGACTAAAGTAACAGAGCTCACAGTAGCCAGAGAGGTCCATCTGTAACTAGGGGTCATATGTCGGGTGTATTAAAGTGAGGGATTGCATGTAATAATATAAAAGCTCCTCTTCATATTCAATAACTTATCTTCATAAATTCTAGTACAGTAGAAGACTGTCGGTTCCTACATTAGACCCAGTTTCATTGGTCTAAACTAGGCAACAGAATTTTTGGCACACGGACAAATTCCAGTTGGGAAAAGTGACAAAAAAAAGCCTGGTTAAATGTGGCGCAAGGTTTTTTTGCACCAATTCGTTAGAAGTCTGGCATAAGTTCATGAATAAATTCCCCCCATTATATTTCAAACTTTGGGGTTTTTTTTAAATTTATTTGTCCTTCTTAAATATTGTATTATATAATATAAGAGTATGGAGCGCTTGGTTTACACCATTTTCTTGCCTCTGCACACTTGAGTTAGTATGTATAAATGTACCCTAGTACTTTTTTTTTCGATCATGATAAAGATGATACCAAGCTGGTTGAGATCCATGTAGGAGTATTCAAAACACCCACCAACACCTCCCAACCCCATACATATATGCAATTTAAAAAAAAATATATGGCTAGGGGGGTCTGTAATAATAAAAATATTCAGCCGCTGTGTAGTCCATCTAAAAAATAAAAGAGGGTGGTGGTGCCATCCCCACCACCACCACGCAACTGCTACACCTACCTCTGTTTATTTACAAACAGACTGCACAGCAGCTGAATGAGAACGCCAGAAGAGGTATAAGATGTTTATTATTTTTACATCTGCCCTTCCCCCAGCCATATACAATTTTTTAAAAAAATTCTGCAAAACACCTTTAAATTAGCTTGAGATGCATGAAGGTAAGTACCAGCCTATGTTGATCACATTAACAAGAAAAATATTATCACTATCATATATATATATTCTTGGATAACGCCTGAATGGTTTTATGACTTCACCATAAGAACAGCTAAAGAAAAAGTCAATCGTAAACTCCCACACAATCCTAAAAAACAGGAAACATCTTGCAGATGGTGATTAGTGGCAAATCTTTGACTCCTCCAGTGCTGCGCCATACTCCGCTTTTTCGCACTAGCATTAAAATCTGGAACATTTAAAGAATTTTTTCAGTTTTATAAAAATTTTGTTAACTGAATAATAAAAAGATACAGTTTCTTTTTGCTTCGGTTGGATATCATCTTGGTGGGACATCATGAGTTGAAATTTATTTAATAACTGACTTAGATAAAACCAAAAAATAGAAAAAAAAAGACAGCAACTGAAATTACTTCTGAGCTATGATGTGGGTGATGCACGCAGCTGTAGATCCTGGTGTATGGGATCCAAATACTCACAAAATATGGAAAAGCCACAGCGTCCGATGCAATTTAAAGAAGGCGGTACGACTTTATTCGCATGGGCATGAAAAAAGCAGCAACGTTTCGATTCACCGTTTTTCATGCCAATGGGAATAAAGCTGTACCGCCTTCTTTAAATTGCATAGGACGCTGTGGCTTTTCCTTATTTTGTGACTTAGCTTCAACCATACAATAGACCAGTTTCTTTACATAATAATTTATCATTCTTTCAAACTAAAAGCATGGCAGAAATAAGAAATTATTATAGCATTAGATGGCTTTGGTGCTCTAATCATAGAAGAAGTTGGTTGAGTTGGAATAATTATAAATTAACTTGGCTTAGGAACCATAACCACAGATGAACTTGACTGAGCTAAAGTTACTATTAATCAACGTAACCAATGTAGATTAATGATAGATAACCTCATCTAATATACTATAATTATAAATATACATGGCAAGGCTTGTAGGATTAACCATAAATTCAGTATTAGCTGAAAGACATAACTACAGTTGAATGAGGCTCAGTTGGGATAATCACAGATAAACTTGGCTGAGGAGTCATAACCTCAGATGAACTTAACTGAGTTGAAGTTACCATTAATGGACTCAACCAATGTAGCATAACCATAGTTAACCTCATCTAAGATATCATAATTATTAATAAACACAACACGGCTTTTAAGATTAAGCATAAATCAAGTATTAGCTGAGAAGACATAACTACAACTAAAGGTGGAGGCTCAGTTGGGGTAATCACTGATGAGTTTGGCTGAGGAGCCATAACTACTGATGAACTTGACAGCACTAAAGTAACCATTAATGAACTCAACCAATGTAGCATAACCATAGTCAACCTCATCTAAGACATTAAAATTAGAAATAAACATGGCTTGGCTACTAGGATCAACCATAAATCCGGTATTAGCTGAGAAGACAAATCTACAATTGAAGGTTGAGGCTCAGTTGGGGTAATCACAAAAGAACTTGGCTTAGATGATATAATTATAATTGCAGAGTAGAAAAGTACTTATGTGCTGAGGTAAAACGATGTTTCATATGTTAATCATAGAATAAAATTCCTAAGCTATTGTAACTTTACATGAAGTTGGGAAATTGGTTAAACATAGGAGAAAAAAACTAACATAACTGCAGATAATTTGGGATGCACTTGGGTAAACATAGACAGAACTAGTATAGCCACAGAGAGACTTGGATAAGCTTGTATAATCATAGATGAACTATTCTGAGCTGGTGTAGCCACAGATGTACTTTGATAAGTTTGTATAACCATAGATGCACTTGGCTGAGCTGGTATAATTATGATAGCAGAGAAGAACAATGGAAATACAGTAAAAAGTGCTGATGTAAACCGTCATTGTAACCGTACATGGATTGGCTAAGTTGGTTTACACATAGATGAAGTTAGAACTTGGATAAGCTTTTAGAACCACAGGTTAACCATTTGAGCTGGTATAACCACAGATGAACTTGGATGAAATAGGGTTATCTAGGTCATCTATTCGACCTAGTATAGTATAATCACCAATGAATATGGTTAAACATGCCGCAGATGAATTGAGATCAGTTGGTGTCACCGTATACTTGGCTGAGCTGGTAGCCCCACAAATGAATTGGTACAACCACAAATTAACTTTGTTGAGCTGTTTAACCATAGAAAAACCCAGATTAAGTTTTTTCACTGGCAAAATCTTGAATGCATTTAGTGGAAATAATCAAAGTTTGGTGATCTGGCAGAACCATAACTCAACTTTTTTCAATGATTTATCATTCTATATTATGTAAAGTCTAAGGACCCTACTTCGTAAGAATAACAACAAGGCCAAGTCTTTTGTGAATCACAAACTATGATATAAAAGAAGATTTAAAGGACATCTACCACCAGGATTAAGGTTTGTAAACCAAGCTAACAGACATGCTGGTGTGTGCCTCCTCTGTTGGGATCTATTTTTATTTAGCTTCTTTTGCAGTTTTTACTAAAAAAGGTTTTAAAGATTATTCAAATGAGCCTAAGGGGCTCTAGGCTCAAAAGATGTCAAAAGAGCCTGGAGCCCCTCAGGCTCATTTGCATAATTTTTTATAACTTTTTTTATAAAAAAATTTCATAAAAACAATGGCTTAAGAAGCTAAAAGAAGAACAAATTCTGACAGTGGGGGCGCACACCAGCATGGCTGTGTGCTTGGTTTACAACCCTTTAAAGCAAATATGGTAATCATCAATCCTTACCAAAACTTCTCATCACAGAATATAAAGAAGTCTAGTATTCATCAGCACCTATCACTTACAGGAAGAGTTGTGGTCCATAAATCCTTGGAGTTTCTTTAATCTACAGTCTTTGTTCCAAATCAGAATTTTGTAGAAGAATAAAAAATTTTGCTTAGGGCCATGTCTGTGGGCTGCATACTTTATATCAAGTAGCACATTGATTATATTAATCATTTAGCTTACTCATGCTGTGTCATTAGGGTTCCTTTATTTACTGTGCAAAATGAGAGCCTGAAGAGCCCATAAATGAAGTAATAGTGCTCTTACTCTTTGATTCTTCTGTGTGTCCTGTCTCCATGTTGTCTGCATTCTTCACTTAATTGCACACAAATTAAAGCAGCTAGTTAAAGAATAGCTAAACCCTGACAGAACATAGGGTTTGGCAAAATGAGTGCACTCCTTTCCCACACAAAATTGTGTCATTCACCTCTAGGGATTAAGTAAAAAGTAACCATCAAGTTCAGAAGAGAAAAAGTTTAAGATGCAAATCCGAGGTTTTAATGACATTGTCCATCCAATGCTCGGAATGACCGCGGTTTCAATAAGAAAGGTGAATGTAATTGACAAAAATAGAGAACGGTGAATTGTGATATCTATTCATTAGCCCCATGTCACTATTTTACGAGCGGACGGCTGGCACAATGGGCAGATGAAAAGGACATTGGTGTATTAGAAATCAATAGGAAATTAATGGCTGTAATTTGAATATGAAACCATCTTTTAATAGAGGAATCTTCTATATATATAGCGTCTAAATTAATTTGGTGATAATTTAATGAAAAAAATCATTAAGTTGTAAAATATAAAAATGTATACAGCACATATTCATAGTCCTTACTACTTTCCTACCGGGAATACAAGTGCCTAGAGGTTTGTGTCTACAAAAGGGAATATCTATATTTATGTTAATTAAAAGGAAATCTACCATCAAAATCCGGCATGAATAACCAAGGACACCAGGGCTCATATTTGTTATCCATGGCCTCCTTCCTTCTAAAATCAACTTTTAAAAGTATGCTAATGAGTATGTAGGGTTATTAGCATGTTACAAAAGCCTTCTGTTCTCTGGCTTCAAAGGATGTTACAATGTTTCAGCAGGTCTCAGTCTCACCCTGCCCCCCCTGTATTTCCTGTAATCTCAGCCGCAGTGAGCACACAGTGGGAGGGGGAAGTGCTCCTTTAGAATGTAACAGCCTATGAATTCTAGGGGCTCTGATAACACTCAGGTTTATTAGCATAATTTTAAAGTTGATTTTAGAAGGAAGATGACCACAGATAACTTAAAGATAGGTTCCCTTTAAGTGTAAACTATCACCACAAATCTACCTATAAAGGTAGAACAGATGGTAGGTGCATGTTTAGGACATGAGGACAGCCCTTTTTAGAGCTAATCCTCATGTCCCCGCTATCTTTTTAAAATCTAATATGTAACTTTTCTAAAGCGGCTACTGAGGCGTGAAGTAGCTGGACATGAGGCTACACATCGCGGCTACTCCACGCCCCCGTAGCCTCTTTGTTCCTCCTACCCTGACATCCTCAGCACGCAGCTCCTCGTAGCTGCGCGCCCTCGTCCGAGCAGCCGGTTTTCTGCGCATGTGCAGAATGCAGGCCCGCGGCTGAATGGCCACTGCTCCGAAGGCGGAGCTAAGTAGCCAGCAGGCACCATCGAGTCATGTGGGCTTTAATGCACTAATTAGCATCAGCTTCAGTGCACTCATAGAACGAAGTGTCAGCTTCGATGGACTAATTAGCATCTCCTCTTCAAACCACTAATTAGCACCCCTTCTCCTTCCTGCTCCCAACTGCAATCCTCTCCCCATCCCTCATGCCTGCGGGAGATTTGCTAGCAGTGGTTAGCTCACATAGGCATGAGGGAGGGGAAGGAGGGAGCAGTTTGGAGCAGGAGAGAGGGGGGATTAGGAAGTATGACAGAGAATGACTTGATTATCCAGAGACTTGGTGCATTGAAACTGACATATGACTCAGGTAATATTTAAATACTTTTGACAAGTTTTTGGCACATAGAAGATTGATTATAAAGGAAGAATTGCACTCATGATAGAAAAGGCTATTAGAACCTGTCATCAAGTAAAAATATACAATTTTGACAACAGGTTCCCTTTAAATTAAATAGTTACCATATATACCCGAGTATAAGCCGACCCAAGTATAAGCCGAGGCCCCTAATTTTACCACAAAAACCTGGTAAAACCTATATGTTTTTAACTCGAGTATAAGCCGAGTTTGGGTTTTCAGCACATTTTTTGTGCTGAAAAGCTAGGCTTATACTCGAGTATATATGGTATATAAATTACTTTTTACAATAAGGCAAATCACCCCCTCAGCTGTTGTAATTAGTTTCAAAATGCATTAAAAACTCAATTAAAGTGCTACTTGTGACCTCACCCTTGGAAGTAACCAATAAAAAAAAAATGCAAAAGTTTAAAAATGTTGACAAACAATGTTTGTCAAATTTTTTAAACTTTTGCATTTTTTAAATGCAAAATGTGTAAACAGTTAAAGCATGTAAAATAATTCCAATTTACATTTTAAAATCCATGAAAAAATAAATTCCTTTGTACCTGCCCTGGACCAGGTGCAGAATTGCGCGAAAATTGCCGCAAAAATGGCAAAATGTCCCATGGAACATCTGGAAAACTTAGATACATAAGGCACACTGCACAAGGTGCAGACTCAGGCATACTTGAAAAAGAACAGATTTAAAAGTGGCAAAAATGGCGCCAAAATGGCAAAAGTCGCAAAAATTTGACAATTTGGCTAACTGAAACTTCGATACATGTGCCCCATTGTGTTTTATATCTTTCTCAAGTATTTCATCATCTCTCATCACTGATCTCTCTTTTTCTATGTGGCAGATACTAGTAGAATCTTCAGAAGCTAAATGAAAGTGTAGATAAACTTGCACCATAATAATCTAAGCACATTGTCAGCTCACAGCATCTCATAGCACAGAGGAATCATGAATAGAATTTAAAATTTCTTAAACATTTCTTGACAATATGTTTAAAAATAAGCATCATCCAAGATTTGATCTGAAGAAACTTCAGTCTAAAATGAAACTGTCCAAACCAAAGTTTCTCCTATTGTCCTCGCAATAGGTATATAACTTCCCTTTAGTCCTCTAAAATGTAATTATTTCTATTAAAAGTCATATCTCATTTCATGAATTTTTTTTACAAATCTCTTCATTTTCCCTCATCCACCCCCACCCTAAGCTTGGAGATAAATGACAGTAATAGCTGGCAACCATTTTGATAGATTCATCCAAAGCGAATAAGAAAATATTTGGATTCCATTCAGTCCTTGGAAAAAGCCAAATTCGTATCTAATGTTTATTGAAAATAATATGTATTTTTGAATTCTCTTTTAATACTTTAACTCTCAATTTAAGTGCTTGTGCAGACGGGCAGAATTGTGGTCATGTTCTGGCTGCTCCAATTGCTGCCAGATCACGGCTACAATAGAGGTGTATGGCTCCAGGTCACTGCTCAGTCGCGCCATGACCAAGTCAGGAATGTAGGACATGTCTTATATTTTGGCAGATTTGTGGAGCAGCCGTTTGTCTGCAGATGAAGGGAGGAGGAGGGAAGAACGCTCACTCCTCCAGACCCTGTGCTTGCCCAAGATCCAGTCCGGGTGAGTACCTGGCCGCCTAAATGCTCCCTAATGCCTCTTTCATACGAACATATGAAAACAGCCGCATTCTAGCCGTATTATCCATATTTTTGTTTCATACGCCCCATAGAAATCTAAAGGAGCATTTAAAATACATGTTGCATACATGCTACATATGGTTGAGCACCTTATGATGCCATATATACGTGCATTATCTAGGGAGACCAGAACTATTGGAAGGTACCAATAGTCAGCCATCCATCAGCCATCCATCATTTGCCAGCCCACCGTATTTTATACGGATACAGAGACACACGTGCTCATACGTACAATTGAAAAACTACACAGAAATACAAGACGGGAGAAATCATATTTTCGTTTGAAAGAGGCTTAATAAATATATATATGAAAGAGCTTCTCTTTGTAACTATGAATATCATGTAACGATATTAGCATCTGGCATTGTATGGCAGCAGTGTGGTCTAACTCTATAGGCCATATATCAGTGATTGCAAACCTTTCAAACACCGAGTGCCCAAACTACGAGTGCCCAAAACCTGCATATTTTTCGCAAAGTGCCGATGCGACAATTTAAGCAGTAACTTATTACTCCCTGCTCTTTAACAGATATAAATTGTATAGGCACCTCAGGACACCAATACAGTAGAAAGAAGGAGAACATGTTTGGATTATCATTGTAGCTTCCTTCTAGGGTCCTGGGCTGCCTAGGACTGCAAGAGGCCTTGAGTCCTGGCAAACTCTACCCTGGGTTGATGGCAAGGGTGCCCATATAGAGGGCTCTAGTGCCACCCTTGGCACCCGTGCCATAGATTCGCCACCACTGCCATATATAACAATAATAATAATAAATAGAGTAGTTGACAAGGGAAGCACATAACCATTACCCCCCTTACAAGTCCTCTGTAGGATTCTCTGTATTCCACACCTGCACTTGCTGTTTCCACCCCATTATATTCTATACAGGAGATGAGTTTCTTTTATTGTAGATTCTGCTCTATTCTTCATGCCAGAAAACAACAAACAAAATAAACTCAACACCATGATTGGGACATTTTTATGGCGGAGTTAGTGATTTGTTTAAGAATTTTAATGCTCTGCTAAAGAGCCTAAAATAAATATGATGGCATTATGTCATATACAAGCATCTGGAGAGAGATTGGAGAGGGAAGATCTATTGAGACAACACCGTAACATCTGCTCCGCTCATCCCAATATTACTTCATATCTGCCGCATTTTCCACTCAAGAAATGCTCCCTATTATTACAGCGAATAATTTCCCTGTGTGTATGTAACACCCTCCCCCACACACACACTTTAAAAAATTACCGACCAGGAAAGTTGCTTTAATTACTCTCTGCGTCTTTCCATTTTTTATTTTATAAAGCAAAAGCTTTCAAGCTGCGTTCCATAGAATCGGGTATAATTGTGATTTTTGTGGAACGTGACATTTATAATGATAAACAAAAAATGTAAATAAGTAATCAGCACTGGTATCTTTATAGACAAAGACGGCGGAGGACACATACGGTTATAAAAAGGAAAGCTTGCCAGAAATTGACCGATTAACAGTAATTAAAAACCTAATCTTTTTTCATCTGTAAAAAAAACATGGAATAGATTCCTCTAAATTGAGAAAAATGCTGATAAAATGACCAAAGACACAAACCTATATGACTTGTGGTCACCCAACAGTTAATAATGCAGCACTGAATTACTTTCAGCCCTGACCGGAGCGAAACAGATGGATATTAATTGGCTTTATGTGAAGTTGACACCAGGCATGACTTCATTTTTTGTACTATTGTAATGGATAGGGCAACACCATAATGTTTATTCATATATATATACCATATATACCATATATACTCGAGTATAAGCCTAGTTTTTCAGCACAAAAAATGTGTTGAAAACCCAAACTCAACTTATACTTGAGTAAAAAAAATATATATCAAAACTCACCTTTCCGGCTTCTCCCGCTGCTGGCTATATACTGGGAGATATGGGCTGGCAGGCTATATACTGGGGGACAGGAGTTGGCTATATACTATTGGGCAGGGTCCGGCAGGCTATATACTGGGGATGCTGTGACCAATGCATTTCCCACCCTCGGCTTATACTCGAGTCAAAAGGTTTTCCCAGGTTTTGTGGTAAAATTAGGAGCCTCGGCTTATACTTGGGTCGGCTTATACTCGAGTATATACGGTATGGAATAAGGAAACCAATACAGTCTTAAGAATGTGATCATATATAATGTCATATGGAAAATCTTGGCTCTATAAAAACACAAATAACACCAAACAGAGGCCATACTTACTAGATTCTAATGTTTCCAACTTGGTTCCGTATTTACTGGTTCATAAGATGCACATCATTATTGTTCATTAACATACATAAAGTAACTCTTCACCCCAAATGTAAAAAAGAGAGCAAATACTTAACCTTATAAATCCATCAAGAAAATCAACCCTGTAAAGTAACACAGCAGGAAAGGTCAGTGTTGAAGTTAAGTGCCCCCTGCCTCAGGAATGAAGTTAAAGGAAACCTACCATTATGAAGCAAACATACCTTGAGAATGCTGTAGCTACACTGATGCATGATCTTATCTTTGATGTAAAAAGTCGCCGGCAGCAGTGTGTGCACCGGTGCAGGCACAGTAAAGCCCAGCGCAGGCCGACTCCCAACCGGCCATGCCCTCTGCACAGCCGGCCACGCCCGCTTCACATCCCACTGCCATGAAGGTGGCGGATTGGGGCAAATAATCGCAAGTGCTATGAATAAGCTGACGTGGCGCAGAGGTCCTGATAAATATTTCCCTAAGTCTCAAATTCCTAGGTCTATAATTGTAACTTAACCTCATTCATATAGCAGACCTGAACTTAGAGAAGACTCATCTCTAATAGGAATGTTTAAAGCCAAAGTTGAAAATCTACCCACCTATCCTGAGATAGAGCATTTAGTAGTAGCTACCTCTGCTAAATTATAAGGTACAACTAAGGATAGGTGCATCCTCTACACCCAGAGGAGAGGCGGTTCTATCATCACCATAGACAGGGGACATCCTCTACACCTAGAGGAGAGGAGGTTCTACCATCACCATAGACAGGGGGCATCCTCTACACCTAGAGGAGAGGCAGTTCTATCATCACCATAGACAGGGGACATCCTCTACACCTAGAGGAGAGCCGTTTCTACCATCACCATAGACAGGAGGCATCCTCTACACCTAGAGGAGAGGTGGTTCTACCATCACCATAGACAGGGGGCATCCTCTATACCTAGAGGAGAGCCAGTTCTACCATCACCATAGACAGGGGGCATCCTCTACACCTAGAGGAGAGGTGGTTCTACCATCACAAAAGACAGGGGGCATCCTCTACACCTAGAGGAGAGGTGGTTCTACCATCACCATAGACAGGGGACATCCTCTACACCTAGAGGAGAGGTGGTTCTACCAGCACCATAGACAGGAGGAATCCTCTACACCTAGAGGAGAGGTGGTTCTACCATCACCATAGACAGGGGACATCCTCTACACCTAGAGGAGAGGTGGTTCTACCAGCACCATAGACAGGAGGAATCCTCTACACCTAGAGGAGAGGTGGTTCTACCATCACCATAGACAAGGGGCATCCTCTACACCTAGAGGAGAGGTGATTCTACCACCACCATAGACAGGGGACATCCTCTACAACTAGAGGAGAGGTGCTTCTACCATCACCATAGACAGGGGGCATCCTCTACACCTAGAGGAGAGGTGCTTCTACCATCACATAGACAGGGGGCATCCTCTACACCTAGAGGAGAGGCGATTCTACCATCACCATAGACAGGGGACATCATCTACACCTAGAGGAGAGGTGGTTCTACCATCACCATAGACAGGGGGCATCCTCTACACCTAGAGGAGAGGCGGTTCTACCATCACCATAGACAGGGGGCATCCTCTACACCTAGAGGAGAGGCTGTTCTACCATCGCCATAGACAGGGGACATCCTCTAAACCTAGAGGAGAGGAGGTTCTACCATCACCATAGACAGGGGGCATCCTCTACACCTAGAGGAGAGGAGGTTCTACCATCACCATAGACAGGGGGCATCCTCTACACCTAGAGGAGAGGAGGTTCTATCATCACCATAGACAGGAGGCATCCTCTACACCTAGAGGAGAGGAGGTTCTACCATCACCATAAACAGGGGGCATCCTCTACACCTAGAGGAGAGGCAGCTCTACCATCACCATAGACAGGAGGCATCCTCTACACCTAGAGGAGAGGAGGTTCTACCATCACCATAGACAAAGGTTCTTTACAGTCGGAGCAATGAGACTATGGAACTCTCTGCCAAACTCTCAATTATGGCGGACTCTAGTTGACCTTTTGGAGAGCAAAAATATGACAGGTTAAGGGGAAAAACATTTGTTTAATTCTTTTTGGGATGTATTTGACATCTTTTTCCAGCCTTATATACTATGATATGCGTTACAGATGTAAAGCTGATGTTTCCCTTTAAAGCTCATTATACAACATCTATAATTAAAATGGTCCGGAGTCGCTTTGCTGTCTTGTACACTATAATATCATGTCTGCCAAAGCATTAGAGATGCAAAAGACACTGATCTGCTCAGTGCGTCTGTGATCCGCTTTTGATCGATTAGTACATTCCGCTGGCAATCAGGGAAAATTGTAGGAAAATGTATTTGTACAATATTAAATCAATACCAATTTTTTTCTTAATGACACAAAAGCTAAGAAGAGGACAGCAGAAGTCAACAGAAGACATCGGATTTCTCTCCAATATCTCATAATTATAGAGCTTCATGAAGAAGGAAACACACGTCAGAGTTTCAGGAAAACAGGATCTATTAAGATTTGTACAGAAATACAAAGGAACATTATAAACTAGAAAAACTATTTTTATATACCCTACAAATAAATCTCTAATGAGAGAAAACATCAGGTAATAATGTATTTATCTACTAATGTAACTCATTAGTAGAAAGTAAAGTGAGGATGTGCACATTGCAGTAGACTACAATGTATATTATATATATATATATATATATATATATATATATATATATATATATACATAAAACAGAGAGAAGAAGGGACCAGAACTCTACATGCGTGCCCCATGTGTTCATGGCAACCTATTTATTTCCACTGGACGTACAGTATAAAAACATTGGTTATTAAAATATAATAAAATCGTTATTAGATTGAATCTTCCAAGGTTTGCGGCAACTGAAGCTTCAGCAAACTTTTCGTACGAGTCCATTCGGGTCTGAGTTGACTGATGTTTCTTTAATTTTCCTTGAAAATGTTATATTTCCTCCTTTAGTCCTAGAACACATATTCTAATATAAAAACCCTGTATCTCGTATGGTTAATTTTTTTGGAAATGTAAAATTTTCCTTCACCCTTTGCCCCCCCTAGTTTCAGCTATGGTATGCACGACTGCCGCCATTTTGAAATATATATAAAATAATTTATAACAGACTTATAAACGAGTCAGATTTGTTTTGGTGTTAGAAAAATGGATGGTTCTCTAACAAATCTATGTCGATGAGTCGATTCAACCTTTACATAATCACATTAAATTGATAAAACTAACTTTATACGCATAAAACGTTTCATTTTATCTACAGGAAACAAACCTTTTTCCCAGCTAATGAGTATAGACTATTTCTGTACAATGTTTTCTTTTAGACCCAACGTATTTACATGCCGACAAGGTCACTCCATGTTTATCCGGCATATAATAATATGTGATACTTTAAGCCTGTATAGTTTGGATGCTGCTTGTTCTACCGTATAAGGCTTGATAGATGACCACCATACCTGGCTTTGCATTAGTAGGACACCACCGGATCATTGCATCTGTAATTAATGGCAAAGCTGCAATGAACCATTAAGGAGCATTTTCTTAGCTAAAACGATTTGCTACAGTTATCTGCATTTACTCCTGAGACAAACAACAACACAAATGATATTCCATCTTGTTTTGTTTTAACAGAAGATTAGAAATTGGAATTTTTTTTGGCAATTCACAATTTTTTATGTACATTGTTGACTTATCTTACTGTTAAGAACGTTCATTTTGTTCAGAAAAGTACCATATATACTCGAGTATAGGCCTAGTTTTTCAGCACAAAAAAATGTGCTGAAAACCCAAACTCGGCTTATACTCGAGTAAAAAAAAATATAGGTTTTAACAGGTTTTTGTGGTAAAATTAGGCGCCTCGGCTTATACTTGGGTCAGCTTATACTCGAGTATAGTTGTTAGTTACCCTTTAAAAATTAAGATATGAAATAATTGTGTGCTATATAATAATTAATATTGTGACAATACTCTCATTAAGGTTTAATTTGACAAAAAGCAGTAAAAAAAAATCAGTTATTCTCTATAATTCAGTTCACAGAGTCGCTGAAGAATCAAAAATATATTTAGGGCAAAGAAACATAAAATTGTTAATGAGTAAATTTAATATTACATTTCCCAGAATTTCTTTGTTCAATTTTTGCCATCTTTAGTGTCTATTGTTCTTGGCAAAGAAATATTTGAAAGAAATGTGCATAATGAATTATTATTGTTAACGAAACCTCGATTTCTTCGCAAAATTTCTGGTGTAGTGAATTTATTTTGTGATCAGTAACTTTGTAATATACGACTTTATTGAGTTAAAGAGTTTCTCCGTCCATTTTTTCTACTCATTTCTACTTACTGTAGTAAAAAATGTTTCATAAATCATTCCCAAATGCAGACAGATAAGAACAGGAGGCTAAATATTAACTCTTTCCATACCTGGAGTATATTTAAAATATATGTCCCCATAGACAAGCATAGGCACCTGGCGGCGTTATGGTGCCAAGGCGTGTGCGGCACTGTACTGTACCATGCACAGGGAAAAGATAGAACATGCTCTATTTTTCCCAGTGTTTATGGCCATGCATCACTATGGAGAGGGGAGGGGTGAGCAGTGCGCTTCCCTCCTCCCCTCCAGAACACTGCCGTGTGCTCACTCATTGAGCACACGTGTGTGTGAAAGGAGCCTTACTTTGAGACATTTTTAATAAATCTGACCCAAAGTCTTACAACAACAGCTTTATGATTTAGGATTGTGCTCATTAATATGTTAATCTTGGATGGATGAAAGAGGAGCTGGCCAAAGTTAGACAGTTTTTTTTATTGTAAAATATATTGGAATTCTGGTCTATTTTGCTCTGTAAATCAGTTCTAAATGTTGTGTTGTGTTAATATTTTAGGACTTTTGCTTCCATTTTTCAGTTTTCTGTGGATTTTTTTTATTTATAATTATAATATTATTAATATTATAATTATTATAAACCCTCCTCTATAATCTTTACTTTTTTATATTCAAAAGGAAAACTATATATAGGCAGTCCCCGGGTTATGTACAAGATAGGTACTGTAGATCTGTTCTTAAGTTGAATTTGTATGTAAGTGGGAACCGTATATTTTATAATTTTAACCCCAGAGACTATTTTTTTGGTCTCTGTGACAAATGGATTTAAAAAATTTTGGATTGTCATAAGAACAAAGATTAATAATAAAGCTTAATTGCAGACACCTTTGATAACAGTTATAGCTAAGGATAAAGTACAGTAATTTAACAATATCCAGAGGTCCGCTTGTAACTAGGGGTCGTCTGTAAGTCGGGTGTTCTTAAGTAGGGGACTGCCTGTATTGCTTTTATATGTACATTTATATATTGCTTAAATATCAAGAAGATTCAGAACATTACATAGTTCTCATTATCTGATATGTAATAGTTTTTTATATAAAAGAAAAGTGAGTGATAAATCCACATAATACAAAATCAAGAAGCAAATGTTTGCTAATGTGACGAGAGATTTAGGGGGAATATTCAATTCCTTCCTGATGCATATAAGGCCCTATCTAAAAAAAAAAAAATTACCCAACTAAAAAAAGTGAAATGATATTTTTAAAATGTATTTTTTATTTATAGGTCAAAAGTTTTATTTAGCGTTTCGACATCCAGTCTTCCTGTAAATCCTTATTCGGCATTGGCTTATAGATCATAAAGACTGGAATAGATTTAATCAGTACAATGCAACTGGTGCAACTTATCTGTGAGCAGAGCGGATAGAAAAAATTCATCTGACGCCAGAAAGATAATCCGTCTAAGCAAATCACCTCCATTAATGTGCAATACTGCAGCCCATGCACAATGGCTATAATTTTAAAGTACAGGGGAGAGGTGGAAAAAAAAATAGGGGAAAAAATACACTTCTGGAAAGAAGGATTCTCAAATAACTGGAGAATTCCTACTGCGTTTGCCTCTGAGGAATATAAAACGACACGAGAAAAGCAGATGTAATACGATGCTCACACTGGGCTCTGTAATCTAATTGTTCCCGGAGCACATTATCTTGACATTTAGAAATATTGTTTTTGAACACTATTATAACACATTCAAAGTTCCTGCCTATTTGCGATGAACAAAATCCACAGGGCTTCAAAGGAAACAATGACTCATAATTACTTTTTTTTTTCCTTCCTTGCTTTCTAAACTTCTTGGTTTTGTTATATTTTTCTCTTGGTTAATGGTAAAATTAATCCATTCCATGCAGCTGCAAAGATTTATCTCCGCGGCATCATGGGGAGTATCTATGAACGATATACAAATGAGCACTGATGGGGTCTGTACAGCTACTTGAATTTAAGTGAATTGTTTTGTGCTACAGAATTAATAGACAACAATGCCCTGCATGGCTCTATAGTCTGGGGGGCTCTATAGTCTGGGGGGCGGGGGTATGTACCGATGGAGTTAGGTGACTTTTTGGCGAGTTAACATGAACCACAACCGTTTTACTTTCTGCAAAGAGAATATACTGGGTATAATTTATGAAGCCACTTACTCTATAAAATTCTTTTGACACATTTATGAAGGTTTTTAGACCAATGTTTTTCCAACCGGTCCTACAAATGGGCGTACTTTACTGTTCCATTCTAGCCTTAGGGGAAGCATACACCAACACACCTGTGTTTTCACACTATTCCTACCATTGATCCGTTCACCGCTAGGGTCTCACTGCGGGTCACAGGGGTCGCTGCAGCCCACCAACTCATTCCATCAGTTTACCAGAACACCAGCAATTATTCCCAGTACTAGGCGCCAAGTGCCCACTGTTTAAAACTACAAATGGGCGTGACCTTCGGGAAGGGAGCTTGGTCTCTAGGAAAGAGGCATGATCTGTGGAAAATAGTCTTTGAAACGAAAACCAACTTAAAGACAATGGGGGGAGATTTTTTATTTCTTTTGCTGTTAGGCTTTTTTTTAGCATATAAGTCGCATTGAGGGTCTCTGCAAATTTTCATTGCTCAAAAGACACCCAGGACTAGAACTACTGCCAGTGCAACGCTGTGCAAAGCCAGATTCATGACTTGTGACTTTCATAAAAAGTGCATTTTGCGCCTTTTTGAAAGGAAAATCCCAGACAAATGTAGAACATAAAAACATTTATTGAAGGGCCAAAGCTACTTTAATGGATCTGATGAGCAGCCTAGATACAAAGACAGACATAGAACTGTCCCAAGGAGCCACCCAATAATAAATCTGAATGTGGAAACCTGCACAATTATCTTGTTTTACTTTAAGGGAATTTAGAAGCAGAATCAGGAAATAAAAACTTGCGTCACTGACAAGTCTTATTTCATGTTCTGGTTTTCTGAAAAGAAAAACTCTTAAAATATGCTAATGAGTCAGAGGAGCTCTTTGGGCTTACTTGTATGCACAACCCCACAACGATTCCAGCCCGAATCTGTGTTCCTCCAGTCCGGCTCTTGCTACTTCCTGTGGTCTGCACAATGAAGTGGGAATTGCTGGTGGTCATCTTGACTGAAAGGCAGGGCCAGAGGATGAAGGAGGTGGCAAGAAAAGCTGCTAAGGGGTGTGCAACTGAGTGAAACGATGGAGACCGGAACGGCTCCGGTGGTGAGAGGCCCTGAGGTCTGTTTTAAAACAGAAATATAAGACCAGATGGAGACCGAGAATGACAACAGCAACGCTAATCAGTTTGATTTATGAATAAACAAGGTTAATAACTATACACACACACACATAACAGGTTATATATGGAATACATTTATACACTCGTGCGCACACACATATGCACCTATACACTTATACATAAAGTATATACACATCAAATACACACACACACATACTATGGGGGAGATTTGTCAGAAGTGTCTGAGCTAAAACTGTTCTAGTTAGCCCATAGAAACCATTTTTGTTTCCAAGGATATCCCATGGATATGATGGGAAGTACCAATGTCGCTATCTATGCCTGGATGACTCTTCTTTCTTTATTGATGATGGGAAAATGCATTGTTTTGCTATGGGTGGCCACTCAGTAATCTACACTTTACTAAAAGGATTGATTTTAACAGAAACTATAATTTGCTGGGTGAAATCTAAAAGGATTTTTATAACTATAAGCATCACAGGATAGGTGATCATTGACACCCCCTCCTCCGCAATCATAAGAAGGGGGGATAGCAAGTAATCCTTAGCACTTCATGAATGGAGACCAATACATGTTGGACTAAGCTAATGTAACGCATGGTCATTCCATTAATATACTCCTATATTAAGTCTATGTTTCATTCGGTATAGTGTTATACTGTTATAGGTTCTATACATTAATGCTGTAGTCTTGCAGGACTTCATTTATTCAAAAAGTAACCCAATGAAGGCCAATATATCAATTAACTGCTTTTCATTACTATATCATACGGAACAGAAAGCTTGAGAAGGAACATAGTAACTTGATAAGACAGTAAACATAGGAGGGCAGGAAAATCAATTGATGTGGTAGATTAATGACAAGAGGCCACAAGACTAACAATCAAGTGTTCTGTCTACGGTGAAGTCAATACTAGACCCTAAATAAAATCATACAACAAGAGGAGCCAGAATAGAGACTTCACCAGATGAGTCCTAAAGACTGGATCAGTACCGGCAATTAATACACAACTTACAATAACATAACTAGTACAATTGATTACTAGAAATTGTAATATTTCTATTTTAGATTTTAGAATTATTATTATTGACTTACTTATAATCTTCTAGATACTTATATAATCTTAAATCATCTTATAATCCCTCTCCGTTTCCTGATTAAAATGAGTTTCTCAGTAAAATTTCTGCTGAACTCCATTTAGATGGGCAGGAGTTCATTAATGTATTTTATTACATAGACGCTCTAAGAAGAACAGAAGGGAGGGGTGAGTCACAGCAGCTAAGTCTACAGCCACCAGCCCAGAGAGAACAGTCACATGACCAGGTATAGTCATATTCTTCATGGCCACAAACTGGACTACATATTTTTTTCCAACTGTTTCTATTGCTTTTGGTATTGTATAAAACAGGACCCTGTCAACGAAACAAACAGTAGGTCGAAAGAGCTTGTGTCATATGGAGATGGGGGCAGGAAGGAAGGAGGCTGGAACAAGATAACTTTAGGTTCCATTTTAAACAGTTCTGCAGGAAAAATTCTAATCAATCAAGTCCAGATAGATCATTTTCCTGGTTGAGATCCAGGACACAGCCATATAATTACGCATTGTTCATTGATGGTTTGTAGCTGGATGTTGCCATGTTGGGGGGGGGGGAAGGGGTACAATAGGGAAGTAGAACATGAAGGGTCATACAGTAGAATAAGACACAAACAAGTAAACTACTCATGTGACACGACTCATCCAAGACCCACCAACTCATCCCAGGAAAATTATTTCTCCATTGCAAGTTGTTTGGTACTTGGCACCATACTGTTGCACTGTGGGTTACATATTTATTCAAAGTTTGATGTAAAATCTGGAAATCTACCATCAAAATCCAACATAATAAACCAAGGACACTTAATCATAAATCCTCTGGTAACCCTCTTATATTTGATAAACAAGGCCTCTTTACTTCTAAAATCAACTTTTAAAATTATGCTAATAATTGGGTTTTTCCAGAGCCCCTCAGTGCTGTATCTTCACAGGCTGTTGAAAAAAATCTTAACAGGTCTCCCCTCTCCCTGCACTACCTGCTGCTGCTAGATTACAGGCAGAGAGCAGGAGGTCGGGTGAGACATGTTCTGCTCATTTTAGCAGCCAGCGAAAATGCAGCACTGAGAGGCTCTGGTAATGCCCCCAGAGCCCTTCAGATTCATTAGCATAATTTTAGAAGGAAGGAGGCCACGGATAAGAAGATTACCACGGTCACAGTGCCTGGATCTATGAGTAAGTTCCCCTGGTTGTTTTTGATGGTAGATTTTCTTGAAGACCTGCTACACATGCTGCATGATTATAACAGAAGTAAATTTATGAAGCAGGCTCATTAATCACAGAGGGAAAAAAAAATGTTTTCCCTGAAAAGAATGTTCATGATTAGGATCCATCTGCCCCGTTACATTATTATGAAAATGACTGAAAAAAAAAAGACCTTGAGAGTGTATTTATAGATATGGTAAGCTTGTAGGCGGCCTTCGTCTGCAGAGAACAAAGCCCTTTCATGTAATGTAGATTATCTTTTCCTTGTCAGATTTTAAATATAATTTGATTTAAGTATGAAAGTAAATGTAGCAATAATGCTGAGCACTTATAAGTGTACACATGTCAGGGGATCTAAAACATGCATTACAACATAATCGCTCTATACACAATGATTTCACCGAAAAATTGAATTGTGGGAAATGACACAAAATTTTTTTTTTTGGCTTCCAGAATAACAAGACAGCTTATGAGTAAATCTTTTCAATCCATCAATATAATGTTTAAATTGTATTACATATATAAGGCTCTGTGCACACCAAGGGCGATCCTTCCCCGCAAGGTATTTCCTGACAAGTGGAAGGTTACAACTTATGCCAATAGAAAGGTTAACCGGAAGTTAGATTACAAAGAATTAAAGGTTACAACTTTCTAAAATGTAGAGTTCAAAATAATACACTCAATTTTCCGTGACCTACTATGGCACAGTCGGGAGATTTTTAAAAAGTCATATACTGCCAAGTTATTTTGAGTACTTACAAAAAGTGGACCTCAAACTGAAAAATAAAATAAAAAAATTCATCTACATCCTCATTTTGAAGTTATTTCTTTTCCTTAGTCGTAACAGAAGCAAATACGGTATATTAAAAGAAATTAATTTTAAAATCCCCCCCCCCTCCAAATTTTTTGTGACCTTGAGAATGGAGGGAAAGGGTGTGGGAATATAAAGGGAGTGTATTTACAAAAATCTTTATTCAGTTTTCCTAAAGGTACTGTGTAATGGTACTTAAGATACACTGCTCACTACAGGAGAAAGAGAGAGCAAAAAAAAAAGAGGCACAGAGAAGCTGCTTTACTTAATGAATCATTTTACAAAATGTATCTGTTTACTATTGACTGTACATTTCAGCAATAAAAAATAGTTTCAAAGGTTTAGTTACACTTTAATATCATACCAAAGCAGTGCGATTTCAATTGATATGACTGATGACATCTGCTTATCTTTCTTTTGTTGCTTTTCAAGTATTCTAATGGATTCTGTGAATTGATAAACTCTACTGTCATGATCTTTGTTGGCTGAACATGTAGATTAGCTGCCTCTATGTAAAAGAACACATTACTATAACAACCATGTGGTTGGCACTACCATTTCTATGGTCTGATGTTTTTGTCATCTCCACACCTTCGCATCATTCGGTCGTCTTTTGTTTTTAGTGAATAGACTTTATGATCAGGACCCACCTGCATGAGATTCGGAACTACTTTAATTAAAAAGACCTTGAGTGCAATTATAGACACACCAAGCTAGTAGGGCGCCTATGCCTGTGGAGAACAAAGCCCTTCCTCCTACTGTAGATCTTTTTCTTGTTGGAGTTATGTTGTTGCATTTATTATTATTTATGCTGCGGTAGATGGAGTGTGAGAGAGGTACAGAGGGCGATGTCCAGTAGAGCTGTAGAAGAGAGGAGCTGTGTGTTTATGTAGAGCAGGGAAATAAAAAAAAGAGATTGTGCTCTCATAGAGAAGTAGGTGAAAGTAAAATTGGGTGGATTAGCCCACACGTGTCCCAAATTCCAAAGGGTGGGGAATTAGCTGAATTAGGCTAAACAGTATGCCTATAGTTGTTGTGTAGTTGTAAAACTTTCCTATTCTATGTTTATGCAGGCAGTCCCCTACTTAAGAACACCCGACTTACAGACGACCTCTAGTTACAAACGGACCTCTGGATGTTGGTAATCTACTGTACTTTAGCCTTAGGCTACAATGATCAGCTGTAACACCTATCACAGGTGTCTGCAATTAAGGCCCCCGAATTGTGACGCATGCAAGCCGGTGCCGATGTGCCACAATCTGATCGCATGCGGCAAAAACCCGGGAATGCATCCGACGGACCCTTAGTAAATGTGCCCCAATGTGTCTCACAGATAATAATCCCTCATATGACTCTGTTAATGTAAAAAAAGAAAATTCAAAAACCCAAAAAACCCTGGTCCTAAAGGGGCTAATGTATTTCCTCTAACTGTATAAATATGATCCAAATTTTAAACTAACCAGAAGATAAACGCAATAGAAATGATAGAACAAATTATCATTTGACAGTTTATCAAAAATTAAAAACAGCAGCTGGATTTCCCAGTATAAAAGTAAATATCTCAATAACAATGGTAGCTATAAATACACCTAAGCTTGATCTGTATATATCAGGGTTAATTAAAGTGTAATGTTAAGTCATACAGTGAAGGATTACTCACTATCACACTTTAATTAACCCTGATATATACAGCTCGAGCATGTAAGTTATATTAAAAGCTACATTGAGCTTGCCTTTTATCTTTTTACATATATTTTTATACATTTTAATCCAGTGTGTGGACACCCAGCTATAACTTATATGGATTATTGTTTTTATGTTTCAGAATTTTCAATTCTTTTCATTTCTTTGATTCTATGCTACTGCATTGATCTTCTTGTTATTTTTTTAAAATTTGTATCATATTTATGTAATTGGATCAAATACACAAAGTAGGTTTTTATATTTAGCTGTAGAGTTTATGACAGATACATGGTATATTCAGTATTTTTTATCTAGATATATTTCTTGTGTCTATAAACACAGCGCCGTGCTATTTCTATCAATGGTTTTAGCATTTTTCACCATTTGGTAATAGGGTTAGCACTAAAAATATAAGGTGCTACTATCACAATTTTAAAATGCTTAAAAGGGAACCAGCCATCAGAAAGGTCCTTTATACATGATGTCAGGTTCCAATTGTCTTACATGTTGATTATAAATATGCCTTTGTGGTGCAGCTAAATATCAGAATGATTCCACTGTTTGTTAATGCTTACTTTATTACCTGGCTCTCTGCCAGCAGTGTGTAGTGAGTCCAGGGGGGGACAGTTCTTATGGCACAAATTGTCTTCTTCTCAATCTCTCCTCCTCTAATTCATTGTCCTTTCTCTCCCTCAGCCTCTCCCCTGCTCCCCCGCCCCCACTTATATCAGCTGACTGCCACAAGCATTTCACATTTGAACTGCCCACACCCCTACCTGGGACGCAGAACATATAGCTGGCAGGGAGCCGGATAATGTTAAAGAAACAATTAAAAGGTACTAGAATTAATCAACATCAAAATCAACTTAAGATTCAGCATGCCAAAGGTCATTGGAACCAGTCACCATGTAAAAATTACCTTTCTAATGACAGGTTCCTTTTGATTACAAAAGGTGCATAATGTATTTCGCTACATGACGAACTCAAACAAAATGGGGGGATGTATTTCTACTACACGTACAATTGAGCTACTACACCGCCTACTCCACCCCTCCTTCATGCCACTGCATGCCCACTTGGCGAGGAGGTAGTCTAAGAGGGGTAATAGGTGCTATTCCCGGCAATGCCAAGAACCAGGAATACAAACCCTGATAAATATGCCCGAGTTACTGAAGGATTATTTGTGTTTTTTTCTTGGTATGTTATCCATTATTTTCCCACTTAGGATATTTACCCTTTATTTTTCTATGTGTTTTGTCACGTCAGTTTTCTTCCACTAATGAAAAAAAAAAAAGTAAAACAAATTATCCCCACTTGTCTAATTTTCTGAACTTTTACAAATCACGGACGACATTAGTCTGTGGGTCCACACAAAACATATAAAATTTGTGTGCTGGGGAATCAGGTGTTTTGTTGTCTAATTTTTGAAAAGCATCCATATTTATTTTTTGGATGTGAAAAATATGGAACAAAGGGTGTAAAAAAAACTGAATGAAATACAAAATCGACACAAAACAGTCTTAAAAGGTTTTAAATGCTATCCTTGAAAATCATGGATAGAATGTTGTGAAAAAAACGGATGTGTGAATAAGCCCTTAAACTAACATAGGATTGGCTGGTTTCTGCCCTAACCGGGGTACTTTTTCGACATAAGCGCATAAGAATAATGTGATGCAACTGAGCCTCATACACAATTATGAACAAAGCCAAACCAGCCAATCTTAAAATATCTGAAAAAATATATATTTACCTGAAAAAATAAACGGTAATTTTATGCAGAACCACTTTTTGCAATCTGTTCCCACTTTATTTTCCACGTCCATTAAGTGCACAGGCAAAAATACAGTAACAAAGAAAGAGCAATTTCTCGCAAAGGAGTAAAAAAAAAAAAAGTTATGGAAACCCTCTATAGTGCGAACAAAGAAATACAGAGCACAATGATTAAAGTCAAATGCCTGCTGTTCGCAGATTTGCATTAAAAACTAATTACTTTATACAATAGCTGCTATTTATTCTAAAAGACAATGTGAAGTTTCGTACTGCAGACATAGTTTTTTTTCAGAACTACAATATTGATGTATGATGTACCAATTAATCATTCCATTAAAGTATAGGCCTGTATTCAACAAAGCAACTCTGTATTATTCCAAGTCAGAATAGAAACTGTTTCCTGGGTCAAGTTCCAATGAACATCTACAAAAAAAAAATCTCTTGTTTTGTTTGGCGTCAATTTAATCCAATTTTTTATTATTTGGGTACAAGTTTCCTGCAATTCTGAAAACTACTTATGTGCACCTGCCAAGATGAATGGCGCTATTGCGGAGAAATAACGGAATTAACACAATTGGTAACTGGGCTGGGACCCATAGCAGACTTCTACAAGGGGGCCTTTTACCCTTACAGAAATATTTTTACACACTCATGTTTATACCATCACACACATTTATAGACTTACACGCGTACAATTCTACACTCATACACAGGCATGTATACACTCTTACACAGATAAACATTTATACTTTCATATATACATTTGTACACTTATGCAAACAGTATATACACACACATCATACATAAACATTAATACAGTATTAATACACACATATATACACACGAATACAGCATAAACACACATACATACAGTATATACACACACATACAGCATATACACGGATGCATACAATATCATAAAACACACATACAGTATATACACACCTTATACCACATACACACATAGCTGCAGATTTATCAAGCTGCCTAAGAGTAAGAATGCTCTAAGTTGCCCATGGCAACCAATTATAGCTCCCCTTTAAAAAAAAAACCATGAGCACTGGTAAAATGAAAGCGGAGCTGTGATTGGTTGCCATGGGCAGCTAAGAACATTCTTACTCTTAGACAGCTTGATAAATCTTACACCATATACACACATACCTATGGAAAAGAGAACCCTTACAGGCCCCCTAAGGCTCTTGCTAGGGTGTGTGTTTAGTGTAATTCTGGTGTTTGGGAAAAGACAACATGATGGAAAAGGAAAGAACATACATGAACAGTGATCCCTAGAGCTAAATCCACACAGTTGTCCCTACCTACTTGCCTATCCTACTCTAGATCGTAGGTGACAATTGGCCCATGATCCCTTTCTGCACCAAAGCAAAAACACAGAGACAAAAGTTTCATGGATATGAGTCAAAACGGGTCAGAAGAGAATGCAGTATGCAATCAAGAGACAAACAGATGGCCAGCAGGTCAAAAAATATTAAATTACGGAAAATGTTAGGAAGCTCCAAAGAAAACTAATACCAAGCAATAGGTGTGGGTAGACAATCCTGTTATTACATAACCAAGATATCCAAGTGGTCACCTCACATCCAAATAAACTAGACTAGAAGGGAAGGAATCTAAGGGGAGGAAGCAACTGTCCAGGGTGTGGTGGAAATTACCGGTAATCAAGACAGCCGAGAGGGAAGTAAGGCAAACTAAGAGCAAGATCACTGTCAGCAGCCCATCTTCTCCTGTATTTTACTGGCAAAGGATGACGATGAAGCCTGTACTGATGTCACAGTGTGCGATGAGTAAAATTAGAGCCATGTAATGAACTATATAAAAGTGCTATACAAACAGCAATATTCTCTTCTGACATTAAGGACTGGTTCTATTACTAAAGTATATTTCATAACCAAACATGAAAGTCATCCAGCAAATAAGGACACCCATATAGAACTCCGTATAGAAACATATGTTGAAAAATATCGCGCTCTACACTTGTCACCTGAAGATTTAGATGGTCGCGAATATTTGCATAATACCATATGTTAAGACAGTCCGGTGTCTGAAGACTTTTACAGCCGGTGAAATATTAGAGAGATTATTTACTAGTTTGCCCTGTGAGGACTGTAGTAACAGCCATGAGCACAAGTCGATTGTCATCTAATAACTGTGGTAAAAAGCTTACAAGTAAGGGCTTACAACAGGGGTGCACAGCCTTCATCAGTCAGAGGGCCCCATTGTCATGTCATTAAACTGCAAGGGACCGCAGTAGCATCCAGAACCCTAGATGTGCCAAAACCACAGTGCAGCACAAATGTCATCCCAGAAATCAAATGCTGTGTTTGTACTATAAATATAACAGAACCAGTGCTGACTACAAATACAGTGCACAATAATAATTCTGGAGAGCTCCCCCAGAACAGACATATAACAGGAGACCCACCAGCCCGGACCTATAATCCAGGAAACCCCCAGAGCAGACCAAACGTATAATACTAGAGACTACCAGAGCAGATGTATTCAACTGGAAACCCCAAAGAAGATTTATAATACTGGAAACCCCAGAGCAGAAATATAATACTGGAAACCCCAGAGCAGATGTATAGAAATGGAGACCCCCAGAGCAGATTTATAATACTGGAGGCCAGAAGAGCGGACACTAATACTGGAAACCCCCAGAGCAGACCTATAATACTGATGACTCACAAAGCAGACATATAATAGTGGAGACCCCTAGAGTAGATGCATAATAGCAGAGAGTAGACCCTAGAACAGATGAATAATACTGGAAACCACAAAGCAGACACTAATACTGGAGATTCCCAGAGTAGATGTATAATAGTGGGAACCCCCAGGGCAGACATATACTAGTAGAGACCCCCCAGAAAATACATATAATACTGGAGAACGGCAGAGTTGGTGTATTGTAGTGGGGACCGCCAGAGCAGACCTACTGTATAATAGTGCAGACCCCAAGAGAAGACCTATAATACTGGAGAACACCAGAGCAAACTTATTATAGCGGAGAGCCTCTAAGCAGATGTATAATACTGTTTACATACAAAGAAACCTGCACAGCCAAAGGGTAATGTAAAGTAGCACGAAACGGACAACACACTAATATAGCTACTAGAGACACTCCGAGTAGACACTAATACTAGAGACCACCAGAGCAGAGACTAATAATGGAGACCCCCAGTGCAGCCTTTAAATACCAGAGATGCCCAGAGCAGATGTATAATACTGGAGACCCCAGGAACAGATATACAATAGTGTAGATCCCAGAGCAGACCTATATTACTAGACATGTCTGGAGCAGACCCATCGTAGTGGAGAACCTCATAGCAGATCTATAATAATGGAGAGACCAGAGAAGATGCTAATACTAGAGACCGCCTGGAGCAGACCTTTAATAGAGGAGACCCACAGAGTCAGACAAAAAAATAAATAAAACATACACTCACTGGCCACTTTATTAGGTACACCTGTCCAACTGCTCGTTAACACTTAATTTCTAATCAGCCAATCACATGGCGGCAACTCAGTGCATTTAGGCATGTAGACATGGTCAAGACAATCTCCTGCAGTTCAAACCAAGCATCAGTATGGGGAAGAAAGGTGATTTGAGTGCCTTTGAACGTGGCATGGTTGTTGGTGCCAGAAGGGCTGGTCTGAGTATTTCAGAAACTGCTGATCTACTGGGGTTTTCACGCACAACCATCTCTAGGGTTTACAGAGAATGGTCCGAAAAAGAAAAAACATCCAGTGAGCGGCAGTTCTGTGGGCGGAAATGCCTTGTTGATGCCAGAGGAGAATGGGCAGACTGGTTCGAGCTGATAGAAAGGCAACAGTGACTCAAATCGCCACCCGTTACAACCAAGGTAGGCAGAAGAGCATCTCTGAACGCACAGTACGTCGAACTTTGAGGCAGATGGGCTACAGCAGCAGAAGACCACACCGGGTGCCACTCCTTTCAGCTAAGAACAGGAAACTGAGGCTACAAATTGCACAAGCTCTGGTCTGATGAGTCTCGATTTCTGCTGCGACATTTGGATGGTAGGGTCAGAATTTGGCGTCAACAACATGAAAGCATGGACCCATCCTGCCTTGTATCAACGGTTCAGGCTGGTGGTGGTGTCATGGTGTGGGGAATATTTTCTTGGCACTCTTTGGGCCCCTTGGTACCAATTGAGCATCGTTGCAACGCCACAGCCTACCTGAGTATTGTTGCTGACCATGTCCATCCCTTTATGACCACAATGTACCCTGTAACATCTGATGGCTACTTTCAGCAGGATAATGCGCCATGTCATAAAGCTGGAATCATCTCAGACTGGTTTCTTGAACATGACAATGAGGTCACTGTACTCAAATGGCCTCCCAGTCACCAAATCTCAATCCAATAGAGCATCTTTGGGATGTGGTGGAACGGAAGATTCGCATCATGGATGTGCAGCCGACAAATCTGCGGCAACTGTGTGATGCCATCATGTCAATATGGACCAAAATCTCTGAGGAATGCTTCCAGCACCTTGTTGAATCTATGCCACAAAGAATTGAAGGCAAAAGGGGGTCCAACCCGTTACTAGCATGGTGTACCTAATAAAGTGGCCGGTGAGTGTATATTCAACTTCCGAGGTGATTACATCCTGCGACACTGCTCAGGGTCCTGACACTGGTTCTATGTGCTGGGGTTAAGACCCAGGGCAGTGTAGCGCTCTGAGCAGGAGAGGTCTCAAGTGGTGAGTATGATACATCTGTTGGTCGGGGAGCCACCCTGGGTCCTGATGCCAGCATATACAGCCAGCACCCGGGGCTAGCGAGTATGCCTCCACACACCTGCAAAGGTGACTCTTAATGGCAAAGTCTCCATAAGGAGACTTCTTACTTCTTCTCACTTTACTAAACCAGTTACCTAAACTGGACTGGCGAGTTACTTTGAAACAGTGCTGTCTACAGTTGGGAATCTGTTCCATATGAAATAGATATACTGGCTTGGCTTCTATCCCACATCAAGTCATTAGGCTTCCTGAAAAAAATCATGTTTGATGTTAGGGGGCTGCCTTACAAGGTAGCCAATGTTTTCCTTATCCCATCCTGGAAAATGTATTTGCATATTGCCCAGAACCCCCAGTGAAGTATCAGTGGCCACACACCTGCAGAGGTGTCCTGAAATGCCAAAGTCTCCATAAGGAGTCTTCTTACTTCCCTGATCTAAGGATCCTATAGAAAACTGTATGTATAGAAAAATGTAGATTACTCAAGGATTTCTAAAGTACTCAGTAAATCTTGTACTAAAAATGGCAATTTTAGGTTCCCTCCTCCTGTCGTGCTGATCTCATTCCCTTGGTATTGATGGTAGGAGACATGAATGACTAAGAAAAAGATAAACATTACATGAACTTCAAACTCCATTACATTCCCTTCTGGCCATGCGCTTTAAGTGGAAAATTCTTTAATTTACGTCTCCTCTACAAAAGCCACCCAACATAGTAGGGGGTAGATCTTCTCCCGCAGCGAGCACACTTTGATCCTAGTATGGTATCATCACTTCCTGCAATATAATGTCAGTGTGCTCAAGCCACAAAACTCAGCGTGCATGATTAATGTGTCATAAATAAGAATATTCAGTGATTTAGACAAAGCTCATGCAACATCTCCTGCTTCCGGAAAGATAATTTTTCGAGGTGACGAGCTGAGCAACTTGAGATTTCTCAGGGGGGGGAGAAGAGAGGCAACAGAATCCTCAATGAGAATTCAATAAGATTTATCATCTGTGTGCCATCCTGTTTGCTTGCAATAACTGAAGGACATTTTAATAAATAATACCAGAACAGAGCGTGCAAAAGGGGGTTGGTTGGGATTTGGGTTCCAAAAAAAAAATATCAACAGCACATTTTTTAAAAACGAAGCTAAAAAAAATATAAGAAAAAAAGAAAATATAAAATGAATGTAAAATGTAAATGACGAGTGTTGAAATGTCCTGGTAGATATATTTAATATTTATCTCAATGTTTTAGAGATCTCATCTTATGCGCATCTAAAGTTAAGGTTAAAGTTCTATGCAGACAAACTTGTACTTTAGGTATTATAATAAGTCCATGTCAGTAAATGGGAACATTTATGCAAAGATTTCTGGGAAAGTTTTGCATTTGCAGGTTATTAACGGAGGTTAGTGTTTTCTCTACTGAGTGCAAAAATTGCTTTGTAAAGGAATATCTAAGTAGGAAAATGCATTGAGCTGTAAAACTACCACATAAATGGCTGGAATTACATTGGACTGATGCCCTTCTTATACAGTAAGCGCTCATTCACACAGGCATATTCCAGCACCATATAACATGTGATGTGAGTTATAGGACCTGTGATGACATCATGGTTAGGGGAAGAAGTCAGAGTCAGGCTCACTCATAGTTTACATGTATTCGGCTGACCTGAGCGAGGAAGCGACACATGCAGTATATCGGGCGCACAATCTTAGTGAATCGCGGCACAGTGCATTATCGGCGGACAATGCACTTTCTGTGAACTACAAGGAATGGGTAAGTAAATGGGCCTCATTGAGGCACCACATTTACTAAGGGTCCGAATCACGTATTTCTGCCGGGTTTTCCGAATTTTACCGTTTTGCAAAGAATTGCCCCAGGTTTTTGGCGCATGCAATCGGATTGTGTCGCATGGGCACCGGCTTGCATGTGACAGAAATTGGGGGGCGTGACCATCGGAAAACCCGACGGATTCGGAAAAAACGCCAGGAAGAAGATGGTGAACTCCGGCGGACCGCGACGCAGCAGCGACACCTGCTGGATATCGGGCGCACAACCTTAGTGAATCCCGGCAGGGCGCGTATCCACGTTGGACAATGCGCCGCGGGATTGCAAATGGAACAGGTAAGTAAATGTGCCTCATTGTAGTCAAACTGCGCCCCAATATTTGCTGCTGCTATTATACTTTTCATAATACAACAAACGTGATACCAACCTTTCAAACACTTCCTAGAGACGCGCGCCGTCATTGTTGAATTTGTGTATGTCTTCCATGTGAATAATCCTACTTGAAAGGTTGGTATCACGTTTGTTGTTTTATGAAAATATAGCTGCAGCAAATATTGGGGCACATTTACCAATAAAGGAAGCCGACGAACGAGGAGAGGTGGGAGAGCCTGCGGCCGGCCTGGGGGGGCACACAGAGGTACACGGGTTTAGCTGTGACCCGAGAATGGGTCATAGGAAAACCTGTGACAATAGATTTATGTTATGACCAGTGGTTAAAAACCGATCTGAAAGTAAAAATGTGTTGAATTAAGAACGAAATACTGGCAAAGTAAGTTTAGGTCTTAAAGGGGTATTTTGGGAATATGAACATCTGATACAAAACCCAAAATGCTCTAAATAAAATACTACAAAACTCAATGTTTATTAATCAAAAAACTGAGCTTTAATAATTTGCTTTTATGATTCACTAAATTTTATGGGCTTTCTAAAACAGCCACTATGGGATACTACAACTCCCATGATCCCTCAATTCTCAGTAACAGCTTCACCCTCTCATTCTCTTCTCCCAATGATGATCTAACAGACTGTCCTGCATTGTTACCCTGGTAATGATGTGTGTGTAACTGCCATCACTGCACATTGATCCACTGAGATGATGTTTCACCACTACTTTGACCATACTGGATATACTGCAAGAAACCAACTATAACCAAATGTGGTGATGTGCCCTGCCCATGATCTCCCCTCGTAGGTGCAGTACATGTGATGTGGATCTGTGTCTCCTCCATAGGAAGAAAGTCACAGGACTGATTAAACAGCCAGTCGCATTTTTATTCTTCATTATAGTAAATATTCTGACCGGAGCTCTTCGTCCCATGCAATATCACATATCTCCAAATCTTCAAGAATGACTGATCCAGGAATAAGCCACCATTTAGACAGAAACGCTAGCCATAATCTTCCAACCTCAAGAAAGTTAATGCCCCAGAAGAAGTGTCCTCATATAATTTTATATGCAAATTTTTACTTTTTACTTAAAATACAATAAAAGCTATTTAATTTGATAAAAACAGGCTATGCTATGTGTGCAAGCCATTGAGAACATTCTTGAGGTTGGAAGAAGATGAAAGCTAGCGTCTGTCTGAATGGTGGCTTATTCTTGAAGAAGATTTTCTGCTGGATCATTCTTGAAGATTTGGAGATATACCCACAATATTATTGTGTGGGACTAAGAGCTCCGGTCAGAATATTTATTATATATGACTTTTTAGATTTGAACTTTCTCGATCGGTCCTTGACGGTTTGTAGCTCGCGTGCATGGAGGAGCGCATCAGTAAAAGCTTTTAGATTGCTTTGTTGTATTATATTTATAATTATATATATTATTATATATATTATACTTATCATTATAGTGTATGTCCACAAAATTTTCTACTAAGGGGAGCAAAATCTTTGTGGCTTGGGCGGTATTTTTACGCTCATTGTATTGTGAGTGGACCCTACACCGATGACACACGGGCCACAGACAATAGGCCCGTTTTTTGGCATGCTGAGAGGTCCACCCAGTTATGTGCATGTAACCTGTGTCTTTACATACCAAATGGGATGAACTATGACTGGTAATGCTCCCCTATAAAGACCTGTTTAGAATCATACTATTATTCTTAATGTATTTTTTTATCTGTAATATAACTTTATGAACAGTTTCATTTAAATGTTTTTAAAATGGGTTAAATGGAACTGCAATTTAGAATGTCACCCTATTAGCTGAAATGAATCCAGCTCTGCTAATTACTCCCTGGGCCCGGGAACTTGTAAAGATTTTCTGAGTAACTAGATCTCCACATCCGACTGAAGTGAATGTATTATTTTATGTTTCATGGTAATACCTATATTTCTTCTTTTTGCAAAATAATAATAATTCCGTAGTCCATGAAAAAGGAAGAAAAATGATGCAGAAAGAGGTTTGATGAACCGTTGAAAAAAGTGAAAATTGAGTTTGTTTGGATGAGTGCATCGCCACTGGCCCATTAATCTAGACTGGAGGACGGATTGGAGCATTCCGCCTTCTGCAAACTGTATTTTATCCACAAGTTGCTTAGAAATATCCATTACTTTGTTTAGTGCTCAAATTCAATTTCCTTCCCCTAACAGTAGGGATATGTGCAAGGTGACCTTGAAAGTAAAATATTGCTAAAATATGTGGATTTTTTTATTAGTCCATAAACATTCATGTAAATAAATTCAAGCTGAATTCCAGGTACGGTAAGGCTAATAAACACGGCAGGACATCACCTCCTTAAAACAGAGCCTCCGGACATATGGGATGACTAAGAAAGTAAGAATACAAGGTTCCCTCATCCAGTAGAGGTGACCTAGCTGACAATGTCCTCGCTCACAAACAAAAAAAAATTATATAGATAAAAACTTAACATTTTTCCCTGCTACAAGGAGCTTACATTAGATTAACTTTTTATGATGCAAATTATAGAAACAAACTATGAAAAATAAAAACAAATATAAAAATTTTAGTAGAATTTGGCAACCAATCTCTAAACTTGGTGACACCAATCCATTGTGTACATTAGCCATTGTGAATACCCAATCTGTTAGTAACTTAGCATGGCAATGTGCAGAGGGACAATAAAAGATACATGGAGACTGTAATGAATACTACAATTTGGAGTTTTTTGGGAAACCACATGACTCTACCTCTCGCCAGTTTCTAGTATTCTCCAACCAACACACCCCTATCGGTCGAAGTGGAGAGCGGAATGGGCTGGGAAGTGAACGCCTGGTCTGCCACATTTACTATAGTCTCCACCCAAAAACAAATGTGGTGACTATAGCAGTAAACTAGTAAAAATAATATAGTAATGTAGTAGTTGCACCTATATTCCGCAAAAGGCATGGACCTCTCAGTGAATATGGGCGCAGGACCACGTGGTGGGGGATGTTCTAAACCTTAATAAGCCCCCCCTTGTCTTTATATTGCTCATTAATTTATTCTTTCTCTCAAAATATACTTTTTGTAATATATAAATGAGCCAGAAGTCTTCCAGGGGCGCTATCAGAGCCCTTCATAGCTTAATACACACCCCCTAGAGCACTTCTTATACTCTTCCTTTAACCTCCAGATCACCCTCCATAGCCAGTGATGTCACACGACTCTCTCCAGATTCAGCATATGCGCAATAGGGTCCACATTGTGCAGGTGGCTGAAAATTCAGCTTGTACATGACTAATAGAACCAATGTTAGAGAAAACCAACCATGGTTAACCATCTCTATGACCAGGAATTAATGTGGCATTATAGATCATTGCTTGCTGGACCATGTAGAAAGTTCTCTTCTGGAATTATCAGGAGCTAATATACTCTGATTTACTTTATGATATATTTGTTTACAGAAGCATCTACAATCTTTCTGCCTAAAATGTTCTCCCTTGTCAAGTTTTTTGTAGAATTTATAGTAGTAAGATTTATTTTTATGTGTTTATGGGCAGGAAACACACTCTGTAGTATTATGAGTGCGCTAAGCTGCCAAGAAAGTTCATATTTCTTAAGATAATTTAACACTTTAACAAGTTAATGTTAAGTTCATAAAATTGTGTCAGTAGAAAAGAGGAAAAAAAATACAACCGTCGACCTTGGACGTATCTACGGCTCCAGGGAAGCCATTTTTATTTCTCTCTAAAGTATACCAATCCTCCTAGGCTTCAGGAAACGGGGACACGTCTCTCTCCATGGATCAATAGTCTTTGTTTAAATTAATTGCCTTTACTGGGTTCGTCCTTTTTTTGCCAAAAATACATCCAGCATGGCAAGTGAATGTTACATCTTGGAGATCCTACGTGATGAGTACATCTGTTAAAGGCAGAACCTTGGTGTCACTTGTCCAGCCGTCGTGAGGAAGCTTTCCCCAGAGCGCACTCTATTGACCTTGAATTCATTACTAAGCACAAGTCATATCTTAGGCAGCTTTCATTTTTTCCTAGTCAACAAAATCAGCTTTATTTGCTTTCCAATATTCCTGTCACTTCAAATATAATGCTGTCTAGTTCAAGAATTAACTTTACGAGCCACCGCTTATAACTGTAGTAAAACTGTTGTTGTTTTTTTCTTAGAGAGAAAATGACTTGGCTGTTTAGCTTACTAAAGGAAAAAGGTAAAATTCTTGATCCACACTTAAAGGGAACATATCGCCATTCTTCTTTTTAAACCAGATGGTGGATAATAAAAGGGGGGAATATATTAAGACTGGCGTTATGAACCCCACAGGGGAACAGCTTGCTGAGTCTACTAAGAGGCTCCAGCCTGTTAGTATATATGGACGCTATCTCCACCAGGTCAGACCTGTTGAGACCAGGTCTGACTTGGCGGAGATTTTAGCCCCATTCCGGCCCTGTATCCTCAAAAAATGAAAAAGAAACGGCAGATAAGGGGCTTGTTATATATCTGCCCCACAAAGTGACTTTTTGCTGATTCTTTTTTAACTTTCTTCATTGTTATGGCGGCTAACTTTGTTCTTGAATTTTGTCACATGCTTTCTATCACCTTTTTTTTGCCAAAGACAGCAATCGTCTATAGCCTACGCACTAAATTCTATGGAGAGTGTGACAATGTGACATCATATTATGTCAGTAGTGATGTAATGATGGGTCAGTGTTATCTATATAGAGGTCATTGTACAGGGAGGGGGAGGAGATAAGCTGTGACATCATCTATTGTCAGTAGTGATGTAATGATGGGTCAGTGTTATCTATATAGAGGTCATTGTACAGGGAGGGGGAGGAGATAAGCTGTGACATCATCTATTGTCAGTAGTGATGTAATGATGGGTCAGTGTTATCTATATAGAGGTCATTGTACAGGGAGGAGGAGATAAGCTGTGACATCACCTATTGTCAGTGATGTAATAATGGGTCAGTGTTATCTATATAGAGGTCATTGTATAGGGAGGAGGAGATAAGCTGTGACATCATCTATTGTCAGTAGTGATGTAATGATGGGTCAGTGTTATCTATATAGAGGTCATTGTACAGGGAGGAGGAGGAGGAGATACGCTGTGACATCATCTATTGTCAGTAGTGATGTAATGATGGGTCAGTGTTATTCATATAGAGGTAATTGTACAGGGAGGGGAGGAGATAAGCTGTGACATCATCTATTGTCAGTGATGTAATGACGGGACAGTGTTATCTATATAGAGGTCATTGTACAGGGAGGGGGAGGAGATAAGCTGTGACATCATCTATTGTCAGTAGTGATGTAATGATGGGTCAGTGTTATCTATATTGAGGTCATTGTACAGGGATGGGAGGAGATAAGCTGTGACATCATCTATTGTCAGTAGTGATGTAATGACGGGACAGTGTTATCTATATAGAGGTCATTGTACAGGGAGGAGGAGGAGATAAGCTGTGACATCATCTATTGTCAGTAGTGATGTAATGACGGGACAGTGTTATCTATATAGAGGTCATTGTACAGGGAGGAGGAGGAGATAAGCTGTGACATCATCTAATGTCAGTAGTGATGTAATGATGGGTCAGTGTTATCTATATAGAGGTCATTGTACCGGGAGGGGGAGGAGATAAGCTGTGACATCATCTATTGTCATTTATGATATAATGATGGGTCAGTGTTATCTATATAGAGGTCATTGTACAGGGAGGGGGAGGAGATAAGCTGTGACATCATCTATTGTCAGTAGTGATGTAATGATGGGTCAGTGTTATCTATATAGAGGTCATTGTACAGGAGGAGGAGGAGATAAGCTGTGACATCATCTATTGTCATTTATGATATAATGATGGGTCATTGTTATCTATATAGAGGTCATTGTACAGGGAAGGGGAGGAGATAAGCTGTGACATCATCTATTGTCAGTAGTGATGTAATGATGGGTCAGTGTTATCTATATAGAGGTCATTGTACAGGGAGGGGTAGGAGATAAACTGTGACATCATCTATTGTCAGTAGTGATGTAATGATGGGTCAGTGTTATCTATATAGAGGTCATTGTACAGGGAGGGGTAGGAGATAAGCTGTGACATCATCTATTGTCAGTAGTGATGTAATGATGGGTCAGTGTTATCTATATAGAGGTCATTGTACAGGGAGGGGAGGAGATAAGCTGTGACATCATCTATTGTCAGTAGTGATGTAATGATGGGTCAGTGTTATCTATATAGAGGTCATTGTACAGGGAGGGGAGGAGATAAGCTGTGACATCATCTATTGTCAGTGATGTAATGACGGGACAGTGTTATCTATATAGAGGTCATTGTACAGGGAGGAGGAGGAGATAAGCTGTGACATCATCTATTGTCAGTAGTGATGTAATGATGGGTCAGTGTTATCTATATTGAGGTCATTGTACAGGGAGGAGGAGGAGATAAGCTGTGACATCATCTATTGTCAGTAGTGATGTAGTAATGGGTCAGTGTTGTCCATATCCATTTCTATAATGGTGTTATCTTCTATTGGTGCAATCCTCTAATCTTGCTGCAAAGAAATGTGCTACAGAATAAGCAAATGTTATCCTATAGTTATATTTAATATATACAGTGAAACTTGCAGGATGAAGTACTTTTTTATTAAACACAGATAGAGATAAGTAACTTAAAATTGAATTACTCAACTCTTACTGAGAATATATTTAACATACGAAACTTGGTTTAAGAAATAGGTAAATTTTTGACACATTCCCTTAAAAATGGCTTTGTATAGAACGCTCAGCTGTGTGCTGGGCCTCCTTATTTCTAATCAGTTCTTCTCAGACAGCAAAGCAAATGGTATATAGTCTCCGAGGAGAGACGAACAAGGCCGCTGAGCAATCTGTAACATATAGGAGAATCTTAGATTAGAAACTTAATTTCCCTTCAGCATCCTACAGCAAAAATTAAGCAAGCGGCTCTACTCATCTGATGCCTGGATTGGTTAAATCATATATGGCCTGAAAAATTTTATAAGGGGCCATAAGAACAGCCAAAGGAACACAGCATTGTTGAACACTTCTAACCCACTGTTCTTGAGAGCCGTCTGGTTCATAGCACTGACTCCCCTATTAAAGGGGTTGTCCGACTCTTTAAAAAAAAAAAAAATAGTAGGTCGGCTGGGGAGGGAAGTTTGAAAAAAAGAAAGCTGTACTCACCTTCTATGTCGTTCCTGGGGTCCTACTAGTTTTTTATTTTAAAGAGTTGGACAACCCCTTTGATTAAAACTTTGGACTTGCGAAACTTGACATTTTTTTTATCACCCCAAATATAATTTTATGTAAATAAGGAAACATTTCTAGGCACATTGATTCTATTTATCTAGGATCTTAAATCATATAAAATACAGGAGTGATCTAAAAAGAAATTCTACTACAACAAGCAATATAACAAATATACTCCATCAAGGTAACATCTGTGCACCACAACCTGCTTAGACTCCCTACTCCCTGCGTAAATGATCCATCTAAAGCTTCAGGGACCATTACCCTCTATGTAATTTATGCACCTGAAACCTATTTTTCAGTTCTTTCTTATAGAAATCCTTTGTCTATTATGGACATTGTTTTGTTTTTCTTCATAATAGGTTTAAGATACTGTAATGTTCTCTAGAAATGATTGCAGTCTAAATTTCGACCACCGGTAGAATTGCCCATAAAAATGTGCCTTATGACACACAGATCTTTGTAAAATGCATAATAATTAGATATGGCGGAACTGTTGATATTACCCAGAAGATATGAGTCTAGTGTATTCATGAGCAGAGCATCAGCTAGGCATTCCCGACCTACCACAACCCACCATACGACTGATTGGCCACCATGTATGCAAATACTCAGCAGGCACTGTGTTACTTCAGCAGGCAATAACATATAGGTGACATGATATCACCATAAATATACTAGACTCAACCTACATGTTCAGTGTATTGGTAATGAGGGCTCTGGACTAGGGAAAGACAGAATTGGGCAGAAGTGGATTATAATATACGCGGTTTGGGAAGCCGCCCGGGGCCCATAGCTTTTAGGGTATCCATGACCACCTGAACCAATTACCAAGTTTGATACTGCTCTGTAGAGATGATAAAGAAAAGGACAGCCAGCCATGAAATCCTCAATCTCTCAACACATATGTTTACAAGGGGCCTTCTAGGTCCTCCAAAAGTCCTCAATCTGCAGAACTAAAGGTGGACAGTAGAGACCTCTCTCCTCTCCCTAGTATGATAGAAGCAAATCGCATTAAATAGTTAGACTTCTAATGGCCAACAATTTTCATACAGCCCAGGGCCCATTCACCCCTGAAAGCAGGTCAAGCAGAACTGAAACCAAAACTGGACTTGATAAGAAAAAAACACTTGTAGAAAACCAGAACCTCAGATCCTGTAATATTGGAGCAGAACTCTGTCAATCACGACAATAACTGTTGCTGGACCAGAGGAGACTGCAGGAAGATAAGGAGGTGGTGCAAAAACTCTAAGGGTTCATTCGCACACCAGTCTGTGGGGATGTATTTGCGGCCACATATACGTCTCCATAGATTGCAATGTGTGCACCGTTCCGCGCCGTACGCCGCTCCATCCTTTTCCGTGTGTGCGGCTATGCGCCGCTGTTTTCTATGGAGGGGCGAGGGGATCACCCCCTGCTCCTCTCCAGCACATGGCGGGAAATATAATGAAGATAGATCCACTTCAAAGATGTTTAAAATCACAAGCAGAATTTGACTATAACACACAAGTGATTGCTTGTGACCGTCATCAAGTGAGTGATCGCCTTCCATAATATATAAGAAGGAACAGCCTAAGGACCCTTTATAAGGCATCTGAATATGATGGTGGAGTGAATAAAAGCTGATTGTTATATACTTTATCAGAGATGGCAAACATGGGGATGTTTTACTTTCTCTCCCTAGCACCTCTTTAGCTGTGTTTGAGGTGTAAGTCCTGAGGGTATATTGGGTCCCTGTCCATATAGCTCAGAACATCGGTGTTACAAAGAATAATAGAAACTCTTGTGCTATATATCTAAATTTTCACCTGACACATTAAACATAAAGTGCGTCCCTCTTTAACCGCCAGGGCACCATGGGCACTGTTGAAGTGGTAACTTTACCATTCAATAATTCCCATTACAGAGTTTGAGCGTATGTTTTGATCGATATCAATGAGTCCTTTGGTCGCTGTGTGAGCTATAATGTGGTTTACAAGGTTTACCTCATGCACATACAGAATACTTCACTACAGAAAAGATATCGGAAAAAAAATACATGCCGGTAATGCGGTGCCTAATGCTATAAGGAGCATGAAATGTAATCCAAGCTTCATGAACACTTGACCATAGTCTTCCCTGAAGGCAGATCAGTGTCCGGGCCGGTTTACCGCCAGTGCACTGGTAATCTCAGAAGTCAGGGCACCTATTAACTACTTAGCAGGGCTCCAAGTGTAATACTATACAAGAGAGAGCACAGTCTGAGCCCGATAACATCTCCTGCCGTGCTTTCAACATTTCATTGGTGTTTCAAGTCTTGCAGCGTGCTTAATCTACCTGGAAAAGCAAACAGCCTTGTAGATTTTTATCACAGGGCTCTCCGAGGATCTGAAAGCCAGCTGTGTGTTACCGAGGACCTGCGGCTTGATTGGGATGAAGGGAATGTTATTGACTGTGTGGCCTGAAAAGCTTTCAAGGCAATATGTCACTCTTTTATCCCTCTCGCATCCCACAACAAGGAAATGGGAATATATTCTATGATGGAAAGATGCTGGATTACCTGCAGGACAACCACAGGGGGTCACCGGGGTCACCAGCATCAATCAAAAACTAACTATGTACATAGATTAGGTTGATTGCAAAAAATCTAAATTAATTTAAAAAATAGGATCATCCTCTTAAAAATGGTGTTTCCCTTTTCTAGACAAGTAAAGTAAATGTTGGTAAATGGACCCATGTAGGTTGTGAAATAGTCATAGAACCTGCCTGAGCACTGAAGCCCCTAATAGGATAAGTCATTAATATTGGAAAATGGGAAAACCTTTTTGGGAGATTGGGTCAACGATACCCACGTTTATCTCTGTGATTGAAGTCCCATTTAAAGGACATCTACCAACAGGATGAAAGACTGTATGCAAATGAGCTTGAGGGGCTCCAGGCTCCATTAACACCTATGCAGTCTGGATACAACCAAGATAGTTTATACAGTGCTACCTCCTAATACATTTTAGTATATTCAGTGAGCCATTTAATTAGTATGTACAATATATAATTCCTCCTTCTGAACTTACTTAGAATAGCCTATCACATAAATGTATCACCAGAAACAAGCATGGTATATAAATAAAACACCAGAACCCTCCACAGTATAAACATGTAGCAAGAAAACTACCTTAACCAAATTCAGTTCATAAATACAGCACCAGAACTGAGCTCAATCTACAGCCCCAAAACCTACTGTAGTTCAGTATATAAATACAGCACCAGAAAGGTGATCAATATATAAATACAGCATCATAACCAGGCTCCATACAGAAATACAGGACCACAACTCGCTACTGTATAAAAAGACTGCACTATGACCAAGTTCACTATATAAACACATCACCAGAACCATAAATATAGCACCAGTAGACTGTTCCTTATTATTTTATCATATTTAAAGAGCCCCCTAATTTACACTGACAGCAGTGCCTCCTATTAATGTAAATTTATGAAGTGCCCGCTATTTTTCATGTATAGAGAACCCCGTCATTAATTTACTGAATAACCAGAGCCTCAATATATATATATATATATATATATACACACCGTACACATACATACACATACATACATATACACATACACATATATAAACAGTGCCCCATAATAATTTTACATACATATAGCACCTCCTTAAAATAACAGCAGTGTTAATATACCTGGCCTATAGGACAAAAATTAAGTCTGCAGGGAAAAACCTTCTCCATCCATTTCTGGGGCCCCATGAAAAGCTATGTGTAGGGGGGCCCTAATCCACCTGGCAGGGGACCTACCATAGCTTTAAACTGTATTTGTATCATGTGGAGGAAAGTTTAAAGATCAAAGTGAGAATGCCGGTAAGTATCCCACACAAAAATCTTTTTCAGAATTATACAGAACCTCCCAGGATATAAGTACATCAATCGGAATATATCACTCTCCTAAATAACAGGTCAGTAGCCATTTATGGGCCTAAATCCTCATGGCAGGTTCCCTTTAACTTTTTCTTACGACTTATCTGCCTTTTTTTCCAACATCAAATCATCCTTGATTCTACTTTATCTTCCATTGTCATATACTGTGCAGATAATTAAGCCCCAAGAAGGAACATCACTTGGATGACAATGTCAAGCCATCCAAAAATAAGTAGCATACAGAACACTGAGGACATTGCACCGGGATTTATTATACTTTATGTCTGCGATGTTATCTCTAGTGAATTCCATGTTATCTGCAGCTCCCATAACAAAAAAAAAAGTATAATTACAGTATCTTGCGGTAGCTGCCCTTTGTGGCTCCTCCAGTTGGTAGATGATATTTAGTCAATGTTTTGGTCGGCTTGTCACAATGGGAAATTGGCAGGATAATTAATTTTTCAGTAAAAGCCAAGTTATTTTTTAACTTCCTCTAGGAAGCATCTTGCACTTTCGTAAATGTCAAAAGTGTCAGAACGCATAAGTGGAAATAAGACCAGTGTTCTGCATCCCTATTAAAACTGCATGACCTCTTCAACCGTCTCACTTAGCCAAAGAATAAGAGTATAACCTAGAAAAGCAGAAGACATGGCTGTTCTCAGACACATAATGAGAGCTCATCAACGCTTTGTGTAGAGACAGTAGCAGAAAGCCGACGTCCGTAATGATAGATGTCTCTGTTTACATTGATGCTCTGATACAATCAATTCACTTTTCATGTTTCTGCAGGTTAAATAAGAAAACCGCATCATCATGAACACAAAATTAAGATTGTTTTATAGGGGAGTACACAACTCATTACCGGGTCATGACTCAATGACAACAGGTTAAAGAGACACATCGGTAAGTTATGTCCTGTACAGGACCTGACAGCAGATGCAGAAGTCATGAGTGAGTCGTAAATCATGTACCACTCTTTTAGACCCTGAGTTAGACATATCCCGTGTATCACTTGTTCCTCGAGCATTTCTTCATGATGAAAAGTTCCCCGGTCACATATAAAGAAAACAAATGACCTTGAAGGGGAAGTCTACTTCATCTTAAATCTGGGCTTTGTAGAATTACATTTTTTTATTTGCAAAATAATTTAATTTTAGCCACCATGGAGTGTGTACAGTCTTTTGCCTAGTTTTACTGAAAAAACATGGCACCGTCAATCATCACTAAGTGGTACACTGGGGAGAGGGTACACTGGGGAGAGAAGGTACACTGGAGAGAGGGTACACTGGGGAGAGAAGGTACACTGGACAGAGAAGGTACACTGGACAGAGAAGGTACACTGGACAGAGAAGGTACACTGGAGAGAGAAGGTACACTGGGGAGAGAAGGTACACTGGACAGAGAAGGTACACTGGAGAGAGAGGGTACACTGGAGAGAGAGGGTACACTGGAGAGAGAAGGTACACTGGGGAGAGGGTACACTGGAGAGAGAGGGTACACTGGAGAGAGAGGGTACACTGGAGAGAGGGTACACTGGAGAGAGGGTACACTGGAGAGAGGGTACACTGGAGAGAGAGGGTACACTGGAGAGAAGGTACACTGGAGAGAAGGTACACTGGAGAGAGGGTACACTGGAGAGAGGGTACACTGGGGAGAGGGTACACTGGGGAGAGGGTACACTGGAGAGAGGGTACACTGGAGAGAGGGTACACTGGAGAGAGGGTACACTGGAGAGAGGGTACACTGGGGAGAGGGTACACTGGGGAGAGGGTACACTGGGGAGAGGGTACACTGGGGAGAGGGTACACTGGAGAGAGGGTACACTGGAGAGATCGTACACTGGGGAGAGAAGGTACACTGGGGAGAGAAGGTACACTGGGGAGAGAAGGTACACTGGGGAGAGAAGGTACACTGGGGAGAGAAGGTACACTGGGGAGAGGGTACACTGGGGAGAGGGTACACTGAAGAGAGAGGGTACACTGAAGAGAGAGGGTACACTGGGGAGAGGGTACACTGGGGAGAGAAGGTACACTGGAGAGAGAAGGTACACCGGAGAGAGAAGGTACACTGGAGAGTGAAGGTACACTGGGGAGAGAAGGTACACTGGAGAGAGAAGGTACACTGGAGAGAGGGTACACTGGGGAGAGGGTACACTGCAGAGAAGGTACACTGGAGAGAAGGTACACTGGAGAGAGAAGGTACACTGGAGAGAAGGTACACTGGAGAGAAGGTACACTGGGGAGAGAAGGTACACTGGAGAGAGAAGGTACACTAGAGAGAAGGTACACTGGGGAGAGGGTACACTGGGGAGAGGGTACACTGGGGAGAGGGTACACTGGAGAGAGGGTACACTGAAGAGAGAGGGTACACTGGGGAGAGGGTACACTGGGGAGAGAAGGTACACTGGAGAGAGAAGGTACACTGGAGAGAGGGTACACTGGGGAGAGGGTACACTGCAGAGAAGGTACACTGCAGAGAAGGTACACTGGAGAGAAGGTACACTGGAGAGAAGGTACACTGGAGAGAAGGTACACTGGAGAGAGGGTACACTGGGGAGAGAAGGTACACTGGAGAGAGGGTACACTGGGGAGAGGGTACACTGGGGAGAGGGTACACTGGGGAGAGGGTACACTGGGGAGAGAAGGTACACTGAAGAGAGGGTACACTGGAGAGAGGGTACACTGGAGAGAGAGGGTACACTGTAGAGAAGGTACACTGGAGAGAGAGGGTACACTGGGGAGAGGGTACACTGGGGAGAGGGTACACTGGAGAGAGGGTACACTGAAGAGAGGGTACACTGAAGAGAGGGTACACTGAAGAGAAGGTACACTGGAGAGAGGGTACACTGGAGAGAAGGTACACTGGAGAGAAGGTACGCTGGAGAGAGGGTACACTGGGGAGAGAAGGTACACTGGAGAGAGGGTACACTGGGGAGAGGGTACACTGGAGAGACGGTACACTGGGGAGAGGGTACACTGGGGAGAGAAGGTACACTGGAGAGAGGGTACACTGGAGAGAGGGTACACTGGAGAGAGGGTACACTGGAGAGAGGGTACACTGGAGAGAGGGTACAATGGGGAGAGGGTACACATCGGGAGAGAGTACACATCGGGAGAGAGTACACATCGGGAGAGGGTACACATCGGGAGAGGGTATACAGGGGAGAGCAAACACTGGGGAGAGGGCGCACACTGAGGAAAGTGTATACTGAAGAGAGGGTACACTGGGGAGATGGTACACTGGAGAGAGGGCGCACACTGAGGAAAGTGTATACTGAAGAGAGGGTACACTGGGGAGAGGGTACACTGGAGAGAGGGTACACTGGGGAGAGGGTATACAGGGGAGAGGGTATACAGGGGAGAGCAAACACGGGGGAGAGGGCGCACACTGAGGAAAGGGTATACTGGAGAGAGGGTACACTGGAGAGAAGGTACACTGGGGAGAGGGTACACTGGGGAGAGGGTACACTGGGGAGAGGGTACACTGGGAAGAGGGCGCACACTGAGGAAAGGGTATACTGGAGAGAGGGTACACTGGGGAGAAGGTACACTGGGGAGAGGGTACACTGGGGATAGGGTACACTGGAGAGAGGGTACACTGGGGAGAGGGTACACTGGGGAGAGGGCGCACACTGAGGAAAGGGTATACTGGAGAGAGGGTAAACTGGGGAGAGGGTACACTGGGGAGAGAAGGTACACTGGAGCGAAGGTACACTGGAGCGAAGGTACACTGGAGAGAGGGTACACTGGAGAGAGGGTACACTGGGGAGAGGGTATACAGGGTAGAGCAAACACTGAGGAGAGGGTGCACACTGAGGAAAGAGTTTACTGAAGAGAGGGTACACTGGAGAGAGGGTACACTGAAGAGAGGGTACACTGGAGAGAGGGTCCACTGGAGAGAGGGTACACTAGGGAGAGGGTAGAATGGAGATGGTATACAGGAGAGAGCAAACACTGGGGAGAGGGGGTGCATTGTAGAGAGGCAACACAGGAGAGAGGGAACACTGGGAAAAGGTTACACAGGAGAGTGGGCACACAGAAGAGAGAGTACACTTTAAAATCATTCCCATGGTGCACTTAGATCAGTTGTAGATAAAGACACAATGTAAGATTTATCTGAATTCAGGAAAAAGATTTTCTCAAAGTTGTTATAATGACACACCACCTACAAGGTCATCCGTTTAGTTTCTATATGACCCGAGAGCTGACAGGTTCCCTTAAAAGAAATTTTAGCCATTTTTCCCAGGACCACTGCCGAAACAGCTTTGGGTGGGATTTGTACAACTTTTGATTTCAGGACAAAATTAACTGGATGTTTGCTAAAAATTCTAGATACTCCCAGAAAACTTGGGGCTGTTGTCAACTATATTAGAGTTAACTAAACCTGCTCTATTTAACAGCCAAATGAATAGCCTTGGGGAAGAAAAACTAATGAAACCTCTCGTGAAAGAGGCCTCCAAGCTAAAGAGAGAAAATCCCTTCTCACGTGTGATTTTATGAGGACCCACTTGGTCAGTATTATCCCTGAAGCCAATGTGTAAATTGAAGACATCGGTTACAAGATTACAAAGTGGATAAGAACTTCATGAAGCAAAACTCACATAAAAATATGTGTTAAACTAAAAATATTGCAGTCTGCCATGTGAAGTGCCAGACAGGAGGCATGACCATTTTTCAAATAACTCGAAGTGACCCAGCAAGACACGCAATATAGCATCGTGAAGAAAACCAAGATAAAGCTGACGTTTTTAATAAGCAAGACTCTGCATCGTTCCGCATACCCTGCCGTGCCTTTTTCCGATTACTGTGACACTTGACTTGTCCAATTAGATGAAAAATGTGAATCTCCTGCCAGCAGGTGTTATAATAACTATGAATTATCAGCAAGAAAAAGGACAAGAAACTGCCATTTACACCAAGAAATATTTCCAATAAATGTAAAGGCCTGAAAGTGACCCGAGCTTTGTATTGTAAGGAATATTAGATTTACAGTAGTCATCTGAGGGAGGTATACTGCTGATCCATAGCAAAACAAAACTACAGACACAAATCACAGTGTAATAACATATAAAACATAATGGAATGTTTTATTTAATGGGCAAATGGAATTATGGAGTGTAATTACAATCAAAATGGATCTTTAGGTAATAAGTGTTAACTACTTAGACCCTTACCAACCACGAGAATGGGGAACCTGTATTTTCAAGTTTAAATAGCAAAGTTTAACATGAGTATTGCCATCTATTGAAAGTCTATAGCACTTCTTGTTGCTTAAATTGGTAATTAGATCTTGGACATATAGGGGCACATTTACTTACCCGTCCTGCGCGATCCACGAAAGTGCATTTTCCGACTGGAATGCACATCTGCCGAGATTCACAAAGATTGTGCGCCCGATATCCTGCATGTGTCGCTTCCCCGCTCAGGTCTCACGTAGTTCACCTTCTTCTTCCTGGTACATGTAAGTGCATTGTATTGCGACACAAATTGAATCTTAAATCCTGCGCATAGTCCGAATCAGTCGGATTGTCCCTGATTTTTGTCGCATGAAAGCCACCGCAGCTGCGCCACAATCCGATCACGTATGACACAATCCCCACTTAAATACCTGGCCCAGCAGCGCAAATCCCTGGCTATATCCCTATATCCCTATTCTCTTCCAGTAATGCAAAACTTATAATGGACAAAACGTAGATCATAATCTTTCTTCCACCCAACGCAACCCTCCCTCCAGACCTAACAGTAACAATTTATGGCTTCACACTCACCCCGGTTTCTGAAGTCCTCTGCTTTGGAGTAATCTTAAACTCTACCTCCATCGCGAGCATATATCTCGAAACCGACCCATCCTCAACCTGGAGTCTACAAAATTCTCCTCATCATCTCCCACTCAGTCTCCAGTTTCACTCTTCCATGGATCTCCAATCCATTCTTAACTCTGCTGCCCGGCTAATCCATCTGTCTCCTTGCCTTTCCTCTGCCAGTCTCTCCGCTGGTTCCTCATTGCAAAACCAATCCAGTTTAAAATATTAACCATGAGTTACAAAGCCGCCCACAACCTGACCCTTTATACATCTCTGACCTAATCATCCAATACCCTCCCACATGTAATCTCCATTCTTCATTATACCCCTGCTTCACTCTATTACCATCCATTTTCCTCATCTCCAGGACTTCTCCCTTGCATCTCCCATACTCTGGAACTCTTTACCAAAACTTGTCAGACTGACCCCCAACTTCCAGTGTAACCTGAAAACCCACCTGTTCAGAATCACCAATTACAATGGGGCTCATTTACTAAGGGTCCACGGAGCGCATTTTCGTCGGATTTCCCACCGATTTCCGGTAAAATTTGCCCCAATAACTGCAATTCTCTGCTCCCTCATCTCGTGTTTCCATCTAACCTCCCATATAGATTGTGAGCTCTCATGGACAGGGTCTTCGTTCTGCTTGTTTTAGATTTCAATAATTTTGTATTTTGTACTTGCGTTTACTCTGGTCTTAATGGTCATAACGTATGTGAACCCCATGGACTTAACGGTGCTCTATAAATAAATAAATAATAATAAATATTCAAATTGTGATATCTCTTTAAATTAATTTTTGAGAAAAGAAGAGAAAAACATATATAAAAATCTTTATATATACTTGTGTGATTGTATAAAAAAGTAAAAAAAAAAATCAAGCTAACCTCAGGAACCATTCACTGCCCAGTACAGGATGGTGGTTTCCTACACCTCTGCAGTTCTGGATTGACCGATGATCAGGGTTGACTCCGGGTTTCACTTGGCCCCTGGGAGACAGAGCCTCAGTAGGCCCCTTTACAGTGAACTTACTTGGCAGCATTAAAAATTCAGAAACTAAAATGGTCTCCTGTTCCCTAAAATATTCCCTAGTATATCATCCCAAACAGCCCCCTCAATGTTATTTTATATACAGCGCCATCGTGGTTATTTTATATAAAGCCCACTCACCCCCTATGAATCCTCATGGATTTCTTATGTACAGCCTTATGTGGACCCCACCAGCAGCTCTTGGCCCTGGCACTTGCCCGGGTACGCCCAGTGCTGGCACCAGCCCTGACGATGATGTACCATCACAGGAACTTTTCATTGCTTCAACCAATAGATGACTATAATGATAATGTGCTGTAGTCACTGATTGGCTGAAGCAATGACAAATCCCCTGGGAACAGAGTAGTAGGGGATCCAGGAGGTGACTATGGGTTTTATTCTTGAACCACTCCCACCCTACCCGTGTTTCCCCGAAAGTAAGACAGTGTCATACATTCTTTTTACCCCCAAAAGTACCACTATGTCTTACTTTCGGGGTATGTCTTATATTGGAAAAAGTTAAGGAAACTTTACATGGTGCATTTTGTGAATTGCTTACTTGGTACCGTAATGGTGATCGGATCAATTCATCTGTGGTGCTGGGTAGAGGTGTGGCTTCTTCTTCCTCATGCAGGAGCCACCGGCGGCTGCACATGAGGGCACTGAGGCTGCGTGTTTTTGTATGTTGTCCATGGTCCTGATGAACCACGGACAACATTACTGCTGCTCCCGCGGCCTCCACGTCCTTCCCCCTACAGATCCGTCCGCATACCGCTCTAACCGTCCGCATTCCGCAGTTAATGCAGGAAAAGGTACCAGTACTATGTCTTATATTTTTTCAACGTACAGTTTACTATGTCTTACTTTCGGGGTACGTCTTACATTAGCCGACCCCCCTAAAACCCCCACTACGTCTTACTCTTGGGGGTGTCTTACTATCAGGGAAACAGGGTATCTATGGCTTTGTGTTTTTCCCAAAGGTCTTTGGCTTTACCCTCACATTTGCCATAAACAGTCCAATATCATGTATGAAAATACCTTAAGTAGAGTTTTTTTTACGAAACAAGAACATAATAAATGTTAACGGAGACCAGCATAAAGGAACCAGAATCAAAGAGGCAGGTATATCACGTAGTTACTTTTTCCTTTTAAGCCCATATACACAGAGGTGTTAATTCTGTAAACACCCTTAAAATCTATGAACAGTTCCCATGGTTTGGGAAGTGATGGTAGGTAGTCAGATCCTTTTCTTCTTATACACTCTGACTATGACTTATACACTGATAGAACAATGCTGATTAAGCATGTCATCTAAGCAACGCGAAGTTCGTCATCTCAATTAAGATGTCAATACTCTGCTTTCAAATCCTCCGCAGCCAGCCAGGTCACCGCGAGCCTGTTATACAACTAGACATCTTTTTAACACTAATGCAAATTCTGTCAAGCAATTTACGGTCTCCATAGCCTTCCTCACTCAGTCAGCATAAATATATTAAAAGCATCAAGTATCATATAAATCGTAAGCTTGGAAATCCTCCTGGATGTCTACGGAACTAGTATTACACAGAGAAAAGAACTTATCATGCACAATTCTGTTACTTACGAGCAGTCAATTGTCTCTTTCTCTCTCCAAAACTCTTCTATTATTAACATTTTTGGAAACCGAAGGGTAATTTATCTATAACCATATACAGGGTGTAACAAAAAGGCAGGATGGTGGAATATCTCACAAAATACACATCAGATCGAAAATCTAAAAATATACAGGTCAAATATGTGTCAAAAATCTATCCAATGATACCTAACTCGGCCCCTTATCCACACACCCTGGGGGTGGGCAAGGGGCGACTCTAAAATCTTAAATGGGAACCACCATATTTGATTGCAGTTTCAGATTCTCCTGGAAAAATTACATTGATTCAATCTACGATTCAAGTCATTTTCATTGGCAGATGGAGCTTTAATCATAAAAAAATCAAAATGGGTAACAAAATGTTCAAAAATGGGGATATCTCAAGAAAAAATGGGGATAACTCAAGAAATATGCAGATAGAAAAACCAAAAATATAAACACAAATTTCTTGAAAATCTATCCAATGATACTAAAGTTGACCCTGTGGGGGAATTTAATTTTATTATGTAGAAACTACATGTCTGAATCAGTCGGGTTATCTGATGTCCACGCCTCCCGATTTGTGTCGCATGCAAGCTGGCGTCAATGCACCACAATCCGATTGCATGCGCCAAAACTCTGGGGCAATTCAGCACAAAATGGAAAAAAATTCCGAAACCCGGCGAAGATGTGGAGTTCGGACCCTTAGTAAATGTGCCCCAATGTATGATGTGTATATATACTGCATTATGCTCTATATATGTACTGTGTACATTTGTGAGCATATAAATATGTATATTTTTTAAGGGGTAAGGGGGGCCCCATTCAGAAGTCTGCTATGGGGCCCTGCCTCCCCTAGTTACGCCACTGCTACTACCCCGCCTCTAGAGAGAGTAGAGTATGAAATGTCATTTCTAGCATTCCTTTTTATGTAAAATCTCACTAGTTTACGTATATTAAAAAATCATCTCTAGTCAGTCAGTGAAAATTAGAAGAGTCATATTTTGATTGAGACAAGTCAAGTTTAGAGACAGGAGGCGGAGAGTTGCTTGAGCTACAAAACCGGAGATACAGGCATTTAAAAAACTACAACTATGTATTTTACTGAGAGTATCTCTGGTTATGTATATCATAGAACCACATGACTCATACAATCTGAAAGATGAGACTCTTATCTTTAGTATTTTTCTAGATACTATAGAACCAGGGATGGCGCATCTGAAGGAATCTCAGGCAAATATGACTCTTCTCTGCTCATTTTCACATGACTTTGGAGGAGATTTTTTTTTATAGTTAAATGGATGAGATTTCAAATAAGAGGGAATTCTAGAAAGGACATTTCATACTCTGCCTGATGTGGCTGGTAGTTTAAAAGGGACCTTTCACCCATAAATCGGGCACTTACTAAAGTAAGCAGCTCCTAGTGCTTGAAAAAACGCCGCAGTGTTAGAAGGATAGCGTTACCGGAGACCTTCGGTAACGCTAATCTAACACTGCGGCGAAGTGCAATGTAAACATCGGACCGCTGTATTCATAAGGGGGTGGGGTTGGGGCGTGGTCAGGGGCGGTGAAGGGCGCGTTAGATAGCGTTACACTGTGGCGTTTGTTCAAGCACCAGGAGCTGCTTACTTTAGTAAGCAGCTCCTAGTGCCCAATTTATGGGTGACAGGTCCTCTTTAACGAGGTAAAATCTGGTGACAGGTTCCCTTTCATGGTCTACATGGTCAACATGGTCTAAAAGTAAAGTGCCCACATTGCTACAAAATGCTACAACACTGAGTGTCTAAAAATGGTTAATACAGTGGATATGATCCAAAATAAAAACAGAACTGCAGTTGTATCATTTGCATGTTGTCAAAATCAATCACTGTCACATTATCATATATTGACTGCCTGTATAACTGCTGTGCAGAAGGATTATACAAAGCACAAGTTATAGTACAAAAATGACTCTTATGAGCTAAAAAGACAATGTTTAGCATATGATACCTAAATATAAGACAAGTGGGCTATGATACCCCAAATATGTTGTCCATACATGAGACCTCTCTCTCCCTACTGCCCTATAACCACACATTTTATTAGGGAATTATTTCTGAAAAGCTCAGAATTGTACAAAATACAAAAAAAGGAATAATAAAAGCCTGTTCTGTGCTTTTACTTTCAAGGTCCACTGCATGACCTACTGTATATCCTGGCCTCCAATGGGGATGCTCTACCATGGACATGTGACCTGGATGAAGTGGTCACATATCCATGTCAAAACAGATGACCCTGACAGAAGTCAGGAAGTAAGGTTAGTATTTATTGGACAGTCCTGCTAATTTCTAAGTTCTAACACGTAATGTATATAAAACTAAAATTTCTCAATCATTATAAGGGTCGATCATCCCTACATCAAATTTTACTTATCTGGGACCTGAAATGAAGGGATCTTTCACAAAACTATATACATTTTCTTCAAAACATGCCATATTGACCCCTACAAATGACCAATATATCGGTCATAATTTCATGGTCAGTTACAGACCAATCTTCTCCAAGGTTATAAAATATTTCTTAAAGGTGTTGATCACTTTTACATAAATGTCTACTATAAGACATGTTTCTGCATGTCTATGTCTTTGCCTCTTATGAGAGCTGCAGCCTGTTCCCAGCATGCTGTTCTCTGTATACACACAAAGCTGCCTCCTCTGTCTCTGCTCCAGGTTGCCCATGTAATTTCACCCTCTCTCCCCTCACCGAGACTGGGAGAGGTCGGGGGCCAGGAGCAGGATGAGTCATACTCTGCTGCTGCAGGCTTCATCTATTCAGGAGAGCTCAGAGATGTAAAGAAAGAAGCATGGAGGGTCTGCACACATTAGAAGAGTAAGTAGCAGCACTGCTTCTCTTGATCAATTAAGGAATATTTTAAAGTCAGTAAAGACACATGGACAACTTATGTAAAAGGGTGTCCAACCCCTTTAATTCAGATAAAGGATCACAACTCAATTCATGCAACTTTTATTTTTGGCCTCAAGTTCGAAGATGTAAATTGTAAAGTAAATTGCTAACTTTTATATCTGTATTTACCACTTAAGGTTCAACTAGCATATACCAGATCAACAAACATTATCAGGACCTTAAAGGGAACATTAGTGGGAGTCACAATGTTCCAGATTTTATTCTTTCATACTCTCAGTACATAAAACTCTTTACAAGTGTCTTGTCCCAACTTCAATATCCGCCTGCTTGTTCCAAATGCTTGTTTTGCAGTTTCTCATAGCTGATGGCAGGAACAAGAAATTGCAGCCTTACAGGCATCCCGGGTACCATAAGGACAAGCAGATGCTATGAGCACCTGCAGAGAGGCTGGAGATAAGCTGGGGCAGACTTCATTTAGACAGAGGACAGGACAGAATTCAGAAGTAGGAAGTCTTCACCGAGTGTCCCTGAGATCCAGTAATCGTGTTCATTCAGACACTCCGGGAACATGATTTCAAGCATGAAGCCCTCTGGGTTAATCATTTCCTATGGCAAAACTGTACTGGGTGATGTCTTAATTATGAACAGGAAACTGGAAATGTAAAATAAATGCTGTAAATATGGGGGAAATAAATAGTAAATAGTTAAAAAAAAAACAAAATCCCATTTCTCAAAACTGCTGATTTTTTTCAGAATCATTAGAAGTCGTGGTTAATGCAGACTGAGCCGCGCTATTAAGTATTTACTTGCTCACAACAGTCACCATCCCAGGAGGCCTCCAATCCAACCTCCCCTAACGTTATAGCAAGATCTATACAAAAAGGTCAATTTCATACAAGTTCTTTCAGACTATCATTTTCTGCTACAGTCAAATTCAACCAGAGATCTTAGAACTACGAGGCTTTGACATAATAATAGGTCAGCAGAAGACAACCAATATGTGGAGTCATTTACCGTGAGATCTTATGGGTGGATTAGAAAATAACTTCTATCTATGTGAACAATAATAAAGGTCAATTGCAATTAAAAGAGGACATGTGTACACAAATGGATGTAAATGCAGATTTTGGCACACTAGTGATATTTGCCTATGCCTGCAAATTTGAGTACCCTTGTCACCCTCATGTAACTTTTACGGAAAGAAGGAGTCTTGGACCTGTATGGATAGTGTGGGTTCACAGAAGCTAACAAATTTATTAGAAATTATTATAGCTCAAACCAACTGCATCTGATCCTTAAAATGTGGATACTTATAGTGTGATCGCTCTACACTGCACCACTGCCTGCATTGGGTTATGCACAAGAGCCAGGAGGGAGAGACCCCAACCAAGATTGAGGGATATAACTGTGCTTTGTGGAACCTAACACTGGCAGTACTACTGTTTAGGGGCAATGTGGATGCATGTAGAAGAATGAGATTACGAACCCTTTTTTATGACACCAGGTTGGACACAATGGGGGAAATTTAATAGGACTGGCATTTTAATTGCTAGTCTTAATATTCCCCTGGCATCCTAGAGCTATTAAGAGGCTCCAGCCTCATCCGGTCACAATCTCCACCAGATTTAAGGTATAGTCTTAGCCAGAAAATGCAGCAGACTGGGGAGTTTCCCATCCATTCTCTACTCACAAAAGTGGTGTGCGGGCCAGAAAAGGCTACAAACTGGCAGGGATGGGGAGATATATGCCTTCTGTGTCACAAAACCGGCAGAGAAGGAATAATAAATAAGATAAGATAAGATAATCCTTTATTAGTCCCACAGTGGGGAAATTCACAAATGCACATTGCTAGCCGAATCAGTCCCCAATGGGGCTCACAATCTAATCAACCTTCCATTATGTTTTGGAGTGTGGGAGGAAACTGGAGAACCCGGAGGAAAGCCATACAAACACGGAGAGAACATAAAAACTCTTTGCAGATGTTGTCCTGGATGGGACTTGAACCCAGGACCCTGGCGCTGCAAGGCTGTCGTGCTAACCACTGAGCCACCATCTCTCTAACATATGTACAGTTTGTGCAGAGGTTGGGAATCGCATGAATTAATGATCAAAAGGGCTTTATCTGCAAATTCGAACAATTTGGGTGCAAGGTGACAATCCAGGGTGACTCCACTGCGTGATTTATCTAACCCTTCCTCATACCTCCCTCTACTTTTTACCCATCAAACAAAAACTGAACACCAATCTATGCATACTAACCAACAAAACCCTACTAACCTGTGCTGCATCCTTCTCTAAATCACACCCCATACTACGCGCTCTCAAACTGATATAAGAACATTTTTCTTTTACCAGTGAACGTTTGATGTGCCAACACAGGTCACTCTCGTGGTCACAGGGCGTTCATGGCACAATGAATTACTACTGATTAAAAAGTAATTTATCACATAATAGGTTTCCATTTCAACCCATTTCTAATAGAGGTGTAATAATTTCCGCTGTGTCTACATGATGATATGAAGCCTTGCTGTGCCTGGGGACAAGCATTTTGGTCTTAATCTCAATAATTATTACGAAAACACTGCGCGGTGCTATCCGCGGTCTCAGTCTGAATATCTGGAAGAAGAGTTTATTGTATTCTCCCTGCATAGAGGCCATTGCTGTAGATATAGGAAACCTCTTCTAGCTTACACTGCGCTCTATGGTCACTTTCGCAGCTGTCCCACTGTCGCTTTACATTCACGTCCCTTTCCAAACAGCTACAGCTGGGTGATGAATGCAGGGGATGGTTCCCAAAGTAGAAAGACCACAGCGATGTCCGGAAGTTCCCCTGCAGATTAATATTCCGCTGTACTCTGCAGATCTGACATTACTGAAGATCCGTGAAAAGAACGTGGCATTTTATGTTTCTGTATGACCGAAATGAAATATCAAATGGATGCTGAAAAGGCGGCATTACCCGGGTTATGGTGCCCTTAGCATGCTTGGTAGTATAGTCTGAATTACAATTTTAAGAAAGTGAAGTTTTAACTACTTAATGTACCAGAAATGCTTTTGCATTTCCAGGGGGCACCCATGCAATTGTTTGGGGCCCTGAACCTCAAGGGGCCCCAGTGGAGAGATGTAGCCTATTTTTATAGTAACAAATGCCATGATCAGAGGCAGATTAACATAGTAGAATGAATTGTTTTACGGTAAAAAAAAAAAGGATACTTTATTGTTTTATTAGATCACTAGACTCGGTCTCCTTCATGATTTCTAAGGGCGGCACAGTGGCTGAGTGGGTAGCACCTCTGCCTTGGAGCGCACCTCAGTTTGAATCTATATCTGAAAAGAGTTTGTATGTTCTCTCCGTGTTTGCGTGGGTTTCCTCCGGGTACTCCGGTTTCCTCCCACACTCCAAAACATACTGTTGGGTTGTTTAGATTGTGAGCCCCATGGAGACAGGGACCAATTTGACAAGCTTTGTGCAGCGCTGTGTAATCTGTGTGTGCTATATAAATAAAGAATTATTATTATTTTTAGGTTGTAGGTAACAGGTTAGTAGTCGGCAAGATCCGCCATAATACTCTTCATACTGAGGAACTTTGGATTGGATTTGTTGCTTCCAGCAATGGAAAATAAAGCTAAAAATGAAGAGAGGTTAAAAAGAAAAAAACTCTCAGAGGAGAATATTTGATCTTTTATCTTTTAGACTTCAGGTAAAATGAAATTTTCAAAGGAAAGCAAATAAAAGCACAGACTTTTCTTATTAGGGCAGAATAAATCATTCATGCTTTAGGAAAGTTGTTCATATTGCGTCTCAGATAAGCCCCTCTGAATGGAAAATATCCCTTGTAAGCCATAATGTAATACAGGAAGCGCATCATGATCAAAGGAAGTGATGCAAATTAAAGGGGATGTGTCATTAAAGACATTTATCCTGGAAGTTAATCCTCCCAACCTACCCCATACATCATGGGACTTACAGGACATAGGCACATTCACTGTCCTAGAAGTCCTATTGAAGTGATTAAAGCAGTGTGGGGCTGTCCCTCTAGAAAACCAGAGGATTCCCAATCAATCCTCAGTGATACAGTAGAAGAGATCTCATTTGGAAACCAGTGGAATCTATTTCCTAGAAGAAGATAGAGAGTGTATCCGCGGAATGATTTTATCTGGGGCGTACAAGGTATCCCATACCAATGCTGGATTAAATTGCAGGATGGGTCCCCAATGTTTGGACCTTCGATAATAAGAGCATCCAATAGCTGTACCCCCAAGGATCAGTCAGACATGTATCCCTTATCCTTTGGATCACGAATAACAACTTCTCTGTTTGGACTCCCAACGTGTCCTTACAACAGAGGGCAAAGACTGATCCCGCTCTATGGTTTACGTTGCTCAGTAGAAGACAGCAAGATGGAAAGTCATAGCTTGTTGTGTCTTTCCATCCTGTGTTCTCTACAATGTATACTGTGCAGACGGAAGCAAAAAGGATGCCCTTGTCAGCCAGTATATATTATATTATATTATACGCTCAGCTTATAGGTCAGGAGCTCTTCTGGCATATATGTTGAGCATATACAAAACATTGGATGTGAGCGTAGCCTAAGCTGGCCTTAAAGTTTCAATAGCTGACCATTCATTCAGCAGCTATTTCATACCAAACACTTTGTGATTCCTGGCTGGGTAGAGGAAGTAACAAATAGTTTTAGGAATTTTGGATATCAACTCATCTGCAAAGTGATCAGCAGCCAAACACCCAATATGTATAGGACAAAGTCAACCGGTTGAATCTATGTTAGTAAAATGCGTATGACCAGCTTTAAGTCAAATATGCAAATACGTTTTCCAGAATGGAAAACCAATCCTCTTTTAGCAACCTTGTAAGGCAGCTCCCTTTCCTGTGATAGGGTCGGGAAGAAAGAGTTCTACTTATGGAGGCAGGAGAACTCTTATTTCCCGACCCCAGCCACAAGCCTCTCACTCAGCCAAACCAGTCCCCTTCACAGTACTGACGATAGTCAACAAAGGTCAAAACAGATGTCTACAGTTGAGAATCTGTTCCTTTTGGAATAGATATATTGGTTTGGTTTTAACTGTGCAACATGCCATAAGGCCTCTTGTAGGTTGTGCTGCCTTATAAGTGCAACAAGGGAGCTGCCTTATAAGTGTAACAACCCTGCCAATGCATAGGGTAGGTAGTTGTTGCGAATAGTGCCCTCTCCTTGTCAGGAACTGTCTGATGAGCAAATCTCACTTAGAAGCTACAGTCGGGTAATCCTAGTAATTGCAGCTGGAACCACTGCCTGGAAGGACAAGAATCAATTGTCTGTAACCAATGATATGATGTGTTCTAATTGTAAAGCAAGCTCGAAGCTGATTGGAGAGTGCTGCCACCTCACTAGGGGAGTATAAAAACCCCTTGTGGGAGGGAGCACAAGTCAGAATCATTAGATTCCAGAAGCAGAGGAGAATACAGCACCTGCCAGTGTCACACTACCAGGAAGCAGAGATGTCTCAGGCCTGCTGCCTGACACATTCGGGTTTTCTGGCAATTCACTAAGGTCGTGAGCCCGATGTCCACTAGGTGTCGCTGCTGCGCCGAGGTCCGCCCGGAGTTCACCAACGTATTCCTGGTGCATGTAAGTGTATGTCAAGCAACACTTTTTTTTTTAAATAGCGCGATTTTTTCCAATCCGCCCACGATCCGATCGCGTGCGCCAAAAACCCGGGGGCAATTCGGCTCAAAACTGTAAAATTCTGTAAACCCGTCGGAAAAACGCAAATCGGACCCTTAGTAAATGTGCCCGAGGCCACATAAGCCATCCACTCCAGTATTTCTGGCTTCGGCTGTTTACAATCACAGAAGAAAGGCTAAGCCCCGGTGAGAGACGTTGCACATGGTAGCTAAAAAAGGAGTAGTTTAACTTATAAGTTATCCATACACAAAAGCCATCACCTTTTGTTTTTATAGGACCTAAGCCACCGATTCTCTTTAAGGACACTTCATCCCCATTTCATCCTCATTTTTTTTTTAGTAAAGTCCTCCTAACAATGGTCTTTGAATTTGGGATTGGCGTTGTTTGTTTTTTTTCTTTTCTACTGCCAGTATAATGGACTGACTAGACACAAATACACTGAGAAGTCATATATTTAAGTAGCACAGATTGTCATCTAGACACAGCAGGGTGGTTCTTCCAAAAACAGTGAAAAATTCCTCTGCTTTGTCCTGATGGGTCCACTAAATATACAAATGACTAAATGTGGCCTAAGTGATAGTTCAGGCGATAGTTCAGGCTTGCAAACTCACTCCATATGTTATTATTTATTAGCCCAAATATTGTTTAAGAACCCATTCCCCCAGCATTGTGGTCACCTATGATGGGGGGGGGGGATCCGCTATCTCTTTGTTATACATTTGTCGTAAACTGAAAACTTGATATGAAGGACAATGGTCCAGTGGTGTGGAAGAAACTCCCAATATGATAGATGACTATTAAAACTAGAAGTCTGGGTTTCTGCACAATGTTTGGACTAGCTAATCTGTCTGACATGGACAGGCCCAGTATCAGACATGTAAATGACCCCCAAGTACTAGCCCTAACAGGTTTTTGAGGTTTTACAAGTCTTAAAGGAAATCTATCATTTTTTAATGCATTGTGAACCAAACATACCATGAGAATGCTGTCACGACACACTTCTGCGCGAATTTGCATATTAAATGTGGCACACGGTCCGACTGAGCCGATTTTTTCAGTGCCGAATTTTGTGTCGCATCAGGTATTGCGTGCACCAAATGTGTTGCGGGCACTTCTTAAATACATGTGGAAGCCGTGGAATCCACACTGAAAAGAATGTGCAAAGTCCGACAGAAAACTGGTGTAAGCACCTTAGTAAATGTGGGCCCATGTGCACAAGATGCGATTAAGATGTAAATTGTATTTTACAATGCATTTTAGGCGCATCTAGAGAATCTCCACCAGGAACACAAATGCGTTTAGACCTACATTCTTGGTAAGTAGTAACATGTAATAATGTGTAGTAATGCAAGCACTGCATTCAGGGGGGAGATTCTCCAGATGTACCTAAAATGTAATGAACATGGATGTTAGGTCCAGCATTAGGTAGGACCTAATGGCCTTTGCCAGCTCCTATTGTGCCCCCTCACCTCCCACTCATATTGTTGCCCCCTCTAATCCCCCTCATATTGTATCCCCTCTAATCCCCCTCATATTGTAGCCCCCTCTCATCTACTCCTCATATTGTGGACCCATTATCTCCCCCTCATATTATAGTCGCTCATCTCTCCCTTATATTGTGGCTCCTCTCATACCCCCCTTATTGTGGGCTCCCCTCTCATGCCCTCCATTATTGGCTTCTCTCTCATACCCCTCATATTTTGTTCCCAGGGCTTAGGGAGGAGGAATGGGCAAGGGGGAAGTAAAAAATTTGTAAGAATTAACAAAATGAGATTGGAGCTGTGTTTTAGAGGATAACGGGGTTATATACCAATTCCTAGGACAAGTACAGCAACATTCCTTCCGACCAAGTAGATTTGAACCCGAACTCAATCTTTTGAAAATTTGGCAAAGCTTTGGCAAAATTAATCTGGGATGATTTACCCCTCTTTACCACTAGCACATTTTTACCATACCACTATTTGCTAACATCCCTGATTGCTCAGGAACAGTGAGGGCTAAAGAAAAAAATTCTATTGTGTCTGACACAATAGCGCTAAAGTGATGAAGGACTGCAAATAGTTACAGTTGCTGGAGGTGGCGGGAAGTCCTCTTAAATGGGTCTGACCAAGTTATGTTAATTCCGATCCACAGTATACAGGATGACAATCTGATCAGTGGGGTTCTGAGTGCCGGAAAACCCACGAATAATGAGAACTGTGGTCTAATTTTCAATGATTGATGAATTGGCATATCGAGCATGTGTTAAAGAATGAACAAACCAAAAGGCCATGGAAAACAAGCTCCCCCCCAAGCTTTAATCCTCCTTCCTTGTTGTGCACGATGCACACCAACTCCTTCAGGCAAAAATCAGAAAAAGTGAAACGAAACTCCAGCATCACACGAGGTATCTCCGGATTAAAGGGGTGTATTCTTTATTTCTGTTTCAAGCATCCATATAGTAAGTACAGCGATAAAACAACCATCAATGCGTTTCGACAGAAACCGTCTTAACCGTTGTTTATTGCGTTTTATCTCTGTACAGGCAGTCTCCGGGTCTGTAGGTTTGTTCTTAATTTGAATTTGTATGTAAATCAGAACTGTATATTTTATCATTGTAATCCCAGCCAGAACTTTTTTGGCCTCTGTGACAATTGGATTTTAAAAATGTTGGGTTGTCATAAGAACCAGGATTAACAATAAAGCTTCATTACAGACACCTGTGATAACTGTTACAGCTGTTTATTGTAGCCTAGGGCTAAAGCACATTAAATTACCAATATCCAGAGGTCCGTTTGTAACTAGGGGTCATATGTAGCCTTTCAGGCTCCTCCATAGAGGATACACATGTACAAATTGCGCAGTTCTAAAGATTTCCTCCGCATACAACAGAAAAATATGTGCAAGAATAAAAGTTAAAGCAATTTCTTTTACAAAAAAGGGTTGAGTTAGATTTCACATTTTTAAACTGCCCCCGATTTATGATAATGTCCGACCTCTTTTAGCACTGTTCAACATTGGTAAATCTGCCCCAAGGTAGCACATTCTGAGACATCTTAATACATCTGACTGAAGTGCTAGGTAAAAATTCTCTCTCCGCTCCCTTAACCACTGTGTTCGGAATAGTATAATACTGTGTCTACTAACTGCCTAGAGACCTTAAAGTGACAAAAAGTGTTGTTTCTGCTTCATGTATAGAAAAGCTATTTTGTTAGCATAATGTGACTTCATGCCCCTAGAATTCTGATTCACTAGATGAAGTGTCTGCGGATAATTGCTATACGTAGCTATGTTTCTCTTATGATATTTTCATCCAATCTATTGACATTTAATGCTTGGTCAAGCACTGAGATAATAGCAAGAATTCAATGCAGAGCATGTCCAATTGAAGGTGAGCTCTAGGTACCGCAAGGCATTTGTGGATTATGCGTCTTTTCTAGGAAGAAAATATTGGTGCCGCATAAAGACACCACTTCCATCCCTTCCGAAAAGTACAAACATCTCTAATGCCTGGCATGACAGGTTAGGATCCTCTCAAACAGCTGCACAGTCCAAAAAGGCGCCAAAATCCGATTGCGTGTGCCAAAAAAACCTTTTAAATGTGTCGCACATCGGAAATCGTCAGATATTTTGACGATAGTGTGGTCCGCGGACCCTTAGTAAATGAGCCCCAATGTATTTACACATTTCATTATATTATCTACCATGTATAAAGCTGAGCTTAGTATTTAAAGGGAACCTGTCATCAGAAATTAGCTTAACAATCCAGTATCAATCTGTCGTCAAGCAGCTAAACAGCTTCTAGATCAGTGTGGTGGCTTCATCCAGAAAATCAACTTTGAAGTGAGATGTAAATTGTTTTTTTCAAGTCAAGGAGGTGGAGAGTTTAACACTGGGTCAAGCTTTCCCTGCCCTAGAATGTCCACTTTACTGTAAGTATGTTCCGGCATCCATAAAGCGCTATGGAATATAATGGGTTATATAAATAAAGATTTTTATTATTATCCATGAAGACCGTGCTCCTCTCTTCATGAATTAGGTGCACTAAGTGTACCTAATTCATGAAGACTGGACTTATTTAGCCCATCATTTTCCATAGCGCTTTACAAATCATAGGGGACATTAAATATTTAAAGCCGAGTGTATGTATGTATGTATGTATGTCATCTAAAGAAATCTGTACTGTCACGTTTACAATCACCAAATTTTGCACAGTCGCTACCTGTGACGCAGGGAATGCCATAGACTAGGGTTTGAGCCAAAATTTTCACCCCATGCTTTCCAAAGTCCATTTATTAACCCCTATATACAGAAGCCATTGTCTGCTGCTGCTGTGGAAGTTGGAAGCTGAGCCGCGATTGGTTGTTATTCTACCACATGTGATTAATATGAGCTCTGAGCTTTGTTTGGTTACTATAGGGAATGAACATAAGACAGAATATGTGTGAGGTAGGATGGATAGGGATAGAGACAGAGAGACAGTCAGGGAGAGTGAGTGACAGAATGCGAGACAGTCAGGGAGAGTGAGGGACAGAGTGATAGTCAGGGAGAGAGAGAGACAGGCAGTGAGAGTGAGTGAAGAGAGACAGGCAGGGAGAGTGAGTAAGTGAATCAAAAGCAGGTAGGGAGAATGAGTGAGTGAGTGAGTGAGTGAATGAGAGACAGGCAGGGAGAGTGAGTGAGTTGGTGAATGAGAGACAGGCAGGGAGAGTGAGTGACTGAGACAGTCAGGGAAATCTAAGCATAAAACCAGTCATGTTGAGGTACCATAGGACATATACAGTAGGTCCATAGGGCATAGACTACAGATCTGAATTACAGCTGAGCATGTGAGATCATGGAAAAAGATATGCACACAAAACAAATTTTCCCCATGACTGAACAAAAAGTCATATATTTCCAATTAACATCCTTTACACTGCGTGTTTTATAAACATTTAATGGCTCCCTTTACAGTAGCCACGACCTATACATTTTTTGCAACTTTTTTTTTTCCTAACCTTACCACAATATTTTCCAGTCATTTCACTCGTTAATTCACATTTCCAGGAAAAACATACATCAAAAGCCTCATTTTATTTATAAAGTCGGTAAAAAACACACTACGCAGCCCGACTATAATTTATGGGCATTTAAATTTGGAAGCTGTGATCTTTTTGGCTATGAAAAAAGAGCCTGAGGGTGGAAAGCTTTAAGTTCCTAATAAAGTTTGTTAAGCGAACATTGTAGCAGATATGCCTGAGTGAAATTCTGCAAATGCCAGCCTATTTCCCTTGGACCTTGCTGAGGAAAAGCATTTGCCAATAGGAAATTTAATTTACTGGAAAATAACATCTGGCAGGATTCTGCTCACATCAAATTAGAGGGCGCAGTGCATGTACATGTAAAGGGGGAAGAACACAGAAACACGCACACAGTGAGAAATTTGGGCTTATTTCTTTTGTTTTGGGCATTTTGTTATTGTGTCAGTGTAAATTGCTCCTATATAATATTACTGGTTGCATTATAACAAGAAGGAACTGCTTACCTTGCAGATCTTTCCGCAGTGTGTGCATACATTTTTCAGCCGCTCACAGGAACATGGTAACAACAAATGTGCGCAGTATCAGGTTCTTGTTTCTTTCCTGATCACCCAATACACATGCACGCTCAGCCCAGCCAAGGATATGTGTATGCCCGACACCTCTGGGGGCAGCACATTTCTCGAGAACGGAAGAATCTGGTCATGTTAAAAAGTTTGCCAGCAACTGCAAATGAGTGGTGGCTGGAACCGTGACTGCCATCTTGAAAACTGGTATATTGAATCATGGGCTGGTTGTTCCGATGGGGAGGCAGTCATGTAGTAGAATGGTCTGAGAAATCGATTACCGCAATCAGATTTGCAATATCTCTTGATGTTCCAACGTTATCAACACAAATATTCTCCAGCGTTTCTCATGTGGGTTCTTTACGATTGGATCCAGCACCTTTAGCTAGATGTTCAGCATCACATTGACCCACATTTACTAAGGTGCCTGCACCAGTTTTCTGTCGCACATTCTTTTCAGTGAAAACTGCCTGCAAACGTATTTAAAGAGGAACTGTCACCCCATTTATCGGCACTAGGAGCTGCTTACTAAAACGAAAAACCTCCGGTAACGCTATCTAACACTGCGGCTGGGTATAGTGTAATTGACGTATTCATGAGGGGGCAGGGTTGGGGCGTGACTAGGGGCGCCTAGCGCGCAGCAGTCAATGCCGGCCTATGGAGCAAGTGGGGCGGTCCGGGGTAGAGGTAGCGCCTCGGACCGCCCCCTCATGAGTGATTACACTATACCCCGCCGCAGTGTTTGATAGCGTTACCGGAGGTTTCCGATAACGCTATCACTCTAACACTGCGGCGTTTGATCAAGCACTAGGAGCTGCTTACTTTAGTAAGCAGCTCCTAGTGCCGATAAATGGGGTGACAGGTCCTCTTTAAGAAGAGTCTGTGCCTCATATGTGTTGCACGTGAACCTTTTGTGGCATGGCTACCCTAGGCATCATGCGACACAAAATTCTGCACTGAATGGGACGTTCCGGTGCACAGTGAGACCTTGCGCCACATTCATCATGGAAAGTCCAACAGAATTGTGCCACACACCCTTTGGTAAAGGTGCACCAAAAAAAAAGTGCTGCACTTTGTCGGGGCAGTGCAGGGGGCGCCAAATTCATGCAGAACATGCACCACAAATCATGAATCTAGCGCCCTCTACACACTAAACAGGCAAACTGCACCTAGAACAGACTACACTGTCCTTAGTAAATGTGCCCCATTGAACAGATCAAATAACTGTGTATCACAGGGAATGTTTCCGGTTATTGTAGCATCTTTCTGTGTACACAACATCGAAACTATAAGAGGCATTACACATCACAATGTTATCAGAGGAGAAGAAGGAAAAAAACAGTTCTGTACTGCGCGGCTTGAAATACACAACGTTTTATTCTCAATATAATAAAAAGATGGACAATGCGTTTTGGGGGCAAACTGCTCCCTTCATCAGGTCCAATAATAAAAGCTCCTATTTCTTATTTATTTTGGTCCCGAGAATTCATATATTCAAGTTAGAATGAGTCTAGAGGGGTAATGAGATATATTGAGATAACAGTAGGATCGCCAGCCGGCTTGAATGCTTTGTGCGCCCCTGAAACGCGTTGTCCATTTTATTATATTGAGAATAAAAATAAAACGTTGTGTATTTCAAGAAGCGCAGTACAGACCTTATTTTTTTCCTTCTCCTCCACTGATTGCATCCATCCGACACTTGTTCAATTTACGGATTTCAGGTCATCTACAGCAGCTCCATAACATTACCTGTAGACTTGCCAGATACTACTGTACCAAGCAATTGATTTTATCTTATTGTATATCATCCCATGTTATGCCTTTGCCTGAGCTATGTTATATTTTTCTATACATATACATCACAATGTTGTAATCAATTTCTCTTTACTTTCAGAAATAAAAGGGAGTCCTGGGATCTTTAACTTAGGCAGCATGCACATGAACGTGTGCCCACACGGCTATGGCAGGGCGGGCATACGTCTGGCGAGCTGTAGAGGAGGAGAAGTGAGCGCTGCTCACCCCTCCACTCTCCAAAGAATATCTTTTTTTGCGGCAACGGTACAGTACGTTGAGCACGCGTCGAGCTCACCGTACCGAGCCGGGGCACCACAGACCTTCAACAAAAACTAATTTTCCACAGTGGAAAATAGATCTTGTTCAGCCCTTTTAGCTACACATGTTAACGTGAACTCATTCTGGCACTTTGATATAGGCTACTATTCATCACATCAGGGGTTCCTGCTAATGAACATGGGTTGAACCAACACAACCTTTACCCATCATGCTCAGACAACACAATATGTAGATAAAAGAAATGACTGGCATACTGTATGGATTTCCTCTTGGCTGGATCTTCCACCATTCATCAGTACAGCGCTGCCGGACAACCTTGGCAATGGTGGAAGAAGAATAACATATCCTCCATCTGGTCTTGTTACATGAAGGGGATAAAGCTGTTCTTCGGGATGACCTTGATATAGATGACAGCAGGCTCAGCTCTGGCATCAGATGGGATAGATGTGTTCATGTGGTTCTCAAGGGCAGCGGAAAGATCCCACTGGGGTTTATTAATAAATGAAGTGCTAATGAGCTATAGCCTGTATCAACAATACTGACTTTTTCTACCATTACCTTGATCAAAGATGACGTCTGGTAATTTATATGCAGCGCTGCATGGTATTCCTGTTAGATCACAGCAGATCAGTGATGATAAATATAGCTTTGTAAGTTTTGTCAATTTCAGATACTAAGGGGGATCTAAATCCTTCATATTTCTGATTTTTGGCACCATCCAAAATGGCCTTGTCCAGTTGTATCCACCATGCACAGTTTTTATTCCCTACTGCAGCCCTGATGGTTTAATTCATGCCCAAATATGATGTCAGGCCTGGTGATTATTTAAAGAGCAATCACAGTCCTAACTGATCCTGACCTTGTTCCAAACTTACTTCTACTTCATAATTTTGGATTGGTAGCTGTTGTTAATAAAAATAATTATGCAAATGAGCCTTAGGGTCTCCAGGCTCCATTAAAGGGCACCTACCACCACGATTCTACCTATAAAGGTAGATCGGCTGGTAGGTGGATAAAAGGGAAGTGAGAATAGCTCTTTTTAGAGCTAATCCTCACGTCCCTGCTAACTTTCAATAAACTTTATTCCCTTAATATGTAAATTTACTTATGCGGCTACTGGGGCGTGGAGTAGCCGGGCACGAGGCTACACAGCGTGGCTACTCCACGCCCCAGTAGCCACGTTACTCCTCCTACCCTGTGTGTTCGTCCGACATGCAGGTCCACGGCTGAGCAGCCACAGCTCCGAGGCCGGAGCTACTGTGCATGCGCAGAACTCTGGCTTGTCGGATGCTGCGCGCCGCACACACAGGGTAGGAGGAGTAACGTGGCTACTGGGGCGTTGAGTAGCCGCACTGTGTAGCCTCGTGCCCAGCTACTCCACGCCCCAGTAGCCGCATAAGTAGATTTACATATTAAGGGAATAAAGTTTATTAAAAGTTAGCGGGGACGTGAGGATTAGCTCTAAAAAGAGCTATCCTCACTTCCCTTTTATCCACCTACCACCCGATCTACCTTTATAGGTAGAATCGTGGTGGTAGGTTCCCTTTAAAACCTATGGAGCCTGAAGCTCCTTAGGCTCATTTGCATAATTTTAAGAGCCTTTTTTTTAAACCCTAGCAATAAGAAGATAATAGAAGAGCTGATCCTGCCAGAGAGTGCACACACCATTATGTCAGTGTGCTTGGTTTACAATCCTTCATCCTGGTGGTAGATGTCCTTTAAGTTAATTAGGTTTCAATTAGATTAATATAAGTGTATGTCTGTGATGGGAAAATTGGATTACAAACCAATGCTAGCTAGTTGCTAGTTCTTTAATATCTTAGTAAACTTCTTTCCCCCTAAAGTTAATAGTTCGGGGAGTCCTGTTGTCTTTGTCCCAAAATGACAAGATAACAGAACATAAATGTGAATCTTTCATCCAATTACAAAAACTATTTTGGTACAAAGCATCAAGACAACAGCAGTTATATAGACAAAAACCACTAGACAATATACTTCACATAGAAGACATTATTTTACAGTGGAGCATACGGCTCAGAATGTGTAGACTAATTTTAGCTGTTTGCCAAAAGACATAAATAATATGTTTTGCAATTAAAAACTTAATTAATAAAATGATTCACACATCTCCAGACGTTCCGGCACAATAATATGTAAATAGTGACAGGGAACGAGTCTGAGCCTTCACCGCCAATCCGTGAACAATGGCGCGCACATCCTATTCTCACCTTTCACTGCTAATAGTCCTATGCAGAATGATGAAACCCTGCAATTGCCATTCGAAGGAAATACACAGATGCAGAGCCATATTTCTAGCGCTCGGACAGAATTATAGCTCCGCATCGTTGTTTAGATCTATATGACAATAGCTTCTGTGTCTCAGCAAAGTACATAAAAATTGACATGTACAAAACATTGTGTCAGCACGCAGGATTCAATCTTATCCGGACTTTTCTAAACTTTACTGCAAGCAGCGCTGTAACTAAGAGAATTTCCTCAAAGAAGATCTGTCACCAAAATTTTACCCCTTAAACCAACAATGCCTTCTAGTAAAGGGTTACACATACTTCCCATATCACCTAAAATTAGCTGCCAGTGAGGCTCTGTACCTTAATTACAGCCATTTTTCTGATATGCAAATTAGCATACTTGACTTTTTTATTCAAGATATGACTCTTGTTTCCTGCCAGGCTGCCAGGGAACCATGCCCTATTATTTTGACTGATAGCTCTTTGTCTCTTCAAATCACTACCCTGCCTCCTTGTTCCTGCTAGAACAGGCTGTTGTATAGAACTAGTATTTAGGGACCGTCTCCCAAAATTCAACAACAGACATATAAAACTTATAAATAATGTATCAAATATCAAATATTTTACACTTTGCCTCATGTTACATTCATGTCATGTGACCAGAGTGATGTAATCTTAGATCCTGTATCCTTTCCATTTGCAAAATGTATCCTATGTATGTATCTGATCACATGAAATCACAGCATGTCTCCATGGAGGCATGGAGAAGAGTAGAAGGTTGCTGTGATATCATGTGATCAGATATATACATACATGGGATACATTTTGCACATGTGAAGGGTAAGTGACCTTAGATGACAACACCCTGGTTACATGACTTTAAGTGCTGAATAGCAAAGAGGAAAAAGCATAAGGAGGAGTAGATGGGAGGGGCCAGCCCATCAGGACACACACCCCTCTGATGTGAGGTAATATAACATAAAGTTGATTTTATGGGGATGTAAGGGAAACTCATTTTAGCTAAAAGAGGGGTGGCATTTAGTTAAAAGGGATCTATGGGAACCTGTTCCTAGCTTTTATCTACCATAAAAATTAATCATTATAAACCAGGGGCTCTTACTCATATATTCAGACACAGTTGATGTGGTAATCTTCTTTAATTGGTTATTCATGGCCTCCTTTCCTTCCAAATATCAACTTTTAAAATTATGCAAATTAGCACAAAGGGCTCTGGCAGGGCATTACCAGAGACTCTCCATGCTGTAGCTTCATAGGCTGTGCAAGAGCACTTCCTCCTCACACTGTTGCAGTGAGATTACATCAGGCAGAGGGAGGTAGTACTAAGGGGGCAGGGGGGAGCCTATGATACAGGAGAGAAGGGCTCTGGTAACACCATTTGAGCCTTCTTAATGACTCTGATTAGTCAAAAGGTCTTATCAATTGGAAAACTATAGGGAACTTTTTTTGGCTGATAATGTTAGATTTAGAAAAGGCCAAATTCAAGGAGTATAATATATGAATGTTATGCAGAAAATAATTTAAATTTTCTTGTTTGTGTTCAATTTCCCATGTACAAGACCTTCAAGATAAAGTATATCTACGTTTGAAAATATTATGAATTCAATGGGGTCCCAAAAAGGTGGAAAATTATATATATACATACACACATACACACACACACACATGCAAGAGAGAACACATGCAAGTACAAAAGACACAAAATTACAAAGAAAATTAGCAAGTGGGGGAAGACCCTGTCTATGGGGGCTCACAATCTTTATGTATGGGGGTTTCCCATAAACATGAGAAAATAGCGAAGAGGCTAATTCTTGATTTTTAGACATCACCTATAGACATCACCTATAGAGCACTGTACCATCCAGTAACACATTGGGGCTCATTTACTAAGGGTCGTGCTGCTAAATTTTGCACAGGTATTTAACGGGTATCGGGGGGGTGCCATCGGATGATCAGACTGATTCGGACTGAGCGCAGTATTCAACATTCAAATTTAGCATATATAGGTCACCACTTCCAATAGATACACACAGGGATAGTAAGGGCACCGCATGAACTATAGAGACACACACAAATAGTTCATGCCTGGAACATTGCACATGTTTGTTGTGCGGTTTTAAATGTTTTTAAATGTTTGTTTAATGTGAGATTACAAATAAAGCAATATTTATATATTTTTTGATACTCCACTACCTTGTATTGGTTTATATAGCCTACCACATACAATTCCCCTCTTTTTCTTTTTGAATATACATAGATTAATTTTGGGAATTGGGGCCACAAAAGTCCAAGTGTTCCTATCAACATTCAAATTTTGTGTCCAAGCACTTACATGCACCAGGAAGAAAGATGGTGGACTCTGTTGGACCTGAGCGGGGAAGCGACACATGCAGGATATCGGGCACACAATCTTAGTGAATTGCGTCAAAGTGCATTATCTTTCTGTGAACTCCAGCAGCCGGGTAAGTAAATGTGCCCCTGTCTCTGAGTTCCCAGAGGTATATAATCTGGAATTGTTCTTATTCTATTCCTAAGGAGCTAAATGATAGGAACACACGGGAGAGTAATCTCCTATAAGATGGCGCTGCATCGCTCAGTATGACAACTTCATACATTATAAAAGTTGTTTGTTTATTAGTTGATTCACAACGTGTTTTGACTCCGGACAGGAGTCTTCGTCAGGTGAAATTACAATACAGGTAGTCCCCTACTTAAGAACACCTGACTTACAAACGGACTTCTGGATGTTGGTAATTCACTGTACTTTAGCTATAATAATCAGCTGTAGGAGTTATAAAAGGTGTCTACAAATAAGCTTTATTGTTAATTCTGATTCCTATGACAACCCAACATTTTTAAAACTCAATTGTCACAGAGACCAAAAATTCTGGCTGGGTTTACAATGCTAAAATGTAAAGTGCTGACTTACATATAAATTGAACTTAAGAACAAACCTACGGAACATATCTTGTACGTAACCCGGGGACTGTCTGTACATTCTTTTACATATAGAAAAATTATATATATATATATATACATACCATCCGCTGACGTAACTTATGACGTTCAGCGGAAGTGACATCAAAATGGGAAAAAATTATAAAACGGTAAAAAATACAGATGAAAAATGCAAGTGCCAAACATTTTCTTGCAATAGACATGAAACAAGATAAAAAGTTTAAAACTCATATACTGTAATAGGGATATAAATCATATATAGACGGGCTTACATTCATTTGTGTATGGCTGCTACGTAATTAAATGAGCTAAATGAGGTTTACTATTGACACTTTCTTTTTTACCCTTCTCCAAATCAACATTGTAGTTGATGTAATATACATTCTTACCATAGACAGCCAAAAAGAGAAGAAGTGTCAGACCCAAGTTTAGCAAATTTCATAGAGACCATTTGTTACAACATACAGAGCTGAAGTATAAAAGAATTTATGATAATATTTAATCAAATGCAAATGAATTGAATAACAATGTTATTTCTGCTTATTTTTACGAATAACTTTCGTATAAGGTAAAGACTTTCTACAAAGTTTACCTTGAAATATTGCTGCGTTCTGAATGATCAGGAACTTCAACTTAGCGCTGGCCGCCTGAATGAGCTGCTCCATGTTTACACGAGAGGCTACTTGATATCGTTCCTCCATTTTCTTTGAACAGCACGTTGAGGTTTTTGTGACACAGACTTGTAGATCTGATCCTGGAAGAGTAGAAAGTAAATATTTATTCACTGAAAAAAAATCTACTCAAACCCTAAAAATAAATAGCAACAAAATACAGTAAATAAAAGAGGAGTTACAACTTCCTCTGTATACAAACAATTCCGAATGTTGTTCTTTATCTACAAATATTTGACATTTGTGTTTTTTTTACCAACTACTGAACAAAGACCAGTCTATACTTTCAGGATATGCACCTCATTATGTAAAATGTTATTGAGGTGCATAATGATATTATCTATCTAAAGATATATAGATAGATGTGCAACATCTCCCACTGTGGCCTAGCCTATCCCTGGAAGCTGTAGACAGCCGGGGCCCAGAATACCGGAGCGGCTGTGTTATGCGGCCTTGGGCACGCTGTGGTCACGGTGCTTGGTATGGAGACCGGAGGATGGGCCTACAGCCTGGCAGGTCTCTAAGCAGGTGGTGTGCGCAAGAAATATGGAGGGAGAGGCTGATGTAGGAAGCTTCTCCCTGGGGCAACCCCTGAGGTGTATATGAGAATCCCTGACTGATGGAGGATGGGGAGCCTGCAATGGTGAACAGCCTGATCCAGGGATCACACGAAGGCACTTTGTGCAATAACAACTTACAGATCTTTATTCAACTTCAAACGGCAGGCAATGGCCAAACATCAGCAGCAGAATTAACAGGCTGGAAAGCAAGTAGGAGATAGCTGGTCCGGAGAAGGGGTTGCTCACAGTCTGGTAATAGCTTCAGACTGGGCTGGTCGTTAGAGCTGAGTCTGGACGGTGGACCTCTGCTCTGAGGCTTAGTCTCCTGAGTTGGCCTGAGACACCTCTGCTTCCGGGTGATATGACACTGGCAGGTGCAGCACAGGCCTCTGCTTAATTTGCTAACTCAACTGCAGGACCGACTCTGACCTGACTCTCTGCTCTGACCATGAGATCTGACCATGTGCTCCCACCCATCAGGGGTTTTTATACTACCCTCGACAGGTGGCAGCACCCTCCAACCAGTTTCCAGCTTGCTTTACAATGGTAAAAAATATATAATTGGTTAATAACATTTCACATGTTAACTCTTGCTTTACCACATAGTGGTTTCAGCTGCAAATTACTAAGCGCTCCACTTTTGGACAGCTTCTAGCGAGGTGATCAGTCTCTCTAGGCAGCTCCTAACATGGAGAGGGGGCTATTCGCACCAACGACCTACCCTATGCATTGGCAGGGTTGTTGCAGATAGATAGATAGATAGATAGATAGATAGAGAAATAGATAGGATATAGATAGATAGAGAGATAGATAGATAGATAGATAGATATATTCAGGAAAGGCAGCAGCACTCCAGTTTGTGAATTCTGAAAGTTTGCTGCCTTTCCTGAATATATTATTGGATCCTTGCCACGGATATACAGATTTATGCACCCAGACAAGTAGGTTGTGCTGCCTTGGACTAACTTCTAGATAGATAGATAGATAGATAGATAGATAGATAAGGAACAAAACATCTGAAGCACAAATGGCTTAGCTTTATGCTCTATTTGCTGTGCAGATTCTTCCAAAAAAGTCATTAGGCTTATAGGGAACCATTTGTGTCCACAATATGGCACAACCAGAACTTCTGCAATCTACAACAGGGGGAAATTATAATATGTGAACACAACTTTAAAGGGAAAGGTTACGCAAAAGGATTTAAGGGCACAGCGACCCTTGTATTTGTCACTGTAGATCTACTTCGATTAATGCAGGTAAACTTTTCTATTGAACCTGTGAAAATACATTTTTACTATAAGCAATCGAAGCAGTCAAAAGCGAGAGAAAACAGAACACAAACGAACTGTAAAATCAATGGTACATTTATGACAATGTTTGCTACAATTCATTTTTCTTGGAAATATTGTATCTTCATTGTCTCTTTAGAATCCTACAGTAAGCACCATTTGGGCAGTAGTTTTATCAAAAGGGTTTTGCAGGGAATACAAAACACAGCAGTGTAATGTTATTAGCCAATTGTTTCCCCCATCTTGGTTAGTATATGGTTAAATAAATTAATGTGATCTGAGGGACAAGGAAGCAGTGCCTTCACACTACCTTCCAATGATGCTCCAACTCTGGGTCACTTCTCCCCTCTTGAGAGTCATTGCATTAAGTGAAGCAGGGGACTCTGCTTCACATGTACTGAAAACATCCAGTCCCCTCAGTCATGGAGTTGCTCAGAGTCTAGCAACTTCTGTGACTGAGGGAGCTGGATGCTTTGAGTGCTGCATAATGTAGCCCACACATAATAATACATTAATAATATATACATCATTTAATGCAGTGTAAAGTCACTGCTTCTTGGTCCCACCAACCTAATGAAATATTTTAACGTTAGTTAAATAACATCGCTCAGCAGGAGATGAAAACACCTCCCCACTCATTCGTTGCATATCTCTGATGTTGTATATGAGCCCTAATCGCATAGGCTAGATGACTTTTATGCGTTTTTTTACAACAAAGCTGTTGGTACATTCCCATTCCATTTACCTGCATCGGAAAAGTGGAGACTATAGCAAAAAAAACTTAGTGGATACAGACGTATTACCAACAGTGGGGAGGATTTTATGACTGGAGTTCAAAACATGAAATGAATCCCCCCCTTAATGTTTCTGCTCATCTTCTTTGGTTCTATAACCCACTGTCTGTAGGACTCTATGTACAGTCTGCTTTGGTCCCCCTGCTCTACACCATGCTACTTGCAGATAGGATACTATGTACAAATTAGCTCATCGACTCCTGCTCTATAAAATTCTACTTGTAGACAGTGTCGGACTGGTGTACCTTGGGCCGACCAGAGAAATTTTTTTTGGGGGGGCCCACCCTTCATGTAATAAGAAAGACTACCAGACTACTCCTAACTGAAGTGTAAATCATGTTCTATCAAACATTAGATACAGAGCCAGAATCGAGGTCCATACATAACTGTAGCCAAGGTTGCAGCCATATATGCGTCCCCACAACGACAGTGTGAATGCACCCTAACTGTGTCCAATCATCGCTGGGAAAACATCTTATTATATTACAGTGTACTGTGCCTGTAGCTTCATGTATGGCTGTGTACTGCTCCTGTAGCTCCATGTGTGGCTGTGTACTGCGGCTGTAGCTCCATGTATGGCTGTGTACTGCGGCTGTAGCTCCATGTATGGCTGTGTACTGCGGCTGTAGCTCCATGTATGGCTGTGTACTGCTGCTGTAGCTCCATGTATGGCTGTGTACTGCGGCTGTAGCTCCATGTATGGCTGTGTACTGCGGCTGTAGCTCCATGTATGGCTGTGTACTGCGGCTGTAGCTCCATGTATGGCTGTGTACTGCAGCTTTAGCCCCATGTATGGCTGTAGCTCCATGTATGGCTGTGTACTGCGGCTGTAGCTCCATGTATGGCTGTGTACTGCGGCTGTAGCTCCATGTATGGCTGTGTACTGCGGCTGTAGCTCCATGTACGGCTGTGTACTGCAGCTTTAGCCCCATGTATGGCTGTAGCTCCATGTATGGCTGTGTACTGCTGCTGTAGCTCCATGTATGGCTGTGTACTGCGGCTGTAGCTCCATGTATGGCTGTGTACTGCGGCTGTAGCTCCATGTATGGCTGTGTACTGCTGCTGTAGCTCCATGTATGGCTGTAGCTCCATGTATGGCTGTGTACTGCGGCTGTAGCTCCATGTATGGCTGTGTACTGCGGCTGTAGCTCCATGTATGGCTGTGTACTGCAGCTGTATAGAGACAGCCCCCCCCCCAGCATAGAGATAGGGCCTCCCCCCACCCCAGGATAGATATAGGGCCTCACCCCCCACCCCAGGATAGGAATAGGGCCTCATCCCCCACCCCAGGATAGAAATAGGGCCTCATCCACCACCCCAGGATAGAAATAGGGCCTCATCCACCACCCCAGGATAGAAATAGGGCCTCATCTCCCACCCCAGGATACAAATAGGGCCTCATCCCCCACCCCAGGATAGAAAGAGGGCCTCAGGAAGCAGGCATCGGCCGCGCCGGCATGGAGCGCTGGGGCCGCACCGGTGTGGGAGCATTGGGGCCCCGACGGCATCGGAGCACCGGGACATGGCAGGCCCACCGGAGGATTCTCCGGTACTCCGGTGGGCCAGTCCGACGCTGCTTGTAGACTTGTAGATAGGATACTATGTACAAATTAGCTCAGCTACTCCTGCTCTTTAACATGCTGCCTGCAGATAGGACACTACATACAATCTGTTAACCTTCTCCTGCTCTATAACATGCTGCCTGTATATAGAAGACTATGCACAAATCTGTTAAGCTCCTTCTGTTCTAGAATGTGGCCTGCAGATTAGAGATTCAACTCAACTCCTCTTACTACTATTATTTCTTGCCTGCAGATAGGACACTATGTACAACCTGCTCTGCACCTCCTACTTTATTACATGCAACCTGCAGACAGGACAGTGAGTACAAGCTTTTTAGCTCTCCCTTATCTATAACATGCTATCAGCAGATCACATACCATGCTCAATGGGACTGGTCTACATAAAACATGGAAATAGTTTTGTACACACAAAGTAATAGATTCTTTTGAATTGCTATTTCTTTTAGAAAACAACAAACTATTACTAATTTATTATCCAAAATGGCAAAACATTTTTTTGCTGTAAGGTCAAAGCACAATATGAAATGTTTTTTTTTTTAGAAACAGAACACATTCACAGACAAAAAGCCTATTACGGCAATCATTTTCTCCAATTAAGAGTACTTTCCATCGCATAAGTTTTCTTTGCCTAATAATTACATTCCCTCCCATTACTAATTGTTCTGATACGACGCGTCATTTAACACCCCCAAAACTTTCCAAATCTATATATAAATAAATAAAGCAGTGGGCTGCGGTTTGCCTGTAGGTTCTAGATTGCAAACACAGTATGATTACAAAAGGAATTAGATAAGCATCATAAAAATGTGCCTCGAGTACTCTGTCACCATAGTAACATTACAAGTTCAAATAGTCATTTAGGATTGTTTAAAGGTGCAGATCCACACAGACAACATAAAACACCCAGCCGTACCAAACGACTGCCTAATTGGCTGTGCTTAATAATTTAACACAATATTTGTCTAATTTTTTTTTTCTTAATTAAATAGCCGATCTTCTCCAGGGATCAGAAGTTCTTCGAGTGAAGAAACATTCTGGGCTAAATAGGATTTTCAGTGTCAAGTTCTATGCTCGCCCCATTCCCATAGGTACCACAATCAGAGGTCTGATATATTAGGGGAGCACCAACTTTGACAGCGTTTTCTATCTTCTTAGCTCGTCTGTCAGATAAATTCTGGTTTTATCTAGTAAAAACTTTCTGCTCTATACTATGATAAATTTATTTGGATGCTCCAAGGTTGGGGTCACTTGCAGAGGGTTGGGAACCACATGGTATTCAGCGGTTTTCCACTGAATATTTCGGTACAGTAGAATCAGAGAAGATTTTTGGATTTTTTTTTTTTAAAATAAATGCCCAGTGCAGAAAACTGTGATGCTAGATTCTTTCTAATTATTACTGCAGGTTTTACTAGTGGCTCAATTAAAAAGGATATAAGCTGGAGAGAAGTGCTGCAATTTCAGTAGTTATGCCACAGTAGAAATCACCCTGTGGTTCAGTATAGTCTGGCAGTAAATAAAACTGTCCCCTAAGCAGTCCTTCTGTTATGAAGGATCAGGGAATGGACAGGTGACAGAAATGGTGGGCCCTAAAACTAAACCTGCTGTTTGCCTCGCCTACCCTAAAAGGTAGGTGACAACTAGCCGACATTCCCTTTCTTTGCCAAAGTGCAAAACTCAGAGATGCAGACAAAACAGTGCAAACAGAAAGGAATAGTCACCAGAACAAGGTCAGAAGCCAGTGGGCAAACATAGTACAAAATCACAAGGCAACCGGATAGTCAAAATACAGGCAAAGCGTCAGAGATATCAGAATGCAAAAGGAAGTTTAAACAGGAGCTAGCTTCTTATTAAACTATAGCAGGTAAAGAGTACTTTAGGTTCAACTGCCTAAGTATTTCTCTCATTAAGGGGATATAATTTATACTTCAAACTTCATTTCTTCTTCAGATCAGTGGTTTACCAATGATTATATGTGGTGACAATGATCCCAACCATAATGTGTGATGACAAGGGACAGAATGAAATATTCACTTACAAAGTATCACTTACAATAATGCTTTTTTCTTATGGAGAAAGGAGACCTGGGAGTGACCCAAGAAGGCAAACGAAAAAAGAAGTTTGTCCAGGTCCCAACGGCTATGACTAAGAACCTATTGGTTCGAAATGGGTCAGTTTTTCTACCATCGACGTCCTTTGATGTTTTTATCTTATTTATTTTTCTAATAAGGTGGATTATATTTAGGTTTTTCTACATGCAGTTGGGAGCTGGACAAACTTCTTTTTTCGTTTGCCTCCTACGGTTACTGGTGCCCCAGCCCAGGTGTCTGTGCATCCACGTATCATACTATTGACTATGGAGGTGAGCTGAACCATAAAAAAACGTTTTGTATTACGCTGGGTGTGACCCGCTGCACCCCTTCAGAATGTAGATTGGGTATGAAACCAACATTTCACCTATTATAATTTTCTATGAAGAAATACATCCTTCTCCCTGCAGTCCATTGACAGACTACAACCCACTATAAACACCAGCGTAGATTATTATCAGACTTATCTGAGGTCTTCCAATGCATAAGACTGTAATAGCGAAGGGTTATTAATACAGTCACCCAATATATCATCTGAAGTACCTCCGAAAGACATGATCAGTTTATAAAAAGTTCTGCTTGGCTTGTGATGCCAGACAGACTCACATCATTTAGAAAGTAATTTCATCTTCTATGGGTAAACTTACAATTTCCACGTCTTCAATGTCTTTATTCCTCCACAGGGATAAGAGGAGACGGTTAGGTATAACCTCTTACATTAACAATATGTTAAAATGTAATTAGATAAAATGGAGCAATTTGCGAGCCTCCCTTAAAAATAATAGAGGACACACATTAGTATTCCAATAATAGGATCCCGCCACTGTCAGAGATGACTCCATTGCCTACAGCGAAATGTCCTTATAGTTTGCACCTATTCACTAGAGCTTTTTCTGAAATTAGATTGAAAAGGTGCAGCGACAATGACAGGTGGATGAAACGCTGCAGAACATTTACAAATTTATTGCAAATATAAGAAAACTCATCACCAAAAGCCCCCTGAGTATGAGAGCGCGTAAAAGTGCCGAAAATTAAAATGTTAACAGATAACGACGCTATGCATCCAAGTGCTGCCATAAAGCTACAAGCCGAGCGTTCAGACATGACAAAGGAGAAATTCAGAACTGTATTAGGAGAATTCCCTTGGAGGTTGTCACACATCTTACGTTCATGTAGGTATGGACTGATCTCATTACAGGAGTGATACAAATTCCATTATGTCATATTGCATCTACAAAAATCAAGTGTATGGAACTATACTGTACCCCTTTATACCACTGATTTAATACAGAATGGATTCTTGTCAGATTCCATACAAATCATAGACTTCAGGATTTTGGAAGGTATTTTTTGTATATATGGCACAAACCATGGGCACAAGAGTCAAAATATAAACCAGAAAGGCAGCGTGACCATGTCACCACCTATACACATGCACAGCTTCCCCTCTCTTAGGAAAAGTGTACTTCCAGACAAACACCAAGAGCTTTCCCCTTAAAGTGGTATTCCCACAAAGACAAGATTCTTAAATATACTCAGGATAACAAAAAAACAATTCTCTAATTAAATGTTATTAACAAAAATATAGCATTTCACAAATATAATTCCAACTTGCTCTCTGCCTCCAGTCTCCACCCTTAAATTCCAAGATGAGCTCACAGAGAGACTTACTGCAAGTAACAGCAGCACAGTGTGAGGAGAGTAAAGCTACAAGCTACAGACAGATAAGGTCTTTATCAAGGGGAGGGGGAGGAAGGCACCGCAGAGCTCACAGTGTATATTGCAGCTGAGATGTAGCAGAGCTGAGAATGTAATTGTGTGTAATATGCATCTCATGGATCTCATCATCTCTCATCTCTGATCTGTCTCATTTCTCTTTCTATGTGTCAGATACTATTACAATGTTCATAAGGTAAATGAACGTGTATATAAACATGTACCCTGTTAATCTAAACACATTGTCAGCAAACACGCGTCTCACAGCACTAGAGTGATCATGAAGTGTCTGCTTAGAAAGTCCCCGCCAACGCAGGAGCTAAAACAGCTATAAAACTGAGTAAAATTGGAAAGTAAGGGGTTAAAAATGATCTTTATTGCATAAACATTGCAAACCCCTTTAATGGTCAGACAGGGTGATGTTTTCTGATTGATCAAAGATAGAACTAGATAGCCAAGAAGGAGAAACAAAGAATGGGACAATTCAACTACCTGAAACTGATGGACTGGAACATAGTGTAGGAGTAGGGGATATTGAGTGCAGTCTATGTGGAGGATACAATCTGAATGGGGGGCCGTGTAGAGAAGTATGGGAAAGGGTCTATTGGAAGCATTTTATGTAGGGGAAAGTTGGTATGAAAAAGGGAACCATGGTGACTAGACTGCGGTGACATGGGGAGAATTCTGTGAAAGAGGAGGACATGAGGAGCAAACTCAAAGAGGAAACACAATGTAAAGAACTATTTGAGAGACAATGGACGATGGGAACAATGTAAAAGGAAAAAGTTCAAGGACTACTATCAGAATGGTGGCATGGGGAACAGCAAGTCAGAGGGATGGTACTAAGGAGCAGATAAATTCAAAAAAGCTTTATTGGCAGGACCAAATACAAGTGAGCATTGCAAAAGCATGTAAAGAACATGCGATTGTGAGAGAAGGGGGTGAGGTGGTAATGGGGAACAGGATGAAGGAGGACATGGGATGCGGGGTTGTCATATAGTCTGTTGTATCATGCGTCTCCAAGTCTACGGCAGGTCTCTTATTTCACCAGCAGGATGAAGATCTTCTCTTACTCATCCATACAACAGCAGTCTGAGAGTCTCCTGAAGCGAGTATCCCTCACCGCTGAGTATTTGGATCATTGTAGCAGAATGTGGACCCCTTCCTAGATGGCCTCCTAGTCATGACACTGTTGGTATAGTTTGCTTTCCCTAGACACCTGTGTCTGTCTGTGCTGCCCAGACAACATGGCCAGATATCAGTCAATATCGGCTCAAGACACATATCGGCACGTACAAAGCCAGTCTGTTTTCTCTCTGTAGACTCTGGTAGATGACTCCATTGTTTTTCTCCAGTGACACATTTATATTCCTCCAAGGGCCTTGTTTACCATTGCCTCGTCTCCCATTATTGATTGATGTTCGTATCTGGCTGGGTTTGGGTTCCCAGGTTGGCTGGGACTTCCTGCTGCTTCAAGGCCTTGTGGAGAAAATCTGTGTATTTGGGTAAGTAATTGGCTTAGTGGGTTTACACAGTCAAGTTTCAATATTTGCAGATGATACTAAGCTGTGTAAAGTAATAAATACTGAGGTCGATAGTTTAGCATTACAGAGGGATTTGTGGAAGCTTGAGGGATGGGCAGAGAAATGGTTGATGAGGTTTAATGTAGATAAATGTAAAGTTATGCACTTGGGCCATGGAAACAAAAAGTATAATTATGTTCTAAACAGTCAATTACTTAGTAAAACTGAAGCTGAAAAGGACTTGGGGGTATTGGTGGATGGTAAACTTAATTTTAGTGACCAGAGCCAGGCGGCTGCTGCTAAAACAAATAAAATAATGGGATGTATCAAGAGAGGAATAGATTCTCATGATAAAGAAATAGTTTTGCCCTTATACAAATCCCTGGTCAGACCACACATGGAATATTGTGTACAGTTTTTGGCCACCAGTGTATAAAAAGGATATAATAGAGCTGGAACGGGTGCAGAGGAGAGCAACCAGGATTATTAAGGGAATGGGGGGATTAGAATACACTGACAGATTAAAAAATTTGGGATTATTCAGTTTAGAAAAAAGACGGCTAAGGGGAGACCTCATTACAATGTACAAATACCTGAACGGACAGTACAAGGATCTCTCCAAAGATCTTTTTATACCTCGGCCTGTGACCAGGACAAGGGGGCATCCTCTACGACCAGAGGAGAGGCGATTTTACCATCACCATAGACAAAGGTTCTTTACTGTACGAGCAGTGAGACTATGGAACTCTCTGCCGCAGGAGGTTGTTATGGCCGACTCTATGTACATGTTCAAGAGAGGCCTGGATGACTTTCTGGAGAGAAAAAATATCACGGGTTATGGGGATAAAACATTTATTTAATTCTTAAAGGTTGGACTTGATGGACTTGCGTCTCCTTCCAGCCTTATATACTATGATACTATGATACTATGAATCTGGGTTGCTGCTCTGTAGGCGATCCAGAAATGATAGCACCATCTTTTGGACTGTAATGTGTAGGGAGAATCTTCCCTATTCTCCTCTAGAGAGGCTAACGTGCTTCAGTGGACTTGAAGAAAGTTTTTGGAGAATTCTAGGTGAAATATTTTGGTTGGAGTAACTGGAGTCCAATGACTGGCTTGATTCCTGGTGTATTTCCAGGCTCAGGTTGGGGTATTTCTCAGTCATAGTTTCAGTGGACATCTGTTTAGTATGAAGTAGGGAAACTCACTTGCTCTTCTGTTTCTCCACTGGATCACCATAATATTGGTTTTATTTAGATTTATGGGTAGCACCCAGATGGTCTTAAATTTCTCCAAGATTTCAGGATTTTCCTTGAGACCTCAGTTGAGGACAATATCAGGTCATCTGCATGTAGGAGCAAATTTCCCTCAATGTCATGGAGGGTGAGTCCAGGTGCAGAGGAGGACTCCAGGGATGCAGCCAGCTCATTGATGTAGATGTTGAAGAGCGATGGACTTGGGGTCTGACCCCTCGGCTCTGCTGCATATAGGCTGTTCGCCTTCCGTTTACCTTCACGTCGCAGGTGTTATCGGTGTAGGAGCTCTTGATGAATTGGTAAACTTTCCCACCTATTCCACTTCAGCAGTTTCAGGGTGAGACCTGGGTATTAAACTGTGTAGTGTCACATAGGGGACATCAAACTGTGTGGAGGTATGTGCTACACAAGGGAGGGCACTATTATTTTAGGTATGAATATAAAAGGCAACATGCCTGGGTTAATGGACATAACAACCTCTCCTAACTACAGGACACCCCTGACCAGCCATGTTCTCTCAATCCTTTTTATTTTTTCCATATGAATCTTTAATAATACATACAAAAAATTCCAATATAGTAAACTAATAAAAGAAGACAGAATTAAAAAAGTGTATGTGTCCAAATTCATAAGGCAAGAAATACTTATAACTTGGTAAAATATCCCCTATAATGGAATATACAACCAGTCACACCAATAGTATACATGTACAGTAGTCAGAGGAAATTTGCCATTCAAGCTGTAGATGTAATGTACAATAACATATACAATAGTAACATAGGCAATAGCATTAGGGGATACAGCAAAACCATAGCAAGGACCTCTTAATCCTTAAACTGTCTAAGCTACTTCCTAAACCTCTTAAATTTAATCAACTTGTTAAACCGTAATCCCGTCTGTGAAGAAGCTGAAGCTGAAGAGAGACAATTACAAGACAATGATCCAAATTTTACTACAAAATCAGCCTTGAGCTACTTGCAAAAAATCCAAAAATGAATGTTTCACAGTGGCCTTCACAGTCTCCTGACTTTTCAGTTCTTGAAAATATGTGAAATGATCTTAAAGGAAATCTATCACCAGGATGAAGGATTGTAAACCAAGCACACTGACATACTGGTGAGTGCCCCTTCTGGCAGGTTCTGCTTTTCTTTTAGCTTCTTAGGACCTTGTTTTTACAATAAAAAGGTATCACAAATTATGCAAATGAGCCTCAGGGGCACCAGACTCCATAGATGTCAATGGAGTTTGGAGCCTCGAAGGCTCATCCGCATAATTTTTAAACCTCTTTTTCTTAAAAACAAAGGCATACAAACCTATAAGAAGAGCATCTTCTGCCAGAGGGTGCACACACCAGTATGTAAGTGTGCTTGGTTTACAATCCTTCATCCCAGTGGTAGGTTTCCTTTAAACATACAGCACATCGGAGACAAAAAAAAATGTAACCAAATAATATGAAGACTCAACTAAAAAGAAGAATTGGACAAGACATTATCTCTCTTCTTTATCAGTGAATGGGAGACGTAATAGCAGCAAGTCACCACCCACCTGCTCAGGGGGAACGGAAAATTAGAGATCGAGTCTAAAGAAGAAAAAAGCAGGGAAAATGTGGAAAACAGGTCCCATAAATAGTATTTCACAGAATATCTTCCTATTGTTCTTCTTATAACGCAGTTAATCAATCAATTGTTCGAGTGGCTTTCACACAGCAGTAAAAAATGTCTATTAGTTGGAGGTACGACAGGCAGCGGGACAGAAGTGGCCATTTTATTTTCAAAGAACACTCAGGACTTCCGAAAACATCTTCCTTCATTGATCCACTTAAAAGCAGCAATTAGATGCAGGCAGCAACATGCACCCATCTACCAGAAAAACCGGCTTATAAAACATTAAAGGGAGAACACAAGACAACAGCAACACAATACATGTATAGATTTGGTTGTCGAGTGACAGGAAGACATTGGGGGAGAGTTATCGAAAATGGCTTAAACTTTTAATAAATGTCATACAGGGAATTCAATTTTATTGTCCCAAATTACGACGGAATTCTGTTATTCTGTTAATCCCATTTTATTTCTGGCAGGTGAAGGGTTTGCCCCGAATTGTTTTTAGGAAAATATATTTGGTATTGTAGCATCCAGCTAATTAATAGGGCTGCAATACTACACACAACCTGGGCATCGGCATGACAGCACTCTTTTTTTTTAATCCTTGATCCATTCCATCATAAATTAAAATCCATGGATTTATCACACCATCATCAGCTTTATGAAACCCCTGCATACAGTATAGTGATCCAAAGTACTTTTCTTCATTGATTCTTTCATCTCATCGCATTATGGGTGCTCAATGCTCAAAAACTCCTATCAATCTTATCATCTTAGCTCTCGACGATGGGGACTATGTAAAATAATGTAACAGTGACGTTAGTACCAATGCTAGCGGGCCAAAAATCTAATACTAACATCTGTTCAGGGTATATTCAGAGCCGTATTTACAACCTCCACTGCCCTAGACACTAAGCCTGAACACACTCCCATTAAATGCACATTTATACACGATCATTATCATGATTTGGTAATTAAACTAATTCTTTTGACATTTAGTCAGTATTATCAAGTTTTAAAGTGTAAGTATTATCTCCATGTAATATTAATCAATTGTAATCCTGTAGATTGCACCCACCCCTAAAGATTTTCCCTTTTTTTATGGACTCTGATCCCCATTCCAATATACAATAGCCTGCAGAGCCCCAATTTCTATAGACTATTACTATTTGTGTCCTCATTCCGACATACAAGGACCCTCCCCCTATGCCCATTCCTTTGCATTATGGCGACCTTCTGACATCATAATGGACATCTACTAGGGGACCCACTGTGCCATCAGATCTGTTTGGGTGTCTGGGAGATCCTGTTCTGGTAAAAGGTACGAACAGGAACAAAGGTATACACTAAATTACATACTAGAACCCTTCCTTCTTGCCTTATACCCTTCCTTCTTGCCTTATATAGCCCAGATGTGAAGCAGATATGATGGAAACAGAATTAAGAGACATAATTAAAAAGAACCTGTACATTTCACAGACAAAAGGAGAAGCAGTGCAGTGGGGAACTGAAGATCTTCGGGAAAACACAGCCAGGAAGTGTTACAGCTAAACATCTAAAGTGTACGGCCAGCCTAAGACTGGTCAGCAACTTGTGTCATATCAAGACCTAAAAATGTGCAAGACACATTGGGGCAGATTTACTTACCCGGTCCTGTCGCGATCCCGCAGTGCATTGTCCGACGAGGATTCGGGTCTGCCGCAATTCACTTAGCTCGTGCGCCAGAGGTCCACCGGAGTTCACCTTCTTCTTCCAGTGCTTGTAAGTGCGTGTCTTGCGACACAATTCTAATGTTAAATCCTGCGCGTTGTCCAAATCCATCAGGTTGTCTGACGCCACAACCCCCATTTGTGTCGCGTGCAAGCCGGTGCGCCAAAATCCGATCGTGTGCGCCAAAATCCCAGGGCAATTCGGCGCAAAACGTAAACCGGTGGGAAACCCGACCAAAATGCATCCAACGGACCCTTAGTAAATGAGACCCAATAATTAAGATTACACAATCCAATTGCAACAGTTCAGTAAAGTTATGTGATATATTCATATGCAGGCCGCCATCAGGAAGGGTTTAGTGTGACTGTGGTCAGGGGGCCCATGTCGCAGAAAACCCTCCTCCCTTCTCAGGTGCAGGGAACTCACTGGATTATCATTCTGGGGGGCCCTACAACATTTGCCAGTCAGAGGCCCCAAATTTCCTAGTGGTGGCCCTGTTCATATGGCATAAGTTGTGACAGGAGTTGTGGAATTATGGCTGCGATCCCTTAAAACAAAGTAGCCTAATAGATGTAGGGGAGACAAACTGCATATCCTGACCCGGAGCCAATACTGATTATATATGGGCACATAAGAGGAGGTGTTCCTTCCTAGTGATAAAGCAATAGGTATCACAGCAGTCAAAATTCTAAGCATGCCCCACAGCTTGGGACCAAACTTCATCACGGGAAATTAGTTAATTCAGTCTTTAATTAGCAGCGAGAACAGCTCATTAAATTTAGTTCAATAATTCATGCTGAAAAGTAATCTTACATAGACTAGAAAGTGAACGTTTGAAGAATATTTCACAATGCATCCTATATTCCCTGTGCCTTATTAGCACATTCCACATCAGGTGTGCAGAGTTTTTTTATATACTTATTATATTGTATTTTATAAAGAGTTATATTGCAGGGTATTGTCTACACGAGTAGTGTGATTGTTGTGGTTGATACAAACAAAAACCTGGTTTAAAAATAGGTTTGGTGCTGGTGTTACATTTCCTTTAAGTCTGGCTTAAAGGGTTTTCAATGCCTTAACCAAAACAAAAGTTTTTCCTGCTTTAATAGGCACTGTTCCCGAGATTCTGGTATAGGTGGACTTTTCTCCTTAGCCCCACTGTTTCTAAGTAATAAACCTCATTATTTTCATATCTCTTGTCAAATGTGTGGAGGCTTTTTTGCTCCAGCCTCCAGCTCTATCATTTCAGTTTCAGGGCCCAAATTGCTAATAATGTTCCATACTGTCAGTAGGGTGGTCCAGGGCTGGAGCAGACAACTAAGCCCCATCCATTTGACAGTAAAGTGGCACCTAGAAAAATAATTGATAGTCAAAGGTCCTCTTAAACCATCATATTGCTGGTATTTCTAGTAAAATATGCACTAAGTAATACATTGATGGACAGTCAAGGGACTAGCCCTTTAATATACCTATTAGAGATTCTCTTAAAGGACACCTGTCATCAGGTTTCTGTCAATTCATACATTAATCATTATAAAATGATCTTTTCTTTATTATGTACATGAGGCTGGTCGCATGGTCAGAGGCAGTGATGTCACCACCGTTAAACCTCCGCTCACCTCCCCCTGCTCATGGCTGTGTTTAATGCATAGAAAAGAATTTCTGGTGTCTGTGCTTTATCTGCTGACATGCTGCATCCTCCTAATACACATGTAAGAGACACAGACATCAACTACACATGAATTTTACATGCTCTGCTATAACATGGATGCCTGGAGCTGTTGTATCTCTCCTATACACACTGCAGGGGGCGCCAGCACCAGGAAGCACATGGAGGAGCTATTACACCATTATACCTCACTCATATACACATGACTGTATAATGATGTGACGTATAATGGTGTAATGGCTATTCGATGTGCTTCCTGGTGCTGGCGCCCCCTGTAGCCTATGTGTATGAGATACTCCTATACACATGACTGACAGCATGTATAATGATGTATCTTATACACACAGGCTACAGGGGGGCGCCAGCAACAGGAAGCACATCGAGGAGCCATTACACCATTATACCTCACATCATTATACAGGCTGTCAGTCATGTGTATAGGAGTATCTCATACACACAGGCTACACGGGGCGCCAGCACCAGGAAGCACATGGAGGAGACATTACACCATTATACCTCACATCATTATACAGGCTGTCAGTCATGTGTATAGAAGTATCTCACACACACAGGCTACAGGGGGCGCCAGCACCAGGAAGCACATGGAGGAGCCATTACAAGATTATACCTCACATCATTATACAGGCTGTCAGTCACGTGTATAGGAGTATCTCATACACACATAGGCTGCAGAAGGCGCCAGCACCAGGAAGCACATGGAGGAGCCATTACACCATTATACCTCACATCATTATACAGGCTGTCAGTCATATGCATAGGAGTATCTCATATACACACAGGATGCAGGTGGCACCAGCACCAGGAAGCACAAGGAGGAGCCATCACACCATTATACCTCACATCATTATGCAGACAGTCAGTCATGTGTATAGAAGTATCTCATACACACAGGCTGCAGGGGGCGCCAGCACCAGGAAGCACATGGAGGAGTCATTACACCATTATGCCTCACATCATTATACAGGCTGTCAGTCATGTTTTATAGAAGTATTTCATACACACAGGCTGCAGGGGCGCCAGCACCAGGAAGCACATGGAGGAGCCATTACATCATTATACCTCACATCATTATACAGGCTGTCAGTCATGTGTATAGAAGTATTTCATACACACAGGCTGCAGGGTGCGCCAGCACCAGGAGTGACATCATTATACAGCGGTCAGTCATGTGTATAGGAGTATCTCATACACACAGGCTGCAGGGGGAGTGGCCGCCAGAACCTGGAAGTACATGGAGGAGCCATTACATCAATATACCGCACATCATTATACAGGCTGTCAGTCAAGCCCCGGGGGGAGGGGGGATGGCTGTGCCTCACACTCTACTGTGTTCCGTTTTCTCTCAGTGATGCATCTGTTTTGTCTTCGTGTCCGAACAAAAAAACTGAAGGTTTAACATTCCTTTGAAAACATCATATCTGATTTTTCAGCCTCATCAATGAAAAAAAATGGATGTTGTAACCATCTTTTTTGCGGACCCATAGACTTCTATTGCCTTCCGTGATCCGCCTCAGTGGCGCATTGGCAAGGAAGTTGCACGTGTATCCCAATTTTTTCCACAGACAACGGACGCCTTTGTAAGGCGTCCATGGAAATCACTGAACCACGAAAGTAAAAAACAGCCCCAATGGGAAAGAACCCTTATGCTGTGTTTTTTTCGCTTATTGTATTTTCCTATCACATGATAGGTCCATAGCACAAATGGACTGATCAGTAATTACAAAACATAAAGTTCAAGGTCAGGCAGAGACTGGAGACTTTTTTCTGTAATCCGCTCATTTACTCGGAGACCATAGAAGTCAATCACAGAAGATTCTGAACAATTAAGGAGGAAAAAAATACACAAAAAACTTCCGGTAATTTTACTTAGTGGAAATTAACAAGAAACACTATTGACAGGTAACGCAGCCGCCTCACCCATGCCATGGCCCCATGCTCCACAGGCTATACAGGAGGGCTGATGGTGTCAATACATCACACTACAAAGCTGCGCCATAATTGCATGTGATTGTAAAGTATCCTCATTATCTCATCATCCTCCCCAGCACGGCTAATGTGATCTGTCTCAGACAGGAATCTCAGATTTCCAAAATTCCATTCTACACATGCAAACAAAAGAAATCTTCAGCAGACATCTTATGAGACCAAAAAAAAATTGCTTCAATTGGGGAATTTAAGAACATAAAAGGACTAGAATGTCTATGGTAAAAAATATCTATATTGTATTGTTTATTGCAGATATTTTTTTATATAAACTTGCGCTGCTTTCTTGAAGTTGCTTCATCCAGAGGTCCTCCTATAAAGTATGCCACAGCACATGTAGTGAAATATTAATTGAAGTGGTGTAACAGCCTTTTAAAGCATCATAAAATAGGATTCAGCTGCATTAATAGATTATGTTTAGCACAATATGCCCTATGACAACTCGGGGTGAAGGAGAGGCTGTGATGACTATGAATAGACTTCTACCAGGCAGGCTCAGGACCGCCAGAGAGTGACGCCAAGGGGAATGTGACAGGGGTGCAAGACCCTTCTTATAAGTGATCTTTTTATAACAATATTTTATATTGAGCATAATCTTATGAATTTTATGACTCAAAAAAAATAAAACAAAATAGGGAACCTGTCACTAGGGATCTCATTTTCACTAAAGACAGGTTGCAGAAGCCCATTACAGCTGCATTGCAAATATGTCTATCTGCCTTCTCTAGGCATTTGCTTTATAACAGATACCTCTGTATAGTCCCAGGGGTTGTGCTTTGGTCTGGATGCATTTCAAAAAACAAAACCGTCTTGTCTGTGCTGCAGACTGCTCAGCTCTCAGCCCCCACCTCACACCAGGTCACAGCCTGGTGAGCTGACATCAGTGGGGAGGGAGAAGCTATACAGGAGCACAAAGGTTGGGGCTATGAGCTGAGGAATTTGCAGCACAAGTCAACAAGTCAGTGTTGATTTTTGAAATGCATCCAAACTGAAGCCCAACCCCTGGGACTACACAGAGGATTTTGTCAGGGTGCAAGGTAAGTTATAACACAAAATTATATTGTAATGCAAATGCTTAGAGAAGGCAGAAAGACATATTTGCCCTGAAGGTGTGATATGCTTCTGCAACCTGCCTTCAGTGAAAATGAAGTCCCTGGTGACAGGTTCCCTTTAAGAACCCCCGACTTACAGATGACCCCTAGTTACAAATGGACCTCTGGATGTTGGTAATTTACTGTACTTTAGCCTTAGGCTACTATAAACAGCAATAACCGTTATCAAATGTGTCTGTAATTAAGCTTTATTGTTAATCATGGTTCTTTGTGACGATTGGATTTGAAAAATGTTGGATTGTCATGAGACCAAATAAAATTTGTCTGGGGTTACAATTATAAACTATACAGTTCCGACTTACATACAAATTCAACTTAAGAACAAACCTACGAAACCTATCTTGTACATAACCTGGGAACTGCCTGTATGTACTTTGACAGTGTTATGGTCCAATACAGAATTGGGTAGATTAAATGATGCCCTTTATAATGAGTGTCTGGGTGTAGCATGCTCTGTTTTGGGACTTATTAGGTGCAAGAATGGGAGAATTTTAAAGCAGAATTTTAAAAGTCTCACAAGGTGAACAAACATCTGGGCTACAAAGATAAATAGGACAACACTGCACTAAATACTTGAGGCAGCTAGTTCTGCTACGCTGCTTGGTTCTGCACCTAAAACTTTTTCAAAAAACTGCAAAAAGTCCCAAAAAAAGTTTGCAAAAAAAGAAAAGAAAAAGAAAGCAATAGGAGTGGCTGTATAAATAAAGAGTATTATTATTATAATTATACATGTCCCCCATTGTGTAGGGCCCTTAAGCTTTCTACACATCCAACGTTCCCAGTGATCTGTTATTTTAGAAGAGTTTTTGCAGATTTCTGGGCACTTTCTATACTATATTTCTATGACACTGTTATAACGGGCAGTGCTGAGCAGTGTAATTTATATTGTTTGTAAAATAGAAATGTACACAATTTTCCAATATACTTTCTCCATCAATTTCTCACAGTTATCTAGAACTCTGCTTGTTGTCATTCTATAGGAAGCTTCATTGTTTTTTTTTATGAATCTGTCCATGGTCATGTGATGTCACACAGGTGCATGACACATTATATCGCTGGTCATGTGATGTCACACAGGTGCATGACACATTATATCCCTGGTCATGTGATGTCACACAGGTGCATGACACATTATATCCCTGGCCATGTGATGTCACACAGGTGCACGGCTCATTATATCCCTGGTCATGTGATGTCATACAGGTGCAGGGCTCATTATAATCCTGGTCATGTGATGTCATACAGGTGATAGGCTTTTTAAGATTAAGTGACTAGTGGACATACTGTTCTATACTAATATATATATTATATACAAACACATTGGGGGTCATTTACTAAGGGCCCAAATCGCGTTTTTATGGCAGGTTACCTGAATTTCTCCCTTTTGCGCCGATTTTCCCTGAATTGCCTCAGGTTTTTGGCGCACGCGATCGGACCGTGGTGCATTGGCGCCGGCAGGCATGCGAAGGAAATCGGGGGAGTGTCCATACGAAAACCCGGCGGATTCGGAAAAAAAAAAGTGTCGCTTGACACGCACTTACCTGCACCCGGCCTGGCTTGGTGAACTTCAGTGCATTCCGACGAACTTCCACGCAGCGACACCTGGTGGACATTGGGGGAACTACCTTAGTGAATCGCCAGAAGACCCGAAACCTCCACACAGAACGCGCCGCTGGATCGCGAATGGACCGGGTAAGTAAATCTGCCCCATTGTGTAAAATCATATATGCCAATACATTTGGCTTTTTAATAATAATTCCAGCATGAAAAAAAAAATCGAGATCATAATTTTTAGTCTAAGATATCAATGTCCACCAGTTCCAATTACACATTTCCCTGGGCCAGCAGTATCAACAGATGATGGTTTTATCTTCTAGACATTAGTAAGACGTTAGTAAGACATACTTAAATCTCATTAACATTGCACCCAGGAGGATAATAAAAGGTAGGAAATCATACTAGACGTAGGACCTGGCTCCATGGGCGTTACTATCATATTCCAAGCAGAGGAGCCCCTGAAACAGCAGACAATAAATCACCCACAATCTCACCATCACGTCTGCAAATCCAGAATAGTATGACATCAGTTTACATAAGAGGAGGAAGCCCATTAATTCTTCTGTTTATGGGAAAATTATGGGTTCGATTTATCATAAGCGAGAGATCATGATAAACCAGAGACACTTACTCATAGATCCAGACACTGGGACTATGGTGATATTCTTAAATTTGTTATCCATGGCCTCCTTCCTTCTAAAATCAACTTTTAAAATTATGCTTGATGCTGCATAGGCTGTTACACTGTACAGGAGCACTTTTCACTGTGAGCAGAGGGAGGAAGTGCTGAGGGAGCAGGGGTGAGAGTGTAATAGCCAGTGATGCCAGAGCATGGAGGGGCTCTGGTTATGCCCCACCTTAGGGCTCATTAGCATAATTTTAAAAATTAATTTTAGAAGGAAGGAGGCCATGGATAACAAATATAAGAAGATTGACAGCATGGATTCAGTCACAGCACCTGGATCTAAACCCTTGTTTATTATGCTTCATTTTGATGGCAGATTTCCACTTATTCTGTTTGCTTGTGTCTACAATACTAAGATATGCACTGAATTTATCAAACATTTCATGATGCAGATTTTTCTGATCTTTAGCTAACCACGCCCAGTACCCCACTCACTTTTCTAAAATTGAGTGAGTGGTGTAAAAATGTTGTACAAATAAACCCAAAAAGCCCAAGATAACTTTGTGTGACTTTTGGATGCCAGAATTCTTAAGTGCAGGACTTCTCCCTTTAAAGAAAACTTGTCACCAGAATTTTACCCCTAATACCAGTCATACTAGCTGGTAAATGGTTAAAAGTCGCCCTCAACACCTAAAATGATCAGCTCCTGAGGCACTGTACCTTAATCAAAGTTGTTTTTCTGATATGCAAATGCCTCTAGAAGAGTCAAACTGAATAGAAGAATCACATTGTCTCCTGGCTGCCAGTGAACCACGCCTCCTATTTTGATTGGCAGCTCTGTGTCTCTTCAGATCTATAGCCCAAGCAGACAGGAAGTACTCCCTATCCACTTCCTGTCCTTATCAGAACATTCTACTTCTTACTAGCATGGTATATTTAGCAGTCAGCACTGTGAGGGAAACTGCAGATCTTGTCACCATTTCACGCACCCCACGTTGGACGGAACCAAGCAGTAAAACAAACATAGACAAAAGGCAGAAAAGTTTGGGGAACGATTTTACTGGTGGGAGCTGGCGGATTTAAGTTGGAACCTCTACACTGTTCACTGTGTTTTTTGTTGAAAAGTGCAGTGTAAAGTTTATTGTGCCTGTTCTTGATGACAGGTTCCCTTTAATTCCAGTGTGCTGAAATAAAAGTCAGGTTTAAGTTGTGACTGGAAGAAGCTTGCAGCCAGCACATGAATTAAACATGCAGATCTGCACTGGTAACACTTCTCTTGGTATTTGCCATGTAAGAATATAAAAAGCTCTGAACTTGTGACCCATACAGGCACTGTAATCTTTCTCATGAAAAAAGCATTAGAGATCCCACATAGACAAAGTGCAGCCAGATATCTACTCAAAACACGTCTGAAAATGTGAAGCCCCAAAGTAGAAGCAGATGGTTTACAAAAGGACCTAATACCACCATCCAATGGCTAATAAATTGGGGTGGACGCAAAATAGTTGACCCCACGTTAATGACTTTGACTTAGCATGTAGTGCAGTTGTAGGCTGAATATCTCTCTACTATATGTTTGGCCAGCGCCTACTCTTCCAGACAAGTATGACTCTCCTCAGAACCAGACTGACTCGTTAAATGAGGTGACATGACCTTGTGTGTTTCACTTTGCTTGCTAATCCGCACTTATCTGATGAAAAGAGATGACGGATACCCCTGCAGCAATCTATAAAATATGCAGCTCATCTGATTGTAAAAACGAGCCGCTACATTGCCTGGAACTAGGACCTTACCTTAATAATGGAGACTTTAGAGAGATGTATTTTATAGAGTGGATTTTACATTGTTTAAGGAGCCTGGGAAAGTAGACTTTAAAGGGGTCTTAAAATAACAACACCTGTCCATGTGTCTGATTAAGTATCAAAGAAAAGGGTCCACGCCTCTACGTGCCAGGATGGAGAGCGGTTGTATAACAATGTCACCCTAGTGGTGAACCACAACTCCACACCCATAACTTCATGAGGACACCTAGTGTCGGACTGGTCCACCAGAGAACCAGAGGATTCTTCGGTGGGCCTGGGCTCTATCCCGATACTGCAGTTCAAAGGAGTCCAGTATAAGACAACCTAATTTAGATATTAGTGTGGTCTATTCACTGGGGAGTGATTCGGGGTGGTCCCCCAAATTTTATCGGGTGGACCCAAGGAATTTCAGGTCCAAACTGAGGACACCGATGTAAATTAAAGGATGGGATCAGCACCCAACTGCTATCTGGTCCCTTCAACTTATAGCTCATGAGTTTTGAAAACCAGCACTGCTCAGCTCTGTACTCCTCTACTTCTCGATAAACACGTATGCTAATTTTCTGGCATGGGGACAGGAAATTAGGGGCTACAAACAAATTTGACCCTCTTTATTTCTTTGGCATAAGAAATTAGACATGGCAACATACAACATGCCTTTTTTTGCTTTGACTTGGCTGCCGATGTCAATGACACTCAGGACCCAAACTTCTACTCTACAGTATTGGAGGATATGCTGGGACATGCCCACTTGATATCTGATTTGTATTGGATCCAATGCAATAGAAGGCATATCTGATTTGTATTGGAAGTGTATGGGTAGAATTGATTCTACAGGTATGAGTGTCATAAAAAAATCAAGCAAGGACGTAACTTGATGGTGTAGTTGCACCCATTTCAAGAGCCTTAGGGAGCCCATAATGTGTATGTTCCCCATAAAACATAATGGTACTATACACTATAATAGTAAGGGGAAAGTACTGATTTGCATCGGAGCCCAGCAGATTTTGGATGTGCTCTCTTCTTCTCATTTGCTTCTTCTCGCTTGCTCGCACAGATGACCTGCAACCAATGCCAAGAGGCTGCCGTGCAAAAGTTGTCCCATTATATCAACTGTTGATAATAGCCTGATTATCCGGCCTGAAGAAGACTGTCATCCTCGCCGTAGGCCTGGCTGTGAAGTTTGTGGAACACACAGGGAGAAATCTCCTGGGAGCCCATTTAGGAAATAACAGAAACCCAGAAGTGACATGCTTCTGTGTTTAGAACTAATGATACTGCTGGTGTAGACTACATTAACCAGGCACAGTCATTCTCCTTCATCTGAGAAGACAGTGAGGATGTGACGGGTGACTCCAGAGGCTTTAGTTCAAGAGCCATTTACTTCTTATGTCGTTTATTGTCACAAAAACAAAATCACAATTCCATCTCATGATCAAAGATAAACTTCCCATTGGCTGGCTGGGCTTGCATGGCCCATGGCAAGACGAAAATAGTTCATCTCTCCTGGTAATCTACAGCTAGCAAACGCAGGATCCACATTGGAGACAGATAAACCCTCTATATAATTTAAATGGGGGAACAAACCAATAATACCATAATCAGTATAGGATGATATCACTAGGAGTCCTGAAGACCTATGGGTCCAAGTCCGTACAAAATAATAGACACTGCCACAAACTAACCCATAAAGCTCAGCAAGTGACGGCCCCAAGTGAAGCTGACTTAAGAGCAGAACTTGCCCCTAGGGTTAGTTACTTTTGGACATGTATATGTTCTTACAGCTGGAGGCAGTATCTTTACACTCATTTTTTGCAGTGTAACCTATGGACCTGCTATAAGGTCCATCCTAAGGGTTACAATAGAGAATATTACAAGGTTATATGTCACTAATGATCTGTCTGATACAGACCAGTTGATATTAGAAGTAATCTCCAAGTTGTCAATCATTCAACGCATTTCACATTCTTGTTACCTCCTTTTGTGGAAAACACATACAGACTTCTGAATATGGTCTTTTCTAATGTGTCATAGTGTAGCATAATACAAAATGAAATTTTGGCTTCTTACAAAATAATTTTGTATCTGCTCTGCTCTGCAGAACCAGTCAATGGATCGTTATAAGATCACGAATTATAAGATAAGGATATTTTCTGGGATTTTTGGCATAATTACTTTAATATAAATAGAAAAACATGGCTGCCTTCTCCATGAAATAGTGCCCCGTCTGTCTACAGGTTGTGGGAGGTATTACAGCTTACTCCATTTAATGGAGCTGAACTGGAACTATTCATTGGGGCTCCTGAAATACCAAATCAGCCCCAGGATGTTGGTAAACAGAAATTGGATTCTCTACAAAACTTTTCACAAATTCTAAGAGAAATGAACATACTCTGACTTTAAAAACAAAACATGAGAACAGACAATGGGACAAAGGTGTAAACAGCCTTAAGTCAAGAATCATAAATTATATAATAACAATATACAGAAAATTCCCCACACTGGAAAAAGGTGGGGGCAGGAATCCACAAACCATTAATATCACCCCAAAGTGTATCAAAAGTCCTCAATACACAAAGCCTGGGAAAGTAGACTTTAAAGGGGTCTTAAAATAACAACACCTGTCCATGTGTCTGATTAAGTATGAAAGAAAAGGGTCCACGCCTCTACGTGCCAGGATGGAGAGCGGTTGTATAACAATGTCACCCTAGTGGTGAACCACAACTCCACACCCATAACTTCATGAGGACACCCAGTGTCGGACTGGTCCACCAGAGAACCAGAGGATACCCCAAAGTGTATCAAAAGTCCTCAATACACAATTATAACCTGGATCAAAATTGCTCTGACTGTGTATAATGCTCGGTGCGACAGAAATCGGGAATCTGGCGCTTCCCTGCACTGGCCCAACAAGAGTTCACCAACTTTCTTGTGGTGCCCCTTTATCATGGGGCATGTGAACAACTTTGCATGTTAAATCCGGCGCACGGTCCGACTGAGCGCCAGAACAACCCCTAATTTGGGTGCATGATGGTCATGATGGCCGCATGCGACACAATTGTGGTGCAAAAACTTCTTAAATACGTGTGCAAGCAGTTTGCACTAGAAAGAACGTGCAAAGTCCGTCCGAAAACTGGCGCAAAGCCCTTAGCAAATGTGCCCAATTGTGTTTTGATCCTATAAAATCCAGAAAAACCACCATAAATCAGTAAAAATTGGCCAATGGCATTGGTTTCTTTGTCTTACTAATATATTAATTGTATTATTATTTATTTAATTATTAAGACAAATGTACAGAATTTGCTTTGGTCCGTCTCATGTTGAATTACCATGATTCACTTGGTAAAGTTGTTGTATTATTGCTGTACAATAATATTAGTTTGCAGTTTGTTGTCCAATACTATATGTACTTCTCTCACTGTCACTTTCCAACGAGTTCTCATATTTTAATATTATTGTTATGACAGAATTATAAATGTCATGATGACAACCACTTGCAATCTGCTCGATGCAGACACCAAACTGTGCTTCAACCTGCTGGGAAAGTGTATAAACATCCTGTGTATTGTCATGTGGAAAGCCAAAATCTATAACTAAATGACACTATACAATTCTTGATACAGCATAGTAGTTATTCTGTCTCTATAATAATACTTCAGTGCATTCCAATATTACTACAATATGACCCTACAATGCTACAATAAGGACCCCATGATACTACAATAATACATCATAATACTATTACCAGACTCCATAAAACTACAATATGACTCCACAATACTATGATAAGACCCCATAATACGATTAAAAGAACCCATAATACTGTGATACACCCCACAATAAGAACTCGAAATACTATTTATAATATCCCACAATACTACAATATGACCCCATAATAGTAAGATATGACCCCACAATACCACAAAATAAAAATACATAAATAGTAAGATATGACCCCCACAATATTGCAATAAGATGCCATAATACTCTGACGCAATACTACAATTAAGTCCCCAAAAACTAGATGCTAATACTAATGTTGATACTAAGGCAATACCCAACATAGCTATGATAAGACTCCATAATGCTACAAAATGATCCCATAATGTTATGATGAGACCCCATAATACTATGATGCAACCCAACAATAGTACAATAAGAACCTACAAAATTATGGTAAGATCCTACAAGACTACAATAAGATCCCATAATACAACAATACAACCCCATAATAGTATGCAATAGACTATGCAATACTACATTTAGTCCTGATAGAAGTAGATACTAATGCTGATACTATGATCCCATAACACTACGATACAATAAAAAAAAATACTATAACACTGTATAACACTACAAAAGTGAATATTTAGCTTGATTAGTATATTATTTTCATATATATATATATATATATATATATATATATACACAGTTATAGTTACAGTTATATAGTAGTTATATAGTTTTCTATATACAGTTACTTGACATAATAAACTACAAAATTATCCCATATTATTATGATAAGACCCAATAATACTATGATACAACGCAACAATAGTACAATAAGAGAACACAATACTGTGATTATATCCTATAATATTACAATAAGAATAATACTGCAATACAACCCAATACATAATTATAAGATAAGACCCCAAAATACTATGATACAAACGGCATAATATTGCAATATGATTCCATAATAATAAAAGATTATGCAATACTACAATAAGTTCCTATGACACTAGATACTAATACTAATGCTGACGCTAAGATCCCATAATGCTACAATACAACACAATAAAGCTTCAATAAAACAGTATAACTCTATAAAAGTGAATATTTAACTTGATCAGTTTGTAAAGTTTTCTTGTTTTCTATATACAATAGTTACTTCACCCAATAAACTAAAAAAATACCAATATTTTACCAAATCTCTTAATTACATCATAACTTTTTCAAAGTGGAAGGGAACAATCACTTATAACCACCATAGTAATAATAATGATGGAGAACAATAAAATAAAACTTTAGCAAAACTATTTCCCTATTTATCTTGCATGTAAAATGTCACAGTGTAAAAGAGGCATTATGTGACTTTGTATCAGTCAAAGTCACACCTGTCAGGTGTCTAGCTGGAGGGCAGTGACCAGGGTGCGGCTTACCTGACACAGGTGACTCTGGCACCCATCTTACTCCAGGCTGCAGAGTGAGGAAGCTGGCACGGACTTCCTTGCAGTTCAGATGCCCCTTGGCAGCTCCCATGGCCACCCACACCATGAGCAGAGCCATGCAGAGCCCCCAGGCTGCCATGTGTCCTCTCTCAGTTAAGATCCTGCTTACAGGTCAATGCATGCCAGGGCACCTGGCTGGTATTATAGGGGCAGGAGATAGTCTCCAGGATCCTGCCAGCATGAGGTGCTTGTTTGCAAGAATTTGGGAATATACTGACAGCAGATACTAAAGAGAGTGAGAAGGAGGAGGAGAGGAAAGCAGCACTTCCACTCCTGCCATAGGTGAAATGAGCTCTGGCTGTGTGATGCTCCTCTTATGGCTCATATACTGTAATGTACTGTGCAAGCGCCACCTACTGGTGGGTTATCAGTACAGCCATGATGGATAAAATCTCATCAGTCTTCAATGACAGACGTAGAGCTATGTTGTTCACATGAGAATAACAGCATGTAAACTAACAAGGGTGTAATTTGAGGGGGTGCAGGCGGTCGCAACTGGGCCCACAAGTGTCACTTTCTCATATGCGAAGACTATTACTATAAACCATACATTATAGTTGGGGGCCTGGCACGGACTTTGCACTGGGGCCCATCAGCTTCTAGTTACGACACTGTTCACAAACATTATCAACATGCTGCAGATATGATGATAATAATGACAACAACAATAACAATAAAAAGTTTTTTATATGGCACCAAAACATTCCTCAGCGCTGTACACATCATGGAGTACATATGCAAACAAAATAAGTTACTGAGTAATAACATGGTCATATGCATGATATGAGAACCCTTAGGGGTCATTCGTGTGCTACAATAATGCTTGCATGCAATTATACCAGTCTCAGCGAATCAACTGTGCTGATATGAAATGCATCCAGAATAATCACACCTATTAATAATTTTTGGCATATTTTGGGATGCACCTGCAACAGAGATTGAAATCTAGGGTAGCTATTTAAGCGGATGTAGAATTCAGCCGCTGATTTTGACAGTTTTCTGGTGTAAATCAAATTACAAAGTGGCATGAGTGCTGAAAAAAGGGCAGAAGGTCCAATTTATGGAGCAAAAACAGACATTTGTGCCTTTGTCTCTGCCAAAAGTACATTTCTCCTACAGACATTTCCATATAGTTTAATATAATTTTTAAAGGAACACATGGAACATGTGGTGTGTTTTGTGTGCCTCTGCTATTGTTGTGAGGGGAATAACACCACAATTAGAGCGCGCCGCATTTATAACAATTTCCATTCATCACCAACATCTGGAATGTTCCCTTTCCTGAAATAAAACAAGGGGAGAAAACATTGTTTATAGCCATGGACACATACAAGTATATGTCACTCAGAACACCTTTTACTTTACAATTGTATCTGTTTTATTTTCTACCTTTTCTACATTAACACATTAAGATCTGAAAGGTTATTTACTAATTCGGAGATGTACCGGTATCTTGTATTATAGTCCAAAACTCTATTCAGAAATCTAAGGATTATCAAGGCAAACTCTCTGCAAAAATGTCTTCCTTCACCAAATAGTCCCAGATACTGAAACCCTAACACTACACCCTAACCCTAACACAAACATCTTCTATATTCGGACACTAAGGAAGTAGAATTCATGGCAACCAGTCTGTAACTTATCATCTGTAGTCCAAGACTACATTCACACGATGTGTGCCGCCATACCAAAGACCAGGAGGCACACGTTGGACCAGAGAGAGGAGAAGGCGGTGCGCTACTCACACACCCCAACCCCCCACCCCCATCCCGCTCCCTAGTGATATATGGTGCACAGCCCCATATTTCGGGGAAAAGTAGGACATGTTCTATCTTTTCTCCCTACTACAGAACGGTATGGTGCTGCACCATACTGCTCCCGTACGGCACCATGCGCCCATTGTCGTCTATAGGGGATGTATATATGCCGTATATACGTCGGCCCTATATATGTAAACTAAAAACTGGTAATCCGTCCGTAATACGTACAGATAGAAAAAGAAGCCAGCTCACCCTACCACGGGATCCCCTCCAGGCACAACGATATCCGGATAACTCTTGGTGCATGGAAACGACCTCAGCCGTCCTGGGTATAGTCACAAAAACACAGTCCGAACCAGCACTTCAACGGAGCATAAAGGAACGTTTGTTTGACAACTACTCTCTGGAATTTGCCCCGTTGAAGTGCTGGTTCGGACTGTGTTTTTGGCCCTATATATGTAGTATATACGTCAGCCGGATATATACGTCCCCCATACGGCGGTGTGAATATAGCCTTAGATTGAAATTCATTGGGTCCAAAATCTGTGGCGCCCACCCTCAATCTGCCTTTATGAGATAGATCCTATTATCTTCCAATTTGGTACCTCTTAGTGGGCCTATAATTGGATTAAAGCCCAGGCACACTGGGCAGTTGATGGCCCCACCTATTCCCCACCATTGCAACACACCCCTTTTTAGAAAGAACTTAGGGTGTTGAAAAAGCTACATTTGCCCAAAACTTTTTACACATTAGGAGGAAAAAATATAAACTGGTGGTTGGTGCATTTTTTCTACCCCAAAAGCATTAGTTGCCCCTAATATTACACATTTTTCTAGATGAAGAGACAAAACAGTGAACGGTAATTTCAGACAATGTCCAATGGGGAATACAAAGTATACGGCTCTGCTGATATCAGCTATAGTAGGGTCTGTAGACCAGGTTTCTTACCACTTATTAGTACAAAGAAGGGTTACTAGACGGAAGGATGAAAACCTATATTACATGAAATACAAAAATACAAGAATAAAAAAATCAAACCGGAAATTGCACAGAAGCAGAGTTTAGCTCTGAAGTCTGCAAAATTGTGAATGCAGCTCTAACCGTTAATACAAGCTGTAACTCAGAATAACTATATGTATTGTAATGTATCTGCATTTATTAAATTTAATCTAGAAGAATACCGATTTGTAAAAATGGGTTGAAAAGGTGGACATACCCTTTAAGCACAATCAAGGATTACCTTATGTCAATGTAACATGCTCCGTGCTGTATATCAGCATTGAGCGGGCGATGGCATGCTGCTTACCTGGCAGAAAAGAAATCCTCTATGGTATATTCACATGTGATTGTTCTGCTTGGAATCAATTGACCTCACTGTATCCCAGTGTGGACTTTACTTAAAGAGAATAACAAAATGAGTTAAATCATTCATTTTAACAACCCAATAACATGGTCCACATATCACCTTCAGGGGACTGGCGTAGTCATATTTATTATTCATGCCTGCGGAGCAGAGGAAGGGCCACAATGTGCAGGGAGAGGTGACTTCTGCTGCCAGGCATGTCATCTATAGCACAGCTGAGACTGCTAATAATAAGAGGGAAGAAATTGTGATTTTAAAAATAGATAGAAGAAAGATATTGGATAGATATGATACTGATCGATCTAGGTACGTAGATAGATAGATGTAAATAGATAGAAGAACGATAATGGATAGATATGAGACTGATTGATCTAGGAATAGATAGATAGATAGATAGATAGATAGATAGATAGATAACATGGAAATGTCCACATATTCAGCAGCAGCTAAATAAAGCCACAATCTCACAAAGGAACAGTACACTACCGTAACTTATGATAATAGACCAGCACACTGTCAGCAGTGGATTATAACATAGGTGGTTTGGGCAGTAGCCCATGGCCACCCAAACCACCAACCAAATTTTACACTCAGCACCTTCACCCATGAATCCTTGTACATCTGTTTCTGTTCTCAATACTCAAGGTCCTCTAAAGGTCCTGAAACCACAGAGTGAAATCAAGCAGAAACGACTCATCCTCCAATCTTCAAAAAAACCATATGTAGGATGTGATTCTAGACTTGTATTCATACAGCCCAGAGCCCACGGCTGTCTTAATCTGCCCCTGCACACTCAAAATATTTGATGAAAATTAACATACAACTTTTTCTTAAAATGTATTTCATAAAATAAGTGCACATGCATTTAACCCACATATTTGGTATACACATAATTTTCCCAAAATGTGCACGAATTCTACTGTACCCACTTGTTAGTTCACACATGTAATGGGGTAAAAGTAATGGCAAACCAAATGGGGAAAAAACACCATAAAAAAAAATGAGTAGCAATAAAATAATAAAATTTGAACATAAATGTCCAAATAATCAAATTTGCAGGAATTATTGTGAAATAAAAAAATAATATGTCTTCTGGATCAAAACAGAAGGATAATAGATTATACTAGATGGATATGTTACTAATAATATCACCATCCTGTATTATTATTAGTCATAGTTCACCTGTAGAATTATGTGATTGTGATATATATCCAATACATCTTATCGCAGGAGTAAGTCTGATAAATATGTGAACCCAATTATTTCTCTCTGTGAAATCTTAGTTAATAAATATGGATTTTAAGGTGTTTCTAATGGAAGATCTGTCATATATATTTGATGACTGCCTCTAAACAGAACAGAAGCGAATCAATAAAACATGTTTCACTTATCATTAACATCTGTCAAGAATTCGAGAGAGGAACATGAGGTTAAAAGGAGCGCTGGTGGCTGGAGATTGTGTTTCCACTATACTCAGTGTGTAGGATGCAGAGGTTACCTACATAGCACAGGACCTTCCACTGGTAACATTTCTGTGTTCTTCCAACATATATGTGAAGAACCCAATCCATTATATGTTATTTGCTACGTGTCTATAGGTATTTGCAGTCATTTTTACATTAGACAATTACAGGCAGTCCCCAAGTTAAATGGGTTTTCCCACTAAACAAGTTATAGGGTAGGGTCTAACTTGCTGATCGGTGGGAGTCTCAGTGATGAGACCCCCGCAGTTCACGAGAACAGGGTTTCCGATTGGGGTATCTTGTTTTGTAGGAAAACGCCTTTAAGAACACTGACTCACATACAACCTGTGTGACCCCTGGTGAAGACCTATGGATGCGGATAATTTATTGAACTTGAGCCCCAGGCTGAAATGGTCAACATAAAAATTGGTCTAAAAGTGTCTGCAATGAAGCTTGATTGTTAATCTTTTTTTACCTTATTCACGTAACACATATAATCTATAGATAGCATATCAGAGAGCAGGAGGACCTGAACAGGTAGTACTTAGTGTCCTATCTGCAGGCAGCATGGTATAGAGCAGGAGAAGCTGAACAGATAGTACTTAGTATCCTATCTACAGGCAGCATGTTATAGAACAGGATTATGTAAGCACATTGTACATATTGTCCGATCTACAAGCAGCGTGTTATTGAGCTGGAGGAGCAAAGCACATTTTTCATAGTGTCCTATCTGCAGGAAGACTGTTATAGAGCAGAAGCAGCTGAACAGATTGTACAGTGTCATATGTGCAAGAAAGCATGTGATAGAGCAGGATGAGCTGTACAGTCTGTGCATGCTGCCCTATCTGCAAGCGACATGTCACAGAGCAGGAGGAACTGTGCGGATTGTATTAAGTGTCATATTTGCAGGTAGCCTGTTATAGGGAAGCAGGAGTTATAAGCAGCATGTTATAGAGCAGGAGGAGCAAAGCAGATTGTAAAGACAGCGTCCTATCTGCAGGTCCTGGAAACAGGAGTGGGGGGCTCAGATTATAGAGCATGTTAGATTATTGACAGAATGGGCGGTGGACTGGGATGGAGGAAAAGATTAAGACAATTGACAAGCAATTATTTATTTTAAATATTTATATGAATTTGTATGATACAATTGTGATTTTAGATTTGGTGTATGATCAATGTAAATTCTGTACACTAACACTAAATAAAGTATATAATTGTGGAGAGCTTTGTGGATGTGGGTAACCTGCATGATACAATAATAAGGTAACGCAAGGGGAATCTCATCTAACATTTTAACCACAATCAAATATGTGAAAGATTCTTTTCTCTGCAGATAGTCAGGCACCATCCATTATCACCGGGGACCTATCAGCATATGTTACATTTCTTCGCATAGACTGGTGTATGAGAAATTCTTTACATTATTAGTTAGGTATTTGTTTATTCATATCTATAAGAAAAGGAGTATAGAATTCTTCATGAGAAGGGAAGGGAACACCTGTGCCTCTAGTAATTCATGGAAGTGACCCCCTTTTATAAAGTGCAGGAAGCCTAGTTGTGAACATTAAGCGGCGGATTTGTGTATAGAAGGTATTTAAAATAATACATAAGACCTTCACCCAACCTATCAGCGCCCCCGCGCCTCCGGAGATTGACAAGGTTAATTAAACGCCTTTGAACTTCAATGCTGCTTCAAGGCACAATTTATATTCAAATGTTGAAGCATCTTATTTTACATATCTGACATTTTCTGTATAGAAATGATATACAAGCAAATTTATTCTCACTTGCGAAAACATGAAAAAAAAATAGTTTTTAAGGGTTTTTTTTCCCTCTGGAGCAGACAATAAGATTACACATTTAGTAATACTGGTGTACCCGTAAGCTGTACACCACTATGTAGTTGCAGTGTAGCCTGTGCCTTACTGTGCGGGAACACTTTGATGAAGGAATATGTCTGGTGACTTTTTATGAGTGATCCAATGTTTTTTTTTTTCATGGAATGATATAGGTCAGACTAGTTGTAATTAATCGTGAATGCGCACCCTTTTTGTTTTCTTGTCATGCTGATAAAAGGGTCATCAATCTCTTTATAAATAGGATAAATGCCTGATGGGCCCTACAGCCACAAGTGGGTGGGGGGAGGGTGGTCTAGGTGTACATTGCTGCATTCATTAGTAGGTTCTCTGAAGCCGGCCATGGAGGCTGCCTATGCTACATACAAGAGAAAGGTGTCTTGCGTAAATGGGCCCTGTCCTTGAGTTGACGACAGGGGGATCTGCATCTTTTAAGCAATCATAGTATATCCTATGGATATTAAGGGATATCAATGTGACTCGTCAATGAATGGCCTCTTAAGTTCGCGATCTGGTTATGTATGTAAGCCCCCTGCTCTCTACTTTGCTACCTTGTCCTGCGACCTGTGTGGGGTGTCTGTGGCTCATCTGTATATTTGTAATAAGATTTTTTTAAGACTTATTCGGAAGTTCCTGAAGATATCAAAGACGTTACCATACCCTAGAGTAAAGGACAAGCATGTAAGCTTGGACAGTCTACCATCAGTAAATCTGATGGTAGAATTCTGACATCAGACCATAGACATGAATTTAGTGTAGGACTTCCGTAACGTAGGCCCATCAGAAGTGGTGATCTTAAAGGCCTATCCCTAAAATTCCTATGCAGGGCCATATAATCCGTTTTTTAATAATCCGGGACTGATTTGGCATGCTTGTGTATTTCCATGAGACAGTGGCTGCTCTCTGTACTCCTAGACCACTGCACCACACATACTTGTCTCATTAGCAATTCTCTTCTTTGAAGTCTCCTAAAACCATGTGTTTGACTTCTTCCATGCCTTTGTGGCTCTTAATTTACAAAGCACCCTGCTTTTTGTAGCTATCAGTCTTAGCAATCTGGTATTTGCTTCTATAATTCACATGGAAGGCTTGGGACCTGGAATGCCATTTACACTGGCAATAATGATTAGAAATCGGATCACTTTTCTGCACAGTCTGGGGGATATCTAACAGTTATCACAACAGATATCTAAGGCTACTGCAACATCCGCCAGGGCCTAGCCTTCCTTCGGGTGGCTGGAAGCAGCTGGGGCCCAGAATATCGGAGTGACTGGCTTATGTGGCCACCGTGCTTGGTATTGGGACCTGAGGATGGGCCTTCAGCCTGGCAGGTCTCCAGCAGGTGGTGTGTGCAAGAAAAGTGGAGGGAGAGGCTGATGGAATAAGTTTCTCCCTGAGGCCACCCCTGAGGTGTATATAGGGATCCCTGGGTGATGAAGGATGGGGAGCCCGTGATGGTGAACAGCCAGGCATGTTGTGGAAATCATATCATGGTTCTTTATTGGAACTTCAACAGAAGGCAACGGCCTAAAATTAACAGCAGATGCAGCAGGCTGGAAAGCTGGTAGGAGATGGCTGGTCCGCAGAAAGGGTTGCCCACAGCCTGCTAATAACTTCAGGCTATGCTGTTAAAGATGAAGCCGAGTCCAGACTGTGGACCTCTGCTCTGGGGCTTAGTCTCCTGACTGTCCCAAGGTGTCAGGCAGCTGGCCTGAGACACCTCTGCTTCCTGGTGTGGAACAACGACTTCTGAAGCACAGGCAGGTGCTGCACTCTTCTCTGCTTCTGGAATATACTGACCAAGACCACGTGCTCCCCTAGTCAGGTGGCAGCACTCTCCAATCAGCTTCCAGCTTGCTTTAAAAGAAAACAAACAATCAACTTCTTAACTCGTGCCCTCCCAGGCAGTGGTTTCCAGCTGCACTTGCAGAGCTTACCAGGACAGTAGTTTCTGTGTGAGTCGAGCAGTCTCACCAGATAGTTCCCGACAATGAGAGGGACAATTTTGCAACACCTACCTAGCATATGCATCGGCAGGTTTATTAATCACTTGCTGTTTTAGGGAAATGTTTCTGAGGAGTTGGTACGTCTTCATCATTGTAGTTTTAGGTGTGGGCGATACAGGGAGCACTACAGGTCTTAAATGTCCTGTATAAAGAAATGGATGCTGATTCAATCATGATTCAAGGTAGGTCTGTTCTTTAGTAGAAATAGGGAGACCTGACGATTGCATTCGGATTCAGGATTTGGCTGCACAACTACAGTATGGCAGTATATGGGGATTTTACACAGCTATTACTTTGTGCAAATCGCACATTGTAATATATTGGTTAAAATTAAACTTCACAGGGGGCGGCAATCGAATCCAATATGACTGCGCCCAGGTGCTGCCAGGATTTAAATGCCTCTGGTAGCTTTGCCGGAGGCTCAGTCCGCGAGCTCTCTTCATACTGCAGGAGCTGATGTGTGACGTACTGTTACGTCACACATGGGTAAGGGATTAAAGGGGTATTCTCGTCTGGGCATTCACATTCAATTTCATTTATCTGCTATACATATACATTTCTTGAATTTGATGCTATTAAAAAAATTTACCTGTGTGAAGATAATTTCTCATAAATGTAGTCATATGGTCCCTTAGAAACAAGACTAACTCCCTGGATACGACCACCTCTGCTGGAGGGATTGCACAAAGAAACAAAAGTTTTTTGTATATTAAATGTCCAGGAGTTACTGCATGAGCCACAGCCGCCCTGTGGTAATGATCAATGAAGCCAGGTGGTCAGGTAGGACTGAATAGCGCATGTCTGGCCACCACTGCCAGAATGTGAGGTGGTTGTATCCGAGGAAGCTATCTCGTTTCTAAGCGACAACATGGCTTACATTTATGAGAAATTATCTTCCCACAGGAACATTTTTTTTAATAACATCCAATTGAAGAAATTTTTACATATAGAAAAAGAATTAAATGTGAATGCCCAGATGGGAAAACCCCTTTAAGTTGAATTTGTATTTATACTTATACACTGGTGCTCCGGTGATGCCACGACACCAACCCTGCAGTGGATACATCAGGAGACTTAGACCTCCTTATGTATCTGACACCGAGCAATTCTACGACAGGCCATGGCAAAACAGCGAACATTCGCAGACTAGAGTGAGTGTGAATGGGGTCCTTTTGGCGTGGAGGGGGCGTTTAGGGGAGAATAACCACAAATTACTGGTGGTTCACAATTGCGATCATTTTAAAACTTGTACGTCAAAAAACTGGTGCTGAAAACAAGTCTTGATAAATGCCCCCAATGAGTCCAGGTAACTAGTTCTTTACTCAATATTGAGGCCTTGTTCACATAAGATGTGTACTCCCCATACAACGTGTGACACCGGTATTACTAAGGCTATCCTATCTCAACAACTCATATACCTTTAACTTTTTTTAAAAAAAAATCACTCACACTTTGGCCAAGATGTTCTGTTCACACAGTGAAGGGCTTTCCCATATGGACGATCCTGTAACTTAAGACAATTTTCAATACACAAGTGATCGTATCTTGCAAAATGAATATAGAAAATGATGAGCTCAGTCTAAGAGCAAGGACAAAGCTGCAGGTGTAAAATAGTAGTAGCCAGCGTTATACAGATGTACATTTGTAGAATATATAGAGATTCATGACTCTGCATTGCTCATATATCACTTTTGCCAACATCTTATGTCCGCCTGAATGCTTATTTTTACAAAGAAGCAAAGGCTGAGAGATGGAACGAGTTCATAGCATCTCTTCTCATATAACGTACAATTAGATGTAAGAAAAACACTGTTCTCTCCTAAACGCCTTGTCAAGGTAACTTACGATAAGAGAGTTTGTAAAATAAAATAATGCTGTGCTCATTGCCATTAAGATGCATTGTAGAGGAGATTGTACTTTTGCATTAGGGATAAGTGATTCACTGAAGGTTTAGTGTGGTGTCAGGATGATCAAAGAGTTTTACTGTGCCAATAATTCATCATCTCCTACTATTCATTCGCGCTCCGTGGGGTCACTACCTGATAAAGAGCAAAGGGAATGGGGCCATTCGGATGGCGAAATCTTTATAACAAATTCCTTTTGCTCTGATAAAGTGCATTAATCTAATTTCCTGAAACAAAAGAAGCCAAATTCCAGCATTTAAAAGCTTGAAGACCTTTGTGTCCAGATACAAGAACGGACTCTCCAAACAAAACTGATCGTTGGGTGTTGACTGACCCTGCAATATGTGGGAAAATCTCTGCCTCTTTTACCAAAATTCCAAATAAACATATAAGATTCTACGTGTTCTATACAATACATATTTATATATTGTATGGATTTGATGAGGAAAGTGGTTTTATTTCTGTTATACTCCTGATAGTTTCAAGGGTTTTGGGTAAAATCTCATTTAATGATTCTGCTCCTAAAAATTGTTATTGTCAGATATTTAATCGGGGGAATTGAGATTAATTCCTCCACTAGGCCACCTCCACACCAAGTGGACTTGAGCACCAGGTGCTAGTGTATGTTAAATAGTTCTCATCAGGTACATGTTCTATTTGTTGTCCCATGCTTTTCCCTCTCCCTGGGTCTCCATCAATAAGGTGAGTCTGAGGCAGGTGAGGCATGTGCAGTACAGCTCACCAGCCTATCTATCAGACGACATACTGAATACAATAGGAAAAGACCGCCTCAGCTTCAAACCCAGGCAAGAAAAGCCCATCAAGAAATGGTGACATTTGTCAGCCACTGAAAAAATGGCTAGTGCATGTCCCCATATCATGGTCGTTTGCAGGGGGTCTAGCAGCAAACTCACGTAGTGGTATTAAAAATTCAGAAACTAAAACAAACAGTCTCCTGTTCCCTAAAATATTCCCTAGTTTATCATCCCAAACAGCCCCCTCATGATTATTTTATATAAAGCCCCCTTCACCTCCTAGGGATTCATTAGAAAGAGCTCCCCTCACCCCATGGACTCTTTATGTACAGTCTTACGTGAGGCCCCCCCAGCACCTCTGGGTTCCCGCACTTGCCAAAGTATGCCCATTGCTGGCGTCGACCCTGTTGCTAAGCACAAACAGTGTATTCATATGCATGTAGCTAAGCAGAGAACCCAGCAGAATCAATAAAGTACTGAACTGGTTAAATAAGCTATTTACCTATGACAGAACCAATCAGAAGGAGGTACACACAATATATTAAGGGTCTTGTATAAAAAAAGGGAGGAATACAGAACTGTCTTACTTTTTCTACTGTTATCATTCATTGTTAACACTTTCAATCAACATTGCTAGAATTTTGGGAGAATTTAGAGGTAAAGACTATTGTGGAAATGTCAATATAACATGTTCATGTATCATGCCTTTGTGTACAAAGCTGGAAACATTATTTTGTAGGATATGAAACACGGCAGGCCAAGATGGGTACCCTCGGCAAACCAAATTAACTTTTACCTATTCCTAAAATCTGGGGCAGGTTAACACTGAAATCTCCACCCAGACCTAGTGTAGATTTCATTTCCACAGGGCGAGTGCTGCCAACCACATGTGTGACCCTCTGTTCTACCCCTAGTTGATTCCCTGCTATGAAAAGAACTTACATCTTGTAAGAAAAGGAGAATGATTGCCAGTCACTGTTACTCCCTGGGTCAATCACACTATTATAATAGAAGTGTTGTAACTGCTGACATCATTTCATGTAGAGGCAGCCAGTCCTTTATTTTTCCATAGATTCGGAAGTCATTGCTAAGGGATTTGTTGGCAGAATAAAACTGTAGCCTTGCTTTCTTGGCAAGAAGAATACCTTCTCTGGTGGAAGTGGTGTCCCTTGGGTAACTTCAAAATTCCTTAGCAGAAAGAGATCTTTATACTTTGTTTTCACGCCATGTTCCTTCCACGTTTTCTCATCATTTAGAAATTTCCATTCCCTATTCATATAAAAATGTTTAATCAATGAACCCCCTAGAATTACCTAATTTCTGCAATTTAGCACTGGGATTTTGTAGCTGCTCTTTTGGCATGTTATTATTTTCAGGATAATGTGCTGTTTGTGAAAGTTGAAAAGTTTTTGTTTTTTCTTCATGCCGGTTGTCATTTTTGTCGAATCAAATGATTTGGCAGAGGTGTAATCCAGGAAGAAAACCGGATCACCAAGCACAGGGGCCACATTGGCCACATGTAAAAACCAAGACAACATATGAACAGAGCTACCCAGGATAGATCACAGAAATGTATTGTGACATTATTACTACAAATTATTTTACTTATTTTTTAATTAAAATCAGATGTCAAAACATATTTTTATCAATGTCTCATGATTATGGGGGCTGCCATCTTGCCAGAGCTTCTCCTCTGCTCTGCAACATTTAGGGATTTCCTTTACAATGGCCTCATGTCCATAATAAGTAATATATTGGAGCACCCATGAGGTCTATAGTTTTATGATTTATGTTTTTTCTATACTGTGTTTGCTTGGAGAGGGGAGGAGATAAGCGGTGACATCATCTATTGTCAGTAGTGATGTAATGATGGGTCAGTGTTATATAGAGGTCATTGTACAGGGAGGAGGAGATAAGCTATGACATCACCTATTGTCAGTGATGTAATGATGGGTCAGTGTTATCTATATAGAGGCCATTGTACAGGGAGGGGGAGGAGATAAGCTGTGACATCATCTATTGTCAGTAGTGATGTAATGATGGGTCAGTGTTATCTATATAGAGGTCATTGTACAGGGAGGGGGAGAATATAAGCTGTGACATCATCTATTGTCAGTAGTGATGTAATGATGGGTCAGTGTTATCTATATAGAGGTCATTGTACAGGAGGGGGGAGGAGATAAGCTGTGACATCATCTATTGTCAGTAGTGATGTAATGATGGGCCAGTGTTATCTATATAGAGGACATTACACAAGGAGGGGAAGGAGATAAGCTGTCACATCATCTATTGTCTGTAATGGTGGGTCAGTGTTATCTATATAGCAGTCATTTTAGGGGAGGTCCATTTCCTGATGCAGAAAACATTCCCCAGACCATGACACTTCCTCCACCACCTTTCACTGAATTATTCATAAACTTTTGGTTCAGTCTTCCCCAGTTTGTCAATGAACACAATGTTTCCCATCACATCCAAATAAAGGAATCTTGTTTTCATCACTAAAATGAACTGAGGACCACTTCTCCTCTCCACACAACATGCTCCTCAGCAAATGCAAGTCTAGCTTTTTGATTATTTCTGCTAACGAGAGGTTTTGTCAATGCAGAGTAGGCTTTTATTCCAAATACTTCTAAATGATGAAACAGATCCTTACCATGTTCAGTGTTGAACTGGCAACCAATTCCAGCTGCAGTGTTTAAATGATTAGCCATGGAGATGCTCTGCATTATCCTGTCCTCTCTTGTACTTGTCTATCAAGGGCTACAATCCTTCTTGGGGAAATTTTGTGATGCCATATTCTTGAAATCATAGACTTGGATCACCCAACTTCTTTTGCTACGGCTGATAGGGTAACCTGTTTGACCTTTATCCTGACAACCTGGAACGGTACAATATTTATGCAAAGTCACTGCAAACTGGAAATTTAGACTGCCAGTTAAATGGAGTTTGTTAGATTACTAAGGAAATTAGCACCAGGTGCCAGATTATCCCCAATAATTTACAGGTATCTGAAAGTGTTCTCTTAGATCAGTGATCTTTTACAATTATCTCATTTACACTTTTATTTTATGCTTTAGAGTATATACAATTTATGAAATAAGCAGCTGCAGAACCATTGCCATAGATTGCCTGTAATTTTTTGGGGAGAAGAATAATAAGATCCTGGTTTTTGAGCCCAAAAGAGCACTATGGAAATCTGTTATAATTTTATTTTCTACTTAAGATGCTTACTCCAACCTCTGCTTATTAATCCCTCATCCCTAACAGCTAGCGTTCCCCCTTCACCCGCCATTACCTCCCCCGGTTTCATACACAACCACCTTGGCACTCTTAGGCAGGGCAGCACTTTTTCATAAAATTGATAAATACTAGTGTCATTTTGTCATAATAAATTGGTTTTCTTGCAATGAATCGACTTCTCACCAACAGGTTATACAGTGTGATCAGTATGTCATCATCCCAAGCCATCTGGCATCTCATTGGGAAAGAGCTTCATGTTAACCCTTCTGACAGCATCAATTCCTGCCAAGCCACGTTGGTAGTGCAGTGATATATATATCTTGTGTCATCTCTACCCAGGTCTTGCAGGAATGCAATTCTGATGAATGAGCATCTGTATTATGCAATGCTACAAACAGATTTGGGTGGATAGTGACAAAATATCTCCCTGTCCCTACGAGAACAGATTGAGTCTAAATCGCATCAGACTTTGACTCTTTCATTAGTGGTTAGGTTAACGCCGTGGCTGCCAGAGGATCCACACAGCATTTCGGTATTCGGATCTCCTTCCTTTCAAGTTGTGAAAGAGTTAAGATCAGGTGAAGCGCTGCAATTACTCATCTAGAAAATGCAGCCTGTAGCCACTAAAACACTGAATGTCATTTCAAGGTGGAATAAGCTATTTCACTTTCCTAAGATTTCCCTCAGTGACATGCACGGGATGATCCGGAGGGTTGTCTACAACACTGATAACAATTTCACATGAATGTCACCTTTCGCAGATGCTTGCTCCCTATGGAATACATGGTCATTCTGTTCCCTAAACCGTCAACACACGGCTCATTCCTACCGGTTTCATCTCAAAATGTAGAAGAAATAGATTAGCTCTTTTACCATTTGTTTGATTAAGACGACATATTGTTTACTTTACTCTTTTAGTCATCGGTTTGGCCAGACCATGAAAAGTTACTTTTTCCATGACTAATCCTACAAATTAAAAAAAAAATCTTGCAAAAATTCGCCAACTTTCTGTAAAGAGGTCAATTTGTTTCATCAGATACAATAGAAGCATGTGAATTCATTTTGTGTAACATTATTTTTTTTAAAAAATCTATTTTTTTATATTTCCTAATACTATAACAAAAATTTTATATATATAAAAAAAAAAACATTAGAAATCCAGAAGCACCAAAGCAAAAGCAAAAAACTTTGTGAGTGCAAACCCCGATCCTGATCTTGACACACCAGGCAAATGTACTCCAAAAAAATGAGACTGCACTCCAAGTTAAATGTGAAAAAAAACATGGGTGCTTTACTTATAAGTGCAACGTTTCAGACCCTGTTCAGGATCCTTTTTCAATATATATGTATATACACACAAACATGTATATAGATAGATAATCCAAAATGTGAAAAAAAAACAGGGGGGGGGCATAAATTATGGCCTTTCAAACGGAAGACTGGCTTTTTTTTCCTCACTGCCCATCTTGCATCTCAATTTATAGTGTCGGCACCATAATATCTGTGTAATCCAACACTCTCAACTTGTTCTATTTTTGGCCGCAAAATTTTTGTCGCCGCTTGTGAATCCACCAGTTTTCTGACACTTCTATTCTTCCTACACATTTTTTGCCGCTCTTTGCGGCACAAAAATATCCCAGCTAAAAGCTGGTCTGGGAAGTTCTAAACGTTTCACCCCTTGTGCCAATTCATAAATCCCCTGTGCCACAAACTTATATCCCACTGAAAAATATAGACCAGTTCTAGCGCCACTCTGTGCCAAAAATATTAAATGCCCCTCAGGGTGTCTCTTTATTCCATGGAGTGCTGCTTGATTATATTGGATTCCCCCGCCAATATTTGCACACATGGCTGTGGAACGCTGCAACTATCACGGACCACTTAGGACAGGAGCGCATTTCAGATGAAAAGGAAGAGTCCATCACTTGAATGTCAGAACTCATGCGTTAACATGCGCATTAACATAGCATTAAGAAACACATGCATTGACATGCATAGCATTAACGCATGCGTTGTGTAATCACAATGTTGACAGCAATTTAATCAGGTAAATCTCCTCTTCTCAGCTGTTGATAATGTATGCATTAACGCCTTGTATGAACACACCCGGAGGATGCAATATTTCCAATTATGGAAGGTGCACCTGGTATAGGAATGACATCAGCCACTTCAATCAAGACACCATTGGGCACTTACTGGACACCCTGCGATTTCTGTTCCCTCGCTATTTTTCACCCTGCAATGTACTTTTTATAAAAGCAAAATGTTCTCCTTATTAAAGCAGATATAAAAGAGCAATTCAAATCCAAGCATCTTACCAAAAACTAATGAACAGCAGCCACAGGCTCCCTGACCATCTAGAAAAATTACCAAGAAACAATAAAGTGAATGGAACATCGAAGTAATTTGCATTTCTCTGTGGAGGTGAAATGCAGATTAAAAAGGATAGGTGTTAAGTGCTGAGATTTCCATTAAAGGCAAATAAGCTGCGATGGTTAAAAAAAAAAAAAGTAAGTAAAAGGCATTTTTATAAAAATGCTATAAGACCCTCCGGAGCAGAATTGGAGGGAATTAAGGTATTTTAACAATAGGAAACAAATTTAGAAGAGAAAGAGCGACATGGATTCTTCTGCCTATGCAAGAAATAAAACCGTAAAAGGTTCAAGCGAAGGGCAGAATTGGAGCGATTTGTCCTTCAACGCTCACATTAGGCTCCGCTAAAAGAAAGCTGGTGAATAAAAGGATGCTCAAAATGGGAAACCTTGGCACAAACAGAACAAAGTGGGTCCCACTGTATAGCTTAAAAGAACTGCTTGCAGGAATTCAATGCAGATATCGCTGTGTCCACATGTTCATCAGCTTGTCACTTTGTGATGACTATGGAAACTGTAATGAATTCCCCACACATGTAAAATACACTTCCAGACAGACACCCATATCCTATCATAATAATAATTTCTTTATTGCAGAGAGCTTTCCAAATCAGTCTCTAAATATAATATAATACAAGGCAAGTTAAAATTACTAAATACAAAAGGAAGAAGATATTTTCTTCTTCTTTTTTTAAATTATGCAGAGCATCGAAAATCTACCTTTAAAAACCATCCTAAAATCAACTTGTAAAATTATGTTAATGAACTAGAAGGGCTGTAGCTACACAGCCTCTTACGTTCAGAAAGAGCACCCCCCTCCCCCCCGCACCATGTGTGCTCACTGCTGAGAGAGCTGGGTGAGGTTGAGACCTGCATAGACGGCTTCTGTAACACGCCCAGAGCCCTTCTGTTTCATTATCATAATTATAAAATAGAATTTTAGAAGGAAGGAACACATGGATAAGGCCATTAAAGGCAATGCTGAGTTTAAAGCAGTTGTTTCAAGCTTCAAAGTTATGTAGTTGATTTGTGTGGGTCCGAGGCAACTGCTGGGACCCCCACGATGATGAGAACTAATGGGTTGAACAGCAGGACAATCCATTCGGTGGGAGTCCCGGAGATAGCCATGAATGAAGTGTCATATAAGATATAAGATTTATCCTAATGCGTTTGTCATTTTAAACATCCCAATGTTGATTTTAACCTTTGCAATATGAATACTGACACCCAACCCCCCCCCCCCCAAGCAAAATCACATTATAAAAATGAATCGCAAACCAGACAACTGCACCTGGTTTCTGATGGTTGTGGGATGTCTGTGAAGTACTGCCGGGGTGAATTCAGTTGCCATTCCTCTAGGTGTGCAGTTACCTTAGGGCTCTTTCACACTAGCTCCGCTTTTATACGTCCATGGTTCAGTGATTTTCACAGACCATTCTTTTCTACGGGTGTTTTCACATTGGCTTTTTTTTTTTAATCTGTTGTCTGTGGGAAAAAAAAACCTGTCCTATTTTTTTTCACGGATGCGGATCCTGAAAGGCAATAGAGACAAATCTGATGACAGGTCAGTTTTTTTCCCATTAATAAGACTGGCAAACCAAGTGCTATGTTTTCTACCCAATGTAAAACCTTCAGGTTTTTTTTGCGGACATCAGGTTTTTTTGCTGACTCTCCAGAAAAGGCAAAGACAATCAATCTGTAAATCAATGCCTCCATGCCTCCTCACAACATTTTTTTTTTACAAAGCCTTCTGTAGACCCACTTCTATTACAGTACAGTGATGGGTAAACTGCTTTTCCAGTAGTCGCAGAGGAAGCCTCCTCATCATAGTTACAGGCATCAGCTCTTTTTCCTGGCATGAAGACAGAGCATTTTTTTGGAAATAGTTGGCTCCATTCCCTGTGTTGTGGCCAGAAGCTGTAACTGCAGTGGCGACTATTTGTAGCTAGACGCCATGGCTGGAGTCATGCCTGCCATAAATTATGGGGCCAACTACTTTCAACTCTATGTTCTAGCTTTCAGCAAGAAAGATCCCAGGTCTCACTGGCCCACGTTTATCAAAAACAGTGCAAACTCCACAAGTGCAGTTTGTCTCTGCAGTGTGCAGGGGGCGCCAGATTCATGGTATGTGGCGCACGATCTTCATGAATCTGGTGCCACCTGCACTGCTCCCCACTTTTTTGGTGTACCTTTAATATAGCGCGTGCATCACACTTCTGTCAAACATGATAAATATGGCGCAGAGTCCGACTGAGCACCGGAATGCCCCTTGATGTGCAGAAATATGTGTCACGACAGGCATAGCGCATAAAATACACATGCAAGCAGTTTGCACCTTCTTTCTAGTGCCAAGTCTGACCAAAGTTCACATGATTGTGCCAAAGTTTTTAACAAATGAGGGCCAGTAAGTGCTGGGATCTTTCTTGCTGAAAGTCTGTGGCGTTACTCTCACATCCACGTGCACCACTCTCAGCCTGTGTCATATTTGTGTTTAACGCATGCATTTCTAACAGCTAAAACCTGATTACACTGTTGTCAACATTGTGTTTACAAAATGCAAGCATTAACGTGATGTTAACTCTCATGTTAACACATGCATTGACAAAGCTTTAACAATGCATTAACAAATTCATTTTGTAAACACAATGTTGACCGCAATGTAATTACGCAAATCTCCACTTCGGCGGTTTGAAAATGCATGCATTAAACGCAAACGTAACGCAACATGAAAACGCTGTGTGAACGAGTTTCGTCTAGTTCTATACTCTGCTCCAGCTTTAGCAATCATGGGACACAGCTTTAATGGGTGGGCAGGTTTCTACACATTAACCACTTAAATGCTATGGATTACATGCCAAATGAATGTACAATAATAAACTGTATAATCTTAGTATATCTTTAAGACCCAGTATTAGGTAAGAATCTGGGCACACCACACTATGGTGGGCTAGTCCAAAAGGCATATGATGTAGTTCACGCAGAAGAACATATCCAGGGACATCAAGTGTATTTAAATGAAACGTAGGAGATTGGCGATTGCCTAAGGCACACCATAGAAAATTAATCTCAGGCCCACTCTTCATTATCTGCCAGGAAATAGACTGTTAGTTCAGTATTCATTAGCGTTGAACCAGGGCCCACCGGAGGATCCTCTGGTACTCTGGTGGTCCAGTCCAACACTGCTGATGTTTACTCCTCTCCCTAGTGGATATTGAGAATCACAGGGCGACCCATACGTTGCAAGGACACGCCGGAATCTACCCAATGCGTCCTTACAACATATGGCAAAAAACGTGACGTGAACCCAGCCTTACATATTTACACAACCAAAGTCTAAATTTTTATTCTGCCTGAACATTATTACTTGCCTTTAACAACAGACTAAAGGAAACAATTCAACACTATGACAGGGAATGAGGACCAGCGTTTCATCTGCATCCATAATCATGCACTAAGTGGCCTTTAATCTCAAATGCTTGACAAATGTGAAGTGGCCAATCGAACCCAACATCTCGCCACGTCTGTCACAAGGTTATCCATCACCAGATAAGATGCGCCTTTCCTGGAAATGTATTTGTTACTTTATAGAGCAAAGGTTGGCGCATTGTCACACAATCGTGACAGTTAATCGCATCTGCTCCGCTTATATTCACATCTTCTACATAATAAGCAGTTTACTTGAATAAGAAAAGTCGGGGGAAGCGGTACAAAATGTCACCATTGTTTAAAAGCGGCGATTGGGGTCTCATTTTGTATGCGGCCTTTCTCAGTGGTGACACTTCATATCTTGGAAAGGGACATTTGTCATCCATGACACATCTACGGTATTAATTCACAAAGCAAACGTCTGTACTGGTATTGGAATAATAATGTTATCTCGGTGAAAGGAGCGATATGAAATAAAGCTCTAATCTAGGTCTTAAATATTCTGTCAATTAGTGTTTGAGAAGTAAAGGAGAATATGCGCTTTTTGGACATTCCTTGTACTACGTAATTGGTAGTAACGTCGTATATACATCACTTACCATTCTTGTTTTGGAAGAGCACATCTTTACTCCACATAGTAACTATCCAGTGGTAATGACGGTGAACATAGTATACATTAGTACAACACCAAAACCTAGACATGACTAGACGTCATAAAAGTTGTGCGAGATAAAAACTGGGCCACAAGTTGACACGCTACCAGTTAAGAAGATATTTGAGAGTTGGCAAAGCCTTCTATAGAAGAGTTAAGGTATTCGTTTCAATGCCGAAACAGCATCTTCATCTGGTCTGCCGCAGATGAGGATCGGGTCATGGCAATTTATCTGCAGCCTTTTTTTCTCCCACGACTTTGGTTTCAAAACTGGTGAAAAACTTTGCTCAACCAACACAGTACAATCACATTACAATCACAATCCTCATTCGTTTCTGTTACACTTCCAAGTCCAAAATACGGATTTTCCTCCGTTGATTGCCACTGCCCGGTGAACATATTTAGGTTTGTTTTTGAAAATGTATATAGCTGTTAAAAAGATATCCCCCCCCCAATTAGCTCATAATACTCAAGAGTAAGATAACCATTAATTTCTCTAGATATTTGTGCTGAAAAATATGTTGGCCTCTGCACGAGCGTAACTAGAAAAGGCAGGACCCCATAGCAGGCTTCTGAATGGGGACCCCTTATATATATTTGTACAGTTATAATCACACACATTTATATACTTATATGTATACACATGCATCATATATACACCATATACACACATACAGCATTAACATACATGCAGTATATACACACACACACTATATATACATACATACAGTACCATATACACCAATGCAGCTTATACACAGACATAAAGTATATAGACATATGCACACAAAGATATAATACTATATAAAGACATACAGCATCTACACACACATACAGCCAGGGCAGGCGCCAATACTGGGCATAGCCGGGCAATTGTCAGGGCCCAGAGCTGCTGGGGGGGCCCCACATAAGGCTGTACATAAGGAATCCATGGGGTTGAGGGGAGCTGTATCTAATGAGGGGTGCTTTATATAAAATACCCATGAGGGGGCTGTTTGGTTTAAATTATGGAATATTTTAGAGAACAGGAGACTGTTTTAGTTTCTGAATTTTTAATCTTGCCATGTGAGTTTACTGCAAAGGGGCCCACTGAGGCACTGTCACCCAGGGGCTTACTGAAGCCTGGAGCCGACAAGTGGCTGCTATCTCTGTAATTACGCCCCTGGAATTTATATTGCATAAAGATAAAAATTGTATTTTTTTTATCTGTAATGACAGATCAGTTAAGTTTATAAAGTGCTTTTTTATTTTGTGGGGCAATTTGGAAGTGGGTAGACTCCCTTGAAACAATGAAAAGCGCTAAAAAAAAATTCTGTCCCATATAGTTAATAGTAGAAATTGAGATATTTGAATCTTTCAAGAAAAAAAAGTCTTATTAGCCACAGAAACCAATCACAGTTGCATATCTATGACTAAAGACCAGTATGTTCTAAAAATGCATCAGATGATTTACCTGAATTCATAATTTTCTGTATATCCTGTGTTTTTCCATATGTTTTTTTGTATTAAATTTGAATTTGCTGATTAAATGCTTATCCTTTTAGAATATCAAGTAAAATGGTCATGTATCAAAGCACAATCACAATCACGAAAAAGCGTTTTTTCATTGTGCACCTTTTTAAGTGTTTTTATATTTTGTGTGTTCATTAATTATTGTAGGATTTAATCAAGCGTTGGGTCGATTGTTTGCACCATTTGGTCAGTTTTTTTGCATCGCTTTTTCTTGTATTTCATATTAATGCTTATCCTTTTATCATGTTTCACATCGCACTTGCAGTTCAAAAGATGCGCTGTGATTGGACAGTTTTCAGAAATCTGTTCCAGATGCCACTTTTAAAGGCAATGCTTACCTACCAGCACTTGGCTGCGTACAACGCAATGCACACTCCATTAATCCTTACAGTAAACAGCTACTTTAGGCTAAATTCACTCTACAGTTCCTTCCCTCTGTTAAAAAAAAGTGAAGGATGGCGGTTTAACGGAGGCTGAACCTATCAGTTAAAAATCTCATTGACATCTATGTAAATCAGTTTGGCATAGATCCGTTATCCATGAGTTTTTTTCAAATGGAGGAAAAGTCTTGTAGCCTCCGTCATTTTTTCTGTCCAAAAAGAACACATGGATAACGGATCCCTGCCTAAACGAACAAATGACGGATGACATAAAATCCCCCTGACATCAATGTCAATTTTAATTGATACGTCAAAACTCTGTTAAACTTCCATTTTTTTTTTTTGGATGGAGAAAAGGAACAGTAGTGTGAAATGAGCCTTATATGTATACAAGTATCAGAGAAACTTCTCCAACTGCCTTATTAATGACATAAAAACCTTCTGCCATCATTGTTCTTGGTTATTGGATTTCAGGGTATGTGATGTAGAGGGTAAATGTTTGCCTCCGTCTATAGAAAGAACTGATTGATAACTAGATACATCTTTTCTTTATCATTCTATGGGTTTTCATTGGCTTTGTGAAGGTGAACTGGGAATACGAGACCATATTAAACTTACAAATTGGATTTTGATATGAGATTGGACTGTGAATTATTTTTCCTTTTTACTCACTTGAGGTCTGGCTTTGCATAAAATAAAACATTTCGACAAGCATTACTTTAGATTATACTGCACTGTGGGGCACATTTACTTACCCGGTCCAGTCGCGATCCAGCGGCGGGTTCTCTGCACTGGATTCGGGTCCGGCCGGGATTTAATAAGGTAGTTCCTCCGCCGTCCACCAGGTGGCGCTGCTGCGCTGAAAAGCATTTTAACGCGCCGGAATTCACCGAGGCCGTCTGAGTGAAGGTAAGCGGGTCCCGAGCGACACATTTTCAGTTCTTAAATGCGGCGGTTTTTCCGAATACGTCGGGTTTTCGTTCGGCCACGCCCCCCGATTTCCGTCGCACGCATGCCGGCGCCGATGCGCCACAATCCGATCGCGTGCGCCAAAATCCCGGGGCAATTCAGGTACAATCGGCGCAAATCGGAAATATTCGGGTAACACGTCGGGAAAACGCGAATCGGGCCCTTAGTAAATGACCCCCTGTATGTCCAAATAACTTCATAGATGGAAGTGATACATATCACCTAAGATCAAATATCCTGTCTGGTTGCTTTATTTGAGCTGGTGGTTTAGAAATGACACTTTCTGCATCAAAATCTTATTGCCAAGTGGAATAAAGCAAAGCCTGCAACAAAGGCATCAAGATGAAGCTACATTACAAGGAGTAAGAGGACGGTAGCCAGGAAAGTGTGACGAGACCCCCGATGCCAAGATTAAATGGGCTTTCTCGTGAAGACAACATATGGCCATCATAGGGGAAGCTGCCATGCTCCAGGTTTTCATCCATTAGTCAGAGTGTAAAGCTTTAAACAGAGGGACAGAGTAGATCTGCCCAAGTGCAAAGCGATACAGGCGGTCCCCTACTTAAAGGAAACCTACCACTTAGAATGGTAGGGGTAAGCTGTAAGTACCGAGCACCAGCTCAGGGTGAGCTGGTGCCGGTACTTACTTTCGTTAGTGTTATAAACCGCGGTATCGCGGTTTTAACACTTTTTAAACTTTAGAGCAGAAGGGGCTTCGGCGCTGCGTGCGACCGTGCGCGCGCAACATCTCCGCTATTTCCTATGTAGGCGCGCGCACGATCGTGCGCACGAGGTGCCGAAGCCTCTGCTGCTCTAAAGTTTAAAAAGTGTTAAAACCGCGATACCGCGGTTTATAACACTAACGAAAGTAAGTACCGGCACCAGCTCACCCTTACACCGACCATTCTAAATGGTAGGTTTCCTTTAAGAACACCAGACTTACAGACGACCCCTAGTTACAAACGGACCTCTGGATATTGGTAATTTACTGTACTTTAGCCGTAGGCTACAATAAACAGCAATGACCGTTATTAAAGGTGTCTCTAATTAAGCTTTATTGTTAATGTTTTTATCACAATCCAACATTTTTAAAATCCAATTGTTACACAGACCAAAAAAATTTAGCTGTTGTTAGAATTATAACATATACAGTTCCGACCTACATACAAATTCAACTTCCTGTATATTATAGTTGGCCAATGATTCCTATACCCTTTTTATATGCAGTGTGTGTACAGGATTACAGTATATAAGTTATCCATCAGAGATAACAGATGATCAATTCAAGCTGGCAACGAGCAATTTGCAGCAAACACCTAGGCTGTAGAGAAAGAGCTTGGATCTCAAGCTAGCTCCGTACTACCCACCATTATGGTGGTTTTTCGCAAGGCGTTAAAGGGAGTCTACCAGCAGGACTGTGAAAATGGTTTTATATTCCAGGATTGTAACTAGACTTGAAACACTAGAAGAGTCTTGATCTCTGCATTAAAATTTATCCCTAGAGAGGGGCCGTGCTATGTTCATTGAAGATATCTCACAAGTCCAGCTACAATCCAGGAACAAAAACACATTTTTCCCAGCATCGCTGTTACTAACAACACACACAGAGGTATAATTACACATCCCCATTGTAAGGCCCCAAGAATGTTGTTGTTGTCTGCTTTCCGTTGATTCAACAAATTAATTTCAATAGGCTCGTGCACATGTCTGTGGTTTCAACAGCCCTGAGCCCTAACCCCAGGTTTGTGGCTTGGACAGTCTTTTCTGCTGCCATTGGTGTGTCACCAGATTTCACACTCCGATGACAACAGTCACAAACAAGTGAATCGTTGGGGAATTTATTGGCCAAGTCACAGACATAAATTTCAGATTACTCTTTCCAATTGTCTTGAAATGCCCCCCCTTCCTTTTCTTCTTAAAAAGTTGAGGCAATGAAGCCAACCATGGAATAGTGTTATATATTACCATGTCTCATACAAAAGGAACATTACTATACAGATGTACATATATTTACATGTGATATAGATGCTTCATTGTATTCTATGTCCATTTACTTGTACATTATGCCCCAGAAAATTAAAAACATCTGGAATATAAACTATGAAAAATTACCCTGATAAGAAGCCTAAATTATAGACGTCACTGCCCCAGTGCTGCATTAAGTCAGTGTTAATAAAAGCGTCACAAAATATCTGGTGCCATTGCTCCTGAAAATGTATTTGTTAAACTGCTTCTTGCTTGTCTCGAGTTTCACGTACAACCGGTAGTACATGTATCAGATATCGTCTTTACAGGAAAGTAGACCTGTTCTCATATATGAAGTTTCCTAAGACATCTGTTCTCTTGCGAAATGAGGATGTAAAAGCAAATCAATTAACCTAGATGGCTTTCCAATATACTTGAGCAAGCCAAGTGTAAAGACAAGGCCAGTCGAATTGATTCTGGATATACAAGATTCGAGCCTCCTCACGTTTTTTCCCCGTGGCGCAAGTCTGTTTGTCCACTTGTCAATCTTTCCGAGGCTTGCTCTTCATAACGTTTGTTTAACTCCATACCCCCCAGGTTTTTCGATGAAACATATTTGATCTTACATATTTGTCAAGTGATGGCAAGAGCCTTATGATGCTTAGCAATGGGACAACAGGGTCAACTATTGACCTGGGGCACCATATGCTTGGAATTTAGCTACCATTATATGCACATGGATTTTGTCTCCATTAACATCTTTTACATATACAATCTTCATAAATCAGTTGTCTTCCTATAAAAAAAAAAATATCCTTCCAAAATAAAGCCTACCTCGCCTTTAACAAACTCTACAGTAATCAGTAGTCCATTATCGGTACATGTAGTCTAGCCCTCTGGATGTGAGTAGTAATCATCATTTCCCTATAACTCTAATCTACTCTTTGCTTGTAGTAGGAGACCTAGCTGCTACGACTCACCCCTAGAAGAGAAGAAAAACAAAAATCAAAGACAGGACGATGCCGCTGGTACTTACCTTAAACTAAAATACTGTAACAAGAGCTGCTCACCTGTAGGTTTGCGTAAAATCAAGTCCACTCAGGGGTACAGGATCCTTGGCCAATGGAGATCTTTCCTTGTTCCTCCCAAGCACCACAAGGTAACCATAGACAAAAATGTGTGAGAGGGAAAAAAAGTGGGGCTTAACAGGTGCACTTGTAACATAATATAGTGGGAAGTCTTCATCAAGAGGTTGATACATTGATTGGACCAACTCTTTTTCATTTATGAAAACAGTTAAAATGGTAAACAAACCAATGGTATGGTTTCAGGAAACGTTTCGGGACAGTGCCCTTCATCAGACCAAAAATGCTTGGGCGTGAGTGACTGATGTATTCAGAACCTTGCAAGCAAGCTGCTGAATACATCAGCCCCTGACACCGCAGCTTTTTTGGTCTGACGAAGGGCACTCCCCGAAAAGCGTTACCATGTCAGTAAATGAATCCCAGTACTTAAAACATGCTTACACATAGTACTTTTGGCATCTTACATGATAACATGGACAATGTTATGGCTTATGTTTGTAACATCATAGTGGATGATCAATGCCAAATAAGCAGGTCCAAAATGGCCTCAAGAGTCCCCATTGACAACATCGTGGGTTCCATCCTCATACAAAGTTTCAACCAATTTAATGCCAAGAATACTGCTGAATACTATAGTATAGTTATTGTCTAAAGTGGTAAGGTTTCCAAATGAGACTACCAATACTTCTATAGTGACGATGCATAAAGTCCTGTACAGGTTATCAGCGAGAAGTTTTTAGAATAAAATACAACATTCGAGGTATAAAGTGGGGCAATTGCCTAGTGTGCCGCGTTGTATCCACTATAAACACCCCAAGTATGATACATCCGATTATGTCCCTATACATCATTCATGCAGGTACTTTACACACTGCCCATTATCTGTGGGGAATGATTTTAATAGATAATTAATATATTATTTTTGTGGTACTTTTTTATGGATATCGCTCCTTTCACTGAGCATACTCAGAAGGGAAATAGGATATTCATGTACAACAAGCTCTGTATCAAAAGCAATAGAAGCATTTCGGGTTTTGTGCAATTCCTACTGTCATCATATTATTACAAGTAGAACTATAGGAGAACCTGGACGTCGTAAGAAACTTTACTGCGGAGTGCGACTGGAGTTTTTGGCAACTTTCTATTTGTGGACGATTATATACAATATATAGAGGATAAGGCCCCTTTCACACGCACGCAAGCTTTTTTCTGTCACATATTTTGTAAAGCGCTATGGAATTTGATGGCGCTATATAGAGTATTATTATATTTCAGTGCCGTCTATACAGTACAAGACGTATATACCATATGTGAACATGTCACAGTAAGCGTATACAATGCGGTGGGTTGGCAAATGATTTTACTAGCTTGCTAAACCCCCAAATCCCTCGATACTGCATGTTTATATGGCAGCATATGATGCAAAACTGTATACATTGTGTGTTTTTTAAGCGTTCCCCTTGATCGGCACGGCATAGTGGCTGAGTGGGCAGCACTTCTGCCTTGCAGCGCTGGGGTCCTGGGTTCAAATACGACCCAGGTCAACATCTTCAAAGAGTTTGTTTGTTCTCTCCGTGTTTGCGTGGGTTTCCTCCAGGTTCGCTGCTTTCCTCCCACACTCCAAAACATACTGGCAGGTTGTTTAGATTGTGAGCCCCATGGGGACAGGGACCAATTTGTCATGCTTTGTGCAGCGCTGCGTAATCTGTGTGCACTATATAAATAAAGGATTATTATTATTATTTTATCGGGTGTATTGAATGGAAATACCTTAGAAAATAGGTCACGCTCTATATTTTTTTTACATCTTTAAGTACAGTACTGTAGGCAATACGGCCATGTAAATGACTGACTGTATTGCCCATTGTAGTGAATGTGGCCGTATGCTACCCCTATGAAAATGGTACGTCAGGGGTAGCACACGGCCGTGTGAAAGGTGTCTTAGAGTCAAAGGATAATAGTACGGGAGAAGCTGCAGCTGAATGGAGTCACTGTTGGGCCGCCCCTAGTCAGTCAATGCAAAGGTTGAGCTTTACCCCCCACCCCTCCCCTCCCAAAACCAAGCAAAAAGATAAATGAAAATTTGCCCTATGTCTGGATGATAGAGAAAGACACTGGGGCACATTTACTAAGGATCCGGGGAACGCATTTCCGGCGGGGTTTCCCCAAATTTTTCAGTTTTGCACCGCATTGAACGGGTGTTTTTGGAGGACGCAATCGGATTTTGGCACATGGGCACCAGCTTTCACGGGACAAAAATTGCGGGTCGGACGATCCAATGGATTCGGACAACGGGAGGGATTTAACATCTCAAATAGTATTGCAAGCCATGCACTTACATGCACCAAGAAGCAGATGGTGAACTCTGGCAGACCTGAGCGTGAAAGTGACACATGCAGGATATTGGGCGCACGATCTTGGTGAATCGCACCGGACTTCATCTTCGTCGGACCGTCCGGATTGGGTATCGCGACAGGACCGGGTAAGTAAATGTGCCCCACTTCTGCAGTATGCATTGGTGTTCTGTCTGGAGCATTTCTTCCTAAATAGTCAACAATCTCTCAGGAAGAGGTAGATTACCTGAAATTACATGAATATGAACACTACCTGAAAGTAGCCTCAGAACGTCTATGTACAATCACATGGAGAAAGGAATGTTCGCCATCCAGACACTTGGTGTTGGTACAAATCAGACCACATCTGTAATCATTTGTATTCCTGTCAAAGACATAACTTAATAGGAAGTTTGTCAATATCTGATGTATCCAAGTGCATTATTGATTTATTTTGTCAAAGAATATTTTGTGTATTACAATGTAATATTACATGAATTCCATCAAAGGCTATAGTTCATGTGTGCGAACTAATAAACACATTTATATAGTACATGTATACACTTAATTGCAGGTTGCTTTATTTATGACCTATTGATAGCTTAGATTTCTTTTATTAAGTTACTGTATTCACTATGCTTCATTCGATCAGTCTGCAGGCTTTACATTACACACTGGATTATCCTCACAGCTATTGGCGCTTAACTGAATTGCACTGGAAGGTTGGTGCTAAAAATATACACCACTGGCGCCACTTGTTGGCGAAGCAGCAGTAGTACAACTACACATTTTCTAACTATGTTATAACATATACATTATAGCCGTCCCTGGTTAGAACCACTAAATACAGGTGACACACAGACTAAGTTTTATTCTGGGTCAAAAGGTAAGATTTCCTGGATATAGAAGTATTACATTAATTTACAATGAAATAAAATTATATATATATATTATACATATACATATATATTTGTAGGAAAGAGGCAGCGGCGTTGTGGCACGCCTTTTTCAAGCATAAAGTGCAATGTGCATGTCCAAACATTTAAGGACCAAGCAGGTAGCTGATTGGTCAGGGTACATAGTGACAATAAATATGATACACAATAAAAATCAATACATATTTAAAAAAGATACATTGGGTAAACAAACATAGTATAAAGTGCTAAAATACAGTCCTCCCACCGGTGTCTCGACCCCGCCCACGTCTCCTCCTCTTCATTCATGTATAATCGGTGGCTCGTCTCCATCCACCTGTTTTTGAGCGCCAACCAGAAGTGAGAATGCCAACCGGAAGTGACGTCATCTACGAGCCGGAAGTGACGTCATCTACGAACCGGAAGTGATGTCAGTTAAGATCAGGGCAGACCTATTCCAAGAAGCATCAAAGTGCAGTAAATGCATAGAGGTGTGTATGAATCAAAAAACAAAATTGTATGGATCTTGGCGGTACCTGTAGTGAGTACATAGTGGTTAATGCTCACTCTATGGACTGCCTGCCCGTCGGGGGTGGGGCTGATCAGAATGACCAGCCCGTTTCCTTTCAGGAATACGGTAGTGGTACCAAGGTCCAAAGTTGCATATATTGGGAAATTCCACCTCAATGCGAAGAAAATGTTGGTGGATGGAGCGAGTGGACCGGTGATCAGATGGAGACGTGGAAGAGAGATCGTCAGTCGGATGGGGGTGGTAGTAAAGGGACGTATCTAACGTAAAAAGAGAAAAACACATTAGATTGGACATAAGGGTATCTCCCAGTGTGGGTCTACAACTATGATTATGAGAAATAAAGATATGCAGTATACAGTTGATACGAAGCCATATAAGAACAGATCATAACTCAAATGACACTGGTAAGGTTATACTCTATGTTAAGACCATGTGGTTGTAGAGTGTTGAGTCAGTGAATCCACATCAGTTCGCGTTTTCTCAATAATAGACTTCTATCCCCACCTCTTCTCAAGGGGGGAATGTGGTCAATGAGTGTGAAACGAAGTTGGGAGTCAAGGTGTCCAGCCTCACAAAAGTGTCGGCTGACGGGTAAGTCCCGTTTACCCTTTCTGATAGTATACTTATGATGTGTTATTCTCACCTTGAACTCATTGGTCGTTTCCCCGATGTACTTTAAACCACAAGGGCAGCTCAGCATGTATATGACAAACTCACTATTGCATGTCAAATAGTGACGTATTTTGTAGGTACGTCCAGAGTGGGAAAAAGTTTCCCCTTTTATCATAAGAGCAGTTTATGCAAGATCTGCAGGGAAAACTGCCCGTGCGGACATTGCCCAATAGCCCCCTTTGGACCGGGGTTCTTAATGGTCCAATGTCAGATTTGTCAATGCGGTCACCGATGTTTCTGGCGTGGCGGTAAGATATTAGTGGGGGGTTTCTATATTCAGGGACACCGGATGGTTCTCTGGATAGTATCCCCCAGTGTTTTTTTATGATCGATGTGACCCGATCACTTTTGTCTGTGAATGTCGAGATGAATGGAATTCTGTTGGGACCTGGCGTTTTATTCTTGGGTAATAAAAGGTCCTCTCTATCATGGTTCCCGGCCAAAGTCATGTTCTTGTGGATGATTTTTTTGGGGTACCCCCTCTGTAGAAACTTATCAGTCATTTTCTTGGCATTGTTTATGTATTTTTCTTCCGTATTGGAAATTCTCTTAATCCTGAGAAACTGGCTCAGGGGTAAGGAATTCATCATCGGGCGTGGGTGAGTACTGTCATAGCGGAGTAAAGTGTTTTTGTCCGTTGGTTTGATGAAAAGGTCAGTAGACAGTGTGTTACCCTCAAGTGTGACTGATACATCTAGGAACTGGATGTTCGAGTCTGAATGTACAACAGTGAATTTGATGTCATCGTCAATAGAATTTAGGTAGGAGTGAAATGTTAAGAGGTCCTCAAGAGTGCCTGTCCATAGGAGGAAGACATCGTCTATGTATCTCCACCACCTCAGAACACGCTGGAAGTGGTGGGACACATAGACGAAGTCCTCCTCCAATACCAATACCCAATGTATCTTTTTTAAATATGTATTGATTTTTATTGTGTATCATATTTATTGTCACTATGTACCCTGACTAATCAGCTACCTGCTTGGTCCTTAAATGTTTGGACATGCACATTGCACTTTATGCTTGAAAAAGGCTTGCCACAACGCCGAAACGTTGCACATGGAATAAACGCTTCACCCTTTTCCACGTACTTTGGAGTGCTGCCTCTTTCCTACAAATATCTTGACGGACCCCAGCCAAGGGTCCTACGGCTGCTGCACCCTCGCCTGCCTGTGCTGCTTCAGAATTTCAATTTTAAGGAACAACATGCTTACATTTATACAGGAAAACATTTTTTTTATAACATCCAATTGAATGATTATACACTCACCGGCCACTTTATTAGGTACACCTGTCCAACTGCTCATTAACACTTAATTTCTAATCAGCCAATCACATGGCGGCAACGCAATGCATTTACGTATGTAGACATGGTCAAGACAATCTCCTGCAGTTCAAACCGAGCATCAGTATGGGGAAGAAAGGTGATTTGAGGCCTTTGAACGTGGCATGGTTGTTGGTGCCAGAAGGGCTGGTCTGAGTATTTCAGAAACTGCTGATCTACTGGGATTTTCACGCACAACCATCTCTAGGGTTTACAGAGAATGGTCCGAAAAAGAAAAAACATCCAGTGAGCGGCAGTTCTGTGGGCTGAAATGCCTTGTTGATGCCAGAGGTCAGAGGAGAATGGGCAGACTGGTTCGAGCTGATAGAAAGGCAACAGTGACTCAAATCGCCACCCGTTACAACCAAGGTAGGCAGAAGAGCATCTCTGAACGCACAGTACGTCGAACTTTGAGGCAGATGGGCTACAGCAGCAGAAGACCACACCCGGTGCCACTCCTTTCAGCTAAGAACAGGAAACTGAGGCTACAATTTGCAAAAGCTCATCGAAATTGGACAGTAGAAGATTGGAAAAACGTTGCCTGGTCTGATGAGTCTCGATTTCTGCTGCGACATTCGGATGGTAGGGTCAGAATTTGGCATCAACAACATGAAAGCATGGATCCATCCTGCCTTGTATCAATGGTTCAGGCTGGTGGTGGTGGTGTCATGGTGTGGGGAATATTTGTGTGATGCCATCATGTCAATATGGACCAAAATCTCTGAGGAATGCTTCCAGCACCTTGTTGAATCTATGCCACGAAGAATTGAGACAGTTCTGAAGGCAAAAGGGGGTCCAACCCGTTACTAGCATGGTGTACCTAATAAAGTGGCCGGTGAGTGTATATGTCAATTATATTAGATGAAATGAAATGTCAGTGCCCAGATGATAATACCCCTTTAAGACATTCAGGTCTATAATATCCAATAAGAATTACAGCACAGTTTACCATTTGCAATGATACCCACAGCAACTTGACAGGGCCATCCAACCGCATAGAGCAGCGACTGCCCATCTGCTTACTTTTTACAGCGCTCTGGAAGTGGGAATTTAATGAATATCAGACCATAACAAAATATCCACTTTTATATGGTTCTTATAATGTTAGGACCACATGAGCAAGGAACAAGCCCGTGCCAGCACAAATGTAGTATATTTTATATTAGTATAATACAACAAGGTAAATGCCTATATAAAATGTCCTATAGTCTAACAAACGCCTCAAGCGTCTCTGTGTAATTATTCTCCAGTAAGAACTCCCAGCCAACCTCTTCTGCTCTCACTAATTAGAAAGTTTTGTAAAGGTCTAAAAAGGAGGAAACAGATGGGAACTTGATGCTCCATCTTTCCAGGCAAGACTCGAAGGACAGCAATACCTTATATATTGGGATACTGGACATTAGTAATTGCTTGGCTATCTAGTCAACCCATTAAGGACGACCAGGCCAATGAAGCATCATTTTAGACAATATTAAAACTTTTAGTCCAATGCCAAAAGTCAATAAGAAAGTTGTTTTTTTAGTTTTTTTGATAATTTGATAATTAGACAGTGCCTATATGGTCAAATCATGTGTTTAGATTGGATCCTATGCCTCATCCCTAAAGACCTAACCCTGTTACTGAGTCAAGAATACAGGCAGTCCCGGGGTTACATACAAGATAGGGTCTGTAGGTTTGTTCTTAAGTTGAATTTCCAATACACAAGGGATGCAGTATAGAAAGCAAGGATGGCACACACCAAGCTGTAGATGTAGATATCTTCTTCTTTTATTAAATAAAGTACATATACTCACATAATAAGTGCAAGGTAGGGAGCTGAACGCCCATTAGAGGGCAACGGCCGTTTAGTGCTCTGCTGCGCTTCTTCCGGCCTTAAGTTGAATTTGTATGTCGGAACTGTATATTTTATCATTGTAATCCTAGCCAGAACTTTTTTGGTCTCTGTGACAATTGGATTTTAAAAATGTTGGATTGTCATAAGAAGCAGGATTAACAATAAAGCTTCATTACAGACACCTGTGATAACTGTTATAGATGTTTATTATAGCCTAGGACTAAAGTACAAGAAATTACCAATATCCAGAGGTCCGTTTGTAACTAGGGGTCGATGTAAGTCGAGTATTCTTAAGTAGGGGACCGCCTGCATAAGGATACCTACTAAAACTTTAATAAATCATTGTAAGGCCCCTTTCACACTTGCGTTGCAGATCACGTCAGAGTTTGATCAGGGTGCGATCAGGGTTTGGTCAGTGAAAAACGCACATTAAGGCCCCTTTCACACTTGTGTTCTTCACGCGCGTTTTCTGCGCGTGCTTTTGACGTGCAGGACTTGCATTGCACTCTGACCTATTGTAATCAATGGGTCTTTTCAGACTTGCATTTTTTTTCATGCACACACGCGCGTTTTTAACGCGCGTTTAAATCTCGACATGCTCTACTTTTGCAAGTCACGCGCGTGAAAAACGCACCATACAAGTCTATGGAGACGCATCAAAAATGCATTGCACTCTGAGACACTTGCAAGTGCAATGCGTTTTTCACGCATCAATTGCCATAGAAAAGATAGAGCTCAGTCCTGAGTCCATTTCATGTGCATTACCTGCGCGTGAAAAACTGAGACACTGAACAAACTCTGACTGAAAACTGATTGCACTCTGATGCAAAATGTGCGTTTTTCACTGACCAAACACTGATCGCACCCTGATCAAACTCTGATGTGATCTGCAACGCAAGCGTGGAAGGGGCCTTAGCCTCCCTAAATACAAACGCGTGTATCTCTGGCCATGGTCAATGTGACGTCCTCTAATGTGATGTCACGTGATGTCCTGTCATGTGCCAATGACCGTAAACTAGAAAAGCGGCAAACATAGAACCTGTTCTGCGTTTTGCAGATCGGGGAATAGACTCACACACAGGGGCATGCAGGGGCACCCCCGCTATGAGGGGAGTTGAGACCCTCTCCTCAGGCGACGCCCCCTGCTTGATAAAGAAGTGGCACACCGATTACGCAGCGCTACACAGAGCTTGCCTGATCAGTCCCTGTCGCCACGGGGCTCACTATGCTCACACACACACATTTATGTACACTATTTATACTCGGATACATACAGTATATACACATCAAATACATGCACATATAGTATATTGTTAGGGGTTAGGCTCGGGATCGTCGTCTCCTGGGGTAGCAGGCAACAGCACTCCAGTAAATTCACTGTTCACACTGTGCGATTTGAGTACAACTGACCGCAGCCAGTTATATTCGGCAGTGATACAAAATATAGAAACCATCAAAATAAAGCCTATGCCTCTCAGGCACCAACATAGATGATCCCTACCTCACCTGGTGCAGGCCTACTGCCCAGCACCACAAAAATGTATATCAGTTCACTATTGCCTTTCGCACGGCCTGTCTCTTCCCCACGGGGAGCCATTGTAGGAAGTCTGCACCAGGTAATTATGCAGGACTTCCAGCTGGATGACAATTACTCCTCAGTAATCACCCAGCTTTCCCACATCCATCCAGCTTTCCATTGGGCCACATATTCATCCTACACCCAAATCTACTGTAGCGGTAGCTACCCTGCCACAATATATACATCATATTGTTACACATACAGTCTATACACACACCACACAGTATTATCACACCATATACACTATTAGCACACCATATACAGCATAAACAGAAATTCATACAGTATATATACACCATATATGCCTACAGTACCATATACAGACATATAGCATCTACACATACCCATAGTTCCCAACCGTTCCAATTTTGCCGGGAAAGTCCCGTTTTTCTTACCTCTGCCCGCGCATAGTAAATACTTTGAAAGCCTGAACTGATAGTACAGAATGGCTTTTACAGACATCGGGTAGGGAATCCTTTTCAGAGAAGTGTCGGGGGCAGGGAATCCTTTTCAGAGAAGTGTCGGGTTAGCGGAGAGCAGGGACCACGTCATCAGGTTCAGATCTCTATCCATATATGGTCACTACATCTCCTAGGGTTCCCCAGAGCAGGCATCGGGCAGGGAATCCTTTTCAGAGAAGTATCGGCTTAGCGGAGAGCAGGGACCATATCATCAGGTTCAGATCAGCATCTGTCCATATATGGTCTTCAGGGCTTCCCCAGACACAAGGCTTTATTTAATTAAATAAAGTTTTATCCAGGCTGAGATTCGAACCTGGGACCCTCTGCACTGTAGACAGGAGCCTTAACTAACTGAGCTATAAGCCCAGTGATACAGAGCTCAGGATTTCTGGTAACTAAGAAGTGTTATCTGCCACTGTTACACTGACACAGACTTAATGCACTGATATATAGAGAGGGATCTTCTCAGAGATTATTATTGTAATTATTGAGACTTATTATTATTAGAAATGTTATTATTTTTATTATTATGGAGACGATTATTAATAATAGTAAAAATAATAATAATCATCTCCATAATAATAATCATCATCTCCACAATAATAATAGTCTCAATAATAATAATAATAACAATAATAGTCGCAATAATTACAATCATCTCTGAGAAGATCCCTCCCTATATACCAAGGCATTAAATCTGTGTCAGTGTAACAGTAGCAGTCACAGGGCTTAGCTACCAAAATTCTAGAACTAGATAGTCACTGAGATTATAGCTCAGTGGGTTGGGGCACTGTGTCATTATTGTTCATGGACACTGCAGGTTCTAGATTCAAGTCCCAGTCAGGATAATTTTATTTTATTTTTTTATTGAGATGATTTTTATTATTATAATATGGTTAAAATTTGGGGCGTGGCCAGGGAGTGATTGGGGGTGTGGCTTAGGGAGATCGCCGAGATTTTGTCCCTCTTTCCCTTTCACAAATGTTGCGAGGTATGCATACCTATAGTATATACACCCTACACACACATACATACAGCATACATACAGTATATACACACCATACACCAGGGGTCAGGAACCTTCTTGACTGAGAGAGCCATTAACACCACATATTTTAAAATGTTATTCCGTAAGAGCCGTACAATATGCACATGCCCCCAGTAGATTGGTAGTCTTAGTGTCAAGGGTCCCCCTGCAATCTACTTCTCGGATCGAAGGGACACCCGTGCCCCTCTCCTTTCCGAACTCACTCACTTCTCCACGTTCCTGCTACCGTCCCGGCTGGCCAGCGCGCCGGCACCCACAGATTTAAAGGGCCAGCTCGTCACTGATTGGCGCTACCCACTTCCCAGGTTCCTATAAAGACGGCGGCTCCCAGCATTCACTGCTAGATCTTAGTTCTTCATGCCTTTGTGGAAGCTTTCCACAGTGTTTCCTTCCCAATTATTGACCTCCCGTTGTGACCTTGGACCTGTTGTTGATTCTGCTCTTTCTGCCAGCCCTGACCTCCTGACCGTCCCCGACCTCGCATCATTGCCACCTGCCTTGACCGTCTGCCTGTTTGTGACCACGAGGCTGCCTAGAGATCCTGTGTCTTGACCTTGGCTGCCACCGTGGACAAGTTGCACCTGTGGAATTACCTGATTGTACCACGCTGTAGCAAGACCATCCTGCTTTGCAGCGTGCTCTGCTGCCACTTTGATTCCAGTCCAAGGTGTCTGCTTATATCATCATCCGCGGTGGTCCAGGGGCTTACTACTCCAAATCCTGACACCCACCACATGCCTCCCAGTAGATAGGTAGCCACAGCAAAAAAAAAAAAAACGAATATTCACTTCCCAGCACTCCCTGCAGCCAGCTCCCCATTAGGGCAGCGATGGCACCTGGGTTGCGCAAAGGACGTTGGCAGCGGTAACATAGCTGCCTGTGTCCAGTGATCAGCCTAAGAGACACAGCAGCCATCACTATTTATTAAAGATCTGCCTGAGAGCCAGATGCAGCCAACAAAAGAGCCACATCTGGCTCCCGAGCCATAGGTTCCCTACCGCTGCCATACACTATATACGCAACATTTCATATCTGAGCTGCTGTGGAAGATGTGCACTGTTATATACTTATTATACTGTACAATGTGCAGCATGATAATGATGCACATCCTCCATTCTTTAGTGTGCCAGGTTGGATGCTGGGGCCCCCTGATACTGCAGGCCCCAAAGCAGCTGCTATGGCTGGATACACATCATACACCATGTTCAGATGGTAATTATACATCCATTAATACAGTCTCTTGTTTAGTTGCAAACCATTTTCCAGCAGTGGGCCACAGCATGCAAACCTACTAGTTCAGGTAATTTGATGTGTTACAGTCATGCACATGCATGGTTACTCACACCCCTGAAATGTCTAGTAACTGTCAAATACCATCCTGATTCATTCATTCATAAGGCTACATTCACACAGACGTGTGCCCGCCATACCGTAGCACAGCAGGCACACGTCGGCACCGGGGAGAGGAGGGGGGGTGAGCACCGCTCACCCCCGCCCCTCTCCATTTCAGCAAATGGCGCATGCCCATTGCCGGTTATGGGGGATGTTTACTGTTTGCATAATGTTTTTTTTACTCTGGTAATTCTGACAATTAACGTTACTATTTCTGGCTTTTATTTGGCGCAACTTGCACCTTTTTTGTATTATTTTTTCATCCTTACATGAAAGAAACTTGCTAACGCCTATGTTTTGCTGGCATAGTTTTGCGCCTTTTTTGGAAACATTCAGACAATTTGTGACAAAAATGGTGTAAATACAAACAAGAACAACTGCCCTGCTAAGATAAATAAGGTAAAACCTCAGGCAACATCTTCTCTAGCTTTTTACAACCTAAGGCTACATTTACACTGCCGTTGCACGGCGTACTGTAGAACGCCAGGCACACGGCAGTGCCGGGGAGAGGAGGATAGCGCCGCTCACCCTCGCCCCTCTCCATAGAAATATATGGCGCACGGCACGGTATTCCGGAGACAGATAGAAAGATAGGACATGTCCTACGTGGTACCACTCCCGTTGGGCGCCGTGCACCCATTGCCGTCTATGGGGGATGTATATCAGCCATATATACGTCAGCCATATATACATCCCTCATGCGGCAGTGTGAATGTAGCATAAGAAATAAGCGCAAAAAAGGTGCAACTAAACAGGAAAAAATAAACACTAATATTAATGACCCCCAATGAGGTAGAATGTGGGGGGGGTGCGAAAATTACATGACAGCTGTCAAAGAACATTAATGACCTTCCTTCACAAGGACTGAGCCTTTGAGACATGACAAAGTCCTTATTAAACCATTGACCATTATCACCCTGTCATTTGAAACTGGAGCAAATTATAAATAGTTATTTTCTGCAACCCATTTGGGATCATGTACCATTATATCTTTCATCCATGTGACATAGGCCTGCGCAAAGTGCAATACCCACTGCCCCTGAAGCCGTGATTTAACCTCTTCTTAAAGGACTGAGTGACAGTCAAGACCAGGTCATTTTTGTGCCACATGAAAAATAAAAACTGTTTTATTCAGTGGATTAACTTAAAGTTGAAGAGGCCTCATCTAAAGAGAATTATATATCTCATATACAAAGCGGAGTGTGTGTATGTATGTATGTATGAATGAATGTCTGCTATAGGAATCTGCACTGTTGCATTTAAAAATCACAATTTTACACAGCCACTCTCTGTGTCTCAGGAAACACCATCAACTCTGTTTTTAGCAGAAATTTTCACCCCGCGCTCTCCAAAATCCACTTATTAACCACCATATAAAGAAGCCATTGTCTGCTGCTGCAGCAGCAGTTGGAAGCTGAGCCGTGATTGGTTGCTGTTCTGCCTCAGGTCATTAATATGAGCTCTGACCTTTGATTGGCTTTTACAGGCAAAGAGTACAAGACAACTTATGTGTGTGGTAATATAGATATGGATACAGAGATAGGAGGAGATTTATCAGAAATGTCTGTTCCAGTTGACCGTGGTAACTAATCAGAAATCAGATGTCATTTTATAAACAGCTGTGGAAAATGAAACTTGAGCTCTGATTCACTTCTGATAAATCCACTCATAGACAAACTGACAGAAACAAATACAGAGACGGTCAGATATAATCAGAGACAGACAGTCTGAGAAAGTCAGAGACAGACACGGAAACTGTCAGGGACAGACAGAGAGAAACAGTCGGAGACAGAAAGACACAGACAGACACTAAAAAAAAAATGTTCAGAGACAGTCAGAGATAGATCCATTTGATTTTGTTATGGCTAAGAACAGTGATTTATTATCCCGGGCAACACAGGGAGCTATAGCTAGTATAGAATATATATTAAATATATGATAATATGCATTATCAATTAACTGCTCAATTAAATATTTTATGAATAGTTGATTTTATGATTGAAATATTTTATTGCCTATTAGTTCATAGATGAAAAGGGTGTTTCAATGTTATTATGTAAAATTATTAATAATTTTAATTTTAATTAATAATTAATATTATTAATTCATCTATATAAAAAGGTGTTCAGTTACCAGTGATTATACAGATGAAACCAGAAGCTTACTTAGGCTATATTAAAAAAAAAAAAAAAATTACCACTAATTGGATTTCTGGTAGATGGCAATGAAAGAAAGGATTCCCTGCCTCACCAGGGACAAGAAACAACAAGAATCCAATAAAAGGGGATCCTCCCAAACAAACTTATATACGAGAACTTTTACTATAAAAACCTTAAAGGGGTTTTCCCATTTAAACAAATTCTCAAATCTCAACCCTCTAGTGATCTTAACACAATAAAGATAATTTGTAACCCTTTACTTCACAATTTTCCTTTGTTTTAACTCATATGACTCCCTAGGCTGGTCAGTGCAAAATCCCATGGTGTGGGTGGGGACTCTCCAAGTAGACAGATTATTATCTGTCTAGTTCTGTGGGGTGACAATGTGGTTAGATTACCAAGGTACAGGTTTATATACAGTTTCATTTACCTTCTGAACTTTCACTAGTATCTGACACATAGAAATGGAGATGAAACAGATGATGAGATCCAGTAGATGCCTAAAACACACAATGACACAGTCAGCTTTCCTACTACATCTCCGCAATTGCACAACACACGAGATCTGCTGTGCCTCCACAGATCATGAACATATCTGTCTGTAGCTTGTAGTACTTCTCATGCTGTTGCGGCAGGAAGTCAGTGTATGTGTCAGTGTGAGCTCCTTCCTGGACTGCAGGGGGGCGGAGCTAGAGTGCTGGTAGCAGAGAGAGAAACTCGGCTCCACTGCCGTCACACAGAAATCCGAGATGGCACCTGACCCCAAGTCAAAAGTTACAGGGTTGTGTCTAGAGCACAACTGAAATTGTGTACAGCAGGACTGATAGAGACAGGTTGGTCCCCGAACAATGTTCTCATCCATGTACACCTTCTTGTTGTGTTTGAGAGGGCTGCTGCCTTGGTTGGCTGAAAGTTTTAAAATATCCGCCAAGTAGTTGGTGGCTTGCTTGAGAAGTGGCAGGTTTGCCAGGATCTCTTCTCTTGGGGTACCTTTTGCAATGCATTCCTCAAAATTCTCTAGGCACAAGCTCATACATCTAGCTGTACGGATAGCCGCAATCCCTGGTCTTAGAGTAACAGTGTGGGTTTTCCAAGATCTTCCCAGAAGAGTCTCCGTTTTTTGTTTTTTTTTTGTCTATAGGGTCTTTGAGCAGGCCCGTATCCTTGAACGGTAAAGACCCTTTACTAGAAATTCCGATGTCCACCTATGTTATCTTTTGGTATCAGTTTTGGGTGTCTTTTACTGCAAAATGATATTTCTGTAACAGTTGGTCTCTTCTCTGGATCCTTCCACTTCCTAGAGATAAGCCCCACTACGTTTTTATGAATTGGAAAAACAAGTGATTTCTTAGAACCTTAGAACATACAATAATTTACTGAGAGCGGTTCTACAGGATCATCCATGATCATCGCCACGTGCACCATTTTGAAGAACTTGTTGACATCTAATGAAGGTTAAAGGTGCATCTTCGTCCTCCTCTAAATCAATCTCTCCTTCCACCACCACCATGTCTGTTTGTTACTTTGAGGAGTAACATCCGTTGATGTTGACGCCGTTGGTTCGGATACTTTTGACTTATTCACGGCCGTGACAACATCATTATGAATTATAAATGTTGGTAATCATAGCTGACACAAAACAGGAGAGCTTTATTCGGTTTTCAAATAATGAGAAAAATATGCATATGTGTCTTTCACATTGTGTATGTAAACTTTTGTATACGGGCGTTCCCCTACCTAAGGGCACCTGACTTACAGACAACCCCTAGTTAAAGAAGGACCCCTCTGCTCACTGTGACCTCAGGTGAAGCTCTCTGGATGTTTTACTATAGGCCCAGACTGCAATGATCAGCTGTAAGGTGTCTGTAATGAAGATTTATTGATAATCCTTGAGAACATTGCAGCAAAAAAAAATTTAAAACACCAATTGTCACTGGGGCAAAGAAAAAAACATTTTTGTCTGGATCTACAATTCTAAAATATACAGTTTTGACTTGCATACAAATTCAACTTAAAAACAAACCTATGGAACCCATCTTGTACGTAACCCGGGGACTGCATGTACAGTATAATTTGACAGCTGTATGGGAGAACAATGCACATCAAAAATAAGAGTTTTCTGCATTTGGATAAATTTAAGGCTGTAATCTTCTAGCTCTATTTTCCTGTATGTAACACTTGGTGTTACACATCACTTTGTTGTGTATGTAGTTTAGCCATTTATAACGTTACCAAATGCCATTAACCCTTACCCACACCGCCCTCTTGTGGTCAAAATAATCTACACATGAACTTAGCCTTCAAAAAAGTTGAATGGAGAGGTCTGTAATTTTTGTAGTTATATTACAACTATTAGAGACAAAATATAGAAAGAAAAAAACAAAAAATCATATTTTTTTTAAAAATAAGTAAAGTGGTTGTTCACTTTCAGCTAATAATTGATGTTTTTTGTGAAAGGAAAAGTTTTCCAATATACTTTCTGTATCAATTCCTCCAGGTTGTCTAGATCTCTGCTTGCTGTCCTGCTATAGAAAGCCTCTATGCTTACTTCCGGTGGATAGAAATCTGTCCATGGTCATGCAATGGACAATCAGGTACACGGGCCGTTGTATAACTTTATTAGACAAACAATATCCAGTAGTTGCTGAAAGTGGACAACCCCTTTAATTTACATTTTATGTATATTTTATAATTGTAGATCCAGACCAAAAATTTTTTTACCCCAGTGACAATTGGAGTTTCCAAATTTTTTGCTATAATTGGACCAAGGATTATCAATAAAGCTTCATTACAGACACCTTACAGCTGATCATTGCAGTCTGGGACTATAGTAAAGAATTCAGAAAGCTTCACCCGAGGTCACAGTGGGCAGAGGGGTCGTCTGTAAGTCAGGTGTCCTTAAATAGGGGACCACCTGTACAATAAACACCCACATAGGGAAAAAAATGTATATATAACAAGAGAAAAAAAAATCTTGCAAAAAAAACCCACAATAATAAAAGACTGTGCCAGCCCAAATAGGTTCTGCTCTGTCTTTTGTGGATCAGACAGTCAGCTTATGCAAGGTGACCACACAATCGACAGCCTTATGCACTAGCCCATACAACTGAATGAGAGGGGAGCGTGCCAACTTTAAAACAAAAAAAAAAAAACAGCAAGCCCACATTGAAAAAAAACCTTTTGTGCATATTGTCTAATATTGGTTTTCCAAGTTAATAGTAATTGGATTAGCAAAAAAAAAAAAACATCCATTTCTTTTAAAACTATTGTAATATACACAGGAATGTCTGGTAGGGGGCAGGAGCGCATGACAAAGGCGCAGGTTTCTACCCATGATCCCAGATAAAATTTGCCAAGAACCATACACGATCTTTCTGGAGCAAAAGCAGCTGTGACAACCTTGTCAGGTGATTTATAATAACAGACAAGCAAGTCAGGTGCTCCAGACATTCCCTCAGATGTTTATAGCCCATAATTGTAGGTTTTTTTGCTCAAGTGACTTTGGAAATTCCAGTACATGAACATGGAGACCTAATCATACATTAAGGGAAATCTACCATCAAAATCGATCATGATAAACCATGGGCATTACTCATAGATCCAGGCATCGGGGCTGTAGTAATCGTCTTATATTTGTTATCCATGGCCTCATTCCTTTGAGAATAAACTCCAAAATTATGCTAATGACCCTGGGCTTCTACCCAAGCCCCTATGTGATCTGGCTTTACAGGCTGTTACACTGTCTCACCCTGCTCCCTCATCCCGGGTTTTGGGTTTTTCAGCACAGAGTACATACAGTATGTGTGAATATGAGGGAATGCAAGTGCTCAATAAATTAGATTATCAGCAAAAAGTTTTTTTCTTAATTAAAAAAGTTATTACAAACCGTGTTTATTTATGTTAACCCCTTTCTGACAAGGCCTTAAAGGGCTTTACTGACCAGAGAATTTCTAACAAATTTTCATACTTAACCCCTTAACGCTCTGCGCCGTAGCTCTACGGCGCAGAGGTATAAGGGCTGTATGAAGAGGGCTCACGGGCTGAGTCCTCTTCATACAGAGGTGGGGGTTTTTGCATATTGCACAAAACCCCCACCGCTAATAACCGCGGTCGGTGCTTGCACCGATCGCGGCTATTAACCCTCTAAACGCCGCCCGCAAAGTCGCGGGCGGCGTTTAAAAGACGGCGGCGCGTGGGCGCCGCCATCTTTTTTTCGATCGCCACGCCCCCGAACGTCATCGGGGGGCGGCGATCGGTTGCTATGGTAGCCTCGTGTCTTCTTTTGACACGAGGCTATCTGGCAGCTGCAGATTCGTTACAATGAGCCAGTGGCTCATTGTAATGAATGTGCTGCAAAAATGCCATATATTGCAATACAGAAGTATTGCAGTATATGGTAGGAGCGATCTGACTATCTAGGGTTAATGTACCCTAGATGGTCTAAAAGATAGTGAAAAAAAAAATAAAAAAAAAAGTTTAAAAAATAAAAAAAATTAATAAAATATTAAAAGTTCAAATCACCCCCCTTTCCCTAGAACGGATATAAAACATAATAAACAGTAAAAATCACAAACATATTAGGTATCACCGCGTCCCAAAATGCCCGATCTATCAAAATATAAAAACGGTTACGGCCGGCGGTGACCTCCGAGGCGGGAAATGGCGCCCAAATGTCCGAAATGCGACTTTTACACCTTTTTACATAACATAAAAAATGAAATAAAAAATGATCAAAATGTCGCACAGACCTCAAAATGGTAGCAATGAAAACGTCGCCTCATTTCGCAAAAAATGACCCCTCCCCCAGCTCCGTGCGCCAAAGTATGAAAAAGTTATTAGCGTCAGAAGATGGCAAAAAATTTTTTTTCTTTTTTGTACACATTCGTTTAATTTTTTAAAATGTATTAAAACACAATAAAACCTATATAAATTTGGTATCACCGCGATCGCACCAAACCAAAGAATAAAGTAGGCATGTTATTTGGAGCGAAGAGTGAAAGTCGTAAAAACTGAGCCCACAAGAACGTGACGCACGTGCGGTTTTTTTTCAATTTTTCCACATTTGGAATTTTTTTTCAGCTTCGCAGTACACGGCATGTTAAAATAAATAACATTACGGGAAAGTAAAATTTGTTACGCACAAAATAAGCCCTCACACAGGTCTGTACACGGAAAAATGAAAAAGTTATGGATTTTTGAAGTTGGAGAGCGAGAAATGAGCCGGAAAACCCTCCGTCCTTAAGGGGTTAATAATAATAATTCTTTATTTATATAGCGCACACAGATTACGCAGCGCTGCACAAAGCATGTCAAATTGGTCCCTGTCCCCATGGGGCTCACAATCTAAACAACCTAACAGTATGTTTTGGAGTGTGGGAGGAAACCAGAGGACCCGGAGGAAACCCACGCAAACACGGAGAGAACATACAAACTCTTGGCAGATGTTGACCTGGATGGGATTCGAAGCCCAGGACCCCAGCGCTGCAAGGCGTTTTTTTATGACACATGGGAATAGTTAAAAATTGTTTTTTTAAAAAAAAAAAAAAGTAGTTAAGCTACCTTTTTGAATTTTTAGTTTTTTTTTTTTTTTTTTAGGAGGTTATATTTACAAAAACTGGAGAGAAATATACTTTTTTGTAACGTATGCTATATAGTTTTTTCAGTTTTCAAATTAACTTAAAATGACCATTATAATTTTATTCCCCAGTGTGCGACGGTCCTTTTGATATATTATATGTATAATCTGGGGTAAGCAGGGCAACTATGGCAGTGGTTTTTATAGTGTAGCAGGTGTTTTTTTTTTTTGCTTTTTTTTTAAATTAGAGAATAAAAGACATTTTTACACCTGTAACTGTGGCTTCCTTAAGAGCCCTGGTGGGGCAGATGTTGGATCAGAAATGGACTGGGTCTGATCTTACCCAGCAGCTCTGATTAACCCCTACAGACCCATTGGTCATGTGACCACCAAGTCTGTATTGTAGGCAGCAGGGCAATCGCTCTACCTCGGCGCGATGCTGTGAGGAGTGGAGAAGCGGTAATAAACCGAATCTTCCTTCTCCCGATTAGCACGGGAGCAGAAGAAAACTGCAGCAATGTCAAAAGACACCGCTGCAGACTCAGGACCCACCCTAAGGTCCGCCACGCCAGAGCCCAGACCTCTCCATACAAGGTGGGTGTTTGCTGCATATTACTGACAAAAATGTGAATACTGCTTGCACATGTATTTATGAAGTGTCTGCACCAGTATTGTGTCGCGGCTGCACTGTGCCCAACACACCAAAAATTCTGCACTTTTACTATAGCGACTCAACAGGATTGTGCCGCACCCTCTATGTTAAAGGTGCACTGAAAAAAAGTTGGTGCACTCGGAGCATTAATGGGCTGCGTTGTATGTGCAACCAATGACACAATACTGGTGAAGCTCCATCTGGCCAACAATGGGAAATTTTATGAAATTTTTTTTTAAGCTGTTAAACACACACACACAGGAAATTCGTTATTGCTGGGACCAAAGAAAGGCCAGGAGCCACTGCACCTGCCATGCCACCACTTTCACAGGTAGCATGGCCACGTGGGGGGGGGGGGGTGGGGGGGATCTTGAGGTGTGGAGCAGCCTTACACCCTGAGCTCACAGAAGTTACACCACACCCCAGTAGCCTCTGCTGCTAATTAGCATAAAGATAAAAAAAAAGTATTAAAACACAAAAATAATAAAAGCTAAATTAGGGAGGAGTTAGATTTGGCTAACCTACAAGCAGGTTTCCTGGCAGTACATTTAATTAAAATGTGATGTAAGGAACCCCCCTTCTTCCCTACAACACAATGACACAGTATAGATTAGCGGTTCTTAGGTTTTGCAGCAGGTTCCTGCTTCACATTATACTGATGCCCAAAGTTCAGTCCATGAAACAAACACCGCACTGTCCAGATCTATAACTTTCCTGTGATTCAGTCTACATTTATCCACATCTATCAAAAACAGTGCAAACAGAACTATGTGCAGTTTACCTGTGTAGCATGCAGGGGGCTCCAAATTCATGAATGCGGCGCCCCCTGCAGTGCTCTGGACGTGTGTACCATTGTTTTTTGTTTTGTTTTGGTTTTTTTTTTTGGGGGGGCACTTTGTTCATGCTGCAGAATTGAGGAGTGCCTTCTGACTGAGCATTAATACACGCCTTTAGGAGCACATTTTTCCTATCTTATATGACACAGTGCAGCTGCCAAACTGGCGCAGAAACTTTATAAATACATGTGCAAGCAGATTGCACAAAAAAAAAAAAAACACACACACATGTAAAAAGTTGGACATAAAACGGGATAAATCTGGACTATTATCTTTGAAACATCCCACCACATAAAAGTTTAACATTTATACTAAAACTGAAGACATCTACCATCAAAATCCAGCATGATAAACCATGGACATTACTCATAGATCCAGGCACCGTGACTGTGGTAATCTCCTTATATTTATTATGCATGGCCTCCTTCCTTCAAAAAGAAAAAAAAAGTTAAAAATTATGCTAATGAGTCAGAAGACCTCTAGATGGGGGCATTACGAGTATTTCCCCCTCCCTGTGTGTGTTGAACCTTCCTCTGCTGTAGCGATATTACATCAGCAGAGGGAGGGGGAGGTGCTGAAGTAGCAGGTGTAGACAGTGTAACAGTCTATAAAGCTACAGCACAGAGAGCCTCTGGACCCCCCCCCCCCCTCCTCCATTACAATAATTCTAAAAGTTTAATGTAAAAGGAAGGAGGCCAGGAATAACAAAAAAAAAAAAGTAGACAACAGTCACGTGCCAGGATCCAAGAATACGTGCCCCGGGTTTATTATTCTTAATTTTGATGGTAGATTTCGTTTAGTTGCAACCCCACACATGAATGGTTGCAGGAGGCTTTACAGTTGGCATGAGTCTTGGTGGTATTGCTCACCATGTCTTCTCCCAACAAGCTGTTTTCTAGATGTTCCAAACAATCGGAAAGGGAATTCAGAGAAAATGAGGTTACCCCAGTCCTCAGCAGTCCACTCCCTGTACCTTTTGCCACATGTCAGTCTGTCCCTGATGTTTTTTATGGAGAGAAGTGGCTTCTTTGCTGCCCTCCTTGACACCAGGCCTTGCTCCAAGAGTCTCCACAGTCTCACAGTGGGTGCAGATGCCTCACACCTGCCTGCTGCCATTCCTGAGCAAGCTCTGCACTGCTGGTAGCCTGATCCCAAAGATGAAACTCCTTCTTGGGCGCCCTGGAGCCTTTTTGGCAACAATGGAATCTCTCCTTGAATTCCTTGATGATGCGATAGATTGTTGACTGAGATGCAATCTTTCTAGCAGACAAAGCCGCACCTACCGGGGCGGGCCGCGTCCCGATCTCATCGGCGTTTCTGTGGAAACGCCTGCGATCGGGAACAAGCCGCCGGTTTTTTGCACCCAAAGTGTCCAGCGGTGTGATTCTTACTTAATCATGACAGATTGATCTCCAGCCGTGTCCTTATCAGCACCCGCACCTGTGTTACTGGAACAATCACTGAAACTATGTTAGCTGCTCCTTTTAAGGCAGACCTGTAATGAAGTTGAAATGTGTTTTGGGGGAAAAAGTTCATTTTCTAGGCAAATATTGACTTTGCAATTAATTGCTGTTAAGCTGATATAACTCTTTATAACATTCTGGAGTATATGCAACTTGCCATTATAAAACCTGATGCAGTAGACTCTGTAAAAATGAACATTTGTATCATTCTCAAAACTTATGGTCATGACTGTAATGTAATTAAGCAAATCACCTTATCTTTGCTTTTTGAAACTCATTACAACAGCTATGAAAACGCAACCAAAACGCACCATGTGACCGCGCCCTCAGGGTGATCCCACACATGGCGTTTTTGGTGTGTTTTTAAAGGGCACCTACCATACACAAATCTACCTATAAAGGTAGATTGGGTGGTAGGTGGATCAATGGGAAGTGAGGATAGCCCTTTTAAGGGCTAATCCTCACGTCCCTGCCCTTTTTTGATAACTTTTATTAGATATTTATTCAAATTTACTTATGCGGCTACTGGGGCGTGGAGTAGCCGCATCTGAGAGCATGCGCAGAAGAGCAGGCCCGCGCCTGCACGTTCACTGATCCGAAACAGGCGCTGGCCTGCTCTTCTGCGCATGCGCAGACGGCAGGATCGCCGGACGAGGGCACGCAGCTACGCGGAGCTGCGCGCCGAAGATGGGTGAGTAGGAGGGGTAAAGTGGCTACCGTGGGGTGGAGTAGCCGCCTCGTGTAATCTCAGGGTGCGGTCACACGTTGCGTTTACTGCATGCGTTTAAAAACGCATTGCTACAGCTGAAGGGATATTTCCCTAATTAAACAGCTGTTAACGCTTGCGTTTACAAAACGCATGTGTTTCCTCCAATCATCGCTCCCCCCACATCATCGGGGGCAGCAATCGGTTGCCATGACAGCCACGGGTCTTCGTCAAACCCCAGGCTGCATAGTTTATGCAGATTTGATACACGAATCACATGCAAAAACCGCCAAATACTGCAATATAGTTGTATTGCAGTATATGGTAGGAACGATCTGAACATCTAGAGTTAGTGAGAAAAAAAAAAAGTAAAAATTCAAATATAAATTCAAATCACCCCCTTTTCCTAAAACTGATATAAAGTATAATAGACAGTAAAAATCAAACACATTAGGTATTGCTGCTTCCAAAATGCTTGATCTATCAAAATATAAAAACAGTTATTGACCGCAGTGACCTCAGAATCTGGAAATAGCTCCCAAATGTCTGAAATGCGACTTTTACATGACAAAAAAAAATGTAATGAAAAGTGATCAAAGTGTCGCACAGTCCACAAAATGGTAGCAATGAAAAAGTCTGCTCATTTTGCAAGAAAAAAAAAACACCTCACACAGCTCCGTGCACCAAAGTATGAAAAAGTTCGCGTATACATTTGTTTAATTTTTGAAAATGTATTAAAATGCAATAAAACCTGTATAAATTTGGTAACACCATGATCATACTGTAATCTTATGAGCCCTTTATTAAAACAAATCTTAACAAATGAGTGACTTTGAGACCATGACCTGATGTTAAAAGGAGTTTATTACATACATAAGAACCATTAAGTTCACAAATAGTTAAAGATATCAGTGTGCGTGCACACAGGCCTGAACATATAGGCACAAGCTCTAGGTATTGATTGGTGTCCATCTGTATATTAGATTTCGAAACACATGTTCATGTGCATCCAGCCTAATTTGTCAGTATACAAAGAGCATATAACAAAACTGCAGTAGTCCACATGATTGTGTGCCAAAACCAGGAGTGGTCAGATAACTGTGGTATTACATTGTGTTTAGAAACACAATGCAGATGTGTGGGGGGCAAGGGCTAAGCCCAAAGGCATATTCATTGCCAAATAAATGCATGGGATCAGTAATGTGAATATAAACTGTATAATTTATTTTGTGTCTTATACAATTTAACTGTATTAAGATTGTTTATGTTAAAAAAACATATATATACCTTGTGTGTCAGTGTAATTATGGAAGCTCTAGTCAGAAAAACCCTCCCAGTGATGGCCAGTAATCCCATAGTCTGGTGGATATAGGTTCTGCATCTCTATGGTGAGTGCAGAGGTTGCGAGTTTAAATCCGTGTCTGGGCAAAAAAAAAAAAAAAAAAAAAAAAAAATGTAATCGAATACAAAATAAATTTAGAGACTGTATTGGGAAGCGCGAGAGGTTAAAAAAACCCCAAATATGGACTAATGGCATTTCCTTGACAATGTGGTCCCTCATCTATTTAAAGGATTCCCTGACCCATCTGTACAAATTCCCAATGTCTCCTCTGAGAAGTCCCAAGCAGACAGCTACTAAAGTATCAGTGCTTGTATGCCACTTTTTTGTTGTAGAAATGATCTTTTACACTAGAAAAGTGGGCATGTAGGGAGAGCAGCACTTAAAGGCATGCAAACATTAACCACTAAACATTCACAGACTTTACAACCTGTAGTAGAGTTTTGCCTACTAGACCCAGTATGGCAGATACATTATGAGATTTATGCCTCATAACGTATACAATAAGACTTTACTATGTAACGGCCCACAGAGCTCTAGCGCATGTTTAATTTCTCCTTCGGCCAGCAGCACACATGGCGTTTTGAACCCATTTTTTGGCAGTTTTAAGCAGTCCGTTAAAAAACACACGTGTTTTTGAAAACGCACCCGTTTTAGACCCATTTTAAATTAAGTTGAGGTAAAAAAAACCACATGCGTTTTTCAAAAAAGTACTTGTTAATTAACACATGCAGTTTAAAAGACTGCTTAAAAACTGCCCAAAAATAGGTTCAAAACCACATGTGACATCACCCTTAGGGTGCTGACACATACAGCTAGCAATGCTTTTACAAATGCAATAGTAGCACACAGGGTATGCTTGTACCAAATTCACTGGAAACACACGTGATCAGGCTGAGGCACACCCCATGCACTAACATTTGTAAATGCAGATTAATGGCCGGGCCCTGCCCGTTAGCATTGCATTTGTAAACATTGCTATGTGTTATCGCAACCTGAGTGTTTGTTCCAAATCATAAGAATTTAAGTCTGAACGCACGTGCATGTGCATTAAGGGGAATTTCTTCCCTACCATGTTGAATTTCTAAGTAAAATTGCAGCATGTGAACACCACCTCAAATGTCCTGTAGTGAAACCAGGTGATAAACACATGTGATGGGAGCCAATCACTTGCCTCAAGAGTCACATGTTTACCATGCCAGCATCACCATTAAAGGCAGTCACTGCTTTTATAGGTCCTCATTGCTAAAGCAAAAAAAAAAGAAGAAAAAAAAGCGCAAGAATATCAAAAGCATGAAAGTTTATTTTTATCACTTTCTGCCTTTTTTAAAAGTCATTGACAACACTTAAACACAAAAATTGATACAGTACATCACTGATTGTTACTAAGTGTCTCCTTACATGTACGATGCAATAGTGTGAAATGGCAAACTATAGTCAACTATACATGTTTTACTGCAATGTCAAGGAAAAAGTACAAGGTAAAAAGCATGTACAGGACATTTGTAGCATACAGAAGTTACTGAAGAACAATTAAGTGATCACAGAATAGTCATGCGGTTTACAGATGGATACCGTGCAATTTTTCTCCTACAAAACAAAATAAAATTGCATCGTGATCCACCCGACAACAGCAAAACAAGCACAATATTTTACCAAACAATCCAGTTGATAGTCCTTTTTCTTCCACAGGCCGGGACAAGTGCAATACTTTTACAACACACAAGTAATGCAACAAATCCCCACCCATGGAGGAGCCAGAGGATACACAAAGCTTCTAGTTGGAGAACTCCAGCAGCAGGATACCACCACTGTCAGTTTTGCATGGATTTGCACAGCAACTATAATAAGCTGGTGCAAACCAGCCAAACTAACAGTAATGGGAGATATCAGTGGGGCAGGTAGGTCCTTCCACAGGGCACATCTCCGGCAGTACTGTAAGTGCCCATATTACAGTAGAGACTATACAAAAGCTACCTGCACTATGAGCACTTTGGCACAGCCTGGACTGATCGATTTCAGATTTTCTGGTTGGTAAGACAGGTTTCCCATAGTTACTTGCAAAAGCCTTGTGCCAAAAGGAGCATTTAGAGCAGTAGATTCTAAGCTATGCCACTAACTGCACTAGATGCACCTTAACACAAAGCAGCAAAAACCAAGACCACACACACAGGTGTCCGGCTGCAATTGATTCAATTGCCATGGCAATGCTGGAAGTGCTTAGAGTGCAGTAGGTACTAATTGCTACCTGCACTATAAGCACTTTTGCATAACCTAGACTGATCACACCGCTCACAGCTGCCGAATGGAGGAGCGCTCAATTACCTGAAGAGGAAGAACAAAACAAAGGTCAATGTGGAAACATCAAAATTGTTGCAAACCTAATAACTATAGATAAATCCACCCATCCAGTCATAGACTAGGTGTAAGGGCACACTCAGTTCAATTATTTTAGTCCAAAAGCAAGTGAGGATGATTATGTAGAGAACACATTGTAATAAGCTACGGTTTCTAATCTACTCCTGGTTTAAAAAATTAAACAAGTGAAAACCCCTAATAGTTTGCTTAAAGGACATCTTCCAACAGGATCAAGGATGGCAAGCTAAATACACTTACATACTGGTGTGTGCCCCCTGACAGATTCTACTCTTTAAGCTTCATATGCCCTTGTTTTAATCCTGCTTATTGCTATAACTTAACACAAATGAGCCCAGGGGCTCCAGGCTTTATTAACACAAATGAGCCCAGAGCCCCTCAGATTGATTTGCATCATTTAAAAACACGTTTTTAAAAACCAGAGCACAAGAAACTAAAAAGAAGATCCTCCCAAAGGAGGTACACACCATAATGTCAGTGGGCTTGTTTAACAATCCTTGAGCCTTGTGGTAGATGTCCTATAATACAGCCACAAGTTTGCAAAGACATGATTACACAGCACCATCACATCTCACAAGACAGCATAACATACACCACACAGCATACATTTGTACAATTATGCCCATTTGTATTGTAAGGCCCACATATGTCACCAAGCAGATTGTTAGCAAAATTTGGCCATCAAGTGCTGACCTCAGATGGCACATGCAACAGCAACACTAAATATGCACAGGACATTTGTCCAGCCAGGCCTACGTGCCAACATTACACCAATAGTTTACTAAAATGGAGACTAAACAGAAAGAGCAAAACCTATTGATATGCAAGTTTACAAAAGTGTATTCACACAAAACCCTCCATCTACTGATACTCGTGCAGAGCACAGCAGTGATTGCCAAAAGCAACTCCATAGTTCTTTCCTAAAAAAAAAAAAAAACACCAGGACTGATGTTCATCAACAACTTCCTCCAAGGGTGAAGTAAACAGAGGCTGGGTGCCATGCTCCCTGGACACAATGGCCACTGACCCCCGGCTTACTAGTGACCCCCCCTGATAATGGTGAGCCCTGATCATGTGCTGGCCCCATGCACTGTGCCCATAGCCCTCTCCATCCTCCTCCCCGGCCATTACCTGAGCTCGCAGGGGTCTCCTGCTCCGGACTCCGCACCACGCGTCCCTGTCCCTCGTGTTGAGATTAAAGAGAAGAGGAGGAGGGGGAAGGAGAGGAGCATGATGGGAAATGAAGTCCCGGCAATTCAAATGCCACAAAAAACGCGCCAAACCTTAACCCCTGTGGCGCTGGATTGCAATGCATGACAACTAAGAGCTACTAACCCCTCCCAACCCCTCGGAGTCAACAACGACCCCCAACATTAGCCGGGACCCCCTTCCCCCCGAGAGCTGCTACAAGTACCAGGCATTTAAATGGCCGATACACGTGCTCCTCGCCAGTCCCCGGCCCGAGATGGCTGCTCACAGAGAACAATAGATCACTCGCTGCACACTTACATATCTGCTCCAGCTAGGAGGGGGTTAATGCTACCTCATGACAGCCAAACAAATACATAAGAAAAAAAAAATAACATGCCTACAAATCCCATGGTGCAGCCCGAGAGGAAGACACAACAGGCGCCATGGGGGACAAACATCTCCCAGGCCTGAGGGGAATAAGGGGGGAGTGATGGACCCCTTTACTGTGGTATATACACTGCGCCATGTGATCGGCCGGGGCAGGAGACACAACATGGACGTGCGGGAAAGTAACACAAACAGCACAGGCCGGAGACAACCCCGTGCAGGGAGCAATCACAGCCGCGCACTGCCTGCAATCTCCTCCATCACACACACAGCATGGCCGGGGGGTGGCTGCCATACTAGCGCAGCCTACACGGAGGGGCACTCGTACAGGTGGCGGAGGCTCACAGCCTGCTGTTTACAAAGTACGTAGTTGAAAGAGGAGGACTGTACGAGCAGCCGTGCACCCACCTCACCCGAGCAGATACTAAGCATAACGCCACATACAGACACCGAATACACGGAAATGGGGGAAAAACATAAACACAACGTTACCTCATGCCCAGTGCCAAAATAACAGGGGCTTTACAAAAGTGGCGGGAAGCGCGCGCGGGGCGTCACGTGATCCCTTCCCCCCACCTCTGTCCCAAGGGCGGCTCCTTCACCTCAGCAGCCAGCCCTTACTATATCCGCTCATACAATTAGCATAATTAATGATGTCCTCCACCCCCAGAAAGGAAAAAAAATCCCATCAATTATCCCTAAAAATAAATGTCCATGTGTGTGGTAAACTCCTCTTCACTAGGCGACTCAGGGACACGAATTGTGTCACAGGGCAATTTAGGAAAATGTAATGGTTTCTATGGGGGCATTCACACCATGATCCTGGATAGGCGTGTGCCTGTGTCATTTCTAGCACACATTTTATGGAAATAAAATCTAAAAAAAAAATCAAAATACACTCTGGGGGTCATTTATCATATTTTTCCCCTTCCTTGAGCTCTTTTTGCTCCTTTTTTAAATACATTTTTTGCACCTGATTTGCCTTTGTCAAATACATTTTTTTGCACCTTCTTAAAAATGTATTTGATTAAATAAATTAAAAAAATCACACCATTGCCTTTCCTAGGCATGGTCAGGATCGGCGCGTTATTGTGCAATTATTTGCACCTATATGGGCAAAAATCAATGTTATGTAAGGCGCAAACACCTGGAAGCAGGAGAAATACAAAGACAAATTAGGCACAAACAAGGATCACTGATTGAGGCTGCGGTCACACGTACCGCTAGGCGTCCGTTCATAACGAGACGCTAGCGCACAGGTGGAGGTCCTCGGCCCGAACACACATGCGTTTCCAGGGAAAGGCATGCAATTGATAAGCCGATCACATGCTTTTCTCTGGAAACGCATGTGCGTTCGGGCCGAGGACCTCCCCCTGTGCGCTACCGTCACGTTATGAAGGGACGCCTAGCGGTACGTGTGACTGCGGCCATATGGCGAACTCTAGCGAACTTCTAGAAAAAGGCACAAAAAATTGCGCAAATACCCCAATACGCTCAAAAAGTCACTAAAATAGAACCCAAAAAAGGCGCATCAGACTAAAAATGACCCCCTATGAGTCACTGATATAGTGATTTTTTCTAGTTGTCATTTATCATAGGATTTCCTCCAGGGCGCGTTCACACGTTCCGCTATCATCGCGTTCATAACGTTTTTGACGCATTCCAAAGGCTTCAGCCTTGATCACACACATTGGGGTAGATTTACTTACCCGTTCCCGTGGCGATCCCGCGGTGCGTTGTTCGACGTAGATTCGGGTCCGGCACGATTCACTAAGATCGTGCGTCCGAGTTCCTTCCTGTGTCGCTGCTGCCCCGAGGTCTGCCGGAGTTCACCTTCTTCTTCCTGGTGCATGTGAGTGCTGATCCTGCGACACAAAACCTTTTTTAAATTCCATGGTTTGTCCGAATCCGTTGGGTCGTCCGACGGCCACGCCCCCCGATTTCTGGGGCTTGCAAGCCGGCGCCGATGCACCAAAATCCGAGCGTGTGCGCCAAAATCCCGGGGCAATTTGGTGCCAAACGTAAATATTCTGGAAGACCTTTAGTAAATGAGCCCCATTGCGTTTTCTCTGCATTTGCTAAAACACAATGTGATCTCAGCATGAATCAAGCCTTTGGAATGCGTAAAAAAGGCAGCAAAAAACGCAAGTGACTCATCGTGTGAACGCGGCCTGACACAAAGTTTCTTTTTTTGCATTTGATCATTTTGGGCACAACTTCCAACACTTTTCCTGCTCTTCTAGCTTCTCTGACCCTTTTTTTGCAAATTGTGGGACTCGGCTTGATCGCATGTGCAATTCCAGTGCAAAGTATGTGATCGGCAACCAGCCCCCCTGTTTCTTGTATTTTTAAATGCAAGACACCGGGTGATGGTTACCAATCGCATGTGTTGCACTGGAAACGCATTTGAACGCATTTTTGGCCCGTTTTTAAGCAGTCCGTCAAAAAACACATGCGTTTTTGACAAATTTACCAATTATCTAAATTCAAACTGGTCAAAAACGCATGCGTTTTTTGGAACCGCGTCCAGTTTTGATCCAATCTTAATTACGATAAGTAGTAAAACCTGTCAAAAACGGATTGGTTTTTTATAATGGACTGCTTAAAAAGGCCCAAAAACGGGTCCAAAACCCCACGTGTGCCGCCGGCATCATGCGCAAGAGCTGCTTTACAAAATGCAACACTAGCGGAATGTATTAACATTGCATGAACAAACACAACACGCAACAAATTCTACTTTCTTCTAATTTGTGTCCATGGATCTGCAAAAAAAATATGGATGGTGACCATGTGCTGCCCTTCATTTTATTACATAGGTAATCATGAGGAGAATAAAGAGACATCATCCATTTTTTTTGCAAAACGGACAAAATGGTAGTTTTTTTTATAGTTAACAAAACAGCTCGGTCATATAAAAATAATCTAATTGCGAATTTCTTCATACAAATTAATGCCCTGACAGTCGAGTTCCGCCCTCTCATTTCCATTATCCCCGTTTATTATAAATGTGCTGAATACTCATCATTTTTCCATCATCATAATAGAGGAATTAGCATCTGATATTCGATCGCTGAACACATTTACACAGGGCAATGATCTGGAATGGATGTTTATGTAAAGGATCGTTCGGGCAATGATTACCTCGTGTAATAGGTCCTTTAGTGCTAAAATTCATTAGCCTGCCTTCCACCAAGTGTTTTTTCATTTGATACAAACATTTTTGTCACATCTTAGGCTAAGTTCACACTAGAGTTCAAAGTTCCGTTCCTTACCTCTGTAAAAAAAAAAAAGAGTAAAGAACAGAGGTTTCAAGGAAATCAACCACGTAAAAATCATCAAAAAACCTACAAAAACTCACCCCCATTCCTCTTTATCCTGATCCCGGCGCTGTCAGTCACTAGTCTTGCCACGCCTTGATAATTAGCAGCACGGAGCGCAAGGACAAGATGTCCGGCAAGTCAAGACTAGCGCTGGACCGGGATGAAGATGAAGTGGAGCGGAGGTGAGTATGTGTAGGTTTTTTCAAAAATCCCATTGACATCAATGTAAAGTTTATGTAATCCGTGATGTTCAGTTTAGGCAGGGATTCGTTATTCATGCATTTTATGAATGGAAAAAAATTAAGGAGACTGCAGTACTTTTCCTCCTTAATTGATTTCCGTTACAAAATGCATGGATAACGGATGCCTGCCTAACTGACCATAACCGATGACATAAAATTTACATTGATGTCAATGGGATTTTAAACTGATACTTTCAACCTTTGTTCTTGACCTTTTTATACCAGAGATTAGGAACAGAGATTTGAACGGTAATGTGAACTTAGCCTTACAGTCGCCTGAAGATGCTTATCCAAAACTCAACTTCAAGGGTGATGCCACACATTCCCGTTTTGATTCCATTTTGTAATGGAATCAAAGTGCACTTGGGCGGCCCGTGGACAATCGCATATGTGTGTTGTATGCAAACGCATGAAATCTGCAATCAGCGCCCAGTGTCTTGCATTTACACAAGACAATGGGCACTGATTGCCGATTGCGTGCGTTTTCATGCATATGTGCGTTTACAAAACAGAATCAAAGCAGGAACTTGTGGCACCGCCCTAATTCTAACAATGTAGTATTTGCATTCACATTTACAATTTATTGTAGTGTGTGATAGCAGGTTAAGGTCACTTTTACATGGCAGTATAATGGTCAGTATTTTGCATCAGTACAGGCGGTCCCCTACTTAAGATCACTCGACACACGACCCTCGACACACTCGACACACGACCCCTAGTTACAAACGGACCTCTGGATATTGGTAATTTATTGTACTTTAGCCCCAGGCTACAATAAACAGCTGTAACAGTTATCACAGGTGTCTGTAATGAAGCTTTAGTGTTACTCCTGGTTCTTATGACAACCCAGCATTTTTAAAATCCAATTGTCATAGAGACCAAAAAAGTTCTGGCTGGGATTACAATGATATAATATACAGTTTCGACTTACATACAAATTCAACTTAAGAACAAACCTACAGACCCTATCTTGTATGTAACCCGGGGACTGCCTGTATTTGCAAACCAAAGCCAGTAATGGGCCTACAGAGAGATAAGGAAAACATTTCCATTTCATATTCCAATTTCAGCAAATAAATATTGTTTATATAATAAAAAGTTTTCCAGTTTTCCAATATACTTTCATTATCAATTTCTCACAGTTTTATATCTCTGCTTGCTGCCATTTTATAGAAAGATTTTATTGTTTCCTTTGGACAGAAATCTTACCATGGTCACACATGTGCATGTGATGTCCCACAGGTGCACAGCTCATTATATCACAGAGAGTAATCAGAGCTGTGTGTTATAACGAGTCGTGCACTTGTGCATCATCACATGACCAGGGATATAAAAAGCCGTGCACCTGTGTATCATCACATGACCAGGGATTTAACGAGCCGTGCACCTGTGTGACCATGGTCAGATTTCTGTCCACTGGAAATAAACAATGAAGCTTCTTATAGAATGACAGCAAGCAGAGATCTAGAAAACTATGAGGAATTGATACAGAAAGTATATTGGAAAATTGTAAAACTTTTTATTATACAAACAGTAACATTATTTTGCTGAAATAAAAATTATCCTATAAGATTAGTTTGTTTAACATATTTCAAATCTCCTTCTGGTTTTAGCTGCAGAGACTGAAGCAAATTACTGACTAAAATACTGCTGTGTGAAAGTGATCTAAGTCACATATAACCCCATAGGTGAGAAAACGTAAAATGTTGCTTTTATGGATATGGCATGAATTTTATACAAATGCTTAAAACGATTCAATTTGAAAAACTGTGACAATAAATTATATCTATGATTTTATTATATGGTTTGACTTAGTTTTTAAACTACTTTACCATAGACATGAGATTTTCCAATTTAGGATTATGTGGCAAGATCTGTGCTGGTCATACACATAAGATATAGCAGGTGCTACTAATGAACGGCGGATACATATCTCATGTCTAGAGCCAGCCACAAACATTTTATATACTATATAAGAGAGTAAAACAAAAACTGAATTAGAACGTATTGGGGGTAATTTGTAGAGTTTTCTTACCACAAATAACTCTTTTTTAAAAATAGGTTTCAAACTAAAAAAAATTAGTACAGTACATTTACATTTTTTAAGATATTTTTCTTATTTCTTACATTTTTTTTTAAAGATTTAACTGTATAAAGTATGCACAGTAGCTGAAATAATATTACATTAAGAAAAAAAATATCCGGTATAAAATATTAACTGTGTTAAATGAATCATTAAAAAATATACAAAAATAAGGTTGCCCAAAAAATCGAATAATGAAAAATATTTTTTTATTTGCAATAAAAATAAAATTATATTAGCAGCCTTATAGTATATTATTATTATTTCATTTATTTTTTTGAAACCTAAAAGTTTCTATGGTCAAGGATTTCTATGGTCACCAGTAGCTAAAATAAAGTTGACAACACACTATACTATATAGTGTGTATAATACTATATTAATACAGAGGTTGCAAGTTTTGTTTAAAAAAATAGCTTTTTGTTTATTAAATCTATAGTTATGTAAATTTTCTATCAACCTTCCCAGAACACTTGATGTGCCTTACTTCTTAGTGATTAGTGAAGGTTGCATAACATGTTTTCTTGTGTGTTATGTGAGACTGGTGTGTAAGAAAATGACTATTTTTTTTTTCTAGTGTTGGGGGGTGGGGGAGGGGTGCAGGGGAAATCTGAAGAACAAAGCATTTCCTCAAGAGTAAAACGTGCTCTGAATGAATTATTAACAGCCTGCAATGGACCACGTGATCTTCTCATACTTTAAAGAGGTGGTCATGCTGAGGCTAAAAGCTGATGACCCTTAAACTCCTGTTGTGTTTAGTATATCCCTTTCCCCCCATCCCCCTATATACCACCAGCATCAAGAAGTACAAAACACATGCACAAGATTGGAGGAAGCACATTTGAAAGAAGAAAGAAACTACTTTCTAGATTAACAGTGAACACATGCTAGAATGATCTCTATACACTATCTATACACATTGGTAACCCCACATTCCATTATTATTTTCTACTCTTACTAGCCAGATTTACTTTTCAATGTTGTTTTAAAAAAAAAAAGAAGACAAGCGTTCCTTACTGGCATGATTTTATTTTTTGTATATTTGTATCAATTAATGTTTGTAACTATTAAAATACTCTGTACAGAGCCCCATGAAGAAAGTAAGAAAAGTAAGACAAGTACAAATTATTGTTTGTGTTATTTTGTATCTGACATTTTATCTTCCCATTTTATGAATCCACCTATCTATTTCATATCTATCTAATATATCATCTAAATCCAGAAAGTAGGCAGCACTCCAAAGTAAATGGAAAAGGGTGAATCTTTATTCCATCAGGGCAACGTTTTGGTGTAGGCACACAACTTTGTCTAGCAATATATCATCTATCTATAATAATTCTAAATAATCTATATTAATTCTTATATAGCGCACACAGATTCCGCAGCGCTGCACAGAACTTGTCAAATCAGTCATATTTATCTATCTCATATCTATCTGCTATATATCATCATCTAGTATATCTATTTCAAATTTACATATATATCATATGTAGATATCATATATACACCTATTTCCTATCTATCTATCTAATTTCTATTATCTATCTATCTATCTATCTATCTATCTATCTATCTATCTATCTATCTATCTCTATTTCCTATCTATTTCCTATCTATCTATCTATCTATCTATCTATCTATCTATCTATCTATCTATTTCCTATCTATCAATCAATCTATCTATCTCATATCTATCAATCAATCTATCTATCTATCTATCTATCTATCTCATATCTATCAATCAATCTATCTATCTATCTATCTATCAATCAATAATATCTACCTATGTTATATCTATCTATCTAATTTCTATTATCTATCTATCTCTATTTCCTATCTATTTCATATCTATCTATCTATTTCCTATCTATCTATTCCCTATCTATCTATCTATCTATCTATCTATCTATCTATCTATCTATCTATCTATCAATAATATCTACCTATGTTATATCTATCTATCTATTTAATTTCTATTATCTATCTATCAATCAATCAATCAATCAATCAATCAATCAATCATATCTACCTATTTTCTATCTATCTATCTATCTATCTATCTATCTATCTATCTATCTATCTATCTCATATATATTCCCCATCTAACATCATCTATCTTATCTATCAAGACAACATCTATCTATCTTGCATCTATTTAATATCTATCCATTATCTATCTATATCAAATGTTTCTCATAATTTTCTGTGCTATATAAATAAAATACATCATTGTGTTTTTCATTTGCGGTATGTTGTCAAGGTTATTCAGCCACATTTTTTTGCTCATCACATAATAACAACCATCAAATTACTATCTGTGCATTTGTCAATCTATCTGTGTGTCTATATATAAATCTCTGTATCTATCATTTAATTTGAATTTATCTGATATACGGTAAGTCTATATAAATAAATAATAGCTATGATTATCATTCTGAATAAAGCATGCAATCCATACTTATTCTGTTGAAACACTACATAGAATTTTGGAATACAATTTAGTCACATAAATCTGCCACATGCAAACATACAGTAATATATCTAAATATATAAAATGTAAATGTTCTTGTATAATAGTTACTTGTAAGATCCTCATTTAAAATATTCATTGAACCTTTATGCTTTAATTGTTCTTACAATACCCACATTTATTGTAAGTTAACTTTATTTAAAAATAATGTGATGCTGTGATGCTTTAATTAAATCTTATTATTTGGAAGCTGGTGCCATAACAGTAGTATAAAGTTAGGTTTCATATAGCCAAATTTTAAGTAACTTGTTAGCTTAAGGTCTATCACACAACTTCTGTTGTATAATATATATATATATATATATATATATATATATATATATATATATATCTAGGGAAGTGTAAGGATCCTATGTAATATTCTTAACAGAAGCCAAAGCTGATCATATGTGAACATATTCAATGATCTTATCAAATTTCCCTATACTTTCTGTACGAGCCAAATTAATTTTTGTTTGCTCAACTTCCAGGAACTATGAAATTAAAATTTTCCCCCTGACATTGCCTTATGAGGTTTTCTTTTTTGCATGATAAGTTATTGTTTTTAATGACATTGTTTAATGTGTCGTTTAATGTATTGAGAAACTTTAAAACAATTATTTGTATGGAGGAGTGGAACACAACAATCTATTTTTGGGGAAGAGGGGTTTTACGAAATTAACTGTGTGGTAAACAACACAAAATGTTTAGGTTTTGTTATGTTTTACTAGTCTCAACATTAGGAAAAAAAATTATGGTATATACAGCTGTTTAATCTTTATTTTTGTAGAGAGGAACTGACCAAAAATGATTACAGTACTTGGGGCATTTTAATATTATTTTTAGCATTTGTAGCATAAATAATATATAACATTTTAATGTAATGCATATTTTAGATGTGGGAATATTAGTTATTTATATTTTTGTTAAAAGTTTATACTGTTTACATGTTAAATGGAAAAAGCGTGTACTATTAATTTAATAATTTGGTTTTTATATTTTTGAATATGTTATATACCCCCCAAAACAACAAGTGACCGGTCTGTGCTGCTCACTTACTCCTCAGCCCCCATCTTTGCGCTCCTGTACAGCTCCTCCCTCCTCCACTGATGTCAGCACACTAGGCTGCGAGCTCTGACCTTTAGTGAGTGAAGGATCAGGAGAGAGGAGCTGCATGGAAACACAAAGGTGGGGGCTGGGAGCTGAAGAGTGAGCAGCACAGACAAGTCACATGTTTAATGTAGCCAAACCAAAACTAATCTGGGACTCAGAACAGGAATTTGTCAGGGTGCAAGGTAATTTAAAACACACAATTATATTTCAATGCAAATGCACAGAATAGGCAAAAAGACATCTTTGCAATAAAAGTGTGATGGGCTTCTACAACCTATACAATCTATAGAAGAAATAAGTTCCCTGGGGACAGGTTCCCTTTAACAGTGCAGTCACCTGATTATTTATACACTACAAAGCTTTTGTAATGAAGTGTTCTGCTCCTGTATTTTTTTCCTTTTTTCTCTTGCCTGAGCACTTGTGGTGTTGCACTTAGGGGATCTTTTAATATTTACTATATTCATTAGTATTTTTGGGTTTGCTTTAGGGCGCCGACATAGGTATTATATTTGCTTCTGGATAGCCACAGAGAAAGTGCCAGTGGGTAACCAAGAACAAATTACAGTATTACAATATTATTGAAAATGTTGAAGCAAGAAATAGCCTGAAAGTTTGAGGTGCAAAAGTTTCCATGAGTGGGGACCATGAAGTACCTGAGATCGGTGGCAGATTATGGGTACCATGGGCCTAGGCTGTATATTGGCTGCATTTTGGGCCAGCATCTTCATTTTTAAAAATAGATACAGCCTGTTTGATCCCCCACGACATCATTTCCAACAAAATAATGAGGGAAACTTTAATAAAATGCCCACACCTGAACCTAAAAATACCGACAACATTACCAAAAACCTCATGAAGCTCATATTCATTAGACTGGCTTGTCTCACTGACAATCTGTGATTAACACTACAAAGGCTAAGAAGATTTTCGTGCAACACATTGATGCTGTGGACATAAAAATACATAGTCACTTACAGCAGAATCATCTAAATAACAATTATGCCCCCAGTAGTGGATTATAATGTAGGTGGTTTGGGTGGTAGCCCGGGATTATACTTCTAGGGTTGGGGTAAGCAAATTTAAAGGAAACCTACCATTTAGAATGGCAGGGGTAAGCTGTAAGTACCGAGCACCAGCTCAGGGTGAGCTGGTGCCGGTACTTACTTTCTCTAGTGTTATAAACCGCGTTATCGCGGTTTTAACACTTTTTAAACTTTAGAGCAGAGGAGGCTTTGGTGCTGCGTGCGCACGATCGTGCGCGCGCCTACATAGGAAATAGCGGAGATGTTGCGCGCACACGGTCGCGCGCAGCGCCGAAGCCTCTCCTGCTCTAAAGTTTAAAAAGTGTTAAAACCGCGATAACACGGTTTAAAACACTAACGAAAGTAAGTACCGGCACCAGCTCACCCTGAGCTGGTGCTCGGTACTTACAGCTTACCCCTGCCATTCTAAATGGTAGGTTTCCTTTAATACTTAGAAGGGCATTAAGCCAAAAAAATATTCACACATCTGTTCCTGCTCTCAATACACAATGTATACAAGAGCCATTTCAGGACCTTTGATGGTCCTCCAAAGGTCCTGAAACTGCAGATTGATACCGTTGTGCTTCCAATCACCTCCTGAGCCTGTTAGTGTACAGAGGCTCCCGCCATATGCTCTGACACCCTGGAGTTCATAGTATAAAATCTGATGAAACTGGACAACCCCTTTAATAAAACAGGAGTGTGTAAATCTACATTGCAGGTTCACGTACATTACAGTGCATTCTTCTGTATGGTAAGTAGCTACTTACCCACCTTTGAACAAGATGTTATAGTTTGTAGCTTACATAAAAGACTGACTTACTTAGTGAGCTCATTGCATTATTTATGTCACAGTGACCTGTCCCATGCTACAACCCAAGGAACAGGCAAGACATGCATCATCTGTTTGTCACTAGGAACATGTTTCTAAGGTACGGTAGCTCCTTTTTTTCATACACTCCTGTATTTTGCAGACCCAACAATATAAAAAGTTCTTTTAAAATGGAATCCAGTACAGCAGGAATCCAGAATAGTAGAACTTTTTTGTAACTGCATTTATAGAATTCTAATTCATTTCTGACATGAAATATCAGCACAGGGGACCTCCCTGAATGTAGCTTCAGCAGAGTCCGGGTATGGATGTCTTACAGTTGCATCCGTCCCCCATAGGCTTCAGTGACCTTCACTGAGCGTATATGTCACTCAGCAGGAGGGAGCAGGATGGAAAGACATAGATTATTGCAATTTTCTATCCTGTGTTTTCCACAATATGCGCATATACTGGTCAGATCATGAAGGAAGCCTCTTTCTGTTAGTATATGTCAATGGATGCGCTACATTTGAAAAAAAAGCCATGTAAATGTAGCCTTAAAGGGAGGTACTTTTTGGCTGTGCCATGTTTGGAGACTAGTCTTGCACTCCAAAGTGGTATTTAACACAGGATTTTGTCGCACAAGATCGGATTTTGGAGCAGCTGCGCTGGCTTTCATGCATTAGAAATTGGGGGGCGGGCCGTCGGACGATCCAACTGATTCGGACTGAGCGCGAGATTTAAGTTTCAAATTGTGTCACAAGATCAAACACGTACATACACCGGGAAGAAGAAGGTTAACTACGACACATGCAGGATACACAATCTTAGTGAATCGCGGCACAGTGCATTGTCATCGGACAATGCACTTTCAGTGATCTCCTCCATACGGGTAAGCAAATGTGCCCCAATATTGCCAATATAGGGTTTCTTGATCAGTAATTAGCTAAATGTTTGTCTGTGAAGGCTATATACAGAAACCGATTATCAAATACTTGTGATCTTTAGGTGACATAAATAGATACTCAAAGGTGCAAGTATCAGAATACTGTATAGCACCTGTAAGACCATATTCAGACATCAGTCCCCATTGATGCCTATGGCACCCAATTGCGGTGCATGAGCACATGTTGTCTCACCACACCGTGTCCGTGCACTAAGAAATATAGGACATGAATGAGGCCTAAATAATATATTATCGAGGAATGCTATGAACTTTGAAGTTTATAATTTCTCAAATATTCATGTAGTCAGATTCTATAAATAAACTGTAAACTGGAATTCAAGGGTGTAAATTTGTTTCTAGGAGATAATTATTTTACAAGCTCAATTTTGTTGTTAAGAATTATAAGGTAGGGACACGGTGATATATCAGCATAGCAGTGTGAAATATGCCAGCTTTATCTACTTTACACTCCTGGCACTATACCTGGCATACAATTATTATTTTGGGCATAAATTGTCATTATTGCTGCATATATAAGGTTGATAATATTCATGCTTGTCTGTGTGCTGTCCACAAGAAAAATCAATATCTGTATGTCTGCAATGCAGATGTCCTAACAGGCGCCAATGGTGGGTAGTGAGCGTGGGGTTAAATACACAAAAAATATACAATGTTGGCCACATGTATCATCAATATTGCATTTTACCTCCCAAAAAAAATTAGGTATACAGCAGCTAGATACATGAAACAATATCTCATTTAGTCTGCATAAACAGTAACATACTGCATTGTGTGCATCCTAATAACCAGTGGTGTAACTAGAAGCTGATGGGCCCCAGTGCAAAGTCTGTGCCAGGCCCCTAGTCTTCTCATATGGGAAAGTGACACCATAAGGGCCCCCTAAACCTCTTGGGCCCGGATGCGATCGCAACCTCTGCACCCCCTTAAGTTACACCCCTGCTGATAACTAGAGTTGCCATTTATTATGTCCTTTTTAGAGAATAAAAATGAACAATCCTCCAGTTTTGCAGAAATTGAGGTTTTCCATTGCCCTTGTGGAAGTGTGGTGGAGGTAAGGAATGGGTAGGCTATTACCGGCCACTACCAGAGTTCTCATCTTTAATGACAGTGTTCTGATATAAAAGATGGCTAAAGTGTACGCCAGCCGCAGCCAGGGGTTTTACAGGGGTAGCAGCCATAGAAGCTGTGGGGCCCACAGTGTCAGGGGGCCCAGCCATGAGAAATGTTGGGAAATGGAGGGGGGTTGGAGAGGGGACAGCAGAACTAGGAATATCTTAATCTCTACATTGTGCCATCTACTTTCCCCATGTGGTCAGCAGCTACTGGGTAGCATCTAACGCCCCTGCTGTATGTGTATATATGTGTTTTTGTATGTTATGTGTGTATATGATTTACATTTGCATGTGAAAATATATGATGTGTGTATATGATTTATATGTACATGTGACTATATGTGATGTGAGTATATGATACTGTATGAGTGTCTATTCTGAATGTGTGTGTATATGGTATTGTATATATGTGTATATATGATGTGTACTGCATGAATGAGAGTGTATGCTGTTTGTGTGTGTGTAAATAGTGTAAATACTGTATGTGATTGTGTGTTTACTGCATGTCTGTATTTGGTACTGTATGTATGTGTGTTCATGGTGTGGTTATACTGTATACATGTGTGCATATATGTTTTGTATATACTTTATGTGTTATAATACAGTATGTTTGTGTATGTGATGTGTATATATCGTATTTGTGTAAAAAATGGATATATACTGTATATATGAGTGCATAAATGTGTGCGCATGAGTGTATAAATGTATGTACATAAGTGTGGAACTGGCCGCAACCATGCCTTGTAATTAAATAGGCACAACTTCTCCTGGCACTGGGGCAAAATGCTTAGCACTCTGTCCAGTGTCTAAATTCTAGAGTAATCTATATGTTGCGTACATCTCCCAGAGTAATCAAACTGTTTTTGTGTCCCAAGAAAAGACAAAATGTTGTCTTGGTTTATCTGGGTCAAAAGGTAAGAGTAAAGTTTATTGTAAATAACAGTAGTAAATGTAGCCTCACGGTCTGTGGTTAAATCAGTACGGTAATATCCTTGATGGATTAGTAAAACAGTTAATGGAGTTGTACCAAGTAAGCAGGCAATCGGTGAGGGTCCGATCATGAGCGTGAAATCAATTTTCAGTAATTGAGGAGGAACAGGACAAGCCTGTCTCTTGCCGCTCAATTCAGTACTATGGGAGCATTGGAAATTGGCTTATATAGGCAGTGCCTGAGATGGCTGAGATACAGTAAATGGATCAGAAGGACACATTCTCATCCTGCTGTGCCCCCCATTAGTGAGAACAAGACCCCCATTCTCAGGATTGCTGGCGGTCCCAGCAGTCGGACCCTAACCTGTGTCCTGTACTCTATCCTGTAGATTGGGGATAACATGATAACTTGGTACAACCCCTTTAATGGCAGCTTCTCTGGTGGTCTGTCAGGCTCCAGGGGTAGTGGACCCACTGGACCACAACGGACAATGACGTAAGCTGACACCTGGGACGGGAGTCTAAGTGGCAACCAGTCTTTACCAGAGTACGGCACAAAGCGGGTTGGACTTGCTGCGGCGTGGTACCACCAGGTTGTTCCGCAGGTGCGTAATAGAAAGGATGTTCAGGGTCGGAGGCAGAGCAGAAGGTCAGGGTTGGCAGTGGAGGAGTGTAAACGGGAACAGGTCTGGGGTCACAGCGGGAAGGCAATACACAAGCACAGGGCAACAATACTAGCTTTTTCCAAGGCATATAGCACAAAGATCCAGCAGGGTGTGTAGGGAGAGGCAGACTTAAATGGTCTTCTGGGAAATGGTCAGCTCCAATTAATGGTACGTTGGCCCTTTAAATCTTCTGAAGCTAGCACACGCGCACCCTAGGATTCTGGGAGGCGCGCATGGCCGAGGAAGCAGAGACAGGAGCCGGCCAGGTGGGTCGCAGCAGCACCTGTGACATGGTCTAAGTTAATAGAAGAGTTCATGTGAATATCTTAATAGCTGATGCCCATTACTGGTGTTCTTGAGCAACAAGTGTAATTATCTAAATCCCTGGTAATTTAAGACAGAAAGGAAAATTTCTATGGTGGTCAAGGTTAGTAAAATAGGTAATGTTAACATCCCCAGTGTTTTAGGGCAAAAAAGCTGTTTCGTTGCTGGTCTTAAATGGTATATAGCCTTTCCTGGGTTATCTTGGAAAACTTCTAGGTAGGCGGAGTGGGGAAAAGTAAATTAAAAAAAAGCTCCCACCGCTAGGCCCCCAGGTATGTTGTTGCTGAATTTGTATTCATAGTGGTAGTTATACAAATAGTAGTAACTGCAGGGGTAGTTTACAGAACTGGGTTGTTAATGGTTCCTACAGCTTTCTGCCCTGTTCATATGAGAAACCCACTTATTCTTCTCTTGGCGATAACATGAGTGGAACATGGAAACACATGTACAGTTTACCTTTCTACATAAGTGCATGAAGCAACATTTCATCCTCTTTATAAAGGGACTTTTTGCCCTGAGTAAAATCCTGAGTTTCCAGTTACTCATTGACCCAATCAGCAGGTCGTGACCTATACCTGGGGAACTTGAGTTAGTGAGTGCTAGTTTCCGTCAAGAAGTTGAATGTCAAAGGCGGATGCTGTTTTATTACAAAAAGAACTGTAGTGTGTAACAGGACGGATTACTTGTCTTTCAAGTATGTTTTAGTGGAAATGCTGTATTCCCCTCTAATTTGGGATTTAAGTAGGGATTTATGATGGTATTAAGTGAGAAGTATTTTTTTTTTTTACATTTGATTCATTTTTATTCATTTTAGAGTTTTTATGTTTCAAAAGGTCACGTAAAGTACATACAGAGCAAGCTAACATTTAGATATATTTACGGTTCAGTAGGTGATTTTTTTCAATATATTCACATTTCACAGAAGGATATATGTCTGGAAATGTAATCTTACTATTATAGATTGTAATTACTAAGTTGACTCATTTTTAGTAAATAGTTTTTAATACTGTTGGGGGTTTTACACAGGCATTTGGATTGTTTGTATGGGAACTCTGTATTGGATGCAGTATTAAAGGGAGTCTACCCTCCCACCAGGCATTACTATCTGTTTGCTGAATGTTGTAGAGAAATGACATGTGATTCCCATCATAACTTTATGATTTCTGTCAATTATGCCGTTTCCAAGAAGCTCTAATTTAAATCCATATGTCCCATACCCATATGCAGTTGGTTCACCTAGGGCAGTGATGGCGAACCTTTTAGAGGCAGAGTGCCCAAACTACAACCAAGACCCAATTATTTATCGCAAAGTGCTACCACAGAAATTTAATTTGTGATTTATACTCCCTTCTCTGTCACAGTTTTCATTGATAACAGCACCTGAGGACACCAATAAAGCAGAAAATAGTCCCAGGTTGAGCTGTCACTTTAAAATAGCTCTGTGCACAGCAAGTCCTGGGCTGTCCGGGACTGCAGGAAGATACCTGGACTCATCTCTGTTGATGGCCTGAGTGCCCACAGAAAAGGCTCCGAGTGCCACCTCTGGCACCAGTGCCATAGGTTAGCCATCACTGACCTAGGGGGAGTATGGACTATCCCCTCTCAGTCAGATAAGCAGGATATTTGTCTTGTGAGAAACATGGGGGGTAACTGGGAAGTGGGAAGTGATTTAGACAAGAATCTCAATGCTCTGAGTGCTGAGGACACACCCTGGTGCACCAACTGTCTAATTAGCATACAGATTACAATGGTAATTTCTTGGAATTGGCATAATTAAGAGAAAAAAAAGTTGTGCTGAAAATCACAGCACATTACTCTATTACACACTGCAAGTAGATTATAACACTTGGTAAACTCCCTTAAAATATTAAATATTGGGAAAATGAACCATTCCCCCTGAACAATTGACAAAACATGTTTGGGCATCAATGTGATTAATACCTTGTAATGAAATGTAACAGATTCTGTGGCTTCTGAGTTCTGTGCAATACAGTATATATAAATATATTGGAGGGAGAGGGCCACTATGTCATCATGTTGTTGAAATAATACTATTGCATTTTATTACATATGTAGTCATTTGGGATATGTCCTCAGTTACAGGGAATATATTAGCTCCAAAATCACCCCACAAGTAAAACCAACATTGCCTAGGATACTTAATACTTTAAAATGACACTGGAACACAGGAAAGGTACAGTATGTCTAGAAAGCTTATATAGGGCTCTAGGCAATGCTTATTTTAGATATATGGTGATTTGGAAGCCAATAGACTCTCTAAGGCTCTCTGCACATGACCGTGTGCTTCGCCAGGGCTTTAACCTGACCAGCTGGAGAGGGAAGCAAAAGTGCCACAAATCATTCAGTATCTATGAGAATCTCTTCTATATCTTGCAGCGTGGCAGCCCGGTTCTTCCAGGCTGCGGTGAGACACTGTGGCCACATTTACTAAAAACAGTGCAGTATATACTATGTGCAGCTGCCTGTGTAGTGTGCAGAGGGCGCCAGATTTAGGATTTCTGGTGCACATTCTTCATGAATCTGCAGCTCCCTGCACTTTTGTCAGGCTTTGCGTGTTAAATCTAGCACACGGTCCGACTGAGCACCGGAATGCCCCCTTCACTGCAGAAATGAGTGACTCGTCAAGAATAGTGCAGCCGCTCCGCAAAACGATCATGTGCGACACAAATGTGGCGCAGACACTTCTTAAATACCTGTGCAAGCAGTTTGCACAGAAAAGAACGTGCAAAGTGTGCCAGAAAACTGGTGCACAGCCCTTAATAAATGTGTCCCTGGGTGTTCACTGCACCGTAACCGGGCGTCATAGACCTCTATGGGGGCTATGATCTGGCCACAATTTGTGCAGCCAGATCACAGCCCACAATTAGGCCTTATAAAGATAAAACAAGGGCAGTTTCAAAATTCAATGCTTATCATGCAGAAGGAGTCCCTTCTTACCTCTGTAATCAGCACTGTAACAGGGAAGCAGGGAGTACTCGCATTGTATATCACTATGATGCAGTGAATCCCATCCCCACTGCACAATCCATGGTTTAAGGACCGAACACACAAGTGTTCACATATGCACATATGCTTTTATTAATCAAATTCTATTCCTTTTCTTAGGAATAAGATGAACCAAAAACAGCTACGTTGTTTAAAGTTAGGAGTTTATACTTGTAAGGGCTCTTTAATACAGGCGAGTTTGTTTCACACCCATTTGCAACGCCTGTTGTGTCTGCTAAAAAAAAACCTGGTGTGGGGGACATCGGCAAAAATGGAAATATGAACATTCTATGAAATATACTGTGCATTGCCTGATTTTACCACTAGAGGTCACTGACTCCCTGTTTTGCAGTAATAAGGATTTACAAAACCGCGATCACGTAACTTATTCCACAGAAATCTGAATCAGGCAATCAAGCACTAGCTCTATTTTTATACAGCTTACATCAACAAATAATAAAAGCATCAAAAATCCATCCACACTATAAGGAATAAAAGCAACAAGGTTCTTAGTATAATACTCACAATACATTATGGGGCACAATAACTTACCCGTCCCATCGCGATCCCCCCTGTGCGTTGTCCGACGAGGATTCGGATCTTCCGCCATTCACATTGCTTGTGCGCCCGATTTCCTGCATCCGTCGCTTCCCCCGCTGAGGTCTGCCGGAGTTCAAATCTTCTTCCCGATGCATGTGAGTGCTGATCTTGCGACACAATTTCGTTTTTAATTCTGTAGTTTGTCCGAATCAGTCGGGTTGTCTGAAGTCCACTCCCCCCCCATTTGTGTCGCATGCAAGCCGGTGTTCGGACCCTTAGTAAATGTGCCCCATTATGTTCTCTCCGTGCTTGAGTGGGTTTCCATCGGGTCCTCTGGTTTCCTCCCACACTCCAAAACATACTGGTATGTTTATTAGATTGTGAGCCCCATTGGAGACAGAGACCGATTTGGCAAGCTCCAGTAATCTGCAGCGCTGCGTAATCTGTGTGCGCTATATAAAGGAATTATTATCATTACAGGCAGTCCCCGGGTTACATACAAGATAGGGTCTGGAGGTTTGTTCTTAAGTTGAATTTGTATGTAAGTCGAAACTGTATATTTTATAATGGAAGTTCTAGACAATTTTTTTTCTTTTGCCCCAGTGACAATTGGAGTTTCAAAATTTTTGGTGTAATTGGACCAAGAATTATCAATAAAGCTTCATTACAGACATCTTACAGCTGATCATTGCAGTCTGGGACTATAGTAAAGCATCAAGAGAGCTTCACCAGAGGTCACATGGGGCAGAGGGGTCCGTCTGTAACTATGGGTTGTCTGTAAGTCAGGTGTCCTTAAGTAGGGGACCGCCTGTATCTTTATTTATATCGCTCCACCATATTCTGCAGCACTTTATAGATCATTAGGTGCATATACAAACAACACAAGACATAACAAAGCAATAACATTGTCAGATGAAACAATAGGAATGAGAACCCTGACGTATGGATGTTTATGAAGATATAGGGGTCACACAGAAATTTGACAGTGCTTGTACAGTGGTTCAGCCATAAAAAAATTAAATGAATGAATGAATAATGTATAATGAACGCGTCACCAATCTGATCAAACTGCATAAGTCCTACAGGCGCTTAGTGAAAATCTCTCTATTTCAGTCTGACTGTAAATTAATAACAAGGGCCAGGAGCAGGATTGTAATAAAAATCTACTGGTATGTTGCATTGTTCAGCATTTATTTAAAATAATAATGAATGGTTTCCTGGAAAGCCCCTTTAAGCCCATCACTGGACATCTGAGTCCCGCAAAACATGTTTTCCCATTGGTCATATTGGAGCATTAGCATTCACATATGGTTAGGACATCTGCTCATCCATTAGCTGCAGCTTGGGTTTCACTGGAGAAGAAGAAATCAGATATGGCAGCTGTGAAGAGAAGATTGACGCTGATAGAGGAGTAATGATCTCTCTGCATAGCTCATATGCTTATTAGCTTTTTATTAGTGACTATGAGTTGGACTAGAAGATTTTGTATCAGTGTACTCTTCTTTTACTAATTATAGATAGCACCCTCAAAATGACAGCGAGAGTTCCCATAAAACCACTACAGGCAGTCCCCTACTTAAGAACACCCGACTTACAGACAACCCTTAGTTACAATCGGACCTCTGGATATTGGCAATTTACTGTACTTTAATCCCATACTCCAATAAACAGGTATAACAGTTATTAGTGATGTCTGTAATGAAGCTTTATTGTTACCCTGGTTCTTATGACAACCCAACATTTTAAAAATCCAATTACCACAAAGACCAAAACAAATTCTGTCTGAAATTACAATTATAAAATATACAGTTCCGACTTAAATACAAAGAACAGACCTGCAGAACCTATCTTGTACGTAACCCGGGGACTGCCTGTATTAAGTCTCTATCATTTTGGAAGATTTTAAAAGGAACCTGTCACTGGATTTTATCCCTTTAAACTACTACGGAAGCAACATTAGGTAAATTTCCTTTCTAGAATTATGTCTTTTGTGTAAAATCTTGTCTGTTTACCTATTAAAAAATCTCCTCCAATCATGTGGAAATGAGCAGAGAAGAGTCAAGGGAAGTGTATCATCCACAGCTGCTTTTGGCTTTGAAAACTGCATCTGAAAAACTGAACGTTCCGTTAGCGTCGCTTTCATAACGCGATCCTAGCGCATTATCGGGTTATCAATCGGCCCGAGCACCGCCCTCTGTGCACTAGCGGCGCGTTATGTACGCGATGCTAGCAGAACGTTTGAACGCACCCTGACAGACAATCCTCAGGGCGATGGCACACGTGGCGGTTTGCACGTGTTTTTGGCCCGTTTTTAAGCAGTCCGTCAAAAAACTGATGCGTTTTTAACGGACTTCTTAAAAACGGGCCAAAAAACGTGTTCCAAACACCACGTATATAGTACCTAGAAACCTTCTTTCTTGTGTTATATTAGATACAATAGGAATCATAGAGAATATAAGAGAATTGCATTTTTTAGATCACATCAGGCTTGTTTCTGTGATCTACAAAAGTGGAAATTCAGGCAGCTGGATTTTGATTTTCAACTCACGTTTCCTAACTATAGGGGACGTTTATTCGTGCTCCAGCTTATGACAAAGTCCCTGCCTCTTCAGATACATCAGAACGCTGTGTCCACTCCATCGTCGGCCATGTCCCTTTGTTCCCCCTCCGCACTTACCTAACACCAATTTCTGGCAGTGCGCTTGCAATTGCAATTATTTCAGAACTTGTACGCCACTTTTCTGATAAAGTCTTTTACTGCCTGTATCTTCGGTTCTTTAGATCACAGAGCCACAAACCTGATGCGATCTGTAAAACGACATTTTTATCTTTAATATGACACCAAAAACATGCTATAGAACCGAAGATAGCGACATCCGAAGAAGCACACCCCCTGCAGCCTCTAAGCTTGACTCGTCTCAAAATATGACTCTTCTTAGCTTATTATCACATGTAAACAATGCAAAACATGTGGTGCTTGCAAGCATTTCAGTAGAAATGTAACTGCCTCCCAACAGCCATTGAATAGCTTTTTAAAACGTAATTCAGATGCTGCAGGTGAATGCAGCCTTATGCTGTGGTCACATGTTCTGGATGAATTCTACAATCATCAAAAAGCAGATGAATTCGTCTGGTTTGTCATATGTTTTATGGTGTTATTTTGCAGCGGTGAGGGACATAATGCCATGTCTCCAGCCTCAGATGATCATTGTTCGCGGTTGAAAGAAAAAAAAAATTCTGAGGTTTTAAATTCTTTAATTACATTGTGTATTATTTCTAATTTTAATACCTATTTTGCACATACATGTTCTCCCCCCTCCCTCCCTCCGAGCTTGTGTCCTCCATCTGCACATTTGGGGTCCATGTGACCGGAGTCATGTGATGTTTTCAACTCTTGCACTCTCTTCTTGCTCTCAGCACTTGAAATATCCATGTCTAATGCTGATTGGCTGCAGCAGATCACATGGTGCTGGTGCCTGGGGCTGCAGCGTGTGTGTGGTTGTTAGGGTGAGTGCATCAGAGCTACTTCCTATGCAGGGACGACTCTGCTCATGCGCAGGGTTCAATCTCTGCTGCTGAGTCGTGGAGAGGAGGAGGGTGAGAGGCTCATAACCTTATTACTGCATTATTCAACTACAAAGTGTTCTCTATGTGACCGTGCAGACACTGACAGGTGCAGATATACTCCGATCTGCATCATCAGCGAGCAGAGCCGCATCAGCTCCTATGTATGACGTCCACAGCGCTGGGGTTTTGTTGTAGTTTGCAAAATTTTCACTTATTTGTGCTTTTATGTCGAAATATTTCTGACTTTCTGTACTTTATTCCCTTCTAGCTTGTAGCCACTGCAGATAAAAAAGGAGCAGTCACCCAACTTTCTCGTAATCCTGAATGGTAAATATACCAATCTATGCAGTAATGAATGAATCAATCTTCATGGCTTTGTACAAAAGCGTAGAGACAAGCTCTGCAGCGGCTTATTCCAGCAAGCGAGGAGGCTGAGGGACAAATGAGGATAGAGAATTTTCTTACTGTAAAATGCTACTTTCAGATGGCCGTAATGTGAATGTATTCTATGGCCCATATTACTGTCACTGATACCTCCATAATTAACAGGGTTTGAATTCCACACCAAGAATCTGCATCAAAAATGTTGTAGTCTCTAAGGGAGCGTTCACACGTTACAGTTTGGTTGCGTAACTTTGCGTTTTAAAACACATTTCAACAGCTGAAGAGAGGTGAGGCCGGTGACACACGTGGCGCTTTTGTCTCATTCCTGTTGCGGTTTCAAACACATTGGGGCAGATTTACTTACCCGGCCCATTCGCGATCCAGCGGCGCATTCTCTGAACAGGATTCGGGTCCGGATGGGATTTATGAAGGCAGTTCCTCCGCCGTCCACCAGGTGGCACTGCTGCGCTGAAAATCATCTGAACGCACCGGAATACACCGAGCTGGACCAGGTGAAGGTAAGCGCTTCGCAAGCGACACAATTTCCGTTTTTAAATGCGGCGGTTTTTCCAAATACGTCGGGTTTTGGTTCGGCCACGCCCCCCGATTTCCGTCACGTGCATGCCAGCGCAGATGCGCCACAATCCGTTCGCGTTCGCCAAAATCCTGGGACAATTCAGGTACAATCGGCGCAAATCGAAAATATTCGGGTAACACGTCGGGAAAACGAGAATCGGACCCTTAGTAAATGACCCCCATTGTTTGCTTGCGTTTTTAAGAATGCAATGCCTGTTGTGCGGTAGCTGTGTCTCTTGCTAGTGTGTGGTAGTCTCCAAAAACCACCAAAATCTATCATGATAAACCAGGGGCACCATGACTGTGGTAACCATCCTATACGTGTTATTCATGGCCTCCTGCCTTCATAGGCAGTTACACTGTGCAGAAGCACTTTCCCCTTTCTCTGCTTGATGTAATCTCCTTTATAAAGAATGGCTGGACCATTATACAAGCACTTGCACCTCTTGTGTCACCCCCTCATCCTCATAGCAGAGCCGTCACTTCTATTGTTCCATATGACCGTTTGTACAGAGAGAGGAGGGAAGTGCTCCTGCACAGTGTAACAGCATATTAAGCTACAGCATGGAGGGGCTTTAGTAATACCCCCCAATGCCCTTCTGGCTCATTAGCATCATTTTTAAAGTTGAAGGAGGCCATGGATAACAGATTACCACAGTCACAGCGCATTTCATTTGAAACAAGTTTCACAGTGTGTTTAGTCGCTTGTTACATGTGCCAGCCTCATGTGGAGTATGACAAAGAGGAGAAAATGTACAACCATTTGTGTGAAGTGTTTTGTTTTTCTATTACGGGTTGTGAACGTTTACGTTTTGTTACCAAATGAAATTATTATTGAAAATATTTGACAATCACCTTAAGCCGCTTTCACACTTTTTTTGGCTTTATGCTACCAGTACTGTACCCTACATGCATTTCAATAAGCACTATGTCCATCCATTTAAATGGACAAATTACCCACCGTACTGTACACAGGAAAAAGATCTTTCCCCGTATGTATGGATGTGCCGCTCTCCTCCTTCCTCCCGTGCCGCTCTCCTCCTTCCTCCACTGTGCGGCTGTAGCCCGGGCGAGCATACATTCGTGTGAAAGAGGCCTTATTTTGTTTTAATTCCTATCAAACAATGAAAGGGTTAGGGCCCTTGTGAAATGGAACTGAACCGGAATGCTGAGTTCCGTTGCTCAGAGTTCTGGTTGGACATTCCAGCCAGAACACGCAGGAGGCTGACACATCACACTCTCTCGTGTGTAAGGGGCCCAACAAGGTTCTTAAATATAGTTTGTATGAGGGGTGCAATTTTAAAGGGTGATTTGTATAATATATGTATAAAGCCCTTCAAAACCTTAAAGGACACCTGTCATCAGGTCTGTGTCACTAGTCCTGTCACCTCTACCTGTTGGAGCAGCTCACAAGGATCCCATCCCAGCCTTTATCTAGTTATTTCATACATTATTCATTTATTTTTTATCATGTAAATGAGGCTGGTCACATGGTCAGAGGCAGTGATGTCACCCCTGTTCCCCCTCCCCTCTCCTCCCCTGCTCATGTCTGTGTGTAATGTATAGTAAAGCATGGCTAGTGTGTGTGCTGCATCTGCTGACATGCTGCATCCTCCTAATACACATGTGAGAGACACAGACATCAGCTACACATGAATCTGACGTGTTCTGCTGTAACATGGCTGCCTGGATCTGCTGTATCTCTCCTATACACACACACATGCACACACAGGCTGCAGGGGGCGTGGCCACCAGCACCAGGAAGCACATCATTATACAGCCTCACATCATTATACAGGCTGTCAGTCATGCACTGGGGGTGTGGCTGTGCCTCCCACTCATGAATAGAGTGGACAGCTTGAATATGCTAATGCTTCATTGGACATTTCACAGGTCATTTGCATACAGCTTTAGGACCTCATTGCTTAGGTTTACAGGCATGTAGAGGGACAATGAAGGGATAGAGGCAATGCTCTCTAATGGCAGTCTATGAAAATATAATTAGTTTAGGGGGGTTATTTTGCATGACGGGTTCTCTTTAAGTGGTTTTTAAAAAATTGATTTGAAATTTTGGAAAATTGCGTTTAGACTTATACACCTCTAAAATGGGGCGTGGCTTATAAGTAAAGGGCCATGGCTTCAAGGAAAGTGGGCATAAGTTTCAATGCTGTGTTACGAGAATGCGAAATTATTGGTGTAAATTATGATAGCTAATAGAAGGTGCAAACTTCTAGACAATAGTGTAACATATATATACATATATATTATCAGACATGGTGATAAATCAGCAGAAGAAGACAGTCTAAATTTTAGGCCACATTGACAGGTGGTGTTTGCACTGCTTTTCCAAATGCAATGTATGGACCTCTCCTGATATCTCCTACTGAAGTATGATTGCGTTTGAAACGACCCACAAATTCCATGTGTCAATGCAGCCTTAGACAGTTATAGTATGTCTACCCTTAAATTTCCAAGTTATTTTCAAATTCCTGCTTAATCCCAGACTTAATTACCGTATATTATGAAAAACCTTAACTCGGCTTATACTTGATTCAATAAAAAAAAAAAACAACTCCGTACTTACCTTTCCGACGCCTTCTGTCTTCAACTCCGTCTTCAGCACACACTATGATGTCAGCAAGACGGAGCTGAGGACAGAAGAGGACCTGCGGGGGGCGTCAGAAAGGTGAGTACAGAGGTTTTTTGGGGTTTTTAGGCTGGGCAGGGGGCTGCTGGCTATATACGGGGGCACAGGCACTGCCTATATAGGCATTGGCTATATATACGGGGGGCAGGGACTGGCTATATACTAGGGGGGACACTCTGGCTATATACTGTGGGGCAGGCACTGGCTATATACTGTGGGACAGGCACTGGCTATTCAGGGTCGGCGCCAGCACTGGGCATACCCAGGCAAGTGCTGGGCCCCAGGGCTGCTTGGGGGGGTCCACATAAGGCTGTACATAAGGAATCCATGGGGGTGAAGGGGCTGTATCTAATAAATCCATAGGGGGTGAGAGGGTTGTATTTAATGAATGCATAGTGGGTGAGGGGGGCTTCATATTAAATAACCATGTGGGTACAATACATAAAATAACCATGAGTGGTCTGTTTGGGATGATAAACTATGCAAACCACGCAATATTGTAGGGAACAGGAGACTGTTCATTTCTGAATTTTAATGTCACCATGTGAGTTCACTGCAAAGGGGCCCACTGAGGCTCTGCCGCCCAGGGTCCTACTGATACCTCGAGCCGACGCTGCTGACATTGATGACCATTCTTAGAATATAAATATTGATTACATTTCCTTATCATGTAATTAAAACATTCTTCATTTATCTGTTTCTTTAGTACATTTAGGTCTTTTGGGACAAGATGGAGAACAGTAAAAAACATTGGGTTGAAGAGCTATTCTCCCCACGCTTTACTGCAGAAGACTTCTTACATGAAAGTATAGAACCAAAACTACTGATATCAGAAAAACTGGCAATAGAGAGAGCCAGCAAGCTGGAAGCTATCTACAGGGCGGCATTGTGTGAATTTCAGGAGAAGGAAAATAGGAAGAAAAGGGAGCTCTTGTCTAAAATGATCGTCCAGGAGTCTTCTGTGCAGGACCAGGCTGTTCCCGCACAACTTGCCACCTGTGAGTCCTGTAAAAAAGCGGACAATGATTCTACTGCAGCCGCTAAAAGCAGCGTCCATTGTATCTGGAACGAAAAAGAATTAAATCTCTTAAGATCTGAGATGGACAAAAAACATTCTGAGGGAGCTCATTCCAGCCTTCAGCTGGACGCTTACAAGCTTCACATATCTGAATTGAAGGCAAAACAAAAGGAGACTGAAAGGGAGTTAGAGGCTCTAAAAATGGCATTGGCGGCATCAAAAAGAGCGAATGAATGTAAAAATGTCCTGATTCATCAACTAAAGAAAGAGGGAGAGAAGAAGGGGGCAGATCTGCAAGCCCTGAGGAAAGACGCGCACCAAAAATGTGATACGGTGCAAGACCTTACGACAAGATTGAGTAAAGCTCGAGAGGAGATAAACCATCTACAGCTGCAAAACTCAGAACTGAAGCACGAGCTCAATACTATACAGCAGCAACACCAACTAAAGATCATCATCGCCTCCGAGAAGGCAAAACTCAAGTATGAGGCACAAATGAAGAAGATGCAGAGGGAACTAGAGACACTCAAAGAAGAAAGGCTCGTGGAAAGCCACCAGCGAGCTCAGGATGTGGCTGAACTGGACCTATTAAGGAGGCTCTACATCCATGAGAAGTGAACTCTAGTGCAATGTCTATACTGTGTTAAAGGGGGGTTTCCATGGTTAAAAGCTATTTTCATACTCCGCATTAAAGGCTTTAATATTATTTACAGATAATTTGCTTAATCGGCATCCTAAACAGTCTTTATTAAAACTGTCCTAGCAGTGTGCCGCTGTAGGGACCAGGGCGGATGAAGACTGCTGTATGAATATTATAGCCCCTACAAGTCTGGGATAAACTTCCTACCTATGATACTAGAACCAATATTTTGGGGAATCTGCAGTTTCAGGGCTTTCAAAGGTCCTGAAATGGCTCTTGTTTACATGTGTATTGAGACCAATGAATAGCAAGCAAGGATCTAAAAGGGAATCAACTATACTACTTGCACATATATTGGTTTTTAACCTGATGATGGCATTAGTTCAATGCCGAAACGCGTTGTTTTCTATACCTCTTAAATACCTTTTGTAATTAAAAAATGCTTTGATTTCTGGAAGATGCGCTTTAAAAATGGACTGTCCTTGCATTGGATTCTACTGCTAAACGGGTCTAATCTGTGGACGTTGATACCCCGTGATGATACAACCACCGTGAGCAGCTCTTCCCTCAGTACAAGACACCACCTATTATATGTTTATATAACCTACATGAGAAGGTGAGCATTACCGTAATAAACTATCTATCACCTGCACTTGAGTCTCCTGCGCTTTGTGTTCCCCTATATCAGTGGTGGTGAACCTATGGGACGGGAGCCAGAGGTGGCACTCAGAGCACTCTCTGTGGGCACCCAGGCCATCACCCCAGCACAGAGTTTCCAGACAGGACTCTGAAAACCTCCTCCTTCCGTTCCTGGCCACCCAGGATGTGTTGTGATCACTGCTATTTTAAAGCTACACATCCTTAGCTGCCTGGGATTACAGGGGGAGCAAGGAGGTGCAGGCAATTATTATTGGAGCTCCTGCTCTGGGCTCCACAATTCTTCCTGTTCAGGGGCCCCTGGAAGGAAGCTACAAAGATAATCTGAATTTCTCCTCTTTCTTTAAACTGTATTGGTGTCCCCAGTACACAGATGCAATTGAAAGCAGTGACAAAGCAGGTAGCAACGGTTAATGCTTAAATTGCCATGTCGGCACTTTGCATTTAAAGTGGGTTTGTTCATAGTTAAAGGTTTGCCATCACTGCCCTATATCTTCTAGTCCATGTGTATTGAGGATTTCATGGGTGATGGTCCTTCTCAGTATAAAATTTTGGTGGGGGGTTTGGGTGGCCATGGGCCCCCTAGAAAACTTTGGCCACGGGCTACCGCCTATATTATAATTCATTACTGGAAGAGACTGTAACTCTGTTATAAAGCTTTCCTGCTGTTTATGAGAAAGATCCAGCAGCGCACGGCTTCTGGTCATGTCTTTCTTTCTGCTAGGAGATGATTCCAAGGAGGTAGAGAAAGTTATAAAGAGAGGGGGAAGCATCCAAGTCTCCAGAAAGATCAGATCACAAAGAGGATTCTGTATGAAAGTATATATAACAAGAAGAGCACATGCAGCAAACAGAACCACACGGGAGGACCTTACACCCCTTCACATCATTTAATTGGTGTCACTGCACTCATTCTGGGGTAGTTAGTTTGATTTCAATCTAACCCAGGGGTATCATACAAAATTTTCTAGAGGGCCACATCATCCTTGTGGTTGCCTTCAAAAGATTGATACTTTTACGACCATTGACAGTGTGGTGAAAGATAAAGTATTGCTAGTATTGTATGTGCTAGGCATGTTGCAGGCCTGACGCAGAAGCTCCAGTGAAGAGAAGACATGGTTGCTGAGGCGCTGTATTAAGGCTGCTTACACACATATGGGTTGATGTGTCCAGCCAGCATGTGCTAGTTGGAACGGCCCGAAAGCTGAATAAACTGAATTCGGCATGTCAGTTTAGTTCCGGGTTGCTCAGCGCACTGGCAAGACGTTCCAAAGAGCACAAGATAAATGTAACCGATTTCCTCCGTAGATGAGAGATGGAAGGTTTGGGTGGCGCTCTTAAGGAATTGACTTCACCAAATCCACGTGAAGGGTTAACGAGTTCTTTATTACAAACAGGCAATGCGTTTCTTTCCAAAACATGGACCTTTGTCAGGCTTTACAGATAGGAGTAACATAATTCATTTATATACACATAAAAAACTATATTAGAGAATAAGGCAGTCTAAAAGCGTCCGTGATGGGTTCCAGTCACAGGATTACTGCATCTGTTACATAAATAAAGTGTGAGATAGAAAATATTTAACGGACATCTACCACCAGGATGAAGGATTGTAAAACAAGCACATTGATATCCTGATGAGTGCCCCATCTGGCAGGATCTGCTTTTCACTAAGCTTTTTATGATCTAGTTTTCACCCCCCCCCCCCAAAAAAAAAAAAGCTTTAAAAATTATGCAAATGATACTGAGGCATAGGTGTTAATGTCACCTGGAGCCCTAAGGCTTATTTGCATAATCTAAAAACCTTTTATTCTTAAAAACTAGGGCATAAAAAGCTTAAAGAAAAGTGTATCCTACCAGAGGGGGCACACACCAGTATGTCAGTGGGCTTGGTTTACAATCCTTCATCCTGCCAATATAATTTACACTATTACCATATACATTAAGTACTTATAGAGTACCGTATGTGTCCGGAATATAAGAAGATTACGGTCAGAAGGTAAGAGTTCTTATGGAGAGTATAGGTATGTGGATACTTAAAGCCACAGATACTCCACTATGGCATTCTGGGAAGTATACAAATATGTTTTCCAGGGTGTTTTATGGAAAACAATGCCTCTTTTTGCTACCTTGAAAGGCAAGTGTAGCATCTATGGAATTCTTACCTTCTAATTATAGTCAAAAGCCACTCACACAGCTAAACCAGTTCCCTATGCTGTACTGAATACACCCAACCAGGTCGAAACAGTGCTGTCTACCGTTGGGAATCTGTTCCTTCTGGAATAGATATACTGGTTTAGATTTAATCCCACATTTGGGCTTCTTGAAAGTCATGGTAGATGTTAAGGGGGCTGCCTTTCAAGGTAGCAAAAGGAGGCATTGTTTTCCATTTAACACCTTGGAAACGTATTTGTATACTTCTAAAAGGATTACCACAGTCGTGGTGCCTGGATCTATGAGGAAGGGCCCCTGGTTTATCATGCTTGATATTGATGGTAGCAACAACTTAACTACAGCCGGGTCCCTGAGCCATAGGGGCCTGCGGTGCATGGCCGAATCATACTGCTTAACTATATCGCAAAGCTGCCTGCCACCTGTATGCTCGGAAAGCAACCAAATCATCCCGCAAGAGGCAAGCACGCACCCACCGCTTTCAAGCCCATCCTCCCAGCCACAACCCCCCGTGCTGGCCATCCTCTGCCGCTGTCCCTGCCCCAGGTCTTACAAGGCCTTCTGCAGTCCACCCACCATCTTATCCGCCTGGTCTCTCAACGTCACCTGATGTCACTCGACCCGACGGCACTACAACTTCGATGCCTGGTGAAGCCTGGAGACGCTGGAGGAGCCCCCATCATGAAGATAGGGAATGAAGACATTCTACAGGTAAGTGTGTACCCTATATAGATAGCAGGCACTCTGTGTAAACTGTATTGCCTGCTATCTATAGGAGACCAATGCTGGAACCAGTTGTAGGTGAATATAATTCATATGTATATATGCCTGTATCTTTACAGGGTTAGTTTCTATGTTTATTATTTTTAACGGAGGCCGCTGCTGGACATGATATTAGTGAGGGTAGGCTGCTGCTGGACATGTTATTAGTGAGGGGGGACCGCTGCTGGACATGTTATTAGTGAGGGGAGGCCGCTACTGGAAATGTTATTAATGAGGGGAGGCTGCTGCTGGACATGTTATTAGTAAAGGAAGGCCGCTGCTGGACATGTTATTAGTGAGGGGAGGTTGCTGCTGGACATGTTATTAGTAAGGGGGGGTCACTGCTGGACATGTTATCAGTAAGGGGGGGTCACTGCTGGACATGTTATTAGTAAGGGGGGGTCACAGATGGACATGTTATTAGTAAGGGGGGGTCACTGCTGGACATGTTATTAGTGAGGGGAGGCCACTTCTGGACATGTTATTAGTGAGGGGAGGCCACTTCTGGACATGTTATTAGTGAAGGGAGGTCACTGCTGGACATGTTATTAGTGAGGGGAGGTCACTGCTGGACATGTTATTAGTGAGGGGAGGTCACTGCTGGGCATGTTATTGGTGAGGGGAGGTTTCTGCTGGACATGTTCATGTTATTAGTGAGGGTGGCTGCTGCTGGACATGTTCATATTATTAGTGAGGGGGGCTGCTGCTGGACATGTTATTAGTGAGGGGGGTCACTGCTGGACATGTTATCAGTAAGGGGGGGTCACTGCTGGACATGTTATTAGTAAGGGGGGGTCACAGATGGACATGTTATTAGTAAGGGGGGGGTCACTGCTGGACATGTTATTAGTGAGGGGAGGCCACTTCTGGACATGTTATTAGTGAGTGGAGGTCACTGCTGGGCATGTTATTGGTGAGGGGAGGTCACTGCTGGACATGTTATTAGTGAGGGGAGGTCACTGCTGGGCATGTTATTGGTGAGTGGAGGTTTCTGCTGGACATGTTCATGTTATTAGTGAGGGTGGCTGCTGCTGGACATGTTCATATTATTAGTGAGGGGGGCTGCTGCTGGACATGTTATTAGTGAGGAGAGGCAACTGCTGGGACATGTTAAAAGTGAGGGAAGCTGCTGCTGGACATGTTATTAGTGATGGGAGGTTTCTGCTGGGACATGTTCATGTTATTAGTGAAGGGAGGCCACTGCTGGACATGTTCATGTTATTAGTGAGGGGGGCTGCTGCTGGACATGTTATTAGTGAGGGGAGGCTGTTGCTAGACATGTTATTAATGTGGAGAGGCTGCTGCTCAACATATTATTAGTGAGGGGAGGTCACTGCTGGACATGTTATTAGTGAGGACAGTTTTCTGCTGGACATGTTCATGTTATTAGTAAGGGGGGCTGCTGGTGGACATGTTGTTAGCGAGGGAAGGCCGCTGCTGGACATGTTATTAGTTAGGGGAGGCCGCTGCTGGACATGTTATCAGTGAGGGGAGGCCGCTGCTGGACATGTTATTAGTGAGGAGAGGCCGCTTCTTGACATGTTATTAGTGAAGAGAGGCTGCTGCTCAACATGTTATTAGTGAGGGGAGGTCACTATTGGACATGTTATTAGTGAGGGGAGGCCGCTGCTGGACATGTTATTAATGAGGGAAGGCCACTGCTGGACTTGTTATTAGTGATGGAAGGCCGCTGCTGGACATGTTATTAGTGCGGAGAAGCCGCTGCTCGACATGTTATTAGTGAGGAGAGGCTACTGCTCAACATGTTTAGTGAGGGGAGGCCACTTCTGGACATGTTATTAATGAGGGGAGGCTGCTGCTGGACATGTTATTAGTGAGGGCAGGCTGCTGCCAGACATGTTACTAGTGAGGGGAAGCCGCTGCCTGAGTTTTTATTAATGAGGGGAGGTCTATGCTGGACATGTTATTAGTTAGGGGAGGCTGCTGCTGGACATGTTATTAGTGAGGGGAGGCTGCTGCTGGACATGTTACTAGTGAGGGGAGGCTGCTGCTGGACATGTTATTAGTGAGGGGAGGCGGCTGCTGGACATGTTATTAGTAAGGGGAGGCTGCTTTGGACATGTTATTAGTGAGGGGAGGTCACTGTCAGAGATTTTATTAATGAGGGGAGGCCGGTGCAGGACATGTTATTAGTGAGGGGAGACCTTTTTGGGTGTTTGGTGTATCATTCCTAACTCCTTGTTGTAATTTATTTTAAAGCAGTATAATTACAATGAAAAAAACCTTTGTACATGTTTAAAATATGCAGAAGTGGGGGGAGGTGCTGTGGTTGGGGAAGGTTTTCTATGGGGCACACTCATTCCTAGTTAGGCCACTGGATGGTAGATTTCCACTAAGTGTTAATCACCGCACAGTACTGAGTGGGTTGTTCCGGGCACTTCCCGCCATAGTGTGTGTTACTGTGCGTGATGCGGCGGTGACTCAGGTAATGACACACATCCCAGTGACTGATCCATGAATCACGTCCTGACCACAGCCAGCCAGGGGTTAATGCCCGCTGTGCGTACAGGGGGGTGTGTGATGGCTCTTCCCGCCGCTGACGTAACGTCACCACGTAGTGTGTCTCCGAATGAAAGGAAACTGCTGGACATGTTCATGTTATTAGTGAGGGGGGCTGCTGCTGGACATGTTATTAGTGAGGGGAGGCTGTTGCTAGACATGTTATTAAGGTGGAGAGGCTGCTGCTCAACATGTTATTAGTGAGGGGAGGTCACTGCTGGACATGTTATTAGTGAGGAGAGTTTTCTGCTGGACATGTTCATGTTATTAGTAAGGGGGGCTGCTGGTGGACATGTTATCAGTAAGGGAATGCCGCTGCTGGACATGTTATTAGTGAGGGGAGGCCGCTGCTGGACATGTTATTAGTGAGGAGAGGCCGCTGCTCGACATGTTATTAGGGAGGAGAGGCTGCTGCTCAACATGTTATTAGTGAGTGGAGGTCACTGTTGGACATGTTATTAGTGAGGGGAGGTCACTGCTGGACATGTTATTAGTGAGGGGAGGCCGCTGCCGGACATGTTATTAGTGAGGGGAGGCCGCTGCTGGACATGTTATTAGTGAGGGGAGGCCGCTGCTGGACATGTTATTAGTGAGGGGAGGCCGATGCTGGACATGTTATTAATGAGGGGAGGCCACTGCTGGACATGTTATTAGTGATGGGAGGCCGCTGCTCAACATGTTATTAGTGAGGAAAGGCCGCTGCTCAACATGTTATTAGTGAGGAAAGGCCGCTGCTCCACGTGTTTAGTGAGGGGAGGCCACTGCTGGACATATTATTAATGAGGGGAGGCTGCTACTGGACATGTTATTAGTGAGGGCAGGCCGCTGTCATACATGTTACTAGTGAGGGGAAGCCGCTGCCTGAGTTTTTATTAATTTGGGGAGGCCTGTGCTGGACATGTTATTAGTGAGGGGAAGCGGCTGCTGGACATGTTATTAGGTTGGGGAGGTCGCTGCTGGACATGTTATTAGTGAGGGGAGGCTGCTGCTGGACATGTTATTAGTGAGGGGAGGCGGCTGCTGGACATGTTATTAGTGAGGGGAGGCGGCTGCTGGACATGTTATTAGTGAGGGGAGGCGGCTGCTGGACATGTTATTAGTAAGGGGAGGCTGCTGTTGGACATGTTATTAATGAGGGGAGGTCACTGTCAGAGATTTTATTAATGAGGGGAGGCCGGTGCAGGACATGTTAGCAGTATAATTACAATAAAAAAAAACCTTTGTACATGTTTAAAATAGGCAGAGGGTGGGGGGGAGGTGCTGTGGTTGAGGAAGGTTATCTATGGGGCACACTCATTCCCAGTTAGGCCACTGGTTGGTACATTCCGCGCAGTACTGAGTGGGTTGTTCCGGGCACTTCCCGCCATAGTGTGTGATGCGGCGGTGACTCAGGTAACACATCCCAGTGACTGTGCCATGAATCACGTCCCGCCCGAGGCCAGCCAGGGGTTAATGCGCGCTGTGCGTACAGGGGGGCGTGTGACGGCTCTTCCCGCCGCTGACGTGACGTCACCACGTAGTGCGTCTCCGAATGAAAGGAAACAAACAGTGGAGATTACGGAGCTGTTGGTGGAATCAGTGCCAGTGCTGGCGGGCGCAGCGGGTGAGTGCGGGCGCGGGCAGAGCCGGGTGTCAGTGCCGCAGTGTCCGGGGCCTCCTCCTCCTGTGGAGCCGCGGGGAGGGCCCGGCAGCCGGGGACTCCCGCCGGATCGCATTGTGGGCAGTGAGAGAGGACGCTGCGGCGCTGCAGGACGTCAGAGGGATGAATGGGAGCCTGCAGGTGACAGGTCACGTGATGGGGAGCCGGGGGAGTGACACCTGGGATGTACAGGGAGGCCTGGGTGCACCACTGCCTGCAGAGCTCCAGAGTAGTCACCTACAGAGTCCTGTGTCTGTTGCTAGGTAACAGTGGTAGCATTTTTGGTCTCTGCAGTCAGCTGATCTCTGCTCTATCTGCTGCTGTGGGTGACACAAGTGTGAAGAGGTGACACACCCCATATACACATGAGGGGACATGCGGACCCCTGTTCTTGTGATCACTAGGGCCAGACTAGCAGCAATTGGACCCATATTATTTCAATAGGGGAGCAGTGCCCGAGAATTGACCTCTGACCTCTCTTCGGGCCTCGTTCACATGTGACATTTGTGTTGTGTTTCAAAATGTAGCATGCAGACTCCTGTGAAAGTGCCTTTGCATCTCTCATCTCAGGCTGTGTGTGTGACGATACAACGCAAAGGGCATTGTGAAGGCTGCCTCAGGAGAGGTCATCTTGTCTGATGGATAGAGGGGGACCACTGAGCTCACATCTACCAGCTGTGCAACCCAAACAGCACTAGCCACAAGCTCCTGGGCCTCATGTAGTGGCCACAAGTCATCAATACAGCAAGGGCTGACATCTAGTTTTGCCGTGAAACTGCCATAGTTATTGAAGGGATTCTCCTAGATAAAGACTGATATGTCTCCAGATGATGCATAGTAGTAGGGGGCCCTGTGACCTATCTGCTCTCCTCCATGCACCAGAACGGAGATGTTTACACATTTACCAGACCCCCTCATGGCATTGCCTGTTCTACAACCTACTGACCGAACTACTGCTAATCAGTAGCTGAGCACATGTATGTGTTTGGTTTATTCACGTGACTTGATGTAAATGTATAACCAGTTTAAAGCTCCATGTGTCTACAGGATTTGCCTGTTACATCCCCGGTCATGTGATGCCACGCAGGTGCACGGCCTGTTACATCCCCGGTCATGTGATGCCACGCAGGTGCACGGCCTGTTACATCCCCGGTCATGTGATGCCACGCAGGTGCACGGCCTGTTACACTCCCAGGTCATGTGATGTCACGCAGGTGCACGGCCTGTTACATCCCCGGTCATGTGATTCCACGCAGGTGCACAGCTCGTTATATTCCTGGTCATGTGATGTCACGCAGGTGCACGGCCTGTTACATCCCCGGTCATGTGATGGCACGCAGGTGCACGGCCTGTTACATCCCCGGTCATGTGATGGCACGCAGGTGCACGGCCTGTTACATCCCCGGTCATGTGATGGCACGCAGGTGCACGGCCTGTTACATCCCCGGTCATGTGATGGCACGCAGGTGCACGGCCTGTTACATCCCCGGTCATGTGATGGCACGCAGGTGCACGGCCTGTTACATCCCCGGTCATGTGATGGCACGCAGGTGCACGGCCTGTTACATCCCCGGTCATGTGATGGCACGCAGGTGCACGGCCTGTTACATCCCCGGTCATGTGATGGCACGCAGGTGCACGGCCTGTTACATCCCCGGTCATGTGATGGCACGCAGGTGCACGGCCTGTTACATCCCCGGTCATGTGATGGCACGCAGGTGCACGGCCTGTTACATCCCCGGTCATGTGATGGCACGCAGGTGCACGGCCTGTTACATCCCCGGTCATGTGATGGCACGCAGGTGCACGGCCTGTTACATCCCCGGTCATGTGACGTGTTACAGGTGTACGGCCTGATAACACATCTCTGATGACTCTGTAATATAACGAAGCTGTGAACCTGTGTGACATCACATGACATGTTTATAACTGGAAGTAAACAATGAAGCTTCCTATATAATGGCAGCCAGCAAATCTAGAAAGCAGAGAGGAATTAATACAGAAAATAAATTGGCAAATCCCGTTTAACGGCACAAACAATATCAGTCCTGCCCCTTTAACTCTGCACTGTAATGATACTGTATTTCCCGTTCAATGTCAGTCTTGATGAGGACTAAAATTAACAATGTTAATTTCAACACCATTGGGAGTAACAGTAGTTGGATTCCCATCAATTCGATATCTCATGTATATGGGGGAGATTTATGAGAAGTGTCTGAGAGCAAAAACGTTCTAGTTACTCATAGCAACCAATCAGAGCTCAGCTATCATTTTATAAACGGTATGTATGTTTAGTGCCTGGCACAGCGCTGCGGCTTCCATCGTAAACTGCATTCACTTTGCAGATGTGAACAGTGGCCTAGTCGTGTTTCTGACCTTTGCTATGTGGGTAATCTCCGTGGTTCTCTTCCTCCTGATAGTAAGATGTATTCATCACCTGCTGCAGCCACAGAATAGTTTAGAGCTATATATTTATAGGTAATGTTCCCCTGATATTTGCCGGTTCTTCTCTCCCACATTGTGTCCAGCATTGAGCCTAGCACCCCCATGGCCCAGCAGCATCTGCAGTTCTCTATATACCCAGCTGTTGTTGGTATCATATAGGGGAGCTAAGATTTGACTGAACTGTTCTCAAAGTGGGCTAGGGGCAATCCTGCAGATCTTGGAGGCCATGTTTCCAGGTAACTTAATCCAGCATTGAATTCATGGGACAATCCTGTATTTTTTAGCTTTGTGTTTTTGGCTTTCCCTCCAGCGTTTTGTGAACTTGTCCTAGAGCGTGCAGAAGAACATGTCGGGCTCTTCCGGACAGAAAAAAGGATCATTGCGGCAACGTAAATGTGGATTCTGCAGATCAAACCGAGAAAAAGAATGTGGGCAGCTGCTGGTGTCCAGTAACCAGAAGGTGGCAGCACATCACAGATGTTTGGTTGGTATTAGATCTTGAGGGAAAACAATTGTATGTTCTATAAAATATCTGCGGATCATAGATCTTCTGTGTATTCGTAGACTTTATCTTCTGTTATATTTCTTCTGAAGTATTTTGTTGATATATAATAAATATATTAACTCACCATCTTTTTCATTTTTTCCTGTAGCTTTTTTCTTCTGCTCTTATATCTTCACAATCTGACAGTGAAAACCTTGGTGGGTTTTCAATAGAAGACATACAGAAGGAATTGAGAAGGGGCAAAAAACTGGTATGTGGTTAAGTGTGGGTTTTTTTTTTTGTTTTTACATTTTGTTGTAGACACTAAAAAGCATATTGTTGTGGATATTAACTTAACAACATGTGACGTAACTGTATGTCACATGTCTGGTAAGGAAGCCGCTACGTACACTGAAGGTGTTAACTGCATCATGCAACTAACACCCTGATCGTTGCTGGAACAGATGCACTGGGGTCCTTGGTTCTAATCCACCCAGGTCAACATCTGCCAAGAGTTTGTATGTTCTCTCCGTGTTTGTGTGGGTTTCCTCCGAGTCCTCTTGTTTCCTCCCACACTCCAAAACATACTGGTAGGTTGTTTAGATTGTGAGCCCCATGGGGACAGGGACCAATTTGACATGCTTTGTGCAGCGCTGCGTAATCTGTGTACACTATATAAATAAAGAATTATTATTATTAATGCGGGTGTTAACCCCTTAAGTGTTGCCATCAAAGGCAATGAGGGTGCCACCATCTTGTATCTGGTTATTTTGACAGCCAGGACCCTACTGCAGGGTTTTGTGGATGTCATAGCAAGATCTGTAAAGTGGTCGTCAGGCTCTTTTACAGATCCAGTCAATTTACAATCTACTTCAATGCTGTTGTGTTGCAGTATATAGAATAAGTGATCAGACTCCCTAGGGTTAAAGTACCCTAGGGAGTCTAGAAATATGTATATAAAGTTCTCAATCATAAATAAAAACATATTCAGCTGGAATTGATTACTTAGGTACAGTAACGTGAGAATTGGTTTTAGTGGATAAATATTCTCAAATGTCTTTCTTTCTGGTTGTCTTCATAGATGTGCACTTTGTGTCACTGTCCTGGTGCAACCATTGGGTGTGAGGTGAAGACATGTCGCAGGACCTATCACTATCACTGTGCGCTGCACGATAAAGCCCAGATACAGGAAAACCCATCACAAGGAATATACCTGTGAGTACTATTGTTCCCAAATGTACTTCTAGTCAATGATCATGTAGTGAAGGCTTCTTCAATGGCGAATACTCAGATATATCCAAAAGAATTTACCATTGAAACAGACCTTAAACGCTAATTTATATTGATGACTCTTTTCAGTAGAGACCTCCAATATCTGATTGTTGAGATGCAGACACCCTTCACTGTTCAGCCCGCAGTAACATAAGTGCATGGAATTGTACATTGTAGTGGCTGGACAATGCTGGGTGACCTCATTGAAGTGAATAGTCCTGGGGCTGTGTTTTGCATTGATGAAACAGTGGATTGGTTTGCGGAGAGACTTATTGGCGCCTTACTGATCAGATATTCCAATATGTGCTGTTCCAATAGTTTCAGTATTTTACTACCAAAGTTTATATATCCTAAGAAAGCTTAGTGGTCCACCTTCTGTATCTAATGCTCTGGTATGATCAGGGGAGTTGCGGTACATATTAAGGAAAAGATGCAGTCCAGCTCCAAAAGATCACATCCACCAAGGAAATGGATAAAAAACTTTTCATGCTTTAATTAGATTCGGATAAAAACATAGTTATGAATATGCAAAGAACATAGTGAATCAACTCCAGCCAATGTGCTTTGAAATAAACCTATCCTTATTCATGGCAGATCTTGATTCTTTATGTTCTATTTATCCTGGTACAATGTTTTTCTCCAAATCAGTATCTTCTGTGTTTAAATAGCAGATTTAGGCAGATATCTTAAATCATGCATTAAACAGACCATACTGTAACGCCGACACCAACCGTCCAGACTGATACTAACACAAACAATGTCTCCCCTCCACCCCATTGGGGATTGGGACTATAAACTTTTTTTTGGTTTTCTTGTTTAGGATTTATTGCCGAAAACACAAAGAACAGATGCACAACTCGGAAGGTAAATATTCTTCTTGACACAAATAAATTTCCATGGTGGAGATTATCATAAGTGAGCAAAACTGTTGCTGATGCTCATGGCAACCAATCAGAGCTATGCTCTCAGACGCTTCTGATAAATCTCCCCTCTTGAGTCTAAATGCAATATTTAAGCCTATATACAGTACAGGTGGAGGTGTCTGATCAATGGTCGGTTGACCACTGGGAACTCGATGGATCTATGTATTGTCTTGAATAGGGCAGGACTTGTTCTACTTCATTTACCGTCTATGGGGGACATCAATCGTACTACAGCCCGTTACATCGCCGACCGCTCCCCCTATCCATACTCACTTGGCATGGAGTTGGTGTAGGCGGGGAAATAATCACAATTCCTGGCGTAGAAGCCATGATAAATCTTCCCCCCCCACCCCCACCCCCCCCATGGGCCTATTAAAGGTGACAAATTACAGTAACCGGCTATCTCCTTCCATATAACCATGATGAATCAGCAGTGCAATATGGCTAGATCGTTTGGGTCTGGAAACGTTTAACACTGTAGTCAGCCACATTTCCTATCCTTGTGTAGGTCATATGTTTTAATCCAATAAGATGCTGGTTTTTATACCTTTTGTGATTAATTTGATTTACAGATGATTCTACAAAATTTTGGAAAAGTATTGAAATTGCCACCCAAAATACTGCCAATTTTAAAATAGCCTTAGAAAAAGCACGAGCTGGAATGTAAGAGGTTGTAAAGGGCAAAAATTTTTGTTTTGTATTCTGTTAATTATTTGTAGTGGTAGTATTTGCTGATTAAAAAAAGAAATTGGTTGCTTCAGAGTGACCAATTAGCTATAGTCCAAGAGCTGGAAAGCAATGTTCCCAGTGCTGAGCCTCTTCCTCCAGATAGCCGCCGCAATAAACGCCTCACCCCTCGCGCGACAGTCTCTTATCACTTGAAAAAGGAGTTCCTAATACTCCGAAACGCGTTGTGTTCCGAGACCAGTAATAAACAATCCTCTTAACCTTACCCAACGAGTCATCCTGAATCATTGTGTGCTCCACATTTGACAGTACCCTATTCACCTCTTCCTCTAGATGGCAGCTTTGCATCTTGTAACCATTTCTATGTGATCACGGCGGTGCATTTATAGTGATATTTGTACATGCTCTTAAATGCTTATGCCCATTGACAATTAAACCTATTATTCATTCTGTAGATGAACTGGAAGAAGAGTTTGGCCACCAAGACTTAAGTCCGTCGCCTCGTAGTCGTGGCAGGGGAAGAGGTTCCCGTGGCAAGTCAAGGATTTCAAATTCCAGAGGCCAGTCTGAGGAGAGCAGGCTTCCATCTTCACACTGCACAGAGGAGACCGAAAGCAGCTCCAGTGTAAGGGCAGGGGCACAATGGGGTGATCGTACTGCTGTGCAACAGTGGTATGGGTCCCGGAGTGCCTTGTTGTACCTCACTGATCACTTATTAGTGGCCTATAATGGGGATAGTTGCAGTACTTTATTGCAGTAAATACGTATGAAAAGTAACTGAGGAGCAGTAATTTACTTCTCATCTTTCTGCAGAGAGACAGGTCACCGCACAGAAGCAGTCCCAGTGACAGCAGACCGAAGTGTGGTTTTTGTCACGCTGGAGATGAAGAAAATGAAACACGGGGAAAGCTTCACCTATTTAATGCAAAAAAAGCAGCCGCTCACTACAAGTGCATGGTGTGTAGTTGTACTTTGATTTTTACAATCTGTCCCCAGTACGTGGTTTGTGCTTTCTTTTGAAAAGAGATACAGAAGGATGGGTTCTCTAAACTGTGGGAGACAGTGACACATATTGGTAGAGAGTTCCTTTGTATGGGAGATTCACTGGAGAGGTCCTGTGAGGAATGAAGATTATATTTGGGATGGTATTGGCTGATTTAGTTTAGAGGTATATGGAGGGGACAGGTTATGGATGGCTTTGTAAGTCATGGTTAGTATTTTAAATTGAATTCACTGTGCAATGGGGAACCTTTGGAGAGACTGGCACAGGGGGAAAAGAGATGTAGTATTTAGCCTGGCAGCAGGTGGAGCGCTATGAGGAGATCCAGGAGAGGCCCAAGTCAGTAATGCCAAGAGAACATGGCATCTGCAGCAGGAGAGAATGTCTTTGACCCTGCTGACCAGAGGGCAGATCAAGACGGAGAGTAGTGATGTTTTGCCTTGGCTCACTAAAGTCACTGGAGACTTTGGTCAGGGCAGTCTCAGTGGAGTGATTGGGTCGAACACCAGATTGGAATTTGTCAAGGAGCAAGTTGGATGAAAGGTAAGAGGATAGTTCTAGATGGATGTGTTGTTCCAGTAGTTGTGAAGCAGATGGAACTAGTGAAATCGTGTTTATTGGGGTAAATGGGTCCAGAGCTCCTTTAGGATGGGTGTGCCAGTGGATACAGGAAGGTTAAAGATATGAGTTTGGGCTGGGGTGAGCACAGTGGTGAGGTTGGGGATATGATGCAACAGAATTGGGTCAAGTGCACAAGTAGTGAGAACTTTTCCTGCTTTCTTCATTGGAGACAAGTTACAAATGGTCAGATAATCCCTTTAAGAGAATATGTTATTTCATATATTAAGAGTTGGGAACATATAAGACATTGACCAGACATCTGAGCTGTGAGTCCTGTTACTCACTCAGCACTGTATGCACATCCCAAGTCCTTCCAAGCAGTGACATGACAGTGGTGTTTACAGAGGGGTCGGGTGCATTTTGTATTGAACACTCTACACCTCAATTACAAGTCCAAAGCCATGAACGCAGTATGGGTGACCCTATTGGGCTAATGTACAAAAAATTTCTTTTAATGATCGCTGGGGACCCAAGAAGTCAGGAGGAACACCACTATGCTTTTGTTATGTGCCATAGCATTAAAGGGGTCGTACCAACTTTTATTGGTGGATAGGGGATACCAATTAATTCCTTTCTGCTGACTTTAGACTTGAGCAGACGCAGCTTTCTACTAGCAAGGGAGCAGGACCCGGTCTCAGGGTGACAGAACACAAAGACCCTAGTGAGAAGGGAGATGCAGTTTGTACCGCTTCTCCGCTCCTCACAGCATTGCGCTGAAAGAACACAATGCATAGAGGAGCAGACCACTGGGTCTAAATAGACCCAGTACAACTCTGATCAGAATCCCCAGACAGGTGGTCATTTCCCCTGTAACTGAGGCTCTTATAGATGCCTCGGTTACTGGGGAAAACTTATAAAAGTAAAAAAAAAAAAAAAAAATTGTCCCCCAGGAGTCTTTTATGACCTCATGGGAACATATAAAGTAAAAACACAGACGAGAAATATTAATAAAATACAACCACTATTCCCAACATTATAAAAAAAAAAAATCCCCCCGCTACACTACAAAAAGCATAGTTGCCCTGTTTGCCAGAGACTATACATATTATATATCAAAACGACCGAAACCAAATGGGGAATTCATTAATAACGTTCATTTTGAGTTTATTTGAAAATTTAAAAAAGTGTTATAAATTACAAAAAATCCCATCCACATGAGACCATTATCACTGAGACCTCATGACTTGAAGCCACCGCAGAGACCAGACCTGTTGATGTGGGTGACCAGTCCTCTCTATACTTAGTGCTTGAGTTGTCTTTAATGACTCCCCGGGTTTACAATCTAAACCTTTTCTATTGCTCTTCTTGAATAAACTTGATAACCAATAAAGCCTGGAGGTAATTGCATGGAAAACCTATAGAGAAAGTTACAGACATTGTTAAACTCTTATGTGTTTGCTGTGGGCCTCACAGGTTCTGCATCTTCTCCAAGGATCCTCACAGGCCACTGACATGATTTTTGTTGTTCCCTAGCTTTTCTCCTCTGGTACAGTGCAGCTGACGACAACCTCAAGGGCCGAAGTAGGAGATTTTGACATAAAAACTGTGATACAAGAAATGAAACGCGGCAAACGCATGGTAAATATCTGAGTTTTTTTTCTTTTATTTGGCATCTATAACAGTGTTACATATCGGGTGAAGTGGGTGTGATACATGTACCACTAGGCGGGTGACAATGTGTAAATCTGGGCCACACTTGGAATTGCTACAGTTTTTGACAGTAAGCGGTAATTGCATGGGTTTCGTGTTTTCTTTGCGCTACTTTCTACTTATTTCTACTGTTTTTTATTGTATTAATTTTCTTTCAGACTTTATATCCAGTAATCGCCTTGTATCCTTCCTTTTTCTGTTTGTTCCCTACAGAAGTGTACATTATGTGGCCTTCTAGGTGCCACCATTGGATGTGAAATCAAGGCCTGTGTGAAAACCTATCATTATCATTGTGGTGTAGAGGATAAAGCTAAATACATTGAGAACATGTCACGAGGAATTTACAAGTAAGTCTTATTGTTTTATGGCAGATGTAGTGTTCATGAAGGTTCCAGTGCCTTCGCTTTTAAAGGGACTTCCCATGAAAGAAGGTTCTCATATTTTAATCCTCTAGGGATGTTTACACAATGAAGATCATTTTAACCCCTTACTTTTTAGTTTTACTCCGCTTTAGCTCCTATCACTCAGTGATGGTCAGTGTAAGATTCCAGAGTGTGGGCACGGACTCTCTAAGCAGACACTTCATGATTCCTTTGAGATGCTTTGTGCTGACAATGTGAGCTGCTTACATCTTCTCTTGACTGTATCCCAATTCTCTTTCATTTTTGTTGGGTGCCTTCTGTTTGTCACAAAGAGGTTCCCACGGCAGCATATCCACCTGTCAGCCATATAGTGTATTCACTTTATAGCAGAGAAATTCATTTAAAGTCATCAGGAATGTCGTTTTTTGTTTCTACTAGCCTTTTCTATGCTGATTTTAAAAATGCCTTTGTTGACATACTGAATCATTTCGGCAAGTTATATAGTTTATTTTACATTTACCTGGCTCCCTGCCAGCAGTGGGAGGGGGTGGGAAGTTGTAGCAGCTGGTGTCTGTCAGTCTTCTTTTATGTGTATTGAGCAGGCAGGGGAGGGGGATGGGGAGGAGAAGAGGAAGAATGCATGAGGAGACACATGCTGCAGGCAGGGAGCCAGGTAATGTTTAATAGACTTTTATAATGTACTGAAATGATTCAGAATGCTGACAGGCATTTTTCAAATCTGCATAGTAGAGGCTATTAGAACCTGTCACCAGCTAAACATCACATCCCTGCTGACGGGTTCGCTTTAAGTTGGGTAACTACCATCGCATAGAAGGGATAGGGAGATCTCCTATACTGAATCCCAATCTGGTAGACTTTTTGTTACACTTCATTTGATCAGATGGAAATGTAGACTTGTGCTTCCCCTGCCAAAATGAGCCAACCTTCATGGATTTGGAGATTGCCAGATAAGGAGAAGGGTTTCTTAAAAATATAATCTTTCTGTTCTCTTGCTCCTCAGGCTGTATTGTAAAAATCACAGTGGGAACGACGAAAGAGACGAAGAAGATGAAGAACGTGAGAGCCGGAGCAAAGGAAACACGGCCGATGTACACGGCAATAACAATCCCCCGCAGGTCAATGGAAATTAAGAGCCAAGCGACTAAACTCCAGGGAATGTGCCAGAAGCATGGCAGCGCACCTCACGTGTGTCACGGGGGGAAATGCTGGACAATTTTACAAGTTGCATCATAGCGAAGATTGTAAACAAATCTTAAGGGGAGGGGTGCATTTTATTATTTTTCTTCTTCCCATCAAGCATTTTCCAAGTATCAGAACTTCACGTGGCTGATGATATTCTGGAGTCTTGTCCTCACTGAAGACATTGTGGGTGTTTATTTCCTTTGCACCGACTTCGTGCTTTTTTTTTTTTTTTTTTTTTAGTTGCTTTTAAAATGGCGTTTATCAAGGGATTCCTGGACTCGGGAAGAAACCCTAGAGGTGGATTGCAAGGTGTTTTGCTTCCCATGTGGTAGCAAATGGTTTTTCTTTTTGTACTCCTTTTTAGAATTTTTTTTTTTTTTTTTTTTTTTTCCCCAACAATCACAGTCCTTTTGGCGTTCAAGTGATCAAAAAGTAAAGACATTTTATATAAGGAACGGCCATGAAAAGTGGCAATATTTTATTGTTTGGTACAGCAATATTGTACATGTCTATTTCCCAGCATAAAAACATGATGTATTATCAGAACTTAGGGCTGTTTGTGTGCTGTTTGCTGACAATCCTTGGATTAATCAGAGTAAACTATCTAGTTTGAGGGTCTGTCTGTCTGTTCCTCCCCCTATTACAGCGATGTCACTGATATTTTGCGCACGTGCTGTGAACGCTCCAGATTTAACTTAAACGACATCTACCACCAGGAAGAAGGATTGTAAACCAAGCACACTGACATAATGTGTGCTCCCTCTGGTAGGATCTGCTCTTCTTTTAGATGCTTATTCCCTGGTTATTACAAAAAATTATTTTAGAATTTTTCATATGAGCCTGTGGGGCTCTGGGCTCCATATGTGTTAATAAAGCCTGGAGCACCTCGGCTTCACTTGTTTTTAAATTAAAAAAGGCTTTAAAAATAATAAAAGGGCATAAGAAAAGTGAATCCTGCCAGAGGGGGGCACACACCAGTATGACAGTGTGCTTGGTTTACCATCCTTCATCCTGGTGGTAGATTTAATTTATGGAGAGTATTGTCACATCTGGACTGCAGGCTTTGATCAAGACCACAAGGGTTAGTATATGACAGGGATTAGTAAGCACACGCTAAGGACCACCCGGTGGGCACATGTGACCTGATAAATGTCCCTCCAGGGCTCTGACATAAGGTATGGCCCTGTTCTTGTGTACTATCCAGGGCGCTTCCTTGTTTCATAAGCAGAAGTGGACTTTGTATAATCTAGAATACAAGTGAATATATATAAAAAAAAGAAAAAAAAATTGCGATGGTTGATCAGGTAAACCGAATGCGTTCTGTTTTGGTTTTGTTTTTTTTTTTACTTCAACCCCCCCCCCCCCCCCCCCCTTGCATTCTGGCCAGATTGACCCTAAATTCATCTTACTACAGTAAAACTCAATGGATTCCCCTTTCAATCGTTTTATATTGAGAGGAGGGGGTCAAAGTGAGAAGAGAGAAGGTCTGCGGCAGATGGAGCTTAATGGGGTGCTCTTACACTGCTTTCTAAGCACTGATGTGAATAATGTCCTATATGATCCTGCCGTTGGTTAGATGAGCATTTTGCATGTAGTGTATGGGGAGACCTAGCAGCTGCTCTCCACCCGCCTGGGGACATCTAAGAATTGGTCAAACTACAGATGGGGGGGAACTGCAGAATGCAAGTCATTTGGCCATAAATAGCAGTAAACGTTATGTGCTATTGCAAAGTTTTTTGAAAGGTGATGAACACCTTTAGTTCCTAGTATACGTGTTGGTGGCTTTCTGCTCCATAAAGAACAGTGTGCACACAATTATTTTGCGGATCAGTCTAACGGACCCGTTTTAATGCAGGGATTCACCCACTGAAGTGAATAGGTCTGTGAAAACGCGGAGGCTCACACAGTGTAACAGTGATCTTTATAACCATATACTATACTTATGAATGCAGTTTGTGGCGACCTATACACGTCTTCCCGCAGGTGTATGGGGCAGATCTTTAGTGAGTGCGCGGGTCGCTGTTCAGCACGTGACCGTAATAACAAATCTCTCATAATCTGGTTGTTTCTCCAGGTTCTGGCTGCTTATATCTCTTTCCCGTGTGTGTGTCCCTGCTTTCTAACCTTGGTTTATGATGGAGCTTTATGTACATGCAACTAGGAAACCTTGTCTAATTGTACAATGGATGTGACTATGTGTAGAGCTCTGACAAGTCCATAGTATCTCCATTAAAGGACACCTGTCATCAGGTCTGTGTCGCCTCTACCTGTTGGAGCAGCTCACAAGGATCCATCCCAGCCTTTATCTAGTCAATTCATACATGAATTATTATAAAATCATATTTTCTTTATGTAAATCAGACTGGTCACATGGTCAGAGGCAGTGATGTCACTCCTGTTACCCCTCCCCTCCCCTCCACCTGCTCAGGTCTGTGTGTAATGTATAGTAAAGCATTGCTAGTGTCTGTGCTTTATCTGCTGACATGCTGCATCCTCCTAATACACATGTGTGACACAGACATCAGCTACACATGTACCTGACATGTTCTGCTATAACATGGCTGCCTGGAGCTGTTGTATCTTACGCCCGCACACACGCTGCAGGGGGCGCCAGCACCAGGAAGCACGTGGAGGAGCCATTACACCATTATACCTCACACCATTATACAGGCTGTCAATCAAGCACTGGGGGTGTGGCTGTACCTCCCACTCATGAATAAGCCGGACAGCTTGAATATGCTAATGACTCATTGGACATTTCACAGGTCATTTGCATACAGCTTTAGGACCTCATTGCTTAGGTTTACAGGCATGTAGAGGGACAATGAAGGGATAGAGGCAATGCTCTCTAATGGCAGTTTATGAAAATATATTTAGATTAGGGGGGTTATTTTGCATGACGCGTTGTCTTTAAGTTAATGTTTTATTGACCAAGTAAATGATGACATGTGAAAAACATAGCAAGTTCTTGGAGAAAGGATTGGAAAGGTTTGTGGAAAGGTTTGGGTTGTAATGAAAGCCCTTCCTGCCGCAGGTTGATTGTAGGCAGCGTTACTGTATCCCAAAACTGTGTAATGAGGTTGGTATCTAAAATATTTTGGCAGTAGCTTAAAGGGATTGTCTGGAGTTTGAAAACATGTCTGCTTTCTTCTTTCTATAAAAATGCCACATCTGACCCTGGTTTGTCCGTATTGCAACTTGGCTCCATTCATCTCTATGCTGAGAGGCTTCACTTTACATATCCATAAAGCAGAACTTTTAATAGAAGTATATTGGTAAATTGCCTAATAAAGTATCGTGATCACACACTACAAAAACATGAGGAAAGTGGTCAATCCCTTTATCTTGCATGTATGGCCAGCTTTAATGGCATCCACACCCCCACCCAAACCTCGGTTAGACCTAACCCTTCTTTCAATTTTTGGTTGTAGTGGCTAATGTTAATGGTGTACCACGGCATAGATCCACACACGGTGGTCCATTACTCTCCTTTGTGCCAAGCAACTTCCAGTCTTAAGAGATGGTGGTTTGTTTTTTTTTTTTTTGTTTTTTTTTATTGTTTTGTTTTATTGTTTAGTGCAATACCCTCTCCTATAGCCTCCTGATCCAAAACTCTAAATTTTCTTCATAGACCTAGTTTATTTAAAAAAAAAATAATAATAATAATAAATTAAATCTAGTTACTACTGGATAAAGGCTATGTTGTACTATGATACATTGGGGGACATGTATCTTTACTTTGACTTTTATTTTTTTATTTTTATTTTTTTTTTAAGTTTCTTCTTTTTGGGATTTTTTTCCATATTTTTAGCTTTTCCTCCATATCTGCTAGGGTCTTGCGAAGTTTGCAATGTTCCCAATGTAACTTTACAAGACATATGTTTTCTTTTGATTTGCAGCTTCTTCACCCCCCTATTTTTGAGCAAATTGAGATGCTTTTCAGACGTAAATAAAAGTACAACTGACCCATGCTTACTTCAATACATACTCCTAAAAAGTCGCAAAGAAACTTGCACCACAAAAATAAATATCTCCCTCCTATTGAGCTATATAACTATTTGTACTCTGTAATGTAGTATAATATTTGTAGATGTCCCCTATGATTTGTAAAGCGCTGCAGAATTTGGCGCTATATAAATAAAGATTATTTCATATATATCCTGTGTATCTTAGACTGAGATACATAAAGAACATGTGCCGACGGCAGACAACTCAGCAGAAATGCAACGATACGTGTTCCCCATTGAGTTAGTAACTGTGCTCAATAAGCTCCCCCTAGTGGTGACTTCTACCTAGTTAATCTTTTTTCATTCCATGTCTGTGTAGATTATTTGGAACTGTTAGCCAAATCTCTCTCCAACCTCTAGCAATGTATTGGAAAATTAATTTACTAATAATTTGTGACTTGATTTTAGGTGCAAACTGTATTCAAGTTGTGTTTTTTTGTTTTTCTTCTAAATACGTGTAAAGATTATTTTGGACAAAGGTGAGCTCCTTAAATGGGGTGTCCTATAGACAAGATGTATCGCCTATTCTACCACTGCGTCCAGTGTCCACATCGGTGGTGATAGTGCTGCTCCATTCATTGCAAAGGGGCGGCATCATAGATAATCACCCAGTTTATAATGACTTCTCTTCTTGTGATCAGTAGGAGGCAGGGTTCCAGCAATATGATAGTCATCTCCATATCCACAGGGTTTCCTCATAGGAAACCCCCTTTAAAGACATAATACACTCCAGTTTTCTTCCATAAGTATTCCTCCTCATATTTACCCATCGTGTTGGGTCACTGGTTGGTCTCCAAGAGAAAAGAATATACAGCAATGAGGAATATTCTCTATATTACATCGCCCTTTCTGCACTCTAGAGCTGCAGAGTTGCCCTTTAATGTAAGCGTGTAGTCTACCGGAGAGCGGCCACAGTATAGGGGCACGTGCATGTTTGCTATTGATCCTCATATTGCTGTCTTATCATGGACGGATCAGGAGAACCTCCGCTGTATAGTATAACGTGTGCTCTTGTTATGTCATGTCCTTTGAAAAGTGCCTTACCATGTAAATACCTGTATTTGTATATTCTTGACAAGCATCTACTGATAGTGACAAGATACTGTGTAGTACTATGTATCGCTATGTATTACGTGTATGTAGGTAAGTGTAGTTGTACTAGGCATGAAGGCTTATTTATAGTGGTATGTAACATTTACATGCATTTATTTCACTTCTGCCGTGGGGCTTTAGCTACGACTTTCTCATGTAAGCTTTACTAGGGGTGGCTGAAGCTCTGGGTACTTGTAGATATGATGGTAGATTGTCGTGTTTTTCCTACAGCGAAGGGAGAAGTGTACAACTATAGTGCAACCGATTGTCTACTGTACAGCATCCATTTATTAACACTGATGGTAATTACTTTTTTTAATTAAAATATTACAACATATTTACTCCTGTTTTGTACTGTTTATTGGGAACATTGGCTCTTAAGAGTAAAAAAAAAAAAAAAATAGAACTCTGACAAGTTTTATTCTATGGCCAGATATAGTGTAAGTCGTGGTGAAGGTAATTGGACCTGCAGGGTTTGAAATAGATGTAGGAGTGGGGTGCCACCTTGTCACCCAATCGGGTGGCCCAACTTTTGTGTCATTTTAATTGAATTTATTATGAAGACCTATAAACACGTATGCATGGTAGACAATACACCAGAATGTGCCTGGCAAGATTTTATAAACGTACAACAAAACCCAAACTAGACCGGCACAGCACCACCATCCCCCAACAGAAATGTGACTACAAAGCAATAAGGGAATTACCATACATGGCACCACCTACTCTAAGTAGCTCACATATTTGTTCTGGCAGAAGATAGGACAGTTATTGTCGGATTTGCAGTAGTGCTCCAGAGGGCATCTCCGGACAGTCCAACCACAGACCTCAGATTGCCTCGAATTTGCCCTTCGCTTAAGGTATACGCCATATTCTAAATGTATAATATTGTTCATCCTCTCTTTGTGTTCCCCCGTAGTGGGATTAGGTGAAGCGTGCCAATGAAACAAACAATTTCCTTACAAGCTTAATAAAGTGGCCTCTAAATACCCAAAGCTGTGTGATCGTCCTGTATGTGCTCCGACAGTATGCCCAAAAAGCAGATCCTCGGGTTGGCATCTAAACAGATATGAAATACCCGATGTAACATTAAAAATTCCCCTCTTATAACCCTCCATTTTCCCGCACTCCCACATCATAAGAAGCATGTGCGCATTGTTCTGCTTACATCTGGGGCAAGTAGAATCAGATCTTGTACCATATCTGTGTATAGCATCGCTGGTGTTTTGTAGACTGTAAATTATGAAGAATTGTGAGACCATGCTAGAACTATTTCCAACCTACTTCTCCATTCATGATCACTGATGGGGCCCACATTTTCCTCTCACTTAGACCAGTTTCCTTAGGCTTGCTGTGCTAAGAATTCACCCAAAAACCATGAATACAGGAAAGATCTCACATCTACAGAATCCTCTTGATCCACAATGTAGTTTAATTACAGATTGGACTGGAGGGTTGAGGGAACAACTTGTATATTATGTGATCATGCAATCACCCCTTTCCTTTTCCATAGGCTGGTGCCACACGCACCGCAAAAGCCACAAAAAGAACAGAGGCATGAAAAATAGATCAAGCAAATAATATCTTTATTAATAGAAAAATACACCACAAAACAAGCTTAAAAACCTTTAAAAATTGTGAACAAAGTCACAAATGAATGACATCCTTGGGAAAGTGCTTGACACATGATAATGTGCACTGTTCCCGGAACTCCAGCTCCCCCTACTGGCCACAATATAGTATACAACAATGTACAGAAATAAATATAAATGGTGAGCTAATCAAATCTTTTGACAAGTCCATACAAATGCAGGATAACAACAAAAAGAGGGGTGAAACACAATAATGGATGGACACACAATTCAAGGATCAGCACAAAACCATGTACAGATAAGAAAGCTGTATACCTAAATGCTCAGGCCATGAGAGCGGGGTGCTTCCTCAGAGGACCCCTGATGCTAGAATTGCTGTGTTGGCACTTTGCAATAAATAAGTGGGTCTGGTTTGAATTATGGGCACTCGGTCACTAAATGGTTCGCCATCACTGCTCTAGGAGAAGACCCTTGGGGTTCTGCTATGTTTTGAGGGGGACCTGGGTGTGTAGCAATCCTTAGGGTACAAGTTACGTGAGGGGAAAGACAAGGTGTTGGTGGGACTGCTGGCTGGATAAGGAGGAGTCTTGGAGAAGTGGGGGTGCAGCTGGGTAAGGAGGAGGCTTGGAGAAGTGGGGGTGCAGCTGGGTAAGGAGAAGGCTTGGAGAAGTGGGGGTGCAGCTGGGTAAGGAGAAGGCTTGGAAAAGTGAGGATGCAGTTGGGTAAGGAGGAGGCTTGGAAAAGTGAGGAGGCTTGGAGAAGTGAGGATGCAGTTGGGTAAGGAGAATCTTGGAGAAGTGGGGGTGCAGCTGGGTAAGGAGGAGGCTTGGAGAAGTGGGGGTGCAGCTGGGTAAGGAGGAGACTTGGAGAAGTGGGGGTGCAGTTGGGTAAGGAAGAGTTTTGGAGAAGTGGGGGTGCAGCTGTGTAAGGAGGAGGCTTGGAGAAGTGGGGGTGCAGCTGGGTAAGTAGGAGGAGACATGGCTCCTGGTTGTGGGTGGCCTACATCATATTCCCTAAACACAAAGTATCTCTGCCCTGAACTCCTGCTGTCCATATAAAGGATCCCTGCGTGCAAAGAGGCAAATGAGAAAGTGTGTGGCCCATATTACAGTACACAGGTGGACATCAGCGGGTGAGATGATGTTCTTATGAGCGGCCGCACTCTATAACTTGTGTCGGGGCCGCTGGACTCATTCACAGTATGACACATTTTCTTTAGCTATCACCCTGTCCTCAAATACAGGAGTGTGCATGAGGCCTAAACCATAGAAACGTGTACATCTCAGCCTCTCCTATTACATCCTGCTCACATTCACTTCCACACCTATAACACTTCCAGCTGCAGTAATCCTGCATGATGTGCACATCGCTATCTCCGGACAACGTGTTTAGAATGGACATTAATCATTGACCCGTTTCAAAGTCCAGGTTTTAGTGTTTATTTTTTCCCCATCAGTTCCTAGAGTTGAGTCACAGAGATAATTCCTACTTATCTCCTGCACCCAGGGCTTCCCTGAGGTCAGGCACTAGGGGAACAGGTTCATATGACCACAACTTTACACCGAACTCCAAATCTGCTCCAGTTCTAGACGAGTGATTTTCAACCTTTTTTGAGCTGCGGCACACTTTTTATACTTAGAAAATCCTGGGGCACACCACCAACCAAAACAGCACAAAATGACACTAAAACAGTCATATAGTTAATAATATAGATTCTAAATTTATTTTACTCAGTGTGAAACCTGGGCCTGTTTCGATAAACACAAAAGGGATATCCTGGCAGGAATGGTGGAAAGACACACACGAAGCTCTTCCTCAACAGTTCTCAGTTTCTCCCTGTTTTTAGTATATGGTGCTGATTATTCTGTGGCTCATATACTGCAATATAAAGGGGTACAATGAGAAGTACTATGGCCATGAGGCCAGAGTACAAGTGCCAGATCGTATACTCAGCATAGTACTCCAGCCTCATGACTATAGTATTTCTCATTTTACATTTCTCATTGTTATATGCAGTATACTGCTGGAGTACTAAAAGTACCAGCAGAGTATTCTGCCAACAGTTCATATACTCAGGCAAAAGCTCATATAGTCAGCATTATTGGCGGGCATTACCTTGGCGGTGGGCAAATGCGAGAGTCTCTCTGCTCTCAGGATGATGCGCCGGCCTCGGTGACGTCATTTTGTCGTGCGAAGTTCAAAGCTTGCGCATGTGTTATTGTACACGTCTCCTACATTGTAAGAATCCGTGACTGCGCATCGCCGGGAATCAAAACACAGGGGGCACCATAGTTTGGGGAACTTTCCCCGCGGCACACCCGACCATGTGTCGCGGCACACTTGTGAAAATCACTGACTATAAGCGTCCGTGCAGTCTCATGCACAATTGATAACGGTCACACAGCGAGTTCTTGGTCCGTTTTTAAAAGAACTGAAAACGCATGGTTAATATACAAAACGCTTGCGTTTTCAATCCGATCCAAGAACACACTGTGTGACAGCACCCTAAAATGGACTCCCCTTCTTTATCTGATAGCAGAGATTCTGTCGTCTCCAGATAGGTTTAGTTGGAGACTAAACATCAGGCACGTGAAGTCAAATTTGTCTGAAAATTCACATTCTGCTTGAAAGTGAGATCAGTATTCGGCAGCACCCTACACTGGCCCCCTCTGCGCTCCCTCCTCCAGATCTGGCACCTGCTATTTTCACATGGAGAGGGGTATTCCGGAGGGGGGGATTGCCTCTGCACAATTTACAGCTACCAAGGCCTATTCCAGCATTCCCTGAGGACAAGTTCACACTCTGCGTTTTTTACATAACATTTTAACATAATTGCACCCAAATTGACTTATACAACCATTTTGCACAGTTAGCAAGGAGTGAGCTTTACACTGATGAACCTGATTTATCTTAAAAATTCAAAAAGTTGTAATTTCCCCCGCAAATAAACTCCAATCACGAGCAAAACACGGTAGTTAGAGGCGGGTGTTAGTGTATGGAGAGAACGCAACGTGTGAGATGTCACAATATATCCCCCACGGCACCACAACATTATAGTACATTGTGCTGCGCAAAGAGGTTAAATGCCCCCAACCTTCAGCATTGTACACACCATGGGGGTCACATATCTCAGTCTGATGCGCCTTTTTTGGTTGTATTTAAGTGACTTCTTGAGCACATTGGGGTATTTGCACAATTTTTTGTTCCTTTTTCCAGCAGTTCGCCGGAGTTCGCCGTGTACCAGTTTCCTGGTTTGCGCCTAATTTGTCTTTGTATTTCTCCTGCTTCCAGATGTTTGTGGCTTATTTAACATTGATTTGTGCCTATATGGGTGCAAATAATTGCACAATAACGCGCCAGTCCTGACCATGCTTAGGAAAGGCAATGGTGTGATTTGCGCAACATAATTGCGCCTTTTTAACAATTTGCGCCTAATAAGGCACAAAAAACTTTATTTGACAAAGACAAATCAGGTGCAAAAAATAAACTCACAAAAGGCACAAAAGAGTTCAGAGAAGGGGGAAATAAGATAAATGACTCCCCCCCCCCAATGTGTGATAGCAATCTCAGGGGCCTTCACATGTTTTTTTACTAATGTCATATTTACATGTAAAAATTGTGTGAACATCACATTCACATCACCGTGGTGGTAATACTGCGTATACATGTTGTTAACACAATGTTAACATAAGATAAACACATTTGTGAACATGTCCTTACAGCTGGAATAATCATAGTATCATAGTATCATAGTATCATAGTATATAAGGCTGGAAGGAGACGCAAGTCCATCAAGTCCAACCTTCAAGAATTAAATAAATGTTTTATCCCCATAACCCGTGATATTTTTTCTCTCCAGAAAGTCATCCAGGCTTCTCTTGAACATGTACATAGAGTCCGCCATAACAACCTCCTGCGGCAGAGAGTTCCATAGTCTCACTGCTCTTACAGTAAAGAACCTTTGTCTATGGTGATGGTAAAATCGCCTCTCCTCTAGGCGTAGAGGATGCCCCCTTGTCCTGGTCACAGGCCTAGGTATAAAAAGATCTTTGGAGAGATCCTTGTACTGTCCGTTCAGGTATTTGTACATTGTAATGAGGTCTCCCCTCAGTCGTCTTTTTTCTAAACTGAATAATCCCAAATTTTGTAATCTGTCAGTGTATTCTAATCCCCCCATTCCCCTAATAATCCTGGTTGCTCTCCTCTGCACCCGTTCCAGCTCTACTATATCCTTTTTATACACTGGTGCCCAAAACTGTACACAATATTCCATGTGTGGTCTGACCAGGGATTTGTATAAGGGCAAAACTATGTCTTTATCATGAGAATCTATTCCTCTCTTGATACATCCCATTATTTTATTTGCTTTAGCAGCAGCCGCCTGGCTCTGGTCACTAAAATTAAGTTTACCATCCACCAATACGCCCAAGTCCTTTTCAGCTTCAGTTTTACTAAGTAATTGACCGTTTAGAACATAATTATACTTTTTGTTTCCATGGCCCAAGTGCATAACTTTACATTTATCTACATTAAACCTCATCAACCATTTCTCTGCCCATCCCTCAAGCTTCCACAAATCCCTCTGTAATGCTAAACTATCGACCTCAGTATTTATTACTTTACACAGCTTAGTATCATCTGCAAATATTGAAACTTGACTGTGTAAACCCACTACAAGGTCATTAATAAAAATATTAAAAAGAAGTGGCCCCAATACTGACCCCTGTGGCACTCCACTGGTAACATCAACCCAATCTGAGAATGTGCCATTAATGACCACCCTCTGTTTTCTATCACTAAGCCAATTACTTACCCAGATACACAGATTTTCTCCTATTCCCAGCAGTCTCATTTTATATACCAACCTTTTATGTGGCACGGTGTCAAATGCCTTTGAGAAGTCCAGATATACAACATCCACAGCGTCCCCCAGATCCAGTCTTGAACTTACCTCCTCGTAGAAACCAATCAGATTAGTCTGACAGGACCGATCTCTCATAAACCCATGCTGACGCTGGGTTATAAGGTTGTGCACAGTGAGATACTCCAGGATAGCATCTCTAATAAACCCCTCAAATATTTTCCCCACCACAGCAGTTAGACTTACGGGTCTGTAGTTTCCAGGATCGCTATTTGATCCTTTTTTGTATATTGGTACCACATTTGCTATGCGCCATTCCTGTGGAACATAACCAGTCCTCAGTGAATCTTCAAATATTAAAAATAACGGTCTGTCTATCACCGTACATAATTCATGCAGAACCCGGGGGTGTATGCCATCTGGCCCCGGTGATTTATCTATCTTAGTGGTTGCGAGGCGGCGCCGTACCTCTTCCTGGGTTAAACTGTTGACATTATAAAAAGAATTAACATTATTCCTCATTGTGTCTTCCACCAGGGGATTTTCCTGGGTAAAGACAGTTGAGAAGGCGACATTCAGTAGATTGGCCCTTTCCTCGTCTCCTTCCACCATGACCCCCATGTTATTTCTAAGGGGACCCACACTCTCTGTTTTTAGTTTCTTATCATTTATATACTTGAAAAATAATTTGGGATTATTTTTGCTCTCCCTGGCAATATTTCTCTCAGTCTCTATTTTTGCGGCCTTTATCTGCTTTTTACAGTATTTATTTTTCTCTCTATAATCCTGTAATGCCTCATCGCTACCTTCACGTTTTAGCACCTTAAACGCTTTATCTTTCTCGCTTATTGCTTTCCTTACAAGACTAGTTAGCCACATAGGGTTTTTCTTGTTCCTTTTATGCTTTTTCCCATAAGGTATGTGTTTCTCACAGGACTTTTTCAGAATATATGAGAAAAAGTCCCATTTTTGGGGGGGGCTTTTGTCCTTGAGAGCATTATCCCAGTCTATGCCTTTAAGGTCTTCCCTTAGTTGCTGAAAATTTGCCCTCCTGAAGTTTAGAGTGTTGGTTGCCCCTTCACTAACGTGCTTAGTAAAGCGTAATACAAAATCAATGATATTATGATCACTATTCCCCAGGTTCCCCCCAACCTGTAGTTTTGATATCCTATCAGGTCTGTTGGTAAGGATAAGGTCCAGCAGTGCCCCCCCTCTTGTTGGCTCCAGGACTAGTTGCGACAGGTAATTGTCTTTTGTTGTTGACAAGAACCTGCAACCTTTGAAGGACCTGCATGTTTCTGCCCCCCAGTCAATATCTGGGTAATTGAAGTCCCCCATGATAAGTACTTCACCTTGCTTTGAAGCCGCATCCATTTCACTTATCAGCATTTCCTCTGCTGCCTCCATTATATTCGGAGCCTTATAACAAACCCCTAGTAATATTTTATTTTTATTTTTCCCTCCTCTTATCTCCACCCATAGGGACTCCACATTTGCGTTACTTATGTCATCTCGCAGGACGGGCTTGAGGCAAGAATTCACATATAAACAAACCCCTCCCCCTTTTTTATTTATACGATCCTTTCTAAAAAGACTATAACCATCTATAGTAACAGCCCAGTCATAGCTACTGTCCAGCCATGTCTCGCTGATACCCACTATATCATATTTCCGTTCCAACATCAAGAGTTCCAGTTCCTCCATTTTGTTTGTGAGGCTTCTGGCATTTGTGTACATACACTTTATATGCTTTTCCCTGTCCGTATTCCTTTTGTCCTTATTCCCCAATCTCATTCCAGCCCCCCTTCCTCCCCCATGGACTATGACCCTTCCCAGCTCTCTATGTACACCGTCTATTTGCCCTGCACAAGTGTAATTGCCCTCCCCCCAGGTCTCTAGTTTAAACACTCCTCCAACCTTCTAGCCATTTTTTCCCCTAAAACAGCGGCCCCCTCCCCATTGAGGTGCAGCCCATCCCTACTGTAGAGCCTGTAGCCCACAGAAAAGTCATCCCAGTTCTCCATGAACCCAAACCCCTCCTTCCTACACCAACTTTTGAGCCACTTATTTACCTCCCTGATCTCCCGCTGCCTTTCTGGTGTGGCACGTGGTACAGGTAGTATTTCGGAGAAAATTACCTTTGAGGTCCTTGCCCTGAGCTTATGGCCTAAATCTCTGAAATCATTTTTAAGGACCTTCCACCTACCTGTTACTTTGTCATTAGTGCCAATGTGGACCATGACCGCTGGTTCCTCACCAGCCCCTCCCAGTAATCCGTCAACCCGATCCGCAACATGCCGAACCCGAGCACCCGGCAGACAACACACTGTTCGGTATGCACGGTCTTTGTGACAGATTGCCCTGTGTGTTCCCCTAATAATGGAATCTCCCACTACCAGCACCTGTCTGACCTTGCCTGTGCTCCCATTACCCTTCTTACTGGAGCAGACAGTCCCCTGGTTGCTAGCGGCCACGTCTTTCTGCAGCATTGCTACCCCAGAGCTGATATCCCCCTCATCCACCAGCCTGGCAAACTTATTGGGGTGCACCAGATCAGGACTAGACTCTCTACAACTCTTCCCTCTACCCCGCCTTCTACATGTTACCCAACTAGCTGCCCCCTCATTCTGCACCTCCATACTTCCCTCCCCACAACCATCTTCCCCAGAGAGTTTGTGCTCCAGGAGCAGCAAACTTTGTTCCATATTATCAGGGCAGCCATCAGGAAATTCGGGGCCCCATACAGCAAAAGTGTCTGGGCCCCAACACACCCCAAAACCGAACAAGCCTCCTGCCCCCCGCAGTGACCTTTCACAAACAGGGTTTGAGGCCTGTTGCTACGACAAGGCACACTCTTCTGGTAGATTGCCAATAGGAGTCATACTATTGAACGTCACGTGCAATTTTTCACATTTTCATAAAAAAAGCTAAATCCTGCTATTGAGGGACCTGCTCAGGTTTCAAGTCACTTTGAGAGGCCTAAATAAAGTAAAACCCCATAAATTACTCCATTATAGAAACTACACCCCTCAACGTACGTAAAACAACTTTTATGAAGTTTGTTAACCCTTTAATTGGTTTACAGGGGTTAAAACAAAATCGGATGCAATTTCGAAATTACATTTTATTTGGCTAAATTAATGTGTTTTTCATAAAATGTACAAATTCTCAGTGGATAAAATTCCAAAACGCTCCTCAAAATTTGATCCCCCATCTCTCCCGCGTATAACAATACCCCATATGTGGTGGTAACCTGCTGTATGGGCACACGCCAGGGCATTGAGGGGGAGCTGCGCCATTCAGAGCAGATTATGCATTGTCACTTTTTATTGGCTATACAATCTTTATTTTTTTGGCAATTTGGACATTTAAGGGCTTATTTTTTGCGACATGAGATGCACTTTACAAATACTTCATTTAAGTGGGTCTATAGCTTTTCGATGAGATTTTATTAACTCTTTAATGTATGGAGGAAAAGAAAATTGTCAATTTGGGGTTTCTTTTTTTTGCATATTTTGGGGGTCGTACACCATACACTAAAAATACTATAATATTTTCATTCTATAGATCACTACGATTACGGTGATACCTCATTTATATAGTTTTTCATTTATTTTTACAATTTTACTGGAGAAAAACTAATACAGAGGAAATCTTATTTGTTTCTGCATCGCCATCTTTTCGGGAACTTAACCTTAATATTTTTTGGTTGACAGAGCTAGTTTAGGGCTTATTTTTTACGTGTTGAGTTGTTCTTTCAATTGGTACCATTTTGGGGCACATAACTTTTTTTGATCACTTTTTAGAACATTTTTGTAAAGGGATTTTATGAAAATTTATATTTTTGGCGAGTTTTTCGGGTTTTGTTTTTACGGCGTTCACCGTACGGGTCCAATAATGTTTCTGACTTATTGTACAGATTGTTACGGACGCGGTGATACCAAATATGTGGGGGGTTTTGGTGATTTTCAGGTATTTTTACTTTATTAGATGTGTATAGGGAATGTTTGTGTTTAGGGGACTTTAACTCTATTTAATTAATTATTTTTATTAAAAATTGTGTTTATTCAGTGTTTTTAACTTTTTTTTCTTTACTTTTACAGGTTAGCTTGAACAAGTGATCCACTGATCACTTGTTCAAGCTATTCTTCACCTAATACAGTGTAATACAGATGTATTACACTGTATTATGTGAAACACTGAGCATGCTGCGCATGCTCAGTGTGTCACAGCCGGGTCCTGCCAGGAGGCACGGACCCGGCACCCGGAAGAAGATCGCGCAGCCCCGGGCACCGGCAGTCCCGGGGCTGCGATCAGAGCAGCGGGACCCCCCCGGTAAGCGCCGGGGGGGGTCCGAATCCTGTTAAATGCCCCTAGCACGCCGCGGTCAGCGCGACCGCGGCGTGTTAGGGGTTAACACCCGCGATCGGAGAAATCTCCGATCGCGGGTGTTAGAGGAGGGTGTCGGCTATAATATATAGCCGACACCCGCAGCTTCTGGCCCCGGCTCCATTCAGGAGCCGGGGCCAGAAGTTTGACGTACTATTACCGCATATTGCGGGAACGCACCTCCCGCCATGCAGTAATAGTACGTCAAATGTCGGGAAGGGGTTAACCAGCGGCCCCCGGCGCCTCCACCCCACACATATTGTGCAGCACAGACCGCACAGTCTGCGGCCCACCGGCCGGGCCCCCCCCCCCCCCCTAGTGTCTTAGAGTCCGGGCCCCATAGGGCAGTACCAGTTGTACTGCCCTATCGGCGGCCCTGCATATTATCAATTGCCCGCAGCCTTGAAACTTGCTCATTTAGATCCAGAATCTGGGCTTCCAGATGAGCAATTTTCACACACCCCACACAGCAGTATTCCCCCTCGAACGGCTGTTCAAGGAAAGCATACATGGCACAGGATGTACACCGTGTAGCAATGCCACTTATGGAGTCCATTATTCTAATGGGGATTACAATATAAATATGCACAGAAAGAATTTACAGTCAAAGTAACACAAAACACAGAAGTTACCTGCTAAAGCCCCTCAAACTTAAGTCCCTTAAACCTAAGTCACACTTAAGACACTGCACACACTTGGGATCAGTGCACACTCGCCGCCAAGCTCATACACTCGCTTTGCTAATGCTTTTTTTTAAAGTTATCGGCCACAAAAATCTGCAGAGCTCACTGCACAAGATGTAGGACTGTATGTGGTAGGATAATGTAACCATTCTGATACCAGCGCTCAGCTATTAGACTTCATTATAACAAAGCTCAAGTGCACTCGCTCCTCTCACTCCTATGCAAATAAGTACATTACCAGGGAGCAAACATGCAGTATCTCCCAGAGGCACACACATAACTCACACATAACACACACATCTCACATATAACTCACACATAACACACACACACATAACTCACACACAAAGAACACATAACACACACACAAAGCACACATAACTCACACACAAAGCACACATAACACACACACAAAGCACACATAACACACACACAACGCACATATAACTCACACATAACACACACACGTAACACACACATAACACACACACGTAACACACACATAACTCACACACAACGCACACGTAACACACACATAACTCACACGTAACACACACATAACTCACACACAACTCCCACACAACTCACATACAACTCACATACAACTCACACACAACACACACACAACACACACATAACTCACACATAACTCACATATAACTCACACATAACACACACGAAACACACACATAACTCACACACAACGCACATATAACTCACACATAACACACACGTAACGCACACACATTTCACACACATATAACACACACACAATACACACATAACTCACAAGACACACGTAATGTGCAAGTAACGCACACACATAACACACACACACGTAACACACACATAACCCACACATAACCCACACACAACACACACATAACTCACAAGACACACGTAATGTGCAAGTAACGCACACACAACGCACACACAGACAACACACACGTAACACAAACATAACTCACACATAACTCACACATAACACATTTTTGACGCATTACACTGGCTTCAGCCTTGATCACATGCTGAGGTTACATTGCGTTTTAGCAGATGCAGTGGAAATGCATTTTATCAAAGCCAAAGCCTTTGGAATACGTCAAAAACGCATCAGAAAACGTGACACATTGTGTGTAAGCGCTCTCAGAAGCTCGGTTGCGTTTTAACAAAGTGGTGAAGGCGATTGCTTTCAGATGATGTGGATTATGAAACGCATTCAGAGCCCTGACATTGACGGCGTTCACAACGTACATGTGTTTATCATCGCATTTTAAATGCAGCAAAAAAAACACAACTTATGAACACAGCGTGAGTGAGGGGAGCGGCCATGCAGCACATTATTGGGCCATTTCTCGTGTTTATAGACACATTGGCACATGCGCCACTGTCGGACTTTGCGCGCTCTTTCTAGTGGAAACTGCTTGCACAGGTATTTGGGAAGTGTCCGCACCACAAATGTGTCACACGCGACCGTTTTGTGGCGTAGCTGCATCATGCGACAAAAATTAGGGAGCGTTTTGGTGTTCATTTCGAACCGTGCACCAGATTTAACATGCAAAGTCTGTTGCACGCCCCATGTTCAAGGTGCACCACAAAAAAAGTTGGTGACCTCTGTCAGACCAGTGCAGGGAAGCGACAGATTCATGATTTCTGGCGCACAATCTTAATGAATCTGTCGCATTGAGCATTATTCACGGGAATAGTGAAGTTTCCACCAATCACATGCGATGCTAGTGCCTGGGGACAGTCCTGATTGGTTACCAATCACATGTATTTCTCTGGAAAAGAATATGGGATCAGGCTGAGGCTCACCCCTGTGGGTTGTAAGCACTAACAGTATGTGTGACAGCACCCTCAGGACCTGTTTACACCTATAATGAGCGTTGATAAGCAAATAAAGTATGTGCAGGGGCGGATTGGACTGCCACGGGCCCTGGGCTGTATGAATATTATAGTCTGGAATCACCTCCTACATATAGTACTAGAATCAGCTTCTAATAGAGGATGTGTCCCTTCTCCCTGATTTATAGCTGCGGTTTCAGGTCCCTTGGAGGACCTTCAGAGGTCCTGACATGGCTCTTGTGTACATGTGTATTGAGAGCAGGAACAGATTTCATGGGTGAAGGTCTTTCTCAGTATGACATTCGTTGGGAGCTGTGGATGGTCCTGGGCCCCCTAGAAGGATTGGGCCCCGGGCTACCACCCAAACAGCTTGTATTATAAGCCATTACTGGATTTGTCCTCTTATTTTTATTTTACAATATTTGTTCACTTTTTTAAATGACTAAACTAAAAGACAGAGTTATAAATGAATGTCCAGATAAGTTGATTGTGTATGTATGTATGTATATAATGGATACATCACATGTTCATATGTTTATGTGTTACGCATGTATATATGTACGTTATATTACATGTCCCTACCTGTGTATTGCGTTCATATCTATTATTATTATTATATTGTGTGTATAAATCTCTGTATCACATGTGTATATCCTCTGGTGTCTACATCTTCTGGTGTGAGGTGATGGCAGGCCATTTACATGTGTGTATATATGTTTGTACATCCTGTGGTGTATATACATGTGTGTACATCCTCTGGTGTGTACGGTCCATGTACATGTGTGTATACATGTGTACATGCTGTGGTGTGAGGTGATGGCGGGCCATGTACATGTGTGTATATATGTTTGCACATCCTGTGGTGTATATACATGTGTGTACATCCTCTGGTGTATATACATGTGTGTACATCCTGTGGTGTATATACATGTGTGTACATCCTCTGGTGTATATACATGTGTGTACATCCTCTGGTGTATATACATGTGTGTACATCCTCTGGTATTTACATGTGTACATCCTCTGGTGTATATACATGTGTGTACATCCTGTGGTGTATATACATGTGTGTACATCCTCTGGTGTATATACATGTGTGTACATCCTGTGGTGTATATACATGTGTGTACATCCTCTGGTGTATATACATGTGTGTACATCCTGTGGTGTATATACATGTGTGTACATCCTGTGGTGTATATACATGTGTGTACATCCTGTGGTGTATATACATGTGTGTACATCCTGTGGTGTATATACATGTGTGTACATCCTCTGGTGTATATACATGTGTGTACATCCTCTGGTGTATATACATGTGTGTACATCCTGTGGTGTATATACATGTGTGTACATCCTCTGGTGTATATACATGTGTGTATATCCTCTGGTGTATATACATGTGTGTATATCCTCTGGTGTATATACATGTGTGTATATCCTCTGGTGTATATACATGTGTGTACATCCTCTGGTGTATATACATGTGTACATCTTCTGGTGTATATACATGTGTGTACATCCTGTGGTGTATATACATGTGTGTACATCCTGTGGTGTATATACATGTGTACATCTTCTGGTGTATATACATGTGTGTACATCCTGTGGTGTATATACATGTGTGTATATCCTCTGGTGTATATACATGTGTGTACATCCTCTGGTGTATATACATGTGTACATCTTCTGGTGTATATACATGTGTGTACATCCTGTGGTGTATATACATGTGTGTACATCCTCTGGTGTATATACATGTGTGTACATCCTGTGGTGTATATACATGTGTGTACATCCTCTGGTGTATATACATGTGTGTACATCCTCTGGTGTATATACATGTGTGTACATCCTCTGGTGTATATACATGTGTGTACATCCTCTGGTATGTACATCTTCTGGTGTGAGGTTCTGGCGGGCCGGGCCTGTGTGATGGGCAGAGGCTGCGGCTCCTCCCCGCCAGGCGGCCCCCGGCCGTGTGTGTGCTGCAGGCTGAGGCCTGGTGAGGACAGAGCGGTGACATCTCCCGCACAGCAGACATGGCGAGCCCGTGTGTGGTGGTGAGTGCGGCCGGTCACTGCACTGTACAGCGGGAGGGAGGGAGAGGGACACGGGCGGCAGCAGCGGGCGGCGCCATGGCAACAGCGAGCGCCTCAGAGTGTCCCGCAGCGGGCGCCATCGCGCTACATGGGCGCAGTGCCATGTGCGGGCTCGTTATGGGAGAGATGGGTGGAGGCGGAGAGGGCTGAAGTGCGCTATGTCGCGATATAAGGCAGCCATCAGGGGGACCGCAGTGCAATGTGTGGTTGTCTTGTAGAAGACCTATCGCGATAGAGCTTGTTTATACAATGCTGAGAGTCAGATCTGTGTGTAACCTGACCGGTACATGAATACTGTCACGATATAGAGGGATCAGGTCATACTATAGAGATCTCACAGGACATGAGAGAGTACTGAGACCTGTCAGGATACAGATATGTGTGACTAGAGATGGAGCTGGGGATGGCCGGTGGTTCTGTCATATGATAAGTTGTCATAGATCTATAGTCAGGGATGAGGGGATAATAATATCATATAATATCTCGCCTGTCATGACAGAACACGTGTTACTGTGGATAATACAGGGGGTGTACGTGTGGTGGCGGAGGGCGGTCACTAGGGGGAGCCGCTGTGGAGGGGACTACCGGGCGTTGGGGGCGATGAAGAAGCCACATGTCTGGGAAAGGATGAGGGACTCTTATGTGTCTCGTTACTAGTTAGAAATTTAATGGGTGGGGGGTTTGATTGATGAGGGACGTCCGCCATCATGTCTTGTACCTGGCTGGGACTTGTAGTGCGTGCCCTGGCGCTGTATAATAAGACTTCTCCATGTGCTGCAGCTGTGACAGGGGTGAGGACCTCCACAAGATGTCACATAGTTGTGAAGTTTCTCAGGGGTCCTCTACGTGACAGTACATGCGCCCGACACTGATCATAACTGCGCTCCTTCCTTCCTCCTCACTATTTCTGTTACTGTCTATATCAGGAATCACTACTCAGCTTTCCAAGGTTCCTGCATGGTGAATTTGCAGTGATATATAATGATGAGGCACATGGTGAGATTTATCTGGAAAGTTTTTGCATTATGGGGGTCCTGAGCCCCTTATTCCTTCGTACTTGTCCTAGGACATGGCTGCTTCACCCTACCATTGTCTGGCGGTGACTGGTGTAATTGGTTGTTAGTCTCGGCGTCTTCCTGTCCGGCTTCTGATGGTCCAGTTTGATCCTACCGGGTCCGGTTATATGTTTTCTATGCACACGCAGGGATCTGTACCGGCAGCAGTTATAGTAACCAGCCCCTGAATAGCTGGGACAGGCGTCCTGCGGATTTCGGGGTGTTTGCCTTTAAGGACATCCTGTTAATGTGATGGATGTGGAGTTCAGCGCAGGGGTCTCCTGACACACGGAAGGGAATATTCTCTATTTCTGGAGCGCAGGATGTATAGACCCATGTGATGTGTAAATGGATGCGGGGACTGGAATGTCCCATGTGACCGTCCTCCGGGTCCCGGGCTCCGTAGTATTAACCCTTTCCTGTCTTGTCCTGTCGTACTAACCGCTGGCATGTGCAAAGATCTCTGACCTCCGCCAAATAATCCCAGAGATTATATGGTTGTCAGAATAAAGAGGAGATTACAACAATAAATGCTGCAGGTGCTCAGAGGTTAGAGGAGAGGTCAGATAGCAAAAAGGATGGGTCCAAAACCAATAGACCTGCATCTCTAAAACCCCCTGGTGTCTCTTGTGGACTCCAGGACAAGAAGAGATGCTACAGAAATTGGGAGATTTCCAAAAGGTGGAGACTTTCCCATGTCTCTGCTTTATTTCAACTCTCGCACATTCCCTGGGTTATGACACGTTTCCTCTCCAGAAGATGAATGACAATTGGACATGGCTGTGTTCAACGTATTCCTGCGTTTTGTAGCTGGAGGGGTTTTCTTAGACATAAATGTTGATTGTGTTCTTGCAATAAACCCTCGGTGTCGGATTGGTGGGTGCGGCAGTTCAGGAGACTGATGTTTGGACAAGAATAACAGCATCTTTACTGCTCTCCGAGCAAAACCACCAGGTCTTGTGAGCAGGGGGCCATGAGGTGGAAGGAAGCATCCGTACAGGGGGCCATGAGAGGGAAGGAGGCGTCTGTACAGGGGGCCATGAGGGGGAAGGAAGCATCCTTACAAGGGGGCCATGAGAGGGAAGGAGGCGTCCGTACAGGGGGCTATGAGAGGGAATGAGGCGTCCTTACAGGGGGCCATGAGGGGGAAGGAAGCGTCCTTACAAGGGGACCATGAGAGGGAAGGAGGCGTCTGTACAGGGGGCCATGAGAGGGAATGAGGCGTCCTTACAGGGGGCCATGAGGGGGAAGGAGGGGTCCTTACAAGGGGGCCATGAGGGGGAAGGAGGGGTCCTTACAAGGGGGCCATGAGGGGGAAGGAGGGGTCCTTACAAGGGGGCCATGAGAGGGAAGGAGGGGTCCTTACAAGGGGGCCATGAGAGGGAAGGAGGGGTCCTTACAAGGGGGCCATGAGAGGGAAGGAGGGGTCCTTACAAGGGGGCCATGAGAGGGAAGGAGGGGTCCTTACAAGGGGGCCATGAGAGGGAAGGAGGGGTCCTTACAAGGGGGCCATGAGAGGGAAGGAGGGGTCCTTACAAGGGGGCCATGAGAGGGAAGGAGGGGTCCTTACAAGGGGGCCATGAGAGGGAAGGAGGGTTCCTTACAAGGGGGCCATGAGAGGGAAGGAGGCGTCCTTACAAGGGGGCCATGAAAGGGAAGGAGGCTTCCGTACAGGGGGCCATGAGAGGGAATGAGGCGTCCTTACAGGGGGCCATGAGGGGAAAGGAAGCGTCCTTACAAGGGGGCCATGAGAGGGAAGGAGGCGTCTGTACAGGGGGCCATGAGAGGGAAGGAGGGGTCCTTACAAGGGGGCCATGAGCTTGAAGGAGGTGTCCTTACAGGGGGCCATGAGGGGGAAGGAAGCGTCCTTACAAGGGGGCCATGAGAGGGAAGGAGGCGTCTGTACAGGGGGCCATGAGAGGGAAGGAGGGGTCCTTACAAGGGAGCCATGAGCTTGAAGGAGGTGTCCTTACAGGGGGCCATGAGCAGGAAGGAGGGGTCCTTACAGGGGGCCATGAGCGGGAATGAGACGTCTTTACAGGGGGCCATGAGCGGGAAGGAGGCGTCCTTACAGGGGGCCATGAGCGGGAAGGAGGCGTCCTTACAGGGGGCCATGAGCGGGAAGGAGGCGTCCTTACAGGGGGCCATGAACGGGAAGGAGGCGTCCCTGCAGGGGGCCATGAGAGGGTAGGACAGGGACATGGAAGATACACAGGTCTGGCAGTACAGGCAATTGCCATCTGTAGTGGGGCACAATATGTCATTTGTTGAGAGGTGACTGTGGAGTAAACTGGAGTAGGACCTTTATCTGGACTTGCCCATTCTGAGCGTGTTTCCTAGATCACCGTCTGCCTGGGCAGCTCTATTACATGTTGCATTGTATAAGCCGGATCACCTCCTCGTTCTATAATAATGGGTGACTTGAGGAGGCTCAGGGCATTCACTGCAGACAGTAGGATAATTTATCCTCTGTTCACCAGGTCTTTGTGCAAAGGAACGGCCATAAGTGACCGTGGCTGTATGTGCAGGGGGGCATTGGTGACGAGGTCTGTATGCAGAGGGGGGCCATCGGTGACAAGTTTGTCTGCGGAGGGGGCTCACTGATGTTGGTGTCTTTGCTGGGCCATGCTAAAGGTAACCTTTATATTTCTAATATTGTATGCATCCTGTTGCTCCCCCTGCAGGTATTTCTCATGTGGGAGGGAGGGAGTATACCCTACACCAGATCCGGCAGCAGCCCTCACATAGGTTGCATTGCTCAAACCCTTCTTCCTCTAGTCCCGTATTTCTGCATTTTTGTGTAAACTGTCGGCTTCTATATGAGGATGACTTCCGGTCAGTGCTATGTATAATGGGGGCCGTGGTGTCCCCCCTGGGTGCACATTCGCTATATGATATCCTGTAGAAGGAGAGAGGTTTGTTATGTTCCTAATCTCTGGGGAGACGCTCGGTGAAGGTGTTTTGCTGTAGGTACAGGAACATTCAAGGTTACATATTTCACAGGACCAGTCATCGCGGCCTTGAGGAAAATCTTGGCCTCTAACGTAGTAGAGCTGGAGGACGTGTGTAGGTGTCCGGATGTGGGTGACATCAAAGGCTCCTGGAAACGTAGCTGTGGGGTCCGTGTGAGTTTTTGCACCCTCTGCGGCCTCTTCACTCCATACTGAGGGCAGCGTTCTGCATCCACTTCAATGGGACTCGGCCGCAGATCATGAAGAATGGAAGCGAAAGCCGTAACTAGTGATGACTCCGTTATGTGAGTTTTCCCTCTAATTCAGCGATAAATAAATCTTTCAGTGACAGATTATTAGGGAAGTAATTTGATAGTTTGGGACTGCGGACCGTACGTATTTGACAACTTGGAACGAAGGGATCATAGGGATGACATATCCCAGTAGCAATGTCATAATTGTAATAGATAGTGACACCTCTATAAAGGAAATCTACCACGATAATCCAGTGACAGTGACTGTGGTTATCTTTTATTTGTTATCCTTATTTTCCTTCTGAAATCTGAAGGGGTGTGCTACCGGAACTGGTACACTGTCGGCCCCTGCCCCCACAGCACCGCCCCCCCCTTCTGCCTGCTGTTATCTCAAACATTGTGGGGGAGTGCACTATACAGTGTAACAGCATATGAAGCTTCACTACAGAGTGACACAATAGCTTAATTCTAAAAGTTGATTTTAAAAGGAAGGAGGCCATGGAAAACAGATGATAGAAGATTACCAAAGTCACGGTGCCTGGGTCTATGAGTAAGTGTCCTTGGGTTATCTGGATTTTGATGGTAGATTTCCTTTAAAGAGGACCTGTCACACTGATTTGTGACCCTAAAACAACAAAAGGTCTATGTGGACCTGTGGTTTGGGGTCCTAAATCAGACTGTTTCAAGTGTCTGCGTGGCTCATTGTAAAAAAAAAACAAAAAAAACTTGCCATCGGACTCGCATCTGCAGCTGTGTGCTGTGTGAGGTCGGGATTAGTCCCCGGCTTCATTAGGTAAATGTGTACCCACGGTGAATGTACAGGGTGCTGGCGTGAGGAGGGAAGGTAAGTATGAAAGTTTTTTTAATGCACTTGTGTAGGAACCTCCTACAGGGCGATTAAAGGCAGTAAATCACAGGTCCTTAAAGGAAACCTACCACTTGAAGTGGCAGGTTTCAGATGGAAATACCGAGCACCAGCTCAGGGTGAGCTGGTGCCGGAGCTTATTTTTGTTAGTGTTCTAAACCACTGTATTGCGGTTTAAAACACTTTTTAAACTTTATAGCCGAAGCTGCTTCGGCGCAGGGAGGTATGTGCTCGGCGCACCATGCGCGTGACCGTGCGCGTGGCTACATAGGTAGTGAAGGAGAGCCGCGCGCATGGTAAGCGCCGAGCGCGTACCTCCCTGAGCCGAAGCAGCTTCGGCTATAAAGTTTAAAAAGTGTTTTAAACCGCGATACAGTGGTTTAAAACACTAACAAAAATAAGCTCTTTTCTTCTGAAACCTTCCACTTCAAGTGGTAGGTTTCCTTTAAGGACCTGTGGGTGGTTTAATGCCCCAAATCACCCTGACAGGTCCTCTTTAAGTAACCCAATATTCGCATATCCTGGTTGGCCAAATGAGTTAATTAGAAATGTCATAATAAATCTTTGGCGGTGGAGAGCAGAGGTGCTACTGGTGCCGTCCTCGTGCCAGACTTTATATTTACATACGCTTTAGTCTCCGCTGCATTTGCATGTGACAGAACGTGGAGTCTTATCGCTCGGATTACTTATTCAAATATTTCTTCTCTTCTGCAGCTCGCTGACGATGAACAAGGGTACGACCTTGACCTGTTCTGTATTCCTAAGCATTATGCCGCAGATTTGGAAAAAGTTTACATTCCCCATGGGCTAATAATGGACAGGTAGGTGGGACTCTCGTAGACGGAAGATTTTTATGTAAGAAAGTCTTGTCCCCTGGAGGCTGTTCAGACCATTGAACCAGAATATTAAGAAATGTTTGTGCTAGAAATGAGTTCTCGCTCCCCACCCCTCCCCTGTGTCCTGGCAGCGCAGCACTTGGATACAGTTCTTACTTCCATACCTGTTCTCACCTGTACAGTGACGGATGATCATGAAGCTGGCATAAAAGGAGGGCTACAAAAAGACTGTGTACTTCTGGTATGACGAATATAGATAGAATATTGTTATAAGATGTGATGGTTATGTCACTAAATGGTCGTTTGAAGCTGTGGGGGGCATCATGGGGTTGAAAGGAAGGGAAAGATGGGAAGAAAAAACTTAAAATCAAGATGGTAATCGCTGGATGTATTAAAGGGGCTTTTCATCCCCCATTCACCGGACATGTTGATTGGTGAGGGGCCAACTGATGGGACTCCCTGCGGTCACAAGAATGAAACCTTTAGAAATCCAGAGATTGGGGGTCCCGTTGTCACTCATGGTTGGAGCAGCAGATAGCTGTGCTCGGCAATATGTGACCCTACCATAATACTGTTAAATGGAGCAGTAGGAAAGTTGCTCACCCTGTCACTTTACCCATTAGTGAGAACAAGAACCTCTTTCTCTGGATTGCAGGGTTCCCGTTCTTGTGATCGCTCACCCGTCAGCTTGTTATCCCCTATACACAGGTTAACTTGAAAAGTTGGTACCACCTAGAAGTGCAGTGTGTGATATACAGCCGGTAATGGGTAATGTTTTGTTTCCATTAAGGTCTTTAAAGGAAATAAAGGATTGTAAACCAAAGACACCTACAGAGTGACATGTGCCCCCTTCAGGATTTGTTCTTCTTTTTGCTTTTTATGTTCTTGTTTTGTCAAAAACCGGCTTTTAAAATGATGCAAATTAGGGGGGTGCCTCACCGAAGCCCCTCCCAGCCCCATCATCTGTTACTTACCTCTTTGCAGCCTCAATGTTTGTTCCTGGTGGTAGGTTTGTCAGGTCTACATTTAGGGCCCCTTTCACACGAACGCTGCGGGGACCGATATCCAGCCGCACAATTTGCGTCTGGATATCGGTCTTACTTGGTGTGGCCAAAGAAGGTCACTGGTGAAATACCTGAACGGCCTTGTGTGGGCACCACATGAGCTGCCATATTTTAGGAACGTTCTTGATGAGGATTATCACTGGAGGCCACAGAATATGTGTCCTCCAGCAATTCTCCTGATCAGGAACGTTCAATCCCTTCTTTCTAGCTGCTTCATATATTTGTCATATTTAGTGTCTCGGACCCCTTATTTCCCCTTTAAAACCCCCTGTAAGGATGTACGCAGTCCCTGCAGATCCAATGAATCACTGCGCGTTACACAAAAACCCCGGCTGTGAACAATGCGAGTCCTGATATTTTTAGCTGTAATTGACTGACTCATTATAATCCATTTTCTTTGCATTTCTGTACATTTCTCCAGAATCTCGCTCAGTATTCAGGTTTTTGGAGGAAATGATAGAGAATGTTCTGTCGGGTCAGTTGCCTTATCGGGGATGACTAATACAAATTTTTTCCATTCTTGTAGCAGTTACAGTAAATTTAGTCATTAGTGGATAATGCAAGAAAACATTATTTAACCACTTTGTGGCTGAGGGTCATTGCAGCCTAAATGTCCAGGACATCTGAGGAACCATTTTACAGATCATAACAAAACCTTCAAAAATCTATAACTTTTTTTATTTTTCCTCATAAAAAGCTATGTGACGGCTTATTTTTTGCATAACAAATTGCACTTCATAGTGATTGAATTAATATTCCATGCTGCTTACTGGGAAGTGGGGAAAAAAATCTAAATGCAGTGAAAATGGTGAAAAAACGCATTTGCAACGTTTTCTTGTGGGCTTGGATATTACGGCTTTCACTGTGCCACAAATAACAGGTCTACTTCATTCTTTGGGTCGGTGCGATCACGGGGATAACAAATTTGTGTAGGTTTTATAATGTTTTCATACATTTGCAAAAATCAAAACCTCCTGTACAAATTTTTTTTTTTTTTGCCATGTTCTGGCACCAATAACTTTTTCATACTTTGGTTTAAGGAGCCGTGAGTGGTGTCATTTTTTGCGACTTTTGATGGCGTTTTCATTGTTATCATTTTTAGGACTGTGCGACCTTTTGATCACTTTTGATTTTAAAAAAAATTTCGACTTTGGGTGTTTTTTTCCGTTACGGGGTAAAACGCAGTGAAAACATTATTATATATTTTATATTTTGATAGATCGGGCATTTTCGGACGCGGCGATACCTAATGTGTTTGATTTTTACTGTTTATTAATATTTATATCAGTTAAAGCATATTTTTCCACATTTGTTTTATTTTTTATTTTTTTTTGTTAATTGTATAAAACTTTACCTAAGGCTACATTCACACAGCCGTGGCACACGGCAGCTGCTCACCCCCGTCCCTCTCCATAGGGATACATGGCACACAGTACCAAATGCTGTGAAAAGATAGGGCATGTCCTATCTTTTCACAGGGTACGGAGCGGTGCGGTGCCATAGGGAGCCGTGCGCCCATTGCCGTCTATGGGGGACGTATATTGCCCGTTTGACACTATGGGACACTATCTTGACGTGTATATAGGTGTTATCAGCAAAAGGTATGTGTGGACTTGTATTGCAGTCATGAAGAGGTTAAAGGGGTTTTGCCATTCGTTATGGAGCTACCTCTTTCCCTCTCATAGACCGTAATAGTAGTGGCGACTTGACGTGCCTTCTACCACTCCTTTTACATGAACTCATCCCTGTTGTGCTCATCCCGAAGTGGTCCCTAGCAAATGTATTGCTAAAATTAAAGTTACTTAGTAAATGCTATTGATTTAAACACTACTACTCAGCTTCAGAGTCACCATGGTAACAGACTACAAACAAATCCTGCGTAGTCTTGTTCTGCAGCAATGCTCTCTTATCTGTCACCAAGTTGCATCAAAACGAGCGAGGCAACCCTGAAAACAATATGTAGGGCCCCTCACACTGACCCAAATATGGATGACTTCTCCTAATGATATGGAAAGGCCTTGGAATAAGTGACAATAAGGAGGAGCTGGATGCACGAGTCCCTTGTATCCTGTACTGTAAGCCTCGGGTATGACCTGGAGGCTGCTCTCCTGTGTCGGCTGAATGTATTTCTGAGAATATTCTCGGTGCTGTGGGTCTACACACACATCTCTCTGCAGAGAACAAACAACATGTGTCAAGTAGCTGACGATTAATAATAAATGCTTAATTTATGTATTTAAATAAAGCATTTATTATTAATCTTCAGCTACTTGACACGTGTTGTTTGTTCTCTGTTCTCATATGCTGGTTTGCATGTGTGTAGCATTATTTGATATGGCTTCCTTACAAGGATATGATTCTGTTCTGGATAAACATATCTCTCTGCAGACATTGCAGCTTGTGTCCTCCATACAATGACATGGATTATCTGTGGTCTGTAGCAGAAGGTTGTGTCGTGTCATGTGCTCTTCCTGTTTCTATACTGTACACAGGACGAGCCCGTCATGGGGTGTTACTAAAACTCCTCCTGCACCATGACCATAGTCTATGCTTTGCAAAGAGCTGCTGATTGCTCTCCTTGTGTATCGTGGAGTATAATACAGAAGAATTTACTGGCATATAATCTGTTTTTTTTTTTAATCACCTAATTTTTATTAACATTTTTTTCAAAACCGCAAAGAAAACCCACACATACAACTTGTATCCCCATAACCAAGTCAACGTTTAAAACAATGCATTTCCTGTATCCCCTCCATGTTCTAGCTTCACAGGCTGTTACAATGTTATAGCTTCCACCCTCAGAAATTTCCCCCTCCCTCTGCCTGATGTTATCTCACACAGTGGAAGGGGGGAAGTTCTCCTGCACAGTGTTACCAGAGCCCCTCCATGATGAAGATGCTCTTACACTGCAACCCCTTTTCCTCTTCCTGCTGTGATGTCACACAGTTTGAGGGGGAAACAGCCTGTGAAGCTGCAGCGCTGGGGAGCTTTGGTAACAACCCCTGGAGCATAATTTTGTAAGTTGATTTTAGAAGGAAGGATCTATGGATAACAAATATAAGAAGATAAGAGTCACGGTACCTGGATCTATGAATAAGTGTCCCTGGTTTATCATGCTGGATTGTGATGGTAGATTTCCTTTAATAATGTTTTTTTGTGTGAGTTTCAATGACCACAATCAGTAGATCCGCAATGGCATTAAAAAGCAACACACAAAGAGGTCATCAGACATATTACACATAACCCATAACTACCTTTCTAAATGTGTGTAACCCGTTAATTCCAACCTTTCTCCTATTCCAAACCTAGCGGCTCCGTCCCTTAATGTTCCCTTCCAGCGTGGGGTGATGACGCCTGTTAGCCATCACATGACCGCTGCTGTAATTGAGGCCAGTGATTTGCTGCGGTGGTCATGTGATGGCAAATAGGACATTGTTTGTGTTCTACATTTGCAGCCCCTGTTACAAGTCTGACTATCCCGTTTAAGTGTCCTGGCACATGAGGGATGGGGCAGTATTAGCCTGAGCATAGCGCTACTGGAGGACCTGACTGGAGCGTATGTGACATGGTCATCCATTTACTCTCAGCTGATCACCCCAGGGAGTCATCAGTCAGGCCCCTCCAATCAGCTGATTATTATGGTGGGGGGGCAGTCATGGACCTTCTGTCACTACTTATGCAGTGGCCGCAGCTAATCAATCCTCTCCGTAATGAATATACTGTACGTCTTGTGATGGTGTGGCCTATAACATATGTGTGATTTATATACATGTGCATTTCTCTCACTGGGGAGAGTCTGGATTCTTAAAAAGGTTTTTAATTTTTTTTTATTAATAGGACCGAAAGATTAGCCCGGGATATAATGAGAGACATGGGCGGCCACCACATAGTTGCACTCTGTGTCTTGAAGGGCGGATACAAATTCTTTGCCGATCTGCTTGACTACATCAAGGCTCTAAACCGAAACAGTGACCGCTCCATCCCCATGACTGTAGACTTCATCAGACTGAAGAGTTACTGTGTAAGTACCAGCGCCGCCATCTAGTGGCCACTGAGCAAATGACATGTCTCCTTATTTACTGTGGAATTGTAATCCAAACCTGGGCCTGTGTGTTATCTAATAATAATAATAAATCTTTATATAGCGCCATCATATTCTGCAGCGCTTTACAGATCATGGGGACATATACAAATAATATAAGACCTTGCAGAGCAATAACAAGTCATATGATACAATAGAAGTGAGGGCCCTGCTCACAAGAGCTTACAATCTATGAAGTCTCCATGTTATCTTTATTTTACAAAGCCTGGCTAACCGCATGGCCCAATACTCTGGTGCCTATGTATTCAGATAAGAAATCGTTGTGTATTAAATAGTTTTTTTTTTTTTGTTATTCCCCACAGAATGATCAATCTACAGGAGATATTAAAGTTATAGGTGGAGATGATCTTTCTACGTTGACAGGCAAGGTAGGTACTGGACTTCCCTTAAAGGGCATCTACCACCAGAATGAAACCTTGTATGCAAATGAGCCTAAGGGGCTCCAGGCTTTGTTAACGCCTATGGAGCCTGGAGCCCCTCAGACACATTTGCATATACAGGCGGTCCCCTACTTAAGAACACCTGACTTACATGCGACCCCTAGTTACAAACGGACCTCTGGATTTTGGTAATTTACTGTACTTTAGCCTCAGGCTACAATAAACAGATATAACAGTTATCACAGGTGTCTGTAATTAAGATTTAGTGTTAATCCAGGTTCTTATGACAATCCAACATTTTTAAAATCCAATTGTTACAGAGACCAAAAATATTCTGTCTGGGGTTACAATTATAAAATGCATAGTTCCGACTTACATACAAACTCAACTTAAGAACAAACCTACAGAACCTATCTTGTACGTAACCCGGGGACTGCCTGTAGTCCTGTATTCTGGTGGTAGATGCCCTTTAAGGAAGCGGCCCTATGTATTTATATTTTCCTTCATTTTCCATAATATATTTATTTTATCTTTCTAGGACACCATTTTATATGTAAATTTGAAAATGAGAAGTTTTGTGTAATGAAAAACCATAACATTACATAAAAGGAAATTTCTGGGTTTTTGTTGGCAAAGTAATTGCAGAACATCCGCACCATAGCTGCTCAGTGATAACATAGCACCTCATGGGAGCATGACCAAAACATAGTCTGTACAGTGCAGTAAGTGGGAGCGCTATAGTCTGTAGGAGGATTTTTATGTCATTCATAAACCTACACAGAGGGGTCTTCTCTCTGACGTTGAGTGATGATTAATAATTCCTTTAATTTATATAGCGCACACAAGATTACTTGCCAAATCGCGTGAACACGGCTTTACAAATATTCTACCATTTAAAACCAGTTTCACACCAAGGTGTTCATTATATGGATCCGTAAGACATATGCATTACAGATTACACCGCATAGCAGATCCGTAACTGAACTACATTGAACGTTTCCTTCCATTCGATAAACGTAAATGAGAGGTTTCTGTATTTTAAATGGATGAAATTTTACCCATGTGGATGTCTCCATAGACTTCTGTCAGCTGTATATCCTAGGCTGGGATTAATCTATGGCAGATTGTGTATATTAGATGTATATGTCCTCATTTATTTTGCTACCATATTCATTTTTTGTTTCTTATTTTGCAGAATGTCTTAATTGTTGAGGTAAGTTTACATTGTCACTTATATCAGTTCAATCAACGCTGAAAGATAAATGCCTTTTTAGGAGCAAGATCTGACAGAATCATATACTTTAGTAATGACTATAGCATGTACCAATGAAACGCAGTCCCTCACAGTCGGCCAAACGCTCCGATTTCTGCTTCACAGACAACCAGCTAATGTTTGTCCCGATTCTTCACTTTGGGACAGTGTCAGGGGAGTAAACGATAAGACTTGTTTGATAAAAATCCTTTTTCTCATGCAAGATAGGAGACGTCTGGCATGTGCTTTCTTCTCTTACCTTGATGAACATGCACACTCGGCTAAATGTATTGGAAGAAAACTCCACCCAGGGTGCATGTGTATGAGAGCAGGTAGAAGATATAATCGGAGTGCATGTAGGGGGTATAGACTCGGGGCTGAATTCACACGGTGCATTTTCATTGCACACTGCAGACACAGGTGTTTTGGTGAAAACACATTTGCTTTCATAGGATGCGTTTCAAAACTGCAATGAAAATGCAAAGTGTGAATGCAGCCTGAGGGTGCATGTGTGTGGGTGAAGTTTATGCACTGTGGTGTCGAAATATAAAGGGTTTGTCCACTTTTAGCAAGTAACTGATATGGTTTGTGTAATGAAATGGCTTATATACTTTCTGTACAAATTCTTCACTATTTTCAAGATCTCTGCTTGCTTTTATTCCATATAAAGCTTCTGTATTTACCTCCAGGGGATAGAAATCTGACCATGGTCATGTGCCACTGCGTCTCCATCACAAGATCATAGGCAGATTTCTATCATAGACGCTTTCTATAGCAGGGCAGCAAGCAGAGATCTTAAAAACAATGAGAAATTGATACAAAAAAAAGTATATTGGAATATTGTACAACTTTCCCTTACATAAACCATATCAATTATTTGCTGAGTGTGGACAACCCCTTTAAGTCAGGTAATAAAGTGTGTGTGCACCTGTGGATACATATATAATTTATCAGGATAATGTTCTGTTCTCTCAAGGACATCATTGACACAGGAAAGACGATGAAGACGTTACTCGCAATGCTGCAAAAGTACAATCCCAAGATGGTTAAAGTAGCCAGGTAACCGAGTGATGGGAGGAGATTACACTGTTTTATAATGATTACATATTTTTGTAATTTATACTTTTTTTTTTTTCTGGATAATTGCATAGAATTTATATAGATTTTTAGGACTGCTGCCAGCAGGGGGCGCTGTAATAGAAGCGCAATCACAGGACTAGGGCAGAGATGGCAGTTTAGGAAGCAGGACTATTCGGTTCTGCATATACTGTTGGTGTCTGGCCGCTGGGTGACATGTGATGCATTGAGTAATGTCTTGTGCTCTTATTGGGAGACTGTGGTTTTAATAATTTTTTCTCTCTTTGTACAGCTTGCTTGTGAAGAGAACTCCCCGCAGTGTTGGTTATAGGCCTGATTGTAAGTAGCCTTATATTGTGTACATTATTAACCCCTTAATGCATTATGCTGTATATATGATGTAAGTATATATGAAGAGTGGTCACGGACTGAGCTTTATTCATACATGGTTGGTGTTGGCTGCATTATGTAACAAACATCCACAGCTCACACCAATAGCAGATGTTAACCATTTACCTGCTGCCAGCAAAGTCATCAGCGGCAGATAAGATAGAGCGTACTTTCTTTTGCCGTATGTATGGCCCAGCAGAACGCCTGGTAGCGGAGAATGTATGCTACGCCTGGCCTGGTCGTGACTTACGTTTGTGTGAAAACTGCCTCAGGTGAATGAGAGGGATGCAGCAACCAAAGCCTGCTATCATAGGGCTCCCAGGTTTTGCCCCCCAATATTTTGAGCATCCTTTATTTCACCAGCTTTCTTTTAGTGGAGCCTAATGTGAGCTTTGATGGACAAATGGCTCCAATTCTGTCCTTTGCTTGAACCTTTTCCTATTTCAATTCTTGCATAGGCAGAACCACCTTTGTTTGTTTTGTATTGTTAAAATACCTTGGTTACCTAAAATTCTGCTCCGGAGGGTCTTGTAGCATATTTCAAAAATGCATTTTACTTACATCGGTACCCGAATCCTGAAAAATCCTCCTGTTCAAGGTTATGACTTGGGAAGATCGTTTTTTTTGTTTTTTTTTTGTCTTAATTTTCAATTTTGGGATACATGGATTTTTTTCAGCCAAAACTGAGCAATGGGAACCTAGGCCATCCGTGTATAGGGCCAGGTTCACATCTGCACTATATTTCCATAAATATTATATAGTAAGAGGACAAAAACTAAACTAGTGGTGTAATATCACTAAAACAATTAGTGAAATTAGTTTTTTTGCCCATTGTATTCTATAGTATGATGAATTGTGTGCTGGATATATTGACGCAATGTCCAACTCTTTGGGGTATTTTACGCTCTATTGGAGGGTTTGTATGCATCTAATCTATGATAAGAATGTGGTCTTCTCATAATTTTGGTTCTTGGCCTCAGCAGGTGGCTAGAGTAAATTTTAGCAAGTTTTTTTTCTGTCCATATATCTTACTTTGGTGTTTCTTCCAGTTGTAGGATTTGAAGTGCCAGACAAGTTTGTGGTGGGATACGCATTAGACTACAATGAATACTTTAGAGACTTGAACGTAAGTGCTTGGTACAGTTTTGGCAGCTCAGACTGCTGACTTGTTGTTTTACCTCTCCCCCTTCTGATACATCAGTATTGCTGAATTTAGAAAGGTAAGATGGGAAGCTCCCTGGTTATAGGGGTCAGTATCGAGATGATGGATGCTGTGAATAAGTCGAGTCTTGATGCAATAAGATGCCTCTTTATAAAATGCCACAACATTGGCTTTTAACAGGTAAAGAGGAAGATGTCACAAAATTTTGCAAAAACAACATGGAATTAAAATAAGTGATTTAATGGAACAAACCATGCACAAAAATTACCAATAAAGACTCATTATTATCTATCTGTATTGTTCAGTGTTTGCTCGCTGTCCGGTCCTTCCTAATTTGCCGTATTGTGTATTTCAGCACATTTGTGTGATCAGTGAGGACGGGAAGGAGAAATACAAGGCATAGAAGATACTTGAAGCGTTCATCAGTTATCGGCTCCTAATGCCGGGATTTCCTGACATCATCCACATCACACATTAGACTCCTTACTGCATGAAAGCAAATTAACCTTGTCCGTTCTTTCATCCCGTACCACTCATGGATGGTTCTCCATGTTGTACAATGGAGTGTTCATTATCTATGGAATATGTCTGCATCTTTCTCAGTATATCCTTTTATTTTTAAAAAAAAGACTCCTAAAATTACACCCATGTAAACGAATAGCACTTATAATACATGAGAACCAAAGTAGAGGGAGTGCAGAAGGGTAGATTTGTGCATATCATACAATCAGGATGTATCAAGGAATATGATTATCATTGACCTGCTGTATGTAGATCATGTAATTCGGGCCTAAAGTCAATTTCATGAAGGGGGTGGGGGGCAATATTAGAATTGCTGGACTGGTCCTCCCTACCAGACAAGTTTGAGGTCTTTTTTTCACCTCCCTTTTTGTTTTTTTGCCCATAGTAAGGCCTCTTCGCTTGAAGCCTTTGAAAATGAAAGTGTATGTAGGCCTTCACACTGTGTATATAGGACTTTATACCTTGTACAGAAGGGGATTCCATGCATTATACAGAATGTTGATGCAGGGATTTTAGTGCCAGCCATGTAACAGTTAATACAGTCCTGGAGCTGCAGGCCCGTAGCCCTGCATCAATGTTCTGTATAAAGCTCCTGTACAAGGTGTGCAGTCCCTGGGACCGGAGAGGTGTAATGGCTCCTAGTTCCCAGCTCCACATCCGACAGGTGAGAGCGATCAGCATATTTTCTGTACGTATGATATGAGCGGACGTTAGTGCCGCAGCTGTGTTACCCCCAGAGTTGTCATCTGAAAACAACAAAAAAAAGCATCAAAATTAAGATTTTGTGATTGTAGAAGTGACCAGGCCCCCAGAGTGGTCTTGCCTAGGGCTACACCATGTTGGGCCTACACTACCCCTAGTACTAGCGAATATGATGACTTTATGATATGTAACCTGAGTGTCAGTAGAAACTGGCCCAATCTTTAAAGGGTGTTGCTCTACGAACAACATTTTTCACCTGACGATAAATGTCGATGTACTATGGGTCTGAACGCTCGGTCCCCCTGGACCAGCACTCCATTTACTTCAATGGGAAATCAGGCTCACAGTGGTAAATGGCGCAGTTTATCAGCACTTGCAATGTCCTTCCCTTATACTAGCGATGGATAAAGGTCCCTGCATTTAGTTTAGACATTTATCACATGGTTAAGGTGTTTCAGACTGATATGAAACACTCCTTTTAAGGCGGCTTACACCCTAATGTGTGCTACGCCCGGGCCAGGACTAGTGCATAGCACACGTTCGGCTGGAGAGGCGGAGGGATGAGCACTGCTCACCCCTCCATTCTCCATAGGAAGCAGTGGCGCACGGCTGAAGAGGCACGCTCTTTCTGCAGCGATGGCACGGTACAGTAACTCGCTTGTGTATTTCCTGTATCGTACTATGGGGGTCGGCTGCTAGGATGCGGCCATGTGTAAGCAGCCTAAAAGACTTGCCTTATTGGAAACCATTTAAGCACTTACTCTTAGAGGGGATTATATGATGCAGGAGTAAAGGACTGATGACTTTTTTGCTCCCCCCCCCCCCCCCCCCCCCTTACACTCTGTCCAATTATAGTCTTTCTGATGTTAGGCCTCAAGTAGACCTGTTTTTCTTTATTTTTAATATGTAATTTATTTTTTTATACATAAATAATTTTAGTTGTAATTTTTTTGCCTTTCAAGAAGCGGCACATCCAGTGACCTCTCGAACCTGCATATTCACTAAAGGTCGTTGTCAGAATGAGCCAGAAAATTTGAAGAGTATTTAAAAGTCGCTTTCCTTCCATTTCTAGACCTATTTAAAGAAAGTATTTATCTTTTGTGATGAGCAATGTCTTGAATTTGCTGCTTGTGAGAAATTTTATCCTGGTACAAATTGAATTATAATTTTTCTACAGATTTGGAATATTCACTCTGATCACGAAGTAGATGTTCATTTATATAATCCTGCTGTCAATGGTAAAACATAATAAAAAATGTAATTGTGTGTAAGTGTACTCATTATTGTTTGGAATTATCTGTTTATCAGTCTTACTGCAAAGCTTATGGAACGAAATACACCAAGTGTTACTGTCATCTTTATCCACAGATTAGGGGATAATAATCTGACCTGGGGAAGGGGTATGTCCCGTTCTCATGATTTGAGTGATGTGGCAGGTTGAGCATGTGTCCTGCTGCTCCATTCAAATCTATGGAAGTGTCAGGAAATTGCCAAGCACAGCGCTTAGGTTTCTCTGGTGCCAAAGGAGTGGAGATACTGGGGCACTGTGCTCTGAAATTAAAGATGCACTGAAAGAAGTGGCAGGAAACATATTTGACCACAAGATCAGTTTGCAGGAAAAAAGTTCAGTCCTCTCCTCACTAAGAGCCCTTGTGTCCAGTGCCTCCTGCAGGGCTCATCTACCATGTTTATCCATGTATCTTATATATTCCTATCCATCAATCTTCTATTATCTATTTAGCTGTATATATAATCTATATTTATTCATCATATATAAATTTATATTATCTTTCATATTTGTCTTCTGTCAATCCTTTATAAAATTCTCAGAGTCCCATATTAGATTGTAGTTTGCCTCACCATACTACTGTTTGGGCTAATAAGGCAAGTCTTACTGAATGTGACTGTTCATAAAGTAGTTTTATTTTGGGGCCCCACTTTTAGTGGGCTCTTACATGTTTATGATGTCATTTGTTTATAAGTATAGCTTGTAAGGAAAGAGGTGAATTTTTATAGTTAATTTGTTTACTACTTTTTCAGGCCATTTAGCACTAATAGGTCTGATCATTCATACATTACTGCACGACCAGTGTACTCTAAAAATACTGCTCTTCTAGCCTGTGGGGGGTGCAGAATGGCATCAATAAGGCAGCACCCATATGCTGCTTCTGCATAACTAACAAATTAACTGCTGCAATTGGTGCCAGCAACTGGGTGAACGTCAGGTGCCTGCTGTATTATACATACAGAATATCCACACTTATTCTGGACCGTGTGTCAGTCCTAACAGTACTAGCCCCACACACAATCAATGAAAACTTTAAATTTCAGCAAGTAAGCCTCTCTGCTATTCCGCATGTTACCTCCGTTCTTTCTCAAATGGGGGGAAAAGATCCTGTTGGATGAAGGCAGGTAAGCAGGTAAGCTAGCTTCTGTTCAACCAATATCCTTCTCATGTGCCTGGGGGGTTTGGAAATCGCTTTTATTTCTTAAGGTCCTTTATGTGAGATTGGTGGGTGACCACCCAGGTCAGCACTCTAGCAGCGTATGCAGAGGATAGAACAGCGCTGCCCCCTGTGTAGTGGCCAGACTATGCTACTGCAAATCACAACCGCCCATTCCCTATAATAGAGAGTCTTTATGCACTGCAGTTAGAGATGAATGAAAAAGAAATCGGTCAGATGTCTACCCCTAGTCTTTATATTTGACATGAGTAGTAGGAGTTTCCAAAAATACACACTTCATATGATTGAGAAGATAATTTATTGAGTGGTTGTGGCACATACAGTATATATACATAGTGCAAAGGGGATTGTCTAAGGAAAGTAGTATAAAGGATGGTGTATTCTTGTAGGATAAGCAGCTTCCTATATGCAGGGAAGCATAGCATTACTAGAGCAGCAGTGTAATACTGGAGAGCAGCACAGTCATCACACTCCAGTATTTACGTGCTGCTACAGCATCACTACATATGGAAGAAAGTTACACATGCGCCAAAAAAAATACACTGCTTTAGCACCAAATACATCTTAATAAATGACACAGCCTCAGTCAGGGCGACGGATCTTTGGTTCCTGATGACAGCACAGGGAGTGACAATCAATGCCAGTACGGTGTAACCCACGCCGGTGGTAATCAAAGTGTTAACAGCCACGATTTGTGCTAGCCCGTGAGCCCTTTCCATACTTCCGTAAACAATGAGTGACATACTAATTCTTCACATGGCAGTAAGGGGTTAAAGATGAGAATCATGTTAGCTGTTATGTTTTAGCTGCTATAGAACCTAAGATATAGGCACCTACAGTGATACTACCCCCTCCAACATCTGAACCGGAGTATCAATTGTTGAAATCTGCTTATTTTCACATGACTTAGAAGATTTTCTTTTTAATATATATATCTGAGTATATTATATAGATAAATGGTGGGATTTCACATAACAGAGGAATTGTAGAAAGGACATGTCATATCCTACCAGCAGGGGTGCTATTGAGTGGGGTAAAAGGTGACAGGTTCCTTTCAAGTACATTAGAGGAGAGTGAGATTTGTGGACGTACCTATCGGGCTCTGATTTTGGCTACTAGAATACTGTGGTTATATGGGATCTTGGGCTCCATGCACACATCCGCAAATGAAGGGCATGGCCAAGCTCATGGCTGCCACACCACAGAATAAAGGGCAGGACCTATTCCTGCCGTGATTTGTGCTCTCTTCTCCAGCCATTTGCAGCTCAAGTCTTCTCACATGGATGTGTGCATGGAGCCTTAGGGCTGTAATGGGGACCAATATCTGGCAGAGCCATCCAACCATGCAGAGAAAAAATATAGCATGCATTTATATATATTCTCTAGAGATATTGTATTACTTATGAAAAATCTGCACTAAGTTGTAACACTTCCAAAACAATTCCGAAAACGGTAGGTGTGAGGTATGAAGGCGGCTCATCTCAGACATGAAGAGGCAGCTCAGAATGGTCTGTATCTCCTTGTTTCTACAAACCATGATGTGCTGCTATCTCAGGTCAGAGAAATCCTTTCCAGCCGCAGAGATGTCCCCCCTGCTCAGTCATCCTGTGAAGAAACAAAAAGACACAGGGTTAAGGTTGAATAAGAGACACAATAGTAGATGTAACCTTTACTATATCTATTCGTCCTTGCATTGAACACCACCATTTACTACCAGAATACTAACTAGAAACACAGTCCATCGCCAAAGCCATCGCTTTATGCATGAGGAAAGAAGCTGAAGTGTAAGAAGATATAAGCTGTGGATGGTGTCAATGTAAAATGATAAATCACAGCAGGTCTGTGCGACTGTAACAAGCTGCCCCCTTATGAAATGTGCTAAAGAGATCAGCTCCCCCAATTAGTCTCTAAGAGGTTGAAGAATCTCATCAAATAAACAAGTCCATCACTGCTCATCAGTAAGTTATAAAGAAGGTGTAACAATGAATTACCAACCAGCCGAATAATAACAAGAAATGTAACCATTTGATTCATGTGTTGCTTGGAGTTCCTGAATCACTGTGAGCATTCACATGACAGGTCAGACGGAATAGCATCTGTACAATGAATAATGATACAAGATTTCATGTACTGTCACTTATTATATTCAGACTCCATGCACTTCTTCCTAGACAATAAACCAACTAGTAAGATTCTCTACCTGTGATAAGCGCTAGGACCTTCTCCCATCTCTCCTCTACAGTTTACAAGGACTGAAATTACCAAAAACAGTCACTAAGAGGAAATAAAAAGTGACATATTTACTCTTCCCATCAGCATCAGGGAGTCTCTCCTTGTTTGCATCACAAAATAAGCTTATTTTGCTCCCCCTATACAGAGAACGGGGACATACATCTTAGCAGTGGTGGCTCCCCATGACTTCCCTTTCTCACCGAGGTAACCTGCACATTTGGTCCTAGGAGATTCCTGGAGCGCTACTCTCCAGCAGTCCCATCCCTGCGTAAGCTCCTATTGTTTCAGCTGACCATATTATTGATCCGTTGATGCCACATGTGGCGTTTTTGGTCCATTTTTGACAGTTTTCCCAATTATCTTAATAGATAAACAGGTTGTAAGCAGCCAAACGCATAATACACGGATAAAAACAGATGTATTTTTAAAAACACATGTATTTTCAAATGGACTGAAATCGCATGCTTAAAAACTGACTAAAAATGCAACATGTGGCATCACCCTTCGGCTTATTTTGTATGTATAAATACCCCAAGACTACAGTGCTGCTCTATATGCAAATGTACGAAAAAACTTCGGCCTTCCTCAAGAATAGATGGGAAAGACATTGGCGCCAAAATATTGCCGATTATGGAACGAAACACCAAACCTTTTTGCCTTTTGTTGTCATCCTTATTGTACTGCTTAACATTCTCCTTTTGTGTGTGTGTGCATGCACGAGTATAATATATAAGAAACTAAAAATGTAAATGTCAAATATTTTTCAAAAATGTATTCAATGCTACCAACCTCTGCCTCCTACCCCCACACACCTGGGGCACCTTACAAAAATATTTCTCTAAATGCTTTGAATGTAAAGAAATTCAAGAACTTAATGCAGAGCTTTCGATATTTGAAAACTTTGTAGGCAACGAGAATCTTCCCCATCTTCAGAGGGGAAAAGACTCACATTACACCAGCCCCCGAAGAGAACGCAAAACTATGGTACTAAGATCCATGCTGTAGCTCCTGGGTTACAGTGAATGTAGCTTCTACATAAAATTAAAACTATTTGATTCCCCTCCATCACACCCCTGAGGTGGAAATACAGGGTCAACTTCAGTATCAATGGTTAGATTTAAAAAAAATATTTGTCACATATTTTCCTCTTTTTCGATATTTCATGAGATTTTTTTTTTTGCCATTTTGATGATTACAGTGCCATCCGTCTGGAAATTACCTCAATTGTAGATTGAATCAATGTAATTTTTCATTGGGGGAGGGGATCTGAATCTGCAAGGCATAAAAAAGGGGTGTTCCCCATTTAAATTCCCATTCGGGGGTATAAGTTTGGCATCATTGGATAGATTTAAAATATATATACTGTATATTTAATACAAATTTTTAGTTACTGTGTGTGTATATATATATATATTTATTATCTACCTTACAGGCAGTCCCCGTGTTACGTACAAGATTGTTCCTTGGGTTTGTACTTAAGTTGAACTTGTATGCAAGTCAGAATTTTATAATTGTAGATCCAGACAAAAATTTTTTTTGTCCCAGTGACAATTGGATTTTCAAAATTTTTTGCTGTAATGGGACCAAGGATTATCAATAAATCTTCATTACAGACACCTTACAGCTGATCATTGCAGTCTGGGACTATAGTAAAGCATTCAGAAAGCTTCACCAGAGGTCACAGTGGGCAGAGGTGCCCGTCTGTAACTGGGGGTCGTCTGTAAGTCTGGTGTCCTTAAGTAGGGGACCGCCTGTACATATAAAAAAAGAGAAACTATCACTTATTCTTTGAATAGGAAATGAGTGAGAATGTTGTAGATCTGATAAAAGGATTGTACTGCAGATTAAACTGATCCCAACAAATTGTGGAGAACTTTCAGCCAACCAGGAGGTGGCGGTGTCTGGGTTCTTATGATTTCTAATATACATTTATATCTATTCCTATAATGTCATTTACAAACTGTGTCTTAAAAACAGAAATTTTCATCCAAAGGAGAAACTGAATAAAAAGTTCAATACAATGAACACATGAAAGTTTGACACTAAAACCTTGGCAATGCATCATCCTGATATATAAGGTGCACATGGATAACTGGTGATGGAAGCCACAGCGAGACATCCTGTTTTCTGCAGCATGTAGATAGGAATTGTATAAACCACGTCCACTTTGAGGCAATTCCACCATGTGCCCCCGGCCTAAAGCCTTTGATTTGAGACCTTATAAACCAAGCTGAAATACTTCATATCAGGTCACTCAACCCCTCTGTCAAAGTATCATGAATCACCTTTTCTCAGGATTGTGGTGGGATCTTTATTTTTTGTATTTGGTAGTAGAATTACTATAGAACTTTATATTTGACACCACTTTTGCTTTAGCTTGTACGCTGATTAATGAAATGAAACTCTGTTAGCTGAAATTTGGCGCCAATTAATCTAAATTTAGTCTCCAGAAAAACTCACTTCCCCCAACATTGTATAAAGACTTCACAACAGCTCCACAAAAACTGCAAAGTACAATCTAGATGCTGTAGACAACGAAAATACTTCTAAAAATGTGGCAATTGGTTAAATATCCAATCTATGGGTCAGTTCACATTGGAGATTTTGACACAGATTTTCTGTTCTATTAATTTCAATGGCGTGCCGCCGGATAGCAAAAAAAAAGAAAGTGATGACATGCCCTATATTCTGCATGAATTCGGATAATTAGGGAAAATTCTGTGCTGGAAAGTGAGTCATGCAAATTTTCATTGCAACCAAAATGAAACATATCACTAAGGTCAATATACACACACTTATCACAAGACCATAATGCCAAAGGTCCTTCATTAATGCAAAGTCTTTGGGGTTTTTTTTTTGCCATTTTAATGGTAGGTTCAGTTTTTTTTTTTAATGATCACAAGAATAAGAGAATGGAGTCCATCAGACACTGGAGCTGTCCAAACAAATGTCCTGATTATTAGTTACAGTCTCATTATGATCATTAGTGATGGGCATGGGCCACATTGGTTAGAGCTTTATACTCTCTGCTTTTGTAATAAGCAACCTCCACCCCATTGCATGCACCATGCGATTAAGGGTGATGTCACACATGGCGTTTTTAGTTTGTAAAAGACGCATGCGAATTTGCGCAATTAACGGACAAAAATGCGGTTATGATCTGAAAACTAAAAACGGCCTAAAAACGCCATGTGTGACATCACCCTAACCAGAGCCTACAGCCTGCACAAGTCTCTTAGAAGTCACTTTTCTCAATGAGTATTGTTGCAAGTCTCAAAGCAACTTTCACATAGATATACTCGTAAATATGTCAACAAGCAACAATAACGAGGTGATAGCAGTGATGGTAAACTGGCAAACACGGATGCGTTTTAAAACCGCATTTGTTTTTAAACAGACTGAAAACGCAAGCTCTAAAACGGCCCAAAACGACACATGTGGCATCAGCCTTAATGAAGTCCCAGAAAGCCCAGTACGTCCCTATTTAAAATGGAGCTATGTAGCACTTCCTCGGCTTGGGTGCCCACTGAGAGGGCTCTGGCACTTGTGCCATAGGTTTGCCACCACTGGGCTATAGCAATGCAATGGAGACTAAGCAGCTCAAAAAATAAGTACAAAGTCCATTAGCAAGTGATGCAGAGGTAAAACTAAGGCCTATATGCCCACAAGCAAGTTTGTTCTGACAACTTCGCCATGTGCACGATTTATCGGACCGAACCTACAACGGTTACACGGACCTGCTGAGTTGTGTCCAGCAATTCCAGGTGCAGCCTTGTAGATCCCGAACACGCATGTAGCCAGTTTATCTCAACAAACTTGCTCCTGGGCAATGGGCTTTAGGCAAATTGTACCCAAAAGTTGTGGTTAGAGTTGTATCAGAAAGAAATATCATCCTAAAAGCGGATGCCCTTGAGAGAGTTTGGTCCAAAGATAAATGCCCCGTTCCCTGGAGGGGATTTCCTAGACCAAACTGAAATGAGGTTCAGGAAATCCCTCCGCCGCCCTCGGAACAAACTCACTAGCAAGTGGCCCAAGGATGTCTGTACATGACGTGACAAGTAGAGGTGAAGTCCATGAAATGACACAGGAGATCTACACAAGTACCACACCATGCAATGGAAGGGGCCAGGTTTCCCTACAGATCACCCATGGCTGTTGCTACTACTGCACATCACTGCGGTTAACACTCATTGACCCAAACAGTGAGCCAAGCCTCTGAATGAGTTTCCCTGTTTAGGTTTTTGCATGCAGTTTCTTCAGTCAAAGCCAAGTGTGGGTCACAAAGTATAAGGGTGCGGCCCCATGTACCACTAGTGCTGCGTTTATAAACTTAAAGAGCATCAGAAAACTTCAAGAAAGCATAGAAATGATGTTCTGCCTACACCAACCCTCAGGGCGCAGTCACACATTGCGTTTTGACCTGCGTTTTCATTGCGTTTGAAACGCATTACAACAGTTGAGGAGAGGCGTTTTGTCCAATTACATTACTGTTAACATTTCCACTTACAAAACGCATTGTAAGTGCGATGTTAACGCATGCGTTAACAATGCGTTAATGCATGCATTAACATTGCGATAACCAACTTAAATAATCATGTAATTAGGCAAATCACCTCTCATCAGCTGTTGTAATGCATTTCAAACGCAACCAAAACGCAATGTGTGAACGCGCCCTCAGGGCACGTTCACGTGGTGCATTTTGATAGCATTTCCATTGCGTTTGAAACACATTACAACAGCTGAGGAGAGGTGATTTGCCCAATTACATTACTGTTAACATTGCCATTTACAAAATGCATTGTAAATAGATATGTTAACAACGCATTAATGTATGCATTTTGTTAACACATGTGTTAACAAATGTAAACAGTAATGTAAAAAGGCAAATCATTTCTCCTCAGCTGTTGTAATGCGTTTCATATGCAATAAAAATGCAGGGCAAAACGCGCTCTCAAGCCGAGTTCCCATGGTGCGGTTTTTCAACGCATTGGAAACGCATGCGCGCTGCCGAAGACCAGCTTGCAAATACTTTTTAATGTCCTAATCATCGGAAAGCAATGGTCTCCTCCACCCTTGAAAAACGCATTAAAAGTTGGGACTTTGATGAAAAAGTTCACCGAAACTGTGTCCCAGCAAAACGCAAAAGTTAAAACATCACAAAATGCAACGCAACCAGAAGCGTGTGCACATTTTTAAAAAGCAATAAAGAGACAGGACGAAAATACATGCATTTACATTGCAGAGGAACGGCAGCATCTTTCCCAATGCATCCAAAACGCAATATGTGAACGCGTCCTCACACTTCAGCTTCTTAAAAATGGACTCCCCATGAAACCTTGGATCTGGGTTGAGAATGTAACTCCTGCCATTCTGCATCTATTGACAGGTTTGTGCAGGAGTCACGCAGCATTTGTAACAGAACAGGGTTGAGAAATGAAAAACAGACCTACTGTAATCTACACGTCACCTATACATCAGCTCGTGCCCTGACACAACGTGTGGAAAGTGTAGTCAGTCTGGGCCTGGACACAACCGCATCAACTCTAATAAATCATAAAACATATCAAGACAACAAAGTACAACTCTCTATATACAGAATTACATCACAGATCATCCAGAAACTCTTCATTCTTATAGCGGAACTTTTACTGGTCACCAGATCCTGGGGTCATGTAATATAGTATGTGGATAGGATTTGTGAGTTAATGTTAACCCTTGCATGTCTTTTTTTTTTCAGGTGTTTTATTGCTTTACAGGAAGGAGGTAACACAAGTAATCGGTCTCATATGAGCAGGAGACGTTACTATTGGTGCAGGACCTGTCTGGACTGACCCTTTAGAAGTAAACAGGGAGGCTCGGCCGCTCTCCTACATTCTAGTTTCGTCTTGAATAGAGCACAAAGCATTGGCCATCCCTAAATGTATCCTCCAAAATCTGCCTGGCACTGGTTTATATACCCTATAACACTACAGCAGGGACATTCTATGTTATTCCCATGTACAGTGTGACCGCACACATTTAGCAGCTAGATACAATATAGGGGAGTACATTTTTAGAAAATGATGCCCCCCCCCAAAAAAAAAGAAGAAGAAGTTTTGCAATGGACAGGCTGTCAGCCCTGTGGTGTATACACATTTATTGTAAAGAGGATAGCCCATAAGAGTATATTCACACCTACAGGCCCCTTTCATCTCTTTACTTATTTTAATATTGTTTCAAAAATCACAAAATCTGTATTAATTTCTACCAAAAATGCCGCAACCCCTGAGAATTTTTTTATGCACAGAGCACAAAAGGATGCACTGAAAAAAGTACTACATAAAAAAAAAAAAAATTACATCACCTGCAAACTTATAAAACTGCACCAAACGCTGGGTATACTTTTAATTCTGATGAAAGTTTGATGCGATTTGTATCTGACCTGATTCTTTCGAATTTTGGCTTAAAATAAAATCTGTGTGAAAACTCCCAGTTACACTTGTACCATTAAACCAAGTAAAAACCTCTAAAAGCGACATTAAACACTAAAAAAAAAAAAAAAACAAGTAAATTTCAAAGCAAAAATTAAAATCCTTGTACACCACATAATAGAGAGGTCCAGATCACAGGGTGAGTCACTACTACATGGCCCCCACCTCTCTCAGATAGAGGATTTACTTTTTTTTTACCACCCCCACCCCATTGGAAAAAAAAAAGCATAAAGATGTTTTTGAAAGATGTAATTTCTTCCCAAAAATTCAAAAGTGCTAAACTTTATTATCATAACACAACCATAGATTACAAACAAAGCAAAAAATGACTAAATGTAAAATATTGTAAATCGTTACAAAAATTGTATTTTAAAATGTTGGTTTATGAGGCTTTAAGCCAAATAAGTGACAAATAAGTGACTCCCGTCCCCCTTTGTTTGACCCTCCATGGCAGGAAGCGCCCTGTAGACCCCCACCCCTTACACGTAGGGGGGTAACAAGCCCCTCATAACACCCCCCCCATGTGTATAAGACATAAGTGCTCTGTGTAATAATCCCCCCTCCCTCCCCAAATTATTGATCCCCCTCCTCCCAGATGACTCTTCTTCACCCCTCTACAAAACAACAGCCCCAGGGCAGAGCTCACTTACAAAAGAGGAAATTACTGATATTTACAAAGAAGGGGGAAAAAATAATTTAAAAAAAAACAAACAAAAAAAAACTTTGATTTTATTTCCCCCAACAAGTAAAAAAAAAAGTACAAATAGAAAATTTAAAGAATTTAAAAAAAAAAAAACAACTGGTGATGAAAGTGAAGCGCCCGGTGACCCGGAGCGGGTGTGCGGCCACTGCTAGTCACAGGGCGGCGGGGCTTGTCCCCGGGTAACGGTCGCTCCCTCTCTCCGCTCTATGCCGGGCGGAGCCGGGGGTGGGGGAGGCCGCCACTACACACCGGACACCACGGGAATTTTTCCTGAATTTTTTCCAGATTTTTCCGAGCGGTAAAGGCGGCTGTCGAGGTGGGGAAACTAGAATAAAAGACACAAACCGCTCCGGCTAGTTATTCCCTGGGAAAAAAAAATCCCTCCTTACCTCAGTCCAATCGAAAATGGCGCCGAAACCTAAAAAACTTCTTAAATTTCATTGTAGGGTTTTCGCGGGGGATTGTGGGTAGAAAGCGCTGAGGAGGAAAAAATAGAGAAAGAAAGACTAGAGGGAAACAGCGGAGGGCGGCGCCACTGGGGTGTGGCTACAAGGGGGTGGGCCGGCTGGGAGGGGAATGGGAGTGTGGTACCATTACGACCTCAACCAGGGGGCGGGGTTATGCGGTGTAGTAGGAGGAGAATTGTGGGCGGGGCTGTGTTGATGACGTAGACGCTCTAGGAGCTGGTTTCCTGATCGGCCTGTGTGCACACAGCAGTCAGTCACCGCAGGCGTTGTTTGGCTTTTGTTATTACTACGGCAGAACCATAACAAAGCATCAGGCTTGTGGGATGAAGTAGTCATAAAAAGTCACAGAAAGCACCACATAAAATGTACATGAAAGCAAAAAAAAAGGTTAAAAATACAATGAAAATATAAATAAAGGACAGATCTTGAGTGTGCCTGCCAAGATGTGCTGTATACCCTAAGCGACCCACGTATATCACAGTTTATAGTATATCATATACGCCTATTCTTTTCCCCCTTTCCACCCTGTTTTTTCAGTTATCGTTGAAAAAACATCACTTCTCTGGTTTTTCTCTTCAATATATTAGGGTTTGTATTTTGCGGGACAAGTTGTATTTTTTTATCTTTACGTCAGCTGATAATGTATAGAAAAAAAAAGATGAGATGGAAAATCAGAGAAAAAAGTGTCAAGAGAAGATTTTTCCTAATCGCAGTGTATTAATAACTCAATGTTAACACGATCTTAACACAACGCATTAAAGGGAACCCGTCATCAGGAGCCCCTTTTCTGGCTCCCTCATGGAGACTAGTGTACACATTTTTAAAGTGTTTTTTTAATAAAACAGTTTTTTAAAAAGAAAAGTTAGATGAAACTATATCAAATAGGAGGGATATGGGTGTTTTTAAAATTTGAAAGTTTTCTGAGGGTTTCCTGAGGGTGGGCTGGGACCGCTTCTCAACTGCAACTCCCATGGGATACGGGAAACTGCTCTGCAGAGAGAAAGGAAAACTTTCAATGTGCACACTTTTCACACATTGCAACCAATGTGGACATGGGGGAGCCAGACAAAGAGCTCCGGATGACAGGTTCCCTTTAACCAGCAGCGGAAAAATAGTGGTAGAAGCCATAGCATGTGGCCCACAGAGTGGAGGATGTGTACCATTATATACAGGGCCAGCTCCAGGTTTTAGTGGGCCCCTGGGTGACAGAGCCTTGGTGGGCCCCTTCGTGGGCCGCCCTCCAGTGGCCACATTGCCCCCCCTCCTCCTGCGGATACGCTGCCTTCCTCCCCGTGTGGACACACTGACCACCCCCCTCCCCCTGTGGACACACTGACCCGCCCCCTCCCCCTGCGGAAACACTGTCCCCCCCTCCCCCTGTAGACACACTGACCACCCCCCTCCCCCTGTGGGCACACTGACCAACCCCTCTCCCTGCGGACAAACTGACCCGCCCCCTCCCCCTGCGGAGACACTGTCCCCCCCTCCCTTGTAGACACACTGACCCCCCCCCCTCCCCACACTGACCCCCCCCCCCCTCTGCAGACACACTGATCCCCCTCTCTAGGAAAGAAAAAAATCTCACCTTTCCTGGTTCCCCCAGAGCAGCGCAGGAAAAACCTTCATCTTTCTTCGGCCTAGGCCTTCCGAACGCGCCGGCCCTGAAGCCGGCACACGTGATCTGATGACATCATAATGTGCGCCGGCTTCAGAACCGTCGCATACCGTGCGAAGTGCAGCTCCTGACGAGCGCAGCATAGAGGCATAAAAGTAGTCGATGCGGATGGTGATCATTTGTACAAGTGTCTTATATTGACACTAGTACAATTGTGATGTGTGATTGTAACTCGCATGTGTGAGTATACAAATATGTATATTTTTTTTGAAGTGGGAAGGGCGGGCCCCATTCAGAAGCCTGCTATGGGGCCCTGCCTCTCCTTGTTACACCCCTGGCATTAACATGGCATTTACATAAATGCAAAGGCAAATCTCTCCACAGCTCATGAATATAAACTATGGCTATGGACTTTCCTGTTTTGACACAAAAATTCGAAACAATTCACCTCATATTTCCAATGAGAACAAGTTCAAACCATAATCTACCACCACCCTTTTTGTTATTACTTTTGCTATATTATACATTTCTATTACTATAATATTAAACAATATTACTATTATTCATTTCTTCTTTCATGTACACCACCGATTGTTTTTCTCCTCTTCCTGTCCCTGCACCTTCTCCACCATGTACACAACTTATTGGGGGCCGTGACCTGGACCCACAAATTTCAGCCAGATCACGGCCATATAGAGGTCTATTACAGTGACTGAGGCAGACGAAAGCATCACAAATTATAGAGCAGGCCCAAGCTATGACCTGATTTGTGGCGCAGCCAGTGGCGTAACTAGAAGCTGATGGGCCCCAGTGCAAAGTCTGTACCAGGTCCCCAACTATAATGTATGATTTATTGTATTAGTCTTCTCAGAGTGAGCCCCTATGGGCCCCCTAAGCCTCTTGGGCCCGGTTGCGACCGCACCCTCTGTACCCCCTCAAGTTACACCTCTGAGAGCAGCAGTTCGGCTTCCTATGGAGAAAGGAAAGTGATGAGGAGCAGTCATCCTCCTCCATTTTTCACTTGTGCTTCGCCTGGGATTCTGGTGAAGCACCCGGTCGTGTTCATTTAGAAATTACTTCTTACCTCTTTCTAACCTAATCTTGCAGTCATAAGGTGCTAAGGATACAATTTCTACTGGGTCCTGAAGCCTGAATGTCCCAAAGGTCACTCAGCCACGTACTAATATTAATGGATGCTTCCATTACAGATTTGGTATTATGGATCAGGTGTTGAGGGAACCAGTATTTTACTCCTAGAACTTTCTGTGAACATGCACGCTAATTTTGGTTACCATGCATACAAAATCCAATAGGAAGAGGGAGACTTCAGTGAGGACTTTAAAGGGAACCTGTCACCAGGGACCTCATTTTCACTAAAGACAGATTGTAAAAGCCCATGACATCAGCAGTGCAAATCTGCCTCTCTGCCTTTTCTAAGCATTTATATTACAATATAATTGTGTGTTATAACTTACTCTTGCATCCTGACAAAATCCTGGGGTAGTCACAGGGGCTGGACTCTGAGAAGGAGCAGGAGGTGGGGCTAGACAGGAGCATAAAGGTGGGGGCTAAGCTCTGAGGAGTGAGTAGCACAGACAAGTCATGTGTTGTTTTTTGAAATGCATCCAAACCAAAGTCCAGCCCCTGTGACTGCCCCAGTATTTTACCAGGATGGAAGGTAAGTTATAACACACAATTATATTGTAATGCAAATGCTTAGAAAAGGCAGAAAGGCAGATTTGCACTTCAGGTGTAAAAGCTTATGCAACCTGTCTTTAGTGAAAATGAGGTCCCTGGTGACAGGTTCCCTTTAAGGCCCCTTTCACACTTGCATTGCAGATCATGTCAGAGTCTGATTAGGGAGAGATCAGGGTTTGGTCAGTGAAAAAGTGACATTTTTCATCAGAGTTCAATCAGTTTTCAGTCAGTTTGTTCAGTGTCTCAGCAGAGAGCTTCAAGAAGGGTCTAGATCCCTTTTTATATCCAAATAACATTGATGGTTATGTTATATAGAATTGTTTCCCCTAAATCCCTTCCTCATTCAATCCCTTCCTTGGTTGAACTTGATGCACAGGTGTCTTTTTTCAACCGTATGAACTACGAATACTAAACTATGAATACTAAACTATGAATTGAACACAATATTGGCCATTAAAGGGTATTGATAAAAACAAAACCTGTGGTTTTCAATACCGTATTTTTCGGACTATAAGGCGTACACAAAATCCTTTGATTTTCTCAGAAATCAAAGGTGCGCCTTATAGTCCAGTGCGCCTTATATATGAACCGCACCTACAGACAACAGCTGCTTAGAACAGTGCACAGGTCTGCCACCTGCTGGTCATTCATCGTTATAATCAGGTGCCCCATATATTCCGGTGCGCCTTATATATGAACCTAGATGTTTTAGCAGGCATTTATTGATGGTGCACCTTATAATCCGGTGCGCCTTATAGTCCGAGCAAATAATAAAAAACTGTTATCTAGGATTCTTAATCAGTAAATTGACTTTATGGAATTTATCTAAGGGACACATGTTGTGTAGAATATCTGGTGTCACATTGCAAGATGTGAATATGTGTTAATGTGATCATTACAACACAACCCTGTAAACACTAAACATATAGCCGCTCCACAAGTTTTATAGGGAAGTCAATGATTGTTCTTGTAAAAGCTTTCTGTCACTTCCTGGAACTTGTTTCACAATGGCTTCTATAGCAGTATGTTGCGCACTTACATTGATTTGTCAAATATTTAGAGTTTTTTTTTCTGTTACCTTTTTCAGCAATATAAAATTATTTTACACAGCAGTTCCTGTTGATGTTTCTTTCCTTTATTCCAGGGGTCCCCAAACTTTTTACGAAGGGGGCCGTTCCCTGGTCTCTCAGACCGTTGGAGGGCCGGACTAAAGTTAACACTGCACATATCTTATTTTAATAATAATATTTGATAATATTTTAGTAATATGCCCCCATAGTCAGTAATATGCTCCCCTCATTATTAATATGTACCCTCGGTATAAACATGCCTCCTCATCATTAACATGCCCCACTCATTTATGTCTCCCTTATAATAAACATTTCCCCTTCATGGTATAATGTCCCCTCATGCATGTCCCCCCCCCCTCATGGTATAATGTCCCCTCATGCATGTCCCCCCCTCATGGTATAATGTCCCCTCATGCATGTCCCCCCCCTCATGGTATAATGTCCCCTCATGCATGTCCCCCTCATGGTATAATGCCCCCTCATACATGTCCCCCCCCACATGGTATAATGTCCCCTCATGCATGTCCCCCTCATGGTATAATGTCCCCTCATGCATGTCCCCCTCATGGTAAAATGCCCCCTCATACATGTCCCCCCCCACATGGTATAATGTCCCCTCATGCATGTCCCCCTCATGGTATAATGTCCCCTCATGCATGTCCCCCTCATGGTATAATGCCCCCTCATACATGTTCCCCCCCTCATGGTATAATGTCCCCTCATGCATGTCCCCCTTATGGTATAATGTCCCCTCATGCATGTCCACCCCCCCCCCACATGGTATAATGTCCCCTCATGCATGTCCCCCCCCCCACATGGTATAATGCCCCCTCATGCATGTCCCCCTCATGGTATAATGTCCCCTCATACATGTCCGTCCCCCCCCCCCCCACATGGTATAATGTCCCCTCATGCATGTCCCCCCACATGGTATAATGTCCCCTCATGCATGTCCCCCTCATGGTATAATGTCCCCTCATACATGTCCCCCCCCCCCTCATGGTATAATGTCCCCTCATGCATGTCCCCCTCATGGTATAATGTCCCCTCATGCATGTCCCCCTCATGGTATAATGTCCCCTCATGCATGTCCCCCCCCCCCCTCATGGTATAATGTCCCCTCATGCATGTCCCCCTTATGGTATAATGTCCCCTCATGCATGTCCCACTTATGGTATAATGTCCCCTCATGCATGTCCCCCTTATGGTATAATGTCCCCTCATGCATGTCCCCCTTATGGTATAATGTCCCCTCATGCATGTCCCCCCCCCATGGTATAATGTCCCCTCATGCATGTCCCCCTTATGGTATAATGTCCCCTCATACATGCCCCCCTTATGGCCGGATAGAAAGGGTGTGCAGGCCGAATGTGGCCCGAGGGCCGTAGTTTGAGGACCCCTGCTTTATTCCATAACCTGAGACTACCTTGCTTCAAGAGCATAATATTGTATAATACAGTATGAAATTGCAAGTTTCTACAATTTCCCAAATATTAACCACATTCTGTAAAGGAGAGCTTTATATGTTAACCTGGACAAACACTGATTGTCCAAATACAGGCAGTCCTCGGGTACGTACAGGATAGGTTCTATAGGTTTGTTCTTAAGTTGAATTTGTATGTAAGTCGGAACTGTATATTTTATAATTGTAACTCCAGGCAAAAAATTTTTGGCCTCTGTGACAATTGGATTTTAAACATGTTGAGTTGTCCCCCCCCCCACATGGTATAATGTCCCCTCATGCATGTCCCCCCCCCTCCACATGGTATAATGCCCCCTCATGCATGTCCCCCTCATGGTATAATGTCCCCTCATGCATGTCCCCCTCATGGTATAATGCCCCCTCATGCATGTCCCCCTCATGGTATAATGCCCCCTCATGCATGTCCCCCTCATGGTATAATGTCCCCTCATACATGCCCCCCCCCCCACATGGTATAATGTCCCCTCATGCATGTCCCCCTCATGGTATAATGTCCCCTCATGCATGTCCCCCTCATGGTATAATGTCCCCTCATGCATGTCCCCCTCATGGTATATTGCCCCCTCATGCATGTCCCCCTCATGGTATAATGTCCCCTCATGCATGTCCCCCTCATGGTATAATGCCCCCTCATGCATGTCCCCCTCATGGTATAATGCCCCCTCATGCATGTCCCCCTCATGGTATAATGTCCCCTCATACAGGCCCCCCCCACATGGTATAATGTCCCCTCATGCATGTCCCCCTCATGGTATAATGTCCCCTCATGCATGTCCCCCTCATGGTATAATGTCCCCTCATGCATGTCCCCCTCATGGTATAATGTCCCCTCATGCATGCCCCCCTCATGGTATAATGTCCCCTCATACATGTCCCCCCCACATGGTATAATGTCCCCTCATGCATGTCCCCCTCATGGTATAATGTCCCCTCATGCATGCCCCCCTCATGGTATAATTTCCCCTCATACATGTCCCCCCCCCACATGGTATAATGTCCCCTCATGCATGCCCCCCACATGGTATAATGTCCCCTCATGCATGTCCCCCACATGGTATAATGTCCCCTCATACATGTCCCCCCCCACATGGTATAATGTCCCCTCATGCATGCCCCCCTCATGGTATAATGTCCCCTCATGCATGTCCCCCTCATGGTATAATGTCCCCTCATGCATGTCCCCCTCATGGTATAATGTCCCCTCATGCATGTCCCCCTCATGGTATAATGTCCCCTCATGCATGTCCCCCCCCCCCACATGGTATAATGTCCCCTCATGCATGTCCCCCCCCCCCCCACATGGTATAATGTCCCCTCATGCATGTCCCCCCACATGGTATAATGTCCCCTCATGCATGTCCCCCTCATGGTATAATACCCCCTCCTGCAAGCCCCCCTCATGGTATAATGTCCCCTCATACATGCCCCCCCCCCACATGGTATAATGTCCCCTCATGCATGTCCCCCTCATGGTATAATGTCCCCTCATGCATGTCCCCCTCATGGTATAATGTCCCCTCATACATGTCCCCCCCCCACATGGTATAATGTCCCCTCATGCATGTCCCCCTCATGGTATAATGCCCCCTCATGCATGTCCCCCTCATGGTATAATGTCCCCTCATACATGCCCCCCCCCCCACATGGTATAATGTCCCCTCATGCATGTCCCCCTCATGGTATAATGTCCCCTCATGCATGTCCCCCTCATGGTATAATGTCCCCTCATGCATGCCCCCCTCATGGTATAATGTCCCCTCATACATGTCCCCCCCCCCACATGGTATAATGTCCCCTCATGCATGTCCCCCTCATGATATAATGTCCCCTCATGCATGCCCCCCTCATGGTATAATGTCCCCTCATACATGTCCCCCCCCCACATGGTATAATGTCCCCTCATGCATGTCCCCCTCATGGTATAATGTCCCCTCATACATGTCCCCCCCCCACATGGTATAATGTCCCCTCATGCATGTCCCCCTCATGGTATAATGTCCCCTCATGCATGTCCCCCTCATGGTATAATGTCCCCTCATACATGCCCCCCCCCCCACATGGTATAATGTCCCCTCATGCATGTCCCCCTCATGGTATAATGTCCCCTCATGCATGTCCCCCTCATGGTATAATGTCCCCTCATGCATGCCCCCCTCATGGTATAATGTCCCCTCATACATGTCCCCCCCCCCACATGGTATAATGTCCCCTCATGCATGTCCCCCTCATGATATAATGTCCCCTCATGCATGCCCCCCTCATGGTATAATGTCCCCTCATGCATGTCCCCCTCATGGTATAATGTCCCCTCATGCATGTCCCCCTTATGGTATAATGTCCCCTCATGCATGTCCCCCCCCATGGTATAATGTCCCCTCATGCATGTCCCCCTTATGGTATAATGTCCCCTCATACATGCCCCCCTTATGGCCGGATAGAAAGGGTGTGCAGGCCGAATGTGGCCCGCGGGCCGTAGTTTGAGGACCCCTGCTTTATTCCATAACCTGAGACTACCTTGCTTCAAGAGCATAATATTGTATAATACAGTATGAAATTGCAAGTTTCTACAATTTCCCAAATATTCACCACATTCTGTAAAGGAGAGCTTTATATGTTAACCTGGACAAACACTGATTGTCCAAATACAGGCAGTCCTCGGGTACGTACAGGATAGGTTCTATAGGTTTGTTCTTAAGTTGAATTTGTATGTAAGTCGGAACTGTATATTTTATAATTGTAACTCCAGGCAAAAAAATTTTGGCCTCTGTGACAATTGGATTTTAAACATGTTGAGTTGTCCCCCCCCCACATGGTATAATGTCCCCTCATGCATGTCCCCCCCCCCACATGGTATAATGCCCCCTCATGCATGTCCCCCTCATGGTATAATGCCCCCTCATGCATGTCCCCCTCATGGTATAATGTCCCCTCATACATGCCCCCCCCCACATGGTATAATGTCCCCTCATGCATGTCCCCCTCATGGTATAATGTCCCCTCATGCATGTCCCCCTCATGGTATAATGTCCCCTCATGCATGTCCCCCTCATGGTATAATGCCCCCTCATGCATGTCCCCCTCATGGTATAATGTCCCCTCATGCATGTCCCCCTCATGGTATAATGCCCCCTCATGCATGTCTCCCTCATGGTATAATGCCCCCTCATGCATGTCCCCCTCATGGTATAATGTCCCCTCATACATGGCCCCCCCCACATGGTATAATGTCCCCTCATGCATGTCCCCCTCATGGTATAATGTCCCCTCATGCATGTCCCCCTCATGGTATAATGTCCCCTCATGCATGCCCCCCTCATGGTATAATGTCCCCTCATACATGTCCCCCCCACATGGTATAATGTCCCCTCATGCATGTCCCCCTCATGGTATAATGTCCCCTCATGCATGCCCCCCTCATGGTATAATTTCCCCTCATACATGTCCCCCCCCCCCCACATGGTATAATGTCCCCTCATGCATGCCCCCCACATGGTATAATGTCCCCTCATGCATGTCCCCCTCATGGTATAATGTCCCCTCATACATGTCCCCCCCCACATGGTATAATGTCCCCTCATGCATGCCCCCCTCATGGTATAATGTCCCCTCATGCATGTCCCCCTCATGGTATAATGTCCCCTCATGCATGTCCCCCTCATGGTATAATGTCCCCTCATGCATGTCCCCCTCATGGTATAATGTCCCCTCATGCATGTCCCCCCCCCCACATGGTATAATGTCCCCTCATGCATGTCCCCCCACATGGTATAATGTCCCCTCATGCATGCCCCCCTCATGGTATAATGTCCCCTCATGCATGTCCCCCTCATGGTATAATGTCCCCTCATGCATGTCCCCCTCATGGTATAATGTCCCCTCATACATGCCCCCCCCACATGGTATAATGTCCCCTCATGCATGTCCCCCTCATGGTATAATGTCCCCTCATGCATGTCCCCCTCATGGTATAATGTCCCCTCATGCATGCCCCCCTCATGGTATAATGTCCCCTCATACATGTCCCCCCCCCCCCACATGGCATAATGTCCCCTCATGCATGTCCCCCTCATGATATAATGTCCCCTCATGCATGCCCCCCTCATGGTATAATGTCCCCTCATACATGTCCCCCCCCCCCACATGGTATAATGTCCCCTCATGCATGCCCCCCTCATGGTATAATGTCCCCTCATGCATGTCCCCCTTATGGTATAATGTCCCCTCATGCATGTCCCCCCCCCATGGTATAATGTCCCCTCATGCATGTCCCCCTTATGGTATAATGTCCCCTCATACATGCCCCCCTTATGGCCGGATAGAAAGGGTGTGCAGGCCGAATGTGGCCCGCGGGCCGTAGTTTGAGGACCCCTGCTTTATTCCATAACCTGAGACTACCTTGCTTCAAGAGCATAATATTGTATAATACAGTATGAAATTGCAAGTTTCTACAATTTCCCAAATATTAACCACATTCTGTAAAGGAGAGCTTTATATGTTAACCTGGACAAACACTGATTGTCCAAATACAGGCAGTCCTCGGGTACGTACAGGATAGGTTCTATAGGTTTGTTCTTAAGTTGAATTTGTATGTAAGTCGGAACTGTATATTTTATAATTGTAACTCCAGGCAAAAAAATTTTGGCCTCTGTGACAATTGGATTTTAAACATGTTGAGTTGTCCCCCCCCCACATGGTATAATGTCCCCTCATGCATGTCCCCCCCCCCCACATGGTATAATGCCCCCTCATGCATGTCCCCCTCATGGTATAATGTCCCCTCATGCATGTCCCCCTCATGGTATAATGCCCCCTCATGCATGTCCCCCTCATGGTATAATGCCCCCTCATGCATGTCCCCCTCATGGTATAATGTCCCCTCATACATGCCCCCCCCCCCCACATGGTATAATGTCCCCTCATGCATGTCCCCCTCATGGTATAATGCCCCCTCATGCATGTCCCCCTCATGGTATAATGTCCCCTCATGCATGCCCCCCTCATGGTATAATGTCCCCTCATACATGTCCCCCCCACATGGTATAATGTCCCCTCATGCATGTCCCCCTCATGGTATAATGTCCCCTCATGCATGCCCCCCTCATGGTATAATTTCCCCTCATACATGTCCCCCCCCCCCACATGGTATAATGTCCCCTCATGCATGCCCCCCTCATGGTATAATGTCCCCTCATGCATGTCCCCCTCATGGTATAATGTCCCCTCATGCATGTCCCCCTCATGGTATAATGTCCCCTCATGCATGTCCCCCTCATGGTATAATGTCCCCTCATACATGTCCCCCCCCCCCACATGGTATAATGTCCCCTCATGCATGTCCCCCCCCCCCACATGGTATAATGTCCCCTCATACATGTCCCCCCCCCCACATGGTATAATGTCCCCTCATGCATGTCCCCCTCATGGTATAATACCCCCTCCTGCAAGCCCCCCTCATGGTATAATGTCCCCTCATACATGCCCCCCCCCCCACATGGTATAATGTCCCCTCATGCATGTCCCCCTCATGGTATAATGTCCCCTCATGCATGTCCCCCTCATGGTATAATGTCCCCTCATACATGTCCCCCCCCCCCCACATGGTATAATGTCCCCTCATGCATGTCCCCCTCATGGTATGATGCCCCCTCATGCATGTCCCCCTCATGGTATAATGTCCCCTCATACATGCCCCCCCCCCACATGGTATAATGTCCCCTCATGCATGTCCCCCTCATGGTATAATGTCCCCTCATGCATGCCCCCCTCATGGTATAATGTCCCCTCATGCATGCCCCCCTCATGGTATAATGTCCCCTCATACATGTCCCCCCCCCACATGGTATAATGTCCCCTCATGCATGCCCCCCTCATGGTATAATGTCCCCTCATGCATGTCCCCCTCATGGTATAATGTCCCCTCATGCATGCCCCCCCCCTCATGGTATAATGTCCCCTCATGCATGCCCCCCTCATGGTATAATGTCCCCTCATGCATGCCCCCCTCATGGTATAATGTCCCCTCATGCATGCCCCCCTCATGGTATAATGTCCCCTCATGCATGCCCCCCACATGGTATAATGTCCCCTCATGCATGTCCCCCCACATGGTATAATGTCCCCTCATACATGTCCCCCCCCCACATGGTATAATGTCCCCTCATGCATGTCCCCCACATGGTATAATGTCCCCTCATGCATGTCCCCCCACATGGTATAATGTCCCCTCATACATGTCCCCCCCCCCCCCACATGGTATAATGCCCCCTCATGCATGTCCCCCCACATGGTATAATGTCCCCTCATGCATGTCCCCCTCATGGTATAATGTCCCCTCATGCATGTCCCCCTCATGGTATAATGCCCCCTCATACATGTCCCCCCCCCACATGGTATAATGTCCCCTCATGCATGCCCCCCTCATGGTATAATGTCCCCTCATGCATGTCCCCCTCATGGTATAATGTCCCCTCATGCATGCCCCCCTCATGGTATAATGTCCCCTCATGCATGCCCCCCTCATGGTATAATGTCCCCTCATGCATGCCCCCCACATGGTATAATGTCCCCTCATGCATGTCCCCCCACATGGTATAATGTCCCCTCATACATGTCCCCCCCCCACATGGTATAATGTCCCCTCATGCATGTCCCCCACATGGTATAATGTCCCCTCATGCATGTCCCCCCACATGGTATAATGTCCCCTCATACATGTCCCCCCCCCCCCACATGGTATAATGCCCCCTCATGCATGTCCCCCTCATGGTATAATGTCCCCTCATACATGTCCCCCCCCCCTCATGGTATAATGCCCCCTCATGCATGTCCCCCTCATGGTATAATGTCCCCTCATGCATGTCCCCCCCCCCTCATGGTATAATGTCCCCTCATGCATGTCCCCCTCATGGTATAATGTCCCCTCATGCATGTCCCCCTCATGGTATAATGTCCCCTCATGCATGTCCCCCTCATGGTATAATGTCCCCTCATGCATGTCCCCCTCATGGTATAATGTCCCCTCATGCATGTCCCCCCCCCTCATGGTATAATGTCCCCTCATGCATGTCCCCCTCATGGTATAATGTCCCCTCATGCATGTCCCCCCCCCCCCACATGGTATAATGCTAATGCTAACCACTAAGCCACCATGCAAGTGATACTATGTGCAAGGTGCCTCACTAATGTGCAGAGTGTGCCACATAAGTGAAGACCGTGCGATAGTCTTCAATAATCTGGTGCACCCTGCACGCGCTGTTCGTGTTTAAACTGAGTTTTTTTTGGTGCGCTCAGTTTAATGGGCGTGCACCACATTACTGTCGAGTCACAATAATAAATGTGGCACACCGTCCAATTTGGAAACAGAACAAACCTATATGTGCAGGATTTTATGGCGCGGTGGACACAGTTCTGCTGCAACACAATACTGGCACAGACACTTCATAAATACATGTGCAAGCAATTTGCCTGTTCTTAGGTCTGGTCCATTGTATAGGCTATACTATATATATTATATCACTGTTTGATGGAAGATGGCATCCCCAGTTATCTTTACAGCTGCAATAAAGTTCTGATATATGTATAATGCTGCAATGCAGTTCATTGTCTTTGGGGCTGCCTGGTAACAACATTGTGGGGACTATTCGCTTGCAACCCCTAGGAAATAGACCTTAAAGGGAACCTGTCAGCAGAAATTGACCTAATAAACCACTACCAGTATGTTGCCAAGAAGCTGAACACCTTCCAGATTGTGTTTCTTTCATGACCCAGTGTGGTGGCATCATCCATAAAATCTACTTTGAAATGAGATGTAAATTGGTTGTATAAAGTCAAGAAGGCGGAGATTTTAATATTGAAGTCAAGCTCTCTCTTCCTCAGAAAGCCCTTTTACTGTAATTGATGGTCCAACATATAGAGACATCACTAAGCAAATCTCCTGATGTCCGATGTATGACGTCAACCACATAGGAGGAGGCGTTCAGAGGTCCCCACCTTGATTTCAGTATTAAACTCTCCGCCTCCTTGACTTTATACAATTAATTTACATCAAAGTTGATTTTCAGGATGAGGCCACCACACTGGACCATAAAAGAAACAATAACTAGGTGTTATGCTGCTTGACAATATTCTGGTAGTGGTTTATTAGGCCAATTGCTGATAAGTTCCCTTTTAAGGAAATCTACCATCAAAATCAAGCATGATAAACTAGGGACACTTACTCATAGGTCCAGTGAATGTGGCAATCTGTTTAAATATGTTGTCCATGGCGTCCTTCCTTCTAAAATCAACTTTTAAAATTCTGCTATTGAGCCAGAAGGGCTCTGAGGGTGCTACCAGAGCCCCTTCATGCTGCAGCTTGACAGGCTGTTACAATGTGCAGGGAGCACTTCCCCCCTCCCACTGTGTGAACAGGGAGGAGAGGGAGACAGTGTAACAGCTTGTGAAGCTACATCACAGAGAGGCTCTAGTAACACCCCCAGGAGCCCTTCAGGCCTGTTATGATCATTTTAAAGGTCGATTTTAGAAGGAAGGAGGCCATGGATAACAAATATAAGAAGAGTACCACAGTTATTGTGCCTGGATCTATGGGTAAGTGTCCCTGGTTTATCATGATTACTTTTAATGGTTGATCTCCTTTAATATTATTCAAAATGGACGTTCTTTTGTATTCCATTATTGTGGTAAATCGCTTTTTATTAGAAAACAAATAAACAATAGTATAACAATATAGGATTACACATATCAGAAAGCATAATACATCCCAACATCAAGTAGAATAATTCAGATAATCAATGTTACAAATCAGTAATGATTATTCCTCACAACTTGCATCCATGAAAACCTACAATATGGGTAGTGGAAAAAGACAAGTAAAAAAGTTGAAAAGAGTAAAAAAGAGAATAGAGAGGACACAAGAGGAGAGGAAAGAAAGGGAAGAGTCAGAACCCTTGGCCTACAGAGCACCATCACAACGTCATCAAATGTAACAATCCATGGCCTCCCAGCGATGGAAGACAATCCAGTTGTGGAGCCCATTCTTCTGCACTGGTGGCCTAGTTTGACTTCATCCATCCCAGACAGATACTGGAGAAAGGTTAAATGGAATAAATGCTTGGGGATAGTTTTTGACAACAGTTTGTGTTGCGTTTGTGGCCACATGTTGGCATGTATGTACAACACAGCACAATACTGTTGTGAAAGTTACACAGCAGTATGGCACATTACTACTAGCAAAAAGTAAAAGGTGATTGGTGCCACCAGACCGATGCCAGTAAGACAACAGAAGGTTTATTAGGGGAGCAATTTTTTTTATTTAACTCCTTTTTTAGCCTTGGTGAGAGAGTTAAAGAAGAACCCCAAGATCAGTGTGGCTGAGCTCCAGAGGTGCAGTAGGGAGATGGGAGAAAGTTCCACAAAGTCTCCAACACTGCAGCCTCCACTAGTCGGGGCTTTATGGCAGCGTCTGCTGATGGAAGCTTCTCCTCAGTGCAAGACATAGGAAAGCCGCATACAGTGTGCAAAACACATGAAGGATCCCAGACTATGAGAAATAAGATTCTCTGGTCTCATGAGATGAAGATTGAACTTTTTAGCGTTAATTCTAAGCAGTGGAGAAAACCAGGCGCTGCTCATCACCTGCCAAATACAATCCCAGCCGTGACACATGGTGGCGGCAGCATCATGCTATGGGGGCAGGGACAGGACCACTGGGTGTAATAGAAGTAAAGATGATTGCGGCCAAGTACAGAGATATCCTGGATGAAAACCTCTTCCAGAGCTCTGGACCTCAGACTGGGCTTAAGGTTCACCTTCCAACAATGACCCTAACAAAATACCAAAGCAGGGGCTTAATAATAACTCTCTGACCATTCCTGACTGGCCCGGCCAGAGCCTCGACCTAATACCAATTGAGCATCTCTGGAGAGACTTGTAAATAGCTTCCACCAATGTTCACCATCCAACCTTAGGGAACTGGAGAGGATCTGCAGGGAAGAGGCAGAGGACCCCAAATCCAGGGGTGAGAAACTTGTTACATCTTCCCAAGAAGACTCCTGGCTGCACCAGCTCCAAAGCCGCTTCTACTCAATAGTGAGCTAAGGGGCAGAATACTTAACACCATGTCATATTTCAGTTTTTCTTATTTAATACATTAGCAAAAATATCTACATTTCAGGTTTTTTTCTGACAAGATGGGGGCACAGTGTACATTAATATAACTTTTTGATGTTACCAATTGGCTACAATGAAATAAAAAGTGAAAAATGTAAAGGGATTTGAAAACTTTCTGTATATGATATTTTCTATAATATACTGCCCCCTCAGTATATACTCATTTATGGGTTATATGGGTCTAATGTAGCATATAGGTATATACGTTACAAAATCTTGGTGTCTGTACAAGATTTTCTAACGAACATGAAGGAGACATGGAAGTAATTTTTAGCCTATTTTAAAATAAATTATATTAGAACCATCATGGGACTTTCTGTAAATGGTGCTCCCTTGAAGTGGTTAGCCTCTTTTACAATATTATTCTCAGACTATGTAATTAAAAAAGCAGTCTAAACTTAGCGATTTTATGTTGTCGGTCTTATACATCTAGGGAAGTTAGTCCGAGGCATAATGTCATGTAGATTGTTGTAGTTTTAGATGAGAATAGTTCAGCAGAAAGCAGGAGTGTGGTGTAATGTTTTTGTTATTAATTCATTAACTCCTTTTTTGGATGGAAAGACCCTCCAGCTATTAATGAACGCTCATCTGAAGTCACAATACAACCACACACGGATATGACATCTCTCCAAGTTACATGCATTGTTTATCTAGTTACACACTCAACAAGGTTACATTCACGCGCTGGCTTTTGACACTGATATTTCATCAAAAAAATTTGTGTCAAAATCAATTTTCCCAAAATAAAATCTTTGGTATGAGCTAGCCCTAAAGGGTTGAAAAATATTTTCATAAATATGACTTGAGAAAGTAATAGTGAGAGACGTCTGTTCAGGATCTATGGACATGTCTCCAGGCTACAGCAATCCTAGGCTGACAGTCAAGCTTCTACTCTAACCCTTTGGGACCATGGCATCTAAGAAAAAATAGGCTTCTTCCTTAAAGAGGACCTGTCACCCAGAAATTAGCCACAAGGAGCTACTTACTAAAGCAGCTAAAGTAAGTAAAGTAAGCAGCTCCTGGTGCTAAAACAAACGCAGCAGTGTTACAATGAAGGCTTCCGATAACGCTATGTAACACCGCTGCGGAATACAATAGAAACGAAAATAGATTCAAGAGGGGACGGGATTGGGGGCGGTGACTGCCACATGATGAGCTGCAGTCACTGCCTCCCTATGGAGCTAGCGGGGCGGTCCAGGAAAGAGGACTTTAGTAAGCAGCTCCTAGTGCCGAATTTCTGTGTGACAGGTCCTCTTTAAAGGTTTTGGCTATTTAATTTTTTTTATTACCGTATATACCCGATTATAAGCCGACCCAAGTATAAGCCGAGGCCCCTAATTTTACCACAAAACCTGGGAAAACCTATTGACTTGAGTATAAGCCGGGGGTGGGAAATGCATTCGTCACAGCATTGGTCACCAGTATATACCCTGCTGGACCCTGCCCCATAGTATATAGCCAGCACCTGCCCCCCATTATATAGCCTGCCAGCCCATATCCCCCAGTGTATAGCCAGCCCCCTGCACCAGTATATACTGTAGCCAGCAGCGGGGGAAGCCAGAAAGGTTTTGATTTTTTTTTTACTCGAGTATAAGCCGAGTTTGGGTTTTCAGCACATTTATTGAGCTGAAAAACTAGGCTTATACTCGAGTATATATGGTATGTATTCGGGACATAATATTAAGCAACTTACCAGTATATATTCAGATAAAGTTCTGCACCATTTTCATGATCAGAAGCCACAGCTCTATAGGGTGGGGAGTTTTGATCCCCTATCTTACAAATTATTGGGGTTCCTTCATAAATGAACAGGTTCAGCCAATATTCATCCATTTACCATATATCCAACATGATTAATAAAAAGTATCTACAAAATTATGTACCAAAAACATACTTCAGGCCGCACAGTACATAAACAAACCACATATAGTCTGGTTCAAGCCTCCACAGATTGGCTCAATCTTCCCAAAAATATCCCCCCCCCCCCCAAAAAAAAAGACAGCACTCAAGAAGTAAAGTGAAAATCACTCAGCGGTGAATCTTTATTCCATGTAGCAATGTATCAGTCTGAAGATCTTACTCAAGTTTCAGGCTTGAGAAAGGTCTTTTGAAATGTTGCTGCACCGTAAAAAAAGATCCACCGCCCAGTGATTTTCATTCTGCTACATGAGTGCTGTCCTTTGGGGTCTTTTTACTTCTTTTTGCACATTGAATTCAGTTGCAGATAAAAATTTGTTGCATGAGGAATCAGTATTTATTGACATTGTTACAATCCAAATAAAAAAGACATATAGACATAACACAGATTCCCCCCCCCCCTCAACCAAACACTGACAGAGAGCACCACACACCCATATTCCAGACTACCATCGCTCTTTCCACCAATTCAGCCAACATGTCATAGTCATAGTAGTATATAAGGTTGGAAAAAAGATGCAAGTCCAACCTTTAAGAATTTAACAAATGTTTTTCCCCATAGTAAGGGATATTTTTACTCTTTAGAAAGGCATCCAGGCCTCTCTTGAACATGTACATAGAGTCGGCTATAACAACCTCCTGCGGCAGAGAGTTCCATAGTCTCACTGCTCTTACAGTATAGAATCCCTGTCTATGGTGATGGCAAAATCGCCTCTCCTCTAGGTGTAGAGGATGCCCCCTGTCTATGGTGACGGCAGAATCGCCTCTTCTCTAGGTGTAGAGGATGCCCCCTGTCTATGGTGATGGTAGAGCCTCCTCTCCTCTAGGTGTAGAGGATGCCTCCTGTCTATGGTGTAGGTAGAACTGCCTTTCCTCTAGGTGTAGAGGATGCCCCCTGTCTATGGTGTAGGTAGAACTGCCTCTCCTCTAGGTGTAGAGGATGCCCCCTGTCTAATGTGATGGCAGAATCGCTTCTCCTCTAGGTGTAGAGGATGCCCCCTGTCTATGGTGATGGTAGAACCACCTCCCCTCTAGGTGTAGAGGATGCCTCCTGTCTATGGTGATGGTAGAACCACCTCTCCTCTAGGTGTAGAGGATGCCCCCTATCTATGGTGATGGTATGACCTCCTCTCCTCTAGGCGTAGAGGTCCTCCTGTCTATGACGATGGTAGAACCTCCTCTCCTCTAGGTGTAGAGGATGCCCCCTTGTCCTAGTTATAAAAAGATCTTTGGAGAGATCTTTTACTGCCTGTTCAGATATTTGTATATTGAAATGAGGTCTCACCTTGGCCCGTATTTTTTTTAAGCTGAATAACCCCAAGTCCCAGTAGTCTCATTTTATGTTCCATTCTTTTATGCGACCATTTATAACTACAAGTCCCATGATCCCGCAGCTCTCAGCTCCTCCCTCCTATGCCCTGCTAAGTAATGATGTAACAGACTGTCCTGCTCTGTTACCACAGTAATGATGTGAAACTGCCATCACTGAACATCACCACAACACTGGCCATACTGGATGCACTGCAACCAACCAACTACAGCCAAACAAAGTGGTGATCACATGACAGGCCCAGGCAGGTGCAGGACATGTGATGTGGACATGTGACCAGCGGCCATCTTCTGTCCTGTGTCTCCTCCACAGAGACAAAGTCACAAGATTAAAGGGTCAGTAGCATTTTAATTCTTCATTATAATGTATGACCACAACATTTTTCTTCTAAGGGGGGCAAAATTTTAAACAACAACTAATTACATATTAGCTTATTTTTAAATTTTAATTTTTATAGACCATTCTTACTTTACAATAGTTTTTTTTAATTCTAATTTAGAGTATAGTAAATAAAATGTTCTTGCATAATACATCATGATAAAACCAATTCCTCTTTTTTATCACTGTTGGCCGAGAATCGACATGTATCAGCTACTTTCATCAGTTGATCATCATGTAATCTAGACATGTGAACAGTGTGTTTTTGCCATTTTGTTACAATATAAGAAACACACATGGCACAGAAAAGCACCCAGGAAACTGTAAACTATATAAAGCAAGGCAAGTCCAAACCACAATTAGCATATGACACAACCTTTACATCAGGATAAGACAGCACTTTATAATGTTAGTCTTTGTGTTTTGAGGACTAAAGAGAAGGCTTTTCCTGTTTTTGTTACAAGTCATGTAGATATGTTATGCATTAAAGTCACTAGTGGTTATGGGAGGTTCTATGTCAGAGGCTTCCATCAAACAGGATGGGAGGATCGGGTTGGGGTTGCAGAGCTTCTTTAAGTCATCAGAGGGATTCCTCTAAAGATAAAACCATTGTTGGTACGCTGGAGATAAATTAAAGGTGGCACTAACAAAAACCCAGCTCTTGTCCCTGATGTTGCTCTAGCACTTGATTATTTTTGTACCTGCATTGGCTGGAAGTTCTGGAGGTCACTGGAGCCACTTTATGTAATGAGTGGGCTCATTTTCATATTGAAGGGCACTTCCTGTGTTGTGTCTTGTTCAGTGGAGGACACTCATAGGTGAAGTGGGTCCTGGGGTGCCCTAGAGCTTCTGGTTGGACTCAGGCCCAAAAAACCAGAAGTACCAGAGTAAAGCGGGAGCCACAACAGGGTAAGTATCTGTTCTTTTTGTCCCCAGCCCAGGCCCTTTAACAAAACTACTTGGATGGTGGCAGCCTTCTCCTACTCAATTAAAGGACATCTACCAGCAGGCTCAAGGATTGTAAACCAAGCATGCTTACATGCTGGTGTGAGACCTATAGGCGAGCTATAGAGAGAGAAAATAAAGCAACGCAAATTGCATTCAGTGTGCCACCATGTAGTATAAAATGCATACAGCGTGCTGCCATGTAGTATAAAATAGATACAACATACCCCCATGTAGTATAAAATAGATGCAGCGTGCTGCCATATAGTATAAAATAGATACATCATACCCCCATGTAGTGTAAAATTCATTCAGCGTACCGCCATGTAGTATAAGATAGATACAGCTTACCGCCATGTAGTATAAAATAGATACAGCATACCGCCATGTAGTAAAAGATAGATACAGCGTACCACCATGTAGTATAAGATAGCTACATTATCATGTAGTATGTCCATACGTATGTCCCCCATATGTTCGTGTGAAATCAGCCTTATTTATATAGTGCCATCAGATTTGGCAGCACTTTACAAATAAAGTCATAACTGCATAGTCATACAGCATATACACACAAACATACAGCATATACATACACACCATATGCACTCATATAACATACATAAACACACACACAATATGCACTCATACAGCATACATAAACACACACACAATATATAAATATATATATATATGCATATATAAAAAGAAAAAAGTTAATACATAAAGTTACTTGCTCTTTTGGTGTTCGAGTGGCAGCGCTGGCCAGTGGCTGTGGCTGCGGGCGGCTGAGTTGCCGGGTGGACGTGTTGGCGGGCGGCCCCATAGCAGCCGCTGCCGCACAATGCCATCCACTCCTCCAATAGGAGGCGCGCGACCTGAGGTGTAGTTCTCAACTCGCCTCATGGCAGGTGCGCCACTGTGTGCGCCCCCTCTGGCAGGATTTGCTCTTCTTTTAGCTTCTTAGGACCTTGTTTTTACGAGAAAAATTTTTTAAAAATGAGAATGGGGGCTCCAGGCTCCACTAACATCTATGCAGGCCGGAGCCCCCTTCAAGTTTATTTGCATAATTTTTAAAGCCTTTTTTTCCATAAAAACAAGGTCCTAAGAAGTTAAAAGTAGAGCAGATCCCACCAGAGGATACACAATACTTCATCCTGATGGTAGATGTCTTTAAATTGGATAGTTACAGACCTAACCTACACCAGGTCCATATAATATTTAAAGACAATACACTTGAAGTCTTGCCTCCTGGGCTCATTTGCTGGGCCAGCGCCAGCACTGGGCATGCCTGGGCAATAGCCGGGGCCGAGAGCTGCCGGGGGGGCCCCACATTAGGCTGTATATAAGGAATCCATGAGGTTGAGGGTGGCTGTATCTAATGAATCCATAGGGGGTGTGGGGCTTTATATAAAATAACCATGAGGGGGCTGTTTGGGATGATAAACTAGGGAATATTTTTGGGAAAGGAGACTGTTTAAGTTTTTGACTTTTTAATGCCACCACGTGAGTTCACTGCAAAAGGGCCCACTGACACTCTGTCGCCCAGGGGCCTACTGAAACCTGGAGCCGACCCTGCAAATTAATTTCCATAACATTTACAGCACAGGTGAGGAAACAATCTCTGTTATGGACAAGATGCCACCAGCACCATCTTAGACCACAAACATTCTCTCTGCTCTGTAGTACAGTATACAAGTGTAAGATATAAATGACACTGTCATCATAACTGTGGTATATATAGTAGCTATTGGAGATATACTGTAAAACCTTATTAGGAAGATAGCAAAAATTGCATTGAAAGGTGTTCTTCTGGTTGCTGGTCTTTTTTCATGAATATGGAAAGTATGCGCAATATGTAGTCGATCTAAAATTCTGTGAGATTGTTTCTAATAATGTGAATTACAAGGAAATGTAAAGCAAAACTCCAAAGTCATTATGATTTTACCAAATTCTCATAAGTCCAATTCACTCTACCCACAGATCCCATGATACCTCATGTTCTCTTATTAAAAAAATTAAGCAGCAAATCCAATGAGATTCCTGCAAGTAAATCCACTGAACACAGCATAGTGCACATACAGGATGTATATGGTGACCAGACTGGCAGCTTCCATCACATGGAGGAGCAAGGAACATGTAATAAGTGGTATAAAAATCATAAGTAAAACAGTTACATTAGGTGTACAGTCTGTGCTGTGTGAGCACTTAGGGTTAATAGCTTCACTCCACAGAGTTGATAGTGCCGAGAACAAGGTGGGGACAAGGGATGACAGACTGGAATTGAGAGACCTTTAGGGAACAGAGGAGATCTTGTACCTCACTATTTTGTGTAGGAGACATCTGTATCCACAGCACTCAACATACTTAACTCTGCTACACACATAGAGAGCACAGGCACATGACCTCCCCCTCCTTCCTCCTGTGTGAGCAGGGAGCAGCAGCAAGTCCCCACTTTTACACTGTATCTTGTTTCCAAATGTACGGTTCATAATAGTGATGGGATGTCCGGCTCTTATTAGTGATCTGGCTCATTAGGCTCAGCTCACTAATAAGAGCTGGCCCTTCTGGCTTCTGAACGGCTCCCTATTAATGTATTATAGGGAGCCTCAGGCCAGTCACTCGCCGCTTGCAACACTACTTTTTACCAGGTTAAAGGGACGTAATTACCCCATTAGGGGCAGGGTTTAGTTAACCATCAGCTCACTGCAGGACCGATTCCTGTTGTTCACACGAAAGAGCTGGTTCTTAGTGTCAGATTGTTCACGAACCACTTATCACTAGTTCATAAGAGAGACCAGGTAAGCCAGGAGAGGACCTAGTGCAAGAGCCAGGCTAAACTGAAGAGGATAGCAACTAAACTACTGGATATGGGAAATCAGGATATTAAGCAAAGTTGCTCCACATCCCAAAAGCTTTTGATTTGTCAAAAAAAAACAAACCTTAAGAGTTGTGCTTTAAGACGCACTCACCAATATATGATCTGTACTACACATCAGCAAACAACAACATTCTTCAGATTCACATATACAATTTAATCTTTAACACAAGCAAACTGCAGCCATTTCCTTCTTCTCACAGTGACTCTTCTCCGCTATGTGGCAGCAACTTGTGGACTGTAATTGTATCCTGTTTTCAGTTCTCGCTTCACTATTCTCTAAACATTGCCTTAAAATTTTTTCATCCTGCAACAATGGGGCACAATTACTAAGGGTCCGAACGCAGCATTTTCGTCGGGTTTCCCGACTTTTTACCGTTTTGCCCTGAATTGCCCCGTTCGCGATCGGATTGTGGCGCATCGATGCCAGCTTTCATGCGACACAAATCGGGGTGCGTGGACGTCGGACTGATTTGGACAAACCGAGGAATTTAAAATCAAAGTTGTGTCACAAGATCATCACATGCATCGGGAAGAAGATGGTGAACTCCGGCGGACCTCAGCGGGGGAAGCGACGGATGCCGGAAATCTGGCGCACGAGCTATGTGAATAGCGGAAGATCTGAATCCTCGTCTGACAGCGCACGGCAGGCATCGCGACGGGACGGGTAAGTAAATGTGCCCCAATATTGCTAACAATAAAAACCCAACCAATGAATATTATTATGCATTATTATTATGCATAAATATAAAAATTACTATAAAGCAATCAACTGCGTGTGGGGTAGTTGTGGCTGGAGCTTCCCCTGATTAGACATCAGTCATCTGAGTCCTAAAACCCTTATTATTAAAATTTTAATTAATCTGAAACCAGAGGTTCACATAGACTACATAAAATATATAGCATTGTTCTCACTCATCTGACATTAAATCAAAATAAACCTTAATTAGGATCACCAAAATGATTTATATTTGCCAAACTCCAGAAAAAAAAGAGAAATAATTGTTAAGGCATTTTTATTACTTTCTGCTAAATCAAAAGTTTACATACATTGCCCTTAAACTGTAAGAGTTGAGTCAAATGTTTTGGATATCCTTCCACAAGCTTCTCCCAATAGCTGGTAGGAATTTGGGCCCATTCCTCCTGACAGAACTGGTGTAACTGGAGGATCTATTACCACACACACACCAGGAGGATCTCTCCACTATACTGCGGCCTCCCCCCTTTTGCATCTCCCTGTTGGCCCTTACAGGCATGGTCGAGGCCAGTTCTGCTGGACCAAGCCATTGAGGCTTTTTCTGGTGTTAGGCCAAACTAATAGCCAGCCACTTCAGTCCCTGGGAATCCATCTGCCCCCACACTGCAGTGAAGCCCCAAACGGGTAAACATTGCACCTGCAACAAAACAACCCTACAACATGATGCTGCCCCCCTTGTTTCACAGCTGCGATGGCATTCTCAGGCTTGCAGGATTCTCCCTTTTTTCTCTAAACATAACAATGGGCATTATCACCAAACCATTCAATTTTGGTTAATAATTCTTTATTTATATAGCGCACACAGATTACGCAGCGCTGCACAAAGCATTTCATATTGGTCCCTGTCCCCATGGCTCACAATCTAAACAAGCTACCAGTATGTTTTGGAGTGTGGGAGGAAACCAGAGTACCCGAAGGAAACCCTTGCAAACACGAAGAGAACATACAAACTCTTTGCAGATGTTGACCTGGGTGGGATTCGAGCCCAGGACTCCAGTGCTGCAAGGCAGAAGTGCTACTCACTCCGCGACCGTGCCGCCCTGTCTCTAAAAATTAAAGTCTTATTCCTATGGACATCACAGTGGCTCAGTGGTTAGCACTATAGCCTTGCAGCGCTGAGTTCAAGTCCCATCCAGGTCAACATCTGCAAAGAGTTTGTATGTTCTCTCTGTGTTTGTGTGGGTTGCCTCAGGGTGCTCCAGTTTCTTCCCACACTCCAAAACATACTGGTAGGTTGATTAGATTGTGAGCCCCATGGGGACAGGGAGCAATATGGCAAGTTCTGTGCAGCGCTGCGGAATCTGTGTGTGCTATATAAATAAAGGAATTATTATTTTTATGTGCCTTTTAGTGGCCTTTTAGCCCATGATACTTGTCTCACTGTGTTTCCTTGGGTGGAGAATTTGCACCCAAGGATGAACTAGACGTGTGCAAGTCCACAGTTCTCTTGCTGATATCTAGGTTGATTTCTTAGCTACATCATGATTTCCCATGATGTTACACAAAAAAGCAGTGTGTTCAGGTGTGCCTTAAACTTCATCCATAGGTGTCTATAATAACTCAGATGTTGCTAATAAACCTATCAAAAGCTTCCAAAGACATTACATGGGCTGTCACACATTGTTTAACGATATAATAATTTTAGTGTATTTAAACATTTGGCTTTGCAGAATATAATAAAAATGCCTTTAAAAATTATCTTCCTCATTATTCTGGCATTTGGCAAATATAATTAATTTTGGTCATTTGGACTGACCAAATATGGGAAAACTTTATTCTGATTTCATGTCAAATAGTGAGAAAAACATGCATATGTGTATATTTATATAGTATATGTAAACTTCTGATTTCAGTTGTACATATAATCATCATGTAAAACGCTGAGAGGTTTCCAAGAAGATGTGGATAGCATATGGGGATGGATCAGGTGGCTTACCCTACATTAGCACCATCCTATAAAGACCACAGTGCCGCACAGCATGGACATAATACTAGAAAAACTACATTGAAGCTGAGTGATAAATGCAATTCTTAGGCCCTGATTATATGGAATATTTGTGTTATTATATATACTTTGGTCATTCTTTGGATGGTATCCACTGATTTTCACTAAGGTTATCATTGTTTCTGGTAACTATGTTAGTGTGGGCATCACAAACTAAAGTCTTGCCGAAAAGTTGATTGCATCTTCAGAAAGTTTGGTAAGCATAGGTCCAACTAGGGGTCGTCTGTAAGTCGGGTGTTCTTAAGTAGGGGACCGCCGGTATACAGTAGGATACGCCGTCCTGTTCCACCACTCTGAAAACAGATGAAAAGAGAAGATTGGCAGCAGCCATTTAGGGTGTTTCCCCTAATGAAGTCACTGTCCTTTGTGAGACACTGAAGGGGTTAACTGTGGATGGGCGGTATGTTTCCCCTAGGTTTTCCTATTATGCAAGGCCTGAGTGCTGAGGTTGGGTGTCCAGCACCTTGGACACAGGTGATGGGAGCAGCCTAATCAGTCTGCATAAGTGGCTGAGCAGTGCTCAGAATGTTGTCTCTCTCTGAAAGGAGGCTGGAGAGCACACAGCCCTGACCTCTGTGCCTGGAGCAGCCAAGTGATTTTGTATAGTGGTGAGTTAGTGGAATACTTGTATAGTTAGCACCCTGACGGGTAGGATTTTTGTTTGTTTAATGCCTGAATGTGAAGGCCGTTTATTTTGTTTCTGCTGCAATAAACGCAGGCGAGACCTGTTTTGGACTGTACCTTGGTGTCACTGTCTTGAACTGCATCACAGCACCCCGCTACCACGGTCTCTACTGGGCCAAATCCCCACATATGGTGCTTCGGATTGCGGGCAGTTCAAAAAAGACACACACCTGAAAGGCTCGCTACATCCTGCAACATTGCATGGCCTGGGTGAAAGCAGCAGGCAAATTACAGGATAAAGCCAAGATGGAGGACTTTATTAAAGCCATGCTCCAGCAGCAGGAGGAGAGGTCCCGCCAGCAGCAAGCCATGCTCCAGCAGCAGGAGGAGAGGTCCCGCCAGCAGCAGGAAGAGTCCCAGGCTAATCGGCAGCTGCAGCAAGCCATGCTCCAGCAGCAGGAGGAGAGGTCCCGCCAGCAGCAGGAAGAGTCCCAGGCTAATCGGCAGCTGCAGCAAGCCATGTTCCGGCAGCAGGAGGAGAGGTCCCGCCAGCAGCAGGAAGAGTCCCGAGCCATGTTCCAGCTGATGATGGAAAAGTTTTCTGGCATTATGGCAGCACCGCAAGCAACGGCTACTGAGGGGTCCCATACTGGTTTGCAAGGGTATCCGGTTGTCCAGCATTCTGCACGGGCTGCAGTGCAGAAGGCCTTGCAAAAGATGACGGCGACGGACGACGTGGAGGCGTATCTCACTGTGTTCGAGCGAGTAGCAGAGCGAGAGGAGTTACCAGCTGAGCAGTGGGCAGATGTCCTGGCACCGTTCCTGACAGGCGAATCGCAGAAGGCCTACTTCGACCTGAGTGAAACAGAAGCCCGTGAGTACCCCCAGCTAAAGGCAGAGATTCTGGCTCGTCTTGGGGTCACCATACAAGTTCGTTCCAGCCGGGTCCACCAGTGGGCATACTCAGAAAAACTACCCCCGCGCTCCCAAATGCATGACCTGATCCATCTTGTCCGGAAGTGGCTACAACCAGAGGACTGCACCCCAGCACAGATGGTCGAGAGAGTGGTTCTTGACAAGTTCACCCGTTCTCTGCCCTCTCGGCTCCAGCGATGGGTTGGACAGGCCGGTCCCACAAATGCTGAGGAACTCGTGTCCCTAGTAGAGAGATATCGGGCTACAGAGGATCTTCTACTTATCTCTCCCACACGAAGCAGTGCCAGTGACAGGGTCACCAAACCAGCGGGTAAGACTGCTACTGCAGAAAAGGGGAAACAGGTCAGGTTGGGAGGGGGTTCATTGGGGGGCTCGGATACACAGAAACCCAACGAGGCCCGTGACAGAGGTCACAGTCGTATCCTGTGCTGGCGATGCCATGAAATGGGCCATATTGCTGCCAACTGTCCCCTGTCAGTGGAGCCAATGGACTGCAACCAGACCCGGCGAGTGTCACTGTTTGCCCGGCCAGTTCTGGCAGCCGAGTCGGTCATGGATGCAGAACCCCAAGTGTGTATGATCACAATCGGGGGTCACACGGTGGAAGCCTTGCTAGACTCCGGGAGTTTGGTCACCCTGGTGCGGGGAACTTTGGTTGATCCTGGACTATACAGTGGGCGTAAAGTGGGAGTGTTGTGTATACATGGGGACACTCGCGAATATCCCACTGCTGTCATCAACCTACATACCCCTTGTGGTTCTATTACCCATGAAGTGGGGGTGGTGGGGACCCTGTTTCATGAGGCTATTATCGGCAGAGACTTACCGGTGTTTTGGGACCTATGGAGACGAAGACCCACCTCAGGTGCTGTTGCAGATAATGGACATCAGGTGTGTCCGGCCTTGGCCCCTGAACCCTTTGAGGCCAATGTACCCACACCAGCAGTAGGGGTGACCCCATGTGATGAATTCTCTCCCCTAGAGGTCCTAGCTGGTGAGGTCGAGGGCCACCAGGAGGTGGCCGACATGCCGGACCTTGAGATTTCCCGTGAAAATTTTGGGGCTGCACAGCTACAGGACCCTACCTTGTTTAAAGCACGGGAGAATTTTAAGGTGATAAATGGGGTACTCCAAATTCCAGGGGCTGACAAAATATACCCCCGAATGGTGATTGTTGGGGAACTGTTGTACAGGGTTGACCAGGTACGGGGAGAGGAGGTTGAGCAACTTGTAGTACCCCAAACTCACCGTAGGCTGGTGCTAGATTTGGCACATAAACATGTGCTGGGAGGGCACTTAGGTGCTGAGAAGACCCGAGAGAGGATCCTGCAGAGATTTTTCTGGCCCGGGGTGTGGGAGGAGGTAAACCGGTATTGCAGCTCCTGCCCTGAGTGCCAACTTACTGCCCCGGTGTCCCACTTCAGGAGTCCTCTGGTACCGTTACCAATCATAGAGGTGCCGTTTGAACGGGTTGCAATGGATTTGGTTGGCCCCATAGTCAAATCCACAAGGGGGCACCAGTACATCCTGGTTATCCTGGACTACGCTACGCGGTATCCAGAGGCAATCCCGTTAAGGAACACCTCCTCCAAAAACATTGCTAGGGAACTGTTCCAGGTATTCTCCCGTACAGGCCTCCCCAAGGAAATCTTGACTGACCAGGGAACCCCATTCATGTCTAGAGTAATGAAGGAGATGTGTAAATTACTCCAGGTTAAACAGCTCTTCACCTCTGTATATCATCCTCAGACAGATGGCCTGGTCGAGAGGTTTAACAAGACCTTGAAGGGGATGCTAAAGAGGGTGGTCAGCAAAGATGGGAAGGACTGGGATTGTTTGTTGCCCTATTTGATGTTTGCCATACGTGAAGTTCCCCAGTCCTCCACGGGTTTCTCGCCCTTTGAGCTGTTATATGGCCGTTCCCCACGTGGGCTTTTGGATGTAGCTAAGGAGACCTGGGAACAGGAGAGGACCCCCCACCGTAGTGTGATTGAACACGTATCCCTTATGCAGGACCGCATAGCGGAGGTAATGCCCCTTGTAAAGGAGCACATGACAAGGGCACAAGAGGCCCAGTCTAGGGTCTACAATAGATCAGCCAGACTCAGGACCTTTAACCCAGGCGACAGAGTGCTAGTTCTGGTGCCCACCGTTGAGAGTAAGTTCTTGGCAAAATGGCAAGGACCATATGAGGTCATGGAGAAAGTGGGGGAGGTAAACTACAAGGTATCTCAGCTGGGGAGGAGGAAACCCGAACAGATATACCACGTGAACCTCCTAAAGCCATGGAGGGAAAGAGAGTCCCTGATGGCCGTGGGAGTAGAAAAAGCGTCTGCCCCCAAGAAGGTGACACCGGAGGTAGGTGTACCCGATGCCAAGGTGCCTGAAGTACGGATCTCGGAGTCTCTCTCCAGGGCCCAGATTCAGGAAGCGAAGGAGTTTGTGCTCCGAAACGTTGATGTGTTCTCTAAGTTACCGGGACGTACTTCAGTCATCAAGCATGACATCATAACCGAACCCCACATCCGGGTACACCAAAAACCCTACCGGGTCCCTGAAGCGCGCCGGCTTGCCATATCCGAAGAAGTCAGGCAGATGTTAGACCTGGGGATTATCGAGGAGTCTAAAAGTGACTGGTCGAGTCCTATTGTGTTGATTCCCAAATCTGATGGTTCCCTACGGTTCTGCAATGACTTTAGGAAGTTGAACGAGGTGTCCAAATTTGATTCTTATCCTATGCCCAGAGTTGACGAGTTGATAGAACGTCTTGGACAGGCTAGGTTCTTCTCCACCCTTGACCTGACGAAAGGGTATTGGCAGGTACCCCTTACTGACAGGGCCAAAGAGAAGACCGCTTTTGTTACTCCTGATGGGTTTTTTCAGTATGTGGTACTTCCCTTTGGGCTACATGGGGCTCCCGCCACATTCCAGAGGTTAATGGATCTCGTGCTAAAACCTCACCGGAGATATGCCTCGGCCTACCTGGATGACATCATAGTCTATAGTAACGATTGGGAGAGTCATCTAGCCAAGGTACAAGCAGTGGTAGACTCTCTGAGGGCAGCAGGGTTGACAGCGAACCCCCAAAAATGTGCACTTGGTCTGGAAGAGGCCCGTTACCTGGGGTACCGTATTGGGCGAGGTGTCATCAAACCCCAAGTAAATAAAGTGGAGGCGATGCAGCAGTGGCCACGACCTATGAGCAAGAAGCAAGTGAGGGCTTTCCTAGGCATAGTGGGCTATTATCGCCGATTTATCCCCGATTTTGCAACAATAGCGGCACCCCTGACTGACCTGACCAAGGGTAGCAGGTCGGTAATGGTAAAGTGGAGTGAAGAGGCTGAGGGGGCGTTTCAGCGACTTAAGACGGTTTTGTGCGAGGGACCGGTACTGATCACCCCTAACTTCACCAAATCCTTTATTGTACAGACTGACGCTTCTGACGTGGGCTTAGGGGCTGTCCTGTCCCAAGTAGTGGAGGGTGAGGAACATCCTGTGACATTCCTGAGCCGCAAGCTCACACCCCCTGAGAAGAACTACAGTATAGTTGAGAGGGAGTGCTTGGCGATAAAATGGGCTCTGGAATCCCTGAGGTATTACTTGATAGGGCGACAGTTTACACTAGTGACCGATCACTCTCCCCTCACCTGGATGAGTCAGGCCAAAGAGAGGAACGCCAGGGTCACAAGGTGGTTCCTAATGTTGCAGAATTTCAAGTTTACGGTAGAACATCGAGCAGGAAAGCTGCATGGGAATGCCGATGCCCTGTCTCGTACCCACTGTCTGATGGCCAAAAGTGTTCGCCCCCACAGGGTCAAACAGAGGGGGAGGGTATGTGAGACACTGAAGGGGTTAACTGTGGATGGGCGGTATGTTTCCCCTAGGTTTTCCTATTATGCAAGGCCTGAGTGCTGAGGTTGGGTGTCCAGCACCTTGGACACAGGTGATGGGAGCAGCCTAATCAGTCTGCATAAGTGGCTGAGCAGTGCTCAGAATGTTGTCTCTCTCTGAAAGGAGGCTGGAGAGCACACAGCCCTGACCTCTGTGCCTGGAGCAGCCAAGTGATTTTGTATAGTGGTGAGTTAGTGGAATACTTGTATAGTTAGCACCCTGACGGGTAGGATTTTTGTTTGTTTAATGCCTGAATGTGAAGGCCGTTTATTTTGTTTCTGCTGCAATAAACGCAGGCGAGACCTGTTTTGGACTGTACCTTGGTGTCACTGTCTTGAACTGCATCACAGCACCCCGCTACCACGGTCTCTACTGGGCCAAATCCCCACACCTTATATAGACACCTAAAGTGAATCACCTCCAAAGGTTTTGGAACCACAGGTCTAGAAGCTGGAGGGAGAGATCATCCTTGACTTTGAATTCTGGGAATGACCATAGTTAATGCCATGGGAAATATAATGTATTGAAAAATATTAGGCTGACGGCGCTTGAGCGCCTCTCGGCTTCCCTGATTTTTAATTTATGCACTTCCCCCGCTGCAAGCCTCCTCCTGCTCCCGCCCAGGGAATTATAATCCGGCCGGTGATGTCAGAGCCGGGGCGTGGACGGAACGGGCCATGTGCTCTCTCCTATTTCCCTGTCCAGCAGCAGGAGAAAGCTTGCCATGGGGGGTGTGCATAAATTAAAAAATCGAGGAAGCCAAGAGGCGCTCGGGTAACTTTTACAAAGTTAATATTTATTCAGTAAAGATGCTAGAAAAAGTGTTAAAAACGGTCCCTCCATCCCCTAGACCAGTGGTGGTGAACCTTTTAGCGACCAAGTGCCCAAACTGCAGCCAAAAGCCCCCCTTATTTATCCCAAGGTGCCAACAAAAATTAAAGAAGTAACTTATTGCTCCCCGTTCTTCATAAACATTCAATCATACTGGTCTCCTGAGGACACCAACACAGTAGAAAGAAGGAGGGAAAATTTCCATCAATGTAGCTTCTATCCAGAGTGCTACTGTACATGGAGAATCGTGCGGCCAGCAGGAGGACCTCTTAAGATAATTTGGCCCTGTCCACACATTCTCCCTCTTCCTACAGTCCCCAGCAGCCAAGTAAGAATCACTTTAAAATATCACTGAAAGCAGCATATTTTAAGTTGCTTGGAACTGCAGGAAGATTTTTTTAAGTACGGTCTTATGTGCTGGGATGGTGGCCCGGGTGCCCACAGAAAGGGCTCTGAGTGCCGCCTCTGGCATCTGTGCCATAGGTACGCCACCACTGACCTAGACTAATTAGGACACTCTACCGCCAGTAAACTAGTGGTAGATGTCCTTTAAGTTTAGTATTTTACTAGTATTTGTATATGTCCTATGTATGTGCTGTCTTTGTTTGTCATCATTTCTTAGAACATTGATACAGTAACAGAAAATGTAGCCATAACATTTATACTCATAGTTAAAGAAAAGGGAAGTAAAAGGGAGTGCGTTCTTAGTTCAAATGTTAAATTCTACTTTGTTCTCTCTATATTTAGCTTGTGGTTAAGTGCTATGCAGTTTGCATGGGTAAGCAGGGAGAAGAGGAGGTGTAATAGAGGAGGAACGTGCAGACTTTGAGGGGAGTGCTTAATTCATAGGAGGAGAGTTCCCGACACTCAGTGTCTGCATAGTACAAAATATATTACTACACACAAAGAAATATTAGATTGTTAGAATTGTTACGGTACATGATCTGTCTCCATATTTGCTGTGAAATATGTAGAGAACACGCTTCATAGATTACACAACACTAATCAGCAGGAAACACAGAGTGGAGACATAATTCACACATAGTAAAACACTCTAGCAGCACATTTCCAGTAAGTATATTTAATTTGGATTGCAGCAAAGTTTGCAGTTGATAAAAAAGAACTAGAGGTAAGACAAAGAGCCTATCTTTTCATTATTCATTAACCAAAGAGAAAATTTGCAAATATTCTTTTACAAAACAGTCATTTTCCAGATCATTTGTCATGAGACAATTGAGGGGATTGTTAATAGACACATTTTCTCCCATATTTCCCATATAAGGGAATCTTTATTAAAAAAATGTAATGGATGTCATAAAGGGCAAGTCTTATCATGGAGGACATGGACACTGTGCGTGCCATGTTATATATATATATAGTGGATGATTAGCTTTGGTATAGGCAGGTCAATGCACTTTAAAGGACACCAGTCATCAGGTCTGTGTCACTAGTCCTGTCACTACTACCTGTTGGAGCAGCTCACAAGGATCCATCCCAGCCTTTATCTAGTCATTCATTAATCATTATAAAATCATCTATTCTTTATTATGTAAATGAGGCTGGTCACATGGTCAGAGGCAGTGATGTCACCCCTGTTACCCCTCCCCTCTCCTCCTCCTGCTCATGTCTGTGTGTAATGTATAGTATAGCATTGCTAGTGTGTGTGCTGTATCTGCTGACATGCTGCATCCTCCTAATACACAAACATCAGCTACACAAGTACCTGACATGTTCTGCTATAACATGTGAGAGACACAGACATCAGCTACACAAGTACCTGACCTGTGCTGCTATAACATGACTGCATCCTGGAGCTGTTGAATCTTTCATATACACACACACATGCACACAGAGGCTGCAGGAGGCGTGGCCACCAGAAAACACATGGAGCAGCCATTACGTGGAGCAGCTGTCAGTCAAGCACTGGGGGTGTGGCTGTGCATCCCACTCATGAATAAGCTGGACAGCTTGAATATGCTATTGACTCATTGGACATTTCACAGGTCATTTGCATACAGCTTTAGGACCTCATTGCTTGGGTTTACAGGCATGTAGAGGGACAATGTATGGATAGAGGCAATGCTCTCTAATGGCAATTCATGAAAATATATTTAAATTAGGGGGTTATTTTGCATGACGGGTTCTCTTTAACAGATTGAGACAGGGACACTTACCTAAAAAGTTTCCAAAAGCAGGATTGGCATTTGCTATATTTATTAATAAAACCGCAACCAAAAACAAAACCTGCTCATCCAAGCGCTAATTAGACACAAGTCAAACCTGACTATACCAGATACCTTTCTACTAGGTCCTGGGAAAACAACAGCAGAACACACATACAATTGTGTTTTAAGTCCCAGACTTTGAGGTCTCCGATCTCATACAGCACTTTGCAGTCAGTTTCTGGAGACAGAGTAAGAGAACCACTGTCTGCACCTTTTTATGCAGCTGCTGCAGGTGCAGAGGTTTACACAGACATGTGGTACAAAACAGGAGGTGGACCAAGGATTGGGAAACCAGTCCTCTCTTTTCCCAATCCAGCTCCAGTGCCCCTTTATTCCAAATATTACAAAAATCGGGCCTTGGGAAGTCTCTGTTTTCCATTACACACAATAATTTCCTCTGCACTTTTTTATGCACCTACTGCAGAGGCAGCTGATTGTGCAGACATGTGATCCAAAAACCCGAGATGGACCAGGGATTGGGAAACCTGTCTTCTCTTTTCCTTATCCCGCTCTAGGGCTCCTTTATTCCAGCTTTTACTAAAACCCTTGAAAGTCTCTGCTTTCCATTATACACAACATCTTCCGTGAAGTCTAACACCTCTTCATACAGAGGTGAGGTTTGTTGCATATTGCAGCAAACACCCACTGCTAATACCTATGATCCGTGCTAGGACCGATCGTGAGTATTAACTCTTCCGATGCCGCTGGCAGAGCCCCTCCGGCACCATTAAAAAAACAGTGGGCACCACCATGTTTGTTCTGATGGTCGCTCCCTGGGACGTCATCAGGGAGCGGCGATCTGTTGCCATGACAGTCTCGGGTCTCTGTCAGACGCGAGGCTGCATGGCTTTTGAATATAATACAGTAATATTGCAGTATATGGTAGGAATAATCAGGCCATCTAGGGTTACAGTACCCTAGAGCAGTGATGGCAAACCTTTTAAAGACCGAGTGCCCAAACTACAACAAAGACCCTCTTATTTATCGCAAAGTGCAACACAGAAATCTAATTTATGATTTATACTCCCTTCTCTGTCACAGTTTTCATTGATACAGCACTCTGAGGACACCAATAAAGCAGGAAATAGTCCCAGGTACAGCTGTCACTTAAAAAAAAAATTAAAAAAAAAAATTCTAATCACCCCTCTTTCCCTACAATTGATATGAAACATAATAGACAGTAAAAATCACAAACATGTTAGGTATTGACGCATCTCAAAATGCCCGATCTATTAAAATATAAAAACAGTTATTCCCGCTGGTGAACCCCATAACGGAAAATAGCGCCCAAATGTCCGAAACGCTCCTTTTACACCATTTTACATCACATAAAAAAAGTGGTAGCAAACAAGTATTAAAACACAATAAAACCTATAGAAATTTGGTATCACCGTGATGGTACTGAACGCACAGTATTAAATTCTCCTACAGCCCAATTATTACAGATACTACTTACTACACTACTGTGTGTAACTACAAAGTGTTATTATTGTGCAGGGATAAAGGAGCCTCTTACTGTCTGTGACTGTTCATAATATAGTTTTATTTTTGGGCCCCACTTTTAGTTTTGCCCTGGCCCCATTTTGTCTAAAACCGGCCCTGGTGGTATCCAGAGATACTTTTAGACCCGATTTGATTTTGTGGATCTATTCCACCAATCTCATATGATGACAAGCGATGATATATCCTATTGATAAGCTATTCTGCATCCTTTGCTGGTGAGCCAACCCCCTTCCCACCCACCTATCAGTAAAAATGGACCTAAAACAGTTCATCAGTCACGACATGAAAGCCTGATATGTTAGTCAGCAGAATCACTGTGATTAATGATGTAATGTTTAATAAAATATGGATTTTATTTACTTCTTTATGTTATTTTAGTGACTTTGTGTCTGTTGCTTTTAACCAGTTCTTTTCCATTGGTTTCCTATCATGTAAAGTTACTTTTTGCTAAAATGAGGACAAAAATATTTTCAAGTTAAGAAGTGAAAACTCTTAGTCTACCACTAATATTTGCACTGGTGGGACAGAATTAGCTGTCTGGTGCAGAGGGCCAGCATATTTCAGAACTTTGTGCTTTTTTTTCTGGCTGCACAATTGCAATGGTCAGCGGTGAACAGTGATTTTCAGTTTCTTATCATACCTCCTATAGGTCTAATGATTGATTAAAATAAAACTAATGTGCCTCTTCTGACATTCACAAGATTTGATAATTGATAATAATAATAATGATAATAATACTCAGTAACAGTTGAGAAGCTAAACGTACGTTGTGAGTACAGACATACATACAACATAGGCTCTGTAGGTTTGAATTTGTATGTAAGTTGAAGCTGTATACTTTATAATTGTAACCCCAGACAAAAATTTTTTGGTCTCTGTGACATTTGGATTTTAAAAATGTTATATTGTCATAAAAACCAGGATTAACAATAAAGCTTAGCTGCAGACATCTTTGATAACTGTTACAGCTGTTTATTGTAGTCTAGGGCTAAAGTACAGTAAATTACCAATTGCCAGAGGTATGACTAGGGGTCGGCTGTAAGTCGGGTGTTCTTAAGTAGGGGACCGCCTGTAAATAGTAAAATGCAACAATGTTTTCCAGGATCGGAAAAGAAAAACATTGGCTCTTAGCTACCTTGTACGACAACCCCCTTAACATCAAGCATGACTTTCAAGAAGCCTAATGGCATGATGCAGGATTAACGCCAGAACAGTATATCTATTCCAAAAGGAACAGATTCCCAACTTCTCGATATCTTTGCATCTAGTCCATTCCTTCTCGAATACATATACTGGTTTGGCTTGGCTTAATTTCACATCATGTCATAAGGCTTCCTGAAAGTCATGCTTGATGTTACGTGGGCTGCCTTATAAGATAGCTAAGAAGCAAGGTTTTCTTTATCCCATCCTGGAAAATGTATTTGTATATTTCCCAAAATCCCCCAGTGGAGCATCAATGTCTCCTCATGCCTGCAAGGCGGTCTTAATTGGCAAAGTCTCCGTAGGGAGAGCGCTTACTTAACGAATACTGAAAAACATTTAAAGACCTACCTTTCCTGTTTTCTTGTAATAGTTTATTTTATAGAAAATTACATTCATGTAACTGAGCATCTCAGTGCACCAGGGCCTAGCCTCAGCATCACACATGCTCCTTCTTTCTACACTGCCTTTTGAGGGATGTTTATGGAAGAAAATGACAAGTACAATAACAACATACCGTATATTCCGGCCTATAAGACGACTTTTGAAGACAGAAAAATCTTCTGTCTTCTCTGGGGTCGTCTTATACGCCGGTAATCGCGACCGCCCGCCGTGTATTCACGGCGGCGGTCGGGTCGCGCTGCAGGGAGAGGGCTCACGGGCTGAGCCCTCTCCACAGCCGGTAAGTCTTTGCTGCATATTGCAGCAAAGGCTTACCGGTAACATCCGCGATCGGTGCTAGCACCAATCGCGGGTGTTATCACAGCGATGGCTGCCGGCAAAGCTGCCGGCAGCCTCAAAAAGATAGTGGCGCCGCCATCTTACCTGGGATCGCCGCTCCCCGTGACGTCATCGGGGGCGGCGATCTGTCTCCATGGTAGCCTCTGGTCTTCCGAAGACCTGAGGCTATTTCGTTTTAACCCCTTCATTTCAATGTGCTGATAGCACATTGTAATGAATGAGGAGGAAAATCCCCATATACTGCCATACTGTAGTATGGCAGTATATGATAGGATTGATCAGACAACCTAGGGTTAAAGTACCCTAGGGATTCTGAAAAATAGTAAAAATAAAATAAAAAAAAAGTAAAAAAAAAAAAAAAAAAAATTCTAATAAAAAAACCTAAAATTTCAAATCACCCCCCTTTCCCTAGAACTGACATAAATATAAATAAACAGTAAACATCAGGTATCGACGCGTCCGAAAATGCCCGATCTATCAAAATATGATAACGGTTTTTCAATGCGTTTAACCCCGTAACGGAAAATAGTGCCCAAAGTCGAAAATAGCACTTTTTTGCCATTTTGAAAAATATAAAAAAATCTATTAAAAGTGATCAAAAGGTCGTACAGTCCTAAAAATGATATCATTGAAAATATTATCAAATTTCGCAAAAAATGACACCACCCACAGCTCCGTACACTAAAGTATAGAAAAGTTATTAGCGCCAGAAGTTGGCAAAATCAAAAAAATAATTTTTGTACAGGAGGTTTTCATTTTTGTAAATGTATGAAAACATTATAAAACCTTTATAAATTTGGTATCCCCTTAATCGTACCGATCCAAAGAATAAAGTAGACATGTCATTTGGGGCGCTCAGTGAAAGACGTAATATCCAAGCCCATAAGAAAATGGCGCAAATGCGTTTTTTCACCATTTTCATTGCATTTGGAATTTTTTTCCCGCTTCTGAGTACATGGCATGTAATATTTAATAAAATAAAAATTTAAGGTACAGTATGGTAACATTTACAGTAAAATGGACAATGGTAATGTTGTTGTTGTATGCCTTATGTTTATGAGTGACAGTTTTCCTGCTATATACCTGCATGTCATAAGAATTTTAATTAAAAAAAGGACCACGTTAAATTCTAATCTGTTTTTTTTTTAATTTTTACCGGTGTTTTGTATGTGTTGGAAAAGGGGTAGTCTTATACGGCGAATATATCTTAAACTCTATATTTTAACAGGAAAGTAGGGGGGTCGTCTTATACACCAGGTCGTCTTATACGCCGGAATATACGGTACTTTACATGATGACAGAACACTATGCAGGCGGTACCCTACTTAAGAACACCTGACTTACAGACGAGCCCTAGTTGCAAACGGACTTCTGGATTTACTGTACTTTATCCTTGACTACAATAAACCACTGTAACAGTTATCAGTGGTGTCTGTAATTAAGATTTATTGTTAATCTTGGTTCTTATGACAACCCAACATTTTTAAAATCCAATAGTCACAGAGACCAAAAAATTCAACTTAAGAACAAACCTGCAGAACCTATCTTGTAGGTAACCTGGGGACTGCCTGTATTGGTTTTTATGACACTGACCTCCAACTGACTTTAGATTTATTGGGGGGAACTTATTAATCCCCATGTGACAATGGTCAGTGATGCCTGGATGTCCAGGTCAATTTTTGCAGTTCTGTTATGCGCTTCTTTAAATGACACTATCTTTGGAAACGTTTTACATATTTAAAAAGATTTTACTTTATCTTGATAGGATAGTTTTATTAATTTTACATTTTATTCTTTATAAAATTAGCTGATAAATGACTACAAAAGTGTCATTTTTCAGATTTTAATAAGTAGTGAAACTGAATAAACTTTTACCAAAATATGTAATAAATATATAAAGTATCATTCCATCACCCTTTCCCCAAGTTCAGCTCGCAGATTCAAGGTCAAGATTTTCCTGCTATAGGAAGCTTCGTCTTTACTTTTAGCAGATTGAAATCAGTCCATGGTCATGTGATGTCACACTGTTGTGCGGCTCATTAGTATCATGTGATGGTCATGTGATGACCATGGTCATGTGATGTCACACAGTTGTGCGGCTCGTTAGTATCAGGTGATGGTCATGTGATGACCATGGTCATGTGATGTCACACAGTTGTGCGGCTCGTTAGTATCATAGAGCCTAATCTGTGTGATATAACAAGCCGTACACCTGTATGACCATGGACAGATTTCTATCCACTGGAAGTAAACATAGAAGGTTACTATAGAATGACAGCAAGCAGAGATCTTGAAAACCATAAGAAATGATGCAGAATGTTCAGTATATCAGAAATTGTATAACTTTTCCTTACACAAACCATATCAATTATTTGCTGAAAGTGGACAACCCCTTTAAGACTATGGTAATGTGCCACATTACCCACACCCATGTACTGCATAGCCAGAGCCTCTAATTAAATCACAAAGTGTGTATTGGTACCTCCAGGTAATAAATTCCTGGTAATGAATCATAGAAAGATGTCTGTGTAAAAGTGTACTGCTTCCTGATTGTCTTTTCCTAACCTTGGCCTTTTCTATGACTTTGTCTTTGTTCTGACTTTAAACCATCTGACCTTTGACCTTTAGCTGGTTTCTTGCCTACAATTTTATTCTGTACTATTTTACTCCTGTACTGTGACATTATTGTGTGTATTATCTCTGTTCTGTGACATTACTGTGTGTATTATCTCTGTATTTTACTTTACTGTATGTATTATCAATATATTGTGACACCAAGGTGTGTATTAGTCCTGTACTGTGACATCACAATGTATTCAGTACCATGCCATCACTATTTATATTAGTCCTGTACTGTGACATCACAATGTATTCAGTACCATGACATCCCTATGGGGCACATTTACTTACCCGTCCCGTTGACGACGCCAATCCGGAATGTCCGACGAGGATTCGGAGCTGCCGCGATTCACTAAGATGGTGCGTCCAATTTCCTGCATGTGTCGCTACCCCCACTGAGGTCCTCCGTTCGCCATCTTCTTCCCGGTCCATGTGAGTGCGTGTCTTGCGACCGACTTTGAAAGTTAAATTCCGCGGTTTGTCCGAATCATTCGGGTTGTCCAACGACCATGGCCCCGATTTGTGTCGCATGCAAGCCGGCGCCAGTGCTCCACAATCCGATCGTGTTCGTCAACAACCCCTGTGCAATTCAGGGCAAAAAGGAAAAATTTGCGAAACTCAACGGAAATGCGGCCAACGGACCCCCAGTAAATGTGCCCCTATGTGTATTAGCCCTGTACTGTGACATCATCGGGCCGGATCTATTATTCTGACTTAGGCTACACTGAAAAGAAAGTCTTTGGAGCCTGCACATGTATTGAAGGAGTGTTTGTGCCAGTTTTGTGTTGTGAGAAGACATTAAAATGTTCACCTAAAGGGGCGTGTTACTGCTTAATTGGAGTTTGCAACACATTTAATACAGCGACATGACAGAATTGTGTTGCACGCTGTATCTTAAAGGTGCATCTAAAAAAACATGGTGCACACTTTCCGAGCAGCAGGGGGGCATTGTGCAGGTAACATAGTCCAACAGAAACTCAATAAGCTTTCTTCAGCATAAAACAAAGTATATTGGGGCATATTTCCTAAGGGTCCCGTGGTAAACTTTTGTCGCACTCTGCGCGTTCTTCATGGCTAAAATGGCTTGCACAGGTATTTAAGAAGTGTCTGTGCTGCTAATGTGGCACATGTGACCCTTTTGTGGCGCAGAGATGCAGGCTTCCATGCTACACAAATTAGGTGGTGTGCCGTCGGACGGTCCGACTGATTAGGACCAAGCGGGGAAGTGCCAGATTAATGATTTCTGGCGCACGTTCTTGAATCGCTGCACGTAGCACTATACACAGACAATGCACTTTTAGTGAAATATCCAAATTTGTAAGTAAATGTGCCCAAATGTCCTTAGTTTCAGGATAGGGAATAGTCCAACAATGCCTTTCACCCAGAGGAGCCATCAAGGCCGGAACTCTGCAACATCTAAACCCTGGATCTAAAGTCCAATTAACAAAACATGACCCCTATAACATTGAGACCAAGAACATTAAAGGGACATACTGCCCATTTATCACTCTACCAAGTGACGGTTTACAGTAGATAGATGGTACATAGATAAATAGATAAAAAGCTAGATAGATAAATGGTTAGCTAGACAGATATATAGATAGGAAATAGACAAATTATAGGAGATAGATAACTAGACGGATAGATGATAGATATATAGACAGGAGATAAATGATAAGCATCTTCACGCAGGCATTCAACCAAGGGGTATTAAAAGAGCAATACATCCTCTACCCACAAAAGTCCACATGCAGGGGGCCCCTTTAGGACAGGGGGCCCTGGGCAAATGCCCAGTGTGCTGCCCCCTAACGCCGACCCTGACACAGGGCTAGTCTAGTCTAAGCCTGTTGTTACAAAACACAATGCAAACAATTGAATGTTAGAAGGAACCTCAGAAATCATTATTTCAAAGTAAAAAAAATAGAATAAGAGGCCATGTCTCGGAATTAAGGAAATGTTTGATTTACCTGAAAAATATTTGAAAATGCAGAATTTACGTTACGTTAGTTGGTTGTATTTCCGACACAAATCAATAAGACAGAACTGAAAAGCAGAGCTATGAAATATAAGCTGGAAGGATTTTTGTCTCCCTCTGTTGGACTTTTTTTTTACACAGGGAAGATTCTGCCAACTGCAGTTTAGAGTTCAGGCTAGAGATGCCTATAATTTAAGAAGCTTAAAGATGAGATGAGTCAAGACTCTGTACCCTGATCTATGTTATTAGCATTTTGGTTTTACATCTACTTTACACAATTGTTGTTTTCACAGAGATCGTTTACTGACCCTTATACCAGTGTGATGAGTCATAATATCTTGCAATGTGAACCGCATAGTGATACATTAGAAGATTACGAGGCTTTTTACAAAGTCGAATGTAAGCAAAATTTGTATCTAAGTATGCAACTTTGTAATATGTTATACTCATCAATGTCAGACTTGGGTTTCTCTCACTCACCAGAAGATTTCATCCGGATAGATGACTCGCAATGTGTGCAATTTTGCACACCTCACTCGGTGGGCTGTGTAGAGGTTATGACCCCCCCCCTCCAGGTTTTAAATACATAGCCCCCTACCACTGATCCCTGGCAATACCATGTACCATATCATTAACAGGAAAACCTTAAAAAAATCACCCACTTCCTAGTACTGATAACAGTAAAAAGCATTGCCATACTTGGCTCACTGACATTCTTTAAAGAGGACCTGTCACCGGAAATTAGTGCCCCATCCAAACATATCTACTGAATCTACTCCCCGGCCCCTTTCTATTGCTGCCCATTTCAAAGCCCTGGCATTAATCAAACTTCAGTAATCGGAGCTTAAGAATATGACACATAACATACATGATGTCAGATCAACGGACCAGCAGTCTGTCTTATTTAATAGAGGGCCGTCCAGGCACTCCTCTTTCTTCACAGGCCGCCACTCCCCCGGGCCCCAATTGTCACACTTGCGCATGCGCAGTAAGTGCCGAGATGATGCGGCAACGCTTGCGCACTGGATGCCACGATCGCCAGCATCTAGTGCACAGGAAAAGAACTAGTGCCTGGGGGAGTGGCGGCCTGTGAAGAAAGAGGAGCGCCAATTACTGAAGTTTGATTAATGCCAGGGCTTTGACATGGGCAGCATTAGAAAGGGGCCGGGGAGTAGATTCAGTAGGTATGTTTGGATGGGGGCACTAATTTGGGGTGACAGGTCCTCTTTAAATATGGCACATTTTCATACTGCACCCCTGAAAATAGCAAAGTCACTTACAGTATAGTGTATAGAAACTGCCCCACACAGTGCTCCTAAATAATATATATTCCTCACAACACAAATAATCACACTTTGCCCCTAGTATATAACAAAAAATGACACTGTGATCAAACACTGGGACATATATACCTTTGTTTTGGCTTGACTTTTTCTTCTGCTTTTGCAACATTGTGTGGTGCATGTGCAACTTTTTTTTTGCCTCCCTTCAAAGTTCGCCTTCAGTGCTCCCTCGGATATCACTCTATTACAGATGTGAAAGTTGCGACTTTTTGTACAAAAGTCACAAATTTGGCACATATCATAACTGCTCTTGCCAGGCTTAGGAAAAAACTTAGAGCTGTTTGCGACTTTTGGGGAGCTTTTTTGCAACTTTTTTTCAAAAAGCCGCAAATTCACTACAGACCTAAACTCAGATGTATTAGAACTCATAAGACATTTAAAAAATAGAAAAAGCTGAAAAAGATAAAAATCCCACAAGTCAGATCTAAGATACATGTGCCTCATATATATTTGAATAATGTATTACAGGCGGTCGCCCACTTAAGAACACCTGAGTTACAGACAACCCCTAGTTACAAACGGGCCCCTGGATGTTGGTAATTTACTGTACTTTAGCCTTAGACTACTATAAACAGCTGTAACAGTTATCACAGGTGTTTGCCATTAAGCTTTATTGTTAATCCTGATTCTTATGACAATACAATCTCTTGATAGCTATATACTTTACCTATGAATAATATTTATAGTGCCCCCTTAAAGGGGAGTTTACCAAGTTAAAGTTAAACCATTTTCCAATATACAGGCAGTCCCCAGGTTACATACAAGATAGGGTCCGGAGGTTTGTTCTTAAGTTGAATTTGTATGTAAGTCGAAACTGTATATTTTATAATTGAAGATCTAGACAATTTTTTTTCTTTTGTCCCAGTGACAATTGGAGTATTAAAATTTTTGCTGTAATTGGACCAAGGATTATCAATAAAGCTTCATTACAGACACATTACAGCTAATCATTGCAGTCTGGGACTATAGTAAAGCATCCAGAAAGCTTCATCAGAGGTCACAGTGGGCAGAGGGGTCTGTCTGTAACTATGGGTTGTCTGTAAGCCGGGTGTCCTTAAGTAGGGGACCGCCTGTACTTTCTTTTTCTAAAATAATACACCTAATAGTACACTTATTAGGTGTATTATTTTGTTATATACATTTAGGTGTATAATTGTGTTTGCCTTAAACTGGTGCTCTGGACACTTTAAAATGTATTATTATTTGTTGCTGATACTTCAACTATCTGTGAGCACATATTTTTGGACTCCTATTAGGTGGAGTGACATCCGTTGAGTAGCCCCAATTCTTCATCTATTTTTTTCATTTTTTTATTATTGTTTTATTTCCATATAAAAATGATTATACGTAAACAGAGACATTCGTTTGGTATAATAACAGAGATAAAAATACAGTACAAAACAGCAAAGCAGTTATCTAGCATTTCTTACAAAGTTTATAATACATGTTTCTTACATTACAGTTTAACACAGATAACTCACTAAGACAGTACAGTAAATCAACCAGAATAATATATGCATATACAAAATTAAGTAGGTTTGTTCTTAAGCTGAGTTTAAATCAGAGGTGTAACTTCAGAGGTAGCAGTCATAGCAGCTGTTATGGGGCCTGCAGTGTCATGGGGCCCCAGCATCCAACCTGACACACTAACGAGTGGAGGATGTGCACCATTATATACATATAATGCTGCACATTGTACGGGGTAACATATATATAATATAGGGATCTCTAAATTCTAAAGAGAACCCGTCATGCAAAATAACCCCCTAAACTAAATATATTTTCATAAACTGCCATTAGAGAGCATTGCCTCTATCCCTTCATTGTCCCTCTACATGCCTGTAAACCTAAGCAATGAGGTCCTAAAGCTGTATGCAAATGACCTGTGAAATGTCCAATGAAGCATTAGCATATTCAAGCTGTCCACTCTATTCATGAGTGGGAGGCACAGCCACACCCCCAGTGCATGACTGACAGCCTGTATAATGATGTGAGGCTGTATAATGATGTGCTTCCTGGTGCTGGTGGCCACGCCCCCTGCAGCCTGTGTGTGCATGTGTGTGTGTACAGGAGAGATACAGCAGCTCCAGGCAGCCATGTTACAGCAGAGCATGTCAGATTCATGTGTAGCTGATGTCTGTGTCTCTCACCTGTATATTAGGAGGATGCAGCATGTCAGCAGATGCAGCACAGACACTAGCCATGCTTTACTATACATTACACACAGACATGAGCAGGGGGAGGAGAGGGGAGGGGGAACAGGGGTGACATCACTGCCTCTGACCATGTGACCAGCCTCATTTACATAATAAAGAATAGATGATTTTATAATGAATAATGTATGAAATAACTAGATAAAGGCTGGGATGGGATCCTTGTGAGCTGCTCCAACAGGTAGGAGTGACAGGACTAGTGACACAGACCTGATGACAGGTGTCCTCTAATTCCATGTACTTCGCCATGTGGTCAGTAGTGATGGAAAGTCCGTCTCTTCTCAGCGAGCTGGCTCATTAGGCACCGCTCACTAAGAAGAGACGGCTCATCTGGCTCATGCACGGCTCCCTATTACATGTATGATAGGGAGCCGTATTCCAGCCACTCACCCCACTTGACACCACTTTTAACCAGATTATATTCAGTTAAAGGGGGCATGGTGAGCTGGATAGAGTCGGGGTTAAGTGAGCCATCAGCTTACTGCAGGGAGCCGACTTCGAGCCGACTCGTTTGTGAACGACATATCATTAGTGGTCAGCAGCTACTGGGATGGATCTACAGTATGTAAGAGTGTATAAATGTGTGAGTATATAAATGTATATATTTTCTATGGTGGTAGGGGGCCCCATTCGGAAGACTACTATGCGTCCCCTCTCCCTTCTAGTTACACCCCTGGTTTGTATGTAAGTTGGAACAGGGATATTTTGTAAGTGTACCTCAAGACAATTTTTTTGTCCCAGTTACAATTGGATTTTCAAAATTTTGGGTTGTCACAGGAACAAGGATTATCAATAAAGCTTCATTTCGGACACCTTTGATGACATCTACAGTTGATCATTGCAGTACAGTACATTACTGACATCCAGAAGTAGAAGTAGTCTGTAAGTCGGGTATCCTAAAGTCGGGACTGCCTGTACTCATTTGGTTGATAATATCTTGGCATTTGTAAAATTGCTTAATTTACTTGCCCCTAACACATTCTCACACTTATCTTTTGTGGATTGACATATCCAACAAAGCTGATGTCTGCTGTTCAGCTGGTATGAGCAAAGAACAAGTGTGAACATGGGGGTTAATATAACAGCTGGTAAATCCGCTAACAAGATGTACAGATAGAAGATGTGTTGTGTTTTTTTTAAATCTCCTGACGTTGTAATATGTGGCAAGTGGTGCAGAGCCCTTCTGACCACATCAGATGCTTCCCCAAAAAAACAAAACATGTTTTTAAAGTCAGCATGCGGAATAGAAAATAGATCAGAAACTGGAAGAGCCGGTGAAACCAGTTTTATACAACTGGGATTTCATATATGAAAATAACACATAAGTCATGCAAAAAGTGCTAAACAATAGCCTGAGTATTGTTCAGAGAGGCATGACATATTACAAACTGTATACTAACAATTATCAGAATTTACTACAGTAAAAAAGATGTAAAGCTAACACGATGGGGCAAATTTACTTACCTGGTCCTGTCGTGATCCCCAATCCGGACGGTCCGACGAAGATGAAGTCAGGCGCGATACACGTAGCTCATGCGTCCGATTTCCTGCATCTGTAGCTTCCCCGCTGAAGTCCGCCGGAGTTCACCTTCTTCTTCCCAGTGCTTGTAAGTGCACTGCTTGCGTCACAATTTGAATTTTAAATCCCGCGTGTAGTCCGAATTCGACAGGTTGTCCGACGGCCACGCCCCCGATTTGCGTTGCATGAAATCCGATGGTGTGCCAAAAAACTCTGTTAAATGCGGCGCAAATCGGAGATCGTCGGGCAACACGACGAAAATGCAGTCCGCGGACCCTTAGTAAATGAGCCCCGATGTGGTGAATGTCCACATCTCTACTGCAGCTGACGCTGAATAATACTGGACCCGATATATTATTCCTCTCTTTCCACTGTTTTTGGAATGTTTTGCAGAACTTTGTGCTGTTTTGTGCGGTTTACAGCATTTGCCAGTTTCCACCTAATTTAACACATGCAACTTTTAAAAAAGTAACATAAAAAAAGTGCACTACATATAACTTGGCTACTATATCACTAAGGCAAAGAAGGTGTGTATACCGTATTATTCGGACTATAAGGCGCACAAAAAATCCTTTGATTTTCTCAGAAATCAAAGGTGCGCCTTATAGTCCAGTGCGCCTTATATATGAACAGTACTTACAGACAACAGCTGCCTTGAACTGTGCACAGGTCTGCCACCTGCTGGTCATCATCCTTATAATCAGCTGCGCCTTATAATCCGGTGCATCTTATCTATGAACCTAGACGTTTTAACAGCCATTTATTGATGGTGCGCCTTATAATCAGGTGCGCCTTATAGTCCATAAAATACGGTACTCAAAAAATCTTATTAATAAAAATCTTTATTAATACAAAAAATCCAAATACCATATATCTGAAAAGACAAGTTAAAAACATTTAAAAACATTCACAAAAAAAGAAAAAATGAGCACTGACAAGTGATCCCTCAGGAAGTCACCAAGCGAGGCAAAATGCGTGGGTTGCCACTGGCCACATGTATCTGATTCCTTCCTCGTGATTTGACTAAGCATGGCAGCAATAGATTGAGTGACGGGGATGTGAGGTCTAACACTATGGATCTTTTTCACTTGATGTTTACCTTGTTGGTATTTGCCTCCTATTTAATTACTTTACGCAGAACAGATGCTATGCGCCTTTTTTAACAGAAAGTGCTACTGGTAGGTCTGTGTCTTCTGCAGTTCATACTGACAGGCTGAGAAGACGCTGACTTGTATTTGGCTCTTTTCAATCAGTAGTCTGGACAGTGCTCTATGGCTGGACTGCTGGTTGAATCTACTTCACACAGCCCTTATCTCTGAAACTTTGCTCTGAACCAGCAAGGGTTAACAATCTGATTCTCAGTGCTCCTCCCCTCTCATATGGCTCCCTGCTCTAATAAATTCCCTGAGTGTGCTATCATGATTGCTGGTTAAAGATTTTTCCTGCTAGCTTTCTTGTCTGCACTTTGCATGATATACGTCAGAACTTTTTAGATAAATGTATTTGGCTTACGTTGTTGAATATTCTTCTGTGGATTAGATTCTGTACTTTACATGCCTTCTCTGTTTTGAACCAGATTCTCAACCTCCCCTTTGTGTTATTTGTTTGTCTGCCTTGTTAGGTGTCCACATTTTAGCGCCCTTTATGATTGTCCTGTATAGTCTATATTTTACGCTGAGGCAAGGCAGGGCTTTTGGGGGGGGGGGGGGCTGGAATTTTAGGGATCACTGTCCCTGAGTATCCCTGAGTCCAGTGTCCCTATTACATTATAACTGTTAGTAATGTGCCCGCCAGTTGAAGGCAGCACATAGAAAGATTAGGGAGACATTTTTAGGGCAGCACGGTGGCTGAGTGGGTAGCACTTCTGCTTTGCAGCGCTGGGGTCCTGGGTTCGAGTCCCATCCAAGTCAACATCTGCAAAGAGTTTGCATATTCTCTCCGTGTTTGCATGGGTTTCCTCCAGGTCCTCTGGTTTCCTCCCACACTCCAAAATATACTGTCCTTTCCATACCAGGTTGGCATGGTTGTGGAGAAATCTCAAGGTTTATTCTTTATTTCTAATAAATGTTACCATATGAATATGATTTCTTTACATATATCCTAATAATGTATAGAAGGCATATATGGTAACAATAGGGTTGTGTAAAACAAAATGAAAGCTACAATTCATAAATAACATCCAGGTCAAGTTGAGGCTCAAAATGAAGAACCTTCTGGATTTATTGTAATCGATCTCCTAAAATGTTTCTTGGAGCAGTATTATGTACTCTTATGTTATCTACATCATAGTCACAAGTTAGCAGCTAAAGAGAACCTGCACCACTGATCTTCGACAAACCAAACAAACCAGACACAGTAACATTTCAATGCCTTGATGCATGTTCCACTGATGCCTCTATCCATGGGATTAGAGACAGAATTTAAAAAAAAAAAAATCTTTTACTGATGTCCTCTGCTCCAGTCATGGAGGCAGGGATCTGCAGTATACAGTAAAGCTGGGTCATCCTTCTCCCTGATGCTGATACAGATAACCCAGCCCCCTCATGAATGAGAGAGACATGTGATTCTATGAAGAGAATTCTTAAAGGCAGCATGAGGTTGATTTTTCTTCATATAGCCCGGTCTCTCTCAGCCCCCACCTTCCTGAGGGAGTGGTTAATGATATAGCAGAGCCCTGCCACACATGGCCACTGTCTGGCTGTGTGTGTGTCTCTCTCATTGGGGCTCATTTACTTAGGTCCTGCGGCCGCATTTCCACCGGGTTTTCCAACGTTTTCTGGGATTGCACCGGGGATTGCGTCGCACGCGATCGGATTGTGCAACACAATTGTGTCTCGCTTGCATTTTGTCCTACACTTTTTAATACTATGCACCTAAACTATACAATTTTTATGTATCTCTCCTTAGGGCCCAAATATATAATATACCGAGTTAAAGACACTCAAGTCGTCTAGTCTGTAATTTCACTTTCACTCATGATCTGCTGCAGTCACTGAGAGATCCTCCAACCACTTCCTGTAGATGATCGATCTTCCTCCCTGCTAAAGAGCTGCAGCCTTACACCAAGACATAGCATCACTTCCTGCAAATTGTGACATCTGCGCGCTCACATGCTGAGAAACTAGGAGTAACTGAGAAGCTAAACTATACATAACATGTGTTTTGCATGTTATAGAGCAGGAGCAGTTGAGCAGATTATAAATAGTGTTCTATCTGTAGACTACGGGGCACATTTACTATGATCTTTGTGGCACTTTTCTGTAAGTGCATTGTCTTATGACACAATTTTAAAGTTAAATCCCACGCTCAGTTCAAATCAGTCGGATTGTCCGGCGGCCCACCTCCCGACTTCTGTCCCATGAAAGCCGGCGAAATTGCGCCAAAATCCGATCGTGTGCGACACAATCCCCTTTTAAATACCTGTCACAGCCGGGCGAAACCCAAAAACGTTGGAATATCGGACGAAAGTGCGGTCTGCACTTTGGTACATTGTGGTCACATATGGGTAGATGGGTTAAATTAGTTTTGTAGTTTATTTCTTTCAGAAAAATATCATATAAAAAACATATACAGTACAGGCGGTCCCCTACTTAAGAACACCCGACGACCCCTAGTTACAGACGGACCTCTCTGCCCACTGTGACCTCTGGTGAAGCTCTCTGGATGTTACTATAGTCCCAGACTGCAATGATCAGCTGTAAGGTGTCTGTAATGAAGCTGCATTGATAATCCTTGGTCCCATTACAGCGAAAAATTTAGAAACTCCAATCGTCACAGGGGCAAAAAAAAAATTTGTCTGGATCTACAATTATAAAGTATACAGTTTCGACTTACATACAAATTCAACTTAAGAACAAACCTATGAAACCTATCTTGTATGTAACCTGGGGACTGCCTGTACAGGGCCGGTTCTAGACAGAGTGGGGCCCTGGGCAAAACTAAAAGTGAGGCACCAAAATATAACTATTTTATGACTCCTCACAGTCAGTAAGAGGCTCCCTTTAGTATGGTAAAACAAACTGTAATTTTAAAGAATTTTATAGGAGATAGATTATATTGAGATTGATGGGCAGCACAGTGGCTCAGTGGTTAGCACTACAGCCTTGCAGCGCTGGTCAACATCTTCAAAGAGTTTGTATGTTCTCTCTGTGTCTGCGTGGGTTTCCTCTGGGTCCTCCAGGTTTTCTCCCACATTCCAAAAAATTACTGGTAGGCTGATTAGAATTGTGAGGCCCATTGGGAAGAGGGACTGATATTTTCTGAAAGCAGACACTTGCCCCATTTGCAAAATTGCATCAAAGATTTTCTAGACATAGGCGCCTTCATGCAATTTTGAATCAAACTGAAACATTTTATAAAAAATATTTAAAAATTGACTTTGATGGCAAAAAATTTGTTCCAAACAGAAAATATTTCCCTTCACATCTCCTAAATGTAATAGATGGACATGTGTAGAGTTCACAAATGTCCCATATTGATACGTTCACATAAATTAAATCCACATAATATCACTAAAACTGTAATAACTAGATATCTGCTTTTCAGCTACAAATTTTAAGTCACAACCTGCAAAATATATCAATAAAACAGAATAAAAAAGTAAAGGCGCCATAAAACCTATAGAATTATAAACCTATAAAGCAGACAACCAGATGATGCATTTGGCAATTAACATTCAAAATTTCCTCTCAAATATGTAAAATCCAGAATAGTTATATAAAGAAAATATAATTTCCTAAAACAGTAAGGCTACATTCACACCGCCGTTGCCCACCCGTACAGTACCGTAGCGGGCAACGGCAGTGCACGGGGAGAGGAGGAGGGGATGAGCGCAGCTCACCCCCGCCCCCCTCCATAGGAAGTTATGGCGCACGGCGCCGTACTACGGACAAAGATAGGACATGTCCTATCTTTTTCCGGGGTACGGAGCGGTACGGTGCCGCACGTGTGCTGCACCATACCGCTCCCGTCGGGTGCTGTGCGCCCATTGCCGTGTATGGGGGACGTATATCGGTCTTATATATGTCCCCCATACATCAGTGTGAATGTAGCCTAAGACATGAGGAAATCATACAGGCCCACATGTGTATATTCACCAAAATATGCAGCAAAGGGAACTGCAGAAAATTGCACTGAGCGTCACACAGATCTATCATTGTATGTTCCCTTACACAATGGTAACACAAATACATAAATATATATCCATAAACCAAGCTAATGAGATAATAAAGTCACGGTTAGATGTGCGCCATTGTATTATCCGCACAATAACAGAACCCTCCGTGATGCATAAGAATGAGAGTGAGAACGTCATAACATGGGTGTAAATAATGGAGGATGGAGTGAAATAAAAACTTTATTCAGGAACATATGTGTGTTTTTGGTGTTACATATAACTTTATGGACATGTTCTGGTCGCGGTGTAGTCACATTAGGAGAAGAGGACCAAATGTTCATCGTATCAGTCAATTTTCCCAACAAAAAAAACTATCACAAAATAAAAGGCAATAAGAGAGAAAGTTTGTTCTTAGATAGTTCTGCATAAAGAAGGGTTAAAAACTTGAATATCAGTTGATATTATTCCTTCGCAAAATGTAGTAACATATAAAGTGAATATTTCCATTATCTGTGAGGTGCAGCAGCTCCTGTGTGCAGTGATTTCTCCCTATAGCTTAATGGCTAAGAATCTGGAGGGGGCTACACTTCAGGGGGCTGTATCTCTGGCTCTGTGACACATAGAACCTCACTTCTTTATTGCTATGAAAGAAGAGAGTCTCCTCTTTTATATGAATCTAAATTTGTGTTTCTAAGTGTCAGGAAAACGGAGATATTAACTGTTAAACTGCCATTGGGAGTGATTTTTATATATAAATGGCACCTGATATTCTCACTTTAAACCCGAATATCTCTGGATCCCTGGCACCTAGAAACAAAATTCAAGATTCATTTGAAAGAAGAGATTCTCTCCTTTCCCCTTTCAGGGGGCCCTGGGCAATTGCCCCCTTTGCCTACCCATAGCACCGGCCCTGTGCCTGTATTATGCTTTTTTGATATTTTCTTGCAATTGGCAGTGCGCATATAGGTTCATATTCACAGCCTTTATGGTCACTTTTACCGTAGAGACTAGAGATGAGCGAGCACTAAAATGCTTGGGTGCTCGTTATTCGAGACAAACTTTTCCTGATGCTGTTCGGGAATAAAATGTGTTATTTAATTGAAAAAGAATGTCTTCTGATAAGTTAGCAGATGTATGCAAACATCTGCAATCTATTCTTCACTGTTCTGCGTGTATATTATCTCCCGACAAGTTAGCAGATGTGAAGAACAGTGAAGAATAGAATAAAAACAATGAACACAGGATCATTTAAGTGAAAAACACAGTGAAGAATAGATTGCAGATGTTTGGCACATCTGCTTACTTGTCGGGATCCGTGCTGCTGCTCCCCGGTGTCTCCATGCTGCTGCTCCCCGGTGTCTCAGTGCTGCCCCAGTGTCTCCGTTCTGCCCCTGCCCGATGTCTCCGTGCTGCCCCAGTGTCTCCGTGCTGCCCCAGTGTCTCCGTTCTGCCCCTGCCCGATGTCTCCGTGCTGCCCCAGTGTCTCCGTGCTGCCCCAGTGTCTCCGTTCTGCCCCTGCCCCAGTGTCTCCGTGCTGCCCGATGTCTCCGTGCTGCCCCAGTGTCTCCGTTCTGCCCCTGCCCGATATCTCCGTGCTACCCCAGTGTCTCCGTGCTGCCCCAGTGTCTCCGTTCTGCCCCTGCCCGATGTCTCCGTGCTGCCCCAGTGTCTCCGTTCTGCCCCTGCCCGATGTCTCCCTGCTGCCCCAGTGTCTCCGTTCTGCCCCTGCCCGATGTCTCCGTGCTGCCCCAGTGTCTCCGTGCTGACCCAGTGTCTCCGTGCTGCCCCAGTATCTCCGTTCTGCCCCTGCCCGATGTCTCCGTGCTGCCCGATGTTTCCGTGCTGCCCCATTGTCTCCGTTCTGCCCCTGCCCGATGTCTCCGTGCTGCCCCAGTGTCTCCGTTCTGCCCCTGCCCGATGTCTCCGTGCTGCCCCAGTGTCTCCGTGCTGCCCCAGTGTCTCCGTGCTGCCCCAGTGTCTCCGTTCTGCCCCTGCCCGATGTCTCCTTGCTGCCCGATGTCTCCGTGCTACCCCAGTGTCTCCGTTCTGCCCCTGCCCGATGTCTCCGTGCTGCCCCAGTGTCTCCATTCTGCCCCTGCCCGATGTCTCCGTGCTGCCCCAGTGCCTCCGTTCTGCCCCTGCCCGATGTCTCCGTGCTGCCCCAGTGTCTCCGTGCTGCCCCAGTGTCTCCGTTCTGCCCCTGCCCGATGTCTCCGTGCTGCCCCAGTGTCTCCGTGCTGCCCCAGTGTCTCCGTGCTGCCCCTGCCCGATGTCTCCGTGCTGCCCGATGTCTCCGTGCTGCCCCAGTGTCTCCGTGCTGCCCCAGTGTCTCCGTTCTGCCCCTGCCCCATGTCTACGTGCTGCCCCAGTGTCTCCGTGCTGCCCCTGCCCGATGTCTCCGCGCTGCCCGATGTCTCCGTTCTGCCCCAGTGTCTCAGTGCTACCCGATGTCTCCATGCTGCCCGATGTCTCCGTGCTGCCCCAGTGTCTCCGTGCTGCCCCAGTGTCCCTGCCCCGATGTCTCCGTGCTGCTGTTCCCCCGAAGTCTCTGTGCTGCTCCCCGGTGTCTCTGTGCTGCTCCCTGGTGTTTCTCTGCTGCTCCCTGGTGTCTCTGTGCTGCTCACATACTATTTTGTTCCGCGCGTATCTCCCGACAAGTAAGCAGATGTGCCGAACATCTGTAATCTATTCTTCACTGAGTTTTTCATTGTGTTTTTCACTTAAATGATCCTGTGTTCACTGTGTTCACTGTTTTTATTCTATTCTTCACTGTTCTTCACTGTGTTTTTTTAATTAAATGCTCGATCTCGAGCAGGGGAAATACTCCGAGCAACGAGCCGTTTCGAGTACCTTAATACTCGAACGAGCATCAGGCTCGGACGAGTATACTCGCTCATCTCTAGTAGAGACATTAAATGGCAAAAAAAACTATTGAATTACATGAACACTACTGCATATAAACACAAATCACCTGAATTTGTGGCTGGCCACAGATGCCGTCTTTCTAGAACAGGAATCCCAATGGTGTATTTTTGGTAAGTAGCGTATGATCCATTGCAGCGCTGGGGTGACTTACACCCATATTTACAAAAAATATTGCATTAGGCTGAATAGGCCGCAATGTGTCTGAGAGCAGACAGAGTCTCCTAGCATAATACTGCTTTGTGTCTCATAATAAGGAGAATATTTTCATGCATCAAATCTAGAAAACAACTGTTCTGACTTGTACAGGTCTTTTTTTAGCCATGCACTTGCAAAGCTTGAGTCAGTCTAGACTGGCCACATGGGACAGCAACAGTGACTTGTTGTATATGAGACAGACCTAACATGAATAGAGGCAGAAAGAGCTTGCTGTGTCTGAGTTATACACTTGTTCAATGAGAACAAGAGTCATTCTTATTATTTACTCCGAAAGCTCCGACACATACTGCTGCACTGTACAATCACCTAGCCAAGACCGAGGCCACAGATTCTTCGGAGAACCTCCTCATAGCACTGCAGCTCTCCGAGACATGCTGAGACGGCTGTGCATCTTGGCTCACTAAAAGAAAAACTACCATTTGATTTGATGCATTATGAACCAAACATACCTTGAGAATGCTGTAGCTATACTGATGCAGAAACATATCTTGTTTAATCCCTGAGGTGAGTAGTTCTACTCACAGTTATAAAATTCAGGACCTTGTGAAAGCTGGATCCATATGAAACACGTTTAAACACAAGTTTTCTGAACAGCCAAGACGTGACTAATTAACCTGAATTTGATCACTAATATACAGCAGCTGGGTGTCGGTGCAGCAATTGATTATTTTGCCTGGCAGGGAGAACAGTGATTGCATCATCAAGCCCAGGCACCACTCAGCTCAGGGATTATAGGATACCTACCATTTGATTTGAGGCATTATGAAGCAAACATACCTTGAGAATGCTGTAGCTACACTGATGTGGGATCATATCTTGGTTAATCCCTGTGCTGAGTGGTTTTGTTGATAATACAGATATAATATTATGATAATGATGCTTGTCTAGCACACTGCAGGAGAGGATGGCTGTGCCTGGAGGCAGAATAATCAATTGCTGCTCCATCCCCCAGCTGCTGTGTATGAGTGATCCATCTCAGGTTGATTAGTGCTTGACTAACCTTCATTTGTAAATTCAATCTCTTGCAATGTGTTATCCAGCCTGTCCCAGCTTCCCCAAGGTCCTGAATGGTATAATTGTTTTATCAGCAAAACCACTCAGCACAGGGATCAACCAAGATATGGTGCTGCATCAGTGTAGCTACACAAGGTATGTTTACTTCATAATGTATCAAATCAAATGGTAGGTTTCCTTTAAACAAGAAATGTTTCTGCATCGGTGTAGCTACAGAATGGGAGGTTTCCTATAAAGGGAGCCTGTCATATTAGGGATTTAGTCCTATTTGTCTCCAATAGGAAGAGCTGAGAAGATTGATATATGTTTTTGTAGAAAAACAATTCCCTGTAACTTGCTGTTTATTTTTTTTCCAGATAATTCTCAGGTTAGGAGTCCATTGGGAAGTCTTATCTATAATTGCTAAATATCTCTGTGTGTACACTCAAATCTGAGAGGCTTTCAGTTATTTTGTAGGACTGCCCACTGGAAACCAAGTAAGTGAAGAGTAGAGATTTAAATGAATAAATAAAAAGTTCTGATTTACCTTATTTCTATTTAAAACATATACCCAAAGGGAACCTGTCATCAGGAATTTTAGCTGGTGACGGGTTCCAATATCCTATGCTATGCTAATTTTAAAAATGCCTTCACATTACCTGCTCTCTGCCAGCAGCATGTGGTGAGTCCTGGGGGCAGAAGGGAGCAGCTGCAGCCTGAACCCTGTCTCCTCTCCTCCATACTCATTCAGCTGACAGGGGAGGGAGGGGGATACTGGGGAGTACAGGAAGAATTCATGAGGAGACTGAGACACAGGCACACACAGGCTGAAGCTGCCCCCCCCCCCCCCAGGACTCACCACATGCTCCTGGCAGGGAGCAGGTAATATGTATCAAACAATTGTAAAATGCTGAAATGATTCAGAATGCTGAATAGAGCATTTTTAAAGTCATCATAGCATGGGCTATTGGAACCTATCACCAGCTAAAAATCACATACAGTTACGTGTGAGTGGCACGTAGAGGCACATAGTTTATGCAATTTAAGAATGAAATCTAATATTTTTAACCTAATTTATTAATAGATCAGTGATGGCCAACCTATGACACACGTGTCAGTGCTGACACGCGTAGCCATTTTCAGTGACACGCGGCCGCCGGAGAGTTAAGTTTCATCCTCGGCTCCTACACGGCCAGGTGCAGTAGCCGGGAGGCTGAGAGATTGTCCAGCACATTGTAATAAATAGATGATGTGGAAAATCCCCATATACAGGCAGTCCCCGGGTTACGTACAAGATAGGGTCCGGAGGTTTGTTCTTAAGTTGAATTTGTATGTAAGTCGAAACTGTATACTTTATAATTGTAGATCCAGACAAAAAATGTTTTGGCCCCAGTGACAATTGTAGTTTAAACATTTTTTGCTGTAATGGGACCAAGGATTATCAATAAAGCTTCATTGCAGACACCTTACAGCTGATTATTGCAGTCGGGGACTATACTAAAGCATTCAGAAAGCTTTACCAGAGGTCAGAGGGGTCTGTCTGTAACTATGGGTTGTCTGTAAGTCGGGTGTCCTTAAGTAGGGGACCGCCTGTACTGCCATACTGTAGTATGGCAGTACATGGTAGGATCAATCACACAACCTAGGGTTAAAGAAATTACATATTTGTTATGTAAACTATAAATATCACAAAATTATGGTTTTTTTGTCAAGGTGACACACCACCCGAGTTATGCTCGGTTTTTTGGCTAATTTTGACACACCAAGCTTGCCCATCACTGTAATAGATCATCAGTATCACTATTGTAGCAAGAACATTCTGCAGAATTGTAACTTTTTGCTATTTTGAAGTGTTCCGTAATGTTCCGTAGAGGTTATGCTAAGATGAAGGGTGCAGCAGGGGACATGACCTTGGAACCTACAATGCTTCTGTATATGTGTATGTATGTTTTGGGTTTCCATGGCCTAACATTGTATGCCACATTCTTCCACCTTATTATGCTTGCTTGTATCTATGTATGATTTGTTTGTATGTAGTTTTTGGTGTCCTTTCAGAGTGGAGCTCAGACAAACCCAGGTGAAGCTGTAGCCTCCGCATTGCCTATAGGCATCATATACACATCAGTTTTCACTTAATCCCTTTCAGATAGGCCTTAAAAGACTTTGATGAGCAGGAATTTTCCTATTTATTGGTCTAAGGGTCATAACTTCCTTTTTCTGTGCAATAACTGAAATATTTTTGCTGTGTTTTTTTTGTGATAAAAAAATTAAAACATTTTTAAAAAATACAGTTAAAACCCCTTTTTTCCATTTTTCTATTTGGGGGAGTTAAAGTTACAAAAACTGGAGAAAATATATTTTTCTGTAATGTATAGTATATTTTTTTTCAGTTTTGAAATGAACTCAAAATGATTATTATAAATGAATTACCTAGTGTGTGACTGTTATTTTGATATATACTATAATATCTATAGTCTTGGGTATAGTCTTACTCAAGTGTGTATATATAATTCCAGTATACCTGAATTTTATATTTGTTCATTGAGCAGAACCACTCAGATCAGGGATTAAACAAGATCTGTTTCTGCATCAGTGTAGCTACAGCATTCTCAAGGTATGTTTGGTTCATAATGCATGAAATCAAATGGTAGATTTCCTTTAATTCCTTTAAGTGTAAATACAGTGGGAGGTAATAGTAAGATGGAGGGACGGTCACATTCTCCATCTTCCAGGTGTAATGAGATAAAGGAGGTGAGGGAGGGTAACCCCTGAAATCTACCACAGATATCAGATCACTGCATGGCACATGTGAGAAGGAATAAGCGCCTGCAGCTCTAACCTTTACTTCCAAGACTGAGGCAGTAATGCTCTTCACCAACACTACTGTAATAATATTGAAACGCTGCATCAGGTTGACCTCTGTAATCAGAAATATTTCAGCACAAAAATAGAAGAGCTTGTTATTCTTGGCAGGTTATAGCGCATCTTTTTTTTTTTCTCTTCTAACCACATCAGTCGACTGGATTGTTCACTTTTAATCAATATGGCTAGCCTCAGATGACTAACCCTTGAGGAGGAGACGGGGCTTGCTTCACATGCCTTTTCAAGCCTCAACATAGTTGTTATCTTTGGCCGTCTTGACATGTAGCTGGTCAATCATTAGTCACTAAGAATACCTTGTCAAACTCACCCAACCTGAAGACACAGTTTATTAAATAAAAAGGCAAATGTTATTTTTATCCCCTCAGATGTACAGTCATAAGAAAGTCCATCGTCTTTGAGTTCTATGTTCTATGGAAGGTCTTAAAATGAGGTAACTACAACCTCAGATGACACACAACATATTCCATTGTGTCATTGTGTATTTACCAAAAATTAAGGCAACCCTTCCCCCCGACCATGAATCATCTTTACCAGGAATGACTTTAAGGTATCATTTTCTCTCGGACATTATAAGTCTCTCACATTTTTCTGGAGCAGCTTTGGCCCATTCTTCTCTACAATGTTGCTTCGGGTCATTGAGGTGTGTAGGTATCTAATTAAAAGGTCTTTCCACAACATTTCAATTGGGTTGGGGTCTGGACTTGATCCAGTTTCTTCCAATCTTTGGCCGACATTTCGGGGATCGCGCGCAGGGATTGTGTTGCACGCGATCAGATTTCATGTGACACAAATCGGGGGGTGGGCCGGCGGACAATCCGACGGATTCGGGCAAACTGTGGGATTTAACTTTGAAATTGTGTCGCAAGCCAAGCACTTACATACAGTGGGAAGAAGATGGTGAACTCCTGCGGACCTGAGTGGGGAAGCGACACATGCAGGATATTGGGCGCACGATCGTAGTAAATCATAGTCGGATCGGACATTCCGGATCGGGGATCGCACAGGGACCAGGAAAGTAAATGTGCCCCAATATGTGCAATCTGCTCAGCTCCTTCTACTCTATAACATGCTGCCTGCATATAGGACACTATGTGCAATATGCTCAGCTCCTTCTGCTCTATAACAGGCTGTCTGCAGATGGGACACTATGTACAATATTCTCAGCTCCTGCTCTATAATTTACTACCTGCATATAAGTCACTCTATGTGCAATATCTTCAGCTTATCCTGCTTTGTAATGTGTTGCCTAAAGATAAGACACTTTGTACAATCTGCTCAGCTCCTCCTGCCCTGTAACATACTGCCTGCAGATAGGATACAATGGGGCACATTTACTTACCCAGTCCTGTCGCGATCGCTGAGTTGTGCTGTCCGGCGAGGATGAAATCCGGCGCGATTCACTAAGATCGTGCGCCCGAGATCCTGCATGTGTCGCTTCCCCGCTGAGTTCACCTTCTTCTTCCCGGTGTATGTGAGTGCATGTTTTGCCACACCATTTGAATTTTAAATCCTGCGCTTAGTCCGAATCAGTCGGGTTGTCCAACGGCCGCACCCCCGATTTGTGTCACATGAAAGTCAGCTCGATTGCGGCAAAATCCGATCACGTGTGCCAAAAATGCAGAGCAAATTGGAAAAAGTCAGGAAAACCGGCGGAAATGCGGTCTGTGGACCCTTGGTAAATGTGCCCCTATGTTTAGTCTGCTCAGACCCTCCTGCTCTGTAACATGCTGCCTGCAGATAGGACATTGGGGGTCATTTACTAAGGGCCCGATTCGCGTTTTCCCGACGTGTTACCCGAATATTTTCGATTTGCGCCGATTTCCCTGGGATTTTGGCGCACACGATCTGATTGTGGCGCATCAGCGCCAGCATGCACGCAACGGAAATCGGGGGGCGTGGCCGAACGAAAACCCGACGGATTCGGAAAAACCGCCGCATTTAAAAAAAAAATTGTGTTGCGAAAATTGCACTTACCTTCACTCAGCCCGGCTCGGTGTATTCCAGTGTGTACCTGGTGGACGTTGGAGGAACTACCTTAATAAATCCCTGCCGGACCCGAATCCAGCGCAGAGAACGCGCCTCTGGATCGCGAATGGGCCGGGTAAGTAAATCTGCCCCATTAAGTACAATCTGCTCAGCCCCTCCTGCTCTGTAACATGCTGCCTGCAGATAGGACACTATGTACAATATGCTCAGCTCCTCCAGCTCTATAACATGCTGCCTGCAGATAGGACGCCATGTACAATCTTTTCAGCTCCTCCTCCTGTAAAATGTATCCAGCCTTCATTGTTATGAGAGTTCTTTAATTCTTGATAAATACAGGTGCTAGATATTAAATATAAATATATAAAACAATGTAAAGTAGAGAGTTTACAGTATAGAGGCACATGTATAATCTAAACACAAATGTATACAGCACAAACCCGCAGATCATGGCTTGATGTTGATGTTCATTGAAAAATATAACCACTTTTTTGTGATAAAACAGTAAAACAGTTCATTTCTTTTATTTATTTGAGTTTTAAAGAAAATCTATCATGATAAACCAGACCCATTTCTGATAAATCCAGGCACTGTGGTTGTGGTAATCCTCTTATATTTGATATCCATGGCCTCCTTACTTCTAAAAATCAACTTTTAAAATAATGCTAATGAGTCTGAAGGGCTCCGCTAGCGTTACCAAAGCCCCTCATTGCTGCACTTTCACAGGTTGTTATAATGAGCAGAACATGTCTCACCCAACCCCCTTCTCTCTCCCCCCTCCTAGAAGCAAAAAGTGCAGGGGGAGGCAAGCTCTGCTCATTGTAACAGCCTGTGAAGTTACATTAAAAAAAAAAAAACCTCAAAGACCTCAGGCTCATTGGCATAATTTTAAAAGTTGGTATTAGAAGAAAGGAGGCCATAAATAACAGCTATAAGAAAATTACCACAACCACAGTGCTCTATGAGTACTTGTCCATGGTTTATCAAGATTTCCATTACGTTTTGTCGTTTCAAAACCTTTATATTCAGAAGCCAACAAAGATATATAAAGATGGTGCCTGGGTTACAGATTCTGTTTGTTTGTTCATAAGTTGAATTTGTATGTAGGTTGGAAAAAGTTTATTTTGTAAACTCCATACAAAGTACAGGCAGTCCCCGGGTTACATAAAAGATAGGGACCAGAGGTTTGTTCTTAAGTTGAATTTGTATGTAAGTCGAAACTGTATATTTTATAATTGAAGTTCTAGACAAATTTTTTTTTTTTTGCCCCAGTGACAATTGGAGTTTCAAAACTTTTGCTGTAATGGGACCAAGGATTATCAATAAAGCTTCATTACAGACACCTTACAGCTGATTATTACAGCCTGGGACTATTGTAAAACATCCAGAGAGCTTCACCAGAGGTCACAGTGGGCAGAGGGGCCTAAATTTTAGAAAATTGTTACAGAAGGACATAAAATACAGGCGGTCCCCTACTTAAGGACACCCGACTTACAAACAACCCATGGTTACAGACGGAACTATGGGTCATCTGTAAGTCGGATGTCCTTAAGTAGGGGACCGCCTGTATTTTATGTCCTTCTGTAACAATTTTCAAAAATTTAGGTTTGCAATGGGAACAAGAATTTACAATAAAGCTTCACTGCAGACTCCATACAGCTGATCATTGCTGCCTTGGGTTAAGGTTCAATAAAATACCAGGATTCAAAGAACGTCACTAGATGTCACAGAGGTCTGTCTGTAACTAGGAGTCTTCTGTGATTCGGGGGTCCTAAAGTCGAGGACCAACTTTACAGTATATATCAATTTACAGAAAGTCTTTCACCAAAATCTTTTTTTTCTTGTTCTTTCCCCTACAAACAAGAACTAAAAGTCTGAGATTGCTATAAATAAAGCCTTATGTTGCAGATGAATACAGCGGCTGGCCTGTTTATTTGACTATCTTCCCAGCGTGATTAAAATCACTATGTAAAGACTATGAGACACTGTTGACTGTTCGCATAAGCTCCCCATTGCGCGTAAGTGTGGTGTCTTACGCTTTCAGCCAGTCTCTCTGCACTGAATTACGGCGTGTTTGCACAGGTGGTGTCTGTGGATCACTATGTATGAAGTTGTCAGTGTGATTATTGAAGTTGTACTTTTAATAAAGCACTAAATAGAGACTGTAAACATAGGATACAATGCGCTGGCTGTAAACACCTAGCTGTCTGTGAAGTCATGTACACCCATAGAGTGGTAGCACACTCCATTTTGTCGGTCACCGTTTATTAGGCACAAAGTATCTTGCTCTCACGGGATTCTCAGCTAGTTATTAAATCTAAGAATGAATAACTTATTCTAGCATGGATGAAAAGCCTTTTCTTCTGCTGATACAACTATATGAGCTTAGGGAAGTCTTTGCCAAAAGTATGGACCGAGAAACTGCATTAAATAACTGAAACACTTGCAGCCATTGTGCTTTCCTAAAGACATCAGCTGTGATGCTCCGTAACTAACTACCTAAAGGTGGTCAAACTTGTGCCAAGTAACCTGCCAGCAAGTTATAAATAATCCAATATGATGGTTGCTCACAATTCTGCTCTGCTAGACAAGGTACTAGGTATTATAGGAATATTACACTACAACTGGTCCAGTAATAATAATAATTATTTATGTATATAGCGCACACAGACTACGTAACGCTGCACAGAACTTGCCAAATCAGTCCCTGTCCCCAGTGGGGCTCGCAATCTAATCAACCTACCAGTCGAACGGCTATGACGTCAGCAGCGGCCGCGTCCTAATACGTGCCTGCTGGAAGAAAATATGGCCGCGTCCATGACAGAAGAAAGAAGACAGAAGAAGAGACGCGGCTAAGAAAAAAGACGGGACACGCGACATCGGGGACATCAGGAAGCTACTACTAGGGGCAGGCTGGCTGAATACTACAGGGGGCTGGCTGGCTGTATACTACATGGGGGCTGGCTGGCTGTATACTACATGGGGGCTGGCTGTATACTACTGGGGTTAGGCTGGCTGTATACTTCTAGGGGCTGGCTAGCTGTATACTACAGGGGGCTGGTGGGTGTATACTACTAGGGGCTGGCAGGCTGTATACTACTGGGAGCTGGCTCACTGCATACTACTGGGAGCTGGCTGACTATATACTACTGGGAGCTGGCTGACTATATACTACTGGGGGCTTGCTGGCTATATACTGGGGGGGGCTGTGACCAATGCATTTCCCACCCTCAGCTTATACTCAAGTCAATAGTTTTTCCCAGTTTTTGGTGGTAAAATTAGGGGTCTCGGCTTATACTCGGGTCGGCTTATACTCGAGTATATACGGTAACTGAATTCCATGGACATCTTTCTGATATGACTACATTTATGGGAAGTTATCTTCACACAGATACATTTTTATTCATAACATAAAATTGAAGAAATGTTTGCGGAATTAAGTTAAATGTATATGCCCTGATGAGAATACCACCTATAGCCACTTTGTTACCAATTTGGAATTAGCTTGGGGTCCTTATGCATTTGGAATCTGATGTATTGAGATGTTGCCTTAATATTGTCTCATAATGTTCTTTCCTCACGTTGCCATCTATTTTGTAAAGTGTATCAGTCCCCCCACAACATGATATTGCCCCCCGTGTCTCACAGTCGGGATGTCCTCAGGATTGCAGGATTCTCCCTTTCATACCAAACGTAACAATAGTCATTATGGCCAAACTGTTCAATTTTTGTGTTGTCAGACCACAGGACATGTCTCCAAAAATTAAGGTCTTTGTTCCATGGTGCATTTGCAAACATCAATCTGCTGTTTTTTTTATATTTGTTTTGGAATAATGGCTTGTTCCTGGCAAAGTGGGCTCTCAGCCCATATGGATGCAGTACTCGTACCCCTATGGATCATAACACGTCTTTTGCTTTTGTTCTTGGGTTCATGTTCATTTTGGACCAAAGCACATTCATCTCTTGAACACAGAACCCAACCTCTTCCTGAGCGATATGAGGGCTTGATATTCCCCATCTTGTTTGTACATGGATATAATTGTCTTTACAGAACAACGCGCTTTCCTTGTACCTAATCATGAACCAGACTTGTGCATGTTCACTTCTGATTCTCTTCCTGATATCTTGGCTGATTTCTGTAGACTTGATATCACACAAGAAGCAGTGTGTTATAGATGTGCCTTCAAATATATCTACAGGAGTGTCTCTAATAAAGACTACATTAACACAGACATGTGCCTAGCGTACCATAGCACAGCAGGCACACGTCGTCGCCGGGGAGCACCCCCACCGCTCTCCATAGCAATATATGGCGCACGGCGCCGTATTCTGAGCGAAAAATAAGACATGTCCTATCTTTTTCCCGGCTACAGAGCTGTACGGTGCCGCATTGCCGGCTATGGGGAACATATATATAGATATATGTCGACTGTATATACGTCCCCCATACTTGTGAATATAGCCTAACTCAGTTGTTGCCAATACACCAGACAACATGTCAACATTATATGGACTATCCAAAGTTGTTTGAAGGCATAGTAATCTTGGTGTATGTAAACTTTGCAGAAAGTAAAAAAAAAGGTGTCCTATTTTTTTCACTGATGCGGATCACGGAAGGCAATAGAAGTGTAAGGGTCCGCAAAAGAAATGTTGATGCAAATAAGCGCTTAATCAAAGTTTTCACCTTAATCAGCTTGTGGAATTGAAAATGTATATATAATTTCAGTCCTTAGGATAAGAACTAGTTTTAAAAGGGGGAAAAGTTGACAGTTGCCTAAGGCCTTCAATAACAAGGTACATTGAAAAGCAAAATGTGCACCTTGTAATGACCCTTACGGTGACCTTCTAATGATCTTACAATGGTCAACACTTGGGCTGAACTATATTGTTCATTTTCCAATTTGCTCATTTCAACAACTACATTGTAGACATTAAATTCTGGACAAGTACTTCTTCATCTATCAACAATTATGCAATCTATTAACAAAAGTCCTTCTGTATTAAAGTCCTACAAGACCAACTAGTTATTTCAAGTTTCATTAAATATCCTAGGAAAAGGTTCAGCTGCAGATTAGTCACTGACACAAGAGGAACTAGGCTGGAAGTTCATGAGGAACAAAGGGATCAGGTCAACTTTACTCTAAATAGATCATTTAGATGTGCCGATCACTTCAGGGAGATACAGAGCAGATGGATGGCAGCCAAGCACCACTTTGGACACCCTTTCCATATGTTTTTACCCATTTTTCTGTTAGTGGGTAATGTAGTATTGCTTTTTATGATAGGTAAGTAATAGTTACAAGTAGCAGTGCTGGAACACTATTACACAATAATAATAATTCCTTTATTTATATAGTGCACACAGATTACGCAGCGCTGCACAGAGCTTGCCACATCAGTCCCTGTCCCCAATGGGGCTCACAATCTAATTAACCTACCAGTATGTTTTTGAGTGTGGGAGGAAACCGGAGGACCCGGAGGAAACCCACGCAAACACAGTGAGAACATACAAACTCTTTGCAGATCAGTCATAACCAGAATTAGACAGTTCTAATTTAAGGTAGTAATAATAATAATACTTTATTAATCGATCTCTGCATACAGCTCTATATATACAATACATACAAAAAAACCGCACTAAACATATACTACAACACCATAAAAATTTGTATAAAAGTTAGTAATCATTAATAAAAATATATTTACTTCCTTTTCCTTTCCTTAGCAGACATTGAAATCACCAGGGTAATAGATGCAGGTAGAAAAGAATATCTAAATCTATCCTACACTTTAGTTGCAAAAACCTATTACTAAAAACCCATTTTTCTGACCCTCTAATACAGGCGGTCCCCTACTTAAGTACAGCCGACTTAAAGACGACCCCTAGTTACAAAGGGACCTCTAGATGTTGGTAATTTACTGTATTTTACCCTAAGGCTACAATAAACAGCTATAATAGTTATCAAAGGTGTCTGTTATAAAGATTTATTGTTATAACAACCCAACATTTTTTAAATCCAATTGTCACAGAGACCAAAAAAATGACTCGGGTTACAATGATAAAGTATACGGTTCCGACTTACATACTAATTCAACTTAAGAATAAACCTACAGAACCTATCTTGTAGGTAACCCGGGGACTGCCTGTACATCATGGACTGGATGATACATTTGTAACTTTGGTGCCCGATGCAACACCATCTATACCATGAAAAACCACTGTCCTGTTATATACATGGGGATGTCCAGGGACTCATTCTTCACCAAACAAGAATATTATGCAGCATTTCTAGCTGTTTTTGTTATTATGCTAGCATTACTTTAGCGTGGAGATTCATGGGTTTCCTGGAGGAATTTCCTGATGCAGTCTGTCAACAGACGCCCATCTATGTGACGTAAAATCCACTCAGCGCTTTACCCTAAATAAGAGCAAGGACAGAGGTTAGCCAAAGCAAATAAAGGAGAAAGGATACTTTGTGCAGACAGGTGCGGGGTGTTTCGGATTTCATAGCTCGTTCTGAAAGGCGCACAGATGTGCCAAACTGATTCCTGACAGCAATAAAACCTGTTGTTGCGGCTGTTTGGCAGAAGTGGTTTGAGATCATCCTCCTATGTCTGCACATGTGTACGCGCCAAATCTAAAGCACCTGTCTGCAAACATATCCCAATACTTGTGAATGGCTTTGCCTAGAAGTCTATTTTGCTAACGGGAAGTCTGAAATCTTTCATAGAGATCAGTTATCACTGGTGCAGGCCGAAACATATTAATCACAGGAGTGACCCTTGCTTTGGATAGCCACAACAGCTGAGGAGAGGAAATTTGCCTAATTATGTTGCTGTTAACGTTTGCATTTACAAACCGCAATGTTAACACATTTTTTAATGACGTGTATACATAGGGGCACATTTACTAAGGGCTTTGCGCCGCACTTTAGTCGGACTGTTCACGTTCGTCTAGGCTAAAACGTCTTGCACAGGTATTTAACCCCTTAATGACCGCCCTATCGGGAATCTACATCGGTCATTAAGGGTACTTCTTCTGACGCGACGCCTTTCTATAGCATTTTGTAAATGCAAATGTTAACAGCAATGTAATTAGGCAAGTTTCCTCTCCTAAACTGGTTGTATTGTGTTTCCAAACACGATGAACACAGCCTAAATTAGAAGTCTGATTCTTTATTGATACAACTGACATATTACATATCTCTAAACATTTCCGGAAGAGAAAGAAAATTGTGGAACACCCCTAATCACACCCTGGCTACGCCCCAAATTTTTATTACTTATAATCATCTCCATAATAATAAGAATAATCTCAATGATAATAATAATTTACTATTAGTATTATTGTTATTGTGGAGATGATTATTATTAATAACAATAAATACATTTTAGCCCAGCCCGGAATATGAACCCACAAACTCCACACTCGACCTGCAATAGAGATAGAGAGACTCTATTCACTAGGCTATAGGCTTAGTGGTTATATATCATATGTGACTAAGAGCTCCATGCACTGGTATATAGAGAGGGTTCTTCTCAGAGGATATTATTGTAATTATTGAGACGATTATTATTAATTTTATTATTATTATTATTATTATTATTATTATTGAAACAACCCTGCCGATGCATAGTGTATGTAGTTGTTGTGAATAGCACTGATCACCTCACTAGTGGGAAACTTTTTAATTGCAGCTGGAACCACTGCCTGGGAGGGCAAGAGTTAATATATCTAATGTCTGTAACCAATGATATGCTGTGTTATTATTGTAAATCAAGCTGGAAGCTGATTGGAGAGTGCTGCCACCTCACAAGGGGGTTATAAAAACCCCTTGTGGGAGGGAGCACATGGTCATACTCAGTGAGTCAGTCAGAGACTCATAGTGAAGTCCTGAAGGGTCAGAGTAATCCAGAAACAGAGGAGAGTGCAGCACGGGCCAGTGTCACACTACCAGGAAGCAAAGGTGTCTCAGACCTGCTGCCTGACACCTTAGGCAAGTCAGGAGCAGGGCCGGCTCCAGGTTTGAGTGGGTTCCTGGGCGACAGAGCCCTAGTGGGCCCCTTTATGGGCCGCCCTCTGGTAGTCACACTGCCCCCCCACATACATATTCCTCCCCTCCCCCTGTATACACACTGCCCCCTCCCAGCCCTGTATACACACTGGCCCCCTCCCACCCCTGTATACACACTGCCCCCCCCTACCCCTGTATACACACTGCCACCCCTACCCCTGTATACACACTGCCCCCACCTCCTGTATACACACTGCCACCCCCTACCCCTGTATACACACTGCCACCCCCTACCCCTGTATACACACTGCCACCCCCTACCCCTGTATACACACTGCCACCCCCTACCCCTGTATACACACTGCCACCCCTCCCCCTGTATAAACACTGCCCCCCTCCTCCTGTATACACACAGCCCCTCATGTTCTCCCCCATCCCTGGCCCCTGTCATGTCTCCCCCTCACCTCACTGATGCAGCTCTCTCTTTGTGGTCACTGCTTTTCCCGGCAGGTCATGTGACCTTGACGTCATCGCCGGTCCTTCAGCCTGTGGTAAAGCAGTGACTGCAAATCTTCTCATCGCAGTCTGTGTCCGGAGGACACAGATTGTGATGAGAGAGGGAAGAAATCTCCCCGGCAGATGTCCTGCTGACCCGGGGAGATCCAGGGGCCCGAGTGGGCCCCTCCAGTACCCCGGGGCCCCGGCACTTGCCCGGGTTAGCCGGGTCCTGTCGCCGGGCCTGGTCAGGAGACTAAGCCGTAGAACAGAGGTCCACTGTCTGGACTCGGTTCCATCTTACCCAGCCCAACCCGAAGTTACTAGCAGGCTGTGGGCAACCCTTCCTGCAGACTAGCTATCTCCTACCAGCTTTCCAGCCTGCTGAACCTGCTGATTATGTTTGGCCGTTGCTGTTCAAGTTAAAATAAAGAACAGTGAGTTGATTTGCACAACGTGCCTCCGTGTGATCCCTGGATCAGGGTGCTTCATCGTCACTGGCTCCCCGTCCTCTACCTGCTGGAGACCTGCCAGGCTGTAGGCCCGTCCTCTGCTCCCAATACCAAGCACCGTGACCACAGCGTGCCCAAGGCAGCAATAGCCATCCACTGCAGTATTCTGGGCCCCGCTGTCTACAACCACCGAAGAAAGGCTAGGCCCCAGTGGGGGATGTTGTACATTCATTATGTCATGATCGTGACTAAGGACTCTACAATTTAGTCCGAAACGTGTAGATCGTGTATCAGTAGTCACACCAGATATGGCTGCACGTTTTTAATATGAAGAATAAAATGCTATGATTTTAGAAGATTTTGAGTGCTGGAATATTTCCCTATCCTTCAAAATGTGTGTGTATATGTCTTCATTAGGAGAATGGAAAAAAATGCTGCCAGACATTTATGGGGGAATTTTTTGTTCCTGGTGATAACATAGCTGGCTGACCTGAAATCATTGGTTCTGGATACCCCAAATCTTATGTGTGTGGTTTGCTCCAAAACCTTAGAAATAATGGTTAGCTATTATGATCTATTATATCTATCTGTTATCCCAACATGATAAGGTTTTTTATTGTTGCAACAGGAAGTATAAAGCAGCAACATACAGAACATTTGCATCACTGCAGCATTTAGGAAATCTGAAAAAGAGAAGAAAAACAGGATATTTATTAGAAAGTGTAATCTGTATGTATTTACCATGACATCTGCATGTTTTTTATGCTTCCCTAAATACCTCTATTTAATAAAAGTAAATGAAATAGGAAATAATCGCTGTAACGGTGATAAGATGTCAGTGTAGATAACATGCGATCAGGTTGGATCTATGTAGCTTTCTGAATTCAGTAAAAAATGTGGGTTTTTTAAAAAACCTGGTAAAGTTATTTAACATTTCGTGATTTATATTTCAGCAGAGATTATCATTAGGGTGGAGATCTACTTTTAAGGTCCATTAATAATTGATATGAATATGACGGCCTAGTCGGAGTATATTTTAATGAGGTGAAGCTTGTGTGTATTCAGACAAGTAAAAATCTTCCTGCCTCAGGACTGTATGTAAAGCATTGTGCAACTCTACAGGAGGCATGAGTCAAATCCTGCTGGAGACAATAGCCGTCACATTATAAGATAGTCTGGGTCTGAAACACTAACAAAGTGCACATTGTCCTGACCCCTGGCTTGTCTGAGTGCCAGCATCCCAGTCTACCGCAACTATGCAAGACTCTATTCACCGGGTCATTTGTGACTTAAGATGAAAATAATCTAATGCTTGGTATGTCATAAGTCATTCTCTAAACTTGCATTCATCATAAGCCCTGGATAAAGAGAAATCATAACAGCACAATATCTCATGTTTGACCAATTCCCTGTGCACAGCTGGGTGAGGGCAGGTAGCAGAGCGATAAGCCTGAAGAAACTGCAGATCATTGTAGATGTTGCCAGGAAGTGATTGTGGAATGTATCAGCATGGTTCTGGACCAAGGCGGTGCCAAAGCCAAGATCCTTCCTATGAAACAGAAATTCTGTTGGACTAGAAACTGGATTGTCTGTGAACTAAAGGTCTGTGCCTATGCACTACCACCAGCCAACATTTCCAAGAGGACTTTCACCCAAAATGTCATTTTCCCCCCAAAATTAGGGAAGCACACACAAAACTTTACAATGGGGACAAAGGAAAAAGCTGCCTCCAGACCCCTTTAAAAGTTAAAAAGCCACATACCTCATCCTTCCATCTCTAACATAGCAATATGCAACCTTCCTCTTCCTTGTACCGCACAGGTCACAGATCCATTCAATTTACAAATCAACCCTGAAACGGTATTGGTTTCTTGGTTTTTAATTTAAAGGAAACCTACCACTTGTAGTGGCAGGTTTCTGATGGAAATACCGGGCACCAGCTCAGGGTGAGCTGGTGCCGGAGCTTATTTTCGTTAGTGTTTTAAACCGCGGTATCGCGGTTTAAAACACTTTTTAAACTTTATAGCCGGCGCAGGGAGGTACACGCTCGGCGCTTACCATGCGCGCGGCTACATAGGAAGAGAATGAGAGCCGCGCGCATGGTAAGCGCCGAGCGCGTACCTCCCTGCGCCGGCTATAAAGTTTAAAAAGTGTTTTAAACCGCGATACCGCGGTTTAAAACACTAACGAAAATAAGCTCCGGCACCAGCTCACCCTGAGCTGGTGCCCGGTATTTCCATCAGAAACCTGCCACTACAAGTGGTAGGTTTCCTTTGATCCTTTTTTAATGCTTACTTACAATGCAATGTAACTTTTTCAAATAATGTAACTATATGAGGGTTTGTTTTTAGTAGGATAAGAGGTGTTTAGAAAAACAAAAAAAATATATAAATACAGGCAGTCCCCGGGGTTACGTACAAGGTAGGGTCCGGAGGTTTGTTCTTAAGTTGAATTTGTATGTAAGTCGAAACTGTATATTTTATCATTGTAGATCCAGACAAAAAAAAATTTGGCCCCAGTGACAATTGGAGTTTAAAACTTTTTGCTGTAATGGGACCAAGGATTATCAATAAAGCTTCATTACAGACACCTTACAGCTGATCATTGCAGTCTGGGACTATAGTAAAGCATCCAGAGAGCTTCACCAGAGGTCAGATGGGTCTGTCTGTAAATATGGGTTGTCTGTAAGTTGGGTGTCCTTAAGTAGAGGACCGCCTGTACTCACCTCCGCTCCTCTTCATCTTGATCCTGGTGCTGTCCGTCTTACCTCCCTCTCCCAGCATGGGAGCGTGCATAATTAGCAGCCTGGAGCGCCGGACATCTTGCCCTAGCACTCCATTCTGCTAATTATGACCTTCTTTTCTAGGTGATCCTGGCCAGACAGCACCAGGATCAAGATGAAGAGGAGTGGAGAAGAGTATTTAGAGGTTTTTTTGGCTGATTGATTTCCTTTAATGTTTTTTTTATTAGGATACATCTATCTAATTGATTAATCGTTAATAAATCTGTCCAGGGAATATAGAAAAAATACCAAAATAAAAAATTCTGTCGTGTTTTATTATGCTATAGATTTGCCAGTGCTCATTGTGTTGCAGTTATAACATAAGAAAATTATTCTCAAGGTTGATAGCTAGTTTAGTTATACTTTAGTTTTTGTGTCATGAAGAAAAAAATAGTAATTCTGTTTAGTTTTTTTTTTAGTATTACACATTGTTCATTCAGATCATTGGATTGTCTGTGTATTGCAGGTGTGGACATACACCTTCAGAAGAACAAAAGAACTATTTGCAGCCTCTCTGTATTATGGCCAGAAAATGGGTCTCCTGAATAGAGGACCTCCCTATATTAACCCCTTAAGGACGCAGGGTATTTTCGCTCATTTCTCGCTCTCCATCTTCAAAAATCCATAACTTTTTCATTTTTCTGTGTACAGAGCTGTGTGAGGGCTTATTTTGTGCGTAATAAATTTTACTTTCCCGTGATTTTATTTATTATTCCCTGCCATGTAGTGGGAAGCTGGAAAAAAATTCCAAATGTGGAAAAAAAATGTTTTAAATGCATGAGCGTCATGTTGTTGTGTGCTCAGTTTTTACAACTTTCAGTCTTTGCTCAAAATAACACCTCTACTTTATTCTTTGGTAGGTACGATCGCAGTGATACCACATTTATACAGGTTTTATTGCTTTTTAAAACATTTTCAAAAATTAAACGAATGTGTACAAAAAAGAAAAAAACATTTTTTTCTGAGATGGATAACTTTTTAATACTTTGGTGCACGGAGCTGTGTGAGGTGTCATTTTTTGCGAAATGAGCCAACGTTTTCATTGTTACCATTTTGAGGTCTGTGCGACATTTTGATCATTTTTGTTAAATTTTTTATGTTTTTATGCAAAAAGGTGTAAAAGTCACATTTCGGACATTTGGGCTCCATTTCCCGTCTTGGAGGTCACCGCCGGTTAAAACCGTTTTTATATTTTGATAGATTGGGCATTTTGGGACGGATTAAACAAGATATGCGCCTGCATCAGTGTAGCTACAGCATTCTCAAGGTACGTTTAGTTTAAAATGCATGAAATCAAGTGGTAGATTTTCTCTAACTCATAGGGGCAGATTTATCAAGCAGTCTGAAAGTCAGAATATTTCCAATTGACCATGGCAACCAATCACTGCTCCCCTTTAAAATATTCATGAGCACTGGTGAAATGAAAGCTGAGCTGTGATTGGTTGCCATGGGCAACTGGAAATATTCTGACTTTCAGACTGCTTGATAAATCTGCCCCATAATTTGGTAATAGGATATGTATAATGGGGTGGTATAAGCTGAACTCCCCCTTATATTTTCCCTCTTCTGTTGCTTCTATGTCCCTTCATAAAGTAAAGCAGCAGTCAGACATTAGCAGTCGAACATGCAAGGGTTTTCTATATCAGGCCACTACTTTGAAAAAAATATTTCATGTTGATATGAAAAAGAGCAGATGAACACATCTAAGTGAAGAAAGTTTAAATTTTGAGTACATTTGCAATAAGCGGAGCCTTTACAAGTGATCTGTATTTAGGACTATTACGGCCATGTCCTTTTAAAGAGAAAATATCTTGTTTTCTCCATGAACAGATCTCATGGGACAAAATCAGGAAATTCACAGCTGACCAGGGATATATTAGAGAACAATGAACTACAAATAATTCAGGAGACATTTGTTCCTGGTTTGGCCAAATATTGCGTAGACATAGGCCCGGTTATTCTCAAAAGAGGGGAGCTGTGAGGATCGCAGAGATTACAGTATTTTTCAGACTATAAGGCGAATGTCTAGGTTCATATATAAGGCGCACCTGATTATAAGGCGCACCTGATTGTAAGGATTAATGACCAGCAGGTGGCAGACCTGTGCACTGTTCAAGGAAGCTGTTGTCTGTAAGTACGGTTCATATATAAGGCGCACCTTTGATTTCTGAGAAAATCTAAGGATTTTTTGTGCGCCGTATAGTCTGAAAAATACGGTAGACCTTCATCAATAAGAGGAGATTTCAAAAAACATATCCATAGGACAAGTTCTACATATAAGATAGATGGGCTGCAAGAAGCAGCACCCTACAGATCAGCCTTTCTTAGCAGCTTATAACCAGAGAATGGAAAAGGAAACTGATGGTCAGACCACGTTACTGCACATGAGCTCCTACTCAACTGGAGATTGAGTTGCAATGACTCGGTTCTGCCACAACACTGAGAACGGAGGTCAATTTCCTATTCCATACTCTGCAGCACATTTCAACTTTGTAAATGGCACCCTTTAATTATAAGTACTATGCTAATAAGTGCCAGCCACAGTACCACCTCAAGTAGCAGACTTGCGTTTCACACTTGCGTTTTTCACGCGCGTTTTCTGCGCGTGCTTTTGACGTGCAGAACTTGCATTGCACTCTGACCCATTGTAATCAATGGGTCTTTTCAGACTTGCATTTTTTTTTCACACACACATGCACGTTTTTTTTTAACGCGCATTTAAATCTCAACATGCTCTACTTTTGCAAGTCACGCGTGTGAAAAACGCACCATACAAGTCTATGGAGACGCATCAAAAACACATCGCACTCTGAGACACCTGCAAGTGCAATGCAAGTGCAATGCTTTTTTCACACATCAATTGCCATAGAAAAGATAGAGCTCAGTCCTGAGTCCATTTCACGCGCATTTTCTGCGTGTGAAAAACCATCCTATTGTGTTGATATAAGAGGGGGTAGTGCCGGTCTTCACTTCTAACTCTTAGCTACATTGGACTGTTCCTTGCACCAGAGCACACCCCTGAAGACTTCATTCATACAACCCGGATGGATCCAATAATGGAATTAAATGCAAGCACCAGTAATGCAGAGAGTGCTTTAAATATGGGCAGAGAGGACGCCGCTGCGTTTTTCGATCTATGCAATAGAGGGGAAATGCTACAAATGATTAGCACGAAATCACTGGAACATAAAGTGATGTCCCTGGCGGACAAAGAAATCCGATTATTCTGGACTAACCATTCCCTACAGTCTTATAACGAGAACGAACGTGTCCCGAGAGGCTTACGCGTCTATAAGGAACCGGCCCAATACAAAGACGACCCTGCGTTTATGGATGAATGGAGACGTCTGTACCTCCGACATTCGATTGACATTATGCGACTGGTCCTGGCCCGAAATAAAAAAGAATATGAGACAGTAACTACTGAATTATGCAAAGCCAAGATTGAACTAAGATCACGCCTCTCTGAAAGCCAATTTCAGACATTCTGTAAGAAAATGGAGAAGAAACTACTACTTACCCAAATGGAAGTCAAAAATAGAAAGAGAGACAAATTCATGCGAGATAAACAGGACTTTGAGGAGGGACATATTTTCGATTGGCATTCGCAGAATGGTTCAAATAAAAGGAGATCGGGAGGCCGTAGAAGACCGACCAAGAGAAAGACCAACACGGACTTTTGGACGACAGAGTCAGACTCCAGTCCCTCAGATGAGGCAGGAGTACCTGCTAGAGACACTCCCAACACATCCAATGTGAATGCTACCGAAACCCCGGCCCCTTTAGGAGACGCATCCGGCGGGGCAGGACAAGGAAGCCGAGGGCGAAACCAGAGCACAAAACGGAAGCAGGTCTCTTGGCGATAGGAGATGCAGGCGATACCCATACAAATCGGCCTGTGGTCAACCTTACCAACGTCACTTTGGACACTGACACACTGTCTTTGTTGTCGAAGGGTTTAAATTATGCTATGTCCAGACAGTTTGACTTCACAACCTTCGAAATTGATTTATTTAAAGCATCACGTAAATTGAACCTTCGTAGATTTTTTCATGACAAAATAGAACCTGACAGAGAACGTAGACCAGGTGAAGTTCCAAGTACCATCGGTCCCTTGGGATTTAGTCCCCTTGATAGCATAGATGGGATTGAGTTGACAGACATCCAATTGCTACATGACCTACACCTGCCACAAGACACAGAGACGCCCGACAGTAACTCCTCACTTGTCCATATCGAAGATTTCAGAGGAGGGACTCGATCCACCTTTTGCCCACCCTTGCCGGCCGGTCACCCCATCGAGGTTTTTGTCTCGCGTGTCACGGAGGACGTAAAAGCCCTGATTTATGCTAACCCGGACGACAACTTGTCGTCTGGAGAAAGGAGGGCTCTTGGCGCTCTCAGGGCACGCGATGACTTAGTTATTAAACCGGCCGACAAGGGTGGGAATGTGGTAATTATGACACGGGACTATTATGTATTGGAGGCCGGACGACAATTGGGAGATAGCGACACCTATTTACCCCTAGACCATAACCCCACTAAGAAATATCAATCGCGTCTACAAACCCTATTAAGACGCAGTGTGGAAAACGGGATTCTATCTAAAAAAACGGCCGAACGCCTTTACCCAAAAAACCCCACATATCCAGTATGGTATTTTCTCCCGAAGATACATAAAACCCTCCATGACCCACCGGGCCGTCCGATCGTGGCCGGTATTGGATCAGTGACTGAACCCTTATCCCAGTATGTAGACTGGCTACTACGACCCCTTCTGCCCGACATCCCGTCTTATTTAAAAGACACGACTTCTTTTCTGATTGCGATAGGGGACTTTTCGTGGCAGGATACTTTCAGTCTTGCCTCTATAGATGTGGAAAGCCTGTACACCCGCATCCCCCAGGACCTTGGGGTAGACGCTGTCCGCCGGGTCCTGGAGGGTGCGGGTAAAGAGGCAGGCTATATCTCCTTTGTATGCGAAGCCTTAGAGTTCATTTTGTCCCATAACGCCTTTATGTTTGGCGATAGGTGGTTTGCGCAGAGAGTGGGTACGGCGATGGGCACTCCGGTCGCCTGCACTTTGGCCAACATCTTTTTGGCCGTTTTTGAGTCCCGCTTTATCTACTCTCTCTGCAACCCCTTCGCCAAGCATATCCGTTTATTTTTGCGTTACGTGGACGATGTCTTCTTGATATGGGATGGCTCGGAGGAGGACTTCTCCGGGTTCGTCCACTATTTGAATACTTCCAATGACATGAACATGAAGTTCACAGCTAATTTCGGGGGTGAGTCGCTGGATTTCTTAGATGTTCGGGTGACAGTGAAAAATGGCTATCTAGCCACAGAAGGGTACAGAAAACCCACAGCGACGAATTCGCTTTTACATTATAAAAGCTTCCACCCAGCACACACCAAATCCAGCGTCCCGTATAGCCAGTTCCTCCGCCTCAGAAGGCTAAACAGTGAGATTTTGAACTTTCACCGTCAGGCGGATGAGTTGGCTACACGATTCATTGAACGGGGATACCCAAGAGAGACTGTACAAAAGGCGTTAGAGAAGGCTGTAAAAGTTCCCCAGCGCAGTCTCTTCCCGAGTGTCAAAACTAAAAATTTAAAGAATGATAGAAGGTTTGCCTTCTCTTTCGATTTTAGCTCCAACGAAAATATCATCCGCGGAGCCATCAACAGACACTGGAACTTATTGCGCCAGGAAACAAAACTGGCAGAGCTTGTGTCCTCTAGACCTTTAGTTACATTTAGACGCTGTCCCACCTTAAAAACTGAGCTCGTCCGGAGTAGATACTCCGTCCCAAGACATAATTGGCTCAGTAAAGGAATCCCGAAAGGGAATTTCAAATGCGGACATTGTAATTTCTGTAAACTGAATATTCAAGCCAAGACCTTGCAACTAGGGGGTACCCAAATAGACGTGAAAGATTTCATCACATGCAGAACCTCCTTCGTGGTGTATGTGCTATACTGCTCATGTAATAGATTTTACATTGGTAAAACAATCAGAAGCCTCTTTATTAGAGTTAGAGAACACTTGAACTCTATATCATCAGGAAATGGTTGCCCGAGACTCATCGAACACATTAGGAAACACCATGCGGACGACCCCTCCCCCCTGCGTTTCTCCGGCATCGAAAGGGTGCAGGTGAATCCCAGAGGAGGAGATCGTCAAAAAGATCTTTTACGGCGCGAAGCCAGATGGATCCTTAAATGCAACGCAATGGGTACATTAGGATTAAACGACCGCAATGACCTCAGTGTGTTCTTGTAATTTCTTAAGCTTGTGTTTTCCGTGACAATTAACCAATAGGTTCTGTTACTGCTTTTCATGTCTCTTCGTCCTTTTTCTTACGAATGCATTATCTTATAAGCTTCCCTTCGCTTGTATTAGTATCTTTTTAATTGTCACTTCTAGTCTGGTTGCTTTTATAGCTTTGTTGTGTACCCAGACACACTAGTTCACATGTTATAATTTTGTTGTCTATTACTATGGCAACTTCCCCCGGGCCATGCATAAATTTTGCACGCCCCGAGGAAGTGACGTCAGAGGCTTGAGAAAGCGCTGTGTAGCGCGAAACGGCCTGTTGCCTTGCCGCATGTCGGCGTCCTGTACCTGCACCTGCACCAAATAAAGAAAACATTGATGTACCGTACTGGAGAGTGCCGCACCTTCTTCTCTGCAATCGAAAAACGCATTGAAATTGCATTGAAAACACGCGTGAAAAACTGAGACACTGAACAAACTCTGACTGAAAACTGATTGAACTCTGATGCAAAATGTGCGTTTTTCACTGACCAAACCCTGATCCCACCCTGATCAAACTCTGACGTGATCTGCAACGCGAGTGTGGAAGGGGCCATAGTAACCCCAAAACAGAAGCCAGTTACACCCAAATAGATAAACATATTGGGGGAGATTTATCATCAAGTTTCTGAGGTAGAACTGTTGTAGTTGCCCATTGAAACCAATGAGAACTTAGCTTTAATTTTATAAACAGCTGTGGGAAAATGAAAGCTGAGCTCTGATTGGTTACCATGGGGCAACTAGAACAGTTCTGCTCTAAGAGACTTAGGTTACATCTCCACCATTAAATCTGTAACATCTGAACCTTAGGTCTCTTAAACGGAAACGGATGCAGGAGATAGGAGGGTTGAGCTCTCCTTACCCCTCCCCATAGCAAGGCGCTGTAATACGTCTTAGATGTCTATGGGGACCGTGATCTGTCACTACGTTCATATACATGAGGCCTTAGGCCACATTCACACTGCCACATGGGGGACGTATATACGGCCGTTATACATCCCCCATAGACGGCAATGGGCGCATGGCACCCTACGGAAGCGGTATGGTGCAGCACACGTGCAGCACCGTACTGCTCTGTACCCCGTGAAAAGATAGGACATGTCCTATCTTTTCACAACAAACGGCGCCGTGCGCCATACATTCCTATGGAGAGGGCGGGGGTGAGCAGAGAGCTGTGTGAATCCAGCCTTAGGCTGCATTCACACACATGTATGGGGGACGTATATACGGCCGATATACGTCCCCCATACACTTCTATGGGCTCACGGCGCCCTACGGGAGTGGTACGGTGCCGCACACGTGCGGCACCGTACCGCTCCGTAGCCTGGGAAAAGATAGGACATGTCCTATCTTTTCCCGTATTACAGAGCCGCAGCCATATATCGCTATGGAGAGGGGCGGGGGTGAGCTGCGCTCACCTCCTCTCCCCGCGCTGCCGTGTTCCCACCGTGCTACGTTGCAGCGGGCTCACGGCAGTGTGCATGTAGCCTAAGTATGTATAAATTTACAAGTCATCTAAAAGTTTTCTTCCAGTAATTCTCTACTTTCCCTTTGGTATTACAAACTGTTAAACACTAAAACCATAAAATATTTTTCACAAATATTTCCTCATACAACCTATTAGCACCTTTTATATTGTTTCCAGTCCGTATGCCATACAACAGGCTGATGGTGGGAGCGAACATCAGCATAACAATAGCACAACCCTCCACAGGTCTTTGCACACTTCCTGTTGTTGATGTGAAGTGAATGAAAAGCACCGCAGTCAAATCTGTGCTAAAAATAACCCGTCCAACCCCAATTGTGTTGACTTGAATAACTTCAGAAAGTTTCAGTATGTAGAACGCAGAGACGTTAATGAAGTAATTGTTTAAAATTCCTTGGCTTGATGTGAACGTTGTTGGCTTCATGCACAGTTTATATTATATGTAGACATTTATGGTATGAATTGTCGTAGGGTTGTGGAATTGATATGCAGACAAGACCAAGAACCCATAGGAGGGTACTGGTGGCTTATGGACATCCAATCTTTCAAGCAGCTATACGATGTGTGTTTAGACAAGAATGAAAATGAATCATTGGGATTTTATAGTAGAGTGCAATAATAGTGAATCTCCTGGCAACCATATTATAAGGGTTCTGGAACCAAGGCCTAATGCAACAGTTAGCGCTAATGCTATATAATAATAATAATAATTCTCTTATTTATATAGCGCACACAGATTACACAGCGCTCCACAGGGCTTGCCAAATCAGTCCCTGTCCCCAATGGGGCTCACAATATAATTATAGCAAGGAGATGACGATGGAGGTGACAATGTTTCCACATTTTATAGATAATGGGGCTTATTTACTAAGCATTTTCGTCAGACTGTTCACGGTTTTCAGGATATGCGCAGCTAAGACAGATATTTAACAGTGGTTTGTTCTGGGATTTTTTTGCAAGCGATCGGATATTGGCGCAGCTGCGCTGTCTTCAATGCAACAGAAATCAGGAGGAGGGCCATCGGACGATCCGACTGATTGGGAATGAGCACGGGATTTTAGAATCAAATTGTGTCGCAAGACATTGCACTTACATGCACCAGGAAGAAGAAGGTGAACTCCAGTGAACCTGAGCGGGGAAGAGACACATGCAGGATATCGGGCGCACAATCTTAATTAAACGCGGCACAGTACATTATCGTCGGACAATACACTTGGGGCCTTCGTCTTCATTACTTTTAGAGTGACATTTTTTTTTTTAATAGAATAAATCTGCATACAGATATTTACAAATATTCACTGTAAAATAATGCCATATAATTCCTATAGAATACAATATCCAATTAATGCTTCCATATAGTTTCCATGTAATGTATTAGTCCATCATACAGTGTCTTGGAACCACCAGATAAAATGACTCTGGGCCCACTATTCATCCTCCCATATGCAATAGACCAAGTAGCCTCTAAATTAGGTTGCATCCTCTGGTGGGCCAGTCTGACACTACCATAATACAATAGCCTACATTTATTAAAAACAGTGAAGTGGAGTGTGCAGAGGGCGCCGGATTCATGATTTGTGGCACACTTTCTTCATGAATTTGGCGCTCCTTAAGCTGCTCCGACTTTTTTTTTGGTGCACTTTTAACGTAGCTCACGGTCTCACTGTGTACCGAAACGCCCCTTTCAGTGAAGAAATTTGTGCCACATCGGGCATAGTGCAATGTGGCGCGGACACTATATAATTACATGTGCAACTAGTTTGCACTAAAAAGCACTTCCCCCTTCCTTTGCCTTAAGTAATCTCATGGAAGCAGAGGAAGTTTCCGCACAAAGTGGAATGGGGTATTGTTACAGCCTATGATGCTACAGCATGGAAGGGCTCTGAAGGTCCAAAGGTCCTGAAATCACAGATTGAAAGCAGACAGAAGGGACGCACCCTCCATTCTCCAAGAAGCTTGATTCTAGTACCATATACAGGGGCTATAATACTCACACAGTCCAGGGGCACAGCTGGAAGGGGCACACTTTGTCAAAAGGGGGTTTCGCCTCTGGCGATAGTTCAAGGCTGATTGGCACCCAGCATGGGACTATTATAATTTCATTCTATTGGGTATATTATATAACTACCCATATGTTCTGAATGATAGAGCATTAACACATACATGGGAACACTTCATAAAGAGGTAAAACCTGCGGACAAGTTTGCTTTAATATTTATTTTTCTAGAATTCAGTCTCACGCTGTCACACCTAGATTAACAGAATTGGCAGTAATATGTTCCAACAGCTGTCTCCCTGCATTTGGCGCACGAAGAGAAACATGCGAGGACTTTTATAGGCAGAAAACTCCATGTCAGAGGGGTGTCCCAGTTCTGTGGTTATTAAAAAAAACATTGCCCAAGTTCTGTCTTACAAAGCAATGAATATAAGCAGTTTCTTCCATGCTGGGTAAGGTGTCATCTACCTGTACAGCTGTTTTTACAGATTCCTCCTAACTCCAGAAATACATGTATCTGCCGTCCAGACAAATTGCGCTGCTTTCCAGGGACCATAACTTATAGTGACTGCATAATTGAGGAGGGCGCTCGCTCGAAGAGCAGTAACCAGACCTTCACCTAGTGATTGCATAGAGATTTAGTTGCTAGAAACAATTCCCCCGTGTAGCACCCACGTAGACCTCCCCAGGGGTAAGACATTGTAGCTGTCCTCAATATGAGATCTATAAATTGAAGTGGAATGCCTGTGTCTGTTTCATTAAATCTCTGCTCAGGCAGAGTTCATTGTTTAGTCGCGTCCTGAGTAATATCTCTCTGGCAGCCATCCTACACAGCGTGGCTCCTATTTATGTGCTACTTGCCAAATGGAATGTTTGGCCAACTTTCCGCAAAGTGTTCATTTACAGCAGTGGACTTGGGATTTCATTTTCGGAGTATGTATTTCTTTTAATATGAGTGATTAATGCTCTAGGTTTACCCGTTATTCATTTTAAAGCGTATTGGATCCGCTGGGTTAATGTTCACAATTTGGTGGATGCAATATATTCTTGTGCGCGGGGTTATGTTTTGGCATCAGAGCGGTAGTATTTATGCTACTACGGGGAAGATAGAAATATAAGTAATCTTTCCATTTATTCTCATAAATTTATTGTGGTGTTAGAAATAAGAAACAACCTTAAAGAGAACCCGTCATGCAAAATAACCCCCCTAAACTAAATATATTTTCATAAACTGCCTTTAGAGAGCATTGCCTCTATCCCTTCATTATCCCTCTACATACCTGTAAACCTAAGCAATGAGGTCCTAAAGCTGTATGCAAATGACCTGTGAAATGTCCAATGAAGCATTAGCATATTCAAGCTGTCCACTCTATTCATGAGTGGGAGGCACAGCCACACCCCCAGTGCATGACTGACAGCTTGTATAATGATGTGAGGCTGTATAGTGATGTGCTTCCTGGTGCTGGTGGCCACGCCCCCTGCAGCCTGTGTGTGCATGTGTGTGTGTTTAGGAGGGATACAGCAGCTCCAGGCAGCCATGTTACAGCAGAACATGTCAGATTCATGTGTAGCTGATGTCTGTGTCTCTCACCTGTGTATTAGGAGGATGCAGCATGTCAGCAGATGCAGCACTGATACCAGCAATACTTTACTATACATTACACACAGACATGAGCAGGGGGAGGAGAGGGGAGGGGGTAACAGGGGTGATATCACTGCCTCTGACCATGTGACCAGCCTCATTTACTTGATAAAAAATATGTGATTTTACAATGAATAATGTATGAAATAACTAGATAAAGGCTGGGATGGGATCCTTGTGAGCTGCTCCAACAGGTAGTAGTGACAGTACAAGTGACACAGACCTGATGACAGGTGTCCTTTAAAGGACATTTACCATCAGATTCCTTGATGGTAGATGATTACTCCTTACCTCCTCATCCCGTCCCCCTTTGCTGTAATCTTCTTTCAGTATATTTTAGAACAGTCGCATTTAGTAGAAAAATAGGTTTTTAAAATATTCAAATGATCCTGAGGTGCTATGCAGAGCACCTATGGGCTACACTGCCAAGTAATTTATTTATGCCCCTGGCCTGATCGGCACCGGCTCTCACTCTGCAGAGCACCTCAGGCTCATATATAATATTTTAAAAACCCTTATTTTCTACTAAATGCGGCCATTCTAAGATATACTGAAAGAAGAATAGAGTTATGGGGGACTGGACCGGTTAGTTGTAATAATCTACTATCAGGGAATCTCATGTCCTATAATGATCAGGCCCTAAAGGGAACCTGTCAGGGTGATTCGGAACTATACCACCCATAGGACCTGTAGTTTAGTGTCCACATTCAGGGTCAGTTGTAGGAGGCCCCTGAGTGACAGAGCGCCATAGGGCCCCTTTGCAATGAACTCACCTGGCAATATTAAAAAATTGTGAAACAAAAACAGTCTCCTGTTCCCTAAAATATTTCCTAGTTTTTTTTCATCCCAAACAGCACCTTTATGGTTATTTTATATACAGCCCCTGTGGATTCCTGCCTCACCAGCAGCTCTGGGCCCTGGCAAGTGCCGGGTATGCCCAGTGCTGGCGCTGACCCTGTCCTGAATAGCCCTGTATGAGTTCTTAAGCATTGCAGCAATGAAGCCAGAGTAGTACACCACAGGTTTACTGCGCATGCGCCGTGGGTACAGCACAGTGAAGTCTTCTGGTGTCATTGCGCCTGTTTTTCTTTCCTTTGCTCGTTCACCATTTTCATTAATACGCAGCAGGTGTACATATACCATTTTAGTCTACAGAGAGGGGACTGGAAGGAGAACCAAGACAATTGTTCTTTGATGGAAATTTTCTGCAACTTTGGGCTTCGTGCACACAGACGTGTTATGGAGCCATGTGTTGGGACCCATTACTTTCCAAGTGCTCATGCCTGCAGCAGCACCATTCACGCGTCATACCATGCATGGGCAGAATGCTGCCACCGCAAATTATAGAGCAGGTCCTATCCCAGCCCACCTTTGCGCATCGGGCAGTCATTTTCGGTCGATATGAGGGATTCTTACTTACCAAATTCATACGGGCCACAAACAAGGGATCATTTGGGAAACCTGAAGCCCCACAGTTGCAGTGTTACTTGCTGAACATATAGGGGGCACTTATCATTGCTTCTACTGGCACTTGCCCCCCACCCCCTCACACCAGTCGAGAGTCTAGAGTGCAGGTTATAACAGAATCCAACACCAAGCCATAGCCTCTTAGTGTGACTGGTGCAACAGTGAAGGACATGATTGTGCGGTGCACAAGATTATGATAAATCTCCCTTCCCAAAGTGTAATCAGATATTATATGGAGTATTTACAAGACAAAATAAGTTTCAAACATATTGCACCTTTACTTGTCCAAAGTCTTATTTCAGGACTTTACTTGAAAGTGGTCAAGTTGTTGTTGCATGTAACCATGAGGGATCCTGCAGTGAGGCTAGACTTGGTGACTGGCTCCACAATGACATCTGCAGGCAGACCCTATAATAAAACCCTTGTGTTACTATACACATCGACAGAAGGGAAGGAACAGCAGGGGCTGCAGGTGCAGCCAGGCTCAGAAGAGGGGCCGCCAGAGTCCTTGTACTGAAGAAAAACAGCTGAAACAAAGACAAGTCCAAGAGGTCCCGGCCTGAGGGCTACAAGGGGGAGTCACTGCAGCCATTGTAATGCAATGAAGTAGAAGGTTTACATTCTAGATTCACATATGTTGTTTCATATCCTACAAACAGGACAGAAACCTACAAGTTAATCCCAATGCCTCATCACCACTTACCCCTATTCTACAACTGCTTTCTTTGACCCCATTAAACATTTGTGCATATTATGATCTAATTTCTTTTGTTGCTTTTCATGGACACACATCTTAAAACACAATGGCCCAGAACTGGATTGTTTAAGAGAACACTAATCTTCTAATATAGCAGAAATTGCATAATGTGGCAGCCAGATTCGGACTCTATGATACTCCTGTGTTACTACATTCGCACGGTTAAAGACACTTAAAGGGAACCTGGCCATTTAGGACACTAAACCGCCCACAGGTCCTTAACGATTTTTGAGCGATCATCTTAAAAATAAACTTTATAGTTATTGCCGGATTGCGAGAGGAGGCGCCAGTGCAGGATTTTTCAATATGAGTCTGTTGTGCCTCATCAGACTCACATAAAGGGAGTATAAAAGCTTTTTTTTTTTAATATACGGTATATTTCTTAACCCCTTAATGACCCTTTTTTGTTTTTTCATTTCCATTTTTCACTCCCCACCTTCAAAAATCTATAACTTTTTTTATTTTTACAAATAAAGAGCTGTGTGGTGGCTTGTTTCCTGCTCAACAAATTGCACTTCATAGTGATGGTATTGAATATTCCATGCCGTGTACTGGGAAACAAGAAAAAAATTCCAAATGCAGTGAAAATGGTAAAAAAAAAAAACACATTTGCGCCATTTTCTTGTGGGCTTGGAATTTACGGCTTTCACTGAGCGTCCCAAATCACATGTCTACTTTATTCTTTGGGTCTGTACGATAACGGGGATAACAAATTTGTATAGGTTTTATAATGTCTTCATATATTTACAAAAATTAAAACCAAACCTCCTGTACAAAAATTATTTTTTTGACTGTGCTAATAACTTTTTTATACTTCATTGTACAGAGCTGCGGGTTGTGCGAATTTTGTAACGTTTTCAATGCTATAATTTTTAGGACTGTACGATCTTTTGATCACATTTTAATTTTTTTACATTTTTTCAAAATGGCAACAAAAAAAAGGGCAATTTTTGGACTTTGGGCGCTATTTACCATTACGGGTTAAACGCAGTGAAAAACCGCTATTAAAACGAGACTTCAGAAGACTAGAAGACTCGATCAATCGCCGCTTCCCGATGACGCCACGGGGAGCGCCGCCATCTTTTTGGGTGATCGAAGGGATAACACTCCTGATTGGTGCTAGCAATATGCAGCAAAGACTTACCAACTATGGAGAGGGCTCAGTAAGGAGTTAATCTACAATCGTCAAACAGGTCAATTTGGGACCTAAACCACAGGTCCGTAAGGACCTCTAGTTGGTTTAGGGCCAAAAATTGACCCGTCAGGTCTTCTTTAACTTTGACATTCTTTTATTTAGTTTTTACTTTTAGTCTTTTTGTCTAAGTCTAAATTCCCAGCACCATTCCTTCCCTCCGTTAAAAAAGTGAAGAATTGAGGTTTACCGTATCAGTTAAAATTTACACTGATGTCAATGGGATTTTTATGGCATACGATATGCTCAGTTTTTCATGGATCCATTATTCTGATTTAGTTTTTTTTTCCTCAAACAGAGATAAAGTACTGCAGCCTCTCATTTTGTTGGTCCAAAAATACTTGGATAACGGACCCCTGCCTAAACAGAACATAACGGATGGCATAAAATTTGCATTGATGTCAATGGCATTTTTAATAATAATTTAATAATATCCTTTATTTAAATAGCGCACACAGATTTTGCAGTGATCCCGTTATCTGTGGTATGATAATGATATTTTTATTTAAAAAAAAAAAAAAACACTTCTAGACGTATTTTTTTTTTAGCCCCAATAGGGATCCTGGCAGGCGCTTCCAAGCAAATGGACTGCAGACCCTTGAATTATGGAGAAGAGAATATGGTGCCATGTATCATGATATACAAGAGAAGATATTGAAATCATTGAAGAAAAAGAAAAAAGTCAAGTTTACTTAACTCAAGGTAAACTTGGCTCCATCTGCACATTCTCCAATCATAATTACAAGTGAAAGACAAAAACTTGCCTTCGGCTTCCTGGTTGTCAGAAATATCTGATGATTTCATGGTACTAAACTTGGTTGTACATTTCTGAGCAAACACTTTATACATAACTAGAAGTTTAAGAGCGCTTACAGAAAGTTGTAGAATAATCGGCCATGATTTAAAGGGAACCTGTCATAAGAAATTAGTCTAATAAACACATTTTAGTATGTTGTCTAGCAGCTTTACACCTTCCGGATCATGTTTATTTCATGGCCTAGCATGGTCCCATCATTCACAAAATCAACTTTAACTGGCTCACGGCTGCCCGCCATGTATTCACGACGGCGGTCCGGTCCCGCTGCATGGAGAGGGCTCACGGACGATCGCTGCCGGCGATGGCGGTGCCCATGCGCCTTGCCTAGGATCGTCGCTCCCCGTGACGTCATCGGAAAGCAGCGATCCATCTCCATGTTAGCCTCGGCTCTTCTGAAGACCCGAGGCTATTTCGTTTTAACCCCTTCATTACAATGTGCTGATAGCACATTGTAATGAATGGGGAGGAAAATCCCCATATACTGCCATACTGTAGTATGGCAGTATATGAAAGGATCGATCAGACAACCTAGGGTTAAAGTACCCTAGGGAGTCTGAAAAATAGTAAAAAGAAAAAAGTAAAATTATAATAAAAAAACCCTAAAAATTCAAATCACCCCCCTTTCCCTAGAACTGACATAAATATAAATATACAGTAAAAATCATAAACACATTAGCTATTGAGGCGTCCGAAAATGCCCGATCAAAATATATTAACGGTTTTTCAATGCATTTAACCCCGTAATGGAAAATAGCTCCCAAACTCGAAAATGGCACTTTTTTGTCAATTTGAAATTTTTTTTTTTTAAACTATAAAAAGTGATCAAAAGGTTGCACAGTCCTAAAAATGATATAATTGAAAATATTATCAAATGTCGCAAAAAATGACACCACCCACAGCTCCGTACAACAAAGTATAAAAACGTTATTAGCGCCAGAAGACAGCAAAAAAAAAAAAAAAAAGTTTGTACAGGAGGTTTTAATTTTTGTAAATGTATGAAAACATTATAAAACCTATACAAATTTGGTATCCCTGTGACCGTACCGACCCAAAGAATAAAGTAGACATGTCATTTGGGGCGCTCAGTGAAAGCCGTAATGTCCAAGCCAACAAGAAAATGGCGCAAATGCGTTTTTTCACCATTTTCACTGCATTTGGAATTTTTTTCCCGCTTCCCAGTACATGGCATGGAATATTCAATACCATCACTATGAAGTGCATTTTGTTACGCATAAAACAAAAGCCGTCACACAGCTCTGTACATGTAAAACTAAAAAAAGTTATATATTTTTGAAGGTGGGGAGTGAAAAATGGAAATGAAAAAACAGGAAAGGGCCGGGTCCTTAACCAGTTAATGTGAATTAGTTGTACAAATTCAAAACATACTGTTAGGTTGTTTAGATTGTGAGCCCCATGGGGACAGGGACCAATTTGACAGCGCTATGTAATCTGTGTGCGCTATATAAAGAATTATTATTATAATTCAAGAAGGCAGAGATTTTAACATGGAAGTCAAGCTCTCCCGGTCTCAAAACGCCTCCTCCTCTGTGAGGCATCATGCACAGGACTTCTGCAGATCTGCTTAGTGAGGTCTCTGGATGTTACAGTTACAGTTTTGGGGGCTTTCTGAGGAAGAGAGAGCTTGACTTCAATGTTAAAATCTCCACCTCTGACTTTATACAACCAATTTATACTCATTTCAAAGTTTATTTTATTTATTTCAAAGTTTATTTAAAATGCCCCCATTCTGGGTCATAAAAGAAACATCATCTAGAAGGTGTTCAGCTGTTTAACAACATACAGGCAATGGTTTATTAGGTCAATTTCTGCTGACAGGTTCCCTTTAACCCCTTCGTGTCTATGCCATTTTAGACCTTGAGGACCAGGCCTGATTTTAAAATTTTGCCCTGTGTCATTATAGGAGGTTATAACTTTTTGACACTTTAACATATCCAGGGGATTTTGAGATTGTTTTACCGTCACACATTGTACTTCAAAGTAATAGAAAAATTTTGATGATATATTTTGTGTTAAGTTATGAAAAAAACTTAAATTTGGCAAAAATTTCTAAAAATTCTTCATTTTCATAGTTCAAAATGTTCTGCTTTTCAGGCAGATAGTCATAGCACCCAAGTAACTTTATAACTAACATTTCACGAATGTCTGCTTAATATCGACATAGGGTTTTATGCATCCCCTCTCTTTTCTAGGTTGTTAGGAGGTTCAGAATTTTGGGAGCAATTTTTCTCATTTTTATGAAAAACGCCAAAACCCTTATTTAGAGGCACCTGCTCAGCTTTAACTGACTTTGAGAGGCCTAAACAGCAGTAAACCCCCATAAATTATGCCATTTTAGAAAGTACACCCCTCAATGTGTAAAAAATCAACTTTAAGAAGTATGTTAACCCTTTAGATGCTTCACAGTGGTTAAAACAAAATGGAGGTCTAATTTACAAGCTGTCATTTTTTTAGACAATATATTCATTTTGGCCAAAAATTAAACCGTCACAAAGTATTAAATGACAAAAAACTCCACAAAGTTTGATACCCAATGTCTCCCGAGTATGAGGATGCCCCATATGTGGCGGTGACTGCTGTACGGCCGCACGGCCGGGCATAGAACGGAAGGAGGCGCCATTCAGAGCAGATCTGCAATGTCACATCTTACAGGCTATAAAATGTTTATTTTTTTTGTAATTTGGACATATGGGGTATTATTTTTTTGTGGATGAGATCCACTTTTCAGGTACATCATTTACAGGGGGGCTCAATAGCCAATAATCAGATTTTATTAACTCTTTCTTGGTGGTGATTAAAAAAATCATTAATTCTTGTTTATGGTTTTTAGCATTTTTTTCCTCGGACGGTCACCGTACCATAAAAATAATGTGTTATTTTTATTCTATGGGTTATCACGATTACGGCGATACCCCATTTGTATGGCTTTTTTATGGTTAACTTGTTTTGCAGAATATAGAACTCATTTTGTGAGACATTTACTTGTTTTTGTATCGCCATGTAACAATGGGCAGAACATTTATATTTTTTTGTTTACAGCGCTGGTTTAGAGCTTATTTTTTGCGGGACAAGCTGTACGTTTTCTTGGTATGATGTTGGGGTACATTTTACTTTTTGATCACTTTTTATGCACTTTTTATGCGGTCAGATGTGAAAATGTAATAATTTTTGTGAGGTTTTTTGTGTTTTTTTTTTACGGCGTTCACCGCACGGGTTCAGTGACCATTTTATTTTATTGTACGGGTTGTTACGGACATTGTGATACCCAATATGTTGTGGGTTTTTTGGTGATTTTCACTTTTTTTAGGTTTTATATGATTACTGCATGGGACGGGACTTAAGGGGACTTTTATTCTTTTTAAATAAGTTTTTTTTAGTTGCACCTTTTTTTTAAACTTTTTTTTTACTGTTTTATTTTGTCCCAGGGTGGGACATGAACAAGTGATCATTTGATCACTTGTTCATTGTAATATGCTGCAATACTAATGTATTGCAGCATATTACATAGTCAGCCTATGCAGTCTGCATAGGCTGACAGCTGCACTGTTAGATCGTGCACAGTGCACGATCCTAGCAGGCAGCAGCCATAGGCAGCCCAGGGGACCTGATCGTGCCTCTGGGTTGCCATGGCAACGATCGGCACCTCCGTGCCCTGCACAGAGGGTGCCGATCGTCGCGCCGATACACCATAGACGCCGCGGTCACTATGACCGCGGCGTCTATAGGGTTAAACAGTCGGGATCGCGATAGTCGCGATCCCGGCTGTTACTGCGGGATCCCAGCTACCGCGTACCGCTGGGATCCTGCGGCGATCGCAAGGGCTCAGCTTCTGAGCCCGGGCGATCGCCATGACGTGATTCTACGTCAAGGTGCGGGAACTACCCGCATCCTATGACGTAGAATCACGTCAGGGTGCGGGAAGGGGTTAAATCTCTCCACCTTGGATATTACTGAAGCTTTTAGACTGAAGGCCATGTGCAGCTTTGTAAACGGACTGATTTTTTTTTTTTAACATTTTGTCCAGATTGGAACCAAAGAAAAATCAATCAAAAAGAAGAAAAATACAATTTAAAGATTTTGTTCACAAAAAGACCTGCTGCGTCCAAAACCAAGAATTTTCCATGGCTTGTACGACAGCTTTCTGATGATCAAGCCAAGAAAAAGTCTAAACATTTTGGCTGAACCTACTATTTTCAGGCATCTTTACTGTTACCATGCTCCATCCTTTGTTTCTCTGGAAGAGGACACTTTCCTGCTCCCATACATGCATCTTCCCCGAGTGTGCATGTGTATGAGGTGATCAGGAGGAACTGACTTTAGTTTGCTATTGTGCAGGACAACCCCCCCCCCCCCCTTATGTGTTCAAATTGGAAAGAGGGGAACAAGCTGTTACCGAACCTTTTACTAGATTTTTCCCAATCCCATTGGGCAAGTGAAAGTGAAACCAAATTCCCAAACGTTCTTCTCCACTATGCGACATTTGGCTTGATTTCCAGAGACCAAACGCTCATATCGGTGAACCCAGAGGATTTTCCCCAATGAGAGGCATTAAAACTTCAGGTTGAAAGGTTTTTAATTTACACTTAAACACAATGTAACATTACTATTGCATTATGAAAATATTGGTCAAAAAAAAAAAAAAAAAAAGACTGATCTAAGATTTTCTGATGACACAGCAGTATCATTGCTAGAGCGGATCAGTACATAGCAGAACTGACAAAATAAAACCTAAAAGGGGGTTGGAGCATGGAAAATGACAACTGTACAGCAGACATTCATTTACATGAGGACAAGGCTTCACTGAAAAATAACACTTTTATACCTTTATATACAATATATTTGCACACGGTTACAAATGCCGACATGATTATAGAAAAAAAAAAACAAAAAAAAAAAAAACAGAACACATTTTGGCACCACTAGCGGAAAGCTAATGTCATCAAGTGGCAATTGCATTCATAAAGCAGCACATTAACCCAACCATGGCACGGTATGGTTTGTGTATCAGGCGAAGAGTCCGCTCGCCAGATAGATGCACGTTTAATGCAATAAGGCACTGCAGAGGTTAATATTGGAGACATAGGGTTGGTCAAAATGCCTGGTTTACCTCATAGGGCATCCTATGTGCATGGCCAGCTCCAATATGGCCCCTGAAAAAAATCTCAGGGGTCACAGCGACAGACTGTGCCGGCCGTTCACATTCATGGTCTGTAAAAGGACACCGTATCGTGCCTCTAGGCCCTCCCCAGGAGGCCGGGTGTCCTGGAATGGGGCGATACCTTCATAGTAAGCAATGAAGCATGCAAGAAAGACAAAAAAAATTCTTCATATGGCCACATATACATACGTGACACCGATAGGCGCAGTTCACACAGCAGATTTTGGCATCAGATTTAAAATCTCATTGAAAATTAGTTTACATTTTCCCTACCGCTTGACCCATTTTCACATAAACTCCTATTGATAAATGGAGGCCCAAAACAGCCAGTTCCGGCTTCCTAAAGCAAAATTCCACCTTCTATCTACCCATCCCCGTGTGAATGAGCCCCCTGCCCCCCAATATAAAATTGTAAGCACATGTAGGTGCAGTATGGGCCCGCAGTAGGCGCTGTATCACAGAACTATACAAGGGCCCATAACGTGCAGCGTATGCACAGACTTAAAGTGCACTTCATGTGCTCGCTTCAACCAACTTTATTAACAATGTCTCAAACCAAACGTCAATACAATAAACTGTAGAATTATCCTGCAGAACTTCACGGCCCTTCCTTTGCCAAGAAACTTTACTTACAGAAAACACTGCTATTTTTTTTTGCATTAGACAGCTCCATCACAATGTCGTAGAAAAAAAAAATGTTTCTACTTTGCAACTTGAAGTGATAAGAGACCAAGGCCATCACAGTGGAATAACAATGACTGGGAATCTGCAGGCTATTCCTGACTACTGTGCAGGCCCCATCTACTTAGCAGCCATGAAATAAAATATATACAATTTAATACGTCATGTGCATTAACTTTAACCAAAAATACATAGAAAATGAAAAAAATCTACAGGCCAGAAGAGTACAAAAATCACTTTGTAGTAAGATTATATGTAAATGAAAATGGGAAAAGGTTACTATAATATTTGTGCAATTTTTAATATAAAGATATCATCGTACTGGAGGCTTTAAACCCCAAACCACAAAGCAACAGGCCGGCACAGGGCACCTCTTAAAGAGGAGATGCAATAGTTTTGAAGCAACTTTTCTCACCCCTTTTACCTCTGTTATCTCTCTTGGAAATGTCCAAATAAACTGACAACTGGGCGTTACCTGTAAGAAGTTTATTCCTATAGAATCTATGAGAAATGTGACCATTCACACGTCATTTATTTGTGCATTTATCATTGTGACATTTATTATTCTATAGGGGCCGGAGAGTCCTCTGAAACGTTGCTACAGAATTGTTGGCTGTTCTTAAAATCCAGCTTTACTTTGTACAATATGGGACATTTTCTTAAAAAATATGACCCAGTGAAAAAAGATTGTGCTTCTTCTTACAAGGTTTCCCCAGAACATGAATTAAAGATTCAATATTTTTTGGGAGTAATCCACATTATATAGAATTATTATTTGCATTGCAGCTGGGAAGATGTATCTAGTGCAGATTACTCCCTCTCCCCCCAAAAAAATTAAAATAACAAATTGTATCTTTAATGTTCCTATTCTGGATAGATGATCTAGATCTAACTCTGCAGAATAGGTAGGAACTACAAGAGCCGATGATATACAGGCGGTCCCCAATTTAAGGACACCCGACTTACAGACAACCCATAGTTACAGACGGACCCCTCTGCCTACTGTGACCTCTGGTGAAGCTCTTTGGATGTTACTATAGGCCCAGACTGCAATGACCAGCTGTAAGGTGTCTGTAATGAAGCTTTATTGATAATCCTTGGTCCAATTACAGCAAAAAACTCCAATTGTCGCTGGGACATAAGAAAAAAATTTGTCTAGAACTTCAATTATAAAATATACAGTTTCGACTTACATGTAAATTCAACTTAAGAACAAACCTCCGGACCCTATTTTGTACGTAACCTGCCTGTATTACCTTAACATGTTTATGAACAAAATTCATAGAATTTCCTGTATTTCAATGACATTTTCCTGACAGTTCTGTACAAAATAAAGCAATTAATTATCTCGTCAGTTTCTTGGGATAATGCATATAATATACATTTAGCAACAGAATTTTTCTGCCGTTAGTAGCTCATCACCAATGACAGTATCAATGACAATGTCCTACATGGCAAAGGTGGCTGAGAGTGAGCATCTAAAACTAATATGTTCCTGTACACCATACACATACAAGCTGGGGCTCATTCATCACCAAAAAGTAAAAAAAACAACCTCAAACCATCTCACATTTGTGAAGGGGTAGGTCCATAGAAGTGTCTAATCAAATGGGGTCAAAACAAAAAGGTCATAATGAATGAAGAACACTATGGTATGCGATGGCCTGATGAAAGTTTTTATGAACTTGATGGTAGATCATCTCTTTGGGTAAATTTGATGCATGTCTGAGAGCTGGAATTCATCAAATGCCCCCTATAACTGCAATGTGAACACGAAACTAAAAGGAGGACCAGCAATTTATATATTTGTGTCAAAGGACCCCTAGTGGTCAGAATTGGAATTACACCAGCCCTACATATTACAATGTCCATTGGCCACAATTGTAATGGAGCAAAAAGTAACTTGTGCATGAAACAAGCATTATTCAACCTATGAAAAAATAGCTTTTTTTGTCAATTGTGACAAATCAATAAAATAATTTAATAAAATAAAAAAATAACGGAAAAAAAAAAAAAAAAAAAAAAAAAAGAGAAGGAAATATCGGAAGTATAAGGAAATTATGTAAGAGACTATATAAAGAACTGTATAATCCAGGGTTATTTTCCTCTCATTTCCCTCCCTTCAAGATGACCACTTATAAAACAGCAAAAAAAGGTAAATTAAATAAACATTCTCTAGTCTATAATTATATAAATTTCTTCGTGAACAATAAATAAAAAGCAAAAAGTTTAGACTTCAAAAGGTTCAGGATTTGGATAAATACCTGGAACAAGCAGGCGAGTGGCACTGTACTGTACATCACATTCTGTACACAAGTTACAAGCCTTCCTCTCCAATGGCAGAGAGTCCTGGAACAGTCCTTCAGGCTGGAAGGCGGATTACAAAATATATACATACAAAAATAAAAGAAAATACACAGGACGGCCGGGCGGGGGGGGGGGGGGGGGTCCTGACTTTACCCCACAGTCTCTAAATAGCCAGGGGTGGGTGTGACCTGGTCCTGAGTATCTCACTTAGGTGACAGATCATCCAGTGATATGAATGAAGAGCAGGAGTTGGAGCACACGGCTGGCGAGTCGGTCACGCAGCTTTCTTTAGTAGTGGAGTCAGATGAAGAGCCGATGCTGCTGCTGCTGTCAAGGTCCGAGGAAAGGCTGCAAAATTAAAAACACAAGATAAATGAGACTTCTGCACTGCAGGACTTGTTTGCCTATGTTACACAAAGTCTATAGGTTCAAAAAGTGGTTGGATTTTAAAGGTCCCCTGAACTCCAAACACCCCTTTGTATAGTTGTTTAAAAGGCTTTTCCAAATTTAAAATATATTCATAACAGAATAGAATTGCAGCTCAATATGAGATCATTTGGGGGTCCAATACCGAGCACCATTACCAACAGTTGTCCCAGCAGCTGATAAACAGAAAATGAGACAGTAAAGCAAGGGCGCCATTTTTAGTGTGGTGGTTAGACCAGGTTACTGCAGATCAACTAATTTTTAAATAGGAGCAGTGACTTGGTTTAGCCTTTACACTGAGAAGGTGCTGTCTGCTTACCGTTTTCTTGTCAATTTATCACCTGTTGAAACAGATAACCTGTAGGGGTGCGGTGTGGTGGTCCCCCCCTAATCATTTTTTGAAGACTTATCCTTAGTATGAAGCAGAAGGCAGACAGTTCCAACAGTAATCTCATGGCTCACACCAGATGCTGCTCTCACTGATGGAGTTGTCCGCTTCTAGGTCCCATTGTGTGAAATGGCCAAAAGTTTATTGATGACAGTGTTCACGCTATTTAAGGGGTTGTCCTTTTTCAGCAAATAATTGATATTGTTTGTACAATGACAAGTTACACATTTTTTCAAAATACTTCGCATATCATTTCCTCACGGTTTTCAAGATCTCGAATGCTGTAATTCTATATGAAGCTTCATTGTTCACATTGTGTGGGTAAAAACCAGTCCATGATCATGTCATGTGACACGGCTTGTTAAATCACAGAAAGTAATCAGAGCTGTGTGATATAAAGAGACGTCCACATGCGTTGCATCACATAACCAGTTTTTATCCGTAGGATGTAAACAATGAGGCTTCATATAGAAGGACAGCAAGCACAAAGCTAGAAAACTGAGGAATTGATACAAAGTATACAACATTTTATTACACAAACAATATGAATAATTTGCTAAAAGTTGACATTCCCTTTAAATAGAAAGCGATAAGGTCATAAATAGGTGAAGCCAGGAACATCTCTCAGAGCTTGAATAATTGAAATGGCATCAGTAAGAGTGTGGCCTATATCATGCCAGTCAATTCTTCAGCACTTTCAAAGAAAACAGAGAAAAAGTGAAACTTACCAACTAAAATCTGACAGATGAGTGATGTCAGGAGAAAGCATATTGGTTGTCCCCTGGAACAGTCTCTTTGGTTGACTTTCTATTTCCATTTCAACTAGTAGAAAAAAAATTAGAGAATTAAGAGTCTTTACCAGAACACAGACTCAAAGATTCCGTCTGACTCTGCGAATGGTTGGGTCAAGCTACTGACATTTACTAATGTTCCATTTTTTTTGGCAGATCCACAAAAATGCAAGACATACAGATGACACTTGGACCATTATTTTTGGCAGAAATGTGACAAAGGATTAGACACTGATGAAACACTGATCTAGGATCCATTGTTTGTGGCCTGAGAACACATGTATGTACATGTAGCCATACAGTGATGCAGACACAGTATGACTGTAGTGTAGGAGTATTATACTACCACTCAGTCTGTACTTCACAACTGGCAGCCCTGATAACTCCTTATGTATTTTTCTAGCAAGACTTGGATACACTGATGTACCACAGGCAGAGGCACAAAAGTAATATCCATCTTGCACATGTCTATGTCTATATCTATGATGAACATAAATCACAGGTACAACCATAAATTCAATTAAAAAAAAAAAATATTGAATACCTTTCCTCTTGATGGGGCCAAGGACACTTGGGCGTATACAATTAGGACTCTGACTGCGCCTGCTAGAGAGAATAAAGGTTAGAACACTTACTAAAATACCAAACAATTCTATTACATGGGTTCTCCACCCATTGCAAGTTAGGGCCTATCCTAATTTTCTGATCAGTGGGGGTCTCAATTGAGATGACCAGATCAGCCAGTCGCGCATAAGCCGGCTGCTCTATTCATCACTACGGCACAGACAAGGAAGTGCGGCGCACAGCTCTGTCATCGCCAAAGAGATGAATGGAGCAGCCAGTCGTACATGCACAGTCATCTCAAATGCAACAGGGGTACAAAGGACCTCTGTTCTTGAAAACCGTGGGGAGTCCTATCAGATACCCCACACCAATCAGCAAGTTAGGCCATATTTGAGCATTTTCAACTGGAAACCTAACCAGGGAGGGCACATCCATTATCTATAGGCTTTTGGCCTACACTTACACAACCATACATATCTGAAATGTTAAAATAAGAGTTCAACCCATCGTGTAATGTGTATAAGGTCTCTAGACATCCCCAATTGTAAATGATTAATGGGGGGGGGGGGGGTTCAGGTTCTTGTATCTGCACTTGTATGCCCCACTAAGCTTAGCAAAGAGTGTAGGTATATGGAGGAGAGAGCTGAAGGCCACCTAACATCTAAGGCAGGCTAATAGGATTATCACATCGGAGAGAGATAAGGGAACTGCAGGTGGAAATAAAAAGATTAGGACCTGGTGATGGCTTATCTCCCAAGAACAAAATGATCTGGCACATGCAACTCAATTTTACTTTAATGGGCAGACTCAATACACAACAGTTACTTGGCCAGTGCTAATCTATTGATCTAACGTGCATGAGCATCTACAACAGCATGTATAAGCATTTAATACCACTACAGGCACAGCCACACAAGCATGTATCTTCAACAGATCCTATTCTAATAAATGGGTCTGGTGAACGATACTTGCTGGGCACCGGACAGTTGCCTTGGCCTCTGTATGGCTCGGTATGCAGCCGTCTCTCCACGTCCAATGTAATAATGGGACGGAAGAGTGTACCTGCACTTTAATTCTATGTCCTTCTCAGGACTGAGGAATGACCATAGCAGTTCACATGGCAAATATTATGCTTGTATGTTAAGCTGTATCAAGTTGGTTTGGGAACCAATAATATATACCACACTTACGTGCTGAAGCGCCTTGTAGGACTGGGAATGGGGCTTGGAGGCAGGCCGTTACTGCTCACAAACATTTGCAGAGATGGAGAAAAACATTGCTGTGGATGAAAAGGAATAAACAGGTCATTTTTACCAAATATATACATATTGCATTTTGACAATTTTTTTTAAAGCATCAAATTTATAAAGAAACATAACTATACTTTTTACGATTGATGGAGGATCAATAGACTTAAAAGCTGATAACACTAACAACTCCTTATAGTAATACCCTATTATGATTCACAAAGTCACAAAGCCCCTTCATAGGTCACCAAAACTTCAATCACAAAAATAAAAGGTTGTTAAAAAAAAAATAAATAAATAATATATATATATATATATATATATATATTATACACACACACACACACACAATGAGATGCAATAAGCAAACGAAATCTATACAATACCTTCCCAATTCCTCTGGTAGGCGAAGGAGCCGGTGACACGGGTACAAAGTCAACACGCTTTGGAGAAGAAGATTTATCCAGTTTATCAAGATCATTATCACTCTGTAAGAAAGAAAGGAAATTTAGGAATGTGGGAGGAATATCCGAAACAGGATGTTGAATAAAACTTGTGCAAAAGCCAAAATTATAATTTTCATTTAAGAGCCTACATAAAACTTTCTACATCTTTGTGAATACTAAGTGTTAATGGATGGTGATGCTTTGTGGGAAAATGGCTGGGAATGTGTAACCTGAGCTTGTCCTATCCTTTCTTCTCCAGGGTGTCCAGCACTGGCCTATTCTATCACCCCCCTAGATGTGGACTCCTAGCTGTGGACCCAGTGAATATGTGTACTTGAGCTGAAGATCAAGAGAATTAGCAGTCACCTAACAGATTTATCGCTACATTAACGTGCATACAGTAGCGTAACTTGAGCGGGTGCAGAGGTTGCGGTTGCACCCGGGCCCAAGAGGTTTAGGGGGCCCTTATGGTGTCACTTTCCCATATGAGAAGACTAGTACTATACACCATACATTATAGTTGGGGGCCTAAAACAGACTTTGCACTGGGGACTATCAGCTTCTAGTTATGCCACTGCGTGCATATATCTATTCCAAAAAGGTTTTACACAAATCTTTCAACCATTGTAACCCAAAAGGTTGAAAACAACATAAGACCCCCTGAAACTCAAGCAGGAATACCCTCCGCAAAAAGCAGCTTTCAGATAAACCCATTCCAAAACATATGATAATCACAACAATGGGGACTTTTCTGGATAGATTCTTTGTAATTCAGTGTAACCTCTTGAAACAATGAATAGATTCCATAGTGAATCCTACCAGGCTGAAGCTCTCCTCCCAGGACAGGCTCATCTGCATTGCCGTCTGGATCTCTCTAAATAAAAACATAAATATAATGAGCATCAAAACGTGAAGACATTGGTTATACATTTTGTTCATATTAAAAAGAAGGAGACTACATTATTGTTATCCTGCGTGTTAATTGTTTTTATTGAACATTATGGAACATTATGGAGCCAGATAATATCTGCATTAATAATAATTAAAATATCAGCAAGGCAGAAACATTGCTCCTGATCCAGACAGCAGACAGTCTTACACCAAACACCCCGAAAAAGACAAAACCTGTAGTTAGTAAGAGAATAGTCTATGCCCTATTAGATACTGGATCACATCCATTCAGCTCATCATATGCGACCACTGAAAGAGGAAGAGCTTGTCCATAGGGAACAACCGCTTTGTACAAGTTAGTAAAGCAAGAAATTGTGTACTCACCGTTCACGGGCAGTTTCACGGTTCATCAAATCCACACCTTCCTCCTGTAAATAAAGATATATATTGTGTTATGGTAAAGTTCTAATATATATATATTGCACACACACATTATATAATTATATCAATTTACAGTAAAATGTTGGGCATTCAAATCAAACTTCATGGAAACTTCTATTTCATTAATTTTTGGTAGGGGGAAAAAAAAAAATATATATAATATATATATATATATATATATATATATATCCAACACTATCTTTAGGCCGTTAGTCTTATTATAGGATTGGGAACAGTCAAGCATACAGTTATAGTTCCTGTTGATGTTACATGCAAATTACATAGAAACATCTTTCTCCACATATCAGCTCTCACACAACAGAGCAGAGACTTGTCACATTTGAGTATAAAGTCTTGGTGCGTCACTGCATAGATAGATTTATTACCTCGAGATTAGCCAATGCCATTCAATAGAAAGTGAAGATTTTCATTGTCACAGTATCAATGATAATGAGTCTGAATGGCCTTTTTTTTTTTAGCGTTACCAAAGCTTTAGATTCACAGGCTGTTTACAAGGTGCACTTCCCCCCTCCCATTCTGTGCTGATACTTCCTGTGCTGCAGTGCAATAGCCAGAGAAGCTGCAGCATGGGGAGACTCTGGTAACACCCACAGAGCATATGGCTAATTCGTGTAAATATCAAGTTAATTTTAGAAGGAAGGAGGCCATGGATAACAAATATAAGGGGATACCACAGTCACCCTGCCTGGATCTATTAGTAAGTCTCCCTAATTTATCATGATGGGGATTTTCTTTGGTCTCTTTTACATAGTTTACTCGACTTCTTTGGGGGAGCTGTCTGTACTGCTTAAAGAGGTTGTGCAAAGTTTGCACACAGGATAAAGAATAACAATCTAATCACCGTTGCTCAAAATGCATGAGAACTGACCCCCAGTAATCCTCAGAACAGGGGTCACTTATCCGTGTCTCGATGTGTCACAACATTCATTAGCATTCAGAGTGTCAGAAAAGAGATCGAGATAAATGGGAGCAGTGCTTGTCAACAGGGAATACAACCCCTTTAAGTTGTACTAACTCAACAATCATTATACAACATTTAGCCAATCTAAGTGTAACATTCCTGTCCGAAAAGGTCACAGAACTTTTTATACTACCGTCTACCTAGATGATACTTTCCACTACCAAAAAGACGCATCTGCTAAATGTGGCACATCCACTATTGTAAATTTCACTTTAAAAAACATTCTGCAACTATTTCACACCAGAATTCCAGTTGGTCTCAAAAAATGTCCTAATTGTTTCAATTACTTTCACTGAAATCAGTTTTAAGTCTCTTATTTTCTATCAGATCTTACCCTTTTAAGCTGATACAATCTGCTGCTTGGAATACGGATGGGAGACGATGTTGGGATCTGCAAACAGAGAAGACAAAAATGATGAGAAATTCTCCATATTCTTCTGTACAAAAAAAATAAATAAATAAATAAAATGACGTAAACCCCACTTGTAAAATAAAATGGATGTGGATACAATAGCGACTAAACACAAACAATACACAACTGCATTTTTTGCAGATGTGCAGCAGACACGCCTGTCTGAATAAGCCCTTAGAGATACCCAAGTAGTCTAGATTTTTTTATGATAATTTCAAGATATTATTACAATAGCAGTACACAGTGGGGCAAGGAACCATATAGCATGTGGTCACTACATAATAGGTTGTATATTATATTGTAGCGCTGTTGGGCTTCTAATAAAACAGAGGTGGTAAGATACAGCATGTTCTTTTAGTAGTCAGGTCTGTACTATTAGTGGCCACAAAAACCTGTTGTGGTCAGAAGAAGTGCTGATAAACTATGAGTCTAGTGTATTAACAAGGAGATGATGCCTCTCCATACAGTGACTGACGGGCAGCTATATACACAGCAGTGTCAGTCACTGAGGCACAAGTCATAAAGCAGCAGAATACAGGATATAAATCTAAAAGATCTGTTTTTTAATTTATTTTTTTTTTTTTATAGGACATTCATGCAGTGTTAGCGTGACACTTTTTGCCCCCGCAGCATGTCATTCTACATTGCACGTCCACCCCGCAGCTTCCATGTTTTGTGTTGCAAGGGTAGATTAAAAAAAAAATAATAATAATAAAAGCAATTATTCCTTACTGTACCGCCATCACACAAACAGATGTGTTTCATCCTATGGGGCCTTTGCCCACATGCAAGTTTGGTCCAACAAACTCACTCTGTGCACGCATGGGATTTACCAGACCCAACCGAGATTCACTGAATTGGTAAATCCCACCTGAACAATCGTGTATGTGGGCATTGCACATAAAGGGGTTTTCCCACAAAACAAGTTATCCTGTGGATAGGGATTAACTTGCTGATCAGTGGGGGTCTCAGTGATCACATTACAAGAATGAGGGGTCTGCTGTGCCCTTATTGGAGCACTCGCCGTTCCCCGAGATGAGCGGAGCGCCCAGACATGCGCGTCCTTCTGCTCCGCTCCTCTCAGGGAGCAATGGGGGTACATGGGATCCCCCTTCTTGGGATCTGTGTGGGCTCTCACTCCCACCGATCAGCAAGTTAGGCCCAATCCTATGGATAGAGCCCAACGTGTTTCGTGGAAACCTTTAAGACACTCACAAGTGTGTGGCAGTGTGACTGCAGGAAATACAAAGCTTTTATAGTCAGATGACTAATTGAATCCAGGGTTATCTTACCAGACTATGGCGATTTACTACAGTCGTGCTGTTCCTGCGGGCTCTGGATCCATACGGCTGAAACACTTGTGTGTGATCACTGAGAAAACAAAAAACTCCATGTTTACTTATACAATCCTGGCACATTACATACGTTCTGTGCAGATGGATACAATCTATTGTTCCCTGTTATCAGGCTGCATAGAGTCTGAGTGCCCTACAATGTGATGACTGATTAGAAAGTCCAGAAATATACCTGCCCCCACGGTCACTACTTTATCTCCTCCGCCAAGCGCCACAAGGCACATTTACATCCATGTATGTGAATGATAGCAGCAGCTTAGGAGCTGCTGACCTTAGGTTTAAGCCTGCACCACCCTGACACTTAGTCTGTAACACAAGTCACACGGGCAACAAGCACTAAAAGAGACATTGTATCAACCAAAACAATAGTAGCAAGGAATTCCATCAAATTCTGGTGTCTGGGGACTGTCATGTCACGACGCATGCTGGACACCAAGTGAATGGAGGGGCAGGTCAGACGTTCGCTTCGGCTTCATTCACTATGGCAATGACAGGTGTAGCGATACTGCGCTATGTACTTAGGCGTTATTGAGATGAAGGAGCATGAGCAAGCGGCTTCTATTTTCATTAAATTGTACATGATGCCCCTTGTCCCATGATCAGAGGGGGGGGGGGGGACTAATCAGAAAGTTATGCCCTCTTCAGAGAATAAGTAATGGCCAGACCCCCCCCCCCCCCCCATTGACATCAATGTAAGTTTTAGGGACAGTTTGGAAAGTTTCCGTTGTCCATGCATTTTTTGTTTTGTTTAGTTTTTTTTTCAAATGGAGGAAAATTACTGCACCCAAAAATAACACACGGATATCTGGATCCCTGCCTAAATGGACCAAAACAGATTAAATAATTTTTTATTTTTTTTTAAAGATAAGAGGTTTAACGTGTCAATTACAAATCCCAATGTAAAATTTACTAACGTAAGGAAAGTTAGTGTGAACTTAGCCCAACACATCTATGAGAAGAATGAATGGGCTGATAGCAGGTTATTGTGATAAACGTGTAATTGACACCCAATATTCATCATTATTTGAAGAAGTGATGTCATGTAATCTGGCTGGAGACACTACAACTCCCAGCATGTCCTGATCATCATTCTGGGAGTTGTTCGCCCCCTAGCGAGCGGCTGCAGTGCTTACCCGAGCCCGTTGATATGGGGGGCGCTGTTGGACCTCCTGAGGCCTCCATCCCCCGGGATGTCCACCACGTCCAGCTCCATCTTCTCCTGAGCCATGATGTCGGCTGCTCCCGGTGTCCCGGGGGATGTGCGGATCCTTCCCGCTTTAGGCCTCAGTGACAGCGGGTAGTGCCGGGCTGTGAGCTCAGGGCTCCATGCTGGGAGTGTAGGAGACAAGTCTCTCCCCGCTGCTCCCCGGCTGCTGCAGTGTGAGAGGCCGAGGCCCCGGGACACCTCCGGCCCAGCACAATCACCAGAGCCCCTGCAAGGAGAAGGAGAAGCAGCGGCTGCAGCCTCCCGCGCATGCGCAGCTGTGCCACACTCCGGGCCGCAGGAGACTGTGAGAGACTGAGCGGAGCAGCTGCGCCTCCCACCTCTCTGTACCTGAAGCCGCGACTGGACCCTCCCCACCAGTTCTCGAATCAGAACCCACTGCTTTATCTAGATGGATTTACATTTCTATCACTTGTTTAGTTTGGAATATCTGGGTGACTCCCACACTGCACATGAGGCTAATCACTGCTTATAGTTCACAAATCCAAAGATCTGATGAAACTGGAAATTGGAAACTGAAGAATTTATTGACTTTTTAGGTTATTGATACCTGTTGCAGCTGTTTTTTGGTTACACAGATGCCCCCATGCATCAGCTTACTGCTAGATCTTCTCTCATATATTTGACCCCATTAGATGGCGCTGTCAATAGTGACATGTAGGTGGTTATACATAGAGCAGGGGGTCCTTCTGTTACCCCATTGCCCCCCATGATGCGGTCAGTAGCGGATCATAATATAGGTGGTGGCCCAAGCTTCTTAGGGGGCCATAGCCACCTAACCCACCTATCGCGTTTTATACTGAAACAGACCTTCCCCCATGAAATCCTTGTACATTTGTTCCTGCTTTCAATGAATATGTACACAAGAGCAATTTCAGGACCTTTGAAGGTCCTGTAACCACAGACTGAAAGCAGGTAGAAGGGACGCATCATCCATTCCCCAAGAGGCTGATTCTAGTACCATGTGTAGGAAGTGATTTAAGACTTGTAGGAGCTATTCTTATTCTGTAAATCTTAATCCGCCCCTGTATGCAGTCATAGATTGCTGGCTATTGTGAGAAGGGTCCTAAATTCCCAATGTTTCATGTGACGTTATTACCCTTTGATGTCTTATATTATTCGTATGTGTACCCCATGATCTGCAGAATATGATGGCTCCGTATAAAGAAAGATTCTTTATCTTGTTATTAAGCATGTCATGCATGTGCCATGTTATGGCTGCTGGATGATTATTAGTGGTCCCTTGTTGTCTATTCATAGAGTCTAATAAATAGATGAAGGAAACCAGTCATCTACATAGGCTATGACTAAGGACCATGAATGGTCCAAAACATGTCAGATCCATGTTATAGAACGTCTCTACATGTTTTTAACCTTTTTTTTTTAAATAAAGTGGATTTTATTTGTATACAATTTTTACCTGGATGCTGGACCCCAACCCGAATGGGTTTGCTTACTGGTGTCTGCACCGGCTATGTACCCTGTCGGCATTTGGAAGTGATGAGCTGAACTTTTTTTTTTTTTCTTCTTTTTCTATTCAGAGTATGGCTCGGTCAGAACCATTTTAACGGACTCATGGTCCAATAGAAGTCAGTGGGTCTGTAAAAAAAAGATAGGACAGCACTTGGATGCCTTCTGAACGTGGTCCATGAAACATTAGTGGTTGCTAGATCATCAAAAAGTTAAACACAAAGGAAATGCGGAGGGCACAGATATCAATAAAGCATGCAAAAAGCACATATAAATGAACAAGAGAAAGCCAACAATAGGCCAAGTAATCATGAAAACTACAAATTTTATAAAATGCATGCATCCATGACACAAAACACACAAAAATTATAAAAACACGTAAAAACTGTACAAAACAAGACTGTACATGACAAGGCTGGGGTGGGACCGGTAGGTCTCCACCACCCCTTTTCCCTGCCTGATATAGTATTGTACTACAGATGGTAAACATATATAAGGACTTTACATTATAGGGTTACACTGACATAGAACAGTAAGTCCTAGAATAATATGGGAACATAAGGAAATACTTATGCAACATGAATTACTCACAGGTGTCATCCATATGCATTAGTTATTTGCGGATTAGTGGCCATTTAACCCAATCATGTGACCCTTAATGGGGTTGGGATAAGATAGTGACATTATTTTCCAGCGTTCCTGTTTTTAAAAAATTTTTAATTTTTCAGAACCCGGAAAAACAAATGACACACAGCTCAGCACAGATTACTGTATACTAAAAAAACGGACCACAGGTCCATTGTTTGTGTCCCTTATATAAGCCTAACATGCAAATTTATTTGGGAGTCAATACAAATACAGTGCTGTCCACCCTTAACGACATGTGACATCTATACGTCACACATTGACTGCGGTGAGGGCGGATTCCCACGTTTTTGTCATAAGTAGTTGGGTGTTTGGCCAAAAAGCATGTGCGTTACCCAAGAATCCGCTCACCAGTGACATCCCCTCATCAGGCGTTATGAACGGACGCCTAGCGGATCATGTGACCGCAGCCGAAGGCTGTTTAGCATCTGATCATTCGTTCCAATGTGCCAGTGGCATGATGCATTCTCAGTAATGCATAATCAGTAAAATCCCCATATACTTATATGGTGCATCAATCAGACAACCCAGGGTCAAAGTACCCCAGGGGGTTTGAAAAAAAGTGTATATATATATATATATATATATATAAATAAAAAGTTAAAAATTATTTTTAAAACTAAAATTTAAATCACCCTCATAAACATGTTAGGTATTGCCACATCACAAAAACTATTATTACCGGAGTTTAACCGCGTAATGGAAAATAACGGCCAAAGTCAAAAAATTTTCGCTATTTTGCAACATATAAAAAATGTAATAAAAACTGATCAAAATGGTAGCATTGAATACATCTTCTCATCTTGCAAAAAATTACCCCCACACACAGCTCTATACATTAAAGTATGAAAAAGTTATTAGCACCAGAAGATGGCAAAATTAAGAATTTTTGTACATGAGGTTTTAATTTTTGTAAGTGTATGAAAACATTATAAAACCTATATGAATTTGTATTCCCGTGATCGTTCCAATTTAAAGAATAAAGGAGACATGTCATTTGGGGCGCACTGTGGACTCTGTAAAATCCAAGCCCACAAGAAAATGGTGCAAATGCATTTTGAATCCCCCCCCCCCTGCTTCCCAGTGCATGAAATATTAAATACTGTCACTATAAATTATAAATTTAATTAATTTACGCAGAAAACAAATGAAAAATGGCCTGGTCCTTAAGGGGTTACTTATATAATGAAGAAATTGACTCCTCGTAAACGATACAATGACCTAAATTTAAAACCTTACACAAAAAAGATAACTAACGGAGAAAGAAGGGAATTTTTTATTAAATTATTGGTTTCATTTTCAACTGTTAGTTAAACTTTGTATCACTGCAGCCAATATGCATCTGTAGGGCCACACGCTGCTCCCCAAGTGGTTTTCCCATTGTCATACAAATGGCAGACATTGGAAAACGCCTAAAAAAAAAAAAAAAAAATCCTTCAAGCTGTGCAGGTAATAGACTGGTTTACTCACACACAAACAGTTTTAGTGAATGTAAATTAGGAACAAGGAAATTCCAACCCATACTTCTGAATTATGAAGTTTCTTCAGGATATGTTGTTGGAATGTAAGCAACAACCCTGCAAGGTGTGAACTAACCCTATGGAGCCACTTAAGAAGATTTATGTCACATACAAACAGGTTGTTCTAAACACTTATAGTGATCAAAAGAGATTTTACACATAAAAATGTTTGAATGTCTCAAAATATATATATATAAAAAAAAAAAATTGTAGTGATATATACCATTATAATTTTGGTCCAATAATATGGGATCTTGGAAACAGGTCATATTCTGTACTGAGAATTCTCTGCTGTAATTATATTATGGCAGACGCCATATCACAAGTTGCGCCTATGTATGTTACTTTTTGAGTTGGAAACAAAGTAAGGGTGATGCCACACACAGCGTTTTTGGTCCATTTTATAAGCATGCGTTTTCAGTCCGTTTAAAAACGCATCCCTTTTTCCCAATGATCTTAGTAGATAAACAGGTTGTCAGAAGCCAAACGCATGGTAAACGGTCAAAAACGGATGCGTTTTTTAAACGGACTGAAAACGCATGCTTAAAACCAACCAAAAACGCCATAAGTGGGATCATCCTAAATGGACAACGGTCGTCTGTGGAGCACAATAGACCACTTTTTCTTAATGTATATATAAGTATTTGTAAAAATTAGATGTACAATGGGAATTACATGTAAGGCCCGTTCTACACTTACAGGTGGATGCAATGAACTCACATCACACTTGCAGCAAGTGCCTTCAGGATCTCCCGGCCCGAACGCTGCAAACCGGGACTGAACTGATATGCTGAGTTAAGCTGAGTTTCAGTCCCGGTCACAGTTAGACCAAATAAAGGGTTTAAAAAAAAAAAATTAAAAAATAATGGAATCCTGGGACATGGCAAACATTTTCTCCTATGACAGCGAGGGAATGGGGTTATATTGTGCAAACATTTGTGAATTTTTTTTTAAACATCAACATTTGGATTCCAAAGACAAAATCAGTCACAACACTGGTAAACTTGTCACATATGACAATTTGCAAAGTTTTTTTTTTCGCCCTGACTTGCGCCATATTTATCAAGCAAATCCAGAGGTTTAAGTCTGATTTAGGACATGTGACAATTCAAAAAATTGAACATTTTGTTGTGAATTCACTCATGGGAAATAGTTTGAGACAGGTTGAACAAAAAATGTGCAACTTTACAAAAACTAAAATCAAATAAATGTCCTCCTATCACTGCAGACCTGAATAATAAAGTTGATGTAAAGTACTAATAACTTTTCATTGGGAGCGAGTTAAAAAAAAAAAAGTTTAATTTATTTCTCCCATAATGATAATTGACTTAAATATTTACATTTCATTAGTTTCCCTGTGATGTGAGATCTTGAGTTGTAATTTTCCCTTTTCACCAGTGTTTTGGAAACCACTTCCCTGCTGCCCTGAATAATTGATGTTAATAAATTGATGCCATTTTCTGCAGGTTGTGATGGGGAATCTGTGTGTCTGGAAATTCTTGTCCATATAAAAGGCTAACTGTGTAACTAGACATTTACCTGATGAACACACAAAAGTCTCAGTCTCTTTCAGGGACAATGGTGTTGATAGCCCCCTAGTATGAATCCCATTAGCTCTTCTACTCAGCAGTGAACACTCTTAACATCTTAATGGGTCTGCAGGGACACACCTAAGTGTACAGTGACTGCAGCCCATACATCTCCAGGACAATAGCACTGATTGCCTTCTAGATGCAAATGATGTATTCAATGCCAGATGCTCACCAGTATTTAACATCCTCAGGAAGTAGAGAGGCACCAGGATAATGTCTTTAATAGTATAATCTTATTAACTATATCTGCATAAGTAAAACTCAAAGTCTTTGCTTTGCTACATTGTACAGTTATTAGAATCACTGCTAGTCCTTGATACAATGGGGTAAACGTATTATTATTGATGTATTCTTCCATGCCAGAGTAAGATGTGCCTAATGTATGAAGAGGTGCTCTTAATAGCAAATGTATCTTGTGGTCTCAGAACCTTTTTCTTTCTAGATGTGAATTATATGTTCCGATTTCTGGATGTATGTTCAATTAAATCTTATAGGAGACTTATTGAACCCTTGGTCACCACATAGTCTTCAGGAATAGTTGGCGCAAAAAACAGCCATGAACCATAATTTGTGACACTTGGTGTACATTTTGCATTGCAGAAATACTACGGATTTGCTGAATTTTCAATATGAGATAGTGAAATTCGCTCTTAATGCCATGTATAGATATGGTCTGCACCATGAATGGATTTCTGCAGATCAAGTTCTATTGCATGTGGATGAGATATGCTGCAATTAGAATGCACTGCAGATCTTCTACATGCTCAGAGTTCTGCAAAACATACAAAATAACTTGCACTGTTATTGTCAATTACTAAAAGTTTTACATTGTACATTTATTTTATATATCACCACTATACTGCTAGTTTGAGGAGCTGCATTATGGCCGCAGTGAAGAAATGTGTATAAAAGAAAAGTGCTTGATTTGTTGATGTACTGCCTTTAGTAACTGTACTCCAAACTGGGTATTGAGCACATTAATAAAGAATTCCATATCCAGGACAACATGTTTTGGGTGTGGACTGCTCCTTTTGTCAGGTCCAATAGAACTAAAGATGGGGGTTACACTGTAAATAAAGTACACATGTTTGGAACACAGAGTTTTCAGGACTATAAAAATTTTAGATTCACACTGAAGGCGTCAAAATTATGAATTAACACATGTAAAAAATATATACTAACAACAAAACAAAAAGGAGCGTTATCCAAGACCTAAAATGAATTCTTTAGGACAAAGTTGACCACAATAAACTGAATTTTATGCCCTAAACAGTTCATTTTAGGTCTTGGATAACACCCCTTTTCTATATTTGTTCTCACCGTCTACAGTAACTTTTTCTATTGGAAAAATGTCCCTGACATGTTACAATAAGATAGGGCAGAATTGCCATCTCTAGAAAATTGTACTCTTGTCCATTGTGCATATCGATTCTCTGCGCTGTGCATATCCTCATCCTTTGATCGTAATAAATTTAGGAAGTCAAACTAGTAAACGTAACAACGGCAACGCATGATAAAATCTATACAAACCGTTTGTACACCATACAGACATTTATTCCAAGAATAAGACAAATATAGGAATTTATGTAAATCTTAGCTATACAAAATAGATTACTAACCCAACATAAACAACAAGGCGTATGTCAAGGATAGTCAAGTTTGTTTTTTTAATTAAAAAAATACTCAGCATACTATAGCAAAACATTTTCACTTCACGGTGGGTGAAAAAAAAAAAAAAAAAACCACACTAAGAGACCGATTCAGACGGCAAACACAATCCACACTACATATGTGGATGTCTGCCCTGACAGTAGGCGCGTTTACAGTGATTTTAACTTTAAAAGATTTATTTTATTACTGTTTTTTTTTGTTCCTGGATCTTCAAAAGGGGTAAAGGGGTCATTGGCAGAGAATTAGTGTATAACTGTGTACTTTGCATGGTGTTGCTAGTATGTCCTCTATACTCCTACACCAATAACAAAGTGCATTGTGCAAATGTTGGACAGTGACCCGACCTGGGAAAAAAAAAAAAAAAAAAAAACCACACACAGGAAGGGAGAACGATACAAAGGACGTGCTGGGTGGCGTATGACAAGGGTTCTGGCTTTGATGCTCAAGGTGCTGTTTCATGCGCCACCCCCTCAGGATCCGTAGTAAACACAAAACACAGTCTGAGGTTTGCCCTTTAAAAGGTTAATAATACAGATCTACAGATTATAAGCGGTTTTTTACATATGGCACTTCTCTTTTGGGTTTTGTGGTCCAATCGATTCACAGACAGACTTAATCGATGTGCAAATATTATATGCCCAATACCTCGTACATGTTCTCATTGTACATGGAGCCCAGGATAGCCTTCACCGACTTATGAAAAGAGGGAGCTGTGAATGTCTAACTTGCAACAAAAAAAATATATATATACTTGCCGAACACAGTTAAATTGGTGACCCGTCATCATACAATAGGGCAGTGAAGGCGAACCTCTTAGAGATCGAGTGCCCAAAATGAGACCCAAAGGCCACTAGCTTTTCCCAAAGTGCCAAATGGGTCACTTTAAAAGTGCAGGAAGATGCCATGTCTGGCAAACTCTGTGTCTGGGAGACAGCCCATGTGCCCACAGAGATACCGCCGAGTGCAGGTTCGCCACCACTGCTAGGTTATGTACTATACTAAAGGGGTTGTCCAGGTTTAAAAGTTATTAGTCTGTGCCCTCTATTTACAGAGGCAGGCGCTTCCATCTGACTACCTTCGATCGCTGCACTCAATGCTGTATACGGCAGTGGACAGGCACCGGCACGGGATAGTGCCGGAGAAGGTAAGCATAAGTTTTTGGTTTTAAAGCGCCCTTGGCCAGATAAATATAATATATATATATTTTTTTTAAACCCCTTTAAAGGCAGAACTCCTTACAGAAGAGATCAAGCTCTATCCTGCACGATCTGATGTTGAAGGATATAATGCAGCCATTATGTGGCTACTGGGTACATATAAGGAAGTATGTACAAGTTCTGCAACAAAAGCTCAATTATTCATTTTAATAGCACTGACGAAAAACAAGAATAGTTTGTAAACACAGAAGACTTGGACCACATGTGAACGCGGCCTTATGCTCATTCTGAGCTAGACGGTTCATGAATAGAACAGAGATTAGGTAAAAAGTTACCGACACCCCTTTACTGACAGGAGCTCTCTCCATCAGGTAACATCTATTCCTCCCAATGGCACTTCCCAAACACATGCATGCTTAGCCAAGCATGCAAGTCTTTTCAAAATGGAGAAGAAATGATGGATATCCGCACACAATACACAGCTATACGCGATTTCTTTGTGACTTATTTGGCGCTTATGAAAATTCTTTTCCTGCCTGGTTTGTAGGGGTTTATATTAGGTTGCGGATTTGCCGAACACAGAAATTCTGCGTGGATAATCTGCAGCTGATACACTATGTGGGCAGATTATCTAAAATACAATCGGCTCTTCACAGCCACTTTTTAGAGGGGTTTTCCCACAAAAGTTAGATAGGATCGGACCGAACCTGCTAATCAGTGTGGGTCTCAGTGCCAAGACCGCCGCAGAACGCGAAACCGAGCATTCTGCTTCATTAATCTCTATAGAGCTGATGGTAATCCTTGTTTTTGCAATTTGTGGCGGTCTCAGCACTGAGACCCACAATGATCAGCAAGTTAGGCCCTTTCCCATGGGTAGGGCCTAACTTTCGTACGTGGGAAAACCCCTTTCATTGGACATCCCATTACACAGACTGCCTGCCTGGTTTGGCCGAAGTGTAGGACCGCCAGAAGGCATAGGGCACAAAAATACATCCGTGGCGGTGGTGGGTGGGGAGGCAAATAATTGAATATGAAAAGAAATCTAACTCTGGTTGTAGAAACACAAGTCTTCTGGCTTCTCCAAATGTTACTTAATATGTGGCAATTAAAATGGCGTTTCTGTGTGGTAAATCTGTAGTGAAGTGTATGTAATTCAAGACACTGCTGAAAGATTTATTATCTGCAGCAAATAAGGGACATGTCACTTGGTTCTATCGATCAAGGTGCTGAAAAACCAAAGGTTGAGCCCATCCCTCCACTGTGGCAAATTTTCGGTTTTGGGCTAGCCGCACATGACAGGTATACAGGAGGTCCATGTACCTTATGTTTGTATCTAGAGTGTCATACATGGGTGTATTCCTCTCACGCACCGGAGACCATTAAGAATGGCTGCCAGGGACGTAAAACGAGCAGGAATAGGACATGTTTTTATCTCCTGCGTCTTCAGCAGTCGGCTCATGCACAGGGCGATGAAATTCACAGCTGTGTGCAGGAAGCCTTATACACATATGACCCATTCCTGATTCAAGCATAACAGCTGCCGACTTACGGTGGGAAGGTATCCTTATAGGGTTTCAAAACTTTCTAAAGAAATTTTTGGAAGGACATGATTTTTACTAAGAAAATATTCTTCGTGAGGTGTTTTGCTGTATACTATGGGCAAAGTTATTTAGTGCACACAGAGATACAGGAGGCTCAGCCTCATCTGTTGTCCCCCCACTGACTATAATAAGTAACTGATTCAACTACATTCACTTTTATAATCAGAAGAGAAATCGCTTCAGAAAGCTGCTAACCCCTTTATGTATAAAAGGTGCCACATCGTGATTGTCAACTCAAGTAACCCAGCAAAATAAATCAGAAATGAATTAGTAAAATGAAACCCAAAACACCACTTAGAGGCAAATTATTCAACTTAGACCTCACTGCCAATGCCAATAGCCTGCGCCACAAAACATGTGAAAGCATTTCATGATAGGATGTGAACACGGGTTAAATAACCTTAAGGAAAATCTACCATCAAAATCAAGAATGATAAACCAGGATCACTTAGTCATGGACCCAATCACTGAGACTATGATAATCTTTTTATATTTGGTATCCATAAAATAATCAACTTTCAAAATTATGCTAAGGAGCCAAAAAGGAGAGGTTACCAGAGCCCCTCCTGTAGCTGCACAAGCTGTTACACTGTCTGACCCTCTACCAGCACTTCTCCTTTACCACTATTGTAATAGCCAGTGGAGCTACAGCATGGAAGGGCTCTGGTAACACCTCCTGGAGCCACATTAACATAATTTATTTTAGTAGGAAGGAAGTCATGGATATTACTGCAGTCACTCTATCCCTGGTTTATTATGCTGGATTTTGATGGCAGATTTCCTTTAAGACATCAGGAACAGTGATAGGTTATTGTCTTTTTAAAGGAAACTTTACTGGCCAGTCACTTTTGGCCCATCTGTGTATAAAAAGCTGAAACAAAATTAAACCGACTGTTCCAAAAGTAAGAAAACGTTGACAATACATTCTCGATTGCAGACAATACAGGTTTTAAAAATAAATAAAAAATAAAACCCTACACTGTAAAATGACAAATACCTGGGACACACAGGTGATATGTACACAGATCCTGTACATACTGTTCTGTACACAAAATACACAACCTCCTGCTTCGTTTTTCAAGTCCTGTAACAGTCCATCAAGCAGGAGGAGAAGAATGTATTATATACATTATAAAAACTTAATACACAGTGAAGACCAAGGTTCTTGGTGATTTGCCACAGTCTTTAAACGACCAGGTTTGGGGGCCTTGTCTTGTGTCACTCACTTGGGCGACAGATCATCCAGTGATATGAATGAAGAGCAGGAGTTGGAGCACACGGCTGGCGAGTCGGTCACGCAGCTTTCCTTAGCAGTGGAGTCAGATGAAGATCCCATACTGCTGCTGCTGTCAAGGTCCGAGGAAAGGCTGAGGGGAAAAAATAAAATAAAATAATATACATTTAAAAAAAAATTATGAATAAAATACCTTCTACTAATTCACATTGAACATTCTAAATAAGATGCATTGTATAAAACTGTTGCAGGAGCTACTTTTTTCTCAAAGTTTTGCATGCACTATTTACAGGCTCGGAGGCTGCACCACTGAGTGAACTTTGCGTTACAGTATGTAATATAGCATATTCCCTGAAAGGAATCCAAATAGTTTATCCCCCCAAAAAAATAGTCATCCAAAAGTTTAACATTTTGACTAGTAGAAGTTTTGCGACTTTATGAAGTTTACTAAAAAGCATGTGGGGACTGGTCTCCTGAAGCCATTAGTAGATCATCTATAATTCATGAGAAAATAGTGTACAGGATATACTAGAGTACAAAAAAAACTTGTCTTATACTCAAGTGTATACTCAAACTTGTATACTTGCTCTCCGCTTCCTCGAGGCTCGTCTTTTACCTAAAGCTCCAGATTCCCAGCAGTGTGGGCAAGGAACGTCTATATTTTCTGCCCACGCACACTATGGTTCAATTAATCCGTAATGTGTGCAGGTGGGATGAGAGCATAGACGTGCCTCTGCCGTAATGCCTGCAGCTGGACATTGTTAAAGGGGGGCTTTGCAACTGGACATAATATTAAACATTATTTGGTGCATTTCCCACCCTAGGCTTATACTCCAGTCAATAAGTTCTTTGTGGTAAAACTAGGTACCTCAAGCTTATACTCGGGTCGGCTTATACTCATGCATATATGGTAAATCTAATGTGCCATCCCCTAGATAATGTAGATTTTCGCATTCTGTTATCTTCCTTCATCATAGAGCGGACCAATACTAGAAAATGCTATTTGCCACTTTTGTGGCAATACTCATCTACATATATATTAAGAAACCATTATAATCTCCAAGTAGTGCAGTCTCCAATTCGGCAAAGTAACAAAGCGATCATGTCCACATTTCTAAAATATACACTAGAGCCCATTTGTAGGAATGTCTAAAAATAACACAACCTTTAAAGGGAACCTACCACCACAAATCTACCTATAAAGGTAGATTGGGTGGTAGGTGGATCATTGGGACGTGAGGATAGCCCTTTTAAGGGCTAATCCTCACGTCCCTGCACTTTTTTGAGAACTTTAATTTGATATTTATTCAAATGTACTTATGTGGCTACCGGGGCGTGGAGTAGCCGCTTATGAGATTACACGAGGCGGCTACTCCACGCCCCGGTAGCCACTTTACTCCTCCTACTCACCCATCTTCGGCGCGCAGCTCCGCGTAGCTGCGCGCCCTCGTCCGGCGAGCCTGCCGTCTGCGCATGCGCAGAAGAGCAGGCCCGCGCCTGTTTCGGAGTTGTGACCGCGCAGGCGCGGGCCTGCTCTTCTGCGCATGCGCAGACGGCAGGCTCGCCGGACGAGGGCGCGCAGCTACGCGGAGCTGCGCGCCGAAGATGGGTGAGTAGGAGGAGTAAAGTGGCTACCGGGGCGTGGAGTAGCCGCCTCGTGTAATCTCATAAGCGGCTACTCCACGCCCCGGTAGCCACATAAGTACATTTGAATAAATATCAAATTAAAGTTCTCAAAAAAGTGCAGGGACGTGAGGATTAGCCCTTAAAAGGGCTATCCTCACGTCCCAATGATCCACCTACCACCCAATCTACCTTTATAGGTAGATTTGTGGTGGTAGGTGCCCTTTAAATGAGATAATTGGCCTATATTGGCTACATTTTTACATGTGATCTGAGAAGGAAGAAAGAAAGAAAAAAAAAAAAAAAAAAAAAAAACTTCAGCCGTCATAACCTTACCAACTATAATCAGACATATGCGTCATGTCTGGTGACAGCATGTTTGTTGTTCCTTGAAAGAGCCTCTTTGGTTGGGTCTCCATGTCCATATCCACTATTAACAACAAACAAACAAACAAACATGTTAATATTTGGTAAAAATGCACTGCATAAAAGCTACCACATGCAGCACTACTACTGCAAACGTGTGCACTTCACAGTCAACAAGCAGGGGAACGCGATTCCCAGCCAGTTGCAATAGAGAAAGTCAGCCAGCTGCACAAGGACGGGCAGGAATAGGACCTGCCATATAATTTGCAGGCTGCGAACTAGCTCACTCACACTTCTATACAGCGATCTACAGAATGTAGTGTAGGAGTAATACACTACCACTCAGTCTGTACTTCACAACTGGCAGCCCTGATAACTCCTTATGCATTTCTCTAGCATGACTTGGATACACTGATGTACCATGGTATTAAGCACAAAAGCAACATCCACCATGCACACAAATCCTATAAATCAACATTAAAAAAAGTTCACTCAGACAACAGTAAAATAAAAATATGTAGAATGCAATACCTTTCCTCTTTATAGGACCTAGGGCGCTTGGACGTATACAGTTTATAGGACTCTGACTCCTCCTGCTGAAGAAGTAAAAATTAACAAAATTAAAACAAGGAAGAAAAAACAAAAAAGCAAACATTATGGACAAAAGATCTTTAATTGGGCAAGAAGTGGTCAGTGCTGAAGCCCTGTTAAAAGTCACTTGGTATAAACTATCACCACGATAGGAACAGCTAATGTGTAAACTAACTTATAGAGAACTTACTTTCTAGCACTGCAGGGAGATTGTCTATAGATTTCAGCAAAGATTTGATACTTACGTAGTGAAGCGTCTTGTGGGGCTAGGTATAGGACTTGGGGGCAAGCCATTACTGCCCAGACACATTTGTAAAGATGGAGAGAAACATTGCTGTGGGTTACAAAGAAGGTAAACTATCAATCCGACACATATAAAACTTAATATTAGATACAATATTAGTTCTCTGGCAGATTCAATACGAAAATGTAGGAGTGATATACTACAACTCAGCCTTAACTTAAAGACTGGATGCCCTGATAACTCCTTATGATTATATCGCACGGATAGAGTTGAGATGTTCTTAAAATAGTAAGAACGCAGCAATATCTCACCATGCATAAGCCTTGGTATCCAATAAGGCATCTTGCGGTACCAAGTACCTGTTACCTGACAGACACATCCTCAAGTACTGAAAACTTGGCATGTGCCAACCAAACCATAAGAGCAATTACTGTCCTAGGCATTACCTTTCCTATTCCTCTCGTAGGAGACGGCGCTGGCGATACGGGAGCAAAGTCAACACGCTTTGGAGATGAAGGCTTGTCCAATTTGTCATAATCACTGTCACTCTGAAGGAACAAAAATAGTTTAGGGAAAATTGACAAAGGGAAATGTAATAGCACAAAAGCCTCTTAACTACAGAGCTAGCACTCTACGACCCGTCCTCTAGTGCTGTGTTCTTATCCTATAGTCTAACACACAGACATGAATGCAGGAGGTTGATTGCAGCCATGAAGCTTACAGAGGATTTGCACAGCAATTTAAATTGGAGGCACAGAATTTATTTTTTTAAGCAGATTGAAAAAAGTAGTGACAGGATCCCATAGAGGCCTATTAACTAAATGACCCCCTTCTTTTAGCTCAAATAGCTAAACATCAATTTTGTTATCCTACATCGCAAACAGCCAGATCCTGAGTGAGTCAGAGGACCTCCCATCCTCACTTATTTCTACTCCTCCCCATGCCTCCATGGACTACTACTCCTCCCCATGTGACCATGAAGTCATGCTGTGATTTCATGTGATCGCATTCATGGGGTAGATTTGGTACATGTTAGAGGGTAAAGGACCCAAGATGACATCACCCTGATCATATGACGAAGTGCTGAATAGTGAGGAGCAGAAATAAGTGAGGACAGGAGCACACACCACCTGACTCGCTCAGTATCTGGCTGTAAAATACCATTGATTTTATGGGAACGTGTTGGAAACAAATTTTAGCTCAAAGGGCTTTATGGGAACCGGTCACCAGCTTTATTTGTGAAAAATATGGTGACAGGTTCCCTTTAAGGGGGTTTAACTGAGACTTTAAAAAACATGGCTGCTTTCTTCCGTAAAAAAAAGTGCCAACCCTGACATATTTGTTTCGGTATTGCAGCTCCGATGTATAGAAACAAAGGGAGATAAGCTGCAAAACCACGGTGAGGTGGGGAGCAGTTTATGGGAAAAAAAAGCATCCTTGTATGGCACATCTTTACTGTAATGCACATACAAAAGAATAGAAGTATATTTTACACATAAAACTAAATACTTACAAGGTTAAAGCTTTCTTCCCAAGATAAGCTCATCTGCATCGCTGTCTGCACTTCACTACAATAAGAAGAAACACGATTGATGTAGAATCTGATTTTTTTTTTCAACAAATGGAACAAAAACGTCAGCGCTTTTACTCAATCTAGTTTTACGCCAACTTACCGCTCACGAGCCGTTTCTCGATTCATTAAGTCAACTCCTTCCTCCTTAATAAAGGAAAGAAATTATGCAGCTTATCTAGTTTTACAGCAAAGGTTTGGTACCAAATAAATTGCACGTCTAATCATTCAAACAAATATTGCCGGCAAAAACCTCAAACAATAATTCAAATCAGTAATTCCATAGTATAGTAGTTATAAAGCTGAAACAAAGACACAAGTCCAACCTTTAAGAATTAACCAAATGTTTTTCCCGTAGCCAGTGATAATTTTGCTCTTCAGAGTCCGCCATAGTGTAGGTTACACATTCTGTATAAGGGTCATGTGAATCAGGGATCACTTACCCTTTTTAGCTGGTGAAGTCTGCTGCTTGGGATGCGGACGGGAGAGGAAGATGGCACCTGGGTGGAGAAATCAGCAAAAGTTATTAATGCATAACAAACTTTAAGGGGTTCCCTAGCTTTCCAAGAAAACCTCACAGGCTGTGCTGTTAATCGTTATAAAGTCTCCCAGTCCTTGGCAACTACCAGTGTGACCAGAATAATTTATCATGTACAGCAGGGGTGTCAAACTTGTATTCCACAGGGTCACATTAGCCTCATGGTTGCCTTAAACGAGCCAATCGTCATTTTATTATTGTATAAATGTGTCTACTCGAGCTGTTAAGTAGTTACATTTATTACCATTATAAATCAGCCAATTCAGTGCAACCACAAAGCTGCACATAATATAAATGACCCGAGACACCACTATGGCAAATGTGCCCCCAAAACAGTAGCCAATAATCTCAGTAGCTGGGAGCCGGGCTGCATAATACAAAGCCCCGGCACAGATATGGTCCGCGGGCCTTGTGTTTGACACCTGTGATGTAGCGTAAGGGACATCTTGGGCACCATTGAGGCCACTGCATCATCTCCTCCACGTCACAGGAGACCACCGGTACTTCTGTTACAGTGTTACCACACTGAGATCTGGCTAACGCATGGGCTTATTTTCATAGAAAAAGTCGTGGCCAATTTTACATGTAATCAATCCCCTATAACTTTGTACGTAAAAAGCAAATCTACAGAAAACTGAAAAGGAAAAGCTAAACGCCTCCAAGTGAACACAATGTAAAAGTTAGCAAATATTAGGTTCCAGCTATCCTTCCGCTCTTACCATGGTCTGACGGTTTACTACTGTAGTGCTGTTCCTGCGGGCGCGTGCTACATAGGGTTGAAACACTTGCGAGTGATCACTGTATAAAACAAAACACATAAAAGAACAGATTAAAACACAATTGTGTTCATATAAAACATTCTGTATAGATGTACTATAAGGCAAGTGTAGTATCATCAGGTCCGGGCACTAAACTGCGATGACGATGGACACAGAATGTGTTACTAGACTGAACATGGTGCTGGGCAACTTAAAAAAAAAAAAAAAAAAAAAAACACTACATCCGTAAAAACCTTCTGCAGGCGCAGTTTTTGCTAATCCATGTGCATTTTGCTCCATAATTCCAATCCGAAAACCTGCAGTGCATCCGCCATATCAGCAGATTTGTTGCATAAAATTTTGTACCCGTCCCCTTCACAGCAATCCATTCACACATAAGGAACATACTTTTAGTTGTGATTGTATAATTTGGGTTTTTGGCCATAAATATAGTCACAATGGGGAGAACATGGCTGGGGCTATACAGGGGGCTCTGTGTAATCCTGATCAGACATGAATAGTTTTCCACAATGTTAGCAACAAAGTATCTAAGTATTTGCAGCGCCCCCAGCAGGACAAGCTGCGTACAACCAAGTGTTATGAGACTGCAGAGAGACATATGGGAGACCTCCAGGTATTGTCTAACACGTTTTAGAAACTCAACCCACCACCCCCATTCCTGAGGACAGAGCCCCCAACTCACAGCCCCGCAGGGCGCCCCCTAGCGAGCGGCTGCAGTGCTTACCCGAGCCCGTTGATATGGGGGGCGCTGTTGGACCTCCTGAGGCCTCCATCCCCCGGGATGTCCACCACGTCCAGCTCCATCTTCTCCTGAGCCATGATGTCGGCTGCTCCCGGTGTCCCGGGGGATGTGCGGATCCTTCCCGCTTTAGGCCTCAGTGACAGCGGGCAGCGCCGGGCTGTGAGCTCAGTGCTCCATGCTGGGAGTGTAGGAGACAAGTCTCTCCCCGCTGCTCCCCGGCTGCTGCAGTGTGAGAGGCCGAGGCCCCGGGACACCTCCGGCCCAGCACAATCACCAGAGCCCCTGCAAGGAGAAGGAGAAGCAGCGGCTGCAGCCTCCCGCGCATGCGCAGCTGTGCCACACTCCGGGCCGCAGGAGACTGTGAGAGACTGAGCGGAGCAGCTGCGCCTCCCACCTCTTACACAGTCTCCATACATGTCCATAGCGGCGCCACACGGCTCGTTATATAGTCAGGGGGGACCACAAGTATCAGCAGGCTCCCTTACTTACAGCACATACCATATATACCATAGGTTTTACTAATTCTACTAACCAGTTCCTGCGGAACTCTACTTCTAGGGACTTCTTATAAGGCCTCATTCACACAACACTGGGGGGATGTATATTTGGTGGCAAATTTGTGGGCGCATATATGTCCGAATAGACGGCAATGGCAGCCCGGCAGCGGTATGGTGCCATTCTGTGGTGTACACAAGGAAAAGATAGAGCATGCTCCTCTTATCATTTATTTACTCCCCCGTACGATACACGTCCTGCCTGGTCCCATCTGTGCATAAAGTAGGTAACGTCCAGGACCAGGCGGTAGTGGTAGCGGAACGGGGGAATGAATAAATGATAAGACGAGGCGCTCTGAGGTGTTACAGTTACATAGCCGCAGTGCCCCAGACTGATTCTCATAATTTTTATAACTCTATACTACCAAAATCACGGGGTATTAAAAAAGGGCAGTAGAAGAACAATTTCTCAAGAACTTGTTAGGCCACTGTCACACGTCCCGCTAGCATTGCGTTCATAACGACACTAGCGCACAGTTGACCGGCCTTGGCCCGATTGTATATGCATTTCCAGGGAACCACATGCACTATGTTACCAGGCCCCGGTGTCTTGTATTGTTTAAATGCAAGACAATGGGTCCTGGTTATCGATCGCATGCTTTTCCCTGGTAATGCATAGACGATCGGGCCGAGGCCTGTCAACTGTGCGCTAGCGTCGCGTTATGAACGCAATGCTAGCGGGACGTGTGACCACGACCTAAGTAGAACTAATCTACCATCAGTATAACTGCTGCTAGCCCTAAGACTAATACCCACCCTCATAGACTGTAAGCTCTTGTGAGCAGGGCCCTCACTCCTTTTGGTTACCTACTATTTGTAAAGCGCTATGGAATATGATTGAGCTTCATAAATAAAGATTATTATTAGGGCACAAACGGGGACCAATGGAACCACGTTTTCTGGAAGATCTTCTCTTGGAAGTCGCATTCCTGAGACTCTTTATCTGATGAAGTTCATTAACTTGTCTCAGCCATGTAAGGCTGGATTCACAAAGCCGTTCCCCGCCGTACCGTAGCACGGCGGGCACATGGCAGCTCGCGGGGAGAGTAGGTGGAGGTGAGCGCTGCTCCATAGGGATAAATGGCGCCGTATGCCATGAAAAGATAGGACATGTCCTATCTTTTCACGGGGTACGGAGTGGCATGGTGCCGCACATGTACTGCACCTCCCGTAGGGCGCAGTGTGCTCATTGCCGTCTATGGGGGACATATATCTGCCGTATATACGTCGGCTGTATATACGTCCCCCATGTGGCAGTGTGAATGTAGCCTAAGGACGGAGGTCCTGGACAATTCCTCCCCAGGTCCTGGCAGGCTATACCCAGTGTGCATGCACAGGTCACGGACGCCCTGCACCAGCCCACTCCATTGCCAGGCACTGCACTCATCAAGCCCCTCCACATACACTTGGCATGGAGGTGGCATAAAAGTCTGAAATTCGTGGAGCATGGCTCTTCAGGGCTTGTATGCCATGTTTTTGGATAAATACCTCCCTCTGTGTATTATTACAGTATAGATATAAATGGTGACAACCTATAAATGATGATCCTATTTTTGTTTGCAACAGGGAAGCACAGTGACCATCAAAGCAATAATCTGTCATTTCTGAAATGGTATCCGTCATTAACTGTAAGATATAATTGTGGGTGGAATCATATACAGTTTTATGATGGGTGGAGTAGTCCTACAACAGTTGTGTCATGCAGAATGAAGCTATGAGCATCCGCATGCAGTTTATTTACTGTGTAACACATCTGAATAATTTTACATTTTAAACCCAAAACAACATTTACATAGGCTTGTGTCTACCCTATATATCCCTAGATGGACAGAAATACTGACTTATTTTAAAAAGTTTTTAAAACTTGGCTATGGAAATATGTATGTTTTTACCCGAGAAGTAAAACAAACTACAGGCGGTCCCCTACTTAAGAACACCCGACTTACAGACGACCCCTAGTTACAAACGGACCTCTGGATGTTGGTAATTTACTGTCCTTTAGCCCTAGGCTACAATAAACAGCTATAACAGTTATCACAGGTGTCTGTAATGAAGCTTTATTGTTAAAGGGGTTGTCCAAGTTTTCAAAAAAAACTATATGTGGCCGGGAGCGGGCTGACTAAAACAATAAAGCTGTACTTGCCTCCCGGTGCCCTCCCGTATCCAGCGCTGCTGTCGCTCCGGTCCGGGCGCCATGTAAACAAACATGGCCGCCGGAGCAGCGCTGGACTCAGTTCCGGCCGGACCCAACAACAGTCCAGCGTTTGTTTACATGGCGCCCGGACCGGAGCGACAGCAGCGCTGGATACTGGAGGGCACCGGAGGTAAGTACATCTTTATTATTTTAGGCAGCCTGCTCCCGGCCACATATATATATTTTTTTTTTTAAACTCGGACAACCCCTTTAATCCTGGTTCTTATGACAATCCAACATTTTTAAAATCCAATTGTCACATAGACAAAAAAAAAAGTTGGTTGGGGCTACAATTATAAAATATACATTTCCGACTTACATACAAATTCAACTTAAGAACAAACCTACAGACCCTATCTTGTATGTAACCCGGGGACTGCCTGTAGTATATTTCCTAGACGTGCTTCAACAGACCTCCTCTTTAGTCCTGCTTTTTGACCCTGGTGGTTTGTTCCATCTCGTTATTAGAAATTCTACTGTGCTGTTTTAATTGTAGTCCGGCTTGGCTGTATTACACTTAGGCTTGGCTATATTACACTTAGGCTTGGCTGTATTACACTTAGGCTTGGCTGTATTACACTTAGGCTTGGCTGTATTACACTTAGGCTTGGCTGTATTACACTTAGGCTTGGCTATATTACACTTAGGCTTGGCTGTATTATACTTAGGCTTGGCTGTATTATACTTAGGCTTGGCTGTATTACACTTAGGCTTGGCTATATTACACTTAGGCTTGGCTATATTACACTTAGGCTTGGCTGTATTACACTTAGGCTTGGCTGTATTACACTTAGGCTTGGCTATATTACACTTAGGCTTGGCTGTATTACACTTAGGCTTGGCTGTATTACACTTAGGCTTGGCTGTATTACACTTAGGCTTGGCTATATTACACTTAGGCTTGGCTGTATTACACTTAGGCTTGGCTATATTACACTTAGGCTTGGCTGTATTACACTTAGGCTTGGCTATATTACACTTAGGCTTGGCTATATTACACTTAGGCTTGGCTGTATTACACTTAGGCTTGGCTATATTAAACTTAGGCTTGGGTGTATTACACTTAGGCTTGGCTATATTACACTTAGGCTTGGCTATATTACACTTAGGCTTGGCTGTATTACACTTAGGCTTGGCTATATTACACTTAGGCTTGGCTATATTACACTTAGGCTTGGCTGTATTACACTTAGGCTTGGCTGTATTACACTTAGGCTTGGCTGTACTTTGGTGCATTACACAACCAAGGCAAAAGTTTCCGTGTTGAACTTGTCTGCTATGCAATATTATTTTCTCCCATCAGAAATCTATTTCCATCCTGGCTGCTGGTTCTCCTGTTTATCCCTGACTACGCTTCTGTCTTCCTTCCTTATTCACTGTATATAGTTCCTGAGTTGCTGAACATTTGGGACAATACTCCACACCTTTATCATATGATGAAAGACCCAATGCCCTTTGCCTGATATATACAGAGGCATAGGCGAATTCAAGGTGAGTGTTTGCATGGTGAAGGTAGTGCACCCCGGACTGGTCAACTCCACCAGTTTTGGAAACCATAGTGTATTATACTTCATCATACGGCCGACAAATTATAATGCATAGGGGACTCCCTTTAAGTCCCATTAATGATGTTACTAAATTGTAACTTGCCACAGGTTCGGCATTGACAATTTTGCAGCAGATACAATAAAGCGATTATTGTAACAGTTCTTACAGTACTGGCACAGACAGGGAGTCCTTGCATCATATTTCATCATACTATACTCCTGTCCTGTGTGTTGTGTGCAATCCGTGGGATCAGAATAAACATTCAGGGCCATTTCCGCAGGCTCTGCAGCCGGCCTTTGAGCTGATACTTGATGTAAAGATCACTACCCACTGGAGTTTACAGCTGGCTGTCAGTGGGTAAAACAGTGAGTCCTGTATTCATGATAAGACAGGATGTTTACATTGGGAAATAACGTACCAATAGATCCGCTATCATTTTGTACCGATGCCACGTGTGCCCATTAGGCTTCTATTGGCAGAACTTCAGGAGGTGATTATTATTATTAGAACTTCTATTATTATAGAAATACTGGGGCTGCAGTTATAAGACTCCTGTAAATTATGACAGTACTGCATGTCCTCCTGCTAATTACTGTAATAATTTCACAATATATTGTATGGAAGTGAAGTAAGAAGATGAGTATAAGTACATCGTATATTAAACTAAATGGTTCAGCCATCAAGGACCTTCCTTGATAATTCCATCTCAATAAAAGTTTCCTCTAATCCAGGGGTCCCCAAACTTTTTACAAACGGGGTCGTTCACTGTCCCTCTCGGACCGTTGGAGGGCTGGACTGAAGTTTAAAAATAAAAAAAATCCTTGAAAACACAGCGCTAGCGGTACATGTGATCGCATCCGTAATACACTGGGCCCCCCCTCAATTAATTATTTAATATACTGCACCCCTCTATGAACTATTTTATTTATTGGCCAAATTAATGAATTAATTGGGGCAATTAACTATTAAATATGCTGCCCCCTTTAATTACTAGACTGCCCCTCATAATTAATTATTTCCTATGCTGCCCCCGACCATTATTTCCTATGCTACCCCCACCATTAATTATTTCCTATGCTGCCCCCCATTAATTATTTCCTATGTTGCCCCTCATAATTAATTATTTCCTATGCTGTCCCCCCACCATTAATTATTTCCTATGCTGCCCCTAAAAATTAATTATTTCATAAACTATCCCTTATAATTATTTCCAATGCTGCCCCTCATAATTATTTCCTATGCTGCCCCTAAAAATTAATTATTTCATATACTATCCCTCATAATTATTTCCTATGCTGCCCCCCACCATTATTTCCTATGCTGCCCCTCATAATTAATTATTTCCTATGCTGCCCCCCCACCATTATTTCCTATGCTGCCCCTCATAATTCATTATTTCCTATGCTGCCTCTAATAATTAATTATTTCATATACTACCCCTTATAATTAATTATTTACTATGCTGCCCCTCATAACTAATTACTTATTATGCTGCCCCATTATGGGCAGGGACAGTTTAAAGTGGGGCCCAAAAATAAAACTATTTTATGAACAGTCACAGTATTGTTTATCCCTGCACAATAATAACACTTTGTAGTTACACACAGTAGTAGGGTAAGGAAATGTGTAATATGGGACTGTAGGAGAATTTTATAGGAGATAAGACAGATGAGAGGGAGATGGATGATAGAAGATATGATGGATGATGAAAGATAATATAGATTTATAGATAGATATATAGATTTCTAGATGCATGACTATAAAGTAAATTATTTAGCTAGAAAAATTATAGAAGAGAGATAGACTAGAAGGCAGATAGAAGATTGATTGATATATGATAGATAGATAATAGTAAGATAAGTAGATAGAAGATATACAGATAAATAGACAAAAGCTGGATAGATAAATGGGAAATAGACAACTAGAGGGTAGATATATAGACAGGAAATAGATGATAAGCATCTTTACCCGGTCATTCAACCATGGTGTATTAAAGGAGCAATACATCCTCTGTCCACAAAAGTCCATATCTAGGGGGCCCCTTTAAGACAAGGGGCCCTGGGGGATTGCCCAGTTTTCTGCCCCCTAACGCCGGCCCCAATTATGGGACTTCTATGTTGGATCCTTTGAACACCTATATAATACACTGGAATACTCCAGACAGCCTATTAGAACCCACATATGACTGGGGGGGGGGGGGCCTAAAAGGCTGCCGTACATGGAAAACCTAGAGAAAACCCCACACAAGATGATCGTCATCTTTCATGTTAAAAAAAGCTGTCTATCACTATGTGTGGGTGAGGTTTTTAGGACTATCATCATCTCTCCCAGGAGTCTGGGGGGAATTTACTATGCATTTTATTTTATAAATTTACAGTGTTTTATCCTCTATCACATTCAGCAGAACTCACCAGGAGGGTTCACCGTGGATCACCTGCAATAAGGATAATATTGATAAATGCAATGGTTTACAGAGGTCTGTGACAAGTTACAGCAGTATTCTGTATTCTGTTTTAGACATTGACTCATGTTCACTTGTATGGATTTTAGTAATGTTTCCTTTTGATGTAAATTAAGGTGGAGTATAAGCTAAACACAACTGTACATTTAGCTCAAGGGTTGTGACAGATCAGCCTCTTAATGTCTGACATTGCAATAACTCTCTCTGCACACATTACCTGCCACTGACCCAAGCTGATGACTGCACTGGGAGGAGAAGCGCGACATCATTTCCAGTCATGGAATCTCCTCACAGAATTGGCAACATTAAAGGAAATCTGTCCCTTAAAGGGAACATTATGTCCCATATGTGAGTAGCAGGATATGCTTAGCAGATTGATGTCTAGATTTGTAGGATTAAGAGTAATTTGTCAGTTATTTATGCTTTTTCTGGTGTTAGGAGTCCAGTGGGCAGTCCTACATAGTGATTAAAAACCTTTCCTATATGAGTGTGCATACAGTGTTAAACAAAATATATTCACATAAAACTTTATTGGGGATATTTATCAGGACTTGTGGCAGTTGCCAATGAACCGCCAGTAATTTTTATAGTATTTTTTTTATGCCACCTCCATGTCAAGTGGTTGTGAAGGGGGAAAGGACGCTAGCTATAGCCTGAAAAGTTTCGTGACTGAAAGATAGCAGGGCCTGGTGTAGAAATATATGCTGATCAAACCACCCTCGGGATACATCAGGAGGCGGCAGCTGGAGGGACAGCAACTTCATCATCGTATTATAAATTCCCCCTTAAAGGAAACCTACCACTTGTAAATGGTCATTATGACCCACACTAACCTGCACATAAGGGTAGCTGAGCTGTTGCAGGCACATATATTTTGGTTAAACAAATAACAAAATGGATGGATTATAACTCTAAATTATTAACTTTGCTAATAACCCACTCGGCGCTTGTCTCTACATCACAGCGCTTGGGCATTAGCATACTAGGGGAGGCATGCAGAGTGCCGTCCCACCCTCTTTGCTCCTGAGAGCCGGTGACGTCACCGAGCTCTGAGGAGCATATTACAGCATGCACATCGCCGACTTACATGGCGGCTGCGTCTACTATCGCTGAAGTCTCACCATAGCACGCGCAGCCGCCTTGTAAGTCGGCAATGTGCATGCTGTAATGCTCCTGAGAGCTCGGTGACGTCACCGGCTCTCAGGAGCGAAGAGGGTGGGACGGCACTCTGCATGCCTCCCCTAGTATGCTAATGCTCAAGCGCTGTGATGTCCACCAGGTGTCGCTGCTGCGCCGAGGTCCGCCGCAGTTTACCTGGTTCTTCTCGGTGCATGTGAGTGCTTGATTTTGCGACACAATTCGTTTTTTAAATTCCACGTTTTTTCCGAATCCGTTGGGTTTTCAGTTGGCCACATCCCCCAATTTCCGTCGCGCTTGCCGACGGATTCGAAAAAAACGCGGAATTAAAAAAAAAAAAAAAAAAGTGTCACTTGACAGGCGCTTACCTGCACCCAGCAACGGATGGTGAACTTTATCCGAATCCTCAACGGAGAACCCGCCGCTGGATCGCAAATGGACCGGGTAAGTAAATCTGCCCTATTGAGTTTTCAATATTTTAGCATGCTGCGCTACACAACCGACTTCTTTCTTAACTTCTTGTTCCAAATGTAGAGAGCCTATTGAACCTATTTGAACCCCACCCCATAGGTTACAACTCCAATTCTATGGCTAGTTAGCAGTGGGATTAAACTACACGTTGTTTTCATTATTTTTTTATTATTATTACTGAAAATGAAACACAAACAAAATGTAGAAAATGACCGTCCATTGTACAATAAAAGTATTGTATCGGCATACATATAAAATGCAGATTCTTTAGGTTTCTTCCACAGACGTCATTTATCTTGGATGTCTGTAACAAATTCACCATTAATATCTTTTCCGCCATTCAGTTACAGTAATACACAGTTAAAATAGATTAGGTTTCTGCCATAGTCTTAAAACTCCTTCTTATGTCTGTATGGAGGGAGAGGAGCTGGAACAGCAGCTGAATGTAGTCCACGTAATGAAGTGAACAGACAATGTCATAGTCCTGGTGACCCAAAACTTTCATGTTCGCAGAACGACCATTGTTATAAGACCTGCAAAACAAAGTGAAGACCATTTAAGTGTCAGTACAGGCGGTCCCCTACTTAAGGACACCCGACTTACAGACAACCCATAGTTACAGACGGACCCCTCTGCCCACTGTGACCTCTGGTGAAGCTCTCTGGATGCTTTAAAATAGTCCCAGATTGCAATAATCAGCTTAAAATTGTCTGCAATGAAGTTTTATTGATAATTCTTGGTCCTATTACAGCAAAAAAATTTGAAACTCCAATTGTCACTGGGGCAAAAAAAAAAAATTGTCGGGAACTACAATGATAAAATATACAGTTTCGACTTACATACAAATTCAACTTAAGAACAAACCTACAGTCCCTATCTTGTATGTAACCCGGGGACTGCCTGTATTGTTTGTCATTATGTACAATATATTACATGGGACCCACATGGTGATAAGTTAGAACCTCAGCAATAAGACTTATGTTGTCTTATGGATACCCGACTTACAGACCACCCCAAGTTAAAGACAGACTATAGTCCCAGGCTGCAATGATCAGCTATAAGGTGTCTGTAATGAAGCTCTATTAATCATTCTTGTTGCCATTACAGCAAACAAGTTTGAAACTTCATTGTCACTGGAGCAAAAAAAAAATATCTTGTCTAGAACTACAATTATAAAATATACAGTTCCAACTTACATACAAATTCAACTTAAGAACAAACCTAAGGAACCTATCTTGTACGTGACCCGGGGACTGCCTGTACAATTTTTGTCCCTATAAACCCCTTTAATATGGCTTCAAGACGGAAACAATGATGTTTTCATTTCAGGTGTTCAGCATAATCTTCTTACCTAAAACATAGGCAGCCACTAATTTCTGATTTACACTTAAATGGAGGTAGAGAGGCACCACAGATTCCATTTCACCCAAAGTGGGCATCATCAGTGCGGCAATGCAAACCATGCCAAGGAAGACCATCAGCAGACTGGGTCCTGAGGAAGAATTTCTCACATCTACAAGAAGAAGAAAAACCAAGTAAGAAAATTTCAGCTTGTTTTATTTTCAGATTTTCATCAGAATTTCACCCGAAAAAAGAGCGGACCCAAGAAGAAGGGCATTTTACCCATATAAGTGACATCATTGCAGAACATTGCTACATCATATGTTTGGACTACAAATCAGCTTGGCTAACAAGTCGTCGACTGCTGCATGATCACTCACCCTCGCACCAAAAATGACTTCACAAATCTATGCGACTATAATGTGTGCGTTTCTATAATGTCACTCACCTGGTTGGCATGGTGTCTGCTCATAGAAGACACTTTCTGCTAAATGTTCTTTGATCCTCTTCTCTTCTTCCTCCTTGTGCTGTTGCTCCTTTGCTGATGGAAGCAGTGTCGCTATTACCTCTTTGCGTCCCAGTGCTTTTCTCTGGCTTTGTTCGGACACTTGAAGACGGAATTTGTCAATAACGCCAAAATGGCTGGCTCGGACATCTTTGTGTCGGATAACACTGGAGAGGGATAGAACACGTACAACACTTAGGCCTCATGGACACCAGTGAGATCTATTGTATGATGGTACGATGATTGTGCGAATTGTGGACACTTCGTAATCCGGGCAGCAATACTATCTGCTCTGTAATTGGCTGTGTGGCCGTTCGGCACTGCCACGGTGCACGAACAGAGTCTCACCACACCACGTATTATAGTAGTCAATGGGGGCTGTGAGCTAGCCACAATCTGTGCGGCTAGCTCATTTCCTATCGCCGTGTCCATCCGACCGAACAGGCCGCAAACACCTGTACACAATGCATATTCGTGTGCATGAGGCCCTAACCATATAGCACGGTACATCTATAATGTGACAACATATACCTTATATAATATGGGTTTGGATAAAATAATGCAACAGATCAAAGTGTCCAAAACTCAGTCAGTGCTAATCGAGCCTTAATAGGCGCTGTAAAATTACCTCAAATTTTGGCGAATTTGCCTAAACAAAAACAACTGCGTTTAGTTGCAGATGCTAAGATCGACAACTGCTTAGTGATTTTTATTAAATGAATGGATCCAAAATGTTAAGCGCCGGAATAACCTGAGCTGACATGTAATCTAACAGATCCCTTACCTGTTTATTACATTCAAGAGTATTATGTATTAATAATATTTTACATAAGTTGTATAATACTCACATATCGACACAGCACTGAGGTTTCACCGCACCAGCAGCATCAACAACAGCGTACTTGTTTGGGGATGTACACAGGACTGTAAAGGAAGGAGAGACCAGCATTTTAGTTATAATCTTTTGCTTTATTTACAAAAACTACATTTATAGTCGGGGGGATTATCTTTTCCCCCCTTCCATGTATTTCAAGGGGTACAAACTATGTAAATATCAACAGTTAAAGATATATAACACATATTTAGTTTTAGCCAGGCCCAAGTCATTTCGTTACATGCCAAGAGTTGCTGTGGACATGCGCCCTCTAGTGGTTGTTTCAGGTATAAAGTAATTTATTATCACTTTTAACCACTTATCAGTTGCCAGCCATAAGTATGAGATGGCCGGTCTCTAAACCTACACCACGTGGTTCAGTGGATAAAGTGTCAAAACTTTCTACAAGATTTCTGAGTTCCCTGAGTTCTCATATGAACCCTGTAACTCCGGTGTTCATGGAAAATGACAATGCAAAGCAACAAAAGTGGCAAAAAGTGGCAAGTGAACGTTGATGTTCTGCCAAGAAAAATAACATACTGTATGCTAGTGCACACAATCCCCTGTCTATGCCTTTGTTACACCTCCGGAACCATAACTGCAACATATGCCACTGGGTTCACTCACAGGTCTCCTGTTGGCCCAAAGGTCCAAACTTGTACAACCAAAGTGACTAACCGAAACCAGCAATTGGTTAATTGCTGCACTTGCTGTATGTAGGGGGCCAGCAGTGGCCCAATGGGGGATAGGCGAGGCTTGTACTATTTTATTTAGTTTTATAAAATTCCATTCAGCCTGTTTACTTAAAGGGGTTGTCCGAGTTTTGAAAAAAAAAAAAAAAAACTATATGTGGCCGGGAGCGGGCTGCTTAAAACAATAAAGATGTACTTACCTTCCGGTGCCCTCTGGTATCGGTATCGTATAGGGACGGATAGGCGTGCCCGGCCACGGCCGGCCGGAAGCTGAATGCAGTGCTGCTCCGGCGGCCATGTTTGTTTACATGGCGACCGGAGCGACAGCAGCGCTGCATTCAGCTTCCGGGCGGCCGTGGCCGGGCACGCCTATCTGTCCATATACACAGCATTGTGTATGGGGGCCGGAAGGTTGTCGGGTCCGGCCGGAACTGAGTCCAGCGCTGCTCCGGCGGCCATGTTTGTTTACATGGCGCCCGGACTGGAGCAACAGCAGCGCTGGATACCGGAGGGCACCGGAAGGTAAGTTCATCTTTATTGTTTTAGGCAGCCCGCTCCCGGCCACCTATAGTTTTTTTTCAAAACTCGGACAACCCCTTTAATGTTGTGCTCTGAATTATACTCAAGTTTAAAGGACATCTACCACCAGGATGAAGGATTGTAAACCAAGTACACTGACATACTGATGTGTGCCCCTCAGGTTAATTTGCATAATTTCTAAAACCGCTTTTTCATAAAAACAAGTTCCTAAGAAGCTATATGAAGAGTAATCTCGGCAGGGGGGGGGGGGAGGGGGAACACACCAGTATGTCAGTGTGCTTGGTTTACAATCCTTCATCCTGGTGGTAGATGTCTTTTAATATAAATAAAAAATATCACCCCAAAACACTTTTACCTTCTCAAGTTGGTCACACTGATAAAGGAAAGCTATCCAATATCCAAAGAACAACTTGCCACATGGACTGCAATCCTTGCTTAAAATCCCCCCTCCTCCCAAAAAATGAAAAAGTCTCACGGTCACTGTTGCTAAACTTACCTTTAAACTTTAAGGCAAATTCATAGGGGTTATACAAAGTTAACACCTGCTTGTGTGTTGACTGATCATCAGCATAAAATATAAGTTCCGTTGGAAAGACAAACACGGGAAGGTTTCCTTCCACTAACTCTGGCTGCCGTCTGTGTTGCTGCATTGGCACAGTATCTGTGTTTCCTCCCCAGCTCTTTTTGTCTCCAGGACTCTTGAGTCTTGTTTTTTTGGTGCTTGGAAGACCTCTAGTGCATGCTGTCAGTTCTGCAGGAGGAAGAGGAACATGAATACTGCAGCATTCACAACAGGCGGACAATCCCTGTAGTAACTCTACACCCGGCTCCATTCTGCTCACTACAGATAATGGAGCTGGAAGCACATCGGATCTCCGGAACCTTTATAAGCCGTTTAGCAGTCGTCTTTCATTATAGTATAGACATGAAAAGGGAGATCACCTTCTATTCTGCTTTATACCAAGCACAGGGAGACATTAGTCATTAGGTTTTGTATTCAATGAAATATCAAACGTAACCTATCAATCCTGACCTTGACAATCCTGGACAACCCTTTTAATATATTGTTTTGTTGGGAAAGATTAACTATAACCTGTAATTTGTTCATTTAGATTTTTGCTCTTTATGATTTTAGAAGCAGTGATCCGGTCATGGAAAAGCTACTATCAGGAATGACAGCCCTCCATGTACAGTGACTGCTCCGTGTCTTCTCAGTAACATGCTGCCTGCAGATAGGGCACTATATACAATCTGTGCAGCATCTTCTGCTCTATAACATGCTGCCTGCAGATAGGGCACTATATACAATCTGTGCAGCATCTTCTGCTCTATAACATGCTGCCTGCATATAGGACACTACGTGCAGTCGGTGCATCATCTCCTGCTCCATAACATGCTGCCTGCATATAGCACACTGGGTACAGTCTGTGCAGCATCTACTGCTCCATAACATGCTGCCTGCAGATAGGACACTATGTACAGTATGTGTACAGCATTTCCTGCTCCATAACATATAATCTCCTGCTCCATAACATGCTGCCTGCAGATAGAACACTTTGTACAGTATGTGTACAGAATCTCCTGCTCCATAACATGCTGCCTGCATATAGGAAACTATGTACAGTATGTGTGCAGCATCTCCTGCTCCATAACATATCGGGCGCACAATGTAAATGAAACACGGCAGAGTAAGAGTAAGTAAATGTGCCCCAATGTCCGCTTTGCTCAGCTTTATAACATGCTGCTTGCAGATAAGACACTATATACAATCAGGCTCAGCTCCTCCTGCTCTATAACAGACTGGCTGCAGATAAAACACTAGGTAGTACACTTTGCACAACTTCTCCTGCTCTATAACATGCTGTCTGCATATAGAACACTAAGTACACTCTGTTCAGCTCTTCCTGCTCTAAACCAGGCTGCCTGCAGATAGTACACTTTGTACAATGTGCTCAGCTCCTCCTGCTCTATAACATGCTGCCTGCAGATAGGACACTATATACAATCAGGCTCAGCTCCTCCTGCTCTATTACAGACTGGCTGCAGATAAAACACTAGGTAGTACACTTTGCACAACTTCTCCTGCTCTATAACATGCTGTCTGCATATAGAACACTAAGTACACTCTGTTCAGCTCTTCCTGCTCTAAACCAGGCTGCCTGCAGATAGTACACTTTGTACAATGTGCTCAGCTCCTCCTGCTCTATAACATGCTGCCTGCAGATAGGACACAATGGGGGACATGTATCTCAGTTTTTTTCTTTGATGCATAATTGAGACTTTTGGCAGGTCTTTTTTGCGCCTTATGTATGATCATATATTTTTTCTTGTGATGCACGTGTCATTTTTTCTTTCCTGGCAGGTGCAACTTTTGCAGCTTTTTTTGAGACATTTTGTTGCAGACGTCTCAATCCACATAAACACAAGCCAGGTGAGGGGGTTATATGCAGGAGTGGACACTACTGTAAATTTTCGATTTGAGGCCTAACCACAACCCAGTGAGATGACGACATATGAGGCTGCGGGCACAAGTGGTATTAACACATGCATTTTCAATAGCTGAGAAGAGGAGATTTGCCCAATTACATTTCTGTCAACATTGCGTTTACATAATGCATGTGTTAATGAGATGGTAACACATATGTTAACATATGTTTCAACACAGTGTAAACATATGTGTTAATATTGTGTTAGCGTGTGCATTTTGTAAATGCACACCCGTTATGTGAAAACCTTTTCTGGCGACTACCTCTTGGAGCTCATCAAGAGAAAGCCAAGAGTGTGCAAAGCAGTAGTCAAAGCAAAAGGTAGCTACTCTGAACAACCTAGTATAAGACAGTTTTGGCCTTATGGGGATTTGGAGATCTGTAACAAAGAGCTCTCAGAGGGTTAGAAGTATTTGAGAATGGATAATCATTTAATCAAGCGGCACAACAGACAATAACTAATATGTACTGTGTGTGTAAAAGATACACAAGCCCCAATTAAATAGCATATTAAGTTCTTCAGAAGGTAATGTCCTGTGCCTACTTACAGCAGAAGATTTTGTGGCAGTAACTACAACAGTGAGAAGTAACATGAGGTGAACTTTCTATTATACACACTTGGCAGTAATTGTCGCCTTCATTGTGCTGCCAGACAAATAGGTAAGCATTGCCGTGTCCTAGCCAGAACTTCAAGGATGTCCTAATTACCCCTCTATTGCCACAGAGCTTATGAGTTTGGCTGATCTTTTTCTCATGAATAGTCAAGGAAATCAAGTCAGTCAGGGAAAACAAGCAGGTTTGACCAAACTAAGCTGCTGCCAGTGTTAGGTGTTGGCACCGGGGAGCTATGTAACCTCTGTATGTGTGTTATTAGTGGCAGCAGGACTGTGAAAAATGCATTTGTATTCCAAAATTGTAAATATCTACTAATAGTTGTCAAAAGACGGTAAACAACTGTTGAGCTGCTCATGGCCCCCCAGGGTCAGTGGTCTATCAAGACTAGCAAGACTAGTCAGAGTGTTCATGCTGATCCTTGCCCAGCCTTGTAAACATCCCTACAATGGAGGCAAAGAGCATAAGAACTGGACTGGGAAGCATTAAAAAAAAGGTGGCCCGTCAGATGAATTATACATCATTCAGACAGTCTGTACTTCATTTATCAATTCAAGATACCTGGATGCACTCTGCTCTGTGTCCTGACTACTCACACTGGAACAGGACAGAGCAGGAGAGGTCCCAGGAGAGGTAAGTATCAGCTGTACAGTATTGATCCTGGGTCCTCTCCTGCTCCTGATGCCGGCCCATACAGCAGCGCAGGACACAGAACTGTCTGCAGTGGCTCCAGTATTATTATTTGCCTGCTCCGGGGTCTCTCCATTATTATCTTTGTCTGCTTTAGGGGTTTCCAGTATTATTATCGTTATTATTCTTCACTTCTCTAGGGTGTCTCCGTTATCGTTGTCTGCTCTGGAATCTTCAGTATTATTATCTGCTCTGAGGTCTCCAATATTATTCTCTGCTCTAAATGCAATATATGGTTGTCGGAGTAGTATTTATAACGTCTGTGTGGCATTTCGTGCCCTTCTGTGATTGTTGGTTTATCTATGGTGCTGGTTACTGGTGTGGCCTTTGGACCGATAAAGTTTGTTCTTAATCCATGAATCAGGAATAGAGCAGAGATTTAAGGGAAATACTTCTCCCAAAATCTTAAGGAAAATAAAATTTTGCATATATTGCATCAAACTGTACCGATTTATTTGTGGGGTCATAATCAGTTTTATCACCACTCCGACTTTATGAATCCACTTCTGTGGTGCTTTTCCATGACATCTACACAACTGACAATCAATGAGCACACATTGGGGCACATTTACTAAGGGTCCGCAGCCGCGAATCCGTCGTGTTTTTCCTGAATATTTCCTCTTTGCGCTGTATTTCACGGAATTGTGGCGCACGCAATCGATTTTTGGCGCAATCGCGCCGACTTTCGCGCGACAGAAATCGGGGGGCGTGGCCACCGGACAACCCGAAGGATTCGGAAAAACCGCAGAATTTAAAAAGCCATTTGTGTCGCAAGATCAAGCACTCACATACACCAGAAAAAAGCAGGTGAACTCCAGCGGACCTCGGCGCAGCAGCGACACCTGGTGAATATCGGCGCACGGACCTTAGTGAATCCCAGCAGAACCCGAATCAGCGTCGGAGAACCCGCCGCTGGATCGCGACTGGACCGGGTAAGTAAATGTGCCCCATTGTTCTGGCAGAACAGCTGTGTTCTTTTACACCAAGTTACTGAAAAGTTAAGGGAGATCTGCCACCAAGATAAAGTATTGTAAACCAAGCACACTGACATACTGGTGTGTACCCCCTGTAGCAGGATCTGCTCTTCTTTTAGCTTCCTATTCCCTGATTTGCATAATTTTAAAGCCTTTTCTTCTTAAAAACAAGGGCATAAGAAGCGTATCCTACCAGAGGGAGGACACACCAGCAAGTCAGACTCATTTGACAAGCTCTGTGCAGCGCTGCGTAATCTGTGTGCTCTATATAAATAAAGGAATTATTAACATTAATCCTTCATCCTGGTGGTAGAGGTCCTTCAAGCAAAACTTCTAAAACTTTTTTTTTTTTTACTTTAAAACATTATCATACGACATTCGTTTCACTTTTCTTGGTAATCATGTATATTTAATGATATGAAATATAGCTAGACAATATTTTTAACATAAAAAAGAAGAGCCGAATCCATTTCAGATGTATTTATGACCTCAAAATGATAGACTATAGATGCAGATTATTTTATATGCATTGCTTGGCTCCTCTGGGCTACAGTGCAGATCATAAATATCCAAGTTGAATAAATAATAGGAGTCTTCTGATATTGAAAGTATATTTCATGCTTATTATAAAGCTGTAGATCATTTGACGTTCTCTATGCTAATCCTTGTATTGGGTGTATGTCATCTGTATGTTGTAGAGATGATACGGCTCTCTGGTCACAGCCCCTTGCCGCACACACTGCTGTGACTCGTCCTCTCCATAATGTTAATGACTAGCTACGTACCAGCAAAATAAATAACCGGGATGACGAAGTGGAAACACAAAGTTCTTGCGGCATGAGTCTGTCTGATGTAAACAATGCACCATGGGGGAGGTCTGTCTGTGTAATCTGTATAGCAACGAGAGCTTCCTCAATCACCTCGTGCTATATCCAATTGTGTAAGAGGTAAACAACACGGAGACAGAGTTAACTTGAGTCTCCTGTGTACAGAGTCCGTATGACGGTTCTCTGAGTGCCTAAGGGCCTGTGTGCTGCCATATGGTGCCTCCAGGAAAAACAAAAACACTCCCCGTTCTAAATACTTCCATCGGACAATGCATGCTACATATTTCTAAAAATCAGACATACCAACACATATACAGGGGCAGACAAAAGTCCCAAGATGGCCTTTTATTTTAGAAATGAAGGGAAAATGACTAAATACCCCAGAAAGCAACTGGTGAAGAGGCCTGTATTTGAGGTTATGTCTGGAACATGGCCGCCATATTGGATCAAGGGCAATATCAGGACCCCAAGCTGAATGGTTATTAATCCTCTTGAAAATCTATAGAGAATATTTGTGTGGATAATTTTTTAACCTGAAAGAAATATTACATATCTCATTAAGGCAATCGATTTATGAAACGATTCGGATTTCTTTCATCTGCTTCTCATTGGAAAAAAAAACTCTCATCGAATATCCTATCCAATATGGCAGCTGTGATCTGGACATAGCGAAATAGCGAAAAACATAAGCCTCCTCACTCATTATTTTCTGGGGTATTCAGACATGTCATTTTCGATTTTGCTTCTGAAATAAAAGGATGTCCTGAGGCTTTGGACTCCCTGTAGTATGATCCTTTGGGCTTGTTTCACAATATTTTACCTCATAGGAAAATAGAACATAGAATAATTTTTTGGGAAAAAATTGTGACTAGAAAATAATGTACTTGTCAATTATTGCAAGGGTTTTTTGCATTGGAAACTGTAATTGCTGGCCACATGCTGACTAGTCCTACTGAATGGGGCGCATGGTCTGCGGACCCATGGGAGTCCAATCTGTGCTCACTGGTAGAAACCTTAGGTAATGTCTCACGATTTTCTGTGGTGGTGGCCATTGAACATTCCCCGATTCTTTAAATAATCTCTGAATTTGTGACAGTTTGACAGAATGAATCAAGGATTTACATGTCTTATTGACTTCCTTCTGGCTTACGACACCCAGATCATCATGGGGAACACTGGGTACAACTCTGAAGAACAGCAGAATGGATCTGGCAAAGGTGGGCTATATAAACTTTAGGCCATGTTTTATTTTCAATAGATTATGATAATGTAAATATGCAAATTTAAAAGTCTGTGTATGTGAAATATGATTGAAGAGCTTCTATTGTAGAAATCATCATCATGGCTTATGCAAATTCCAAAATCTAGCGGGAATTTATGAGGAAGACGTGAGTTCAGCTGTGAAGCTGCCCCTCCTTGTCTTCACTACCAACGTGATGTGAAGAGAATCTCATGATATCCATTATGGAGTAGGACACAGCAGGTGGCAAGTGAAATGCCCTTTCATGAAGTTGATATAAACAGGGGGTCATGTGGCTTGCTCCCAGTAAATGTTGGGTATTACTTAGCAAAAGTGACCGCAGGAAGGATAACCTATGCAAAGATGACTGTGTCATATGAGCAACGATTTATCCAGCAAAAGAAATACTTTGCTTATGATTGAAAAGTTTGGGGACAATCAATGCATTTCAGCTTACTCCATATAGGATAGCGCCAATGGCGGATCCTTATATAGGCACTATGGGCGGGCACCAGGGCCCATTATGAAGATCTACCATGAATCATTAAAAAAAAAACACCTCTATAATCACATTAGGCTTCTTCTTCCCAACCCCGTGACTCCATCTTCTCCTTCTTGCCCACACACTATGACGCAGCCGCATGACGTCATCCCACAGAAGAGAAGGGTAGGGCCGGGAAGAAGAAGCCGAAGGTGATTATAGAGGGATTTTTTTTGTTAAAGAGGGCCCTGCTGTAGACATTTCATTAAGAGGGGGCATCTGCTGTGCACATTTGTTTAAAGTGGGCATCTGTTGTGAGTGTGGACATTTCATTAAAGGGGGTATCTGATGTGGACATATCATCAAAAAAGAGCATCTGCTGTTGACATTTCATCAAAGGGGGCAACTGCTGTGGACATTTCTTTTAAGGGGATTATGCTGTGGAAATATCTGTAAAGGGGCACTGCTGTCGTCATTTTATTAAAGGGAGGCTCTGCTATGGACATTTCATTAAAGAGAGGCTCTGCTGTGGCAGTTTTATTAAAAGGGAGCTCTGCTGTTGACATTTCATCAAACAGTATACATTTATGAAGAGTATAAGATTAAGGACATAGAGGATATACAGTAGTACTTAAGTCCTAACATCCGGGCTGGATTGGATGCTGGGGGGGGGGGGGGGGGGGGTCCTAGTCATGTGAACAGCCCAGGGCCTTTTGGACAATTAATCCGCCACTGGTTAAGGCCTCCTACATGCTGAACTTCATATGTAGCACCCCTCTATCGTGCAAGGGACTCCCTGCATCATATATGGTGCCTGCAGTCAAGGACTAACCACGACATAGTGAGATTGCCCTTATGCAGCTTTAAGGTAGTCATAATGCTTTTATCAGGGCTAGTACATTTGTAATTACTTGTGAATCACCAGTAAAAACAATTATTTTACCCTTCAAGGCACCTCCACACCAAGAGCGTGTAGAGGGGGCGTGATGGGGAGTTCTTCTCCACTTGCTCTAACCTGCGAATGGTCACAGGTATGTTCATAAACTACGCCAGGCCATGCAATGGCAGGGGGCACAGCAGACTGCTGGATACATCACAAAGTCTAGGCAGTGGGCGACAGGGCCCATATCATACGCCGGCACTCTGTTCCCCCATTGCCCATATGAGTGCAATATCCAGACTTACTTTTGTTTAATAGGGCCATGTTTAACATATAAAACATGAGCCATATGCTGCCTGTATTTCTTTAACCCAGTGCTACTCCAGGAGTCCGACTCCAACTTATCTATGATGCTAGAAGTCCCTTGATCCCCAACAAGACGTCATACTGTAGTGACGATTTCAGTATGACACATGCCTGGAATGCAGGGACTCCTTGCATCATATATAAATATAATATCGGAGTCCCATTCTTTGGGTCATGTTCAGTCCATAAGATATGGCCTAAGTCTCAGTCTGAGAAACACAGTATGTGGGATAGTTCCAATTCCCGGAACAACTTTAAATGTGTGTACCAAACTCACTCTCTTTATAAAGACGGCCCAACCATGGTACTCCAAAAACTCAGACCTACACCAACTAGTATTGCTTCACCCTAATACAGGCGGCCCCCTACTTAATAACATACGACCCCTAGTTACAAACGGACCACTGGATATTAGTAATTTATTGTGCTTTAGTCCTAGGCTACAATCATCAGCTGTAACAGTTATCACAGGTGTCTGTAATGAAGCTTTAGTGTTAATCCTGATTCTTATGACAACCCAACATTTTTAAAATCCAATTGTCACAGAGACCAAAAAAGTTCTGGCTGGGATTACAATCATAAAATATACAGTTCTGACTTGCATACAAATTCAACTTAAGAACAAACCTACAGACCCTATCTTGTATGTAACCCGGGGGCTGCCTGTACAGGCCTGGGGACATGATACAGTTGCATATGAATGATGTGATTTGCATGAATTGCAACTACTGCCATGACATTCAAGTTTGCTATATTACCAGAAAAACTTGTTGAGATCTACTTGTGGTGCTGGGTAGAAAAAAACAAAAATGGAACCAATCTTTGTTGAGAATATATAACTGTACTGTAAGACACTTGACATTACAGAGAATACACTTCTGTGCCCTCCTTGTGTTGAGCCTGCATTAGAGCTTTCAATAAAACTTTGATCAAGATTCTTCTCCGGCTTGGAAGACATAACTATGTATTCAGGAGTGTTTCTTTGTGTAAGCCAAAAAGCTTTTATTTATAAAAATGTGATGGAACGTTCCGAATGTTCCTCCATTTATATGTTTGTAGCCAGAAGTCTGACCACGTCTCTGAATGGCGTTTAGCTGTTATTGCCAGAAGAAGCTATGGCGGCCATTATGAGAGCTAATAAACGATTAATCATTTAAAGGGCCATGACAGAAGGTCTGATGAAGACTCGTACAGGGACGAATAATCATCTATACAATCATATGTCCAACATTAATGTCTTTGTTTTTAACACACGGAGATATGCTACTGACAACCATGATCGGGGTTCATGAAAGATATGATCTCAGGGCCTTTTATAGGAGCCAATAATTGGAATTCCTTTCTTTGTAAGATTGTTGACCTAGAGTCTTAAAGCGTCTTTTCCACCTAGACGAATTATCACATGATATGTCATAAATAGATGTTGGTCCCTCCTGCCGCCACGCATGTGAGGAACACTCTGCGGTCAGCACACCCCCTGTTCCCGAGATAGGTGCGGGTCACAGAGGTAAGATCAGCATCCATGATCTATTCATGACCTATCCCAAGTATAAAATATCGAGATAGGAAAACCCCTTTAGGTGTTTGGAGGTATCAAAAACAGATGAAAGAGGGGTTGAGCAGATTAGTTTAGGAAAGAGCTATCTCTCAGTGGCCATTGAGAACCCATGCATGTATGGCCTCTGTATATGCATGTGCCCAGTGTATATGTGTTTAGGCGGAAGGTAGGAATATCTGTTGGTTTAATCAGTCTTCGAGAGGTATCCAAGGCACACAGCCGCATATCAGCTACTCCCTACAATCTCGGTACAATCCCAGGAACCATAAATATACTACACATAAGAACCAGTTATATAAGTGGTGTAACAATGTAATGAAGCAAATTCTAATAGGACAAATCACCGAATACCGTCTGTATCTTCCAAAAGCAGTAAAGTCATAATAAAGAGGTGGATAGGCTTTTACCTGTTATAACACCGTGCTCCTTTCCATGATTCGGGCTGCAAAACATCAAAGGAATGTATTGTAAGTATTGTAATAACCGGTAATACACTGTCTATTACATTTCCGGGATAAATGGTGACTCACACTGTGTCTGAGGAAGAGCCGAAATCCCTGACGCCTGCCAAAACTGAACATGTGCACCTAGGCTACCTATAAAGGATGAGTTTATGCCAATACCAGGATTGGGAGGTGGGTTCTATAATCTTATCATTGACTATTTGTTGTAGAGAACATAAGCAGCTTGTGGGTGTAATATTTAGGTATGGCTGCTACTGTACAGGGGTAAGTGTGCATGAAAATAAGGAAAAACATGTAGAAACAGAAGATTTGTCATCTGTTTGAGCTATGGGTCAGAGAATATTCCCCCTACAGGGGCAGGAATTGATGTATGAAGATATTATATAGGTACCGTATTTTTCGGACAATAAGGCACATCGGATTATAAGGCGCACCATCAATAAATGCCCGCTAAAAAGTCTAGGTTCATAATAAGGCGCAGCAGGTGGCAGACCTGTGCACAGTTCAAGGCAGCTGTTGTCTGTAAGTATATATAAGGTATAAGGTGTAAGTATATATAAGGTATAAGGTATATAAGGCGCACTCGACTATAAGGCGCACCTTTGATTTCTGAGAAAATCAAAGGATTTTTTGTGCGCTTTATAGTCCAAAAATACGGTAATTGTAGAAATAATATATAGAAGACGCAGGAAACTATGTTTACACAGCAAAAGTTCTGCTGACATATGGTGGAGGCCAGAGGGACATGCTTATGAATCCATCTAGTATATCTGCTGGGAGTTATATAAACGCATATGATAAGTCCAATAGAATACAGGGAGATTTATCAGACGTGTACGAGTGCAGAATGGTTCTAGTTGCTCATGGAAACCAATCAGAGCTCAGCTTTCATTTTCCCTCAGTTGTTTAAAAAATTAATGCTGAGCTCTGATTGGTTGCGAGTTCTGTTCTCGTATATAGTACTTCTTATAAACTCCCACTATGTTTCTGGGAAAGGCTACCAATATGGCCACTATGAGGGTTGTTACACTGTTTTTCAGATAATAAAGCCTGCTTACTCTTGCATTCACACTTCGCTATAGACATAACATAGCAGGAGGAAACAAATCAGCCATGTAGGGGCTTGAGAAAGCTGGGTGACTACAAATATGTTCACCATGTGGGCAGTTAGTATTAGAAATGCGTATATTCATCCCTACTGACAAATCATTACAGAATTAAGCAAATCTGCTATTCAGAAGCATGGGAAAGTTGGGTGCCTACTGCTGCGTGAGCTTTGACGGCAGCCATATTAGCTGACAATTTCTTAGATGGGCCCAGAATCCCTACATATCGCTGGTCAACCTCTATGATGGGAGCAGGATGTGTTGAGTCATGATGAGAAATATTCTTCCTCTTCATTTCCTCTTAAGTTTAGGAAATTACAGCACGTCTAGCGTGCAAAAATTTGGGATCTATTTATGGAGAACATTTTATAGGGTTCATCTGAGAACCACACATGATGACTTATCCTTAAGGTGGCACGGTGGCTGAGTGAGTAGCACTTCTGCCTTGCAGCGCTAGGGTCCTGGGTTCAAATCCCACCCAGGTCAACATCTGCAAAAATTTGGTATGTTCTCTCCGTGTTTGCACTGGTTTCCTCCGTGTCCTCCGGTTTCCTCCCACACTCCAAAACATACTGTTAGGTTGTTTAGATTGTGAGCCCCATGGGGACAGGGACCAACGTGCAGCGCTGCGTAATCTGTGTTCGCTATATAAATAACTGAATTTTTATTTATTAAGACCTAGCACTTGACCCCTCTATGATCAACCGATTACAGCACTGTGTATGGGGACGGATACTGGCAGCTCCATATACTGTTTAGCGGGCGGCTGTGCTATTGTTGTATGGCAAATAGATTGTAAATGGAGATGTTAGCTTCATGCTCTGTACACTCACATTAATATAAGCTGATGGACAGATGTCTGACCCCCGCCGATCTCCCATTTATAACTATGGATTGTCGGACTAAGCCTGGGTGCGCACAACCGTGGTTGGTCTGTAAAAAAACGGCGCGAGCATGGGAGGGGGGGGGCAGAGTGTCGACTGTGTAGCCCTGCAGGGTGATGAGCAGGCGGGTCAGAGAGGTGGCTGGTGGGCGGGTTAGAGAGATGAAGGGGCGGGTCAAGGAGATGTGGGGGCGGGTCAAGAAGATGAGAGGGCAGGCGATCCCGGAAAGAGGTGGGTGGGCGAGGAGAGATGTGGGCAGTAGCCGGACAGAGAGAGAGGGGCCCGGGGGCACGATCCGGCAGACACCCCTGAACCTCACGGGCCCCGAAGCAACCGCTACGGCGGTAGTTACGCCACTGTATAAATATATATATGTATATATATATATATTACTATGATGCTGAGAGTCCCGTTCCTAACACTGGAGTCGATCTATAAATATGGTCAGCGCACAGTCCGTATTTATGGTCTTGTGCAGACAGCCGTGATGCCACACATGGCGTTTTGAACCCGTTTTGAATCAGTTTTTAGCCCGTTTTTTAAGCAAAATGGATTCAAAACGCCATGTGTGGCATCACCCTTATAAGAAAGCCATGACTAGTATATAAATCCTAATGACCAGTGACAAATCCTAAAAGTAAGAACACAGTAACTCATCACATTATTTTTACCGCTATAAAAACAACAAAAGAGGTTGTGAACAGAGTCCTAAACATAAGTACGTAAGTCATCATCCAAATAAATGATTAATAAAAAATCAACTATAATATCACTTTACCTTGCTGCTGTATTACGTGAAAGCTGTAGGTTGTAAGCCATGTACACGTATACAGCTGAACATCGCTCGGGGGAAATAAAAGCAGCTTCTCTTCTTGGACTCACACGGCCTCTGCTCTTTGTTTTTCACAATAGTTTTTTTTTTTTTTTTTTAGACTCTTGCTGGTGTATTTTCCCAGCCCTTGCACAACACCTCCAGCACCCTCCCCCCCTCCATGTTCGCCTCCTCCACGTGGCTAGTCATGTGATCGTGTTTACAGGGTGCTGCAGCCTTCTGTCAGGTCCAGGGTTACAATGTCACCACCTCAGCAGTGTCACCCTGTCTCAGCCGCTCACCAGCCAATCATTGAGCTAAATTGGCCGCACACAATGCTGACGTCTGTGAAATCTTAGGCCCCTGCAAGATGGGGCCCGCCCTGAGTCAGGGAAACAAAGGGGTCCTGTCCCAAAAGGGAGAACAACAAGACAGCAGATGGTGCCGTGTTCCTTGCTCCATAATCCCCTTAAAAAGACTGTCCGGGGGCTCTAATAGACAGAGCATAATACAGTATATAAAGCTTGATATGAGTCAAACCTAATAGACATTATTATTACTAGTCACACCAGTGACTACCATGTAGTATTACCATGTTACTAAAGTATAGCACACGGAAAATGGGAAAATTTTATTCCTTTTATTTAGTGGATTTAGATAACAATTAAAAATATTAGCATCTCCAGTAAAACAAAAATCACAGCACGAAACGCTACAATAGGACCTGCTTTGAGTTTTCTATAGTCACATCAGGGCGCTTTCACACAATGCGTTGCGTCACGTTTTTTAATGCCTTTTTTGACGCATTCATAAGGCTTCAGCCTTGATCACATTGCGTTTCCACTGCATCTGCTAAATGCAGTGTAACCTCAGTATCTTTATTAAAACTGGTCAAAAAACGCATGCGTTTTAAAAAAAAAACGTTTTCCCCGTGTGTTATACAACACAACAGCTGGGTAGAAATTTTCCTAATTACATTGTAATTGCATTTAAAAAGCGCATGTGTTAACGCAATGTTAATACATGCATCAACGTGATGTTTACATGTGTGTCACCATTGCGTTAATGCTCGCGTTTTGTAAACGTACTGTTGACAGCAATGTAATTAGGAATATCTCCTCTTCTCAGCTGTGGTATTGCATTTGAAAAGGTATGTGTTAACGCCACGTGTGAACGCGCCGTGAGAGTGATGCCACCCATGGCGTTTTGAAACCGTTTTTGGGCCGTTTTTAAGCACTCCGTTAAAAAACGCCTGTGTTAAAAAACGCATCCGTTTTTTAAAATCGCATCCCTTTTTGTCAGTTTTTTATTGCGCAAATTCGGAAAACCTGTCAAAAACGGATGCGTTTTTTAACGGATTGCTTAAAAACGGACCAAAAACGGTTTCAAAACGCCATGTGTGGCATCACCCTAAGGCCAGCGGCACACGACAGTGAAAAACAAACATGTTAAGCCAGTTTTTTGTACAGACAGCAAACCGCTGCACTAAATACAATACATATGTCTGGCCCATGTCTGTTATTTAAATGGGCCAAGTGAGCGATCCATTAAAAAGGAGCTCATATCCAAGTCAGAACCGTTTTTTACAGATCCATATAAAAACTTATATGTCAGACTGCAAGTAATCAGACATTAGCTTCCATTTTTTTCACAGCAGATTTTTAACATGTTCGTATGGTGAATCCGTGCTGTGTGAACACAGCCTAAAAGCTAGAGCACATGTTTGATAAATTATATACGAATAAAAATTCATATATAACTTACATGTGAATTAATGATTGATGTATAAATGGGTGCACAAAGCAGTGAAAGGACAATCCTTCATCCTATGACACGTACTCCTTGCACCTAAGCCAAACAGCAGACTTGGCCAAAGACTTGACTCTACCTGTTAAGTTAACAACCGTCTACATTGTTCCTGACCACCTGAAATAATGGCAGGGCGCCATGCCACTTCAGCAATATCACGGCTGTGGGGTCAGGCTGTGCTGTATGCTCACTATGTACACTGGCACAGAGCCCATAAGGTTGCCACCACCCAAAAGTATTACTTTAATGTCTCCATGTGTTTAAATGTGATCTGGATAAATCTAAATATTGAAAAGAATGTTAAACAATGTAACAATGTATATGCATCATCAATATCCTGCACATGTTTTCGGTTCTGGCTTCTTGCTATGTGGAGAAATCAATCATTGTCCTTTGCCATGAGAGTGCACCTTTAAATACTATACAAGGGAATGTGAATATCCATGTAGGCGATGTCCTAATACTTTTACACGTGACGTGACATATTTATCCTCCAGAGTCAGCAGCTGTCCGTGTGTGTAATGTCTGAAGCAACACAGCAAGTGACTTGTCATATAAACACCATAAGATTCCCCAATTACCAAGAAGGTCTTATAATTCTAATTAATACATAACATATATATTCTATGTACGCGTGGTCAGACACAAAGCCAACTTCAAGTTTAGGGGGGAGGGAGGGCGGTCACAATGTTGTAAAATATGTCCCTCCACTAAGAAGACTCCTTAACGCCGGAGCTATACGGACCCCATCCCTACCGTCAGCCTATAGTGTATTATGCAATAATAATTAGAAAGTAATATACAGCTAGAACATCGTTAATGGGCAACAGGCCAAGAATCTGATCCCAAGACCTGAAGTGAACTGAGGAATGGCAGAAGATTAGTGACTTTAAATGAAATGAGCCACATAATACTGAAGCAACTGATAACATGGACAGCAACTAAAGGGGTTCTCCAATTTTTTTTCCAAGTTTTCCAAAAGCTGGGAACTTCCCCATCTCTTTAAGAACCCTCTAATTATGGTTATTACTTTGCCCATGAATGAGTACCGTCGGAGAAACTCACTATGTGCGCTTTCAGGACTTCCCAGACTGCTTCAGGTAGAGCACCAGGCTCCTGGTAATGGTTACCCCAAGGAAGTAAATATATGGCCATTGTCCTGCTAGTATATTAGGGGTAAAAATCTAAAAGTTCCATACAGTCCCATCAAAACTAGAAGGTGCGCCAAACTAGAAGCAAATAAACTTACACACAAGGCTGGCGGCACATGACTGTGAAACATGGGGAACTGCAGGAAAAGAGGGACTCCGTGTATCAAATATTACTACGATGGGCGGAGTCCCTTCCCAGGCACTGTGGTCAGTCCTCAAAATTGAGCCAGTGCACAGTCTTTAATTCACGTACCTACCACGATCATCTACCACCAGCCAAATTGTGGCTGCTGGCACAGCAAAGTGTCACGAACAAATTTGATGCAATTAACTTGCACTGCATGCTTGGCAAACGTGGGGTTTTCAACCCGTTTTTGGGCCGTTTTTAAGCAGTCTGTTAAAAACCGCATGCATTTTTGGAAAATGCATCCGTTTTTGATCGGTTTTACCAATTATCTTAATTAAAATGGGTCAAAAACGCATGTGTTTTTTAACTGACTGCTTTAAAAAACGCCCAAAAACGGGTTCAAAACGCCACATGTGCCGCCGGCACTCAACTCAGCATGGCAGTCCATTTCCGGTCTCTGTGCATTCGGGCTGGAAATTCTGGCAAGCACACAATGCAAGTTAGACGCATCAGACTGGCTTGTGGGCTTTAGGCCTAAGTCTAAGTTCACATCTGAGTTGGGGGCACCAAGGAGATTCTGTTAAATTTCAATAGGGGTCAACGGGATCTGTTCGGCTACAATTAATGTTCATTATAATATCCACCATAAAAAAAAACAAAGTGTGAACTTACTCTGAGGGCGCGTTCACATGATGCGTCAAAAACGCATTAAAAACCGTGACGCAACGCATCATGTGAAAGTTGATTTTGGAAGGAATGAGTCCATGGATAACAAGTAGAAGATTTCCACAGTCCAAGCGCCTAGATATATGAGTAATGTCCCTGGTTTATCATGATGGATACTAATGGTGGATTTCACTTCTATACTTTGATGTTTCCCATACAATTACAGCCGGTCCCTCATATGTATAGACGGGAGTAGACATCTGTACAGTGACTGTAGAACACTATATAGGACAGTGCATGACATAGTATAGGACAGTGATGGCTAACCTATGGCACTGGTGCCAGAGGTGGCACTCAGAGCCCTTTCTGTGGGCACTCATGCCATCACCAGAGAGGACTCCAGGTATCTTCCTGCAGTCCCAGACAGCCCAGGACTTGCTGTGCACTGAGCTATTTTAAAGTGACAGCTCTACCTGGGACTATTTTCTGCTTTATTGGTGCCTCAGGTGCTGGTATCAATGAAAACTGTAACAGAGAAGGGAGTATAAATCACAAATTACATTTCTGTGTTGGCACTTTGTGATAAATAAGCGGGTCTTTGTTGTAGTTTGGGCACTCGGTCTCTAAAAGGTTCGCCATCACTGATATAGGATATGGTATAGAGACATAGTATAGGATATGGTACACAGACATAGTATAGGATATAGTATAGAGAGTATGGGACATAGTATAGCATATAATATAGGATGTAGTACAGTGACAGTATAGAACAGTACATGACATAGTATGGGACACAGTATAGGATATAGTATAAAGACAGTATGGGACATAGTATAGGATATAACACAGTATAGAACACAATATAGGGCAGTACATGACATAGTATAGGATGTAGTATAGAATATGGTATAGAGACAGTATGGGATGTAGTATAGAATATGGTACAGTATAGAGCACCATATAGGGCAGTACATGACATAGTATAGGTTAGTATTATTGTGTATAATATATATATATATATACATATATATATATGTCCCTGATGGATAATCTTTGCTGCAGTGAAGTATCTCTATCACACACACCAGTAGGTGACATCTTATCCCGGAGCCATTGCCCTCTTCCTCACCCTGCAGCGCCATGTATATGGCCCCATTGTCCATGTGTCCTGCACAGCAGGGTGAGGAGGACCGTGTTTACACGGCGCTGTTTGTGCACGGGTCAGATGAGGCAGAGAGAGCGGATGTCACGTAGATCCTCCCCCGGTGTCCCCCTCCCCCGGGTGTCAGTACCTGATGGCCGTGTCCCGTCGCTCTCCGTCCTTTGTGAGCAGCCTGTGGCCGCAGCGCCGCCCGCCCGCCCCGGAGCACAGCCGCCGTGACGTCACAGCTCCTGCTGCAGATACAGAGCTGCTGCCGCCTCTGTCACTGATCACACAGCACAGCGCCCAGCTCAGAACAGCGCCCGGCATCCAGCACAGCGCCCAGCACAGCGCCCAGCACAGCGCCCAGCTCAGAACAGCACCAAGCTCAGCACAGCGCATAGCGCCCAACATAGCACAGCGCATAGCGCCCAGCACAGGCCGGGGGGCACATCCCAACACCACCGCCTGCACCTCCATACATCATCTATCATCACTACCTCCTGCACTGCACCTCCATTCATCATCATCACTGCCTCCTGCACCTCCATACATCATCATCACTGCCTCCTTCACCTCCATTCATCATCACTGCCTCCTGCACTGCATCTCCATTCATCCTCATCACTGCCTCTTGCACTGCACCTCCATTCATCATCACCACTGCCTCCTGCACTGCATCTCCATTCATCATCACTGCCTCCTTCACCTCCATTCACCATAACTGACTCCTTCACTGCACCTCCATTCATCATCACTGACTCCTGCACCTCCAATCACCATCATCACTGCCTCCTGCACTGCACCTCCATACATCATCATCACTGCCTCCTGCACTGCACCTCCATTCATCATCACTGCCTCCTTCACCTCCATTCATCATCACTGCCTCCTTCACCTCCATTCATCATCACTGCCTCCTTCACCTCCATTCATCATCACTGCCTCCTGCACTGCATCTCCATTCATCCTCATCACTGCCTCTTGCACTGCACCTCCATTCATCATCACCACTGCCTCCTTCACCTCCATTCATCATCACTGCCTCCTTCACCTCCATTCACCATAACTGACTCCTGCACTGCATCTCCATTCACCATCATCACTGCCTCCTGCACCTCCATTCATCATCACTGCCTCCTGCACCTCCATTCATCATCACTGCCTCCTGCACCTCCATTCATCATCACTGCCTCCTGCACCTCCATTCATCATCACTGCCTCCTGCATTGCACCTCCATTCACCATAATTGACTCCTTCACTGCACCTCCATTCATCATCACTGACTCCTGCACCTCCAATCACCATCATCACTGCCTCCTGCACTGCACCTTCATTCACCCTCATCACTACCTCCATTCATTCTCATCACTGCCTCTTGCACTGCACCTCCATTCATCCTCACTGCCTCCTGCACTGCACCTCCATTCATCCTCATCACTGCCTCTGGCACTGCATCTCCATTCATCCTCATCACTGCCTCCTGCACTGCATCTCCATTCATCCTCATCACTGCCTCCTGCACTGCATCTCCATTCATCCCCATCACTGCCTCCTGCACTGCACCTCCATTAATTATCATCACTGCCTCCTGCACTGTACCTCCATTAATTATCATCACTGCCTCCTGCACTGCACCTCCATTAATTATCATCACTGCCTCCTGCACTGCACCTCCATCCCGTCTTAATGTCGGCTCACCGCACAAGCAAAGCCTTCTAGCTCTGTCATGTGCACTGAGCCACAGGGCGGCTCAATGCGCCTTGCTGCTTACTACACATGCGCCGCCTCCCTACACTGCAGTAGTAACGAAGTATAGGAAGGCTCTCAGCGCATGACAAAGTTTAAGAGTTTATTACTTGAACCCATGAACACAAAGTTATTATACAAGCCTGTCTGTACTGTACATTACAGTGTCTATGGGAACCTGTCACCATTGAAAAATAGCCCTCTGATGACAGGTTCCCTTTTATTTAGGTTTACTATTTCTGCTGTGATAGATAAACTTATTTATACTTCAGTAATCTGTCAGAAACATTTCAGGTTAAAACAGTCTCATCCTTAACCTTCAGGACGTAGCCAATTTGGACGTTAAGGCTCAGCCTCTTTTTTTGTACTCTGGCATGTGTCTCTTAATATGGTTATAAGTTTTGAATAATTTACCAAAATTATTTTAACATAGTTTTTTCGTGACACATTATTACACATTTACTAAGGCGCCAGTTTTCTGTTGGACTTTGCACATTACACAGGTATTTAAGAAGTATCTGCACCACATTTGTGTCGCAAGCGACCCTTTTATGGCGCAGCCGCACTAGTCATCGTGCAACACAAACTAGAGGGCGCTCCGGTGCTCAGTCAGATAATGCGTCAGATTGATCATGTCAAGTCGCACAGAATTGTGCTGCAAGCCGTATGTTAAAGTTGCACCAAAAAAGGTTGGGGCACGCTGTCGGGGCAGTGCAGAGGGCGCCAAATTTATGAAGAACGTGCCCCAGAAATCCTGAATCTAGCGCACCTTGCACTATACACAGGCAAACTGCATTCAGTGCAGTTTGCACTGTGGTTAGTAAATGTGCCCTATTGTAATTCATGTTAGTGGTAAATTTTGGTTGAAATGTTTTGCGTTTATTTTATTTTTTTAAAGTGACTGTAAGAACTTGTCACAGACGGGATCTTACAGACACTGTCTATGGACCATAGGACCTCATCGGACATCATGGCTGCAATGGCAACCATCTGTGCCCCACAAAGATGGTGCAGGGGCGGAGAGACCCCCTGAAGGCAATTTAATGTTGCTTTTTCAGAGTTTATGGCCCATTTCTTTTACTAGTCAGAATAGGGTCTAAAAGCCTTGAGTAATGTACCTCAGGGCATTTGAAATTTTAAAGTTTTTGGCGCAAATGAGGCCAGTATTCTGTTGTGAGCAGTTTGATAAATCTCCCTATATGTATTTTGCATTGGGAACTAATTGCTTAACTTTATGTTAGGTTGAGGTGGTTGTATAGAGAAATTACTTTTAGTAGGGGAGGTGAAGAGGTAACATTTTAAAGGGGTTCTAGGGGAATATGAACGTCTGATACAAAAACCCAAAATGCTATAACTAAATTAATATTTAAAAAAAACCTCAGTGTTATTAGCCACAAAATGGAGCTTAAATAGTTTGATTTTATAATTCACAAAATGTTATTGGCTTTCTAAAGTAGGTGGAGTTTTCACAAAGATGGCTGCCACTGGAAACTACAAGTCCCATGATCCTAAGTTCTCAGTAACTCCTCCTGCTTTTAACCTAAGCTCCCAGTGAAGATGTAACAGACTGTCCTGCTCTATAGTATAGTATAGTACCATAGTAATGATGGGTAACTGCCATCATTGCACATTACTGACTGAGATGACGCCTCCCGCAAACATTTTTCTGCTAAGGCAAGCAAAATTAATGGCCCATTTTTTTATGAATTATGCTTATTCCTGGAATACCCCTTTAACTTAATGTAATATGACAACTCGTGAGCTTCTGTCAGTCTAGCAAGCAAGACAGAATTAAGAAGAGTGAAACTCGAAATACTAACAAATGCTATTTTACAACTCTCCTTTGCACCAAATGAACATAGGATAAAGCAAAGTCACATTGGCATAGACCCTGCTTGTGCCAATTTCATTATTTGGGTATACTAGTTCTTACAATACGACTGAATTCAAGATTTGCGATTTGGCACAAGTTTCTGTTTTGACGCAAATTTACGCCAGTCCCCACTGTGGTCGATGTTGTGTGTTTCACATATTCACTTGTACTACTGATTTATCAAAGGTTTGTAACCATTTAAAGCCCCATTTTGTGTTTTAACCCTTGTATATGAAAATATTTATTTAACTATGATGGACTGACCTTAAGTTCAAAAATTGCTGCAGAGGCAATGATTGATTTCCATCACAATACTTTATTTGTAATTGACAAGAATGTTTTTTTTTTCTTCCGGCCCAGTGAGGAGCTGCACTGTTACCTATCAATGGTGATCACAAATTCTGATTAATCTACTGTAGTTTCAGCATAAAATTGTTTAGCAGTGAAAAAAATCCTTTTTTTTCTTTTTTTTTATTACAAGTTTTCTCAAGGTCCCTAGTTGTGGCCATTGTCATCCTAATTTTTCTTCACTGTACAAAATGGCCAGATAACTGCAGCACCCCTGGATGGCATGAACTTTATTGCGTGTTTCAGTACTCCTGACTTCGTATATGTTGTAAAATATGTAATAGGTGCACCCATTTGAGTGCTTTTAAACCATTTGACTATTTTTAATTGTACCTACAAATGGTCTTTGTATGGGGTGGTCTTCCTAAAGCAATTTTCCAAGTGCAACACCCCTGCAGATGCAAAGGGTTAAGTAGGTGTTGCCAAAAGTGTCCCTCTCCATGTCAGAAGCTGTGACAGGAGAGACTTAGTAATTACAGCCTGTGAATGCTGCCTGAAAAGACAACAGTTAACTATGTGTAAGTTATTGACCAATGAGTTGGCTGGATTGTAACCTGGAGTGTGATTAGGGAGGTGCTACCACCTGACCAGGGGGAGGGTGATAAAACCAATGTGCAGTGGGAGCTCAGGTCTCTAGACTGCACGGTCTGTCTGAAGAGTCAAAGTAAAGAGAGAGGAACAGTGTCAGTCCACCATCAGGGCTAATGCCAGGACCAGAGTCAGGAGACTCAGAGCTGCAGCTTCCACAACTAGACACAGCTCCATCACAGCCTGCATCTACTACCAGGCTGGTGCCATATTCCTGAGGACTCCTCTCCATGACCACTCCAGTAGCAGAATCTGATGTGAGATTGTTTAGGCCCGTTGCCTGCTGTTGTTCAATAAAGAACCATGAGTTGTTTTGCACAATGTTACCTCATTCTGATCCCTGGATACGGCTGTTATCACCACGGGCTCCCCATCCATCACACAGGGACATATCTTACAGACACTCAGGGGTTTCCCAAGGGAGAACCAATACATCAGTCTCTCCCTCCATATTTCTTGCACACACCACCTGCTCGAGACCAGCCATCCGGTCCCCATACTAAGCACCGAGACATCAGCGTGCCCTAGGCCGCACTAGCCAGCCACTCCGGTATTCTGGGCCCCGGCTGGCTCCAGGCCCCAAGATAAAGCTAGGTCCCAGTGGGGGATTTTGCACAAGTAATTATAGAAAACCACACCATGGTTAGAGCAGGAGTCAGACCTCTGGTCCCCTCATCAGTCCTGTCGCCTCAGCACCTACATTCCCGGCTGGACATAGAACAAATGACATCAATAATGCCCATCATGATCATGGACACTTCCGGCCCAACCTCAGCAAGCCCCGGCAATGACATTTGTTATACATCACTGTATAACAAATGTAGTGGGAGCCTTGACAACTGACACTACTGACCCAGCGGGTAGTGTCATGGAAGAAGAAACAAGTGCCTTAAGCCTGCTCCTACAATGATGCAGCTTTCCATAATAACTAGAAAACCCCTTTAGATAAAAGAATTATGCATAGTACAAGTTAAAGTCTCCAGTGGAGTACAGCCTCCAAAATATACAAATTATGATGACAATGCCAATGATGATGTATTTTATGCATGGAACATCAGTATATTACATGGAACCCATCCCAGACTAATAAAATGTATATGATATTGTCCTTGAGTCCTCCCAAACACGTACCCAATAAAGGGGACCTATCCGTTCCCTAGTCCAAGCTGGCCACATCATTCTTAGTCTCCACCGTGGCACCTCTCTGAATATGGATACCAACTATGGATCACTTACACGCTCTAGCTAACATAAGCCACATTCCTTCTTCTGTTCCCCAGAATGCAATCCCTCTAAGTTTTGTTGATTAGCTAGTTTCCCTCCTCATCCACGGCATGGCCTCTCTGCAGGGTCGACCTGTCACGGTTTACAAGGAAGCAGGAAACCGTATAAAGAACTAGGGAAACAGGGAAGGGAAAACTATCCCTTACTCTATGACTAAGCTAGTCTAATCTAGATGGTCAGCTCACCCGGGCTAGCTCCGGACATGACAACTTCTATCTCTCTGAAAACGAAGAACTTTCTAGATAGTAAGGAAAAGGACTAAAGGATACTAGGATCTGGTGTACTAAATTTGGGCCCCCTTAATGAAACAATTGCTGCAAGTAAAAACTTGGTAAACAAGCAATGCACACAACCAAGACTGAATACAGGAAGGAGGGCAATAGGGAGGACAGGAATAAAAAGCAGAGCAAGTCCAAAAAACACTCACTGGAGTATAAACACAGACAAATTGGAACAGACAGGAAAGTGGTGAGTGAATACTAGAGAAAACTTCACAGAGTCTCTCACCATAGTCAAAGAAACAAGCTACTCAGAAGTATAGATGTTCCTACAGAAGAGAGTCAAGAATAAGCTGCAGATACAACAATACCTAGCAAATACTGGATGACAAAACCATCAGCCCGGTCACTCCTGATTGTATAATCCAAAATTAACACATCTGAGACTTAAAAACATTAGCAGGTAGTGCAGAAACACCAGAAACCAAAAGACTACATAATACAGTGGTAGATAACGGACTAGAAAGGCCTCGGGTTCAAATCCTGACATGGCCCCAGGTTTCAGTGGGCCTCTTATATGTAAGCAGGCAAAGTAAGGCGGCACTCACCGAATCTGTGGAACAACTTTCTTTTATTCAGCAGACGTGAGAGTACAGGGGGGACGCTGGAGCCATGCGGCGACGGGCCGTTTCGCGCTTACTAGCGCATCTTCAAGCCGTTTATCAGGTGGGCCTCTTTGCTGTGAACTCAAGTGGCGGCATTAAAAAAAAATCAGGAAATAAAACAGTCTCCTGTTCCCTAAAACGTGATGCTGGTGTCTTTTCTCTATTGATGTCCCTTGTTCCTCCACACTTATGTCCAAACTGGACTCACAGTGAATGTGTGGTCTTTTTATGAGGTCAAATTTCTACACCAACAGTGGATGTCAATTGTTACGGGTGTCCCTGCGACCCACATCCCAGGTTGCGGGTGCCTCGCTCCGGTCCCCAGCTCCCCTCCGTAATAACTTACTTCTCCACGCTCCTGCTACGGATCCAGCGGCCCAGTGCGCGTCCCCGCCTCCTCGGGCACGCGCATGATGATGCTCGAAGATATAAAGGGCCAGCGCACCGCTAATTGGTGCTGGCCATTTCCAGGAATTGTATAAAAGCCGGCCTCTCCCAGCATTCTCCACTGGATCTTTTTGCTTCCATGCCTCAGAGAAAGCTTGTTTCGATGCTTAGTGCCTGTCTGCTGATTTCCCGTTGTGACCCCGGTTCCGTTCCTGACTTTGACTCCATGCTGCCCGTCGTGACCTCCTGCCTTGTTCCTGTCTCTACCTGTCCCCAACCATGATTCTGCCTCACGACTTTGTACCTCCGCTTGACCACCACCGCGGGCAAAGTCGCGCCTGTAGAGTGACCTGGTGGTACCACGCTGCGACAAGTCCATCCTGCTTTAAGGAGGGCTTTGGTGAACTCCAGGTGCCACTTAGACACCACTCTCAGGTGTTGGCTTACGCCAGTGCTTACGGTGGTACAGAAGATTCACTACCTCAGATCCTGACATCAATTCTCATATTCAAAGGTGATACTGGGTGGGAAAAATATACTAAAGCTTTGTGTTCATATATTGTGTGTATTGAGTAAATTAAATTACTTCTTTTACTCACCAAACTGGGCAGAACCCCCCAGTCCAGCTCACGTGATACCAGAATCTGGCAACCTTTATAAAGAGAAGCCCTTGTTGTGTGACTCATACAATTGTAGGCACCACCACAAGGAATTTTACCACAAAAGATAAGCTGTGATTTATTTCTAAAGATAATACTAATGGCCCTGCCAGTGCCAGACACTAAGAAGGAAATGGCTGCTGGGCTAAAACTTTCTCTTGTAATTCCGGTAATGAGCATGGGAACGCTGCAAGTGTCTACACACCGAGAGTAACAAGCTGCACCGAACAAAATATCAAGGGGTTAGAAGTTTAGGTAAAGTAAAATATTGTTTCTAAGAACTAAATAATTTAGGTAATTTGGAGACTACTGTAAATTGGCAAAGAGAACTGGTGCGATCTCCACTTCATATTTGGCTGAGGAATAGGGATTAGCCACTGCAGTAGGGCTTTATCGGGAATTACAGACACAGCATTGTGAGAAGGTTTCTGTTACAGCCACTAGTCTAGAGACATGATGCTAAAAACAGAACCCTTATCATGAACATAGCCCAAACAATGAATGTAATATATCAAGTTTAGATTAATCACCTAAAAATTATGTATGGGCTTCATAAAGATGGATCCATGTAATATAGCATTTCATTAAATGGTCTACACACAGATTATACAATGATCTATTGTGGCTGGACTAACATGGGGTTCTTATTGTACATTTTGATCAAATTGTAAAAGCTCCTCAATCATCTCACTGTGATCTTATTCTAGGGGTAATGACACCACAAAGCGTCTGCTCCCACCACTATACTGCAACCCCAAAGAGTAAGAACCAGGCGGCCAACAGCATCCCGTGGAGCCTAAGACACAACTTTACACATTCTCCTGCTTCTGGGCCAAACTGGGAAAAGTGATACGGTGGCTTAGTGGTTAGAATTACAGCCCTGCAGCGCTGGGGACCTGGGTTCAAGTCCCAGGGTCAACATCTGTAAAGAGTTTGTATGTTCTCTCTGTGTTTACGTGGGTTTCCTCCAGGTCCTTCGGTTTCCTACCACACTCCAAAACATACTGGAAGGTTTATTAGATTGTGAGCCCCATTGGGGAAAGGGAATGACTTGCCAAGTTGTGTGCAGTGCTGCGTAATCTGTGTGCACTATATAAATTAAGGAATTATTATTATTAAAGTGATGTTACCAAGTCAACATAAAAAATATGAACTAACAGACTATTCTTTCTGATATGGATAAAGCCTGTGCAACAAAAATTGTGCAAATGCTCCAACACGTTGGAACAGAGTTTTGGTGTAAAATAGACCAACTAATATTTATCATCCGGCATCAGGCTGTCTCACTTAGGCATGGGATCTCACTTAGGCATTACAGTGGGATATATGGTCCTGCTCCTTCGTCTCCCCCCTGAAAGCTGGAAAAGGAGAGAGCATAAACGGCAGTCAGTGATTGGCTGCTGCCAATGTTCAGGGTGTTTCCCCCAGGGACGTAACTGTCCTTATAAGTACAATAAGATCACTGAGGACCTCCCTGAGCGGAGGCCGAGGGATTTATGCAGTGCATTGCATCCGTCCTCAACTGCCTACAATGGCCTCCACTAAGCGTATATATGGTGCTCAGCAGGAAGGAGCAGGCGTAGAAAAGATGTAGCTTGTTGCATCTTTCAACCATGTGTTTTCCACAGTATACTGTGCAGACAAAGGATGCCTCCATCTGCTAGTATATGTTTATGTATAAGTCAGGAGTTTTGACCCAATTTTAGCGACACTTGATTAATCTTCCCCAGCACTGTCTCTATCAAGACATCCCCTTTAATACTTTGCACAAGACATTGGGGCTTATTTACTAAGTGTCAGCGGATCGCATTTCCATCGGACTTCCCAACATTTTCGGGTTTTGCGCCGCTGGGACAGGTATTTAGAAGGGGATTGTATTGCACGCAATCGGATTTTGGCGCAGCAGTGCCGGCTTTCATGCAACAGAAATCAGGGGGCGGGCCATCGGGCGATCCGACTGATTCAGACTGAGCGCGGGATTTAACATTTAAGTTGTGTCGCAAGAACAATCACTTACATGCACCAGGAAGAAGATGGTGAACACCGGCGGACCTGAGCGGGGAAGCGGCACATGCAGGGTATCGGGCGCACAATGTTAGGGAATTGCGGCACAGTGCATTGCGGTCGGACAATGCACATCGGGGAACGCGCCAGGGACGGGTAAGTAAATGTGCTCCATTAGGTTATAATTCACAAAAGGATGCAGTAAATCAGTGGGATAACCTTATTTCCTGGCATCCCCTATTCTCAATTATAGATCACTATAGAATAATACATCACTATGCACAGTTGTTTCCATTTATTCAACTTTTTATATTCGTTTTAATATTGACAGAATCTGTAAAGGAGATAGAAAACTTGTAATTAATATTAGAATTCACTAAATTTTTCCTTCAAGTACTGGAAACTGTCAATTCCAAACAACCCAGAAGAATTCTGTACGTAAATCCTGTCCCTGGTGATCTAAACTGTTACGCTGGCAAGTGTCAGACTATTTATGCTAATCCAGATCCACGAAAGACACGTAATGTTTAAAAAGGACATCAGCTCTGCAGCTCTGACCTGAGAATACAGCGTGTGTATTGTTTTACGCTTCTGCTCTTGCCTAATACAGATATTTGCAATGTAAAATATCACTTGCATTCGCCAAACATAGCTGCCTATTCACAGAGACAACTTTTCCTGCTGCCTGCGTGTAAAAAATAAAGCTTCCAATATCCAGTTACATGTTGTACAAATATCAGATGACATCGAAAAGTTCTGATATTAAAAGTTGTTGAAAGATCGTACTTTTATGGTATAGTTTAAAATGTCGCATGTACGATATTTAAAGTGGATGTCAGGAGTTTTTCTTGTATTTTTGCGGATGGGTTTAAATAAATTAAAAAAACTCTTGACACTTACACTACTAATCTAACTGTACCCCCTAGGAGGAATTTAATGTCCGTTCTAGATTTCACTTCTTTTAAATTAAAACTTCTCTATATACCTATAAAAAATCTCACCCAAACTCAAAGCAAAAGAGAAGAGTCATTTATTGCTTGAAATTAGACATTTTTAGAGGCCGGAGGGGGAGTGTCACTTCAGATGCCAATATCTTGGGCTGTATAGGACCTAGAACCATAACATATTAAAGGTAAGAATCTCTTTTTTTGAATCACAGCCGACTTGTGTTACAGAACCAGAGGAAACGGCAGTTAAAGACATTGGCAGAATCAATAAGCAGTAACAGAGAAAGATGACGGCACTCACCGGTTCCAAAGGTAGGAAAAACGTCCTTTATTGGTGGATGAGCATGCAGGGGGGTAAACAGACAGACTCCGCCAACGGGGGCCGTTTCGCGCGCTATGGCGCTTTCGCCGCATTTAAAACAAAAAAATGTGTCGCGGAGCTTGCACTTAGCTTCACCCAGCCCGGCTTGCTGTATTCCAGTGCATTCCAGGGAACTTCAGCTCAGCAGCGCCACCTGGTGGACGGCAGAGGAACTGCCATAATAAATCCCGGCCGGACCCGAATCCAGCGCAGAGAACGCGCCGCTGAAATTGCGAATGGACCGGGTAAGTAAATCTGCCCCATTCTCTCACTTGATACTAGTTACATTGGCAGAATAAGATCTTTATCCATAGCGCAAATTCCCAACTATCTCTTTGACTGACAGTATATTCGGTTCTGTAACTCACAGAACTGCAAACTTGATTTGATCTGAAAGCTGAAATTCTTATCTTTAATTTCATGGCATGTTACTAGGCCCCTGCAGCCTCTAATAATGACTCATCTCAGGTAAAAAGTGATTCTTCTCTTCTCATTTTACCATGACTGCGAAGGAGATTTGTTCTTTTAGGGTGAGATTTTAACATAAAAGAGGAAATAGAAAGGACATTTCATCGCCTACCTGAGGGGGTCAGCAGTTAAAAGGGGTTGTTGGAGTCCCTTTAAAGCAATTACTACATTGCAGATCATCCCATTATGTATCGATAAAAGAGATGAACAGTTTCCCACTTTTATAAATATGGCTTGTATTAGTAAAAGGCGTCTGCTTTCTTTTCCTTATACAAACTCATCCGCTCCTGTACACGGGCAGTCTCAACTGAAATGTGTCAACTAAATGTGGATGAGCTGTAATACTCAATGTGGGTCATTTACTAAGGGCCTGATTCGCGTTTTCTCGATGTGTTACCCGAATATTTCCGATTTGCACCGATTTTCCATGAATTGCCCCTGGATTTTGGCGCACGCGATCGGATTGTGGCGCATCAGCGCCGGCGTGCACGCGACGGAAATCAGGAGGTGTGACCGAACGAAAACCCGACGGATTCGGAAAAAACGGCGGCATTTTTTTAAAAAAAAAGTGTAGCGAAAATTGCACTTACCTTCACTCAGCCCGGCTCAGTGTATTCCAGTGCGTTCCGAAGCTCTTCAGCGCAGCAGTACCACCTGGTGGACGGCGGAGGAACTGCCTTAATAAATCCCGGCCGGACCCGAATCCACCGCAGAGAACGCGCCGCTGGATCGCGAATGGGCCAGGTAAGTAAATCTGCCCCAATCAGACCATAGATAAAAGTGGATGCCCTAAACCCAAATAATATGCCTGTAGCTATCTGCCCTGGCTGGCTCTCTGAGGAACATGCACCTGCACCTCCAAACAACAGGGATGGTTTTATGAAATTTTATATATATAAAAAAAAAAAAAAAAGAGGTAAAAAAGTTGTATTGTTAAAATCAGGTGATAATTCATGGCACAGTGCAGAAAACTAACTTTGCGAACTTTGAAGTGGAGTTGTTTTAGGTGTAAAAAAAGTCGCCAAAGAGGACAAAAAAAAGAAGAAAAAGCCAAGCCAAAACAAAGGTACATGAGTGGCTAGCAGAAGTTTACTGTCAGTACTGTATTTTTCGGACTATAGTGGCGCACAAAAAATCCTTTGATTTTTTTTGTGCCTTATATATGAACTGTACTTACAGACAACAGCTGCCATGAATTGTGCACAGGTCTGCCACCTGCTGGTCATTCATCCTTATAATCAGGTGCGCCTTATAATCCGGTGCGCCTTATATATGAACCTAGACATTTAAGCAGGCATTTATTGATGGTGCACCTTATAATCCGGTGCGCCTTATAGTCCGAAAAATACTGTACTTACTGCAAATTCTATGCGTTGCTGCTCTGAGTAGGTTTAGTTTGATGTTACAGTCCAGTTTATGCTAAAATCATGTAAAAATTCAAGAATTCATGTAAATCAAGAATATACCCCCAATATAATGATTTTATTGTATATCCAGAAAATTATGCCGGCTAATTAAAACGACTAACCTTTGCCACGACAGAATAGCTGGCAATGTGTCTAATAGGAATTCTGCCAGAATTCAGCTTTTAAAAGTTGAAAAACAAACTTGCTGTTATTTTATATCTCAGAATTAACTGGAATTATTCAGAGACATCTGTGATCAGGGAAATTGTGCTGCTTACGGAGGACTGTTATACAGTGGGTACGGAAAGTATTCAGACGTTATTTGCTAATTTATTAAACAAGAAAACTGAAATCACATGGACATCAGTATTCAGCCCCTTTGCTCAGTCTTGAGTAGAAGCAGCTTGGGAGCTGGTGCAGCCAGGAGTCTTCTTGGGAAGATGTAACAAGTTCCTCACCCCTGGATTTGGGGTCCTCTGCCTCTTCCCTGCAGATCTTCTCCAGCTCCCTCAGGTTGGATGGTGAACGTTGGTGGAAGCAATTTTTATGTCTCTCCAGAGATGCTCAGTTGGTGTTAGATCCGGGCTCTGGCTGGGTCAGTCAGGAATGGTCACAGAGATGTTCTGGAGCCTCTGCTTTGTTATTTTAGCTGTGTGCTTAGGGTTATTGTCTTGTTAGAAGGTGAACCTTCGGCCCAGTCTGAGGTCTAGAGCTCTGGAAGAGGTTTTCATCCAGGATATCTCTGTACTTGGCCGCATTCATCTTTCCTTCCATCACAACCAGTGGTCCTGTCCCTGCCCCCATAGCATGATGCTGCCACCACCATGTGTCACGGCTGGGATTGTATTTGGCAGGTGATGAGCAGCGCCTGGTTTTCTCCACTGCTTATAATTAACACCAAAAAGTTCAATCTTCATCCCATCAGACCAGAGAATCTTATTTCTCATAGTCTGGGATCCTTCATGTGTATTTCACAATGTATGCGGCTTTCCTATGTCTTGAGGAGAGGCTTCAAACGGCAGACTCCGCCATAAAGCCCCGACTGGTGGAGGCTGCAGTGTTGGAGACTTTGTGGAACTTTCTCCCATCTCCCTACTCAACTTTGGAGCTCAACCACAATGATCTTGGGGATCTTCTTTACAACTCTCGCTAAGGCCCTTCTCCCACGATTGCTTAGTTTGGCTGGACAGCCAAGTCGAGGATGAGTTCTTGTTGTCCCAAACATATTCAATTTAAGGATTATAAAGGCCACTGTGCTCTTATGAACCTTGAGTGCTGCAGAAATTCTTTTGTAACCTTGGCCAGATATATGCCTTGCCACAATTTTGTCTCTGAGCTCCTTGGGCAGTTCCTGAGACGTCATGATTCTCATGTGCTCCACATGCACTGTGAGCTGTGAGGTCTTATATAGACAGGTGTGACTGGAATAATAAATTCCAATCAGTTTCATTAAAAACAGATGGACTCTAATGAAGGAGTAGTACCATCTCAAGGAGGATCAGAAGGAATTGGACAGCATGTGATTCAAATATGAGTGTCACAGCAAAAGGGTCTGAATACTTACAACCATCTGATATTTCAGTTTTTCTTGTTTAATAAATTAGCAAAAATATTTACATTTCAGTTTTTTGTCAAGATGGGGTGCAGAGTGTACATCAATGAGAAAAAAAAATATTTTTTTGAAACGAAGAGTGAAAATTTAAAGGGGTCTGAATACTTACCCAATGTGACATAGCTGGTGGTAGTGCTTCTCCTATTCTTAAGATAAAATACTTGAATCATTAGGTATTTTCTTTTCGTCCAGGGTTTTAGAAAGAAGTCAGTCAGTAGTCAATGTACAAAACACAGATTCCCTACAGCCTGTGCTCTGTTTATGTATTCATGGAATATTGTACCGTATGCTAAGTGGATTTATGGAGATCACAAATTCCCATTTGGTTATGTTCCATCTCCTTGTATATTTTACTGCTAGAATAAACACTTACATTATAGGCTATGTATCATGCAACACAATTGAGGGAAACATCTCTATGCTACTAGCTGCATGAGCTGCATTAGCCTTCCTTGAATTCAATTAGGCCTCTGTTCACATTAGATTCAGTCTTTATGTTGATAATGGGATCTTACAGCATATGTGGCATATATGGGTATATGAAAATTTGATGACAAAGTTGGATAATTTTGGACAGTCCGATTCTTGCACAAAAGTTTGTGCCTTTTCAACAGTTTAACTTTTCTGAATAGTGGGTGGGGCATGTGATGGAGTGGGTGTGGCTTGCAGCAGACTATCAAAACAGGCGATAAAATACACCACACTGGGTCAGAGAGATGTAAATTTTTTACTTTTACTTATTGAACTTTTTATCTACTAGAAGCATCGTACTCCAGCACACAGGAGGATTGCACCCTAAAGACATATACAAAAGGAACATTTCTTTGCAGGAAGTTTAGTATTACATAAAAACCAGTGAGTTTTTTCTCACTCCCTGTCGAACATCATAGAGATCAGGAAACAGCTTTCAGATTACCTGCTAGACTTTTTCACATGTAGCTGCGGGAACTTTGGTGGTTGTTCTGTGGAGGTGACGGTATTGATGGAATCCTACTGGATAAAAGTTTCATTCACATTCCATACTTTGTCCACTATTAACCTTTCTGTACTTGAAGCTTCAGGGCTCCGGAAAAAAATCTGTGACAAGTTTCACACTTCACTTGGTTCCCTAAGTGAGTTTTGGAGATAAATGAACAACTGGATCGGGCAGAGAGGGCGCGGTTCAATAGCTCGCTTCAGGAAGCAGATAGTTTGGGTTCACCCCTGCTTCTTTACAACATGCTGAGTATAGATAGGACACTATATACAATCTGCTCAGCTCCTCCTGCTCTATAACATGTTGCAATTGCAACATCCCCCACCGGGGCCTAGCCTTTTCTTGGTGGCCTGGAGGCAGCCGGGGCCCAGAGTACCGGAGTGGTTGGCGGTCACTGTGTTTGGTATGGGGACCAGTGGGTTGTCCCACAGCCTGGCAGGTCTCCAGCAGGCGGTGTGTGCAAGAAATATGGAGGGAAAGGCTGACGTACTGGTTTCTCCCTGTCTGTAGGATGAGTTCCTGGGTTATGGATGGGGAAGCCCGTGGTGGTAAGCAGCCATATCCAGGGATCAGATGGAGGTAACGTTGTGCAAATCAACTTACAGTTGAACAGCTGGCAATGGCCAAACATGATAACAGCAGATTATTTGATGCTGGAAAGGTCATGGAGAGTTGATCCGCAGGAAAGGTGCACGCAGGCTGATAGCAGATGCAGGCTGGGCTGGTGCAGGTGGAACTGAGTCTAAGTGGTGGAAGCTGCACTTCTGGGCTAAAGTCTCCAGACTTGCTGTGTGTCAGGCAGTAGGCCTGAGGCACTAGAAGTTCCTGGGATAAATGGTTGAGGCAGCACTGAAGGTGTGCTCCTCACTCTCACTGAAGAACTGACCATGTGCTCTCACCCAGCAGGGATTTTTATACTCCCCCTGGTCAGGTGGTAGCACCTCTCCAATCACATTCCAGCTGACATAACAGACAGGTCATTGGATAATTACATACCAGTTAACTGTTGCCTTTCCAGGCAGTATCTACAGCTGCAATTACACAATACATAGGTTCTAGAACCTTCCTACAGGGTTCGTAACTCCCCCTAACAGCTCCTGACCTGGAGAGGGCGCTATTCACAACTACCAGCCTGCCTATGCATTGGCAGGGTTGTTGCACATAAAATAGGACACTATGTACAGTCTGCTCATCCCCCTCCTGCACTATAACATGCTGCATGCGGACGGAACAATATGCTCAGTTCCACCTGCTCTATAACATGCTTCCTGTAGATAGGACACTGTGTACTATATACCCATCTCCTCCTGCTCTATAACATGCTTCCTGCACCATGTACAATGTGCCCAGTCCTGCCTGCAGATATATATCTAATATATAGGCCAATTGAATTACTGGTTCTCTGTTGACCTGTCTGGTGAGGTAGACTGCATGAGATTTCTGTGGCAGACACAAAGGCTCAGTGGGAGAAGCATTAGGGTTACGCAGTGCACCCACCCGCAGCAGAAACCTAAGGTTCAGCATCAAATTTCAGCTTTATGGCCAAAGTAAAATTTATATTGTTTTGATCCCCCCTCTGAGGGGCTCCGCTGAGGTAGCCGGGGTGCCCAAGACTGATTAGCATAATTTTTATATGTCTGTATTGCTGAAATCTTGGCGTATAGAGTTGTAATAAAAAAAGTCCTCTGGAACTGGTTAGTAGGACTAGTCTACCATTAGAAGGTGTGTATCAAGTTAGCAGGTTGTCTCCTATCCACACGAAAGGGGGTAACAAAAGTCTGTTCTTACCAAACGGTGGAGCGACAATCGACGTCCTCCCAATCCACCTAATAATATGTGAGTGTCAGAAATGCTGTGCATAGCGCTGGGCCATTTCCGGTACTCATGTTCTGGGGATATCTGAGCGCTGTGCTCTGCTAGTTCCAACATTCCCATAATATTGGATGGACTGTCCGGAAGCATGCTTTACCCATTATTAAGAACAGGACACCTATTCTCAGGAATGCTGGCGATTCCATTCTTGTGATCAAGAGTCACCAAGAGAGTTATCCCCTATCCCAGTGGTGGCAAACCTATGGCACGGGTGCCAGAGGTGGCATTCTGAGCCCTTTCTGTGGGCACTCAGGTACCGTAGGTAAAGCTGACGTTGCTAACTTGGCACCACTCCTTTAACATTAATTGTAAGTACCACAACTAACAGTTGTCAATTAAATTCCTTTAATTTTGGTAATTGTTTCTGTTTCTCAGCACTGGGAATTTAGTAGTGGCTACAATTTTACATGGAAATTCTTGACAAAGCAACATATCCCAATTCCAGGCATGATACAAAGATTTCTGAGTAAGGCGAATGATTCCATGTAGCTTTAACTGAACTCTTGTGAAACCAGTGTCACCGGTGCCCCTGCATTTGGCAGGAAATAATAAAAGTTTTAGTTTCATAATACCTGGAGAGATAACACTTGTGCTTCTGCCGATTCTGGCCAGGAGCAACGATCGCTATAAATACGTCACTCAGCGTTAGTCAGGGGCGTAACTACAGGGGTAACAGCCATAGCAGTGGCTATGGGGCCCAGCCTGGCACAAATCTAAATAATTGAGGATGTGATGTGCACCAGTGTATCCTGCGCAGCAAACAATTTATGTGTGTATATGGGTGTATAATGTACTATATGGGTACATAGGGGCTCATTTACTATGGGTCCGGAAGCCGCACTTTCGTCGAGTTTCCCGAATATTTCCGTTTTGCACCGAATTCCCCTGGGATTTTGATGCACGCAATTGGATTTTGGCACATCGGCGCCGTCTTGCACGCAACAGAAATCGGGGGGCGGGCCGTCAGACAACCCAACGGATTCGGACAAACCGCAGAGTTTGTGTTGCAAGATCAAGCACTCACATGCACCGGGAAGAAGGTGAACTCCGGTGGACCTCGGCGCAGCAGCGATACATGCAGGAACCCAGATGCACGATTTTAGTGAATCGCGCCGGACCCGAATCCTCGTCAGACAACGCACCGTGGGAATGCGACGGGATCGGGTAAGTAAATCTGCCCCATAATGTACATTATGTACATGGGTTAACCCCCAAGCCAGTTTATAGCTTAAGGCTCAGACCCATTTTTTGTATTCTGACCTGCGTCGCTTTATATGGTTATAACTTTTGAACACTTTTACTTTTCAAAGTAATTTCTTCACTTTACTTCATTTTGGCTGAAAAGTTTAAAAAAAATATAAACTGCTGAATTTTTCAAAATTCTAAATCATCTTGTTTTCAGGCAGATAGTTTTACCACCTAAATCAGTTGCTGAATAACATTTTCCATATGTCTACATTTTCATAATTCTTGAACTGTCTGGAAAATTTATTTTGATGTCAAGCGACTTACAAATTGAATATTATTTTTAAGAAAATTGCAGAATTTACTTTTTTGGGGATCTGTAATAAAATTTGAAATATATAATATTAGAAACCCTCTTTATATCAACCCATTTTCAAATCTGCACCCCTCAAACTATCAGAAACAGCTTTTAGGAGGATTGTTAACCCCTTGTGATTTTCATAGTACTTAAAGGACATCTACCACCAGGATCAAGGATTTTCAGCCAAGCACACTTACATACTGGTTTGTGCCCCCTCTGCCAGGACCTAATCTTCTTTGAGCTTCCTATGTCCTTGTTTTTCAGAAAGGCTTAAAAAATGATGCAAATGAACCAAAGGGGCTCCAGGCTCCATTAACACCTATGGAGCCCGGAGCTCCTCAGGCTCATTTGCATAATTTTTAAAACCTTTTATGGTAAGAACCAGGGAATAAGAAGCTAAAAGAAGAGCAGATCCTGCCAGAGGGGGCACAAACCACAATGTAAGTGTGCTTGGCTGAAAATTCTTGATCCTGGTGGTAGATGTCCTTTAACCCCTTAAGGACGCTGGGGTTTTTCGGCTCATTTCTCGCTCTCCAACTTCAAAAATCCATAACTTTTTCATTTTTACGTGTACAGACCTGTGTGAGGGCTTATTTTGTGCGTAACAAATTTTACTTTCCTGTAATGTTATTTATTTTAACATGCCGTGTACTGCGAAGCTGAAAAAAAATTCCAAATGTGGAAAAATTGAAAAAAAAACGCACGTGGGCTCAGTTTTTACGACTTTCACTCTTCGCTCCAAATAACATGCCTACTTTATTCTTTGGTTCGGTGCGATCGCGGTGATACCAAATTTATATAGGTTTTATTGTGTTTTAATACATTTTCAAAAATTAAACGAATGTGTACAAAAAAGAAAAAAATTTTTTTGCCATCTTCTGACGCTAATAACTTTTTCATACTTTGGCGCACGGAGATGTGTGAGGTGTCATTTTTTGCGAAATGAGGCGACGTTTTCATTGCTACCATTTTGAGGTCTGTGTGACATTTTGATCATTTTTTATTTCATTTTTTATGTTATGTAAAAAGGTGTAAAAGTCGCAAAAGTCGCATACCGCCGCCCGTAACCGTTTTTATATTTTGATAGATCGGGCATTTTGGGACGCGGCGATACCTAATATGTTTGTGATTTTTACTGTTTATTATGTTTTATATCCGTTCTAGGGAAAGGGGGGTGATTTGAACTTTTAATATTTTATAAATTTTTTTTATTTTTTAAACTTTTTTTTTTCACTATTTTTTAGACCATCTAGGGTACATTAACCCTAGATGGTCAGATCGCTCCTACCATATACTGCAATACTACAGTATTGCAATATATGGCATTTTTGCAGGTCATACATTACAATGAGCCATTGGCTCATTGTAACGAACCTGCATAAGCCATGTAGCCTCGTGTCAAAAGAAGACCCGAGGCTACCATGGTAACCGATCGTCTTTTAAACGCCGCCGGCGACTTTGCCGGCGGTGTTGAGAGGGTTAATAGCCGCGATCGGTGCAAGCACCGACCGCGGTTATTAGCGGTGGGGGTTTTGTGCAAAATGCAAAAACCCCCACCTTTGTATGAAGAGGACTCAGCCCGTGAGCCCTCTTCATACATCCCTTATACCTCTGCGCCGTAGAGCTACGGCGCAGAGCGTTAAGGGGTTAAATCAAAATAGAGATGAAATGCAGAATGGTCTAATTTTGTCGGTTATACGTTCATTTAGCCCTAAATTGTACACATTTCCAGAAGATAAAACTCATCTTAAAATTTGTTATGCAATTTCTCCTGAGTATGGAGACGTCCCACATGTGGATGTTGCTTGTTGTATGGGCGCACAGCGAGGAGCAGAAGGGAGGGGCCTGCAGCTGCCAGTTTTGTCCTATAGACATTGCCACCCTTTTGTATAAATGACTATAAATTTTTAGTTATTCTGTTAGTGGGGCCATGTGTGGGCACTTTTGCGGGATCAGATGTATTTTCCATTGAAACCATTTTGAGGTTGGTATCCCCTATTGTTGAAAACATATTGGAGCACATGGACTCTGGCACGATTCACTAAGATCCTGGATGTGTCGCTTCCCCGCTCAGGTCCGCCCGAGTTCACCTTCTTTTTCCTGGTGCATGTAATTGCTTGGTCTTGCAACACAAATTGAAAGTTAAATCCCACGTTCAGTCCGAATCCATTGGATCCAGAGGGCAGTGCCAGTGCAGCTGCGCCAAAATTCGATCTTGTGCGACACAATCCCCTGCTAAATACCTGTCCTAGTAGAGCAAATCCCGAAAACCATGAACACTCCGATGAAAGTGCAATCCGTGACCCTTAGTAAATGAGCCCCATTAACTTTTTTTGGCCATTGTGGAGTAGAAAAGTATCAATTATGTAATTGATATTTGACTTTATTTTTTTGATGTTCACCATATAGCCTAATAAACTTCTTATTTTTATTCTATGGGTCAATACAATTACAGGGGTGGCATACTAAGATTTTTGCATTGCGGTCTTCCAAGTGGCATAATACTTAAATTTTTTGACTACAGAGCTGGTTGATGGCTTGTTTTTTTGCCAGACATTTAGCACTTTGCACCAGTATCGTTCTGGAGTAGATATGTTTTTTTGATCACTTCTTATTGCATTTTTTGTGTGATGAAATAGGTAAAATCATAATTTTTGGCAGGTTTTTAACAGTTTTTTTGCCATTTATCGTGCAGGTTCAATCATTATTTATTTTTATTCTTCGGGTTGTTACTGACGCGGTGATACTATATGTGTCACAGACAGGATATTACAGGCACTGCCTGCGGACAGCCCTGGGGTGCTGGAAAGGTACTAAAAGCACTAAACAAAGCACTAAACAATGTATAGGAAGGGCCCAAAAGTCCATGGCCCCATAGTCTGCTGTGTATTTCTGTTACTAAGCAGCAGCTGAGAACACAGTGATATCTGGAGTCGTATGAGTGCATAGTTATATTTATAAAACAAAACCAACATAAGATACAACCACTGACCTAGATACAGTGCACCATTTTATAACCACTGAAACCTAGTTTGAACCTTATGAAGTGCAAAGCATGAAGCATTTATACACTACAGATCAGGGATGGCCCAGCACTGGGCATACCAGGGCATGTGTCAGGGCCCAGAGCTGCTGGGGGGCCCACATAAGGCTGTACATAGGGAATCCGTGGGGGTGAGGGGACTGTACCTAATGAATGGGTAAGGTAAGGGGGATTTATATAAAATAACCATGAGGGGGCTGTTTGTTATGATAAACTAGGGAATATTTTAGGGAACAGGAGACTGTCTTAGTTTCTGACTTTTTAATGCTGCCACGTGAGTTCACTGCAAAGGGGCCCATGGAGGCTCTGCTGCTCAGGGGCCTACTGAAACTTGGAGCCAATCCTGCTACAGATATTGGTAAAGGTGTCCTCAAAGAGTTAATGGGGACTCTTTGTTAATCTGAGTTAATCAGTTCTCTATATTTGATAGGTTATTGTATGGAAACTTATATAAACATATGAAATACTTCCAATTTTGTCCCTTCCTTCTCTATTAGCGATGTATATGGGGCATAAAATCTCTTGTCTCCCAGTGCTCTTGCCTATAGGGCCATATTAATTTCTAACATGCCTGTGCCAAAGCTGACAGGGTTAGTTGTACTTCACCTCTGACACCCCTGACAAAGGCTGCCTGTCATGAATCCCTGCCTATTAGGTAGCGCCAGAGGCTGCCTGTCAGTGCACTAAAGCACTATATGAGTGATAAAATGCTCACATTGTCTAATTTTTTAGTAATAAATACATAAAAAATATATATGAACAGTGATAAGATAACAAAAACATATACACAAAAACATTTGTCTCATTTTGCAAAAACATACATGTGTGATATCACCCTGACTATAACAACTCCATGCATCAAAATACAATATTTATTAAACCATAAAGTAAAAAAAACTCCAACGATAACATTAACATCTATTACCTGCTAAAAAACATAATATAATTAATAAGTCACATATACCCAAAAATTAAAAACTCTTGTTCAAACAAAATGGTAGTAGTAATGAGGAGACCCAACCAGGTCGAAACACTGCTGTCTACAGTTGGGGGTCTTTGCCTTCTGGAATAGATATACTGGTTTGGTTTTAATCCCACATCATGTCATAAGTCTTCTTGTAGGTGATGCTTGATGTCAAGGGAGCTGCCTTAAAAGGTAGCTAAGACGCGTGGTTTTCCTTATCCCATCCTGGCAAACTTTGCATATCCTCTCAATACATATGTGCACAAGAGCCATTTCAGGACCTTTGAAGATCCTCCTAAGGTCCTGGAACCATAGATTGAAAGCAGGCAGAAGTGGATTCCAGACATGTAGGTGCTATTATATTTATGAAAATGTTATAATTTTTGTTCATACAGTGGGATACAGTGGGATACTTCGCCCTGTTCCTCCCCCTCCTAGAAGAAGAAGTGAACATTGGCAGCAGCCAGTCTTTAGCTGCAGTCGATGTTCAGGGTTTTTTTTCCCAGTGATGTCACTGTCCTTATTTGGAGAGGCCTCAGTGGAGGCCGGGGATGGATGCCATACTTCCTTTCTTCATATGCTATTATGGTTTCTGTGCGAATAAGTTGCTCAGCAGGAGGCTTCCCCCAGTTTGAGCCAGTAGGCCAGTTTGAGCCTATGGAAACTTTCAGCCTGTACACAGGGAGCCTGACTGGCGTAAAAATTAGGTCTGAACATTGAAGTACTTTTCCACACCTGCCTAAAACCTTTGCATACAATAGAACAGCGATGATAAACCTTTTAGGGACTGAGTGCCGAAACTACAAGCAAAAGCTAGATATTTTTCACAAAGTGCCAAATGCCAATTTAACGTAACTCACAGGCTTCAAACGTATTGGCGCCCTGAGGACACCAAAACAAGAGAAAGAAGGAGAAATTCGGATTGTTATTGTAGTTTCCCTCTAAAGTCCCCTTAACAGGATGAATCACGGGTCCGGAGAAGGGGCTACAATAATAATCAAGCTCTGTCCACACCGCCCTGAATTAGGTCTTGAGTCCTGAATGGTGACCTTTGTGCTGGGTGATGGCCTGGGTGCCCAAACAGAGGGCTCCGAGTGCCACCTCTGGCACCTGTGCCACCTCGCCAACACTGATAGAACATGGAGCAATCACTGCTCCTGTAAAGTTCCTAAGAAATCCCCTTAATTAGCATTTGGTAATGGCACATCCCCTTTTAATATCTACAAAGATTCAATCTAGGATATTTTAAGCTTCATAAAAGATATGATAATCTTGGGAATGATGGTTCCTGTTATATAGCTCTTTAAATGTCCAGTGCAAAATGGGCTTTAGCCTTTCCAATGAGCATTAGCCATACTGTACTTAGATAAGCCATTGTATCAGCCCCCCTTCAGTGATTGTAGTGAGAATTAGGGTCACCTAACACCGACTGTTTTACCTTTATCTTTCATCTTTTGGTTATTTTAAAATATATCCCTGTGAAATCTCACAAAGGTACAAAGGTCCATTGATAAAAATATCTTCAAGGTAGAAATCGCAGATTAGAGTAAAAATTTCCCATTTTTGGAGACGGTGGTAACACCTATGAGATTTATAGGTGCTCCCTATTTCCACGTCTGTCTCTTACAATGACCTGTGATCCTGAAGCACAATACAATTTCCATCTTCTGAGAGATGACTCAATTCATCCTCCAGGGTTTCCAGAAAGCACTCCTGCTTTGCCCTACTTCCAGTCAAAAAAAGATTTGATGGTTACAAGGATTTTACGAGCTTGTTGGTTTCTAAATTGAAACTTAGATATCTCCTGTCTAATAAATTATGTAAAGGATTTGCAGAAACTAGAATTTTGCACAACTTTTCGGCTTGTTCTATTTTCAGGACTTCAGTGTAACGTGTGTCAGGTTCATGTCACCTGCTGTGACGGTAATTACCTGCAATGAGTGCGTCACACGGCAGGGAGGAGGCTGCTTCTATTACAGGACGTGTTAACCTTACGCCCGTCATCAAGCCCAGTGTATTAATAGGTCATTCACAACTTTTTATTATTTTTCCAGCTCGGATGTTCTGTTTTTCTTGTCACCACCCTGAGATCAGTTTTATGTGATATCACTGTGAAGAGCATATACCGTATTCTAAAAATACTGCAGTTACACCGAAGTCATTGTGATTTTCTTGTTTCTTGGCTGGATCTGGCCTGGTTATGTGGAAATCACTCAAAGCAGGTATTAAATGAGTAAATGCAGTACCTGATTATAAATGGATGTAGCCATAGGGGGCATAAAGTGTACAACACACCCATAGGTCATGGTAAGATTAAACTTACCATCAACACTGGGGTGCATAAAGGATTTGGGACCCAGTTGTTACATTTTTACATTTATGTTTTCCTAATACGGTAATTGGACATTTGTTATTGGCTAGAAACTGTACCATGAGCAATACCAATATATATGAGATAAAAGTACATAGAGCTTAAGAGTAGTAGTGCAGTCTCTATGGGGCACATTTACTTACCCGGTCCTGCACAATCCCCGATCCAGAATGTCAGCTGGAATGCACATCTGGTGCAATTCAAGAAGATTGTGCGCCCGATTTCCTGCTTGGGTCGCTTCCCCGATCAGGTCCGCCGGAGTTCACCGTTTTCTTCCCGATGCATGTAAGTGCATTGGATGCGACACAGCTTTAAATGTTAAATTCCGCGCTTAGTCCGGCGGCCCACCCCCGGACTAAAAGTTGGGAAACACGACGAAAATGCGGCCGACGATCCCTTAGTAAACAAGCCCCTATATGTACTGAATAGGAGTACTTGTAATGTGCAGTGCGCATACATATAGTTTAATAAAAAAAGATGCCCATATATAGAGCAGAAGAGTAATATTACTGTGCAGTGCCCATATATGAAAGGCATGAGTAGTAGTACTGTGCAGTGCCTATATATGCAGGATAAGAGTAGTAGTACTGTGCAGTGTCCATATATGCAGGATAAGAGTTGTAGTCTTGTGCAGTGCCCATATATGCAGGATAAGAGTAGTAGTCTTGTGCAGTGCCTATATATGCAGGGTAAGAGTAGTAGTATTAGGCAGCGCCCCGCGTTATATATGCCCCATTGTTGGTATACAGCTTAATTTCTGATGTGATGTGATATCCCACGGTTAGTGTTTTTATTTACTTGTGTAGGGATTTGTCTAATATCCGAGGCAAACAAAAGTGCTTAAAAAAGAGCGCTTGTGTGTAGCGTCCCCGTGGAAAGAATATATGAATTCTTATGCAGATGGCATTAAACATGTTACACAGAGCACATAAGAGGAAATGTTGGCACACCAATGTGCCCCAGGGTGTAACTGATAAAGTCTTCAGTAACTGACTTCTTCAGGAGTCCCGGATCTGCCTGTTTGTTTAATGAATTATCCCCATAGTGTAATGTAATTGTAGTTCAAGAATATAAAGTCATGACAATGGATTTTTACCTCATTATAATCCAGGCACAGGACACGCCTTGGTATCAACTGGGCCAGATTTATTAAAGGCTGTCAGACTGCGGCTGCACTTTACCCAACGCAACACAAAATTCTGCACTGAAAGGGGCGTTCTGGTGCACAGTCGGTCCATGCGGTACATTTATCATGCTAAGTCCGACAGAAATGTGATCCACACCCTGGTGCCGAAAAAAAAAGTTGGTGCACTCTGCCAGAGCAGTGCAGGGATCTCCAAATTCATGCAGAACGTGCGCCACAATTCACGAATCTGGTGCCCTCTGCACACTACACAGGTAAACTGCACATAGTTCTTAATAAATGTATCCCCCTGTGTTTTACAGTGGCTTCTGGGTATCTACCGTAATTGGTATCTAATAGTCTGTGAAAGGTGCGTAGGTGTCATTGATGTGTGAGGTCCACTCATGTGCCGATGATGTGTGAGCCATGGGTAGGAAATGGGCCTGCTGTGAGTTTTGTATTTTAGGCTGTTGGCTCACACACAATGTCATGAGGGGGTGCAGAGGTTGCGATCGCACCCGGGCCCAAGAGGCTTAGGGGGCCCTTATGGTGTCGCTTTCCCATATGAGAAGACTATTTCTATAAACCATACATTATAGTCGGGGGCCTGATACATTCTTTGCACTGGGGCCCATCAGGTTCTAGTTACGCCACTGGCCATACCATGCTATATGTAGGATATAGGCGGTATATAAAGATTGCTAGGTTAAAAATAAACTCTATACTCACCTCCGGCTCCTTCTTCATCACTTCCGGCGGGCGGGCGTGCATACACAATGACGTGACGGGTCACAAGAGCAGGAAAAGGAGAAGACGCAGCCCTGGGGAGAAGAAGACGGGGGTGAGTTTAGCGTTTTTTTCCCCAATGTGGCTAAATGTGGACATTTCTGAAAAGGGAAGGGACATTTATGGACATTTCATTTATGAAAAGGGGGGGGTCTGCTGTGGACATGTCATTGAAGGGGTGCACTGCTGTGGACATTTCATTGAAGGGGTGCACTGCTGTGGACATTTCATTGAAGGGGTGCTCTGCTGTGGACATTTCATTGAAGGTGTGCTCTGCTGTGGACATTTCATTGAAGGGGTGCTCTGCTGTGGGCATTTCATTGAAGGGGTGCTCTGCTGTGGGCATTTCATTGAAGGGGTGCTCTGCTGTGGGCATTTCATTGAAGGGGTGCACTGCTGTGGACATTTCATTGAAGGGGTGCTCTGCTGTGGGCATTTCATTGAAGGGGTGCACTGCTGTGGACATTTCATTGAAGGGGTGCTCTGCTGTGGGCATTTCATTGAAGGGGTGCTCTGCTGTGGGCATTTCATTGAAGGGGTGCTCTGCTGTGGGCATTTCATTGAAGGGGTGCTCTGCTGTGGACATTTCATTGAAGGTGTGCTCTGCTGTGGACATTTCATTGAAGGGGTGCTCTGCTGTGGACATTTCATTGAAGGGGTGCTCTGCTGTGGACATTTCGTTAAAGGGGTGCACTGCTGTAGACATGTCATTGAAGGGGGGCTCTGTTGTGGACATTTCGTTAAAGGGGTGCACTACTGTGGACATTTCATTGAAGGGGGCTCTGCTGTGGACATTTCATTGAAGGGGTGCTCTGCTGTGGACATTTCATTGAAGGGGTGCTCTGCTGTGGGCATTTCATTGAAGGGGGCTCTGCTGTGGACATTTCATTGAAGGGGTGCTCTGCTGTGGGCATTTCATTCAAGGGGTGCTCTGCTGTGGACATTTCATTCAAGGGGTGCTCTACTGTGGACATTTCATTGAAGGGGTGCTCTGCTGTGGGCATTTCATTGAAGGGGTGCTCTGCTGTGGACATTTCGTTAAAAGGGTGCACTGCTGTAGACATTTCATTGAAGGGGTGCACTGCTGTGGACATTTCATTAATTTTTGCTGGGCTTAAGCAGTAAAAACAGAAAAAAATCTGTACTGACCTGCATAATAAAATTGAATGAGGGAAATTACAAATTATATCTTCCTCCTGGATCTGAACCAGATCGGAACTATTGGAAACCCTGCTCTTGTATAACTTTATTGACTGAACTGTTGTGCGAGTTTCTGAAATACGCTGCACCCCAATGGATAAAAATATAACAGATTGTGCAGCCTCTTTGTAATGGCCAATACAATTATTGACAAACTGTAAGTCTTACAACTAGGGCTCATGCACAATAGCTGACCTGATCAATATCTGCAGAGCCATTGGGTGCTCCAGTACACAGCACAGAGCACACAGAAGTCCCCTCAGCCCCCCAGGTACTGGGAAGACACATTTTTCTAAAAGTTTTCATAACAAGTCCAAGCATACAGAGACTTGTATCTGCACAGCAGAGTGTTGGGATATGATGCATGAGCAGCTTCCTTACTATGCTTTAGTCTTTATTCATTGAATTTCAATCATATTATTCTCTCCAAACATTTATGTAAATGAGTAATTACAATGAGTCAGGAATTAACTTTTCATATGCCTGGGTAGCAAACAGCCTACAGACGTCAGATGCAACCCCAAACATACATGTGGATGAGTGTGTACTGCGACTGCTTCACAATATGTCTGTCACGGGTGCCCTGTGACCCCTGTCTCAGGCCGCAGGCGCACCATGTGCCTCTGTGTGGGACGCTGCGCTCGCTGCCCTACTCACCTCGCCAGGTTCCAGCGGCGTCTGCCACGGCTCCCCGCGTGCGTGCCGGCTCTGTTAAATTTAAAGGGCCAGTGCACCGATAATTGGCGCTGGCCAGCTGCCTTTTCTGATACATTCCCAGCCCCTTCCTGTGTTCCCTGCCGGATCTTTGTGCCTTACAGCCTTAGAGAAAGCTTTCCTGTTGCCGTGTGATATTATTCCAATTTTCCGTTGTGACCTCAATTCCATTCCTTACCTCACACCTGTGCTGCCCGTCCTGACCTTCGCTAAATCCCTGACTCTGATCCTGTGCTACCTGTCTCGACCTTCTGCCTTTACCCGACCACGCTTCTGCCTCACAATTTTGTACTTCGCCTTGGACAAAGTTGCGCCATGGCACGACCTGGGGGTTCCCCGCTACAGAAAGTTCAACCCGCTTTGCGGTAAAAACCGGGTGCCACTTAGACCCCGTTCCCAAGTGTCGGCTTACGTCATCGTCCGCGGTGGTCAAGAGGATACACTACCACTGATCCTGACAGGTGTTCACACAGAGAAAAAGTCGTCAGCAAAGCACTGACAAATCCTGGATAATAACATGAATATATCCATCTATACAATTTCTAAGAAAAATTATTGATGATGGAATATTAAGTACAGGAAATGATTTGAAAGTGACTTGTCAAATTCTGGTTTCTGTGTGCGCTATATAAACAAAGGAATTATCATTATTAGAAGAAGAAGAGAGATGCGGTTTATTACCACTTCTTCCTTCTCCAATCTTTATAGCATCGCGCTGTAGCAGTGTGGTGCAGGGAGGAGCAGAGGCAGCTCTACAGACCCTACGGTCACGTGGTCACCAGGTCTGTAGGGGTTAATCTGCACTGGGTTTGGTCAGATCCAGTACAGCACCGATCAAACATCTGTCCCCATAGGGGATCGTTTCCCATTGTAACTGGGGCTCTAATAGATGCCGCAGTTATTGTTGAAAACAAAAAAGTAAAAATAATTGAAAAAAAAAATCCCCCACTACACTATAAAAAACATCATCATAGTTGCCCCGTTTGCCCAAGACTATACATATTAGGGATTATTAGGGTCCCACGGGCGCATTTTCATAGGTTTTCCCAGATTGTGTCGCACGCGATCGTTTTGTGTTGCAATTGCGCTAGCTTTCCCGCGACACAAATCGTGAGGGGCATCGGACGATCCGACGGATTCGGACTATGTGCGGGATTTAACATTTACATTTTTGTCGCAAGCCAAGCACTGACATGCACTGGGAGGAAGATGGTGAACTCCGGCGGACCTGATCGGGGAAGCGACACAAGCAGGATATCGGGCGCACGATCTTCATGAATCGCGGAAGAATTCATTCTAGTTGGACAGTCCGGATCAGGGATCGCGCAGGGAACGGGTAAGTAACTGTGCCCCATTATATATCAAAACAATCATCACACACTAGAGTATTAATTTAAAATGGCCATTTTGAATTAATTTGAAAATAAAAAGTTTTTCTTACTTTAACCCCCCCCAAAAAACTAAAAATAGAAAAAAGGTCCCTTAAAGGGGTGTCAGTGGAGTCTGAAGCCCCTGAGGCTCAATTGCATTATTTTTAAAGCCCTTTTTTCTTAAAAAATAAGGGAATAGGCAGCACACACCAGTATGTCAGTGTGCTTCGTCTACAATCCTTCATCCTGTTGGTAGATGTCCTTTAACATTTTTTATTTTTAACTATCCATAGGTGCTATCCCACTGGTTTGACTTTGGGCCACAAGGGCTATATCCCTGGACCTGTCCAGTATTCACCCTTTAACCCCTGTACATGGATCTAGACTTCGCTGCAGATAGGTCACAAGGCCCCTACTTACTTTACTTACCCGGTCCATTCGCGATCCAGCAGCGCATTCTCTGTGGAGGATTCGGGTCTTCCGGTGATTCACTAAGGTAGTTCCCCCGATGTCCACTAGGTGTCCACTGCTACGCTGAATTCCATCGGAGTGCACTGAAGTTCACCAAGCCAGGCCAGGTGCAGGTAAGTGCGTGTCAAGCGCCTTTTTTTAAAAAAATTCGGCTGTTTCTCTGAATCTGACAGGTTTTCCAACAACCAGGCGGGCGCACTAAAAGAGTCAGGAAACAGGCAGAGGATCATGGCCAGCAGCACAGGATGACATAACAAACTGGGGTCATATAACAAGGAGCGCAGACAGGGATGGAGCCTCTAAACAAGCCAGGGGTCACACACAGGTAGTCAATAGAAGCCGATACTAACAGGAGGACTGGAGAGCAGGGTATGCTGGGCTATGTGGGTGAGCACTGATAAGCTGAAGGTAATCTTGCGCCGAGTAACGCAAGCAGGGACGGAACCCATTGCCAGCATTACATAAATAGTGTAAAAATCCCAAATGTCATGAGATATTTTCACAAATGAGTAAGTATAAAAAGTAGCAAAACCTACTTTTGGACACCTATAAATTGTCACCTAAGACTTTTTGATTTTTTTTGTCTGGCAAACATTTAAAGGAAATCTATAATCAGGTTTGGACATGATAAAGCAGCATCACTCACTTGTAGATCTGGCCACTGTAATCCCTGCAATAGCTTTATCGGGTAGCTTTATTTGCTCCTTTCATTCCATAAAAGAAATTTTAAAAATATGTAAACAAGTGCTCTGGTGGGCGTAACCAAAGCCCCTCCTGACAGTGGCTTCACTGTTCAAACTGGTCCCCTGCAGTACTTCTGCCCCACCTCCTTTGGAACTTCCCAAGCAGGTGACATGAGCCTCTTCTCCTAGGTTCCTAGCTTTTGACGCGCAGAACTTGCATTGCCCTCTGACCCATTGTAATCAATGGGTCTTTTCAGACTTGCATTTTTTTTCACGCACGCACGCGCTTTTATTTTAACGCGCGTTTAAATCTCGACATGCTCTACTTTTGCAAGTCACGCGCTTGAAAAACGCACCATACAAGTCTATGGAGACGCATCAAAAACGCATCGCACTCTGAGACACATGCAAGTGCAATGCGTTTTTCACGCATCAATTGCCATAGAAAAGATAGAGCTCAGTCCTGAGTCCATTTCACGCATTGAAATTGCATTGAAAACGCGCGTGAAAAACTGAGACGCTGAACAAACTCTGACTGAAAACTGATTGCACTCTGATGCAAAATGTGCGTTTTTCACTGACCAAACCCTAATCGCACCCTGATCAAACTCTGACGTGATCTGCAACGCAAGTGTGGAAGGGGCCTAACATCACAACTCATGAAAGGAAAGAGAACCTTCTGCGGCCGCTTATCTTACATTCATATTTTTTTAAAAGATATGGAAGCAATTATAATATATTTCCTGGTTTTGATAGAGTAATAAATCTAAATTTACTGAAAGGCGGAGACGAAGGAAGGAACATTTGTGTGTTTATGTGTTGTTTTTAATTATAAAGTGTGAAAGGAGCTAAAGGTGAAAATTAGACTTCAGCCTAAAGTGGAAAGTTGTTAAATATGTTCCTGAAAAATGTTTTTTTTTTCCTGATGCTTCCAAAAACATCAATAACAAATCTCACAAAAAAAAAAGATTTCCCAATTGTGCAGATAAAGTGCAGAGCTAAACTGAATTATACAAAAGTCTTATCTACCAAGAAGCCTTATCGGAAGATCATTTTTCAGCAGAGAACCAATGTACTTCATTCATCTACAAGCTCAGGCAGTTCTACGTAGGTATAAATAATCTGGACCCGGCAGGAGAGGCAGGATGCAGGGATTATAAATGAGAACCACTATACATTTCCATGGTAATAGAACATGGTTTATTATGCTACAAGCCACAATGACTCTAGATAATGAAGACAAAATTTTACATTATGCATGGAACCCTTGTGTAAATTCTTGTCTTGTTCTTACAGATATCTACATCAGATACAGAATCTGTTCGGCTAAGACGCATGAATGGTTTTTTGCTACTATACTACTGTTTCTCCGAAAATAATCCATAACATGATTTTGCCGAGTAGGCCTGAAACATAAACCCATTCCCAAAAATAAGCCATAGTTACAAAGACCTATATCTTCTGAACCACGGCACCTAGAAGCACAGTTCTGGTGCACTTTTAAAGAGTAGAATCTTCCCTTTAATACCACACAATAATTGTGATACAGTCAGGAGTGTGATACTCACATACAGTTACCACTCCCAACTGTAACTCGGCGAGTAACAATGATGTTCCCAAAAGATGATGACATGATTATATTTGATTAAATGTAGATTTTTTTTTCATGGAAAAAATAAGACATTCCCTGATAATGAACCCTAATCTATTCGTTGGAGCAAAAAAGAATCTAAGACCCTGTTTTATTTTTAGAGAAACACAGTATTACTACATTCTGTGTAGTCCCATAAATAGTCATAGGTCATATAGATGTATCAGAGCTCAGCCCCTTAACTTCAATGGAGCTAAAGCTTTATAAAGTGCAACCAATAGACAGATAGTAGCGTAGTGTTTATAAACTTGGGACAACGCCTTTTTGTTAGCCATAATCATAACAGCTGAAGCTGAGAGGTATACATAATTAGGTTTGACCCTATACAGGCAGTCCCCGGGTTACATACAAGATAGGGACTGTAGGTTTGTTCTTAAGTTGAATTTGTATGTAAGTCGGAACTGTATATTTTATCATTGTAATCCCAGCCAGAACTTTTTTGGTCTCTGTGACAATTGGATTTTAAAAATGTTGGGTCGTCATTAGAATCAGGATTAACAATAAATCTTCATTACAGACACATTTGATAACTGTTACAGCTGTTTATTGTAGCCTAGGACTAAAGTACAATAAATTACCAATATCCAGAGGTCCGTTTGTAACTAGGGGTCGTATGTAAGTCAGGTGTTCTTAAGTAGGGGACCGCCTGTATACCCTATTTTTCGGACTATAAGGCGCACCATCAATGAATGCCTGCTAAAACGTCTAGGTTCATATATAAGGCGCACCGGATTATAAGGCACACCTGATTATAACGATGAATGACCAGCAGGTGGCAGACTTGTGCACAGTTCAAGGCAGCTGTTGTCTGTAAGTACGGTTCATATATAAGGCGCACTGGACTATAAGGCTCAACTTTGATTACTGAGAAAATCAAAGGATTTTTTGTGCGCCTTATAGTCCAAAAAATATGGTACTGTACATTTCATGCTTCCTTTGTAATTTTTATATGTCATAGAATATACATGAAAATCACGTATAGTATTTCTAGTGTGAATAAAATTAATTTAAAGGGAAGTCTTCTAGCATTTTTAGCCATACGAAGCTTCCCCAGTAATTGGTTGATCTTTGTGTGTGTCCACACAGAAAAATATTGGCCATGTGGAAAGACCCATAGAAATCAAATCCGTAAAATAAAAAAAGATAGACTATGGACTTCAAAAATGCCCGTCTGAATGAGCCCTTACTCAGAGCAGAGGACAGCAGCTGTGTTGTGTTCACTGAAGAGATCTAACACCAAAGAAACTAGAGTGCTCCAAGTCAAGCTACAATCCTGGAATAAAAATGCATTTTATAACATTTCTGTTTCTAATAACAACACACAAAGATCAATCAATTACTTTGAAAGCTTTGTACGACTAAAACTGCTGGTAGACTCCTCTTTACACCAAAAATACTAATTAAAAAGACACAAAAACGGATTTCCTAATTGCATTTTTATCACAACCTATTTGTAAAGTGGCTGATCCAGAAGATCTGGACTCAGTTTGCCAATCTTGTGACACAAGAAAAAATTCCTTAAAACACTTGATCAAGCCTATAATTATTACTGTTAGAATTACAATTTTAATTGCTGAAACTACACTATTATTACTGCTGGAATATTATTTTAGTTCTTAGCCATCATTATTAATTACATTCTTAACCCTAAATGTTCCAGAAGAAGGCAAAAACCACCAGACACAACTGGCCAACCATGTGTCACCGTGGTATCCTCCCACGCTCTAAAACATACTAGTAAGTTGATTAGATTGTGAACCCCATGGGGACAGGGACCAATTTGGCAAACTCTGTGCAGCGCTGCGTAATCTGTGTGCGATATACACTCACCGGCCACTTTATTAGGTACATCATGCTAGTAACGGGTTGGACCCCCTTTTGCCTTCAGAACTGCCTCAATTCTTCGTGGCATAGATTCAACAAGGTGCTGGAAGCATTCCTCAGAGATTTTGGTCCATATTGACATGATGACATCACACAGTTGCCTCTCCCTGGCTTGTTCAGATCAACAAATTATGTAAATCATATCTTCCACATATGGTTTAATGTTTAAGGAATCTAATATTTATTAGTTATCAAAACTATAAATTAACGGAGGAAACAGAAATGTAAGAAATGTCTCACCACCTTAGTCTTGTATCTTATGAATTATTCTCAAAAACACACATTTTCTTAATAACGTTTATAAAGAGGCTTCTCCTATGATGTACTGCACAGGCTCTGCTCCTTACCTGACAAGCAGGGCAACAAGCAATTTCTATTGGCTGCTCTGCAGTGAACAGAGAAACTACACTCACCGGCCACTTTATTAGGTACACCATGCTAGTAACGGGTTGGACCCCCTTTTGCCTTCAGAACTGCCTCAATTCTTCGTGGCATAGATACAAGGTCCTGGAAGCATTCCTCAGAGATTCTGGTCCATATTGACATGATGACATCACACAGTTGCCGCAGATTTGTCGGCTGCACATCCATGATGCGAATCTCCCGTTCCACCACATCCCAAAGATGCTCTATTGGATTGAGATCTGGTGACTGTGGAGGCCATTTGAGTACAGTGACCTCATTGTCATGTTCAAGAAACCAGTCTGAGATGATTCCAGCTTTATGACATGGCGCATTATCCTGCTGAAAGTAGCCATCAGATGTTGGGTACATTGTGGTCATAAAGGGATGGACATGGTCAGCAACAATACTCAGGTAGTCTGTGGCGTTGCAACGATGCTCAATTGGTACCAAGGGGCCCAAAGAGTGCCAAGAAAATATTCCCCACACCATGACACCACCACCACCAGCCTGAACCGTTGATACAAGGCAGGATGGATCCATGCTTTCATGTTGTTGATGCCAAATTCTGACCCTACCATCCGAATGTCGCAGCAGAAATCGAGACTCATCAGACCAGGCAACGTTTTTCCAATCTTCTACTGTCCAATTTCGATGAGCTTGTGCAAATTGTAGCCTCAGTTTCTTGTTCTTAGCTGAAAGGAGTGGCACCCGGTGTGGTCTTCTGCTGCTGTAGCCCATCTGCCTCAAAGTTCGACGTACTGTGCGTTCAGAGATGCTCTTCTGCCTACCTTGGTTGTAACGGGTGGCGATTTGAGTCACTGTTGCCTTTCTATCAGCTCGAACCAGTCTGCCCATTCTCCTCTGACCTCTGGCATCAACAAGGCATTTCTGCCCACAGAGACACCGGGGAGCAGCACAGAGACACCGGGGAGCAGCAGCACGGAGACACCGGGGAGCAGCACAGAGACACTGGGGAGCAGCAGCACGGAGACACCGGGGGAGCAGCAGCACAGAGACACCGGGGAGCAGCAGCACGGAGACATCGGGGGAACAGCAGCACGGAGACATCGGGTCAGGGGCAGAACGGAGACATCGGGGCAGGGGCAGAACGGAGACACTGGGGCAGCACGGAGACACTGAGGTGGTACGGACACATCGGGTAGCACGGAGACATCGGCGCAGGGGCAGAACGGAGACACTGGGGCAGCACGGAAACATTGGGCAGCAGGGAGCCATCAGGCAGCACGGAGACATCGGGGCAGGGGCAGAACGATGACACTGGGGCAGCACGGAGACACTGGGGCAGCACGGAGACACTGGGGCAGCAGGGAGACACTGGGGCAGCAGGGAGACATCAGGCAGCACGGAGACATCGGGGCAGGGGCAGCACGGAGACACTGGGGCAGCACGGAGACAATGGGGCAGCATGGAGACATCGGGCAGCACGGAGACATCGGGGCAGAGGCAGAACAGAGACACTGGGGCAGCACGGAGACATCGGGCAGCACGGAGACATCAGGGCAGGGGCAGAACGGAGACATTGGGGCAGCACGGAGACATCGTGCAGCACGGAGACATTGGGGCAGGGGCAGAACGGAGACACTGGGGCAGCACAGACACATCGGGCAGCACGGAGACATCGGGGCAGGGGCAGAATGGAGACACCGGGGAGCAGCAGCACGGAGACACCGGGGGGCAGCAGCACGGATCCCTTAACAGCGTATCTCCCGACAAGTAAGCAGATGTGCCGAACATCTGCAATCTATTCTTCACTGTGTTTTTCACTGCGTTTTTTAACTTAATTGATCCTGTGTTCACTGTTTTTATTCTATTCTTCACTGTTCTTCACATCTGCTAACTTGTCGGGAGATAATATAAGCGCAGAACAGTGAAGAATAGATCGCAGATGTCTGCTAACTTATTAGAAGACATTCTTTTTCAATTAAATAAAACATTTTATTCCCGAACCATGGTCCCTTTGAAAAATGCTCGAGTCTCCCATTGACTTCAATGGGGCTCGTTATTCGAGACGAGAACTCGAGCATCGGGAAAAGTTCGTCTCGAATAACGAGCACTCGAGCATTTTAGTGCTCGCTCATCTCTAATCAATTCTAATTTTAACAATGTAATTACTCCATAACTGGAGTAATTACATTGCTAGTCTTTCCCAATTATACAAATTATATCATACATTTTATAATTATATTACTACTCTTTAATAAACAAAAACGCCAACTCAAAATGTCAAAATCTGGGTTATGTGATATGTTTTTTTTTAACTTCATGGCTATTTGTTGAGGCATGCTTATTGCTATAAATAAATCCTAGGAATATTTTTTTGCTACTTAATTCAACAACCTATTTTTACTTATTATTATATCATTACTATATTATTAATACACGTTATTGACTGTTATTATGAAATAATTATTACTTTATTATTAACATGTTACCATATGTTATCATTATGTTATTTATTGTTACCATATTATTACTATATTATTATTATTGATTTTTAGATTATTATTGATAGCACTAGTGAACAGTGGTGTAGATGTTGGCAGGGGGAGTGCTGCCTCATCCTGATTCTTATTGGAGACATATTTTGGATAACCATTTCAGCCTCCTTTTTTAGTGTTTTTCTTCTCCATCTTTATTTCAGTGAATGCTGACCTCACTCCCCTGAGCTCTATAGCTATGGCCTCTCTTGCTAGTAGAGTCCTCACCAATGTATCTTGATCTAAGAGCTTCTTCTTTCACTTTGTTTCCTTCATCAGGTTCTAGTTTTTAAGCTGCAGCGTCGGTCACCATCAGGTGCTCAATCTCGACAGAAGGAAATGAAAAAAATCCAGACGACCATCCATCTCAGAGTTTCTTCTATAAAGCATCATACTAATAACATATCCATAGATTAGGTCCTCTGTATTAGAATGATGGTCTTACAACCAGCACACCCACTGATCATCTTATACATGGACAAGGAAAGAGGAAGCAGACAGCTCCATTCTAAGTACAGTGGTCAGACCCGGTTACAACAGATCAGCACCTATTTATTTGCAGCAGTTCACCCATTACACAGAAAATGGAGCTAATAATAATTCCTTTATTTATATAGCACACACAGATTACACAGCGCTGCACAGAGATTGCCAAATCAGTCCCTCTCCCCATGGGGTTCCCAATATAATCAACTTACCATTTTTTTTGAGTGTGGGAGGAAACCCATGCAAACATGGAGAGAACATACAAACTCTTTGCAGATGGGACATGAACCCAGGTCCCCAGCACTGCAAGGCTATAATGCCAACCACTAAGCCACCGTGCCGCCCCCCAGATTGTGGCTTTTTATATTATTCTCAGTTTATTAGCTACTAAAAACAGCTGATCCGTGGGGGAGCTGGGGGGTTCAATGTCCAATGCTGCCAATGAACGGGGTGTCCTAATATGGACAATGACATCACCAGGTCCCCCCTCCTGCCGAGTGACCCATGTCCTGTTAGGAGGGATGCAATATGCTGCACCCGCTCCCCATAGCCTCCGCTGAGCCCATACCTCACTCAGCCAGAGGCTGCAGGATGAAAAGACGCAGCTTGATTCATCTTTCCATCCTGCATTTTGTGACGGACAGGACGTATAATGGCCAAATGGAGGCAACAACTGATTTGTACTCCTGTATTGGAAAACTGGATCTCTAATTATTTTAAAAATGAATCCATTAAATAAATGAATATGATAATAAAAGGTTGATATTTAAGAAAAAAATTTAAAAAATAAATAGTTTTGCAGAAATCTGTCAGAACAAAAAGCATCATTCCCTTTAATATCTAATAACTCTCAGCCACAGATGAGAATTTCATTTTCAAAACCATCTGCAACTAAGAATGGATACACTTGTCTTAGGCCGTGTATATTTAATTGATATATCCAGCAGCATTCACCATCGTAAAGTGAATATTTGCATTTAGTGATCATCACTTGACATTAACAAAACATTGCTGATGTTTGCTTCTGCCTGGACTAACAAGTTTGTCTGCATATGTAATAGCAAAGTTCCTCCCTGCCTGGTTCTGCTGTATCTGCAGTTACTGTAACAATATTATTGGTATGCTAGATACTATACTATCTGACTATATTATGCTTATTTCTGGATATATTGCTGAATTCTGCCGGTGACATTGGCTGTCAAAAAGTAGCAAACAATTTATCAAATACAGTGCAAATTGCAGTTTTCCTGTGTAGTGCACAAGGGGCGCCAGATTCAGGATTCCTGGTGCACGTTCTTCATGAATCTGGTGCCCCCTGCACTGCCCCGATTGACTGCACCAACTTCTTTTTGGTGCACCTTTAACATAGAGCTACAACAAACTTCTGTCTCTGCACCGGAACGCCCCATTCAGTGCTGTTTTGTGTCTCGTCAGGGATAGTGCAGCCGCGATACAAATGTGTGGTGGACACTTTATAAACAGTTTGCACTGAAAAGAAAGTGCGAATTCAGAAAAAAAAAAAAACTGGAGCAGCGGCTTTAATAAATCTAGGACTTTCTAGACTAGATATTAGGATGCAATCTGTAGTATGGATAAGTGTCAAAGTATATTGGGTTAAAGGGGCTGTCCATTCACAAGTTAGATCCGTTGTAACCCCTCCCCTTTCTCGTGATCTGTGGGGTCCCAATTCCAAGTTTGACCTTATTCTATGGATAAATTAATGTTGGTGCAATTCCAGTGGAAGATATCACATTTTAAGTTATAAGCCTTATTGCCAAGACATACCATTTTAGCTCCCCTGTTCCTGTTATTTGAAATAAATTGAAATTTATTTAATAAAAATGCTAGTTGTCTCTTAAGCCACATCAGCACTCCTGCCCCAATGTTTATCAGTTTGTAGTGTTCTTCTACAGTATTTCACACCCTGAGCTTATTCTTTCACACTTTTCACACTTTGTCCTCTAAATGTGATCCATATTAAAGGAAACCTACCATTTGATTTGATGCATTATGAACCAAACATGCCTTGAGAATGCTGTAGCTACACTGATGCAGGATCATATCTTGGTTAATCCCTGAGCTGAGTGGTTTTGCCGGAAAAACAATTATAACATTCAGGACCTTGGGAAAGCTGGATCAGCATGGTTTCCTCGATCAACACTGAGCTTGTAATTACAAATGGAGGTTAGTCAAGCATGACTAATCAACCTGAGCTGGATCACTCATACACAGCAGCTGCGGGATGGTGCAGCAATTGATTATTCTGTCTGGCAGGGAGAAGAGTTTCCTCCTGCGGAGAAAACCTCAGGAGCTAGGAGAAGCGCTGAAGGAGAAATAGAAGGGGCAAAGCTTCATTATCATAATGTTATATCTGTTTTATCAGAAAAAAAACACTCAGCACAGTACTATAAACCATATATTATAGTCGGGGGTCCGGCACAGGTTTTGCACTGGGGCCCATCAGCTTCAAGTTACGCCACTGGAAGCGGTGATAGACATCATGTTTAACTTACAAGTTTTCCAATCTTGTTCTGAAATATGATTGATAGAAATGCATCACAAAAATACTGCTGTAAGAATGTTACAACTTTATTTATGCCAAAAATCTGGTCTGCCATATCTGAACAGCCACAGCTCTAATCGGTATTATGACATTCATGTGATTGCAGACGGTCCCAGTGGTTGACCCCTTAAGGTACTGTCACATGGTGCGTTCTTGGTCCGTTTTCAAACACACTAAAAAAGCATGGGTTTTTGTATGCTTACCATGCGTTTGGCTGGGTTGAATACGCATGTGTTTTAAAACGCACCAAGAACGCACCATGTGAAAGCACCCCGAGAGATCAGACATTTATCCTCTATACTATGGAAAGTAGTGATGTGAAGGTACAGGCGGTCCCCTACTTAAGAACACCTGACTTACATACGCCCCCTAGTTACACACGGACCTCTAGATTTTGGTAATTTACTGTACTTTATTCCTAGGCTACAATAATCAGCTATAACAGTTATCACAGGTGTCTGTAATGAAGCTTTATTGTTAATCCTGGTTCTTATGGCAATCCAACATTTTTAAAATCCAATTGTCACAGAGACCAAAACAATTTTGACTGGGGTTACAATAATAAAGTATATGGTTCCGACTTGCATACAAACTCAACTTAAGAACAAACCTACAGAACCTATCTTGTATGTAACCCGGGGACTGCCTGTATATTCACAGAAAGTTGTGCTGTTCAGGCAATCTTCTTCTACATAGATCAGCAGCACTTTTTTTTGCTTTGACATGGCCGTTGAAAAAACAAGTGTCTGTTTCCCATAGAAAACAATGGGTATTCAATAAGCTCCTTACCTCCCTCTAGTGGCAGAGGCTGGTAATCTGCATTTTGTAGTTGTGCAGGTCATTATTTTACCGATACAGCAGAGTTGTTATCTTGATATAATATATTCCTAAACACAAAATTTTAAACATTTTCATATAAGTTTATTCATTTACTTCAAGGCTATAATTGCAGTAAAGTCATTTCTGAAACCTCAATGTTTTCCTATTGACAGAACATTTTAAGAATACTTACAGCAAAAACAAGAAAGTCAGCCACATCTGATTGTTCGCCCCATAAGAAAACATTGGTTTTACTGCAATAAAAATGAGCCAAAAATAGAACGGCTCCCAGGATATCTGGAAAGTATTCTCAACCCACTGGCTTGAAAAAACTAAAAGGCAATTGGTTAAAAACTAAACCAACTGAACTTGACAGATTTTGCTGAAGGGGCAGATCGCTCATTTATACATAAAAACTATGTCTATATGATGTATAGGTGTATCCAGCCCAAAGCTGTCCTAGAACAACATTTTCATAAGTCCCAGCACTTTTTATTTATTCTGATTTATCTTTTAACCAGGGATTTATCTTATAACAGAATCAGTAAATGAATATTTGATTGCTGTAATAAGCCAGTGGAATTGCTCCAAGGATTTAATTGACCTACTAAACCCTCGATGTCCTTATATATACAAACACAGGTAGGATTTAGCATGGCTCATATAATATGTCCTATAATACATTGAAATATGATATTTTATACATGTTGGTATGTAATATATGTGCACTACAGTAAATGATAAAAAAAATGAGGGATTCACGAAAAATATATCTTGATCTTGAGACGGAGTACAATGCATGGAACTTATAGTTCTAAATATATTATAGTTCAGGACTTTTATACCAATTAGCTGCTGCAGAACCTCTTTTTCAAGATTAAATGTGATTCTAGTGAATCTTTGATTAACTTATGATATAAAACATCATAATCCTTATCATAAATAAGGTCTTAAAGGACCTCTACCACCAGGATGAAAGACTTTATACAAATGAGCCTGAGGGGCTCCAGGCTCCATTAACACCTATGGAGCCCCTCAGGCCCCTATGGAGGCTCATTTGTATGCAGTCCTTCATCCTGTTGGTAGATGCCCTTAAAGCAACAGGCCCTCCGCACCACTCCACTCTATCACAGACTGAGCAAAATGTTGCTCAATGACTCTGCTCGATCACAGAGAGAATTGTGCAGTACACTCAGCTTCGGATTACTCTAACTCCTCCATCTCCTCCAGAAAATTACAGCCAACTTTAACAAAAATCCTTCCATTGATTAATTCCCATCTCTTGAACACCAGGAATGATGGAATTCACAAAAAAGACTTCCCACCACACTGCCTTTAACCACCACTTAGAATTACTCAAAGTATACTCGTTCATTCCAGGGCATCCTTATAGGAACCTGATCACCATTTATATTGGGCCTCCACGACACTTGACTTGATCTTGTGTATATTTATTATAAATGCCAACGTGCATCTTCTTTACATGTTTTCCACAATTTAAGGAGTTCAAATTCAGCACAGCTCTGTGCCCCAGTCAACTTACATCTACACTCAGGGGCGTAACTTGAGGGGGTGCAGAAGGTGCAGTTGCACCGGGCACAAGAGGCTTAGGGGCCCATAAGGTGTCACTTTCCCATATGAGAAGACTATTACTATAAACCATACGTTATAGTCGGGGGCAAGGCACAGACTTTGCACTGGGCATCAGCTTCTAGTTACACCACTGTCTAGACTCATCTACGCTAACACAGTATTACGTTTTGCTTTAAAAAAAGGAAAAATGGAAATAGTTTATTTGTATCAATTTTCAATAAGGAAAGTGAACGAAGAAGAGAAATCCATATTAACCCAATGTTTATTGTACCCATTTAATGTCCTGGCCCTTTTTTTGTGTTTCAGTTTTTCACTCCCAATCTTTAAGAATGATGAACTTTTTTTCCCCATAGCTTGGTTTTTTATATACAGAGCTGTATGAGGGCTTGTTTTCTGCATAAGAAAGTGTACTTTCTAGTATTCACTATTCCACGCTGTGTACCAGGAAGCAAAGAAAACCGCATTTGCGCCATATTCCTACGTCTTTCACTAAGTGCTCCAAAAGACACCTCCCCTTTATTTTTTGGTTCAGTACAATTAAGGGGATACAATATTTTAATAGATTTTCAAAATATTAAAACTTTTGTACACCAAAATAATGTTTTCCCCCCATATTTTAAGCTAAATAACTTTTTCGGACTTTGTGATCACTTTTTATACAATTTGTGTTGCAAAATGGCGAAAAACAGTAGTGACTTGGACATTTTGGCTCTATTTTCTATTCTGGGGTTTTAACTTTTTATATACTTTGATGGATTAGGAAGTGACAATACCCAACATGTTTATTTATTATACATGCAGTCCCCGGGTTACGTACAAAAGATAGGGTCCGGAGGTTTGTTCTTAAGTTGAATTTGTATGTAAGTCGAAACTGTATATTTTATAATTGTAGATCCAGGCAAAAAAAAATTGGCCCCCTGTGACAATTGGAGTTTAAACATTTTTTGCTGTAATGGGACCAAGGATTATCAATAAAGCTTCATTACAGACACCTTACAGCTGATTATTGCAGTCTGGGACTATAGTAAAGCATCCAGAGAGCTTCACCAGAGGTCAGAGGGGTCTGTCTGTAACTATGGGTTGTCTGTAAGTCGGGTGTCCTTAAGTAGGGGACCGCCTGTACTTGGTTTTATATCAGTTCTAGGGAAAGGGGAGTGATTTAAAGCTGAATGCAGCGCAGCTCCTGTGCCCATTTGTTTACAGGGGCATGGATCGGAGTGATGGCAGAGTGGGATGCCCAAAGGGTCCCAGGAGGTAAGTAAATTTTTTTTTCTAAAGCAGCTCCCTCCCTTTTCTTACGTCTCGAACAACACCTTTAAGGGAATAATAAAAGATTTTCAGGCACAAACTATCAATAACTATAAATGGGATGGATAACCCCTTTAAGTCTCCTATGTACACAATTTTTGAAGAAACTCAGTAGGGAGGTTATTTAAAACACTTTGAAGAAATAACCACAAATCTTTTGTGAATGTAGGACACTTGTCTCTTGATATAATCACAAACAGATAGACAGAAGGGGGCCTATCCAAAGGGAATCTACCATTTCACTAACCACATTGATCCTGCAGTTACGGTGGCTATGAATGCCCTAATGTTGGAGAAGATCTGCTGCTACAACTATCAAGTCTTGTAGGAGAGTGGAAAGTGACCGTCTCCTAGCAATGTGAGGGCTAATTGGCCCGGACTTGCAAATCTTTGCCATTGTTGTGGCCACTCGGCTAAAGGAATCTACCTGGACCAGACCTGCTGAATTCCTGGTCCCAGGATTTCTTTGTCATCCCTGGGGTCCTTGTCAGCCTTGAGCAGGGAAAGATATTTTATGGGCAAGGTGGCTCAAAGGTAGGGAAAATGTTCTGTTCCTATGTAACGTTAATCTTAATTTCAACAAAGTGTAAGCGAATAACTGGAAGACTGACCACTTTCTGTTCTCCTCTGGAATCTATAAAGGCTACTTTTTCACCTCTTCTTTTTTGCTTGTGTCACCAAACACTTTGTCACGCATATGGCAATCACCAAAACAGGACCAGACCAACGGGTGTCCATGTTGTCCTTGTACATGGACAATGTAACCATCTTTTATATAGCAAAGTATTGTTTGACTGGACCGGCAAGGAATTAATTGTGTTGGCTGCAGCAGGTTATATGGTGAAGCTCTTCTTCTGCCACCTTCTATAGATCTTCTATGTATCTTCGCAGTGCGACTTAGATCTCTGCCAAGTCTTAGCAAGACAAACTAATCATGGTCAACCAAAGGAGTCCATGGTGGGGCTTGAGTTCACTCACATTTAGAGGGCAGCACAGTGGCTGAGTGGTTAGCATTACAGCCTTGCAGTGGTGGGGTCCTGGGTCCAAGTCCCAACCAGGTCAACATCTGAAAAGAGTTTGTATGTTCTCTCTGTGTTTGTGTGGGTTTCCTCCCACACTCCAAAACATACTGGTAGGGTGATTAGATTGTGATCCCCATGGGGACAGGGACTGATGTGACAAGCTCTGTGCAGCGCTGTGTAATCTGTGTGCACTATATAAATAAGGGTATTATTATAAAGAAAGACTAATGTGCTACATAACAAGTTCCTCTCTCTGCCCCTATATACAGCGGATGGCGGCCGCCCCCTATCACTATATACCGAATACTAACAGCACTGTATCTCCAGTCATCTATGGCTCCAACCTGGAGGAATGGCTGACACCCCAACACTACAGCAGAGGCTTTTGGTTTAGACTGTGTCCACTAAACACCCTGGTCTTGTCCATCTGACATAAGCTGCAGGCCCCAGCCCATCCCCGGCCTCCACACCCTTCACTATACGACTCTTTATACTTCTGCCATCACAGTTTACAACCTCCCGCTGCTTTACAGGAATCCTCTGGAGAAGGCCGTCCAGCCCTGACCCCACACAGCGCCACATCATGACCACACTGCGCCAACACAGCCCAAAAAAATGGACACCGACAAAAGCCCCCCCACCGTCAGACTACAACTCCCAGAAAACACAGCGGCTCCGGAGCGAGGCCGCGCCCACGTCATTGAATATTCATCTACGCCGAGGCACCCGCCAGCCAATGGGGCGACCGGCGGCCACGTGACGCCCTGCTATGGTTTTCGAAAGAAGTGCTCATGAATATGTAGGCAGCGGGCAGCCAATCAGCGGCCGGCCAGTCACATGGTACGCCGCTGAGGGTTAGGGAAGAGAAGTTATCTATCAGTGAACACGGTGAAGAGACTCAGAGCTCAAGTGAGCAATACACGGGGAAGAGGGCCGTCGTGCGGCCCGGGACCCACAACACCACAGAAAGGGGGCAATACCCCCCTGACCCCCATATAACCGCACACAGACAGCGCGCCATAGATGAGCAGCGACCCCGGGGGCAATAAAGGGCAGCACTAGGCTGGCGCTTCGCTGGGGTGTCCGCCTGGCATGCGCTAAAAATGCCTATTTTACTGTTCCTCATAGACACGTCCGCCTCTATGAACCAGCGGACGTACTTGGGGACGACGTATTTGGATATTGCCAAAGGCGCGGTTGAGATATTTATGAAGGTAACCGGAGGAGCAGGGGCACGGGGTGGCTGGGGCTTGTTGACTGTTCTGTGCTATTCACCCCCCACCCCTTGTTGTGTTTGTGTCCCCGCAGCTGCGCGCCCGGGATCCGGCTAGTAGGGGCGACAGGTACATGCTGGTAACATATGACGAGCCTCCATACTGCATCAAGGTAAACGCAGCTACGGCTGAACCCCCCTCCCCGTCCCCCGCTGCCACCCGACTCCGTGGCGGTGACTAGCAGAGGGCACGTCAGGCTACCCCCAAAAATATAACTGCCCCTCCACAGGGACGCGACCCGAGGGAGATACCATCACCGGGTGGGGGGGGGGCACAGGCTGAAGCGGGAGGGAGGGGGTGGGGGTTTCGGCGGGAGTAGCCGGGTCGCAGCCAGTGAAGATGGCGGACATCTTGCTTTTGTATGGGTCTGAGGCGCTTGAGATGGAGGTGGGGAGGAGAGTGCGGGAGGGGAGGGGCCAGGCTACGTCACGGCTGTCTTCTGACTGGTGGAGGGTGACTCCCGGACACGCCCCTTCCTGTTTAGCGGCGCTGGTCGGTGATTGGCAGGTGATCTGTAATAAACGGGTCACTGCTGACCTATGACCCCGTTGCTTTAGGGGTTTCCACTACCTAGTAGTTTACTAGGAAATATGCAAATACGTTTTCCAAGGTATTCTAAAGCTTCTCTTTATTATGTTCATCTCACACAGTCAGTGACTTCTATATACACAGCCTCAGGTATGTTCACCATATTGCATAAAGTCAATAGCTCGTCCCAGACAATTTTTTTTTAGCCCCCCCTCCTCAAAAATCTCTCTCGCTTAGGCTGTCGAGACAGATGGTCAGTCTCACACCACAGGGATCTTTGGGGGTCCCATCACTGAGACCCCACGGATGAGCAGGTTTGCCTCTATGCTGTGGATGGGACCTAACTTGTTTGTCACTGGAGAATTCCTTTAAAGCACACTACTACATGCTACTTGCAAATATATGTTTAGTGATCTAACTTTCAGTTATGTGATGAAGGAAGTAGCATCATAATAATTCTTTATTTATATAGCACACACAGATGCTGTACAAAGCATGTCAAATTGGTCCCTGTCCCCAATGGGGTTCACAATCTAAACAACCTACCAGTATGTTTTGGAGTGTGGGAGGAATCTATACAAGGGGATTGTTACAAGGGGTTCGACATTGGCTTTCTTTGCCATCCCTAACCCATGCCCTTGCATCATAGTACTAGATATGGAAGGGGAGGGTTTGAGGGTGGTGGTGGTGGCAGTGGGACCCGAAGCAGAGGTCACACTAAAAAAAAAATCAGTAGGGTAATAATACTAATTTTAGCATTTTTGAGGAGTATTTTTAGCTGAGGAGTATGAAATTCCTAGGCATGTAGTGTTAATAGATGAATATTTATGCATGAAAATCATTACTGCCAGTGTGTTTTGTGCTTAAAGGACACCTGTCATCAGGTCTCTGCCACTAGTCCTGTCACCTCTGCCTGTTGGAGCAGCTCACAAGGATCCCATCCCAGCCTTTATCTAGTTATTTCATACATTATTCATTGTAAAATCATCTATTCTTTATCATGTAAATGAGGCTGATCACATGGTCAGAGGCAGTGATGTCACCCCTGTTACCCCTCCCCTCTCCTCCCCCTGCTCAGGTCTGTGTGTAATGTATAGTAAAGCATGGCTAGTGTGTGTGCTGCATCTGCTGACATGCTGCATCCTCCTAATATACAGGTGAGCGACACAGACATCAGCTACACAAGTACCTGACATGTTCTGCTGTAACATGGCTGCAGCCTGGAGCTGCTGTATCTCTCCTATACACACACACATGCACACACAGCCTGCAGGGGGCGTGGCCACCAGCACCAGGAAGCACATCATTATACAGCCTCACATCATTATACAGCCTGTCAGTCAAGCACTGGGGGTGTGGCTGTGCCTCCCACTCATGAATAGAGTGGACAGCTTGAATATGCTAATGCTTCATTGGACATTTCACAGGTCATTTGCATACAGCTTTAGGACCTCATTGCTTAGGTTTACAGGCATGTAGAGGGACAATGAAGGGATAGAGGCAATGCTCTCCAATGGCAGTTTATGAAAATATATTTAGTTTAGGGGGGTTATTTTGCATGACGGGTTCTCTTTAAATAGTCAATTGAGATGATAGTAATCTTGCATCATGCATTAAATAAAGGTTGCACAAGCTTTTTTGGTCTCCTCATAAATTTCAATCTACAGACCAGGCTATGGCTGATGCCTCAGACCACCCCCTCCCTGTCCAGGCTATATCTGACAACACAGATTCCCCCTGTGAAGAAACTACAGCTCACAGCCCATCAGAGGGAGAGGGGAAAATAGTCTGCTGCAGATTTATCTGCATCAAACTATTTTTGAAGAGTAAATGTGGCAGTATACGAATAGACACTTGTACAGGCGTTATTGCAACCTCTGGACCTGAGGCAAATAGAGGCAGCCTGCCATGTGGGGTGCATTCCCTTGTACTACCTGGAAGTTTAGCAGGAGGGCTTGAGATCTCTGGGTAGACATGACATAGCTTGAAAAGTCGTCAGACAGAGCACCTCTGTGTAAATTTTCTTAAGGAAAAGGAAAGGTTTTTTAACTGGTTAAGTAACCCCTAGCTGGTTATGCTTTTAAGGGCGCGTTCACACGTTCCGCTAGCGCCGCGTTCATAACGCGACGCTAGGGCACAGGGGGCGGAGTTTGGGGCGATTGCATATGCGTTTCCAGAGAAACCCATGCGATCGGGTTATTAATCGCATGCGTTTCCCGGGAAACGCATATGCGATCGGCCGGAGCCCCGCCCACTGTGCGCTAGCGTCGTGTTATGAACGCGACGATAGCGGAACGTGTGAACGCGCCCTAAGGTGTATGTTCTGGTTTATGCACATGCATTGCAAACCGTAGGCAAACGGAGTTTCTCAGAACAAACACTGCTCCGGGGATGGGAATTCAGGTGTTGTAGCATAAGTGCGCCCTACTGTATTTTTGCTATTGTCCCTTTACGCTACAGGGATCATGTATAACTATGATGTTCTGGGTCCCATCTCTGGAGCAGTTTTCAGTCTGTGAAATATAGCCATTTATGCAGAGACCGAGCTCAGTAATGTGAATACACCCTTAGAAAATAACTGTGGTAATGGCAGGTACAGATAATATAAGGGCGGATACAGATGTCCCAGAAAGTCCCTGTGACGTAAGGTCTGTCAGGTGAGAGGTGGCCTTTAGCAAGTGGAAGTTTAGTGGCAGAATGACCTAGTCTCGGTTTTACACTTTTTCTTTATAGACCTATATTGTCTGTTGGGGAAGTAAGCACTTTCCTATTGCAGACTGCCAATAAATGCTGCTCTGCAGGCTCTTGGAATCTTACAACCATCAATGCTCCACTGGGGGGATTCTGGGAAATATGCAAATAGATTTTCAGGATGGGATAAGGAAAACATTGCCTCTTAGATGCCTTGTAAGGCAGCCTCCTTAACATGAAGCAAAGTCAAACCAGTTTATCTATTTCAAAAGGAACAGATTCCTAAATGTAGACAGCAGTGTTTCTGTGTGTGATGCTGCAGATGATTCTGCACTAAAATCTGTGGCAATTCTGCTTCCAAGTATTCTTGGTTTAGGTGCTCATTTATCTCCTGTCATTGAAAGAAGTTATTAGACATTGCAGATTCCGCAGTGTAAGTTAGTGTCTAAACAGAAACAACATGCAGTGTGAACTTTCTCCAAACTTGTAGTGTGTGTTATCAGTAGTCGATTTATCAGGCTGTAAATGCTGTTATATAGGAAATTTGGCTGAATTTGTGGACTGGATTGGCTGCTGGTCCCCCCTTCTCCCCCCCTGATATGGAGACGCGCTCCTCACTACTCATGTCTTCTGTAGTAAAGCACCTGGCCGCTCTCTTTCAGCCGCGCACATGACAGAGCTGTTATGGTATTGATATTTTGTGATATCGTGTGTGAACAGATCACTGGGAAATAATGACATATAATTAGAGGCTGAGCCCAGGGACATGTCAGCGGTAATGTCATCTTCTCTTCTGTAATAAATGTAAGCATTGTCACTGCATCAAAGCTAGTTTATTCCCTGCCTCGGTGTGCTCTATGGGCCGATTTTATCATGTTCAACCTTAGACATTCTAGTTAAGAAGTAAAATAAAAATCTGTGAAGTTGTAACCACCTAATGGTCACTCAGAGGTAGGAACCAGATGCCTGGCAACTAAAGGGCACAGAAGTGGCATAACATACATTTATTTTTACAGATTTAAATGTGTGGTCAAGATGACGCCTCTCCTTTATACTTTGGACCAGTACGATCACAGAGATGCCAAATGTATTATTTAGTTTAATAATATCGTTAAATGAATTAAAAAAAAATAAATAAATAAAGACCTTGCATTAAAAAAAGCCATAGTCTGACACCTGTGTAAGTAGTCTGCACAACTTGGAGCTGAAGGAACACCAGGCCGCCTGTGTGATGTGCACAGGAGCGTTCGCTGCTCATTAGCATGTTTTAAAAAGTCGTTTTTTTAGCATTTTACAGGTGTTTCAGGTCTAATGAAGATATTTTACTGAAGGAAGAGAAAAAGGCAAACCTGTAAGTGTATTTAGTTTAAATCATGTCTACCACAGTGGGAGGTTTCCTCCATTTCCCACCCTTGGGTACTTGAACCTTAGGGGTCTGATCACTTATACAATGTACTGCAAAAAAACTGTATTGCAATATATTCTAAGTAGAGATGAGCAGCGATAATGTCCACGTTTGGCTTCGGCCCGTGCGACTCAGACATAATGCCTGATTGACAGACGAACAGCCAATCCGGCAAATTGGCACCTCTTGTAACTAGCCATGGCTTTGATTGGCCAGGCTATGTGATCTGCTTCATCCACTATGCAGTTTCCCAGCATAGTGGATGGAGGCAGCAGGCGCCAGCGATCAGTGCAGGGTACTGATAACCAGGAGCCCTGGGAAGTCCCTTCATTCCCACTCTTACCATATGGTGACAGCTCTAGAAAAGTGATGATCTTTGTAAATGTCGCTATGTTTCCATTGTCACTTGGCTTCGGGCACTAATGGAATAATGTGCCAATTTGATTTTCGGATGCCGTCTGCCATTCAGATGTAGACTTTTATAACTCTTCTGGCATTTTTCTGAGATTTTAAATGATGGCTCCTGTCTGGACAGCAAATATCTCGCTAGTAAAACAATTTGTTGTGTACAAATGCATTCAGCGTTGAATTACTGCTCAGTTGCCCTTCGCATGGCTTGTTCTGCCCTTCAAGCTGCAGCCGCTATAATGTGAATTAGGGCTTCACTATATTTGTTTTTTTAATTCTTCTGCTTCTCCTTCTTTTGAAATAACTTTATTGATGGCATCTCTGTGCAATTACTGTGCGGATCAGCTCCACCACAAATTGCATAGTTTAAAAGCGCACAGGACGTCAGAAAGTTCAACTCTATAAAAGTGAATGTTTTTCTTTAGCAATTTAGATTGATTTTTTTTTCATGCCCCCTGCAGCTTTCTGAGGGGAGATTTGTGGGTTTACGCTAATAATAATTCCTTTATATATTGCTCACAGATGAAGCAGCGCTACACAGATCTTTCCAAATCAGTGCCTGTCCCCTTGGGGCTCACAATAGTGACCTTGTCACACCTACCAGTGTTTTGGTGTGTAGGAGGAAACTAATGCAAATCCAGAGAGAACATACAAACTCTTTTAAGAAGTTGACCTGGATGGGACTTGAACCCAGGACCCCACCTCTGCAAGGCTGTAATGCTAATCACTGAGTCACCGTGCTGCCCTCTAATGGCTTTGCATAACTCGAAATTGAAGTGCAACGAAAGTGGCTGAACAACTGATGAAAGCCAAGTTGTAACCTGCTTAGTATATTCTGCTGTAGCCTCTAGTATGTATACTAGGCATTTCATACCAGCTACCCATGTAGACAATAGCTTCTATGCCACAATTGGTAATGTGATGTGACTGTATCTTCTGCATATTTTCCGTGCAGATTTGCAAAACGCAAATGTTTTTGGATTTGCCATATATTTTTATATTGCAATGTGTAAGGTAAAATTCGCTAAAAGAAAGTTGTAAATCTGTGCTATGTAGATACCACTGACCTTCATTACATCACTGATTATTATGGCTGACATCACAGCTTGTAAACTCCCCATACTGACAGAAAACTAGAAACCTCCCCCATAGACCTAGATGAGACTGCTCCTGACTATTGCAGCTGTAGCCATGAGACTGCAGTAAGACAGACCAATAAAGAGTATATACATGGCAGAGAAGCTTGGGCAATATGGCGGCCCCCAGGACTTCTAGAATGAATACACCAGTGGCCAATCATGTATTTGCACAGAGCAGACAGAAGTGGGGGACACAGTTCTTATGGGGGTCCCAGCAGTTGTACTGCCACCGATCAGGGAGTATTAGTGGGTTGGGGGGCTCTTCAGGCTGAGACCACCACATCAGATTACAGCTGTTCCCTGTGTGAGAATTTGTAAAATCATTTCGCACATAAATTACTTTTTAGTCTCACAACTTAGGGGGGGGGGGGGGGAGAAAATTCACAACCAAGAAGCTGAACGTGTGAAAAACGCACTGAATAATGAGTGACCTGAGATGGGAAAGTAGACGGCAAATGTTTTCTTTTTTTGTTAGACTTGCAGGGATGGGTTCCTATGAGAATGATTGATTGTTTTGGGATGTTCCTATTCCACATTGTAAGAGGTTTCGGAGGCATTGGAAGAATAGTAATGAATGTTTATGTTGTGTGGTTCAGCCACTCACACCAGGAGCCAACATCAATGATATCTGTCCCCTCCTGGGGCTGTACCAAGCTCCATTCTTACTCCCTATCCACAAATGCTGGTACTCCCATCCATCACAACAACAGGGGGCAAGTTCTCACTAACTGAATGAATCATCAGGTTGAGCAAGAGTCCTTCCACTGCAATCAATACTGTGAGAATGTTGGAAATCACTGAGCACAGCGCTTGGGTAACTCGCTTGGTGAATCGGAGCCTTAGAGATACTTGAACACACTGCTCAGCAATTTCCAACTCTCCTATTGCATTGAAAGTAGTGACTGGGAGCATTCTTGACCTGACGCTCCCTGGTTAGTTAACTGAACCCCTGTTTTCCCAGCAGTCAAATTGTAACCTAATCACAGGTTAGGATAAAGGCACTATATGAGGGCTTTGGCTTTTGCAGACTGTCCCCTTTTTTTTTTTTTGGATGACCCAATATTTGCATTTGTATGAAATTTTTTTTCTTCTAATTTTATTAAACAATTATTAACGCTGGTGGGGTGGACTTGAACAGCAGTTCAGTCCTTGCACTTTATCATTATTTTACAGGTTGTTAGGATTATGACGATTCAAATTTTGTAGTGTTTGTTTTTTTTTTTCAATTTATTTTATAACTTTTGGGCAATCATTTATTTATTGGTATAAAATTAATTTGATGCTTTTGGTGCTATTTTCTAAGTCTACATTTGATTGTATGGTCCCGTTTTACCCCTGAAAGTGTGTGAGTATTGGCAGTACATTGAGGTTGATCTTCTATGGTACATTAACAATGCAGTGAGTGGGCAAATGATCCCTTTCTGTAGTTTACCCTGAATATTGTGCGTGGAAGATGGGTACACACACGATCCTTACACCCTCTTTGTTCGTAGAGTGAGGTATGAGGCCAGCAATGTAGAGCGTGCAGCTATGTGCACCGTGCCCATGGGTCACTGTCTGTTTTTAGGATAGTTTGCTTACAGAAGGGAGCCGCTGCCAGATTTGGTATTCATCTGCCGCTCCACAGACTCAATTATTCGTTGCTCTTAAGAGAATAGAAGGGAAGGCGAAAGACTGCAAACTGCTCCATCACTGGCTGCTTCCGGCACATCTGCTCCCCTCATGCTGCAAGGACAAGCGACACTTCAAATGTATTTCTGAATATTTTATGACTCGTTGATTTTCATATCCATTTTCCATGTAAATTTTTTTTTTTTTGTACCAATCTGTCCAAAGTCCTTTGTGTACATAGGAATAAGGGCTAAATTCCTAAATACTCCCAAGTTCTCTTAGGACAGAACAACCTGTACTATTGGTGTAAGCCACTTTCCTAGAATTGGAGGAATATATAACGTTTAGAACAATAGACTAGACTTCCTGTTACTTAGACTTGCCTGTCAGTAGAGAAGGTAGCGTCCTAAGCAAAAGAGAGAAGTATGTCCTCAATGCAGATATCATATGGGAGCCAAATATGCTCATCCTTAGTCTTATGGTAAATGACTAGGACCAGTATGCACCATACCACCACACTTTGTCAGAATCATCCTGATATACATTGGGTCCTTTTGTACCTTCTGCAGCAGAAGCTTCACCCTGGGTGGTCTGCAGGTCTGTGGTCATGTACGCAGTTTATCTGTGAAGTCTGGTGTGCAGGGTCCAAAAATGAAGATGCCATCATGACCCAGCAATGGGGCGGCCAAATTGATGACTGTTGAAAAATGTTATAGAAATAAAAGACAATTTTGTCAATTTCGTAAGCAAAATAAAAATGTCGTCTCTATTTTTCCTTCTACAGGCTGGTTGGAAGGAAAATCATGCCACGTTTATGAACGAGCTGAAGAACCTACAAGCCTCAGGACTCACCACTCTTGGCCAAGCACTTAGATCCTCGTTCGATTTACTGAACTTGAATAGGTTGGTGTCTGGAATCGATAACTATGGACAGGTGTGTATCATGATTTCTCTTATCAATATAGTAAATATTTGCTGTAGATATCTCTATAGTAAGTGGTCAGTAGTGCAGCTGTGCATGGAGGGACTATGACGTGGCATTTGCTCTAAACTTGAGACTTGCTGGAGACCCCAGTAATCCAACCTTTCCAACTTACCTTGGTGATTAAATGTCACTAACGTTGGAAGGATATTCACATGAGTTGCGGCACTTCTGTTACTTAGTGAACTATTAATACGCTGTTAATGCTGTTTATTTCTTATAGCTTGGACTGGCTATGAAATGACCTCATCACTCTTCTTCAAACCCCAAATTGCTTTAGGTCTGTTATATACAAGGGAGTTGTTTTTTTTTCCCACAAACCTGCTACACGTCATGTAATAGGTCTGAATGCATGTGTGTTCATATTCTCAGCATTTGGGGGACGATAAATCAGCATATGGTTGTTTTCCCAGATACCGCTTTGACTCCATTTAGAAGTGGAATCAAAGCACGCGATGCAAAAGCAATCGATTGGTAACTAGCACCCGCTGTCTTGTATTGTTTAAATGCAAGACGCCGGGTGCTGGTTACTGATTGCTTGCGTTAGCATTGTAATACATATATGATGGTGCTGTGGCGCGCTCCTGTGCGCTCTGTTTGTAAACTGAATAAAAGTGGTTTGTGCGACCACGCCCTATAGACGCAGCAAGTTCATTGGCACAAATTCGCCCATATGCAATCAGCTTAGTGTGTCACTGCGGTCACTTGTTGCTCTTGAATTTCTTACTGAAACGCAATTCAAGGAGGAATTGCCCCCGAACGCAGATGCTTTTAGACTAAAAGCTTGCATTCAATGTTGCTACTTATTCGATGCATTCAAGGAGGAGTTACTACTGATGTGCTTGAAGTTCAAGCAGCCTTATTCTCTGATCTTTTCCGATGGTGTGTTATAACCGGCCTTTCAGAGTGTAACGGTGCAAATAGATGGTGCGGCCATACTGAGGCCAGCCACATCCAATTGACTCGTTGTGCTTAAAATTCCTTACAAAATTAATATTTTGTGAATGTTTAATGTAAGGTCACTAAATAATAATGAAACAGTCATTAAACAATCATTTTGTTATAAATTATCGGCACAATGTGGTCTGCCTCCTCGTGTCGGCACCATCAGCTCTGGCACACAATCCTGGGAAGATGATCGAATAGGACCGGAAGATCAGCTGTGAAAATCTTACATGACAGTTCTAATTGCCATCTGCGAGGTAAACACACCTGTGAGTTTGGCAGCTCCGCCAAAGACGTCAGACTGCCAGCTGATCCTGTAGAGACGATGAGTTTAGCTGACAGCGATAGTCTGATAGATACTGGTGTAGCTGGCAGCGCCCCTTATGCATAGTATACAGCCAGGTAATAGAGGTGTGTATACCATTTCAGTCAATTTGTGTATGCTGCTTAGATAGAAGTAAAAGCGACTTATGAGTCCTTAAAATAGGGAAAAAATTGCATTCCATTTTGTAAACATTAATAGCACACAATGTCTTACAGGGAAGAAATCCGTTCTTTTTGGAACCGTCTATCTTAATCACAATCACAGATGGAAACAAGCTCACTATTCCTTCAGGTGTGGTGGACGAGGTAAGTGTCTTCATTGTGTATTCTGTTCTTAAAGGGAGCTTCAATAGTCTATCCTCGCCACACGGCATCCGTACTTGATGATTGAGGAGTCCTGCTGTATTGACCTGATCAGCAGGATGAAGTAGCTATGGTGCAGTACCTTGTAGGTTTGCACTGATACCCTAATTTTGAGTGCAGTACTCTTCAAGGTATTGTATCAATATACTAACTACCTATACAATGTTTATAAGAAAAGACTATTATCCAAAGTATTTTCCAAATTCAACGTTTAGAGTGCGGGCAAATTGGTCGTTTGCATAGTGTTTCGTAATGCAATGCAAATTTCTGCCTGATTTGTGAGAAGAGCTTTTATTTTTTTATGACAGTTTTATATATATATTAAAGCTTGTCCTGTGTATACAAAATGTATAATGTAAATTAATAATAAAATAAATTAAAAAAAATAATGTAATGATTTATAGAGAGATCTTTGAGAAGATGCTTCTCTATATACCAGTGCATGGAGCTTGTGTACCCATGTAACTATAGTGAAGCTCTTAAATAGACGACCAGTAAGCTATAAGTCTAGTGGATTGAGGCGCTGTAACTCTACAGTTTGTGTTAATGGAAACCCACAAAAATGTAGAAACCCCATATAAGGATAATTCATGATATTTCCCTAATGACGTGGTCCCTGCTCTGCCGCAGCTCGACACTTCTATACAAAGGATTCCCTGCCTGAGGATTCCCCTACAGTGAGCTTCTAGTCTGTAGAAGGGCATAAGTCATTTGTTACCTAAAATGACAGTACCCCTGATATTGGACCGTTCTGAGTTTGAAAGTATCAAAATCTCAGAGGTTTCAATGCATCGTGCAACCCTAGTACCATGCATACAATTGTAGCTAGTTACTAAGGGGTTCTTAATGCATGGACTTTAGTGGGACTGTCACAAAATAAGTATCTGATCACTGTGGGGTTTCTAGTGATCACAAGAATTGAGGTCCCTAAATGACATGGTGACCACCAATGCATTGAGTTCAGTGGGACTGTCAGTCCAGCTGGTTCCATAAAAATAGATGGAGCAATCAATGGTCACTCGTGCACATGACTGCTCCATTCACGTGGAGATCTCGAGGACCTCAGCTTATGTAATAACAGGACATTCCAGTGGATAAGGAATAAGTGTAATTTACAGTACAACCCCTTTAATTAACCTTTAATATTAAAATACACCAGCTTAACCCATTCTATGTATTGCATTTACTTTTAGCTCCATCTTCCCCTAAACTCTCCATTGCCGGGAAGTGAACTCACAAAAGAACCCTTCCGGTGGGATCAAAGGCTGTTTGCACTTGTACTTAGGCTTCCAGGGGCTCTGTCTGCAGAGCCGGAGCAGGTTGGGAGCGTACCGTCTGATGAGACCGCTATTACTCAGATGTGTGAAGTCACTGGAGGTACGTAGCAAGCACGAGCACTTGAAGGAAAATTCCAGTATTTACTTATTGCTCTCCTATGCTAAGCTGAGAAGCTATAGAGACTATACGGTATGTGCTCCAGTGTCTTCAGTCTAGCATGCACAGCACTGCAGCGTACTTAGTACCTTAGTTTGGCCCCATACACTTGAATGGGACAAGCAGTCCTAAACCATGACCAAACATGGTAGTGACCTTTTATTGGAAATCATGAAGTAAAATTGCAATATTTCCTGGGACAGAGATACTGTTCCTGCAGCCTCAAACCCATGGTTCTAGCTTTTTTTCTTTGTTAGCAATTTAATAAGATTATTTTTTATAAACCTTTTTACCTTAATTCTATCCCTTCCTGCTTCAGGTCGTTCATACTGCGTTAGGACACAAAGGATGTTGAACCAGTGTTTGGAGTCTTTAGTCCAAAAAGTTCAGAGCGGCGTCGTGATCAACTTTGAGAAGACTGGACCTGACCCGATGCCGAATGGCGAAGGTAAAAATCCTCTGACTTGTATGATTTGTCTTGGGGAAAAAAATCGAACAAAAAGAAAATTTTCCTCTGGACCACTGATCCATCAGTTCCGCAAACGATTTACCATTGTGAGCCGGTTTCGTGATGACATCTACTAGGATATTGCAGAACAGCTATTATAAAGGCAGATGCCCTTATAGAACAACCTGCATCTGTGCAGGAGATTGGCAAACCTCATTTGATAAAAATCCACTGTGACATTTAAATTTTTGTTGTTTTGGTTACCCAAAATCTGATTCTGTACTCTAAGCAACAGAATATTGTTTGCTTTTTCCAGATGCTCTTCCAGATTCCCTCAGACCCAATAACTCGTTCACGTCGCAAGCATGGCATAGCTGTCATAAACTGATCTATGTGCGGCCTAATCCAAAAACTGGCGTTCCTGTTGGACACTGGCCCATTCCAGAATCTTTCTGGCCTGATCAGAACTCTCCAACATTGGTAAGAGAACTGTCTGTATGTCCTATAGCAGTGATGGCAAACCTTTTAAAGGCCGAGTGCCCAAACTACAACATAGACCCGCTTATTTATCGCAAAGTGCCAACACAGAAATGTAATTTGTGATTTATACTCCCTTCTCTGTCACAGTTTTCATTGATACCAGCACCTGAGGACACCAATAAAGCAGAAAATAGTCCCAGGTACAGCTGTCACTTTATAATAGCTCTGTGCACAGCAAGTCCTGGGCTGTCTGGGACTGCAGGAAGATACCTGGAGTCATCTCTGGTGATGGCCTGAGTGCCCACAGAAAGGGCTCCGAGTGCCACCTCTGGCACCAGTGCCATAGGTTAGCCATCACTGTCCTATAGTCTACACAGCGATGGGTGTTTATGCACAGCTGCAAAGGATGTTCCAATTTGACTTTGATACACAGTAAAACCTTTTTTGCATATTGCACCAAACGCCCACCAGAAACACCCACGATGGGTTCTTAAACATATTGTTGGTGCTAACCTGTTAAATGGTGCCCAGTTGAGCCTCACCATTTTGGTTCGGACTGTCTCTCCCTGTGACATCATCGGAGAGGTTTCACTGTATTTGTCCTAATGTTATGCTACATTTTTCTCCAGAAAACTCCATTCTGATTGTGGGTCAAACAACCTGAACCTATAGCATCTTCGAGCCTCTTGGGTCATTAATAAGGCTTTATTAATCTCTCTCTCTGAGCCAAATACATCTCTTTTCCTGACTATGGTTTGTGCCGGTATTGAACCCAAGCTCTATTCCTCTGTTCAGCTGCAATACTAGCAGAAACTATAGCCTGGTGTAGCAGTGTTTTTGGAAGAAAGCAGTCATGTTTTTCATCCTCCTAACAACCCCTTTAAACAGGACTTTTTTTGTATGATTTTAGCCTTGGACTATTCCTACAATGAGTAGAAAATTCTCCTTTTCATGTTGAGGCTTAACCACTATAAATGTAACAATTCACAGCCAAGATATTCAACTTGATATACTGTGGTCAGTACCTGAGGTCTTTGTACATATAGCGAGTGTTGGTCCAGTAGATAAAGATGCAGTGTCTAGTTGATACATCTTAGGAAGACCCCACAAAACATCATTTACTTGTATTCACGTGAGGTATTTTATCTTTCAGCCCCCACGCACTTCCCATCCTGTGGTGAAATTCTCATGTGTTGACTGTGAGCCTATGGTCATCGATAAACTTCCCTTTGACAAGTATGAGCTTGAGCCGTCTCCGCTGACACAGTATATTCTAGAACGGAAGTCTCCTCACACCTGCTGGCAGGTAGGTGCAGTACAGGATCTCTAAGGTGTTCTATAAGAAATCCTTCTTGGGTAAAACTGCATTTTATCCATATAGCTGAACTGTTGATACTTTACGCTGCTGATTGACAGCTTTTCTCCCTATTACTAGTGTCGTTCAGATGCACGAGGGTAAGGGGAAGACCAGATTGCAAATGTCATGTCATTTATACAACAGATTTCAACAGCTTGCAATGCAGAGGTTAAAATATGTGGGTGGGTGGCATTGGAGGATTTCCTTGGAGGAAAATATGCCACTTAAAAATTGCTTCATTGTTCTCTTATAGTCCTATTTACTCTTGTTATAATTTTTTTACAGGTTTTTGTGAATAATAGCGGAAAGTACAGTGAAATTGGAGAACCGTTTGGCTATTTAAAAGCTAGCACCACTCTTACCTGTGTGAACCTATTTGTCATGCCGTACAACTATCCTGCATTACTTCCATTACTAGGTGAGTTAGCCCTTTGCTGCGGATGGATCACTATCTCTTAACATGTATGTAGGTTTTATTGCATGCCACAGCATTGATTTCACTTTTATTTCACAGATGACCTCTTCAAGCTGCACAAATTAAAGCCAACGCTGAAATGGCGTCAGTCTTTTGATAATTACTTGAAAACGATGCCACCTTATTTCATAATGGTAAGCTGGGGACTTTTCAGTAGAATAACAACAAGATAAATTTATAGGGTTTTTTTTGCATCTAATGCCTTTTTCATTTGGTTAGGTTTTTGCATCGCACTAATTTAACACGTCAAAAAGTCCATAATTCACATGCTATCTGAAAAAAGTTTTTGGAGAAAATGGGCACTTGTGTAGTGCAATACCATCTGTAAGCAGACATAGCAGTGTTGTAGTATTGGAGCTACTAACCTGGTGGAGTTGTGCTGGCAGGCACAACTCTGTGATGCATGTTTGTCTTTGTCTGGCATCCCTCTGCAGCGCTCTCAGGAAGAATTTTCTCCAAATTGTGGAGAATAATCCCTGAAATATAATATCCACTGGGTTTGTTTCTATAGGTGATGAGCGTTTGAACAGGCACTTGGACGACTCTGTATTTGATTCCACAGAAGTTTTGATTCATAAAGGTTAACATGACAATAAAAATTATAAAAAGTATATAAATTAATAAATGAACAATGCGTTTTGAGCGCTTCCTCTGGTTCATGATCCACATGGCTAGCACAAGGGCAGACACACTTGACCGTGGAAATCTCCTGTGTGCTGCACGTTTTTTGAATGGACAGTGCAGGGCTGCACCAATGGACCAATCTGTTAAAAAGTAAAGCATGTCCTAGTCAGAACCATTTTTTATGGATCTCTCAGACTACAATTGACAAGGATCTTTAAAAAGTTTAATAAATCAGGTGTGAAAAACTGAAGAAGCTTATGTTTTCACGGCTGTGATTCTGCACCTTTCATCTGCCAAGAGCTATGCTGAGATTACCATGGGGGCAGATATGCTCGTCATCTTCAGTAATGTCAGAGTGTGCATAAGGGTTTAGGATATTCAGTATACAGTATTTATATCATTATTTATCCGTTTTATACAATTTGACTTGTGTATTCACTTTTTAGTTTGTGCTTTCTTGTACAATAAATGTAATTTTTTTACTATAATTTATTTTTAGCCGTTAAAGAAAGCCTTAAGAATGATGGGAGCACCAAACCTAATATCTGACAACTTGGATTGTGGTCTTAGTTATAGTGTTATTTCATATCTGAAGAAGCTTAGTCAACAGGTAATTATTAAAGATGAATATTCCTTCCCTTGCATCTATATTCTCCTGCTTGTTCCATCAGTCCGGTAAAGTGATTTGTCTCCATGCAATGGTCAATATTTCTAGAAGGTGTCTCCGACCAGTGGCAAAACTTAAAACTGATGAGCCCCAGTGCAAAGTCTGTGCCAGGCCCCCGACTATAATGTATGGTTTATAGTACTAGTCTTCTCATATGGGAAAATGACACTTTATGGGCCCCCTAAGCCTCTTAGGCCCTGGTGCGACCGCAACCTCTGCACCCCCTCAAGTTACGCCCCTGTCTCTGACCTTGTGTCATATACATGTCATTTTGATAAAATAATCACATCCGGTCTAGGACAGGAAACAATTAACATATACCAAGCCACAGACCATTTAATCATTCAACAGATGCTGACGATTAGCACTCCACTATGTGGAGCGTTGGTAGGGAACACAGTCCATGATAAAGGGGACTTCTGTTTGCACACTTTGTCCTGGTCCCGCCGTACCAATTCTTATTATGGTTATACCTTCTCATCCAGTTAGTAACAAGCAGTTGCTGTAAATGTCACCAAGACACCCATACAACCTCTTTAGTTAGCACAGGTCCTGATGACAGAGCTGATCGAGTACTGGATGTATATTGTACGAGAGCTTTGTCCTTTATGATTGATGCTGACATTGTATACGTTTCATTCATCTCCCGTTATTCATGCTGTTATAATAACCTTCCCTCCATACGCTTCACCCTGCTTCATAATTCTTTGTATGTTACAGACTAAAATGGAGTCGGAAAGAATAATTGCATCTGTTGGAAAGAAGGTCCCACAGGAGACTGGGATTAAAGTGAAAAATAACTCCACAAGATTGTCTTTAGTTCACAACAGGCACTTCAAACAGCTGCTGCAGGGAATCTCTGGAGAAAGCCCTGTGCGACTGCAGGAGATGAATGTCAAGGAGTTCCCTGGTTTTCAGATTGGCCTCTTAAATAAGGTAATAAAAGAAAAACTATTCCGTGGGTGCTAATATCTTGTTCTAATATCCAAGTGTGGACCATTTACACAAAAAAATGGTCTTTATCAAGTTAAGAATGTGCAGTGATCTCAACCTCTTGGAAAGCTGGGTGACAAGATATGGTATTTCTGCGCTTATTTTGGTAGATTTTATGAGGGGGATTAATCATATGCTGGCACATTGTGCTCCAGTGTATGATTAAACCCCGCTCCTCCTGCAGCACCAAATCTATCAAGAGGGCTTTTTTATCATGATAAATTCAGTGGCAAGCTGCACTGCCAGGCAATTCTATTGCCACTACGGTCTGAAGTAGAATTGTGCTATGTAGTGTGCACGAATGCCCTGAGGCCCACTTTGCAACTTCATAGAAGTTTGATTACACATTACCTGGCTCCCTGTCAGCATCATGTGGTGAGTCCCAGGGGAGGGTCAGCTGCTGCCTGTGTCTCCTCATGCATTCCTACTGGATGAGTGTGAAGGAGAGGAGACTGATACAGGCACACACACAGGCTGCTGAATCCTCCCAGGGACTCCCCACAAGCTGCTGGCAGGGAGCCAGGTAATGTGAAATGAACTGATATAAACTACTGAAATGATTCCGAATGCTGACAAAGGCATTTTTTTAAAATCTGCACAGCATAGGCTACTGGAACCTGACATTGGCTCAAAATATAGGGATGTGTTTTAAAAAATCCAGATAAAGACAAATGCCCTGCTCAATTTTAGTGGAAATTACTTATTTATTAAATTGTTAGTATAGTATAAAACGGAATTTCCACTAATCTAATAAATAGAGGCTGTCCCCTACTTAAGGACACCCATCTTACAGACGACCCATAGTTACAGATGGACCCGTCTGACCACTGTGACCTCTGGTGAAGCTCTCTGGATGCTTTACTATGGTCCCAGACTGCAATAATCAGTTTACAAGTCTGTAATGAAGCTTAATTGATGATCCTTGGACCCATTACAGCAAAACATTTTGAAACTCCAATTATCACTGGGGCAAAAAAAAAAAATTGTCTGGATCTACAATTCTAAAATATACAGTTGAGCAGCATGCCTGTCTTTACCTGGATTTTTTAAAACCCGTTCCCACATCTATCAATCCACTCCCAAGTTGGACCCAAGGTGACGCTGCAGCTCAATATGAGCCGATCTTGTACCACTATGGAGTTAATGCGCTCTGTTTCCATATTTTTGCATAAGCTAAAAATGACATTCCTGGTGACCGGTTCGCTTTAAAATAGATGCAGTTGTTTTCCTATTGTAAGACTGTAATAGCCATTAATGTTTTGGTTTCTGAATATCCTCTTAGTGCATTTCTTTAAAAAAAAAAAACCAAAATTTTTTTAACTTTTGTCATTAGGATCTCAAGCCCCAAACGTACAGAAACGCCTATGACATTCCCCGCAGGAATCTTTTAGATCAGTTGACGAGGATGAGGACCAATTTGCTGAAAACTCATAAACTGATTGTTGGTCAGGATGAAGGTATTTTATTGCAGAAAAATTGTTTTATGTGGTTTATTAGATATACAAATTGTAATAAAATATAAAAGTGTGCACAATTGTTAGCAGATCAAGGAGACTGATTATTTATTTTTAAATCTTGGGTTGCAGATTGTCTGCATAGTGTTCCAGTGGCTCAGATGGGCAACTACCAAGAATACTTGAAACTTATGCCTTCGCCTCTCAGAGAGATCGATCCAGATCAACCCAAGAGACTTCACACCTTTGGAAATCCATTTAAACAGGATAAAAAGGTATTTGTTTTTTGTTCTCCGGATATTGATTTTGAAAAAAGTAATTTTATCTATAATATTCTTTTTTTTAAGGGCTTTTTAACCAGTTTTGTTTGGAAAACGCTATGTCTTTCATCACCCATAGTTTCCATACAACTTTAACAGTCTTTAAATGATGGCACCACAGTTTACAGCACTACAGCATTTGTTATAGTAACAATAACTGAAATAACTTGTCCTTTCGGCAGGCAGCATGTTATATAGCAGGGGGAGGAGAGCAGAACAATCTACTCTGTGTGAAAATACCAGTATAACGGGTGCTCTGTGACATTCAGCATGTACATAGGACTACATAGGTTTTTTGTTTTTTTTTACATCATGATCAATAAAATTTGCACCCTAATTATAATTCAGTTTTCCAGACTAGTTTTAGAATTGGAAAAGAGGTACAAGTATCATATTCCTGTTGGATGAGAGGTTTCTTTCTACATATAAAATTGCAAAGTGTGTTTTGGAGTGTGAGGGTTGTCTTCTCCAAAAGACAGTCAGCATATGTAATATGTGGTGCAACTAAATCCAGTAATAGAAGGTCTGGATGAGGGGACGGTCTGCTGGAGAGTAGAAATGAGCGGACGCAAGTTTGGGTTTGTCTGCACAACCAGAGATGTTGCCGGATTGGTGGCCAAACAGCCAATCGGGCAAATTGATACGACTAGCAACTAACCATGCTGTATTCACCTGACCAATCATGGCCATAGCTATTTGCTAGGGGCATAAATTTGCCGCATTGACTGTTCGGCAGCCAATCCGGGAATGTGTCCGTGTCACACAGGCCGAATGCAAACGTCTGGTCTGCTCATCTCTACGGAAAGCTGTCATTGTACTGCTTTTGTGAAATAATTCTATGCATTTAAATGGTTTTAAAGTCAGAAATCTATCACACAAAACGCTTTTCTTGCCTTTTACATTTTTAAATTTTCATTTATTCTCTGCTATAGGGTATGATGATTGACGAAGCTGATGAGTTTGTGGCTGGACCCCAAAATAAAGTTAAGCGTCCTGGAGAGTCCAACACCCCGGCCTCCCTGAAGAGGAGGCGTAGCATGTCTCCTTTGCTGCTAAGAAGACCTCAGACACCTCCTATAATAACCAATCATGTAGGAGGGAAGGGGTCGCCTCCTGTGCCTGGTAGCCCTGCTACACACAACCTCATAAAGCCAATTCCCATACACAAAGGTACGTTATTTAAAAAAAAAAAGAGAGCTGCTAGCTTTATCTAGATCCTCAAGGTCACAAAATTTCCATTTCACGTCAGAAATCCGGTAACATGTTCTTGTACGTGTAATCTAGAAAGCAGGCAAAAGAGAGATCAGGGCTCTTATAGTGGACTGTCACAGTATATGCTGATAAATGGCAGAATACCCCTATGGTTTTTTCTCCCTGACTCCGAATCGGCGTTTCAAAAACCCAATATGCAGCAGTAATTAACCCAATTAGGATTTAAATATTAAAGGGTTACTGCCTTTAGCTAGGAGACAGGTGATAGAGCCCTGTCATTGGTGGATCCGCTGTATAGCGCTCTGCATATGTTGGCTGAGCAACTTTGCAAGTCTGTTCATTGTAAGATTTTCTCCAAGCACAATGCAGCTGTTATTGGCTATGGAGATACTAGTCATGTGCTTTATGATATTGTTGTACTCATGTATGTAGTGCATGGGATAGTATTGACATTCTTCCATTTTTGTTCAGATGGTAACAATGCACTCACTATAGAAGGCAATGGAGAGAGGACGGACAATGGTCAGGATAAGCCAACGGATGGATTGTCTTCACTAATGATTCCCGCTGCTTTGGGGGATGATGATTTGCTGCCTAATAACTTTGATTCTGTTACTGATGAACTTAATAACTTGAACGAGGATAACCTGGACCACAAGCCAGTTAATAATACACTTATAAAGGCTCCTTTAGAAAACTGTGTGCCTATGGACGATTCTCTTGTGACTCACGAATGTTCGTCAGGGATGGTACTGCCAAACTCGCTGAAGGAGATGCAAAGTATCATCAATGGAATGAATGCCGATATTAAGATTAAAGTCATGAAAGAAGTACGGAAGCCTGGAAGAAGTAAGTTGAAATGGATTAACCGTTTACTACAAATCTTAGATCAAATTAAATCTACAGGCAGTCCCCAGGTTACATACAAGATGGGTTCTGCCACTCACCCCTGCCCCTCTCCATAGGAATATATGGCGCACAGTGGTACCGTGGTATGGAACGCTACGGTGCCTCACGTGTGCTGCAACGCTCCGCTCCCGTTGGGCGCAGTGCGCCCATTGCCCTCTATGGGGGACGTATCTCGGCTCTATATACGTCCCCCATATGTTCGTCTGAATGTAGCCTTAGTCTGATCTCTGGTAGCTCCATGACTGCTGCTGCTTGTGTGCTCTCACGCAGTTGACAAAGATTACTACATGTTTATGGCTGACCTTGGTCTACTCCATGTGATACAAACATACAGAACAACCCTTTATAATACTTAGTAGTTCATTTGTTTACTTTATTATTTCTGAAACCAGTTTTTTATGTTCTTCTCTACAATGTTTATCTTTTAGATTATGAAAAAATCTTTGCTTTGCTAGAAGAAGTCCAAGGACCTTCTGAAGTACAGAAAACTTTTATAGAATTTACAATTAAGGAAGCAGCACGGTAAGTTTTAGGGATTTATTTAAGAGCATGATATGAAAATAGGGAAACATGAAATTGTAAGCCATAAATGTCACAATATTTATTTTTCTTCTATTGTTTGTTTAAAGGACGTCTACCACCAGGATGAAGGATCGTAAACCAAGCACACTGACATATACTGCCCTCTGGCAGAATACAATTTTCTTTAATTTTATTATGCCCTTGTTTTTTTAAGAAAAAGGCATTAAAAATTATGCAATGGAGTCTGAGGGGCTGAAAATAGCAGATCCTGCCAGAGGGGGCACGCACCAGTATGTTTGTGTGCTTGGTTTACGATCCTTTAAAAAAAAATATTTACGGTATTTATTTGTTTCCAATTACAGAGACCTCTGTGGGACAAATTGTATTTTCTAGTGGCATCATTTTATATTTTGTTCAATGTACAGGGAAGCTTGAAAAAATCCAAATGTGGTAGTTTTGCCAAACCCCCACACCCCCCGTTATGCCATGGTCCTATGAGCTTTATTTTTACATCTTTTCCTGTGTCCTTTATTAATTGGATCGGTAAGATCATAAAGATACCGACTTAAAGGTTTTTAGATTTTTTTTTTTTTTTAATTTTGTGCTGGGGAAGCTTATTTTTTAATTGCTACCATTTTGGAGACTGTACAAACTTTGAATCTTTCTTCTTCTTTTTTTTGTAAATTAAAATTTTATATGTGTGGCAAAATTGGGGAAAAAGTGGCGAACTGGGCACTATTTTATGTTATAGGGTTGACTGCCTGGGACAAATGTTTTTATATCTTGATCGGCCTCATCCAAAATGTTTGACTGTTTCTTTATTTTTATATCCATTTTAAAATGATTGTTCCCCCCCCCCCCCCCCTTTTTACTTTTATTTCAGGCCCCTTATGGTACTATAACCCTAGGTGGTTTGATTGCTTTAACAATATACTGCAATAAAACTAGATTACAGTATATTTTGCATATGCTGCTTCTATATTAGACTGTAATGTAGATTACCTAATTACTGCTATCCTGGCAACTGATCGGTGCCCTCTGATGTCACCGGGGGCTTCAATTTGCCACCTTGGCACTTTGATTGGTGCCAGCCACACTGGCTGCAGTTACCAGCAGGTGATGGCTGTATAATACAGCTGACCCCCGCTTTGTATGGAGAAGGCTCAGCCTGTGAGTCCTCTCCGTCCTATATAGTTGTACAGCAGTAAGAAACTGGTTATATATGGCACCAGCTCAGTATATGGTACTTATGTGGGTAAAGATTCAGTATGAAGGCCACTTAACATGAGGTGTAATGGGAAGATGTAGTCCTGTTCGCTGTGTTCAGCTGCTCCTAATTTTGGTTGGTGCAAAAGAGATAATGGAGATATGAGCTGGCCCTTACACTTGCCATATATACTTGTGTATATGCTGAGTTTTTCAGCACAATTTTTGTGTGTATGCACAGTTTTTTGAGTATATGAAAAAATAAAATTGCTACTTGCCCTCCAACGCTCACTCCTGACGTCCTTTCCTTCCCATTTCTCCTCTTCTTGTTTTTGGGTTCTCAGGAGTGCGGGCAAGAGTCTGCGCTCAGCCCTCACATAGACTATGATGTCACCAGGTGGCGACATAACTGTGCCATATTATGTGCGCAGCAGAGCTCATAGATGTCTCTTCCCGTACTGCTGGGAACCAGAAGAGGAGAACTCGGGAGTGAGTTAAAGGGGGCACGGCTGGCATGGGGGCGGCAGGGGGCTCCGCTGGCCATTGCATCAGGGAGAGGGATCGGCTGGCATTGGGGGGGGGGGGATGTTAGGGTACAGCTGGCCATTGCATCAGGTAGAGGGATCAGTTGGCGTTTCATCAGTGAGGGGAGGCTTCAGCTAGACCCCTTTTTTTTTTTTGATGAGTGGAAGGTACTGAATACATTTTCCTAGTTTTTTTTTAATGGTAAAATTAGGTGCCCTGGTTTATACTTTATCTTTTTATATCTCTGGAGGGAGTCCTATCAGTAAGTGGCACGCTCTATATACATAATAAAGCATGGAGGGCTGTCCTCTTTGAATATTCTTCTATAAATCTTTTATATTGTATTGGTCTGTCCTGTGCCCTCTGCTTTATAACACGCAGCCTGCAGATACACTGCATCTTCTCAGTGGCTGGTTCCCCACAAAATGCTTCATCATAACTGATCCCTTTCATATCTCCATACATGGATATAAAAATGGTGACATTATGTGGTGATGAGAAAATATTTATTTTCAAAGATTGGAATTTTTTTTTTTTTTGCAGGGTGATAATGTATATAATATATAAATTCATACCATTAGGAAGTAGAATTTGTCGGCCAGATACAAGCCCATAAATGTAAAATACAAAAAGACATAAGAAAACAAAATGCAAAATGGGAAGTGTCCTCTAGAATAACTGCATGTATAATGGGAGATGACGGCGACCACCCTCACATCTGTCTGTAAATGGAGGTTGCAGGAACCTCCCCATTTCTTAGCTTTCGGTACAAGACCTTTTAACAGAGCATTTTGCAGTTTTTAAGAACCTGCAGAAGTGAATGAAATGACTAAGGGACTAAAAACAAAAATGAGGATTTAAGAATCCCTCTCCGGTTAAGTCACTTGCAGTGGAGTAGTCCCTGTTCATCCTGGTTTGGGGGTCACTAGCAGGGGGGGGTCTCTCTGGTACAGTGCTGGGGTCTTTGTATGCTATTACAGCATTGTTAACACTAGGAACTGATCTGTACTTAGGTTAAATCCTGCAACCCACACAAGGCTGCAGAATGGATCAAAAATAATTTCTTACACTCACATTCTCCTTTTTAGTGGTTGCTTTAATGATTGATTACTATTGCAGTCAATTGCTGTTTTCTTTACTCCCTATATACCCCGATATCCCTTTCTTTTGCTGCATGTATATTGCAGGTTTTGTCCTGACAGGTAAACCATTCTGCTTATCTTTCTCTTTGCTCTTGCCTGTAGAATGGAAATGGTAAAAAACATTGAATACAGAAAATATGCGTTTGACAGGCCCCCAAGTAGCAAGAAGTGGGGGGGGGGTCCTATTCATTTGAAAAGTTGCTGAGCTATAAGACCCCCCCTATACAATGAACGGAGCCTCCTACTTCTGGCTCCATCTATCATAAGTTGTTGTAAGTGTTAGATTTTTGGCATTACATCGTAAGGTTGGGTTATAAGTGTAAAGATTGCGATAAGGCCCAGAAACCCCCTTTTTTAATTCTCCTTTGTTCCATGTTCTAACCAAAACAGTTAGGGGAAGGGTTGTATTTTCGAGATGAGAAGCGATCCGCTCATTTAAATTTGACTCCTCATATAACGTATTATAGGATGTTGATCAGTTTTTATGGGACGCGGTGAAGCAATACTTCTCCATATTAAACGTACATCTATATTGTCCATTTTTGCTAATCAGGTTTAAAAAGAGGGTGTTAATACAGCACTTGGAAAGATTTCTATCTGAACTGGATCCCAGCGGTGTTCCACATATTGTGAATCATGTCAACAGCAGATAGCGGTCTGTCCGGACGACTGAGCATCAGGGCTGAGCTTGCTGTCGCAGAAGAAAGAAAGGAGGACATGGCGACCGCCTTCAACACCTTGCATCTCGGGACACTTTCTGGCCGGAGACAGAGGACAAGAGATGGAGTGACACAATGATGTAGGCATCAGGACTTGCAATGAACTGTGAGGCGCTTTCTGTATGGAGGGGGTGCAGGCCGGAGATGATAACCACTGGTGGCCCTCCAGCAGGTGATGATTGTACTCATTTCACAGTAGTAACACCATTTTCATGCTGTAGAAAGCACTTGAGGGAGTGAGAGGCAAAACAATGCTCTAGCACAGACCATTACTTTGATCAAAAACGAGCAACTGGCGGTGGATTGAGATGATGAGAGTTGTAGTCAAACTACGCGGAAGCCAGCAGTTGCGTGACTGCGATCTGGGTAATGGTCTCTGCATGGCGCATTCATGAGTACATGAGGTAGCTTGCGATTTTGTATTGAGGGACATTAAAGACAGCCCTGTGACTGTATACATCCTATGAGTCACTAAACAAACTACCTCAGACTCTCTTCTGTTTTGTCTGCAGACTTTAAGAAAGTGCACCTGAGACTCCCCAGGTCCCCGACTTCTTTCATCCTGTGAGCAGGACGGAGACTCGTCAGGTGGCCTTGCACTCGCTGTGCTTTGGAAGCACTTGAAAAGGACAACTCCTTGTTTTTCATTTTTTTTTTTTTTTTTTTTTTTAAAGTCTACATAATTTTAATGTTCATACAGAAGAAATATTTTGGACAGTATTGTTATTAGCTATGTAATTTTGTGATATTTTAACTGTACATAGAAGTTTTGGTCTTGTATATAAAATTATATACATAAAAAATATATATAATAAATTTTTTTTATTAAATTGTAATTTGTTTGTGGTATGATATGACTTGTGATCTACGGATGGGATAAAGAATAATACTGGGTAAGGCTACATTCACATTGCCGCATGTGGGGGAGTATATACGGCTTATGTACGTCCCCCATAGACTGCAATGGGCGCACGTGCGGCACCGTACTGCTCCACACCTCGGGAAAAGATAGGACATGTCCTATCTTTTCACGTATTACGGCGCTGTACACCATACATCCCTATGGAGAGAGGCAGGGGTGTGCGGCGCTCACCACCTCCTCTCCCCGCGTGCTGCCGTGCGCCACCCGTGCTACGGTACGGCGGGCAACGGCAGTGTGAATCTAGCCTAAGACTGAGACGGAGTGTGTAATAGGAGCAGTGTCATGAGATTCTCATGCAGTAGTTACTATTAACTTTCTCACTTACAAACCGCATAGAGCACGTACTCCTACATTTTAGAGGAGGTATTCTTTACAATTGGGTATAATTCAGATGAGTTGTTTTTTCAGGTTTGTGAAATACACAAAAAAAAAAAAAAGTTAGAGGGAAAAAAAAAAGAAAATTGCACTTCCCAAAGGACAACCATAGACTTAAAGGCGTTTCCATGAGTATGGGAAAACACGCAGGGGACTGTGGTGGGGGCAGAAAAGGACATATGGACCCTTCTTCGGTTGCTCCTTTATTTCAGGTGTAGCACAGACCCATAAATGAAGTTGAGTGGGATATAGGACCCAATTCATCCAATGAAGTGGCCTCATCTGTACCGGGGAAGTCCCCTGGATAATGAAAGTTACATCCGTGATCCAAGAAGACCAATAAGTGAATGAATTGTAAGGCATATTTAGCAGATTAGATCATTTTGAGTAAATTCACTGTTTTCTAATGTCTAAAGGGAACCTGTAACCATGTTTTACCAGGCTAAAGTACTAGCACCCTCAGGTAGGTTATGAAATGTCCCTTCTAGTATCCCCTCTTTTATCTTCATCTAAATATGACTTTTCTCATCCTACTTTCACACGAGAAGAGTCAAGTTTAGTGGTTGCAGGAGGAGAGTCATTTCGGAAGTCCCCATCTTCGGTTTTCTAGTACCTAGAAGCATCATTTGTGTAATATTAAACATAAGAATCTCCTCTGGACATAGAGGCAGTTAAAAAATAGTTGGGAATGGGATCTTCATCTGCAGCGCGCATTCCCATCTATGTATTTAACGACCTGTCTTTCTAGTTCCTTAGCTCACAGAAGCAGCAGGCTGAGGTGATCAGAAAGAGGAGATTCTTATCGTTCATATACCACAACAAGTTTGTTTCTTGCTAGTAAACTATAGAACAGGATATAGGGTTTCCTCTACCCCTGCAACTGCTAAACTTGACTCATCGCATTTGAAAATGGGAGGAGAGTCATATTTGCCTGATTTTGCAGTAGCATTTTTTTTAATCGGAACTGGTGAGGTTTTACACGAGGAAATTATAAAAAAGGACGTTTCATACCCTTCCTAAGGGGGCCAGTGGTTTAGTGGGGTAAAACCTGGTGACATGTTCTCTTTAAAATGTGCCTCCTAATTGGCCAGTTTAGTAAGTCATATTGTTGGTTCAATCATTTGGCTGAACCACATAGATTTCATGTGTGAGGTATATAGTCCTATGCATCTCATGAGAGAAACTCATTCCTCTAATGTGCTGCAACAAATGTCTCATTCCTATTGCTGTTAAATTGTATTTACTATGTATCATTTCATTTACTCTCTTGCAATCGAGAAATGTTTAGCTTCTATGGGTGATCTAGTACTATCCTGGATTCAGAGCTTAGCTCCAGGTAGAGTATATCAGAAGACCACTACAACGCCCTTAATCACCAGTAAAAAGCTAAAAATCAATCATCTTTAACAGGACAAATCTAACCTTTGATTTATAGTCACAGGCAGAGACCCAGAGCGCATCGGCAAATGTCATCTACAGGCGGTCCCCTACTTAAGAACACCCGACTTACATACGACCCCTAGTTACAAACGGACCTCTGGATGTTGGTAATTTGTTGTACTTTAGCCTTAGTCTACAATAATCAGCTATAACCGTTATCACAGGTGTCTGTAATGAAGCGTTATTGTTAATCCTGGTTCTTACAACAATCCAACATTTTTAAAATCACAAAAATTGTCACAGAGACCCAAAAAAATTTGTCTGGAGTTACAATGATAAAATATACAGTTCCGACTTGCATACAAATTCAACTTAAGAACAAACCTGCAGAACCTATCTTGTACATAACCTGGGGACTGCCTGTATTCTATTCTAGTGCTCACATCACACAACAGCAGATAGAAGTGTCCATACTATATGTCCTACAGACATGGATACAGTGATAGGGGAACTTCTTACTTGTAAGCCTTCACTTGTATCAAGAATGGCCTATTAGTATTGTTTATAGGTAATGCAATTGATAGTTATACTGTATGTGGCTTTCTATGGGTCCCTTTAACTTGTGAGGATTTGCTGCCTGATTCTCACTCCAGTTATGTTACAGAAAAGTGGGAATTGAGTTTATTATTATAATATCAGTGACTCCCATGATCGTTTTGGCTGCCCTGTTTTTATGTTAGACAAAATCTGAGCAACCCTGGTAAAGCCACTATAGCTCTCGAGGTTTCCCATTCTCTAAAATGTTAAATTAAAGGGGATGGTCAGACTCTGACAAGAAAGAGCTTTAAGGTCCAATGAGTTGTAAGAGCTGTCACCCCTTCCTCCTTTTTAAGATCCCCAGTCAATCACTGGTGACACAAATGTCTGAGTGTTGCTTTCTTGCCGCTGCTACCTGTACAGTCTTTCCTTTGGGATCTAGATGGATCAATAAAAGGATCATTTTGGGACCCTGACATATTCAGATAAAATGACTGCTAAAGTGGGGTCTAAGGTTTGATTTTTCATCCCTTGCAGAGAGGGGAGGTTGTGGGAGACGATGGGGGATATTTATCATACGCTGGCGCTCGCCCCGCCACTGCAAATTCATAGCCCGATACATAAAGAGGCTTCTGCCTCGTGATGTATCGGGCTGCCAGTAGCGCAGCGCCTATCCTACGCCAGACAAGGCCTGGCGTAGAAAAATCGCAGCCGTCGACTTTTCACGTATGAAAAGTCGCCGACAGCAGCGAGTGCGCAGGCGCGGGGACAGTAACGCCCCGCGCCGGCCCACTCCCATCCGGCCGCGCCCTGGCGTGAAGGTGGCGGATTGGGGAAAATAATCGCAAAAGCTAACAATAAGCTAGCATTTGCGATCATTTCAGGGCCACTGGCGGTGCGCAGAGGTCCTGATAAATATGCCCCAATGTCAATGTTGTGAAAAAGATTTCCAATAGAAAGAAGGATTTTCCCTTGAAGAATAGTTCTTAATATTAAAGGGGCTACAGGAACAAAATGGGACTAGAACCGGGTGGCACGAACAGTGAACTAGAACTGGGGGCAGGAGGCGGGGGGACTAGAACTGGGAGCAGCAAGGGGTTGGTAAACTAGAACTGGGGGCAGGAGTGGAGGGAGAACTAGAATTAGGGGGCAGTATTATAGTAGTTATATTCTTGTACATGGGGGCAGTATTATAGTAGTTATATTCTTGTACATAGGGGGCAGTATTATAGTAGTTATATTCTTGTACATAGGGGGCAGTATTATAGTAGTTATATTCCTGTACATAGGGGGCAGTATTATAGTAGTTATATTCTTGTACATAGGGGGCAGTATTATACAGGCGGTCCCCTACTTAAGGACACCCGACTTACAGACAACCCATAGTTACAGACGGACCCCTCTGCCCACTGTGACCTCTGGTGAAGCTCTCTGGATGCTTTAAAATAGTCCCAGATTGCAATAATCAGCTTAAAATTGTCTGCAATGAAGCTTTATTGATAATTCTTGGTCCTATTACAGCAAAAAAATTTGAAACTCCAATTGTCACTGGGGCAAAAAAAAAAAATTGTCGGGAACTACAATGATAAAATATACAGTTTCGACTTACATACAAATTCAACTTAAGAACAAACCTACAGTCCCTATCTTGTATGTAACCCGGGGACTGCCTGTAGTAGTTATATTCTTGTACATAGGGGGCAGTATTATAGTAGTTATATTCTTGTACATAGGGGGCAGTATTATAGTAGTTATATTCCTGTACATAGGGGGCAGTATTATAGTAGTTATATTCTTGTACATAGGGGCAGTATTATAGTAGTTATATTCTTGTACATAGGGGGCAGTATTATAGTAGTTATATTCCTGTACATAGGGGGCAGTATTATAGTAGTTGGTTATATTCTTGTACATAGAGGGCATTATTATAGTAGTTATATTCTTGTACATAGGGGACAGTATTATAGTAGTTATATTCCTGTACACAGGGGACAGTATTATAGTAGTTATATTCTTGTTCATAGGGGGCAGTATTATAGTAGTTATATTCTTGTACACAGGGGGCAGTATTATAGTAGTTATATTCTTGTTCATAGGGGGCAGTATTATAGTAGTTATATTCCTGTACATAGGGGGCAGTATTATAGTAGTTGGTTATATTCTTGTACATAGGGGGCATTATTATAGTAGTTATATTCTTGTACATAGGGGGCAGTATTATAGTAGTTATATTCCTGTACATGGGGGGCAGTATTATAGTAGTTATATTCCTGTACATAGGGGGCAGTATTATTGTAGTTATATTCTTGTACATAGGGGGCAGTATTATAGTAGTTATATTCTTGTACATAGGGGGCAGTATTATAGTAGTTATATTCCTGTACACAGGGGGCAGTATTATAGTAGTTATATTCTTGTTCATAGGGGGCAGTATTATAGTAGTTATATTCCTGTACATAGGGGGCAGTATTATAGTAGTTGGTTATATTCTTGTACATAGGGGGCATTATTATAGTAGTTATATTCTTGTACATAGGGGGCAGTATTATAGTAGTTATATTCCTGTACACAGGGGGCAGTATTATAGTAGTTATATTCTTGTTCATATGGGGCAGTATTATAGTAGTTATATTCTTGTACACAGGGGGCAGTATTATAGTAGTTATATTCTTGTACATGGGGGCAGTATTATAGTAGTTATATTCTTGTACATAGGGAACAGAATTATAGTAGTTATATTCTTGTACATAGGGGGCAGTATTATAGTAGTTCTATTCTTGTACATAGGGAACAGAATTATAGTAGTTATATTCTTGTACATAGGGGGCAGTATTATAGTAGTTATATTCTTGTTCATAGGGGGCAGTATTATAGTAGTTATATTCTTGTACACAGGGGGCAGTATTATAGTAGTTATATTCTTGTACATGGGGGGCAGTATTATAGTAGTTATATTCTTGTACATGGGGGCAGTATTATAGTAGTTATATTCTTGTACATGGGGGCAGTATTATAGTAGTTATATTCTTGTACATGGGGGCAGTATTATAGTAGTTATATTCTTGTACATGGGGGCAGTATTATAGTAGTTATATTCTTGTACATAGGGGGCGGTATTATAGTAGTTATATTCTTGTACATAGGGGGCGGTATTATAGTAGTTATATTCTTGTACATAGGGGGCAGTATTATAGTAGATATATTCTTGTACATAGGGGGCAGTATTATAGTAGTTATATTCTTGCACATAGGGGGCAGTATTATAGTAGTTATATTCCTGTACACAGGGGGCAGTATTATAGTAGTTATATTCTTGTTCATAGGGGGCAGTATTATAGTAGTTATATTCCTGTACATAGGGGGCAGTATTATAGTAGTTGGTTATATTCTTGTACATAGGGGGCATTATTATAGTAGTTATATTCTTGTACATAGGGGGCAGTATTATAGTAGTTATATTCCTGTACACAGGGGGCAGTATTATAGTAGTTATATTCTTGTTCATATGGGGCAGTATTATAGTAGTTATATTCTTGTACACAGGGGGCAGTATTATAGTAGTTATATTCTTGTACATGGGGGCAGTATTATAGTAGTTATATTCTTGTACATAGGGAACAGAATTATAGTAGTTATATTCTTGTACATAGGGGGCAGTATTATAGTAGTTCTATTCTTGTACATAGGGAACAGAATTATAGTAGTTATATTCTTGTACATAGGGGGCAGTATTATAGTAGTTATATTCTTGTTCATAGGGGGCAGTATTATAGTAGTTATATTCTTGTACACAGGGGGCAGTATTATAGTAGTTATATTCTTGTACATGGGGGGCAGTATTATAGTAGTTATATTCTTGTACATGGGGGCAGTATTATAGTAGTTATATTCTTGTACATGGGGGCAGTATTATAGTAGTTATATTCTTGTACATGGGGGCAGTATTATAGTAGTTATATTCTTGTACATGGGGGCAGTATTATAGTAGTTATATTCTTGTACATAGGGGGCGGTATTATAGTAGTTATATTCTTGTACATAGGGGGCGGTATTATAGTAGTTATATTCTTGTACATAGGGGGCAGTATTATAGTAGATATATTCTTGTACATAGGGGGCAGTATTATAGTAGTTATATTCTTGCACATAGGGGGCAGTATTATAGTAGTTATATTCTTGTACATAGGGACAGTATTATAGTAGTTATATTCTTGTACATAGGGACAGTATTATAGTAGTTATATTCTTGTACATAGGGGGCGGTATTATAGTAGTTATATTCTTGTACATAGGGGGCAGTATTATAGTAGTTATATTCTTGTACATAGGGGGCAGTATTATAGTAGTTATATTCTTGTACATAGGGGGCAGTATTATAGTAGTTATATTCTTGTACGTAGGGGACAGTATTATAGTAGTTATATTCTTGTACATAGGGAACTGCATTATAGTAGTTATATTCTTGTACATAGGGGGCAGTATTATAGTAGTTATATTCTTGTACATAGGGGCAGTATTATAGTAGTTATATTCTTGTACATAGGGGCAGTATTATAGTAGTTATATTCTTGTACATAGGGGGCGGTATTATAGTAGTTATATTCTTGTACATAGGGGCAGTATTATAGTAGTTATATTCTTGTACATAGGGGCAGTATTATAGTAGTAATATTCTTGTACATAGGGGGCGGTATTATAGTAGTTATATTCTTGTACATAGGGGACGGTATTATAGTAGTTATATTCTTGTACATAGGGGACAGTATTATAGTAGTTATATTCTTGTACATAGGGAACTGCATTATAGTAGTTATATTTTTGTACATAGGGGGCAATACTATAGTAGTTATATTCTTGTACATAGGGGACGGTATTATAGTAGTTATATTCTTGTACATAGGGGGCAGTATTATAGTAGTTATATTCTTGTACATAGGGGGCAGTATTATAGTAGTTATATTCTTGTACATAGGGGGCAGTATTATAGTAGTTATATTCCTGTACATAGGGGGCAGTATTATAGTAGTTATATTCTTGTACATAGGGGCAGTATTATAGTAGTTATATTCTTGTACATAGGGGGCAGTATTATAGTAGTTATATTCCTGTACATAGGGGGCAGTATTATAGTAGTTGGTTATATTCTTGTACATAGAGGGCATTATTATAGTAGTTATATTCTTGTACATAGGGGGCAGTATTATAGTAGTTATATTCCTGTACACAGGGGACAGTATTATAGTAGTTATATTCTTGTTCATAGGGGGCAGTATTATAGTAGTTATATTCTTGTACACAGGGGGCAGTATTATAGTAGTTATATTCTTGTTCATAGGGGGCAGTATTATAGTAGTTATATTCCTGTACATAGGGGGCAGTATTATAGTAGTTGGTTATATTCTTGTACATAGGGGGCATTATTATAGTAGTTATATTCTTGTACATAGGGGGCAGTATTATAGTAGTTATATTCCTGTACATGGGGGGCAGTATTATAGTAGTTATATTCCTGTACATAGGGGGCAGTATTATTGTAGTTATATTCTTGTACATAGGGGGCAGTATTATAGTAGTTATATTCTTGTACATAGGGGGCAGTATTATAGTAGTTATATTCCTGTACACAGGGGGCAGTATTATAGTAGTTATATTCTTGTTCATAGGGGGCAGTATTATAGTAGTTATATTCCTGTACATAGGGGGCAGTATTATAGTAGTTGGTTATATTCTTGTACATAGGGGGCATTATTATAGTAGTTATATTCTTGTACATAGGGGGCAGTATTATAGTAGTTATATTCCTGTACACAGGGGGCAGTATTATAGTAGTTATATTCTTGTACGTAGGGGACAGTATTATAGTAGTTATATTCTTGTACATAGGGAACTGCATTATAGTAGTTATATTCTTGTACATAGGGGGCAGTATTATAGTAGTTATATTCTTGTACATAGGGGCAGTATTATAGTAGTTATATTCTTGTACATAGGGGCAGTATTATAGTAGTTATATTCTTGTACATAGGGGGCGGTATTATAGTAGTTATATTCTTGTACATAGGGGCAGTATTATAGTAGTTATATTCTTGTACATAGGGGCAGTATTATAGTAGTTATATTCTTGTACATAGGGGGCGGTATTATAGTAGTTATATTCTTGTACATAGGGGACGGTATTATAGTAGTTATATTCTTGTACATAGGGGACAGTATTATAGTAGTTATATTCTTGTACATAGGGAACTGCATTATAGTAGTTATATTTTTGTACATAGGGGGCAATACTATAGTAGTTATATTCTTGTACATAGGGGACGGTATTATAGTAGTTATATTCTTGTACATAGGGGACAGTATTATAGTAGTTATATTCTTGTACATAGGGAACTGCATTATAGTAGTTATATTTTTGTACATAGGGGGCAGTATTATAGTCGTTATATTCTTGTACATGGTTTGGGGGTCACCGCAACATGAGGAACTGTATTGCGGGGTCACAGCATTAGAAAGGTTGAGAACCACTGAGCTAGACCCTTGCTTAAGATAGAAGAGGGGAGAAGAGGAGCTTGGGTGAGTGTCAGAAGGTGAGTACTTGGTTTATTTATTTATTCTATACAAGCTATAGAAGTAACAACAATCTTACACATAAGGAGATAACAGCTTTAAATGAGTTGCTAACAAACAATGTGTTTATGCAAACTATAACACCAGCAGGCAAAGGGGAAGGGGGTAGTCATATTGGAGACCCAAGATTACATAGATTGAATTTTACACTCAATTGAATGAGCAATATACAGTATACCAAATACTGAGAACAAACATCAGTTTCTCTTACCAACCAGTCCCAGATTACCAATATTTTACTGTATCCAAATATGCAGAAGGATCCTATAAAAGCACTCGGTAGACCTATAGTCTCTGGAATAGGCTCATTAACTTCCAAATCATCTCAGTATGTCGATCAGTATTTACAAAGCTATGTGAAAAGAGTTCCAAGTTAAAGGGCACCTACCACCTGGATGAAGGACTGTATGCAAATGAGCCTAAGGGGCCCCAGGCTCCATAGGTGCTATTGATGGAGCCCATCAGACTAATTTGTATACAATCCTTCATCCGGGTCGTAGATGACCTTTAAGGATTACAACACAGATGCTAGAAATATTGGATAACAGTTATGGCCTCTTTGGATGTCAGTTCCTTATATACTTGTATCAGTCATGATTCAGATATAAAGGCCTTAGAACGCCATCTATATTGGGCTAAACAATTGGATCATCAACAGATTGGAATTTATTCTCAATTGTATTAAAGAGAACCCGTCATGCAAAATAACCCCCCTAAACTAAATATATTTTCATAAACTGCCATTAGAGAGCATTGCCTCTATTCCTTTATTGTCCCTCTACATGCCTGTAAACCTAAGCAATGAGGTCCTAAAGCTGTATGCAAATGACCTGTGAAATGTCCAATGAAGCATTAGCATATTCAAGCTGTCCACTCTATTCATGAGTGGGAGGTACAGCCACACCCCCAGTGCTTGACTGACAGCCTGTATAATGATGTGAGGCTGTATAATGATGTGCTTCCTGGTGCTGGTGGCCACGCCCCCTGCAGCCTGTGTGTGCATGTGTGTGTGTGTATAGGAGAGATACAGCAGCTCCAGGCAGCCATGTTACAGCAGAACATGTCAGATTCATGTGTAGCTGATGTCTGTGTCTCTCACCTGTATATTAGGAGGATGCAGCATGTCAGCAGATGCAGCACACACACTAGCCATGCTTTACTATACATTACACACAGACATGAGCAGGGGGAGGAGAGGGGAGGGGTAACAGGGGTGACATCACTGCCTCTGACCATGTGACCAGCCTCATTTACATGATAAAAAATAGATGATTTTACAATGAATAATGTATGAAATAACTAGATAAAGGCTGGGATGGGATCCTTGTGAGCTGCTCCAACAGGTAGAGGTGACAGGACAAGTGACACAAACCTGATGACAGGTGTCCTTTAAGTTCATCTTAACTCAAAATTTATTTTTGTTTGTTGGCCAACTTTTCTTGCAGAAGTCTGGTACCGCCATGGGCATCAGGTTCACGCTGAGTTATGCCAATTTATTTATGGCTCACCGGTAACAATCTACCATCATGCCCAGGCTCACCGTGGACCTTGTGCTCCAGGGACGGTACATAGACAATATCTTTTTGATTTGGATTGCTGGATGTTCTGAGTTCATTTAATCGTAAGACAATCCAAGTAAATTTGAAATTTACACCAAGCATTACTACAGTGAAGATCGATTTTTTTGCATCTGTTGGTGCAAAGTATTTCCAACAAGATAACATGTAGCACTTTCAAAAAACCTACAGCTAGAAATAGTTTTATTCTAGTTGCCATCTACCTTGTTGGCTAATAAACATCTGATACACCAAAATTGTCTATAAGGGATGTTTAAGGAAGAAGCAAAGGAACTCACACAACCATTTTTGGATAAACAATATCCCAAGTCAATATTAGAAACCACATATAACAAAGCCAAGAATTTAAATAGAAAATAATTGAATAGACCCCCATCAAAACAACAAGTCACAACTATATGGATAATACTAAAATGATTCTTCTTTTTAATAGTCCCTACGAGCAGATAGGAAAAAATCATATTAAGTCATTGACATTTATTACTGGGTGATAAATATTTCAATCTAGTGATGTTCAGAAGTGGCTGGATATGCTGGTACCTCTGCTTGGTTCAACTTTCCCCCTATCAACCACAGAGGGGGAACAAAAAAGAGAAAACAGCGCATCCGATTCTAGTGTATCCTCCGTATAAAAGATATGACAATATATTGTATTAAGCTCATCTTATTGTCAAGGTAACAAGCATTGCAAATGAAGATTGTCCTTAGGTATGCTGCATGCCGTTGGCTCCGATGTCTGAGCAAGGTCGGTTCCCGCTGATCTTCGCTCTAGAGAGTATTGAAATCTAAGCACAAGGTTTGACGGAGTGTTGGAAAGGTTGGAGCTGCACACGTATCATGTAGTTTTTTTTAAAAGAGATGACTTTATTGTAATTTGCTACGTGTTTCGAACCTGTACTAGGATCTTCAACAGGCAATAAAAAGTACATCAAAAACTTTTTAATGCCTGAAGAAGATCCTACTACAGCATCGAAACGCGTAGCAAATTACAATAAAGTACAGGCAGTCCCCGGGTTACATACAAGATTGGGTCTGTAGGTTTGTTTTTAAATTGAATTTGTATGTAAGTCGGAACTGTATATTTTATCATTGTAATCCCAGACAGAACTTTTTTGGTTCTGTGACAATTGGATTTTAAAAATGTTGGGTTGTCATAAGAATCAATATTAACACTAAATCTTCATTACAGACACCTGTGATAACTGTTATAGCTGTTTATTGTAGCCTAGGACTAAAGTACAATAAATTACCAATATCCAGTGGTCCGTTTGTAACTATGGGTCGTATGTAAGTCGAGTGTTCTCAAGTAGGGGACTGCCTGTAATCTCTCAATCTAGTGATGGAAATTGGTTCCTGAACAGTTGCCTATTATATATATATATATATATATATATATATATATATATATATATATATGAGCCTCAGTCTAGCAAGTCCCCCACCCACTCCACACCACTTTTAACCCAAATTTATCAGGTTAAAAGGGGCACGGTGAGCCACTTGGAGGCGGGTTTAAGTGAGCCGACTCCCCTTGTTTACACAAAAGAGCTGGTTCGATCGTGAACGACACATCTTTATCTCAATCCCATAATATCCTAATAAACCACTAATCACATACCAAAGCTCCAAATTTAGGTCTGAAATTTGCACCTACAGTTCAAAAAAAGAAAGGCAGGGTATTGGATACTTGGTTGAATATGAGTGGTTTTTCGCATCTGGACAGGCCCATGTTTTAAAACCATGCATTTTCTTTGAAAAATTTTGTAGCAACCTCATACAATTTTCATAAACCAGTGCAGCTGCGCCACAAGAGGGTTGTGTGCGCCACAATCGCAGCGCACACACTGCTTAAATACCTGTGCAAGATGTTTTAGTCATGAAGAACTTAAACAGTCCAACTAAAGTGCGGTACAAAGCCCTTAGTAAATGTTCCCCACTGTGTCTAAAAATTGGCATGGAGTAGATTACATCTCAAACATGTGCCACACAGAATCTGGACAGATTTTTAGATACCTAGCCCCTAGGGGATTAAATGCAGAAATGGACATTTTTGGCAGTTTTTTGATGGCTCAGCTTAAAGGGAACCTGTCACCAGGAGACCCATTTTTAGCACTCCCCCAGTCCCCACAGAGCATAGTACATACACTGCCAAAGTGTTTTTGTACAAAAAATAGGTTTTACAGAAAAAAAGATATGTTATATTGTACCATTCAATACCCTGTGGTGTGTGACTAGGCACTCGTCCCCTGGGAGGGGCTGGAAAGGAGCAGTTTCCCCCCCTACCCTTGGGAAACAGCTTCTCCATGTGTCCTTTTCAAATATATGAATAACTCCACACACTCGGGATTGGCTGTAGAGGAGCAGGGGGCGTCGCTTAGCCAAGTGATGGGTGTTTTCATATATTTGAAAAGGACACATGGAGAAGCAGTTTCCCAAGGGTGGGGGGGAACTGCTACTTACCAGCCATTCCCAGGGGATGGTTGCCTAGTCAGACAGCACATGGTATTGAAAGGTACAATATAACATATCTTTCTTTTCTGTAAAACCTATTTTTTATACAAAAACACTTTGGCAGTGTATGTACTATGCTCTGTGGGGACTGGGGGAGTGCTAAAAATGGGTCTCCTGGTGACAGGTTCCCTTTAAGAGGACGGACATTCTCTGGCGGTTAGACAGTCAACCCATCTCCTAATTATTATTTTGTTTATTTCCCTACATATGGTCAGTAGATAATGTGTCATATATAAATCACTATCATTTATCATAGGATAGTTCATTCAGAAACAATCCATAAAAATGATATGGAGTACAATCATTGGGTTTAGATCAGTGATTATGTATCATATTTCACTGTATTCAGTTGTACATAGCTCATTTATGGTGTATTTATTTATTTTTTTCATTTAATTTTCATTTAATATTAATAGGTTCCCATGAACATGTCATTATAAGACAGACAACTGTATCCTCCAACTCAAATTAGGTATTATATTATCTCTTTTATAAAGATTTTCATTTGTAAAGAACTTTATATTTAGATGGAATGTTAAATGTCCAAAGTTGGACAAGTGTTGATAGTTACAAAATTCCATATCAGATTTTCGTAGAGTCTTTGCAACTAATTCACTGCATGTTTTTATACCCACTTTTTTTGGCAGGATTTATCCTATATAATCCACAAAGCTGCAAAAGGATAGCAGTCACACTTTCTTTTCTAAGTAGTTAATTTGAAACGCGTTTGACTTGGCTATTATATTTCATTTCAACAAGACAGCACTAGAGGATATACCAATCATTTGGCTTGTCATTCAGCTCCAGGTTTGAGTAGGCCCCTGGATAACAGAGCATTAGTGAGCCCGCCCCCAGCTTCTACAGACCAAGTCCCTGTCTCCTCGAGTCATCCTCCCTCCCCCCATGACTACGTGAGCTGACTACAGCAAGCAAGTCTTCTGCTTGCACATTGAGCACCCAACAGCATCCATTTTTTTCTTGACCAACGTGGTCTTCATAGTATATAAGGCTGGAAAAAGACGCAAGTCCATCAAGTCCAACCTTTAAGAATTAAATAAATGTTTTATCCCCATAACCCGTGATATTTTCTCTCCAGAAAGTCATCCAGGCTTCTCTTGAACATGTACATAGAGTCCGCCATAACAACCTCCTGCGGCAGAGAGTTCCATAGTCTCACTGCTCTTACAGTAAAGAACCTTTGTCTATGGTGATGGTAAAATCGCCTCTCCTCTAGGCGTAGAGGATGCCCCCTGTCTATGGTGATGGTAGAACCTCCTCTCCTCTAGGCGTAGAGGATGCCCCCTGTCTATGGTGATGGTAGAATCGCCTCTCCTCTAGGTGTAGAGGATGCCCCCTGTCTATGGTGATGGTAGAACCTCCTCTCCTCTAGGTGTAGAGGATGTCCCCTGTCTATGGTGATGGTAGAACCTCCTCTCCCCTAGGCGTAGAGGATGCCCCCTTGTCCTGGTCACAGGCCGAGGTATAAAAAGATCCTTGTACTGTCCGTTCTGGTATTTGTACATTGTAATGAGGTCTCCTCTCAGTCGTCTTTTTTCTAAACTGAATAATCCCAAATTTTGTAATCTGTCAGTGTATTCTAATCCTTCCATTCCCCTAATAATCCTGGTTGCTCTCCTCTGCACCCGTTCCAGCTCTACTATATCCTTTTTATACACTGGTGCCCAAAACTGTACACAATATTCCATGTGTGGTCTGACCAGGGATTTGTATAAGGGCAGAACTATGTCTTTATCATGAGAATCTATTCCTCTCTTGATACATCCCATAATTTTATTTGCTTAAAGGGGTATTCTCATCTGGGCATTCACATTCAGTTTAATTAATCTGCCATATGTAAACATTTCTTCAATTAGATGTTAATTAAAAAAATGTTCCTGTGTGAAGATAATTTCTCATAAATGTAGCCATGTTGTCCCTTAGAAACGAGCTAGCTTCCTCGGATACGGCCACCTCTGATGGATTGAGTGCACAAAAAAACAAAAGGTGATTGTATATAAAATGTCCGGGAATTACTACATGTCGCACAGCCGTCCTGTGGTAATGATTGCTGAATCCTGGTGGTCCGGCAGGGCTCAATAGCGCAAGTCTGGCCACCGCTGCCAGAGTGTGACGTGGTCGTATCCGAGGAAGCTATCTGGTTTCTAAGGGACAACATGGCAACATTTATGAGAAATTATCTTCACACAGAAACATTTTTTTTTAATTAACATCCAATTGAAGAAATGTTTACATAAGGAAAATTTATTTAATCAAATGTAAATGCCCAGATGGGAATACCCCTTTAAGGCTGCTTTAGGCTACATTCACACTGCCGTATGGGGGACGTATATATGGCTGACATATATACAGCCGATATACGTCCCCCATAGACGGCAGTGGGTGCACGGTGCCCAACGAGAGACATGTCCTATCTTTCTCCGTAGTATGGCGCCGTGCGCCGAGCTGTGCTCTCCTCCTCTCCCCGCCGTACCGTAGCACAGCGGGCAATGGCTGTCTGAATGTAGCCTTACAGTTAAAAGGCTCTGCCTGCGCAAGATTTCAACTAAGGGAATTTTTAGAAAATTTAGGATGGAGGTGGAAGGGTTTACACATCATACCAGGAGACAATTCTCTTTTGATCACCAGTTCTTAGTCTATAGATTTTACCATTAGATTTTTAACAGACCTCGGGTTTGGTCTTTAGAATTCAGACCTTGTTCAATATACAAATAAGTTTCTCGAAGTCTCTTTATATGCAATCCTTTAGATCTAATTTCTTCTGGAATCAATACCTTCTGATTAACTCAGTTCTTTAGTGTCTGTGAGGCTATGAGTATTCTGTACTACATGTTGATGAATCCAATATCTCTAATGGAGCCAGAACACCTGAAGACAGCTTCAAGAGGACCTTTCACTACCGCAAACATCCTAAACTAACTAGCATGCTGATACGGGGACACTTAGAATTTTCCCCCTAGCCGCCTCCGTTCCCGAGATATGAGCCCCGGGATCTGACTGTTCCGAGGGCTGCATCGTCAGAGAGGAGGAGCTGCAGCATGGGTGGGGGTGTGTGATTATGCTAAAATCCTCTGACACCTTCCAATCAGCATCAGAGGGTGTCAGAGAAGAGATACCTTTCTAAAGGGCTGGGTACGCACCGAGCAGCGGCTGCACGCTCCCGGCATCATGTCTCTGCACATCACACGGCATCATCTCGCTGTGTCCCAACCTAAAGCCACTGCCCGGTGCGTACTCAGCCCTTTAGAAAGGAATCTCTTCTCTGACACCATCTGATGCTGATTGAATGGTGTCAGAGGATTGTAGCATAATCATCCGGGGGGGGGGGGGGGCTCCTCCTCTCTGGCGATACAGCACTCGGAATAGTCAGATCCCGGGGCTCATATCTCAGGAACGGAGGGGCTAGGAGGAAAATTGCCCCTTTATCAGGGTGCAAGTGCCTACATGCTGGTACGTTCAGTTTCAGTTTAGGATGTTTGGGGTGGTGAAAGGTCCTCTTTCAGAGGCAGATCCTAATCATTTTGAACAAAAGACCATTTTTGGATCAGAAGGTATATAAAAATAAATTGCATTGAGAACTCTCTCCACTTGTGGGAAAAAGAAGAAGCACCCGATGTCGGATACAATACAAGAAGGAAAAAAATATCTGGTACTCCAATAAAAAACCAACAACTTTGGGGCGGATTTATTAATCTATTTATAACAGTATTCTGTCATAATAATCCTGTCTGCACCACATTACTGAAGCTTTTTATAGTTTTCAGGCCCTCCTACAACTAGTAAATCATAAGGGATGTGCTCTTTGAAAGTGGGCGTGGCTTCACGGAAAAAAAAATTGTGTACCAAAAATAGGTGTCAGGTGGGCGTAGCCAACCAAAAACTGTTCACAGCGCTGCTTTGTTTGTTTACAGGGGCACAGAGCGCAGAGATGAGGGAGGGACTGTGGAGGGAAGTACTACTTATTTTTTAAGCAGCCCAGCGCAACTGGCCACATATGTATTTTTCATTTGTCCTAGACAACCCCTTTAAAGGGTTTGTCCGACAGCTATGAAAATTAACTAAAGGTGTCCGGAGGGCGCTGCTTAAAAAAAATAAAGAACTACTTACCTTCCAGTGCCCTCCGGTGTCCCACACTGCTATTGCACTGGTCCGGGCGCCATGTAAACAACTCCGCTTCCGTCCAGACCCGACAACCTTCTGGCCCGCATTCACAATGCTGTGAATAGAGACGGATAGGCGTGCCCGGCCACGGCCGACCGGAAGCCACGTCCAGTGCCACGTCCAGTATGTGGAGTAGGAGCCTCGAGGGGCTCTGCTAATGCCCCTCTAAAGCACTTTAGCCTTATTTGCATATTTCTAAAGTTAACTTTTTGCATGGAAGGAGCAGCTGGAAAATAAAAACAAAGGCATGACTGGACATAGTCCTGCATAACATAACAGGTAACAGATCCCCTTTAATACAGCGTCTAATCACAAATCATCAAAAGAAAAGCCATTGCCAGCTGATGCTCAGTCCACGTGACATTAAGGGTCCACATCTGACGGCTGTATACCAGATGGGCAGCTGTAATATACGGTATTCTACTGTATAGGTGTAACCTGGGATGTGTTGCTTATAGGCTTCCCTGTGAGAATGCTCGGTGCCATTTGCTTAAATAGAGCCCTATTAAAAAAAATACACTAAAACGTGATGGGAACATGGCCTAAACATCTCATTCAACTCAAAGATGGTATGAAATATTTAAAATAGACTAAAATAATCTACAACTGGCTTTCCAATACTTGTTAATGGGGTTGGAAAATTTTTGAATATTAAATGGACCATCAAAAAGATGCAGCCAATAGTTCTGGAGAAATTTATGACACATCCATGTAAAGAGCGGTGTGTGGGTTTGTTTTCGGAGTAACGAATTGCACTTCATAATGACAATATTTAATATTCCATGCCGTGTACTGGGAAGCGGGAAGAAAAATTCCAAATGCAGTGAAATTGGTGAAAACAAGCATTTGTGCCGTTTTCTTGTGGGATTGACTTACAGCTTTAATTGTGAGCCATAAATGACACATCTGCTTTATTCTTTGGGTCGGTACGATCAAGATGATACCAAATTTATATAGGTTTTAATACATTTTAAAAAATTAAACAAAATTCTTAATTTTGCCGTCAACTGGCGCTAATAACTATTCCATACTCTGGTGTGAGATGGGCTGACATTTTCTATGCTACCATTTTGAGGACTGTATGACCTTCTGATCCCCTTTTTTTAATGTTGCAAAATGGCAAAAAAGTGGAGTTTTCGGACATTTAGGCACTATTTTCCGTTATGGGGTTTAATGTCTGGAATAACTTATTTTGATAGACTAGATCTTTTAAAAAATGCAGGTATACCTGATAAGTTTATGATTTTACTTGTTTATTTCTATATGAGTTCTAGAGAAAGGGGATGGTTGATTTGCACTTTTAGGTTTTATTAATTTGTATTTCTCCCTTCTTTAAATCTTCGACCCCCTAGGGTACTTTAACCCTAGGTTGTCTAAGTGGTCCAACCATATACTGCCATACTACAATATGGGTGCTAACATATGGGTGCTAGAAACCGATTGCGGGTGTTAGCTGCAATATGCAGAAAACCCCATGTTTTTATGAAGATGCTTCAGATCGTCAGCCCTTTTCATAACTATCTGTGGCATCTATATACGTCATGCCTGGGTTTAATTCTCACCCAGGTCAGCATCTGCAAAGAGTTTGTATGTTCTTTCCGTGTTTGTGTGGGTTTCCTCTGGGTCCTCCGGTTTCCTCCCACACCAAAACATACTGTTAAGTTGTTTAGATTGGTCCCTGTCCCCATCGCGCTCACAATTTGGCATGCTTTGTGCAGCGCTGCGTAATCTGTAGGCGCTATATAAGAATTATTATTATGGCGCGTTAAAAGGTTAAAGGGGGCTTTCCTGAGGTTGAGAAACATGGTTGCTTTCTTCCATAAACCGCACCACACCCGTCTATGGTCTGTGCCTGCATTGCAGCCAGGCTGTATAGACACGATTACAGCATGTTTTTGGAAGAACAGAGCCATGTTTTTCATCCTCTGGACAACCCCTTGAACTATAACTTGCAGGCTCCTGTTGAAGGCATCAGGGAGTGGCTGCTGCCCAGCAGTTAATGATTACATGGGGGTGAATGAGATTAACACAAGGCAGCAGTAAGTCATGAGGCCTTTACCAGCTGGAGGGGGGACATTTGGACTACAGTTATGTAGTAAACAAATCCTGAACAGAACTAACAGGTTCTCTTATTCAAGCCAATTTATTCGAGCTGCAGCATTAGGTAATATTTCCAAGATAAAAGACAACTTTTACAGCATAATCGTAGCAATAAGTTACAGTGCATTGCTCGTCCATCACACAGTCCTCCAAAGAAGTGTACAAAGTAAGTCCTCATTCCCACCTTATAGAATGTTCTGGAAGATCAATATAAATATTGCTCCAGAAAAAAAAAAAAAATCCACCCCCTGATGTTACCACAATGTTCTGTTCTATAATCTTTTATAAAAATCTGTTTCGTTTTCAGCGTTGCATTGCTTCTAGTTTTCGTAACTTCAGAGATGCATTGGATATGAGGCCGGGCCGATTTGGTTGAGGTTCTTCTGTTTCTGGGGGTTGGAACATTACTCGTCCCCGGTGATTAAAAATATAGAATGACGGATGGTTCCTTAAAGTGTCAAATGTCCTTCAGAGGAAGAAAAAAAAATTTACTGTTTAGACAGAACTATGAAGAAACATAATTTAACAGGGTTCTGTAACAAGGACAACAAATGGCCTATACCTAGAATAGGTTTTCATTAGAAATTGGTGGGGGCAGCGTTGGGAACGGATATTGACCAGCCAATTAGAGCAAAGTGTGGTGGAGCTGGAAGGTGACGGGTCCTTGGACAGTGTAGCGGCTCAACTTCACTACTGCAACTTGGCTCCCACTAAAACCTGATGTAGCTCAATCACAATAGCGCATCATAGCCAGAGCACCACATATAGAGCAGCACTGTACCCCCACCAAATTCAGTTTAAAAGGAGTAGAGAATTGTAAATGACTTTTTGCTAACGATAGTAGTGCTAGTGATGGGGAAAGTGGATTTAATATAGAGAGCACAAAGACTTACATATGCACACTAGTCCAACATTGCTTAGGCTGCCCATACAGCTTGTTCAGGTTATCGCTATTCCTACTGACTCCTAGCCCAAAATTATTGCTTGCCAAGTACAGGCGCGCCCCTACTTAAGGACACCCAACTTACAGACTATCCCTAGTTAAAGGGACCTTCGGTGAAGCTCTCTGAAAGCTTTACTATAGTCCCAGGCTGCAATGATCAGCTGTAATGTGTCTGTAATGAAGCTTTATTGATAATCCTTGGTCCAATTACAGCAAAAAATTTTGAAACTCCAATTATCACTGGGGCAAAAAAAAAAAAAGGTCTGGATCTACAATTATAAAATATACAGTTCCGACTTACATACAAATTCAACTTAAGAACAAACCTATGGACCCTATCTGGTATGTAACCCGGGGACTGCCTGTAGTGTCCTTTTCCAAACTAGATACTGTCATTAATCCTATATGTATAGTCAGCTATATACTGTCCCAAACTAATAGAAGAGTGCATACTTATTCCTCAGTTCTGAAGTGGCATCCATATCTTTAAACTCTCCAGCAATGTGTACTATGCCATAGCACGCCACTACAAACGCCAGTAAGGTCTGTAGTACTATCTGAAAATAATAATAAAAACCATAAAATTGTTAGGACAAGCACAAACTGTATTTATAGACGTCATGCAAAAGTGCTGCTTGTATCTAATACCTGCAAAATTTGTATAAAATTAGATATAATACAACATCTTCTTACATACATTTGTATACAATGGTGGCTCGGAGCTTCTCCAGGTTATCCTGGGCATACCCCATGTATGAGAGCGACAATGTTCCCAACCTTTCATTATTCCATTATTGCTTTTCTTTAATACTTGACATATGACCTTCTCTACAACTAATGGCCTGAAACTGTACGGAATAAACTTACATCTATTGGTAACGTTTCGTCTTCTTTTTCAGTTAATCTCATGTATGAACGATCTGCAAGTAAAACAGAATGGAAAATTGAGTCTCAAATTTGTACATTTTGTTATTATCAAAATGCACCTTTATGACATTTGCTTGTCCATCACTTGCTTGGACCATAAACCTATGCTACCGAGGACATCCACGTCCTATAAATCAATTCCTGGACGACTCAAAGAAAGCAACAGAGAATTTATGGGACTTCCAGGACAGGCTTAGGGACCATGTCCTAAGCCAGTGATGGCAAACCTTTTAGACACTGAGTGCCCAAACCACAACCAAAAGCTATGTATTTTTCGCAAAGTGCCGATGCGACAATTTAAGCAGTAACTTATTACTCCCTGCTCTGTCACAGGTTTAAATTTTATAGGCACCTGAGGACACCAATACAGTAGAAAGAAGGAGAAGAAGTTTGGATTATCATTGTAGCTTCCTTCTAGGGTCCTGCCTAGGACTTCAAGAGGCCTTGAGTCCTGTTTGGCAAAACCTGCCCTGGAGTGATGGCACGGGTGCCCATATAGAGGGCTCTGAGTGCCACCTCTGGCACCCGTGCCATAGGTTCGCCACCACTGTCCTAAGCCATACTGTATAGGTAGATGAAGGGGGCTTGTGTGTGCAGTTTGTGTGGGGTCCCAGACATTTATCCTCCATCATGTGATTAAGAAATAAGTGCCATATATGCAATTATATGTAACCCCTATAATTGGTATATACCGTTAATCGTGCCACATTAAAATGGGAAGAGATTCACTGTACCTTGCGACAGTCTATGGCTGCCACAGATTACAGTTCTGGCTTAAGGGACCAAGATGCACAAGGAGAGGTCAGAGCCTTTTAATGAATTCTCACATATATCACGCTAACAGCAAGAGCTACATAATGCATTTGGCACAACCTTATGAAGGCTCTATGTGTATACTGGCATTCCTACCAAAAACCGTAAAACCGGTTTAAAAAGCGAGTCTAGACAATGGACTCATACCTGGCGTGTGCCAGCTTCCTGAAGCGCAGTAAAGGTCTAAACATATGCCAACATAGACTTGGCTTAAAGGGAACCTATCACCATGAATGTGATGTTTAGCTGGCGATAGGTTTAAATGGCCTATGTTGTGCCGATTGTAAAAATGCCTTTCTCAGCATTCTGAATGATTGCAGTAGTTTAGTGAGGAGTCCCGGGGAAGGGGTCCCTGTGGGGAGCAGCCTGTGTCACCTCTCCTCCTCACTCATCCAGCTCCCTCCCCACTTTCTGTCATGTTCACTGAGCAATCTGGGGAGGGAGGTGGGGTGGTGTGAAGTAAAAGACGAATGCATGAGGAGACACTTGGTGTGTGTTTTTATGTTACTATGCAATTTCCAGCTTTGAAAGTGTTTTTCTTCATTTCTGGATGTGTAATCAGTTATCATCGGCACACAGCTGCTAACACTTCAGCAATAAAAAACGCTTTTGGAGCTGGAAAACACATAGCAACTTAAAGACGCATCCGTCAGAACGCAACGTGTGAATGCACACACAGGCGGAAGCAGCCCCTCCCCCTGGACTCACCACGTGCTGCTGGCAGGGAGCAACTAAAGTGAAATAAACTATTATGATTCAGAATGCAGATGAAGGCATTTTTAAAATCAGCATTTCATAGGATATTGGAACCTGTCACCAGCTAAAACTGACATCCCTGGTGACAGGTTCGCTACAAAGGTTGTAAGAGTATTATAAATCTATCACACAGTGCGAGCCATTGAAGAATATTCCCACTCTCCAGTTATTGTGAGACGATGTGAGCCACAGTTCTAATATGATACCAGGGCTGCACTACACCAGATGTGAATGGAGTGAAAGGACTTTTCCAGTTCTTTAAAAATAGAAAAAAGTTCTGAAATGGAAAAGCTACATAACGCATCCCACACATCTGTCTGATATATCATCACATTCCAGTCATATGTAAGATTGCAGATTGTTCAATGGCAAGCACATGGATAAAAGTTTATTTATGGACTCGCAGACAGCTGTGGCTTCCAATAGCCGATTGTCCGTACCACAAAACTGAATGCATGTTTCATTGCTGCCTTTGTTTGCGGCTTGAGGGGTCCTAGAGACAAGTGGACCTGAACTTTGGGTACAAAGCCTTCCGTATGGCAGCACCTCCTAACCCGGACACGTTGCCTGATGGGAAGTGGAACAGCCAGTCAGGAAGCTTTACATCCCTAGCAACTAGTCATGCCTGTAATTGGCCGGGAGTGTCCAATTACAGCCATGCCTAGTTGCTAGGGGCGTCATCAGCAATTGACCTAATAAACCGCTACCAGTATAAGGTCAAACAACTGAACACCTTCTAGTTTTTGTCTCTTTCATCATCTAGAAAATTAACTTTGAAGTGAGAAGTAAATTGGTTGTATAAAGTCATGGAGGCGGAGAGTTTAACACTGAAATCAATGTGGGGAGCTCTAAATGCATCAGATTTCAGGAGATCTGGTTAGTGATGTCTCTGGATGCAGAACCATCAGGGAGCTTTCTGAGGAAGAGAGAGCTTGACTTTAGTACTAAATTCTCCGCCTCCTTGACTGTATACAACCAGTTTACATCTATCTTCAAAGTTTCTTTTCTGGATGATGCCACCACACTGGGTCTTAAAAAAAAAAAAAAAAAAAACATGATCTGGAAGGTGTTCACCTGTTTGGCAACATACTGGTAGTGGTTTATGAGGTCAATTTCTTCTGACAAGAAAGGGTTCACTGCTCTGCAGCCCATCAAGCAAAATGTCTGGGTTAGGTTCAAACCTGCATTAAAAATTCCCCAAAAATTGCATGGAAAAGCGATACCTGCCTAAACTGAACATAATGAATAACAATAAATTTACACGGATGTCAACAGGATTTGTAACTGGTAAGTTAAACCTCCGTTCTTTCCTCTTTTCTTTAAGGGCAGTAAAGAATGGAGGGAGAAATGGTAGTGCGACCTTGGCCTCAGAAGGGGGAGCTGCCAAACCTATAGTTGAGGTCCTCTCATCTCTAGTCATGGGTGCAAGAGCAGATGCCACACACAGATGACACATAGCTGTGATGGCACCAGTACATGTGCTGGTAGGGTAAATCCAACCAGCAGTTTATCTTATAGCTCCTGGGCTCCTATTGAAAACTATTGGGACCCTCGCCCCTAACTCATGCACACATAATATACAAAGTTTCCCATGTGGCAAAGGCGGCCACCAGGACCCAAGTGTGAGGACCACCACTACACCTCTCATAGCTCAGCCCTTAGAGGACAGTTTACACTCCCGCCAGAACTTAGCGGAGTTCACACCTACAGATAATAAGATAGGGGATCAGTGTGTGATCAATGGGGGTCCTACCGCTGTTATCCCCGGATTCCAATGCACAACATCCTATAAGGTAAGAGCCTCTTATTTCCATAATTTATTCCATAAATTAAATAATGATACTATCTTCTAATATATTGTTTCCATTCAGAATCACCACTGATCATAGTGAATGAAATTCTGTGTACATGCAACCAGAATCTCATATACAGACAGTTTGGAGTCTGCACAGTATATACTATTACAGATTGTCCCCGAGTAAATGGTGCAGTGACTGCCTATGCTCCATACAATCACTATTATGGGTATTCCGAGAGTAGACAAAGATTTAGGGCAAGGGTCTGTGCACCCAGGGGGGGCTGTTCTTGACAGAGGTCAGATTAGTGACTTATGGCCCATCCTATAGAAATCTATGCTGAGGACATGATCAAGACTATTCTTAAGCATCTGAATGCAAATAACAAGGGGTTCCATTCACTGACAGCTAGCAAAGGTCTTGAAAATGACAATGAAGAGTGTGAAAGTATCAGGGGGCGGCCATGACTTTCCATAAGAGCTGCTATAATGTGGCAGCCTATGAGTGTGGCCTCACTATGTGCTCCAGAGCGGCCCTTCCTCCATCGTACAACAACCTCCAGTGCTCACAGCTTCTCCCCCCTCCCCCCACGGCCTCCAAGGCCTGACCCTCCGCAGCCGCTCAGTATGATCGCCCATCCGGTGACAACCCTTGCTCCCCGGGCACGACACTTACGCTGAGCCGCTGAAAAAGCCGCATGTGCCAGTGCGAAGAGCCCAACCCCGACCAGCCCTTTCCAGATTGAAGACGCCATGTTCCCGGAGCGCCTTCACTTCCAGATACTACAGCAAATAGCCGGCGGTCGCTGTCAGTGACGTCACACAGCTGAGACGGCGTCCTGGTCACGGCTAACGTTGCGCCTGCCAACCATCTGCGCGCGCAGTGAGGGGCGGCGCCATGTTGTGGCTGGCACGTGCTGACTACTTGAGGACAATAACATTTGCTGACACGATTCATGTTCATTCATTTCATTCCTTGCTGAAGAAATAGTCTGTTTGGAGTGGTCCAGTCTTGCTTCCCATCAATCCTGGCATTGGGTGCTGACGAAGCTTAAGAACTGTGCGCAATTACCAAAGGCCACCATCCTAATTCACCTTTTCAGGCCACGTTCACACGATGCGTTACTTTACGTTTTTTTGCTACGTTGTCGATGCATTCCACAGGCTTGAATCCTGATCACATGCTGAGGTTACATTGCTTTTTAGCAATGTAACCTTAGCATGTAATCAAGCCTGAAGCCTTGAAGCATCAAAAACGCAGCAAAAACGTGATGCAACGCTTCGTGTAAACGCAGCCTCATCCTTGGCCTTTTGCATGTATGAGTTTGCGTTTCTTTTCCTCCCAAATGCCAAATTTCCTTTTACAGAGCCATATGAGGACTTGTTTTTTTCACCTGAGGGTGAAGACACACATGGCGTTTTTGGGCCGTTTTTACTAAGTGCGTTTTCAGATCGTTAAAAACGCATGCGTTAAAAAACGCATCCGTTTTTTAAAAACGCATGCGTTTTTCCGAAATTGCGCAATGAAAAACGGACAAAAACGCATGCGTTTTTAACGATCTGAAAACGCACTTAGTAAAAACCTAAGGGTGAAGACACACATGGCGTTTTTGGGGCGTTTTTACTAAGCGCGTTTTCAGATCGTTAAAAACATTCCCAGTACATCTAAGGGTGAAGACACACATGGCGTTTTTGGGCCGTTTTTACTAAGTGCGTTTTCAGATAGTTAAAAACGCATGCTTTTTTGTCCGTTTTTCCGAAATTGCGCAATGAAATTGCGCAATGAAAAACGAACAAAAACCCCACCATGCTGTTTGTATTTATAGCCTGTCAGAACATTGGTGTGGTGTCTGGGTGATGGACCTCCACTGATCACATCCTGAGGATGTCATCAATATGAAACATGTATAAGCTTCCCAGACAACCCCATTAAAGTGGTCATACACATTATATAGTTGTGTAACTGCTCATTCAGCCAACAGTTATTCCTCCAGTCTTCCTCCATACACATGCACACTAAGTATTATCCCTGTACTGTGACATCACTGTGTGTATTATCCTTGTACTGTGACATCACTGTGTGTATTATCCCTGTACTGTGACATCACTGTGTGTATTATTCCTGTACTGTGACATCACTGTGTGTATTATCCCTGTACTGTGGCATCACTGTGTGTATTATCCCTGTACTGTGACATCACTGTGTGTATTATCCTTGTACTGTGACATCACTGTGTGTATCCCTGTACTGTGACATCACTGTGTGTATCCCTGTACTGTGACATCACTGTGTGCATTATCTTTGCACGGTGACACCACTGTGTGTATTATCCCTGTTCTGTGACATTACTGTGTATATTATCCCTGTACTGTGACATCACTGTGTGTATTATCCCTGTGCTGTGACATCACTGTCTGTATTATCCCTGTACTGTGACATTACTGTGTATATTATCCCTGTACTGTGACATCACTGTGTCTATTATCCCTGTGCTGTGACATCACTGCGTGTATTATCCCTGTACTGTGACATCACTGTGTATATTATTCCTGTTCTGCGATATATATGTGTGTATTATCTCTTTACTGTGACATCACTTTGTGAATTATCTCTATACTAAGTGTATTATATTTAAATATCACTGCATGTATTATCCCTATACTGTGACATCACTGTGTGTATTATCCTTGTACTGCAACATCACTGTGTGTATTATCTCTGTACTGTGACATCACTGTGTGTATTATCTCTGTACTGTGGCATCACTGTGTGTATTATCCATGTACTGTGACATCACTGTGTGTATTATTCCTGTACTGTGACATCACTGTGTGTATTATCCCTGTACTGTGACATCACTGTGTGTATTATCCTTGTACTGTGACATCACTGTGTGTATTATCTCTGTACTGTGACATCACTGTGTGTATTATCCATGTACTGTGACATCACTGTGTGTATTATTCCAGTACTGTGGCATCACTGTGTGTATTATCCCTGTACTGTGACATCACTGTGTGGATTACCCCTGTACCGTGACATCACTGTGTGTATTATTCCTGTACAGTGACATCACTGTGTGTACTATCTCTGTACTGTGACATCACTGTGTGTATTACTCCTGTACTGTGACATCACTGTGTATTATCCCTGTACTGTGACATCACTGTGTGTATTATTCCTGTACAGTGACATCACTGTGTGTACTATCTCTGTACTGTGACACCACTGTGTGTATTACTCCTGTACTGTGGCATCACTGTGTATTATCCCTGTACTGTGACATCACTGTGTGTATTATCCCTGTACTGTGACATCACTGTGTGTATTATTCCTGTACTGTGACATCACTGTGTGTATTATCCCTGTACTGTGGCATCACTGTGTGTATTATCCCTGTACTGTGACATCACTGTGTGTATTATTCCTGTACTGTGACATCACTGTGTGTATTACTCCTGTACTGTGACATCACTGTGTATTATCCCTGTACTGTGACATCACTGTGTGTATTATCCCTGTACTGTGACATCACTGTGTGTATTATCTCTGTGCTGTGACATCACTGTGTGTATTATCTCTGTACTGTGGCATCACTGTGTGTATTATCCCTGTACTGTGACATCACTGTGTGTATTATTCCTGTACTGTGACATCACTGTGTGTATTATCCCTGTACTGTGACATCAATGTGTGTATTATCCTTGTACTGTGACATCACTGTGTGTATTATCTCTGTACTGTGACATCACTGTGTGTATTATCCCTGTACTGTGACATCACTGTGTATATTATTCCTGTTCTGCGATATATATGTGTGTATTATCTCTTTACTGTGACATCACTTTGTGAATTATCTCTATACTAAGTGTATTATATTTAAATATCACTGCATGTATTATCCCTATACTGTGACATCACTGTGTGTATTATCACTGTACTGTGACATCACTGTGATTTATCCCTGTACTGTGACATCACTGTGTGTATTATCCCTGTACTGTGACATCACTGTGTGTATTATCCTTGTACTGCGACATCACTGTAGGTATTATCTCTGTACTGTGACATCACTGTGTGTATTATCTCTGTACTGTGGCATCACTGTGTGTATTATCCCTGTACTGTGACATCACTGTGTGGATTACCCCTGTACCGTGACATCACTGTGTGAATTATTCCTGTACAGTGACATCACTGTGTGTACTATCTCTGTACTGTGACATCACTGTGTGTATTACTCCTGTACTGTGACATCACTGTGTATTATCCCTGTACTGTGACATCACTGTGTGTATTACTCCTGTACTGTGACATCACTGTGTATTATCCCTGTACTGTGACATCACTGTGTGTATTACTCCTGTACTGTGACATCACTGTGTATTATCCCTGTACTGTGACATCACTGTGTGTATTACTCCTGTACTGTGACATCACTGTGTATTATCCCTGTACTGTGACATAGCTCTTTGTGTTATCTCTGTGCTGTGACATCTCTGTGTGTATTTTCCCTATACTGTGATATCACTGTGTGTATTATCCCTGTACTATGACATCACTGTGTGTATTATCCCTGTACTGTGACATTACTGTGTGTATTATCCCTGTGCTGTGACATCACTGTGTGTATTATCTCTGTACTGTGACATCACTGTGTGTATTATCCCTGTACTATGACATCACTGTGTGTATTATCCCTGTACTGTGACATTACTGTGTGTATTATCCCTGTGCTGTGACATCACTGTGTGTATTATCCCTGTACTGTGACATCACTGTGTGTACTATCTCTGTACTGTGACATCACTGTGTGTATTACTCCTGTACTGTGACATCACTGTGTGTATTATCTCTGTACTGTGACATCACTGTGTGTATTATCCCTGTACTATGACATCACTGTGTGTATTATCCCTGTACTGTGACATTACTGTGTGTATTATCCCTGTGCTGTGACATCACTGTGTGTATTATCCCTGTGCTGTGACATCACTGTGTGTATTATCCCTGTACTGTGACATCACTGTGTGTACTATCTCTGTACTGTGACATCACTGTGTGTATTACTCCTGTACTGTGACATCACTGTGTGTATTATCTCTGTACTGTGACATCACTGTGTGTATTATCCCTGTACTATGACATCACTGTGTGTATTATCCCTGTACTGTGACATTACTGTGTGTATTATCCCTGTGCTGTGACATCACTGTGTGTATTATCCCTGTACTGTGACATCACTGTGTGTACTATCTCTGTACTGTGACATCACTGTGTGTATTACTCCTGTACTGTGACATCACTGTGTATTATCCCTGTACTGTGACATCACTGTGTGTATTACTCCTGTACTGTGACATCACTGTGTGTATTATCTCTGTACTGTGACATCACTGTGTGTATTATCCCTGTACTATGACATCACTGTGTGTATTATCCCTGTACTGTGACATTACTGTGTGTATTATCCCTGTGCTGTGACATCACTGTGTGTATTATCCCTGTACTGTGACATCACTGTGTGTATTATCCCTGTACTGTGACATCACTGTGTGTATTACTCCTGTACTGTGACATCACTGTGTATTATCCCTGTACTGTGACATAGCTCTTTGTGTTATCTCTGTGCTGTGACATCTCTGTGTGTATTTTCCCTATACTGTGATATCACTGTGTGTATTATCCCTGTACTATGACATCACTGTGTGTATTATCCCTGTACTGTGACATTACTGTGTGTATTATCCCTGTGCTGTGACATCACTGTGTGTATTATCTCTGTACTGTGACATCACTGTGTGTATTATCCCTGTACTATGACATCACTGTGTGTATTATCCCTGTACTGTGACATTACTGTGTGTATTATCCCTGTGCTGTGACATCACTGTGTGTATTATCCCTGTACTGTGACATTACTGTGTGTATTATCCCTGTGCTGTGACATCACTGTGTGTATTATCTCTGTACTGTGACATCACTGTGTGTATTATCCCTGTACTATGACATCACTGTGTGTATTATCCCTGTACTGTGACATCGCTGTGTGTATTATCCCTGTTCTGCGATATATATGTGTGTATTATTTCTTTACTGTGACATCACTTTGTGAATTATTATCTTTACTGTGTGTATTATCCCTGTGCTTTGACATCTAGTGTGTATTACCGCTGTACTGTGTTATCTCTGCGTATATAACCTCTGTACTGTGACATCTAGTGTGTAGGATCCCTGTACTTCCTGGTCACATACAGCTATTTTCTGATCAATTATACAGAGCACTAATTTTTTTGTCAGTCGTAAAACCGTCCAAGTATAAAACCGCTAGGTGTGGCCCCGGGCTGAACATGTGACCGCAGATCACGTGACTAGCAGTCAGGTCTATGCCTCTCCCCCTGTCTGTGGCAGCAGACCGGCCCCTGTCATGGCGCCGTGCGGAGCAGTAACGCCGGGCTCCCGGGGCAGGGGTCCCTGGCTGGCAGTGCCCCTCCTGCTCACCATCACCACAGGCCTGTGCCAGGCAGAGGACAGCGCCATGGAGGAAATCGTCACAGAGAAGCAGGTGGAGGCCATTCACCGCCTGGACAGCACCAACCTGCTGATCTTCATCCTGCTGCTCACCCTCACCATCCTCACCATCTGGTTATTCAAGCATCGCAGGTTCCGCTTCCTCCATGAGACCGGCCTGGCTATGATCTACGGTGGGTACCGACCTCCTGGGCACTACCCACATAAAGTCACTACAGAAACTTTGTATATATTGTACAGGTGTCTCATGTATACCGCAGCTGCCTTACTGGACTGTCTATGGAGCCAGGATGCGATTTCTATGGAGATGACAGCTGACACTAAGTTGTGTGCATAACTATAGTTGTGTCTATAGTTATGGATGCCTTATGCAGATGCCAACATAGACCAACCATAGTTGCCCCTGTAATAATGAGTGTGTGCCATGTGTGCCCCTGTTATGCAGCTATACAAGCATCATGTACATGGGATAGAGTGTTAGCCCACAAGCCAAATCAGTACAACACTATGCCAACCAGAGGTCGCACTAACATTTTTCCAGAAGGGTAATAATACTCCTCTCACCATTTTTGAGGAGTAATTTCAGCCGAGGAGGAGTACGAAATTTTCAGTAATACAAATGTATAACTCCAAGTTTTATATAGTGTTAATAGACTATTGTTCGATATAATTATATTTTATTTGTAAATATCCCCTATGATATGTAAAGCGCTACGGAATTATGATATATGATTATTATTATTATAGACGTCTATTTATAGAAGAAAATTGTTACAGCCCCTGTTTTTGTAGCTACTGGAGACAATTATAGTAATATCTGGGGCCAGCGCCAGCCCCAGAAACCCCCACAGAGCGGGCTGGGGCCAACGCTGGTCCCAGAGCCACCCACAGAGTGGGTTGATTCCCCAAACCCCTACAGAGTGGGCCAGGACTGACACTGCTTAATTTATTTCATTTATTTTTTGTTATTGGGGCCATGTGATGTCATTTTCTTTGCGGGATGAGATACTTTTTCCAGTGTTACCATTTTGGGGTTGGTATTCCCTATTGTTGAAAATTTAGGAATTTTTTTTGAGGTCAGGAGTAGGAAAGCATCAATTCTGTACTGGATTTTTTATTGTTAGCTTTATTCTATCGGTCGATACGATTACGGGGACCAGACTTGAATATTTTTTCTTACATTTTACTAACTTTGCCAAATAAAACCTAAAGTGGGGAAAAAATCTATAATTTTTGCATTGTCTTCCAAGTGGCATAACATTTTTACTTTTTTGGCTATGGTGCTGGTTGATGACTTGTTGTACTTTGCACCAGTATCATTCTGGAGTACATGTGGTTTTTTTATCACTTTTTATTGCATTTTAACGGCGTTCCTCGTGCGGGTTCATTTACTTTTATTCTATGGGTTGTTACGGACGCGGTGATGCTATATATGTGGGGTCTGTGTTATGATTTAGACTTTTACTTAGTGTTATATGTCCCTTTATATGTTATGGGGCTTAAGGGCATTTTTATTGGTTTATTACTTTCTTTTTTATTGATAAACTTTTTAAAACATTTTTTTTACTGTTTCCACCATCGGACATGAACAATAAATCATCTGATTGCTTGTTCATGATAATACCCTGTAATACTGATGTATTGCAGGGTATTAGCAGTGTCAGCCTATGCACATGAATAGGCTGACACTGTGCCTTTAAGAGGAGGTCACAGACTAATCTTTCAGGCAATAGTTGTATTTAAGAACCAATGAGTTTTGTGTGGTGAAATGAAAAACATTAGGAATATACAGTGCATCATAACTTGCTGCATTGCAATAGACTCAGCCCATCTCTTATATTACCTGCAATGGGAATGTGAGCATCAGAAGTAGTCCACGGCCAATTAAAGATTGTAGCCTGGCTTTACATATGTCATCTTCTTGTACAACATTTGGATATTAAAACATTTGGAAAATTAAACATAACGCTTCCTGATGATCAATTCTGTACATTGCAGCTTTGTTCCAAAAACCACTTTTATTCAGCCTGGTTTCTTTCATCCATGCCCCCTTACAGCTGCTGTGCCCGGTAAACCAATTCCTTCACAGGTCCCTCCCGCCTTCTCCAAGCTCCGCCCACAGCCTGTGCTCAGTCAGGAAGGGCCTGCAGTAATATAAAAAAAGAGTGGCAGGCGGGCAGCCAATAACAAAGCCCCATACACGCTGCTTAACATCAGCAGCAGGAAAGCAGCTTTGTTATTGGTCTTGTGCGGACTGCTGAGCGGTGCGCAGCTGCAATCTTCATTATGATCGCAAATCGCGATCCTGCAAATGAGCGCGTCGGACCGCGCAACCCGCTCGCTACAGAGGATAATCACCAAGCGGAATTTTACGCATGGCGATTATTTTGGGGGGTAATCGTGCCTCACCACGCGTCTATGACGCGTGGTGAGGCGTTAATGCGACCTCTGATGCCAACTATGTGTAACCTGGCTTATAGCTCCAGTGAACCCGGTGGGTAGATGGTATCATTGTGGCTACTCCAGTTCTGTGGCGTTTATACATCACGTAATTGTTGCCAATTTGCGCTATATTTGATTAGTTTTTGCTACATATGCCTCTCCGCTCCGCTTCACCTTAGAACCAGTTCCCATCTGCATTCAGCTTCCCGTTTTGCAGTTTCCATATAAAAACGGAGGAAAATTGGATTGGGTTTTTTTCCCCATTGATTTAAATAGACTTGTAATGTTGCCCGTTAATATCCGTTTTTACATCTTTGGTTAGACCTTCGGATAGTTAGAAGAAAAAAAATGGATGGTTGTAAACTACTGAAAAAAAAATGCAAACTAAGGCTATATTTACACGAATGTATGGTGGATGTATACACGGCGTATATACGTCCCCCATACACTTCAATGGCCTGGCGGGGCCATACGGGGATAGGCCCCTCCTGTAGACATGCACTGTATATTCTTATGGAGAGGGGCGGGGGTGAGCATATATCGTGTGAATGTAGCCTAACCGACACTAGCGGAAAGCAACTTTTTTTTTTTTTTTATATGGATCCATTAGAGGAATCCGTAAATGTATCCACTGCGAAAAGGAAGCCAAAACACAGACTGGCCGTAACTCACAGGCCAGATTGATCCGATGACTTCAGATGTTCAAGACAAGAGTCGTCAATTTAGGTGCAAAAGTTTGCGACCTTTTGTTAGTAGCATTAACACATTGGGGCAGATTTACTTACCCGGTCCATTCGCGATCCAGCGGTGCGCGTTCTCTGCGGCGAATCACTAAGGTAGTTTCTCCGACGTCCACCAGGTGTCGCTGCTGCGCTGAAGTCCGCCAAGGTCCGCCGGAGTTCACGGTCCTATTCCTGGTGAAGGTAAGCGCGTGTCCAGCGACACTTTTTTTAAATGCGGCGGTTTCTCTGAATCCACCGGGTTTTCATTCGGCCACGCCCCCCCCCCCCCCGATTTCCGTCTCGTGCACGCCCGCGCCGATGCGCCACAATCCGATTGTGTGCGCCAAAAACTCGGGGCAATTCAGGGAAAATCGGCGCAAATCGGATTTGTAAATGACCCCCATTGTGTGCCAGATGTATCACAAATCTGATGGGAAATAGTTTCAAAAACAGTGTAAAAACTGGCACATGAGTTCTTCCTAATGATGCAGCCCCCCCGGTGTATCCCATTATTCACATCTTCCAGTACACATGAAATGTAAAATTTAGACAGGTTCAGAGTGGAAAACAAAAAATGTGGTCGCGCAGGATCTGTCACACGTCATGGTAATGTGCAGCTAACAAATTCGGTGTAAGACAATCTTTTAGGTTTGCTGTCACTTTTTTGGTGACAATTTTTTGGAATACCGTTTTGTTTTTTTTGTGAAGGTGGACGTCGCCAATAGCATTTAAGCGAGTACATAAGTCATGTGACCGTGAAATCCAAGTACCCGATCTTCACGTATGATAAGAGACATTGTGAACAAAGTCAACAGCACAATCTGCTGGTAGATTCCATTGCATGTGTTAGCAGATTATTAACCCCTAAGTGTAGGTGTAAGTGAGTGTTGTGTGGGCCCCCTGTCACCATTTCGAGGTGTGGGCACACCATTCTAAAGATAATATAGACATAAAGCATTAGAAAAACTATATGGTGTAAAGCTGGCACAGCATGTAATTAGATGGCACTGCCAAGATCAAGTGCTTTTTTTAAAAAGAAGGAATCCCACTCCGTGACGCCCTAGGACAGGTGAAAAGGACCTCTTCTAATAGAACTCTACTTAAAGGGGTATTTCCTCTAAGATAAGATTCTTAAATGTACTCGGACTAACAAAACAACACATTCTCTTATTCAATGTTATTAACAAAAATCCAGCATTTCACAGATATAAGTCCAACTATCATTCTTGGTGTTACATATGTATATTTTGGCTGTCCTTGGATCCGACCGTAAACCTTCTGACTATGGTTGGCAGATTCTTTTAGCTTCTATTGTACTGTAGGAGAAGGTGGAGGGGTTAAAATTATTTTTTTATTTTGTAAACATCACTAGGGAATTAAAATAGGAGAAATTTCTTCCATTGACAAACCCCTTCAAAAGCATTCTCTGGTTGAAATGGAATAAATCATTTGATGTACCGTATATACTTGAGTATAAGCCGACCAGAGTTTAAGCCGACGTACATAATTTTTTTTTTTAAATAATTGTATTTTTATTTTCATTTTCGAAACAGTATAACAAATAATTTGCACGTATTTCACATTGAGATTTTTCAATAATGGTACAAACAAAAAACAAGCGTTGTCCCCAAAGATAATGACAGCTCAAATTCTCTATTAACATAATGGGGTGCAAAATTTAACAGTGTAATATTATCCTAATGAGAAACCAATTACCAAGGACCGCTGAAGCCTCATGCCCAGTTGGTCCAGAAGGGTGGGGGGGGGAAACTGACAGAAGACATTCAGACAGACTCACCATGACAACAAGTAACATCCGGGTAGAAACAATAGGGGTGACCATTTCCGACGTACATAATTTTAACACAAAAAACTGGGAAAACCTATTCACTCGATCATAAGCCGAAGGTTGGAAATGCATTAGTCACAGCCTCAAAGTATATAGCCAGCACCCCCACCCCCCCGGTATATGGCCAGACAGCCCCCTGTAGTGTATAGCCTGCCTGCCCCTGAAACTTGTTTATACTCGAGTAAATACGGTAATAGTTTGTTTGTTTTGGCACATGGAGAACGTTCCAAAGTTGTGGTTCCCCTACTCAATCCCCCATCACTTTGATGCCCCGAATAGAGCACATCTACTGTTTGTATGAGTTTGTAACTACTAATAGGCTAAAACATGTTGCAGTGTGATTATTCTCACATGACAGAAATCCAAATCTCATGATAAGAAAACGAAAAGCTGATGTAATCCAACCCGAGCCAAGCAGAATGTACTCTCCTGTAGGAGTGTGAGGACATACAGTAAGTCAGTGGTGTGACAGGTCAGCTACTGACTGAGACTGGACCTTTATATATTATATAGGTGTCCTGTACATTGGGAAGGTTTGACAGTATAAAGCTATAGACAGTATTACTCTAGGTATAAGCCCTGGGGGGCCTCACACTGCTGTGTTCTTTCACCACTGCAATAAAACTGCTGTGCAGCACTTCCCTTCTGCTGTAATATCTAACCAGAAGCCTCAGGGCAGAGCAGTCCGTATTCTGAGATCGCACACACCAGTGCACAAGTCCATCTACAATCCAGGAATAAAAATGGATTTTTCATAGTTCTGCTACTAATAACACACAAAGGTATGATTACACACATCTCCAGGGTCAATATCTAACGTTCCAGTTATTGAACCTCAAGTTTCATGTGTATCAGCAAGTTATACAATTTAGCTATAAGTGCATTACGATAAGATCATTGGGGGTCTGACTCCTGACGCCCCTAGCTGTTAGCTTTATGAGAAGGTTCTCTACCCGATACTGTACTGGGTATTACACGCAGTTCTGTCCTATGTTGTGGAGCCGTAGTTAACTACTCACACACTACAACCCCTTATAACAGCTGGTATGTGGGGTGCCCAGGATAAGCCCTTACAGTATAGGCAGTCCCCAAGTTATGTACCAGATAGGTTCTGTAGGTTTGTTCTTAAGTTGAATTTTATGTAAGTCGGAACCAAATACTTTATAACTGTTACCCCAACCAAAAAATTTCTGGCCTCTGTGACAATTGGATTTTAAAAATATTCGATTGTCATAAGAACCAGGATTAACAATAAAGCTTAACTGAAGACAACTTTTATAACTCCTATAGCTGTGTATTGTAGCCTAGGGCTAAAGTACAGTAAATTACCAATATCCAGAGGTTCGTTTGTAACTAGGGGTTGTCTGTAAGTAGGGGACCGCCTGTACTTCTCTGTCTCTCTGCATTGATCTCTATGGGGAATTTTTGTAAAAACACTTAAAACCCCCCGAGGATGCTTGATGGCAGCTTCTTGCATAGGGCAGACATTATTGTGTCCTCTTGTGGTTTAGTCCAGGAGACGTGCGGTTCCTGTTTGCTTCATGTGCTGACAGCCGCTCTCATTGTATTTTATCCAGAGCTAGAACAGTGTTGTCTCAGTACAAGTTGTTTTTCCACTTCTCCCATCACTTTCCATTTCTTATATTTGAAGTGACGGTGACCCTGGCTGTAGGCGATCTGACCGGTTTTGTTCTTGCATGGAGTATACTGCAATGTCTTCTCTCTTTGGTCATTTATAAACTAATTATTTGTCCTCAGGATAGATGTTTGCGGTCCATCTTGTCCCCCTGTATTGCAGCTTTGCTCTTATTCACGAGCTTGTAATGATGATCTATCCCTCATTAAAACCAAGTTCTAATGTTATCCTCTATCCACAGTAGGGGGGGTCCAACTGTGACCTCCAACAATCATGAGAGGGGACCCCCAGCAATCTGTAGAAAGGGGTCCTGTTCTCACTAATGGGTGGAATAGCAAGATGAGCATGTGTCCCGATGCTCCGTTCAATAGTATGGGAGTGTCAGAAACTGCAGAGCACATTGTATTAAATGGAGAGGGATTCATACTCTTCCTGCCCCCACCCTTCTCCTGATTGCTGGGGGTCCAATTTTTTATTTATTTATTTTTTTTTTGGGGGGGGGGGGGGGGGTCCCAGTTGTTGGACCTTAACTGATCTTGTTATACCCTATCCTGGGAATAGGGGATAACCTGCAAACTGGTAAAATCAATTTAAATGGGTTGTCTGACTGTAATAAAAAACTAGTTGTCTGGATGGGAGGGCTTTTTTTAAAAATAATGTATTCTCCTGCTCCGTGGCTCCCAGTGCCCCGTGCAGTGGTCTATCAGAGCCATGTCCCTGTATGTTTACAGGGGCCTGGAAGCTTCAATCTCACAGTTTACGGCACCCAGCGGACTGCGACGCGGGAAACCAGGACTGATGTTTGTCATGTATAGAAATGTAAACATCCACATCTAGCGTGTACGCATATTAGCACACTTTCCCCATGTATTTGCATATAGTTTCTCTGTTTACTGCAGAGCAGCCAATAGAAATTGCTTGTTGCCCTGCTTGTCAGGTAAGGAGCAGAGCCAGTGCAGTACATCATAGGAGAAGCCTCTGCATAAACGTTATTAAGAAAATTTATTTTTTGAGAATGATTCATAAGATACAAGACTAAGGTGGTGAGACATTTCTTACATTTCTCTTTCATCCGTTAATTTATAGTTTTGATAACTAATAAATATTAGATTCCTTAAACAATAAACCATATGTGGAAGATATGATTTATATAATTTGTTGATCTGAACAAGCCAGGGAGAGGCCCTGTACACGTCCTAGGGGACAGAGATCTATTAAGCAGATTAGTGGGTGACGTCTCCTCTGCTAGCACAAAGAAGGGAGCGCTTCCTGGCAAAGCCTCTATGTAATATCTTCCTACAATATTTTTGTATTTACTGCTGCCGAGATAATATCTTCCTCCATGTTTGAGAGAAAACATAAAAATATTTTATATTTTTACACAAAAACTTTTAACTTGTTATTTTTATTATGATAGTATACATGAATATAAGATTAAGCTCTTGGCAGGGCGATTGCTCATGGACAGATAAGATCACATGACCCTCCATCTGAGGCCATTTTATTGTCAGGAATGTCTGGCTGATGAGGTAAAAGACAGGAGGCTTCACTTTACATAGAAAGCGACGCAGAACTATTACTAGATGTATAATGGTAAATTACTTCATATCCTGCCCCCCCCCCCCCCCCACTTACGCATACATTACAAAAACATGAGGTAAAGAGCTCAAAGCATTGGATTTCCAAAGCAGTCAATTGATGACACACACCCCAAACCAAAGACGGTTAATAATGTAGACCACAGACTTGATAATTATTAAAGATACAGGCTGACATTAAACAGGAACTCTAACATCAAAATTAATTTTGGATAAACCAGGGACATTTACTTATAGATCCAGGCACCATGACCTTGGTAATCTTCTATTTGTTATCCATTGCCTTAACTTTTAAATTATGCTGATGAGTCAAAAGGGCTGTGGGTGGTGTTACCAGAGCTCCTCTGTGCTGCAGCTTCACAGGCTGTAACACTGTGGAGGAAAATGTTTCCCATTCCACTGTGTGAGATTCTAAGATGCAGAGAGAGGGGATATACCGATGGGGAATGGGGGAAGTGCTCCTGCACAGTGTACAACCCTGTGAAGCCAAAGCAAGGAGGGGCTCTCGTAGAGCCCTTATGGCTCATTAGCATAATTTTAAAAGTTTATTTAAGATGGAACAAGGCCATGGATAATAAATATAAGATGATTACCACAGTCACGATGTCTGGATGTATGAGTAATTGTGCCTGGTTTCCCGTGCTGCATTTTGATTTCCTTTAAAGTAGTTTTGTATATTTCTGGGGCAGTTACTGATCTCTTCTTTTGCAGGTGTCATTGTTGGGGTTATCCTGCGATACGGGGTGCACATTCCTATCGATGCCAACAACGTAACAGTCGGCTGTGAGCAACAGGTGACCCCTGCCACGCTGCTGGTCAATGTCAGTGGTACGTTCTACGAATACACCCTTAAAGGGGAAATCAGCGAACAGGAGCTCAACAATCTGCAAGACAATGAAATGCTCCGGAAGGTGAGAGCCCCCACTTTATAACCGCCTGTATCCCAGGAAATCTGCATGTAATGCATTGTGCAAGACACAATCAAAGTCCTGGCCTCAATTGCAGGTTTATTGGGTAGGGCGATCACTTTTACAGCCTTGCCTGTTTTTGTCTGAGATGTAATTGAAGTGATAGACGAGCCGGCTCTGGCTGCTGCCGGCTCACACATCTCCGGGACTCTGGCACATAGTTTGCATAGCAAAGCGAAGATATCACACGCTTAAATATAAGATAGGAAGCTTGTATATTATATGTCAGCAGCTCCATTTTCATCTTAAAGGGCCTTCAATGAATATATGTATCCCTTATCCACAGGCACAGTCATAAATATGTGGTTACACTGCGTCCATGACTTTCCATGTATAGAATGGGACTTATTGGATTTGTAGTCCTGGAAGTCCCATACAAGTGAATGTATCAATGGGAACAATACTATGCCACACGGAATGTAAAATATGACCCCAGTAGTAGGTCAGCAGTAGGTACCATGAGCTCTATTACTAGAATACATTTTGGTAAGTCGTTAATTCAGTCACCCATGCTTCTGCATACCCTGGTCTTACCGGTGGGGAGTCCTCAGTCGGACACTGTACAGTCAGGAGAGAGCATCTGCTGGTGGGGATGTTGCTCTAAAAAACCTTTGAACTCTGTGAGGGCGGAGCCAATTTTGTGGCACCAGGATCGGCCCTTACGAATGAGGCTAATTGTTGATATTCAAGCCAATGTTGGGTTATGTCAGGGTTAGGATGCGTTCATATCACATTTTATGTATATGCTGAGCATAGCGGTTGCCTCTGTCTAATTATTGTATGTCAGATAACGCCGAAAAAGGAAGGATTGAAAGACGTAGCAAGCTATGTGCCGAATGTGATCAGCGGAGACAATGGGCGGCTATAGGGAGGGGATGCAGCGTATGTCCTGGAGCCCAAGTTGTTAATCGGATACGTCCCTCAGTGCGGAGGGGGGGGGGGAGGGACTAAGTGATATTGCTGTACTGCATTAATGGGGGATGAGGGGTCCTGAGGCGACTGTGCCATACATTGTAAGGATATATCAGAATCCCCCCATAGTGTCCTTAGTGTGTAAAGTCCAGTGGTCTATGTGTAGGTGAGAGCCACGGCCAAGTGCGCAGTAAAGGTTGAGTTCGATTAACAACTGCACCCACATTTTCGCGTGGTTATGGTAGTGCCAGTCCAGAAGCCATCGGGCCACAGCCTCTGTGTGATACATTTTCGGCTCAGACAACCCCACTCCACCATTGCTCTTGATACGTGTCAAGGTAGCACAGCTAATCTTACAACGTTTACCGCCCCAAATAATTTCCTAAAGGCAGCACGAATATCAGTAAAAAACGGACCATGGGGACATATTGGGAGGGTCTACTACAGGTAGAGAATTTAGGGCATCACATTCATATTGAGGACTTTAATTCGTCCGAACACGACAAGTGACTGCTACGGTAACGAGCCAGGTCCATGACCGTGTGGTCTAGGTGGGTTTTGTAGGTCAAGCTGTGTAATAGGGACAGGTCAGCTGGAATGGTAACGAATATGTGATTGGTGCCATTTAAAGGGGAATTGGGACGTCAGCTGCGCCAGCTCCGAGCAGAGTAATGTTTAGGACTCCGGATTTCGTGAGGTTGACCTTGAAATTAATATTAATATATAGAAACTATGTATAATGTGTTGTTCTGCTTTGGTTTCAGATCACATTTGACCCTGAAGTTTTCTTCAATATTCTCCTTCCTCCAATTATATTTTATGCAGGATACAGCTTGAAAAGAGTAAGTATCTATATCACAGAGCAGCAATATATTTGCTATTAGCTGGGGCACCCATGTGGGAAGTGATGTATCTGCAGGGTAATATATGTACAGGTAATGGGGGTTATATGGTTTTTTTTTTTATATGGCCACCCATTGGTAAAGTGTTTACTCTCTAGACATTATGAAAAATAATCTCCTATCCTCCTCTGTGAAAGCCTGTGTGATCGTTCCTCCTGCTCTGTACTGTTCTCACCACAGATCGTATCCAGGCTGAAGGCAGCATGTTATAGAGCAGGAGGGGCTGTACAGATTGTACACAGGATCCTTTCTGCAGGTGGCATGTTATAGAGCAGGAGGAACTGAACAATTTGTACTTGGTTTTCTGCTCAGCTCTTGTTTGCTGCTGTGTTTTTGTTGCTGAACATAAATGACCCCTCTTTTTATGTTTTATATTACAGAGACATTTCTTCCGAAATTTGGGCTCCATTCTTGCTTATGCCTTCCTAGGTACAGTGATTTCCTGTTTTGTGATTGGGTATGTATATTGTGGACTTCAAATCTTTTATATAAAACTGTTTTTTTTTTTTTTTTTTTGTGGGCTTTGATTTCCTTTCCTAAATTCAGTAAGTAGTATTTTTAGTGAATAAATTGGTAGATAATGAATTCTTTGTCATTTCCCAGGTCTCTGATGTATGGATTTGTGAAGCTAATGAAGGTCATAGGAACGTTACATGGTGACTTTTTCTTTACTGACTGTCTGTTTTATGGAGCCATTATTTCTGCGACTGATCCAGGTAAACCCATGTTCTAAATAGGTTTGGGGTCTGCTCTCAATGTGTATACTTACATGCTGCTAATCCCCCAAACTTATTAATGAGAGTAAATTAAGTTACATTACACAAAAAATGTTATGTCTTTCATGTAGTCATGCACAAAACAACTTTAAAGGGAACCTGCCAGGGGGATTTGGGGCATTAAAAAAACCTACAGGTCCTTATGGGTGGTTTGGGGTCCCAAATCTCCGTGCTTCATTTTCAGGAATAAGTAAAAGAAAAAAAAAAACCTTTACTTGCTCGTCCATCGATCCTTTGGCACCTGCATGTTCCAGCAAGTGAAGCCAGAGTATTGCACCCCAGATACACTGTGCAAGTGCCGTAGGTATGGAGCATGTGCAGTGAAGCCGGGATACTGTGCCGGCTTCATTTCCCGCAGTGTGAGAGGCGGTGCCGGATCTCCTGATATGAGTCCTATGTGCCTCATTGCACTCTCGTACAGTAAAAAGCTTAAATTTATTTATATATTTTTACATATAATGACTCAAAGGTCGGTTTGGGACACTAAGCCACATGTCCGAAAGGACCTGTAGTTGCTTTAGGGTACCAAATCAAACGGACAAGTCTTCTTTAAAGTGAGGGTTCTGGTTTAACCAGGGGATCCCCTTTCTTGTGAATCAGTGGTAGTTTGCATTTAAGGGCTTCTGCCCAGATGTTGATAAACATAGCTACTTTTTTTCCAAAAACTGCTCCTCTCGTGACCACGGGTAGTACCATGGTATTGCAACTAATTTCCATTCATCTCCATACAGCTGAACTGTAATACCAGCACAAACCATAGTCAGGTGTGACGCTGTTTTGGCAAGAAAGCGGCCATGCTTTTCAAACTGTAGACAACCCCTTTAATGACCACTGCCCATTCACAGAGCTTAGCCCCATAGGAATCAATGGAGTGGTAATTGTACAAACATACTGCTGCTTTTGTTCACATGGTGGATTCCGTATTCCTAGCACTTGTGGCCACTGCTGTCCCAGGTATATGACCCCTCTCTTATCAGACCTTTACCCCTTGATGTTGTGTTGGTGGGAATATATCTTTAAGATCTAACCATACTGCTGTATCACAAATTCCATATCTTTGTATACGTTAAGAGGTACCCAATACGCTAATTAGTCTCTTCGCTGCTGAGCTGGAACCAACAGCCTGGCACTGCCTACATGACTGTAAAGGGTAAAATAACACATTGAGGGCACTGGTCGCTTGTGAAAATATGATGGCAGAGAAAAATGACACTTTTATCCATTAGGTGATGCCTTATAAAGCAAATGGAAAGATATAATATTAAAATGTATTTATTAAAGGATGTGGATGAATTAATGTGACCTAAGAGTCTTGGGGGCAATCATCCTGGCTTGCATGCCAGTACAGGAAAAAGTCACAATCCCTGGCACACGACCATGTAAGCGGGGAGTGACCCGGGTTTGGATGCCTCTGGCCTGGAGTAATTGCTATAGCTTGCACTGAAACCTGCTACAGGCCATAGCAGAACTCTGAGCCAGACTGGACCTGGTGTAGAATTCACCCAGAACAGGCCGGAGCCTCTTGGTATATGGGGGACATTGTGCGTCGGGGGGTGGGGGGGGGGTAGTTTCATGACTGTCAACAACTTGGTTCAGAAAGTATTTTAGGATTAGGTAAATATAGATTAGGATTTAGCACATTACTAACCACCTACCTTTAAATTGTCTTGTGTAGGGCATAGCCAGACCTTGCTGACTTTCTGTTTCTATATAAATTCTGAGGTTTGCATTGAACATTGGCCATTATTTCTGGCTCATTCTCCTTTTCTTATGAAAGGTCTTTAATTATTTTATGATAATTATATGCTGCGTAAGGTCTTGTTATTGCTTTGTTTTTTTCCCTGTTTTATCTACAAATTCACAGTGATATTTTACTTGCCATATATACTTGAGAATAAGCCTAGGTACCTAATCTTTACACAAAATCTGGGAGAACCTATTGACTTGAGTATAAGCCTGGGGTGGTAAATGCATTGGTCACAGCCTCCCCCCTCTAGTATGTAGCCTGCCAGCCCGTGGCCCTCTAGTGTGTAGCCTGCCAGCCCGTGGCCCTCTAGTGTGTAGCCTGCCAGCCCGTGGCCCTCTAGTGTGTAGCCTGCCAGCCCGTGGCCCTCTAGTGTGTAGCCTGCCAGCCCGTGGCCCTCTAGTGTGTAGCCTGCCAGCCCGTGGCCCTCTAGTGTGTAGCCTGCCAGCCCGTGGCCCTCTAGTGTGTAGCCTGCCAGCCCGTGGCCCTCTAGTGTGTAGCCTGCCAGCCCGTGGCCCTCTAGTGTGTAGCGGAAGCAAAGGTCAAAGTGGTTGGTGCACACGGGTGGTAGGGAGGAGTCACATAGCGTAATAAATTGGAGATTTGTATTTGATAATGTCTCAAAAGCACAACCCATTTTGGGGTCACAAGTACCCATTTTTCAAGTGAAAAAAGACTACAAATCATAAGTTTGTATATACACACTCATATGAATTAAAAAGCATTGGTTTATACTTGGTTTATTAAATGGTATATAATAATATTTTGTGGTCAGGTGACTTTCTCAATTTGTACAATTTTCTCTCTTCACATTTTAGTGACTGTCCTGGCTATATTTCACGAGTTACAAGTAGATGTGGACCTCTATGCTCTTCTCTTTGGTGAAAGTGTCCTGAATGATGCCGTGGCCATAGTCCTGTCATCGTAAGTTTTTTTTTTTTTAAATGCCTTCAGTATTTCTGGCATCAGGTTCAGGTTTAGGCAGGGTTCACGTGGGACATAGTTACAGCAGTTTATCCACTGTGGACTTGACTGTGACAAACCAGTTTTTATGTACAGAGAAGCAGAGTGGATTAGACCTAACAAAATGTCATCCACAGCAGAAATTGTGGGTGTTATTCAGGCTTTTAGGCTACATTCACGTGACCCTAATGGGGGCCATGACCTGGACGCACGGTTTGCTACCAGAGCAGGAAAAACTTCTAGAAAATTCCAAATACAAGTCAAGTTATGGCCACAAATGTTGTAATTACTTGTGTACACAAAGTTCTCTTGAATAAAGCATTAACCTTCTCTGTAGCGCACAATTCTGGTGTTATTTTTATTTCATTTTATTTTCAGGTCCATTGTTGCATATCAGCCGGCTGGAGACAACAGCCACAAGTTCGACACCGCTGCCATGTTTAAGTCTGTGGGAATGTTTTTGGGAGTTTTCAGTGGATCGTTTGCTATGGGAGCAGCTACTGGAGTGCTGACTGCATTAATATCCTTTCTGTTAAGGCTTCTTGTACACAGGTCGGGTAGATGTTTCATCAATCTCCTAAATGAGCAATAGTGAGGAAAGAGCAGCACTTCTACAATGGATCTTTTTCCCAGAAGTAGGGTGCACGCCTCGAACAAACCTGGCTCCAAGGTGCGTATAAGCCACAAATGAAGGATCCAAGGAAGCAGCGCTCCAATGAGGGATAAATGATTTATTCACTAACAGTAAGAAACATACAATTGGTGAATAAACCATTTATACTTCATTGGAGTGCTGCATCATTGGATTCTTCATAGATCACCTGATATATTACAGGGACTAATGCTGAAGGATTATTTGGTGGATATTTAGAGGCCCCATGTACACAAATGTGCCGGTCCCAGTCCCTTCAGCCCAATATTATTTTCATGGGTGCAGGGGTAACATGTTATGGGCAGTCAATAAGATGACTCCATCACCACACGCCTGGAGAATAGCATTGGACGTAGCAGGGGAAAAATGTTATTTATTGTTTTATTATATTTTATTATATTATATATTTTATAACGTACAAGTGCTGGTCTTTTGTATAACATAATTGGTCCACCGCCTTAAGTTCACTTTTATGTCCGATATGTACATAACTTCTATATAAGTAACTTACTTTACTTTCTGTGCACTATAATTGATGTATGTGGCCCAAAAAGTTCTTTAACACCGTTCCACGTGACAAAGTTCACCAAGCTGCGGGAGTTCCAGCTGCTGGAGACGGGTTTGTTTTTCTTGATGTCTTGGAGCACATTCCTTCTGGCTGAAGCATGCGGTTACACAGGTTTGTTGGCTAATTTCTATATTAGTATAGATACTAAGAAACACCCATGTGGATTAATCATTGTATCTTTGGCATCAGAATACTTGCATTGATTGTAGTGCTGTTTCTTGGAAGAGTTAACATTACACATCCTGAATCCAGGGATAGTCAGGGGACAAGCTCCCATTTAAGACACCACAAGTACTGGGGATATTGGGAAGACTGTAGTTTCATTAGCTTTTCACCTGACATACTACTCCAGCCCACGGCTTGCATAGATTTCAGCTGTAACCTTCATCAGTTTTAGGACATAGGTTGACATCTTTTGTGGTCAGATTTGTTCCAGGCACTTTGGCGTAAAAATGCAGAAATGTTTCAGTTTCCATAGTGTGTACCATAAATTACAATTTTATCATTCCTTATATGCTAAACAACTGGTGCATGATACATTGTCCCCATTGAATGAGAGGAGGGTGAACTAGTGAAAAAACCCCTTTAACCCCTTAACAGCACGTGACATACTATTACGACATAGTGCCTTTAAGGATGTTTGAAGAGGGCTCACAGTCTGAGCCCTCCTCAACATACTGGGTATTTACTGCATTATGCTTCAAACACTCCCCAGACACAACTGTGATTGGTGCTGGCACTGTTAACCTGTTAAATGGCACCAGTGCCATTTAAGTCCTGCTGGCACATGGTGTCATTTAGGAGCCTAATTAGTCTAATTAGTCTAGATTAGTCAAGATTTGTAATTGCTGCACATCTGGAGCACACTGTAAAAGATCATCCACAAAATCACCAGCTGTAAAATATATCTGTGTTGCAGTACATGGTAGGAACGATCTGACCCCCTTGTGTCTAAGTACCCTAGGGGCTCTACGTATACAGTGCAAAAAAAAATGACAAGTTAAAAAAAAATGTAAAAAAATTATAAAATGTGTGCTGCACTGTACCGCTCCTGTTGGCCGCCGTGCACCCATTGCTGTCTATGGGGGACGTATATCGGCCGTGTGACGTATATCGGCTCTGTTTACGTCGGCCGTATATATGTCCCCCATATGGCAGTGTGATTGTAGCCTTGGGTGAAACTAATAAAGTACTGGTGGCGTGTACAGTAAACCAACAAGAAACTGGCACAGGTTTTTTTGTCGACCGCATTTGAAATTTTATTTCCGCTTCCTTGTATATGACATGGAATATTAAATACTGACACTAGGAAGTGAAATTTGTTTGCAGAAAATAAGCTCTGTACACAGAAAAATAAGCAGCGTGACAAAAATGAAAACATAAAATTAAAAGGGCCAGTGGTTATGAGGGGTTAAACTCCATTTTATTCACACTTTATTGAAAGGAATAGGTTACCCCACAGAGCTGACATTTACTATGCGATGCTTGGGTAAAAGAAGAAGGCCCCTTCTCTTGTCTATTTGCTTTATCATATTCTCTCCTTTGTATTTACTGTCTGAGTTTTACTCTTTACCAATAACATGTATTATGGAATAATTAGAATATTATATCTCAATGCAGGGGTCGTTGCTGTGCTGTTTTGTGGCATCACCCAGGCTCATTACACGTACAATAATCTCTCAGCAGAGTCGCAGATTCGCACAAAACAGGTAATTATTCATTTTAATAGTATTTGTATATAAAACTAATGCCGATACTTGTATGTCATGGAGGTCCTGTCTGCAAAGGAAAATCTGGTTTGAGTACTGGGTTGTAGTGCCATAGGGAGGCAGGCCACGCTAGATGATTAGGATGATGAGAGTCCTGCTCCATGCTTAGTGTTTGGTCTAGGATATGGACCCTGCGTCTTGCATTGAACATGTCATGTATATTAAATATTGAAAATTTCTACGGCTTTTGCAGTGATCGCAGCTCAATGTGTCCATGCTGGGTACTTACTGCAACACAACTAATATATTTTTTACCAGTTGCTTTCTAGCATAGACATTCGATTATCAGCATATCCCACTCCAATTGTTAAAGGGTCTTCCATGGATTGGAATATTTTGCCTTATTGATCACAAATCTTGTTGTTTATACTCTAGTATAAGCCATGGCAACTAATTTTACCACAAACTAAATGCATTGGTCACAGCTGGGGGGGCAATGGCACGTGGTAACATCTATGCTTGCTCTGTTACGAGTGAAGAGGAGAAGGCAGAGAACCCGCGGGGAGCATCGGAAGGTAAGTATGAAAGTTTATTTTGGGGTTTTGGCACAATTTTTATGTGCTGAAAAACTCTGCTTATGCATGAGTATTTACTGAGTAATTTCTTTTATCCCTACAATTTTTAATTTTAGGCTAGTTTTCCTAAAATTATACTTTCCGGACATGGTCTTAGGGTTGCTGCCTTTTCACATGGAAGATGTTTTTCTTGTTCCGCTCTAATCTCTTTCCTTTGTATTACATTTCAGCTGTTCGAGCTTTTGAATTTTTTGGCAGAAAACTTCATCTTCTCCTACATGGGTCTCGCTCTGTTCACGTTCCAGAACCACGTCTTCAATATCACTTTTATAGTGGGAGCTTTTGTATCCTCTGCTAACATATGTATATTTAGTAAGGATTTGCAGTGGCATAAGCAAATCAATCAATTCTTCACCTCCTTGTCGACCAGTATTTGGACCGAATTTTGAGTTTGCATCTTGTGGCAAAAAGCAGAGCCTGAGCCTTAGGATTTCTGCTATAGGTCTGCACCCAGGTTATACTTATGCTATTGGGCAAACAGTGCGTGGCCAACCACTGGAACTGCAGCTGAGCAATGGGTCCCCCAAATGTTGTACCCTCACCTCTTTGACACTGTTGACAGATCCTATACTATGGATAGATCATGCTAATACATTGGCCTATCAGAACAAACCAAGCTGTCATGTAAAACTTATAGGGTTAGAAAGACAGACAAGAAAAACCAAACCTGACCCTGAAAGGGAGTCTATCCGGCCAGAACTGCCTCCCAAATTATTAGTAGAGCAATTTATGGACCTTTATTTGGAGCAAAAAGTTACTTTTGTGGGTACAAACTGATATATAGCGACCGAACACCAACATCTCTCTGTAGATGAATCCGGCGCACCCTTGGTGCACTTCCAGAAGGATTCACATCTCCATAAAAGAGTATTGCTTCATTAGTTTGTGACCACAAAGGTGTTCCTGTTCCCCAACATTATTGGTTTGGGAGGAATATTGTATCTTTATGTAATGATAAACTGGGGTTCCCCAATTTCGCAGTTCTTAGACCACAGCTGCCATTTTACGATGTTGCACCCAGTTCATATTTAGACCCGACCTGCAATTTCCTTAATCTTCATCCTGTAGCTTGCAGTTTTCCTTGGAAGAGCAGCTAATATTTATCCACTTTCATTTTTGCTTAATTTGGGACGAAGAAACAAGATCAGCTACAACTTTCAGCACATGATGATGTTTGCAGGTAAGTTGGCACATTAAGACTGCGGCAATAATGTCACATGTAAGTAATAATTATTGACTTTTGGTATTTGGATTTTTTGCTCCCTGTCTATAGGGTTACGTGGAGCAATGGCCTTCGCCCTGGCAATTCGAGACACAGCAACTTATGCTAGACAGATGATGTTCTCAACCACCCTTCTAATAGTGTTTTTTACAGTATGGGTATTTGGAGGAGGCACAACAGCAATGTTATCATGCTTGCATATCAGGTATGGACATGTGTCTTCTTTCTTCAAACCTTTCAGTTCTTCTGGCCTTGTGCCTCAAAGTTGGGATGCCAGGACATATGGGTGCAAACATGGGTAAGCTGATCTAGTGCACTTTTTCCCTACTTACAAGATCAATTTTTGACCCAGCTCTTTACGATGCTAATAATATAATTGGTAATTTTGGAATAAGTTACTATTTCGCATGAGTTACTAAGTGTGCATGTGATAGGGGTTACTGTTACTGTTTTTGGGCAAAATCTACTTAGAAGCATTTATTTCTCATGCGCTATATCCAGAAATTTGCTTACCACACATGCATCTATCTGGCTCATTTTGGAACATACTTTTAATATATCTTAATATGATTAATAAAAAGATATTGTGCTTTAATGATGTAGAATAACTCTGTTTTGTGTGTAATATCATAGTATCTATTTGCATAAATCTAGTTATATGGATGCCTTTTTTGAGTTTGTCGTTTACATTTTGACCACTAGGTGTCGCATTTGCCACTTACATTATCATATACTTTTTTTTTCTAATAATACCCCAGCAGGAAAAGGTTAAATGCCTTTCCAGATTGCCCCTAAAGAGTAGTCATAAGAACCGCTATTGGCTTTTAGACCTCTGACTTGCTGCATGTTGGACCTCACCCACAAAGCTTTAGCTTCTGTAATAATAATAATATTATTATTATGTATTATTATTATTCTTAGTCAGCTGGTTAAGACCATAGAGGTCTGTTTAGGGGATGCAATGATGTAAGTGTGGATGTGGGGAGGTTATAGTTGGGTTTATGAGGCGGGGGTGGGGGAGTGTGTTGTAGACTGTATTTGAGTCTCTATAAATTAACATATATAACTTTGTCTCGCATATTCTTATTTCCAGAGTGGGTGTGGATGCGGATCCTGATCAAGTGGTAAATATTATTTTCATATTACTGATGGTTTTAAGGCATAAAGCACCCGATCTCTCTGATATCATTATCTTTGTTATCCATCTCTGTGGTCAGACAATCCCTTTCTCCTTATGTCTCATGAGGAAAACACCAAAGTCTATAGTTCTGATTAATTGGGATGATGGATTGTCCTAAGACTGGAAAGCTCTGTACACTGTACTATGTATGAAGTTTCTATTTTCCAGTCTTTTAGATGTTAAATAGTGTGGTAATGCATGTGTTTACCTAGTGCCCTGTTCAAACGGGGCGCATGGCATGCCTATTCTCCTGACCTGTGGGGGAGAGGGGTGCATTCACGCTGTTCAAATGCTTACCTCCAAGCAGAGTTTCAATTTGTAGTGTCTAAAGTGTGAGTTTTATATAAAATCAAGCATTATAAACCAGAGACACTTAGTCAATGCTAGATTCAAGCACAGCGACTGGCAATCTTCTTATATTCTTATATGCAAATTCACATGCTATTATACTGTGCAGGACCCCCCCTTCTTCCTCCAGTGTGTGCAGAAACTTCCTCTGCTGCTATGAGATTACATCAGGCAGAGGGAGGTTGAAGTGTTCAGTGGTGGGGTGGATAAGACGGTCTAGACAGTATAACAGGCTGTGAAGCTACTGCATGGAGTGCGCGTGGTGACACCCCGTGGAGCCCTTGAGGCTCATAAACATAATTTTAACAGTTGATTTTACAAGGAAGGAGGTCATGGATAACAAATATAAGAAGATTACCACAGTCACACTGCCTGGATCTATGAGTAAGTGCCCCTTTCTCTGCTTACCAGGCTGCTTTCCCTCCAGTCAGACCCTTTCTGTTAGTGTCTGTATATGGTATCCATCCTCACTTATAGAAGTCACTTATAGAAGGGGAGGAGTATACTCTTGCTGGCTATTAACCCTTTCCCTTGAGGTATCATACTAAGAATAGGAAACAAAGCTATCTTACTAGGAATAGCAGCATGTGTGTCTTTTTTTTTCCTCCAGTATTCTCTTCCTTCTCCCATCTCTATAGACTTCTATGTTATAAGTAACCATCGGCTGGAAATCCATTAGTCTTATAAATTTGGAAAAAAACATTAGGATATATTAAAACATTTTCTATTCTTTACTTGTTATTATGTTATAAAAGTTTATAAAACGTTAGGTCTGCTTTTTTTGGGAGTCTTTTATGTAAAGGAAAATGCCACTTAATCCCCACTATTAAAAGGTTTTAGGTGCCAGAACAAGGGAACGTAGAAATTATGGATGATGTCATGCCAAACCAATGCAAACATGTGCCCTAATGTGTGTGCGTAGGCAGCTTTCCTTATTGACAAACGTTGCGCCCTCATGTTTCCTTATGATCTGATAACTAGAGAGGAGAAGAAAAGATGTTAAACCTGATAGGGATTAGACATTCTGTATCTCAGATTCCAGGAAGCTCTATCTAACAGCTGTAGAAAGGGGGGATAGACAGCTCCGTCTGTGAGATGGGGAAAGAAGCGTCCGAAAGAATCCCAAAAATGTGTAGAGTTGTATATATAGAAATGCAAAGCCTAGAGCAGTGATGGCGAACCTTTTAGACACCGAGTGCCCAAACTACAACCAAAATCCTGCCAACATGGCATTTCAAGCAGTAACTTATTGCTACCTGTTCTTCAACATTATTCAATTGTATTGGCTCTCCTAAGGCCACCAATGCAGTTGAAAGAAGGTGGGAAAATTCAGACCATCATAGTAGCTTCTTTCTGGGAAGAATGGTAGGTCCAGCAGGAGAACCTCCAAAGACAATGAAGTTCTGTCCACACCTTCTCACTTTTCCTACAGTTTCAAACAGCCAGTGAAGTGTCGCTTTAAAATAGCACTGAGAGCAGCATCCCTTAAGTTGCCTGGGACTGCAGGAAGATTTGGTGGATGTGGGCCTGTTTGGGGAAATTGGGGTGATGGCCTGAGCACCCACAGAAAGGGCTCAGAGTGCCACCTCTGGCACCCGTGCCCTAGGTTCGCCACCACTGGCCTAGAGAAATGTATGTGGCGATATAATATAGATGTACAAAACAAGGTAGCCCATGTATAAAGGGGACCTGTCTAGGTCCTCTCTTCTTTCCTCCTTAGATGCTTTGTTTCGGATGAAAGAGGTTGCTGGGCCACTAGTTTTAATTCTTACAATGTTTGATAATAAAAGAAATCCTATCCGCCTCACTGGTTCTGACTTCTCTCGCACCCTGGCTTCCTGGGTCTCCTTTTCACATCCCTAGCTGTAGCTGTAGACTGGTTGTCCGGGATAGGGAATTGAGAAAGTTTACTATACTTCCGGGATTTTTTTTAGGACTGCAGGCTTTATGTCTGATTGGTGACTAGCTGCTATGATGTCTCCCAGTGGCGTAATTAGGAGAGGCAGGGCCCCATAGCAGGCTTCTGAATGGGGCCCCCCTTCCCACTTCAAAAATATACTTATTTCTATACTCCCTTGTGTGAGTTATACACCATAAATTGTATACATACACATTCAATGTACATACATACTCACACATATATGTACAATGTGCAGCATAATATGTATATAATGGTGCACATCCTCCACTTTTTAGTTTGTCAGGTCCGATCATGGGGCCCCTGACACTGTGGGCCCCATAGCAGCTGCTATGGCTGCTACCACTGTAGTTACGCCCTGATGTCTCCCATACACTTCATAAGAGAATCTACTCAATAGCTCTGAAGCCTCTGCCTGCTCGCTCCTCCCTCTCCATAGACTTCTTAATAATCTGATACTTCTTTGAGTTGCCAGGCAATCGGGATGGAGTGGAGGAGCAGGAATAGAGCCAGATAAGTGGAGAAAAGTAGTAACTGATGAGATAAATACAAAGCTTTTTTCACATTTGCTTTCTGCAGAGTCTTTGGCAGTGTTTGCCTACCTCTATATTACTGGGATGGGAACTTGATGTGACAAGTCCTACTTGTATTGTGTCTTATCTCCACATTATTTCTATTGACTGATTGGCAACACTCCTGTTACTTGTGTTTTGTTGCTGTCATTCAGCTCTATTTGCATAGAGCAATAGTCTGTTTACCCTGTTGGTAGGTAACTTGGACTGTTTGTGTGTGGGATTATTAACCCTTTGTCATTACAGGGAATCCCAGAGAATGAACGAAGGAGCACCAAAGCAGAAAGTGCCTGGATTTTTAGACTCTGGTACAACTTTGATCACAAGTATCCTTTAATTTGTGTGGTTTTTTTGGGGGGGTGGGATACATGTTTAAATTGTAAAATACAATAAATAAAATAACTAAACTAACCAAAAAGAACAGCCAATATAATAAAACATTTACAAAATTACAAAACAAAAGAACCTAAGTGCATGGGAAATAGTAGGGAAAAAAAGGTTACAAACTACAACTTCAATGGGACAACGTTAAAAACAAGTGTGATCACATAAAAAAGAGGGTTAGGTGACGCGTTTCGGACTATACAAAAACGTCCTTAAAGGAAACCTACCACGTGAAATTCAATTTGTAAGCTTCAAATACCGCCGCACAATGCACGCTACCGTGCGTGATGTCACCGGCTCTCCGTTACTTCCTATTTTGGCGCACGGTGCATGGTGTGCCGAGCGCGTACCACGGTGCAGCGGAGCAGCTTCACATATAAAGATTACTAAAGTGTTTAAACCGCAATACAGCGGTTTAGGAGAAAAACGAAAATATCCTCTGGCACCAGCTCACCCTGAGCTGGTGCTCGCTATTTGAAGCTTACAAGTTGAATTTCACGTGGTAGGTTTTCTTTATTCATTTGGTATGATCTCCAGGGGCACTCTTCTCTTGAAAACTAGAAGGGGGTGCTAGAAACGAAGGGAGCTTTGTTTCTGGCACCCTCTTTTGCTTGTCAAGAGAAGAGTGCTCCTGGAGACGGTAAGTTGAAGCTACTACATATATGAGGCTTTCTGACTTTTATTTTAATGCATCGCGGCTTCATGGCGCACCGGACCCAGGTAATTATATAGTTTATTTTAATAGGTGGCTCGGAGGGACTTAATAAAGGGCGATTTGGGACACTAAACCACTGGTACATTAGGACCTCTGGGTGATTTAGTGTCTCAAATCGCCCTGACGGGTCCTTATTAAGGCTCTAAAAGTTAGCCTCAATATTAGTAGCTGATTAATAATTTGTGATATACATTGCATTGCTCAGTAGTTTTTCTTAACATGTGCAGCTATTTGAAGCCTCTGCTGACACACAGCGGGCCTCCCCTCACCGCTACGCTTCCCAGTTGTTGCGGCCCTATTGCCAGATGCCTAACAAGTCCTCAAGCCTATGAGGTAAGACGTAAGACGTCTTGTACTGTATGCTTAGAATAAGATGTAGGCTACAGATTGATAATTGGGTTTGTAGCTCCTAATTACGAATGGCAATCACTGGCATCTATAGATTTACAGTAGCCATGGGATTAAGTTATAAAGCAAGTATCACAGTAAGACATCACTTCCACATCAGTCCAGTGGAAAGAGTGATTGGTTCAATAGTAGTCACTGTTACAGTAGTACGGAGAAAGAAGGACAAAGAGTCGTATCCATTGCAAAAGTTTTTTTTGACCATAAGCCATGCCCATTATTCCAACCCTAAGAATAACACTGTATAATACCAAGCTTAATGGCCTGATACTACTCTCAATTTCATTGTGATCCCTGCATCCTCTCCCATTGTGCCTGCCTACTGACCCCCCGTTATTGTGGTCCTTCTCTCGTAACCTTCTAATTTTTTTCCTCTCTTCAACCCCTCTCATTGTTCCCAGCCATACTTTAAAATGCCCCCATCCTATCCCATTGTGTCCACCCACCCTGGAGCTACCCCTTATTTTGTGGCCCCCCCTACAACTCCCCCTCACATCGTGGACCTCCTCTGTTGCCCTTTTTTTTTTTTTTTTTTTTTGCCCCCTTATATTGTTGCCCCACTCTAATTGTGCAGTAAAAAAATAATAACCGTTGAATACTCTCCTCACCTCGTTCCGTGCAGCTTTTCTGCTTTCGCATCTTTGTGCAGGTCTGAAGCCGGAAGGCGTGATGATATCTGCACATCATGCCTGCTGTGCTCTGCTGCAAACGGTCACAGCAGAGCCCTGGTGGTGTTTTGCAGGTACTTGATGACTCTCTGCATCTATCCAATCTGTGTCGAGAGGACACAAATTGAGTTGTGGCCTGAGGCATACCTCCCGCTGCCCCTGTGGATCTGGTATGCCAGCATGTAGTGGGCCATCAATAATAGATGGCACAAAGGTCTTACAGAAATGGTTGCTGAACCTAATATATGGTAATGATGGCTTACACTTTTTGCCTGTTTCTGTTTACTGATGTCAAGTGCAACACTTCACATTGTATAATCCTTCACTAGAATATTGTGATATCGTAGAAAGCAACAAGTATACATCTCCGTATTACTAGTTTTGAGTGTAGAGTGAATACAAGGGGAGGGCAAACGGGAAGTTCGAACAGTGTAACTTCAGCCAATAGGTGCAGAGCAGGAAGTGATGTCGTATAAGAGGATGTTGATTTGAAAACTGTACTGTAAAGACCAGAACTTTTCTCTATGAATGAATTGAGATTTATAATTGGTGTTATCTTTTTTTATTTTAGAACCAAGAGCAGCTAAAGGATGATGACTCTGATCTGATATTAAACGATGGTGACATAAGCTTAACTTATGGGGACACAACTGTTAGTACAGAACCTGCAAATTCCAGAAGGGGGTTAGGAAACAACTCTGAGGATGCTATTGATCAGGAGCTTACCTGCGCCGATCACGAGTTTATTTTACGAGGAACCCGTCTCGTCATGGAGGAATGTGAGGCTCCAGGAAACCTGCAAGTCAGCAGAAAACCAAGCCCCATGTAGTTCTTATTTTTATTGGGGGAAAAAATGAGTTGTGTATGTTGCCAATAACATTTTGTGTGTTTTCTAATCACGACGATACGTTGTACTACCTACTGCATGGCTCCCGTTGTTAGCGCTGTATATACGCTAGTTATACGGCATCGGAAAGAACCGTTCTTCTTGGTGTTTGCTTGTGAAGATCAAGTTCCATGTTTGTCTGACTGCACTTTAAGTGAAACCATCTAACAATTGGTGGTGGTTCCACAAAGCTCTATGGCGGATATAGAGGCCCAGATAGTTGCCAATGTTTTGTCTTTGTTACTTGAAATATTTAAAGGGGTGATTTTTTTTTTTTTTGGACTTTTTGTATCACCCTTGCACTGCCAATACAATGAGTATGATGTAAAATATAATCCAGTGTCTTGTTGGCAGCAAATGGTGACCCAGCTCTCTGAATCCGAGCCAAAATCTTGTTTTTCATCACTTTTTGTTTTTCCAGTGGCCTAAACACAGAGTAATTGTCGCTTGGCTTCTCCTGTGACATAATTTCAATAAGAATTATCTATGTCTCGATCTTTCCTTTCCTTTTTGCATATTGTTTTGTTCTGCGGCAGCTCAAAGAGCAAATTTTCAGTTTTTTTCCAGCCAAAACGTGTTTTAAGTAAAGAGGCTTTCCAAGCCAACGTTTATTTTTAAAGTGCACATTCCACAGGAGACTGTCGAAACGCGGCACAGCTATTATGCAACTCCATCCGTCGCTTTTATGTTGATAGAAAAAGCCTGTTAAAGAAATCACAATTTATAAAAAAAAAAAGGTTACTTTATAGGGTGTCTGTCTGCAGGTTTAACCGTAGAAAACTGCAGACAGTATTAGATCACAGCCCTGGAAAGCTGTCTAATCATAAATTCGTATATATTTCGTTAGTGGCCGTAGAACTATTAAAAGTGCAGCTTTAATCTGTTCTGTAGCTCCTGTAATGGCTCTGGTTGGTCTTTCAGCCTTCCTTTCTCCTCTGGAGTGTGAACTGCTTCGCAGCCTTTCCCTTCTGCTGTGAGTAAGAGCTGCAGCAGGGTTCTGATTGCATACTGCAGCAGTCACTTGCAGTAGAGAGGAGGGGCAGCTGAAAGCTCAGACTGGGCTGCAGGCTTGAAATAAAAAGAGAACATTTTTACAGTCCTGCTGCTACTAACTACTTTCACAAACCCAATGATATTGAACGATGCATGGAAATATTTTGCTTTTTTTTGGGCGGGGGGGGGAGGGATGGATCAAGAACCAAAATAGTCGTTATTGAGGCAATTCACAATAATATTACAACTGGCAAATGCTTTAAAATTTGTCCATATTTGTGTAAACCCCTAATTCCATTCTTGCCTTAAAGGAAACCTACCATCAGAAATTTACCTATTAAAATAGATCCGATGGTAGGATGCTTGTAATCTTTAAAACACTAATCTATCATTACCTAAACCTATAATAGTTTCTAAGCTAATTTTTATTTGACTACAGGCGGTCCCCTATGTCCAAACACCCGACTTACAAACGAACCTCTGGATATTGGTAATTTTATTGTACTTTAGCCCTAGGCTATAATAAACAGCTGTAACAGATATCACAGGTGTCTGTAATGAAGCTTTAGTGTTACTCCTGGTTCTTATGACAACCCAACATTTTTAAAATCCAATTGTCACAGAGACCAAAAAAAATGTGTCTTTGGTTACAATTATAAACTATACAGTTCCAACTTCCATACAAATTGCAGAACAAACCTACAGAACCTTTCTTGTACATAACCCGGGGACTGCCTGTATATGCTTACGGTATTTGCGGCAGAGGCTACTGGGGTGTGGAGTAGCCTCTTTAGGCAGCGGGAGCAATGGCTCCCTCGACGCACCTTCTAACACTCCTGCCGTGGTCCCTGCATGTGCAGTAGATCTGGTCTTCGGTGCCTACGCGCGCATAGCGTTGCTGCCAACTGCACTGAAGCCTGGGGCTACAAGGGGGTGAAGAAGCCTTTTGATCCCACTGCCCGGAGAGGCTACTCCACACCCAGTAGCCTGTGACGCAAGTTAACATATAGTTTACCTAAACCTATGGTAAAGATAGATTCGTGTTTAGAAGATTACAAGGAACCTACCATCAGATCCACCTGTCCAGGGGTAGAATTTGCTATGCTCAGCAGCTATTGTCATATTGCCTTCCCTATTATATAAGTGGCAGGTTTTGTTGTTACCGTGTGTGGTAGTAGCTGGGAGCCCTGGTTGATCCACCCGGCTCTTATCCAATGTGACATTATTAGACAACTTATCAGAAAATGGTGGTGTTCCTTTAAATATAGGGCGGTGTACCTAGCACGTATGTTCTTGTTTTTGTTTTGTTTTTCACTTTCTTTAACGCTGTTGAAGTTTACAGTATTCCATGTTCTGCTTATTGCTACGAAATGTATTACATAAATGATTTCGGTTGTGAAGTGAAAGAAAGAACTTCTAGTGTCGGTAGCTCCCGGCTTTGCTCGCCAGACTAGTATTCGGGCCTCCGGTTATGGTAGTTATGACAGAGCTGTGCTACACTTATGGATTAACCTTATGTACATGGGATATAGCGAGGCACACATAGACACTCTACTTTGCATCCGTTTCTCCATGGGTCCCATACTTCAGCGATATTCTGGATACGAACATGGGGGAGATTTATCAGAATTGACCCATGGCAACCAATCAGAGCTCAGCTTTCATATTCCCACAGCTATTTATCAAATTAAAGTTGAACTCTTATTGATTACTATGAGCAACTAGAACAGTTTTACCTCAGACACATCTGATATATTCCCCCATCCCCCTGTGTTTGAGGTAAAACTTGTCTAGTTGCCTGTGGAAACCAATCACAGCTCAGCTTTAATTTTATAAACAGCTCTGGGAAAGTGAAAGCTTAGCTCTGATTGGTTGTCATGGGAAACTAAACAGTTCTTCTCTCAGACACTGATAAATAATAAGATGCTGATAAATCTCCCCCATGTTCTCGAAGTCTCCGTTTGTAGGGAACTGTATTTGACCTGCTGAGTAAATTTTTATATCTGCAGCAGGTTTCCTTCTACCGTATTTTTCAGACTATAAGGCGCACAAAAAATCCTTTGATTTTCTCAGAAATCAAAGCTGCGGCTTATAGTCCAGTGCGCCTTCTATATGAACCGTACTTAGACAACATCTGCCGTGAACTGTGCACAAGTCTGCCACCTGCTGGTCATTCATCGTTATAATCAGGTGCACCTTATAATCCGGTGCGCCTCATATATGACCCTAAATGTTTTAGCAGGCATTTATTAATGGTGCACCTTATAATCCGGTGCGCCTTATAGTCCAAAAAATAAAGTAATTCAGGATTTGTTGCAGGTTTAACTCTGAATATAACCGTAAAGAAGACATCCGTAATTGGCTCCCAATCTTATGGATTCAGCTACAGGTTACCTCTGGAAACTTTTAGGTACATATACTGCAGCTGCAAACTTGCACGAAAAAATTGCACCAAAATAGTGAGAACTAGGTGCAGATTTGCTCGATGCCTTGGCCTATAACATAGGATTTTGTCTTGGTACGTTAAATTGCAATCAGCAAAACAAGGTTTTAACTATTTGTTTTTATTCTTTCTATATGGTTAACTCTGTAAATGAGGATCTCATGGTGCAGTTTTATTTCATGGCCATTTAGTTTTAGAGATGGCACCGATCTATTAGGTGATAACTTGTATCCATTAATTTTATTTTTCATTTTTTTTCGCTGGTGTGAATAGGAGCATGATCTGAATATATATTATCAGCTTTACTTCGTCGGACATCAGGTACATAGAACAAGTAATATACAGGTACAGTTTGGTACAGTATTTTGTAGCACACGTGTTATAGCGGCCGTATACAGTGTGTAAGGGATGGATTTACTGCAGTTTATTAATACTTGACTTTATATTAGTCACTTGGGTTGTTAATGATTTCTTAGACTTGTAAAGTGCCATTGTCTCCATATAAAAGCCGCCTTTATTTCAGCCGCTCATGAGCCCCATGTAGATGGGAAGGGCTCTGCTGTTGGCAACCAAAAGCCGGGTAATAGTTATAGATGTTTGTACAGCTAGAGCCTACAATTTACTTTTGCTATGTACAATGAACACCGATTTGGCAATCAGTTTTTAGCTTTTAAAGGTAATGTACATATAAAGGCGAAACTACATATAGCGAAATCAAAATATATACATAGACGTGGGAAGCCATAGTGTGTTCACAGACAGACATGTGTGTTCACAGACAGAATCGGGAATATGATGTGACTGCCAATGTGAATCAGGCATTTGGGGCCACATATTATTTCGCATACTATTTCGTAATCGCATGGAAGAGTTGGGACCCCTTTTATCATCCCCTTTTAGTGGAAAAACTCCATTGAAGGTGAAACTCACATTGATCCCAGGGTCCTATTATATTCAGTATCATATAGAGCAGAGTTAAGCAGACTTCTCAATAGATCCTCCTGACGGACTCCTAAGCAGGTCTATAAGGGAATGAAATGTTGTCTTGTTCAGCTCTTCCTGTTCTATACCATGATGTCCACTGATGGCATTTAAGGTACCATATGTTATATACTTTTAAAGCAAGGAAATAAGGCTTGTACAGGATATTCTCTCATTCCACTCCCTTGTGGGCAATGTGGCACCCTTCTAATATATGTGAATACCTGTAGGTGTCACTTTTGGGTGTATTATACCGTACATATGTCTATTGTTTACATGGTTTGGGCCATATTTTATTTATTTCAATGGAGCGAACAAATCTTTTGTTTTTAGGAAGTAGCCCGAATGTTATTTTTGATGAGACTTCGACAGTTTGTGCTTAAGGCTACATTCACACTGCCGTTGCCTGCCCGTACCGTACCGTAGCAGGCAACGGCAGTGTACGGGGAGAGGAGGAGGAGGTGAGCGCAGCTCACCCCCGCCCCTCTCCATAGCAACCTATGGCGCACGGCCCCGTATTACGGGAAAAGATAGGACAGGTCCTATCTTTTTCCCGGGTACGGAACGGTACGGTGCCGCACGTGTGCTGCACCGTACCGCTCCCGTAGGGTGCCGTGCGCCCATAGGAGTGTATGGGGGACGTATATCGGCCGTATATACGTCGGCCTATATACGTCCCCCATACGTTCGTGTGAATGTAGCCTAAGTCTTATGAAATGCATAGCCCACCCTTCATGCATATAGCCTTCATTCATAGTATGTGCCATGTAAAATCTTAGGAGAGGCAGTATAAGGAGAGGCAGGTGTGTCGGCCTCCTGTATAAGGAGAGGCAGGTGTGTCGGCCTCCTGTATAAGGAGAGGCAGGTGTGTCGGCCTCCTGTATAAGGAGAGGCAGGTGTGTCGGCCTCCTGTATAAGGAGAGGCAGGTGTGTCGGCCTCCTGTATAAGGAGAGGCAGGTGTGTCGGCCTCCTGTATAAGGAGAGGCAGGTGTGTCGGCCTCCTGTATAAGGAGAGGCAGGTGTGTCGGCCTCCTGTATAAGGAGAGGCAGGTGTGTCGGCCTCCTGTATAAGGAGAGGCAGGTGTGTCGGCCTCCTGTATAAGGAGAGGCAGGTGTGTCGGCCTCCTGTATAAGGAGAGGCAGGTGTGTCGGCCTCCTGTATAAGGAGAGGCAGGTGTGTCGGCCTCCTGTATAAGGAGAGGCAGGTGTGTCGGCCTCATTCAAATAGCATACCTGTTTTTTTTATTTCTACACTGTCATTATTTTAGAGGGTTTGTGTTTGTACATAACAGCATTTGATGTCCTATATTTGAACATATAACTTTTGCCTCCCTTCTGTCATTGGTAAACTAACATTTACTTAAGTTCTGAACAGTGCCTATTGGGCAAATGCCAAACGCAGTTAAATATCCTTTAAAAAAATAAAATAATGATGTTTCATCATGGTAGGTGACCACAGTTGCAGTTAAACCACGTCTAGCTTTCTGTTTGCTGTAGTTTACTTGGATTCCATTACATGAGGGATTCAGCCAAAGACTTCTATGTAAGTTTTGGTCCTGTAAAGTTGGACTACATTTAATTTGTCCAAACACGTATATAAAAACGTTAATTTGGAAGCCGTTATACACCTTAGATCCTTATTAGATCCACCAGCAAGAATCAAATATGTAAAGTCTTATTTACTATATTCTACTTATCGAACAGTCATCCAGCCCATGGTAGAATATCCATATTGAATTTGACGTGATTACCAGGGTGCCTGATCCTCCGGCTGGCCCTGGCTGTAACCTAATGCTGGACCCCTTACGTACAGCAGGAGAGAACCTAATGTCCATTTCTTAAGGAATGATCAAAAGAGGGTTCTCAAGTAATTTTAGTAGGTCCTAGGAACCTTAGTCCTACATTGCGTGTTTCCGTTATATATTCTAAAAATAGCCACAGAATCAAGAGGCGCAAACCTCACTACTACTTGTCTATTTAAGAGATTGAGCAACGGGGGAAGAAAGTTGCTGTGGGAAAGATCTGGATCCAAAAAAATTAAAGTTGCATTAAAGGGAACCTGTCATCAGGTTACAGAAGCCCATTACAGCTGCATTGTACATCTGCCTTTTTTGCATTACACTATAATCGTGTGTTATAACTTACCTTGCACACTGACAGAATCCTATGTGTAGTCCTTGGGGTTGGACTTTGGTTAGGATGTATTTCAAAAAACAATATGTGACCTGTCTGTGCTCCAGACTGCTCAGCTCTCAGCCTCCACCTTTGTGCTCCTGTACAACTCCTCCCTCTCCCACTGATGTCAAATCACCAGGCTGTGAGCTTTATGAAGCAGCAGGAGGGAGAATCTGTACAGGAGCACAAAGGTGGGTGCTGAGAGAGGTGTGAGCAGCACAGACACGTCACACGTTGTTTTGAAATGCATCCAAACCAAAGCCCAACCCCTAGGACTACACAGAGGATTCTGTCAGGGTGCAAGGTAAGTTGTAACACACAATTATATTGTAATGCAAATGCTTACAAAAGGCAGAAAGGCAAGTTTGTAATGCAGGTGTGATGGGCTTATGTAACCTGTCTTTAGTGAACATAAGGTCCATGGTGACAGGTTCCCTTTAATGTGGAGCTCCTGGTGGATTACTACTTATATAATATCCATAAGTGTCATTTTTCCAGCTATTGCACTAATAAACTGGGTTTCTTTTGTGTTGTGGAACCGCACTTTGAATATTGTAGGGTATATGTTGAAACGGTAAAACCTCTTTTGAGATGATCACCCAAAATTCCACTTAAAAATGGTCTTCCTAAAGGAGGCGCTAGTATATGTAGTAAGTGATGGGACTGAAACGTGTGGTCTAATGGAGAGAGATAAGTGTTTGCATATGATACTCGATTCATAAAATTCTCCAGAGATCACAACATATTTCAGTACCGGTTCCCTAAGCTGGAGCCTATGTAAATATAATGAAACCTCTCCAAAAGATTCCGTCTCTGAGGTGCTCACCAAATTGTCTCTGCTTATTAGATCACTTTTCAATGCAATTTAGGGTTGTTGTCTCAAAGTTTTAACATACGGTAAGTACTGTCTACATATACGCCCTATAAAGTTTAAAGTTTGTAGTGATGTATGATTGTTCGGCACGCCGACGTTACGAATGTGTCCACCTATGTCCGCGACTGGTGAAGAGTGAATGTCCCATTGTACAGATCCCTCGTCCACAGGTTCTGTTTCCCACCTCCGTCCACGTCCCACTATGCAGGAAATCTCAGCCCTTTCTTATGCTCATGAATCGCATTTTGTAAATCTTTTTGTAAATGTTGTTCCCTGCATAAGCACTTGGTTGCCATATATTGTACATTTCTTTTTACTCTCTCGTTTCCCACAGCTGTTTTTTGTTTTTCTAAGAGTTTTTGAAGATGTATAAAGTCTTTTCCTGTGTGTAGTTGTATTGTGTACAGTGAAGTCGAGCAACTTGTTTGTTAAATTAATAATTCTTATTGCCACTTCTCGCATTGTGTGTTTTTTGTAAATAAATATTTGCTCTTACAGATAAGCGTCCTGGATGTGTTTTGTATCTTTACCTGTGGGGGTGACTATAGGTCCACCCGTGGGGTCGTCAAAGAGAAACCTTGACTTGCGTGAACGAAGGAACTATAATAATAAAAATAATTATTTATATAGCGCACACAGATTACGCAGCGCTGCACAAAGCATGTCAAATTGGTCCCTGTCCCCATGGGGCTCACAATCTAAACAACCTAACAGTATGTTTTGGAGTGTGGGAGGAAACCGGAGTACCCGGAGGAAAACCCACGCAAATGCGGAGAGAACATACAAACTCTTTGCAGATGTTGACCAAGGTGGTATTCGAACCCAGGACCAGAGCGCTGCAAGGCAGAAGTGCTACCCACTCAGCCACCGTCTGTATAAAATGCAGCAAGCCCGCTACCCCCATAGTGGTCTATTGGGCATGGTACAGTGAGCACACCCCTCCCATCTCCACCCGGCCAAAGTAGGTCACAAACGTTTCCTGGTTTGCGGCCCATATCTGCACACAGCCATGTACAGATAGCCCTACAGATGTGTGTGGGACACCCTCATGCGCCCTACAGTATTGCTTTCATAAAGCAATAAGGATAAAGCTCATTCACATGCAGAAAACATTTCCTAGGAATGTCTCCTCTAGATTGAAACACTTTGCCGAATCGCCACATTTCTCACCAATTAATTATTTTAGGGAGCAATGTTCCCTAGAGGAGCAAACAGTTCAATACAACGTTAATACTAAGCCAGGCATGGCTGCAGGTCCAATCAATCTGCATAATAGAGAACCCATAGTGAGCAGGAGGTGGCACCTGCTGTTAATGGGGTTCTACCAAGTATTATTAGCTTTCCACATGTGACTTCTGAGACCTTCACCATTCACAGGAACAGGGTTCCAGTTCTATTCACCTGCAGCTCCATTATAGGAGCGTTGGAAATTGCACTATAATCTGCTATATCTGACACTCTCATGGACTGTGAAAGGGAATACAGAGATAGCCATGTGCTGTGCCCTACAATTTCCAACACTCCCATAGTATTGATCTGCTCAATTCACTTAGATCTTGTGATCATATGGGTACTTGCGGTTGGACCCCTGCCGATCAGATTGTTTGTAGACAATAACAATAAAAAGGGAACCTGAAGCAAGAAGAGGGGTGCGTCTGGACATTTTCACAACTACAGATAATGTCAGTAACTAGGGCTCTATGGGAACCTAACTGGCACCCTTCTTTGCTTTCCATAAAAACAACCTAAGAACCTTGCCCTGTATATAGCCACATCTAGAGCGAGTCCGAATCAAGCAGCTCCTCCCCATGCCTTCTCAGCAATTCATGTCACGTGTCCAGGGTGATATCATCTAAGGTCCTTTAGCCTCCTAACATTAGAAAACTGGTTCCCAAGCATATATCTGATCATATGAAATCGGAGCATGGTTGGGGGAGAAGTAAAAGTCCATGGAGGCTGCTGTCATTTCATATGATGAGATACGTGCATGGGGTACATTTTTCTAATGTTAGGAGGTTAAAGGACTTTAGATGATATCACCATGGTCACAAGACTTTACTTGCTGAATGCTGAGAAGGCATGGGGAGGAGCTGCTGGATACATGGTGCGTCCACACTTGGCAGTAACACATGCGTTTTCAAATGCATCTGAGCAGCTAATAAGAGGAGATTTGTCTGATTACATAGCTGTTGGTTGGTGTGGCTGTTTAACATCTATGTAATTGGGTCGGGTGAATGGGCCGCAGGAAGGACCCAGAGCAGTGTAAGCACTGAACCATTATCCTTCATGTTCAAGATGTAAAGATAAGAGTAGGAGGTTCTCTGCAAAATCGAATCTTAGATGGCAAAATCTTTGTTTTATTTCCATAAAAAAATAAAATCTTGGCACCATTTCTTTTTATGCAACGCAACAAAATTCCTGCTTTTATAGCTCCAGATATTGGCTGGTGCTGTTCTTAAGTCAGGGCTGGATGAAAGTAAAATGTGATTGTGACATTTTTTGTAAGGGAGAGCGGCAATGACTGATATATATTTGGATGGGGAGTCTGGTATTTTATAATGTGGCCCAGCCAAGAATAGTATTATTTGTCCTGAGCCATTTGTTGTTATCCCTTCTGGTAAGAACGTGTCATTCAGTCTATTGATTTATTACAAGGTCTCTGTCGCAATTTGGAGTCTGCTGGTAAATTCTGTAAAAGAATGATAATAGGGGTTCTGGTTATTTTGGGATACACACCAAATTTTTTATGTATGTTTTTGTTTTTGCATTATCAAAAATAAATTGTGCATAACAACTCCAAATTATTATTATTATTTTTTTTTTTTTGCTGGAATAACTGTAGTTTTTATTAGAGCTGTTTTGATTGGTCACCTTTGATGATGCAGTTATTTATTTATTTATTCATCCATTTAGTTATTTATATTACCCATATGGCTGTTAAAGGGGTTGTCGAGAATTTTTTTTTTTTTAAATGGCTTATTTCTTTCAGAAAACTGTGCTGAAAAACGTCCCCTCGTCTTATACACGAGTCAATACTACTGGGGGAGTATAAAAAATTACTTAAAAAATAATACATTTACATACTCACCCTCCTGTGGCCCCGATGTCTGCGCGGCTCGTCTTCTGGCTTCCACACCCGTCTTCTTTAACATTGCGCTGGGCGCTGCCATGTTTTTGCCCCGGGCGGCGCCTAGTGTGACGTCAGCAGCGGCACATCATGCTAGGCGCCGGCCGGGAGAGAGCAATGGCGGCGCCCAGCACGCTGTTAAAGAAGAAAGAAGACAGGCGCGGAAGCCAGAAGACGAGCTGCACGGACATCGCGGGAGCAGCGCTGCACGTCGGGGCCACCGGAGGGTGAGCATATAAGTTTTTTTTTTTAAATGCTGGGCTGGCTGTATACTACACGGGGCAGGCTGTATACTACTGGGGGCAGGCTGGGCTGGCTATATACTACTGGGGGCAGGCTGTATACTACTGGGGGCAGGCTGGGCTGGCTATATACTACTGGGGGCAGGCTGTATACTACTGGGGGCAGGCTGGGCTGGTTGTATACTACTGGGGGCAGGCTGGGCTGGCTGTATACTACTGGGGGCAGGCTGTATACTATAGGGGGCTGGCTGGCTATATACTGGGGGGGGGTCTGTGACCAATGCATTTCCCACCCTCGGCTTATACTTGAGTCAATAGGTTTTCCCAGTTTTTGGTGGCAAACTTAGGGGTCTCGGCTTATACTCGAGTTGCAAAGGCAAAAAACTGCAGTCTAAAGAAACTGGCGGTCCAGCTAGAGCATGAGTAACAGGGGAATTTGACAAAAACTTTGTCTGATATCGCTGAGGATTTTTATCCTTCTGTCAATCCAGAGTATGTAGTAGCTGATAAACATAATTTTCGTAATTGTTGACGTATTCTATACTTTTGCCATTACCAAGACCAGGGGGCAAAGCAAGCAGTTGTTGATGAACTATTTAGACTGCCCAACTTCATATAGGTATTGTTATAGGAATGTTAAGTGGTGTTTGGGTGGTAAATGAGTATTGTGGCGATATACGTTTCTACAATTACCCAGGTAGTGAGGTTATTCAGGATCTTGGCAGACTTTTGGGCTAATGTTAGGTATACTTTAACGGAAATCTGTCACAACAATTAACCTACTCTAACTCCTATGTTATATAGGGCTATGCCCACACATGCTGCCTGCGTTTTTATTGTCCAGCTCCTTCCATGCCAAACTTCATGCCAAATATGCAGTTGAGTCTAAAGTGCTTTGGCAGAGCACCTCTGGGCTCCAGCTGCACATCTTGCTGTGGATCCGGAGCTTTGAGGTGCTTGTCTTACTTTTTAAAAATAAAAACATAGGAATGGGGGGCAAGTGTGGGCATAGCTTTACATAACATTACAGCTAGCGAAAGGTTTCCATAGAGCCCTTTTAACTAACTGACATCCTTCTTTTGGATAAAAATTGTTTCCCTTACATCCCTATAAATCTACTTCATCTTATATTACATGGCATCAAAGGGGGCATGTCCTGCTCAGTTGGCCCCTCCTATCTATCCTCCCCATGCATCTTCTCAGCATGTCATGTGATCAGGGTGATGTCTTCTCAGGTCCTTTACCCAGTTACATTTGCAACTTCTACCCCATGTATGTATCTGATCACAGTATATCAGCATTATCACAACAGCCTCCGTGAACTTCTACTCCTTTCCATGCCTCCACGGAGGCTGCTGCAAATTCATGTGATCAGATAGATACATGGGGTACACTGTGAAAATGTAACAGGACCATAGATGATGTCATCGTGAGCACATGACATGAAGTGGCCAATGATTTAACAAATCTTTTTCTCAATGTTCCACATAGCATGTTCTATTGTAGTGAAACCTGTCAATTGGAAACAAAGAAGCACGGGCAATGCAGTAACCACTCAATATGCAGGGATTCATTGGACTCGCATCAGATGTAATCCTACCTCCAGCTAGGAGCTTGGCAGTGACATCAGAGGGCCGGGCATGTAGATAGTGGAGCGTAGGCTCTCTCCTAGCTCCTCGGCCGGTAGCTAGGATTACAGCGGGGAAGGGGGGAGGGTCGTGCATAAATTAAAACCCAGCAATGCCGAGAGGTGCTTGGGCAATGTCAGCCTGAGCAAGGGGCAGACTGGGAATTTAAAGTGCCTCCACATCGCCGCTACTCACTCCAGCAAACTGATGCTAGATGTCCTTTAAGATGTCCAGAGCAGTTGGGTGTCATCGACTAAAAACATTGACTCCTACAGTGCATTATAGGATGCCACAAACAATCTCGTACAGGCCAGATGTCCCCGTTCACTTAAACCTTAACCAGATCCTAAAGTTTCCATGGTTTGTGTATGTGACTGCGATGCATTGGTATCTATGGTGGTACATGCCTGGCCCGTGTCTGTGTGCTGTCCCCGCAGAGCGTTTCATCTCCACCTCCTCCCGCTGCAGCTGCTTCCTTTCCATCGCCGCAGACGCTTTTTCCATTTGATTAGACTGAAATGTTGGATCCCAAGTTTGGAGTGATCTTTCTCTCCTGGCAGGCCCACAGATGCATTTTTGGCCAGCGCTGTCTGCAAAGTATTTTATCCATTTTCATTTAGATGAGGTAACGAGAAACCAGTGGGAATGTAAATGAGAGAAATCTGCAGCTGGTGGCAGCGCATTACATTCATTTTAATGTTAATTACTCATAGTTCTCATGTTTTTTTGTAATGTGTAAGTGTGAGGGCATAATATTAGGTAAGTTACCAATATACATCTATTAAAAGTTCTGCTTTCTTGATATGTGAAGTGAAGCCTCCTGTCTTTTACCTCATCAGCCAGAAATTCCTGTCCATAAAATGTCTGCAGATGGAGGGTCATGTGATCTCTATCTGTCCATGAGCAATCGCCCTGCCAGGATCTTAATCTTATATTCATTAATACTACCATAAGGTCCTGGCAGGGCGATTGCTCATGGACAGATAAGATCGCCATTTTATGGTCAGGAATGTCTGGCTGATGAGGTAAAAGACAGGAGGCTTCACTTTACATATCAAGAAAGCAGAACTATTAATAGCTGTATATTGGTAAATTACCTATACTGCCCCTCACACTTACATACACATTACAAAAATATGAGGGAACCTGACAACCCCTTTAAAATTTTAGCAAATAAATATTTAAAAAATGGAACATAATGTAGCATATGGAAAAATTTGTGTAGGGCTGCATGCACACTGCCGTGAGCCCACCGCACCGTAGCACGGCGGGCACACAGCAGCGCGGGGAGAGGAGGAGGTGAGCGCAGCTCACCCCCGCCCCTCTCCATAGCGATGTATGGCCGCGCACGTGTGCTGCACCGTACCGCTCCCGTAGGGCGCTGCGAGCCCATAGAAGTGTATGGGGGACGTATATCGGCCGCATATACGTCGGCCGTATATACGTCCCCCATACTGTAGTGTGAATGCAGCCTAAGTCTGTTTTCTTTCCACAGCAGATAGTGCTGTTAGTTTTGAAACCAAAAATACTAATTAGGCTTTTTGCTGTCAGGTGGGAGGGAGCACACAGCCTGAGACGACCTACTTGACAGTAGAGACAGTGTATTGGTCTATTTCTTACAGTTTAGGTGGCAGGGGTTGGCTGTGGTGGTGTCGACTCTACTGTACCCAACTACCGCTTCTTTACTGGGAAATTGGAAGGAATTGCTAGTGACTGCTGACTATCTAAAGTGTATGGAGACCTTTAACTTCACAAACACCACACATTGTTCCGTTGTATATTTTTCCTGCTGGTCCAATTCCATCAGAGAAGGAACCACTACTATTTAGGTCTCCCCCCCAATCATGTTGCTATCAGGGGGCATCCCAGTGGATGATAAGAAGTTGTTCTAAGACCCTTCAAATCACAGATATAGTTTAGTATTGTGGAGTAATAGAAAAGCTACAGGGTTAATAAGATCTGAAAGAGACAATATCTGGAGCCAGTTGTGCTGCAATCTCTAAACAACAGAAGTTAGAAATCATCTGCTCAGGCTCCCAAATAAGATAATCCCGGCTGTCATTTCAAAATAGTTTACAAGGTCTTTTCTTCCACAAGTGTTTGAAGAATCTAACCACATGGACTGCAGTTTATTTTATTGGATCTCCTCTAAATTCAGCATATTTTAAGCAGCATCTTGTAAGGGTTCACATGTTCAGTTTTTCTGATGCAGTTTTTGATGGAGTTGAGAAAAGAGTGCAAAAAGTGGAAAAGCAGCATCTCTCAATAATGGGGCAGATTTATAAAAATGGTCCTAGGGTTTGACAGCGTAGAGTTAGACTAGAGTCTTATTCTGCACCAGATTTATTAATGTGTCTAATGCTGAATGATAAATCTGTCCTAGTATGAGACCATCTAGTCATATTCTGCACCCCCTATTAGTTAGGAAACTTAGGACACAATTCTGTACGGTCAGCAGTATTTTTGGTGCATGGACCTTTTAGAATTGTGGCCATGCCCCCTTTTCTTAGGATCCGCCCTTTTGTCGAGCTAGTCATAGGAGAGCCAGAAAACTGTCTAAAAACCTTTGTAAATGTGGTGCAGAAAGTTTTTTAGTTGAAACTACAATAGACTTATGTCGTGCAGGGGCGTCGCTAGGCTAAAAGATCCGGGGCTCGTGCCCCGGATCTTTTGGCCTGTGCCCCGGATCAGCGGGACTCTTGTCCCACTATCCGAGTCCTCACCCCTCTCTCACTTCTATCTGCGTCCCTTCCGGACACAGATAGAAGCGAGTGCTGCAGCGGAGAACGGAACCATAAGCTCCGTCCTTCACTACAAATAGCAGGAGACACGGTGACGTCATTAAACCGCGTCTCCTGCTTCTAGCAGCTGACTACAATGCTGGGAGCCGGAGACGCGGTGTGATGACGTCACCGCGACTCGATCCCGCGCTGCCAGAAGAGGAGAGATGCAAGAAGACAGGTGAGCATGAAGTTGTTTTTTTTATATTCACAGTGTAGGAAGTTGCTAGGGGGCCCCAATTTGCTCGGGGGACAGGGGCTGGGGGACATTAAATGACCGGGGGCATAATTTCTGGAAAGCCAAGGGGACATTAATTTGATTTATGTGGGTATATGGACCATTTCTCAAGGGGGGGGGGTTATATTAATTTATGTGGGGGATATTATCCATTGTTGGGGGGGAATCCATTACTGGGGAGCTAATGGGAACATTAATTTCTGGGGGGGGGGATTTGGGGGACATCAATAGCTGAGGGAGTGGATGGGAGAACATTGATTGCTGAGAGGGGCTGGTTGGGGAACATCCCTTGCTGGGGCTGGGGAGGCTGTGGATGACATCCATTGCTTGGGAGAGTGTGGACAACATCCATTGCTCTGGGGGGCTGGGGTGGAATATTAGTTTCTGGGGGGAGTTTATATGACATACATTGATGGGGAGCTAATGGGAACATTAATTTCTGGGGGGATTTGTGGGAGACATCAATTGCTGGATGTCTTTGGGGCACATGCATTGCTGGGGATGGGGACAACCATTTCTGAGGGGTATCCATTGTTGGGGTTTTGGGAGGGATATCCCTTTTTGAAGGGGGTACATCAATTGCTGGGGGGGCTTTGGGGGACACCAATTACTGGGAGGGGGTGGGAGGGCATCAATTCGTGTAAAGCGCAGGAGGGACATCCATTGTCGTGGGGGCTGCAGAGAACATGAATTTCTTTGGGGATTGTTATTTGCCCATTATATATATAACATTATATACTGGAGGTTTGTGGGGGACATTACTGAATGGGGTCTGTGGGAACATCCCTTATTCAGTTTTTGGGGGCATTATTTAGTGTGGGAATTATTCGGTGGCTCCAAATTAGATAATTAGAAAGGGTCACTTTGCAGGGGCATTATCAGAGGCGACTGGTATTATGTACATTATTACATGTTAGGCCATGTTTAGGGAACATTATCAGGTGGGTGGCACAATGAGGGAGTAATGTAACGTATGGGGCCAATGTATTGTGGAGAGTCAGTTATTGTGGGGGCTAAAATGGAGATAGTGTAGTATGTGTAAACTAGAATATTTAGGCTTATAAATTGTGTATTCCGTGTAGTCTTCTTACAGTATTTGGAAGTAGAGTGTTAGAGGTAGCAGCAGGATAACCGTGTTATGAGACCAAGATATAGGAACAATGAAGAACATAAGATGTCTGTGTGGTAAACTTTACAGGGAGAACACGTGGCTGAAGAGGAGACGTGGTGATGCTGGGGCTAATGGAGAAGATAGAGAACAACTACAGTCCGAGGACACCTGCAGGCAACGGATGGAATAAGTAGGGATTTCTCCTGAATTTTCAATTGGTTTTGGCGGGAAACTCATTTGAGGGGGTCATGTACAAAAATGGTCACTACTGTCAATTTAATACAAATGCATTGGGGCCCGTGCCCCAGATCTTTTACCACCCTAGCAACGCCCCTGATGTCGTGTATACATTAATAATCCACCTAAGGAATATGTTCCTTTAGAGAGGTACTTGTCTGTAACCAGATCATATGAGACTTGTCAGAATGAGTCTATGTAGGGTCATACTATCGCCTGACATATGCTGGTGAGTCATCTTTGCCGTCCCCACAAAGTTGTGTTTCTCTAATTTCACAAAGTTTTCCAGGAAAACAATAAAATGTATAAATAATTACCGTGGTGGAAGGCCAGAAGCAGTTTGGGCTTATTCCATGATGGCTCATATTTTTGTTCCTTGGTTTGTAGTCAGAACACAACTATAGGCCTCATCTAAGTCTACTCTACTACGCATGGGTTACATGAAAACAGGGTCATACTTAGACACCACCAGCTTCCTCTATGCAGGAAAATTACAGGAAAAGCTAAATTAAGGAAGCAAGCTTTGGAAGAGGACAACCCAACAAAGCTGGCCAAACCATTGTAGGTTTGAGATGCTTGGGTCTTGTGTAATATTACTAATCATTATTTTACTACAAAGAAACCAATACCACTGGTGACGAGGTTTTGGTCGCAATTTACAAATACCACTAATGCTAGGACTCAAATGTGAGCGAGGCCATGTCACACTGAGCATAAACCAGCCGGGTGGGAGCTCCTCAACCATGGCTAAGGCTTCTAGTGTTGTGATAATTGGATTCAATAAATCTGGTGTGCCACATACTGGACAGCATCATAGAACAATATCACTGTCAACCATGGTCATTGACTCAAGAAACAAAATATCAACCTCCTAACTCTTAAAGGGGATGTCCAATTTCAGCAAATAATATTGTTTGTGTAATGAAAAGTTATACAATTTTCCAACATTCTTTCTTCATCAATTCCCCCAAAGTTCTCTAGATCTCTACTTGCTGCCATTCAACAGGTAGCATCATTTTTTACTTCCTATGGCTAAAACCCGGTCCAAGGTCATGTGATGTCACACAGGTAGCCGGCTTGTTAGTACTACAGAGAATAATCAAAACTGTGTGTATAGCAAGGTGTACACCTGTCACATCACATGACCAGGGATATAACGAACTGTGCACCTGTCTGACATCACATGACCAGGGACTGTTTTTTTTTTTATCCACAGGAAGTATAGAAAGAAACTTGAAACCTGTTGAATGACAGCAAGCAGAGATCTAGAAAACAGTGAGGAATTGATACAGGAAGTAAACTGAAACAAAACAGAGAGAACTGTCTGTAACTAGGGGTTGTCTGTAAATCAGGTGTACTTAAGTCAGAGACCTCCTATACCAGTGGTAGCGAACCTATGACACTGGTATCCCTCTCTGTGGGCACTCAGGCCATCACCAGAGATGACTCCAGGAATCTTCCTGCAGTCCCAGACAGCCCAGGACTTGCCTACCTGGGACTACTGGAGGAGTGGGAAGGTGTGGACAGATCTGGATTATCATTGTAGCTCCTGCCCTGACAATTCTTCCTGTTTATGAGACCCTGGAGGGAAGCTACAATGATCATCCATATTTCTTTTATTTTCTGCTTTATTGGTGTCCTCAGGTGCTGGTATCAATGAAAACTGTGACAGAGAAGGGAGTATAAATCACAAATTCATTTTGTGTGTTGGCACTTTGCGATAAATAAGCGGGTCTTTGTTGTAGTTTGGGCACTCGGTCTCTAAAAGGTTCACCATCACTGGTCTATACCATTCAGAAGGGGAAGAAAGTCTTCCATACATAGAAGACGCATCTACTTAAATCTGGCATAAAGAATAATGAAGCAGCGGCCTGTGTGCCCTGTGTCTCCTCATGCATTCTTCTCCTCTGCCTGCTTAATACAATTGTCACGAAATCTTTATGGGGAGGAAGCCGAGACTGAGACATCAGCAAACAGGCTACTGCAGCTGCCCCACCCCGGGACTCAACACATGCTGCTGGCAGGGAGTCAGGTAATGTAAAATAAAGTTGTATAAAGTATTGAAATAATTCAGAATGCTGACAAAGGCATTTTTAAAATCAGCATAGCGTAGGCTATTGGAACCTGTCACCAGTTCAACTTACATTCCTGGTGACAGGTTATCTTTAAGGACTGAATACTGAGAATATACATAAGAAACTGTACTGTACCTGGCATCTTTTCAAGGTTGTGTCAAAATTGCTTAAAAACAACAATGTGAGAAAAGTTGACTTTCACATAGCACCGGATAATAAATATGTCTGGCAAATACTTATCGTCCTCTCCCTTTAGCACGTTGATCTGAGGATGTGCGTCTGCTGGGAAGTGGGGGAGTAAGGTATATATTTACATTGTATATGAATATTTAGTTCTACTAAGTACACAGCTGTCTACACAGAATTCACGCTGATAGTTTCAGCATGGAGAATTTTATTTCGGTTCTACCCCACAGTCTGCACTGCAAGTGCAATATCCGTCATCTCCATAGAAATGAATGGAGCAGAAAAGACAATGGTGGTGTTTTCTCGGGGAGCAAGAAAGGGTCCATTGAACCCCTCGTTCTTGTGATCTGATGAGACCCCAACTGATCAGCAAGTTAGGCCCTATTAAAGGGTTTCCCACAATGTACATCCATGCCTTATTCAGGGGATAGGGGAAGGATATTTAATGGCAGGGTATATGACCCCTGGGAGCCCCAACAACATCAAGATTGAAGTCTAAAACTATGGCCATTGCCTTGTGCATCCCTGACAACTGCTCCATTCACGTCTATGGGACTCTGGTAGAAAGCTTCATGGAAGTCCCATAAATGGAGCTCTTTCTGAACATGTACACAAGTGTTACATTCATATGCAGCCCATTCTGGCCCCCATTTTCATGACCAAAGGGGACTTCATCCGTAGAGACCACAGGTAACTGAAACATATCCCATATGCTGTGAGTAGAGGATAAATGTGCACATTGGGCAAAGCCCCTTTAAAGTTTTACACCTCGGACATGTATAGGTTGCATCTCACTGCTCTTCTCTGCGTCTTTCTGTACCTTAGACTATTTAAAGTTAAAAGAGTTAACATCCAGGTTTTCTTTGTGGCTGAGTGGTTCCATACCACAGGATGACAGTGAATATAAAATGTACAAAGCTTGGCCAAAAAAACCCATAAACATATCCTTGTCTTCTTAGGAGCACATCTGGTTTGTGTTTGCTGCAGTCTGAATTAGATTGCAGGTTCTCTTCTGAAGTATAGTCCAGACACATCCTGAATGTATGGCAATATATTATCTCTCAGGGCTACAGGGGATTCCTATAGCTGCCATATTTGTGTGTAGCTATTATACAAGGGATTTGTAGATTCTCTCTTAAAGGAGAAAAATAACAGTGTTAACGGCTTGGTGGTTCTGTCTTATATACTGTAATATCTTCCCATCGTGTTGATATTTTTAACAGGATGTGTGACTGAGACCACACTGAGCACCTAGTTTGCTTCTTGCTCCATGTGGAGAAGCTATGGTAATAGTGAGTGTTTGCTTGGTTCCATTGTCACCCACGAAGGCCACTATCAGTAATTTCCGGCCCCTACACTGCCTATGCTAACCTATGCTTATTCCAAGCCCAGGACCACACCCCCCATTTGATGTGATGAGCAGCTTGCCTCAGGCGGCAAATTGACAGGGACAGGGAAAAAGTGGTTCTGCATACACAGATACAGTTAAATACAATAGTTAACAGGTAGCTCCACCATTCACCCACAGATTGCACCATCTGCAGGCGGGATATGATGATATCATTGCACCATCTGCTTCGTGCTGCTGGCGCACAGACATGATGAGTGGATTGCTCCGCGCATTGAGGGAATGGAGAATAGATATGTTTTACATTTTAGATTTTTAAGCATTAATTTATTTTAAACTTTTTTAAAGGGTACATGTTAAAGGAAATACACCATTACAATAAAAACAACCAAAAAAACCCCTCCAAATACTCCTCTCTGCTACTCTTGATGTTTATGCCGGTGCTGTCTGCTGCTAAGCTTTACACGTCGGGATCACCTGGAAAAGAAACTTATAATTAGCGTGAAGCGCAAGGACAAGATGTCCGGTGCCCCGGACTGCTAATTATAGACGCCTCCCGCATGGGACTCACTTTCCAATGCTCCCAGCATGGGAGAAGGAGGTGCAGGGGCGTTTATAATTAGCAGTCCGGAGTGCTGGGCGTCCTGTCCCTGTGCTCTGTACTGCTTATTATAACTTTCCTTTATAGGTGATCCCGGTGTGTCAAGACTAGCGAAGGACAGCACCGAGATCAACATAAAGAGCGGAGGTGAGTTATTTTTTCTTCTAATGGTTGATTTCCTTTAAGCGTTAGACAATAATCGCGACATCCGTACATGGTGAGAAAGTAGAACTCTCAGATTGCCCCAAATTATGAAGTTATTTAGCAAGAAATGGGAGTAAGTCCCCTATTTTTATCCTCCCAAGATACTAGCAACCCTATTGTCCATAGGGTTATCCATCATGTGTAGAACTGCACACTAAGTTATACCATATCCCCCCTAGTGGACATATCTTCTGTAGATGCTACTGCAGGTTCTATAGAGCTGTATCATTTAGTTGAATAAAAATTGATGAAAAATATGGTAAATTTTGTGGAAACATCACAGCACTATTGTACTAGCTCATAAGTACTACAGGGCGACTATTAATCACAATTATCTACATAATTTTCCTGTTATAAATCTGCAGCTACTACTTTTTATAGGTCTTCATCTCATCCTACTGTATTTGTCTCTAGCAACAATCTCCTGAGTAATGGAAAGCGTCTCCACCAAATATTTTTATCATCCTTGATTTGTGATGAACGACAGCAACAAATAATGATCACAACTCCTCGGCCGCCTTCGGCTGGTGCGCAGGCCAGAGTGTCAGAGTTTTTAGCAATGACAGGAATTTTCATAACACAAAATAAGTTCCAATGCAATGTCGGGAGGGATTTATGAAGAGACATGTTCTTATTTGGAGAAAATATTTACACAATACTTTAAGACTGATGTAATGTAGAATACAGGATGCTAATTACGGAAGTTGTATGTGTATAATATATAATTTCAGCTGGATGGGTGTGGGTGGTTTTGCTTTCAAAAACTACTGTAAAAAAAAAAAAAAGGAAATATTGTTACCAATAGCTACAAATTAACCTCTATGTATCATTTCCTTTGCAAGTTTTAAGTGCACAGCAAAAGGAGATCAACAAAAGATATTTGGGGGGATTCATTATTGCTCCTGTGCAGATTTTTGCCAAAGGAATAGTCTAAAATGCCATATTTTGGCCGTTTCCCAACTCGTCTGACAAAGGGGCGTGGTCGTATGGAAATTAGTCCATGTGCCAAAACATTAAGGAGGGCGCCCAAAATGTAGTGCACAATTAGTGTGTCTAAAACTAGAACTTAGGCTAAATTCACACAGCGCGGTACGGTGCCACACACTTGTGGCACCGTACCGTTCCGTGTCCGGGAAAAGATAGGACATGTCCTATCTTTTCCCGTATTATTGCGCCGTGTGCCATATATCTCTATGGAGGGGGGGAGGACAAGCAGTGCTCATCCCCTCCTCCTCTCCCGTGCGCCAACAGAGATTTTCCCATCTTGGCATTAGATAAAAATAACAAAAGCCATCAGAAATAATGTGGGACCAACAAGAGGAGAGAGAGCCTTTCAATATGTGTCAAGTATATCCCTGAACAAAGGAGAAGGAGCAAGATTACAAGTATTAAATGTCTGTAGAGGAACATAACAAACAGCAGGAGGGGCCTGGTCACTGATAGTAAGATTAACCAACAGGCCAGGGAAACTCTGAGTAGGGCAGGAACCCAGTGTGCTTCTTAAATTGTTTTGAGGTCGTTTTAACTTGAATAGTTTGTGAGTACAGTACTTTTCGGACTATAAGGCTAAGGATTATAAGGCGCACCATCAATAAATGCCTGCTAAAATGTCTAGGTTCATATATAAGGCGCACCTGATTATAAGGATGAATGACCAGCAGGTGGCAGACCTGTGCACAGTTCAAGGCAGCTGTTGTCTGTAAGTACAATTCATATTTAAGGCGCACTGGACTATAAGGCGCACCTGATTATAAGGATGAATGACCAGCAGGTGGCAGACCTGTGCAAAGTTCAAGGCAGCTGTTGTCTGTAAGTACGGTTCATATATAAGGCGCACTGGACTATAAGGCGCACCTTTGATTTCTGAGAAAATCAAAGGATTTTTTTGTGCTCCTTATAGTCCGAAAAATACGGTATATCAAATTAAAATAACCTCTTTGGCTTTGGAAAACTATATTGCAGTATATTGCACCCAGATTACCTTGCATGGTGGATGAACATGAACATTTAGTTAGAAAACTATTCAGACATTGAGGAAACTGCAATTATATCTCTACGCCTAAAGATTTGAATCGGATACCTACAGATACTGTTCCCTTTGTTTGCTCTGTGTGCAATTCTCTGCCAGAAAGAAACATGTCAGGAACGTAGAAGCGGAGGGCAATATATTTTCTATTAATGACCCCAAGCTCACAGCTAAAATACCAAAGCAGAGGCTTCAGAACATCTCTGTGACCATTCCTGACTGGCCCGGCCAGAGCCCGGACCTAAACCCAATTGAGCATCTCTGAAGAGACTTGAAAATGGCTTCCACCACCGTTCACCATCCAACCTGAGGGAACTGGAGAGGATCTGCAAGGAAGAGGCAGAGGATCCCCAAATCCAGGGGTGAGAAACTTGTTACATCTTCCCAAGAAGACTCCTGAATGTACTGGCTCCAAAGCTGCTTCTACTCAACACTGAGCAAAGGGAAAGAATACTTCTCACCATGTCATATTTCAGTTTTGTTTAACAAATTAGCAAAAATATCTACATTACTTTTTTATTTCTGTCAAAATCTGAAATAAAATCCGAAATCTGTCCATCCAACATCTGTAGTGAATGAATGTGGTTTCTCTGATGTTAGACTTAATCCCATGAGCTATGAGCAGGTTAAAATGTTAGCAGTGAACCGGTGGAAGAAGCCAAACAGCAGAAGTCCACTGCTTTGGGACATTACTCTGTCAGGTCCTTAAAGAGGCTACAGAGACTACAGAGAGTCGCCAGTCTATATGAGAAATGGTGAAATACTGATGATTCAAGATGGAAAGACAAAAGAGACTGTTGTTTTAGTTAAGAATAGAGACTGTGGTGGGTAAAGATTCTAAAAAAAAAGTCCCTCGGGTCCTACCTATTCCTGTTCCAGATCAGATTTTGAGCTCATTGGTATTACGGTAACATGTCATTCAACTCTTCCCCAATATGTCCATGCACAAGTATTCTGTGATGTCATGGCCAATGAAGAAAGTTACCAAAAAAGGTTTCCAGCTGCATGCATCAATCAGTTCTAAGTAAAGGGGTATGTGGGGTCTCAAGGACAATAGTGAGTGCTATCAGCCTTTGTAAGAGGTCACGTCAAGATGATGGAAAGGAATTCACTTTTATCCATTTTGACGTTTAGATAAAGATAGTCCATGAAAGAAGCGACAGCTGTAAGAAGGTCAGAGATTCCAAGTAGGAATTCCATGTATTGGAAATTTTAATAAACTAGCCAAACTGAATGCTTCCGAATAAGAGAACACATGGGGGCACTGTCTAATCACCACAATTGTTTGTTCCTATGATTGGACCTGAGGAAGGGGCGCGATTTGCTCCAGAAAAGCGTAGTACATTAAACAAAAAAAAACTTTTTTAAACTCTGTTTTTAAATGTCCTGTAAATGTGCATCACCCCTTGTGTTTCTTCCCGCTACCCTTCTAAGTATTTTATAAAAGAAACATTATCAAGCAGAGGTATCTCAGTGCAGAATATACCTACACCGGGTCTTTTTGGGATTGGGTTTTGGGTACAGAGGTTTCATGGTGAGCACTTTTATCCTTAAGCCTCTGCTTTGATGCGACACATCTGGAAAACCATTGTCACACACACTCCTAGTAATGATATAAAGCACCGGTACCCAACCACCGGGATGTGGAACACCCAGCCAAAAGAACTTAAAAAGAAAAACTGTATGTGTCCCTCAGATGCTCCTCTTCTCCCTGTAGCTTCCCAGCAGACAGTTAGAGGCACTTCCATGTGCGCTGCAACACTAAGACGTGGCTAATTACGTGTCTCTAACCGTCTGCCGGGAAGCCGCGGGGCAAAGAAGAACCTGGAGCTGTGGGGAGAAGAGCAGAAAAAAAATTTTCTTTTATTTTTAAGGCGGCTGCACAGGAGACATTAGTGTGGGGGCGGGCAAGGGACATTACTATAGTGGATGTGCGTTTTTGAGGGGGCTCTTCTGCTGGACATTTTGTTGAGTAGCAGCTGCATTTCCTACCCTTGGCTTATACTCAAGTCAATAAGTTTCATAGTTTATTTCGTGGTAAATGTAGGTGCCTTGGCTTATACTCAGGTCGACTTATATTCAAGTATACGAGGTATAAAAAGGGGTCTACAGAAAAAGGAGGGGCTACATAAAAGTGGACACAATAAAGGGGGGTCCACAGTAACGGGAGGGGGTTACATTAAAAAAAACACTGTAAAGGGGGGCTACAGAAAAGGGGGTATTTTAGATTGGGGGCTGCAGGAAATTATACTTTAGATATGGGGTATTTGCTGGGTTTGCAATTTTTTTTTCAGGGACCATGGTTCTGGTCCCTGTAAGAAACTTTTGGGTGCAGCCGGTCCCCGAATACAAAAAAGGTTGGGGACCACTAATATAAAAGACACTCATTGCTCAGGAAATCCTGCAGCCAAGAGATTGCCCGTACACTGCTAGGAATGTCTCTGACATAGTGCAACACCTCCTTGGCCTGTCCAGTCACCAGATTTCTAACTCCATGAGGGTGATGGCACACGTGGCGTTTTTGGCCCGTTTTTTAAGCAGTCCGTCAGGTTTGACCCTCAGGTTTGACCAATTATCTTAATTGAAACTGGTCAAAAACGCATTCGTTTTTCAAAAACGTGTGCATTTTTTAACACATGCGTTTTTTGCCGGACTGCTTAAAAACGGGCCAAAAACGCGTTCAAAACGCCACGTGTGCCATCACTCTAAACCACCATAATCTCACTTGTACCGTTTCCTCCTAATAATCACATATATCGTCATTGCATTCACACATAGGGGGAGATTTATCATCAAGTTTTTGAGTTTTGCCTAAGAGACTTATGATAAATCTCCCCCATAAAGTTTCATTCTATCAAAAAAGTTCCTTCTTTTGGGTGTAAAATAGAAGAGTCAGGAAAACAAATCCAAATAGGGCACCTAAAGCTATAGATCTAATGTGACACTGACCTAGCTCTATATACAGGCAGTCCCTGGGTCTGTAGGTTTGTTCTTAAAGGGAACCCGTCACCACTATTTTCACAAATACAGCTAGTGACAGGTTCCTATAGAGCTCTAATAACTATGTGACACCCTGCTTGTAGCTAAAAATTATGCCCCTGAGATTCCCATATATTCAACTTTATAGTTTTATCTGGTAACTAAGCATGGCTACATGTAGTCCAGGTGGGCGTGGCCTCCTCGGGCTGAATCCAGCAGCTCCTCCCCATCCCTATCTCTGTATGCTGCTATAATGTCATGTGACCAGGGTGACATCATCGCAGGTCCTATAGCTTTTGTAGCATTAGGAGCTGTACACTAAGCATATATGTCATGAAATCACAGCATATTTTATCACATGAAATCACAGCAGCCTGCATGGAGAGCAGTAGAAGTCCATGGAGGCTGCTGTGATGGTTTTATGTGGTCAGATATGTACATGGGGTATAGTTTTCATATTAAGTAGCTCAAGGACCTTTGATGATGTCACCCTGGTCACATGACATTAGGCCACGCCCCCGTGGACTCGCTCCAAAGCTGCATAGATACCAGGCAAGATTATAACTCTGATTTTATGGGGATCTGAGGGGAACAATTTTTAGCTAAAAGCAGGGTGTCAGATAGTTACTAGAGCTCTATGGGAACCTGCCACTACCTGTATTTGTGAAAATAGTGGTGACGGGTTCCCTTTAAGTTGAATTTGTATGTAAGTCGGAACTGTATATTTTATCTTTGTAATTCCAGCCAGAACTTTTTTGGTCTCTTTGACAATTGGATTTTAAAAATGTTGGGTTGTCATAAGAATCAATATTAACAATAAAGCTTCATTACAGACACCTGTGATAACTGTTACAGCTGTTTATTGTAGCCTAGGACTAAAGTACAATAAATTACCAATATCCGGTGGTCCGATTGCAACTAGGGGTCGTATGTAAGTCGAGTGTTCTTAAGTAGGGGACCGCCTGTATTAGATTGTCATGGAGAGATAAGATAATGCTGCTGCTATCCCGTGTTATGGTCAGCATGACTAAAAGCAGCTCCCTGTTTGCGTTTACAGAGAAACCTGTCAAACATGTGGATCAGACACTAATCACGTATTCTGTGGATAGGTTTCCAGGAATTGCGCCAAGTATGCAGGGTGGGGGCCATGCGCCAGGAACTAGCGCAGGTTATAGCGCAATTCTATAGCAGGTTGGACCTAATTGCCGGGCCATACACCGGCAGCCGGATACACCATGCGCCAGCGTATGATAAACCCCCCCTTTAATGCTCTAAAAGGTGGACATTTACTAGAAGCATCATAACTAGTTTCCCTGAAAACTGCACTAACATTAGTATAATCTGATTTACACTAAGGAATTTTGTACTGTTTGCATTCTCCTGGTGAAATTGCGGCCAAATACTTCAGACTCCATTTCCACTGGGGCGCGGGTCATCTCCTGTGTGTACACAGTCTTATTCTTCTGGCGGAATGTGCTTTTGTCGGGCAGGCGCTCATTTATCAAATATTGTTCAATACATTATGTAGCTCGCTTCCTTTTTGTATAAACAAGAGCAGGAAATAAATGGGAATTCTACTTTTGTTGGGTATGTTAATCCGAAACAGCAGCGACAGAATCTCATTATTATCAGAGACGTTATTCTGGGAGGACTTGAGGAAAATATAAAGGGGATAATATATGCAGTGCATATGTCACTGAACATATGCCCAATGTATCATCACACGATCATGGACCGGTTTTCATCAACTGGAAGTTACAGTGAAGCTTCCCTAATATCAGCAAGCAGAGATCTAGAAGAATTGATACCGATAGTATCGAAGTGTATTGGAAAATTGTATAACACTTCTATACACATACAATATCAATTATTTGCTGAAATTGGACAACCCCTTTAAACCAGAGCATAGGCTACAGTACAATCATGATGGTAGAATACTTAGCCTAGTAATTTAGCCACCACTATGTACATTTACACTGCACATCTAGTTTGTTGATCCCATCTCAGTGAGGGTTAAAATGTAGCCTAGTCAAGCTCCAGAACCAAAGATGGTTGAAACTGCAAGGTTTTTTCATTTTTAATGTTTGTTTTTTTTCAGTAAAAGTTGTTTTTCCTTGGCTCGATAGTTTGGCTGAAACTTTAGCGTGCTGCCGCATGGGGCGTTCTAGGACCGTTTTTAAACGGATTGAAAACGCATGCGCTTTTGTATGTTTAACATGTGTTTGGCTGGTTTTAATCTGTTTCACAGTTGCCTACACTTCTAGAAATAAAGATAAAAAGGTTCAAAGCAGCCAAACGCATGGTAAACATAAAAAACGCGTGTGTTTTAAGTTTGTTTAAAAAACCGTGTGACCGCATCCTTACCTTGCTTCCTGGTTCTGATCCAGGTGCTCCAAATATTGAGCTGAAAATTTTTCTTATCAGAAGTACAAGCTGTTATTTAGTCTGCGCCCTCTACGTCTGTTGGCAGGGGAGGGGGCAGTGCCGGGCTATGTAGTGGTTCAGGTGAGGCTATGGAGCAATTCTGATGGAGGCAACATCATACTCTGGCGCACTCAGGGTGGTGGCACAAGTGGCGTTTGAGCTGTGTTTGCAAATACAAAGGCAGACCAAGCCGCACCCACCGGGGCGGGGCGTGGCCCGATTGCATCGGCGTTTTTATGAAAACACTTGCGATCGGGAACGAGCTGCCGGTGTTTTGCATTAATTTAATGCAGGCATTACCATCGAAACGCCAATGCGATCGGGCCGCGGCCCTCCCCAGTGGGTGCGGCTTGGTTTGCGTTTGCAAATGCAGCCAAAACGGCATGTGTGCCATCACCCTTAACCCTTATCCTTTGTAGTAAGGATTTCGCAGGCCCAACAAAAGTGACAAAATAACAAGCTGCATTTGTGATGGCCCTGCCAATACAGTCATTACAAAATATTATAGTCCTATTAGATTGCATATGTCCATAGAGCCTGATCATCTCTGTGCGCCATCTACTGTCTATATCTGGTAATGCAGCTGTATATTATCTGCCTGCGAAAGGGGGGGTTTAACTGTCAGCCAATGAGAACTGTTGTTTCATACTTTGTTAATCTTGTTTGCCCTGATGTCCCTAATTGGAAATCTAGCATCGAAATCAAGCATTATAAACCGGGGGCACTTACAGAAAGATCTTACTGATAGACTTAGAAGTTAGTTCCATTAAAAAAAAGTACAAAAAAAAGGGCACATAGCCAAATGCAACTTTTTAACAATAATAAATAGGCACGGAAAGAATGAAAATCCCCCCACCCCTGTGACTATAATGAGTCATGCACCAGTGTGACATAACGTGATCATGGACAGATTTCTATCCACCAGATGTAAACAATGAGGGTGCGTCCACACGTTCAGTTTTTTTGATGCCCAAACCAGAAGTGGAGTTTTTGGCTTCAAAAACTGCATCTGAAAAATTAAACATGTGGACGCACCCTGAGAGCGCCTTCCCACGTGGAGTTTTCGTTGTGTTTTTAAATGCATCCAAAACGATTTTGGGAGGGGGTTTGGTCAAAACACATATACATTTGCAATGAAATGCATGCGTTTCAGGCAGATCCCCTTCCCACTTGTGTTTTGGATGCGTTTACAACAGCGATGAAAACGCCACGTGGGAAGGTGCCCTGAAGCATCCTGGAGAATGACAGCAAGCAGAGATCTAGAAAAAGATGAGGAATTGATACAGAAAGTATATTGGAAAATTGTAGTACTTTTAATTATACAAATAATACCATTTGTCTTCTAATACTGGACAACCCCTTTAAATGTAGAATATTTGGGGTCCAAGTAGTCCCTTCCTGTAATGTCCTGGTGACTGCCTGCACTGTTAGAAAGTAGAAAAGTTCTGGTTTGGGAGAATAAATAACATCTGCAACCAGGCAGTGATATTTTATGTAAAGCATATTTACTGTCAGAAAACTTTCCCCAGAGTGCGGTTCCCCCTATTCTCCAGCAGGGGGCGGCGGTGTAGCTGCCTCTGTCATCCAGCCATGTAACTGCCTGTCACTCACTTCATCTCTGGCCGTGGAGAGGACAGCACACAGTAAGTTTGTCTCTTTACACTTTTACCGGATTCCATGAAGCATTTGACAAAACTCTTTAACCCTTTAAAGTGTCCAACTATTGCCCCGAGATATGGCATCAGTTACCTATCATTATGGCTACTATTGCATACTATTATATGGCTGCTGAGCCCAAACTTTTTTTAAGTAAGTTTACTGATCATCCTCAGGTATAATCCTATTCCCTCCTCACGCCTGGACTTCCCTGCAGATACATTTGTAAATATAAAGGTTATTATTGAATGTATCATCATGTGACTAATGTTGATTTTTCTTTGCAAATTTCCCATATTCACCGGATCATAGACTAATATAAGAGAATCCCTACAAACATTCAGAATTGGGGGAAATGTGTTCCTCTCTGGGTCTGATCACTGATTGTTTCTACATGAATGTCCCCAGGTGTCAGTGTCCTGTGAGTGATGATTCTTCAGGCTGCGTTCACACATTGCAGTTAAAACTCAACAACTGCCTTGTTATAAGTGCACTCAGTTTTCCAGCATATTTTTTTTGCAGTTTTTAATTTTGCAGGTGAAACACGTAAAATAAATGTCTCCTCTTTTCTATAGGTGTCTTTCACCTGCTAAATTAAGAAACGCACCTGAATGCAGTTCTGTACAATGTAGTAAAGATACATTGTTTACTGCAACATGTGAACACTCCCTAAAGAACTGCATTCAGTCCTGATTCTGCTTTGGGTGCTGTCACACGTCGCGTTTACTGCATGCGTTTAAAAACGCATTGCTACAGCTGAAGGGATATTTCCCTAATTAAACAGCTGTTAACGCTTGCGTTTACAAAACGTATGCGTTAACATCGCGGTTAACGCATGCGTTAACAATGCGTTAACAACCGCATGCGTTAACCGCGATGTTAACGCATGCGTTAACAATGCGTTAACGCTTGCGTTTTGTAAACGCAAGCGTTAACAGCTGTTTAATTAGGGAAATACCCCTTCAGCTGTAGCAATGCGTTTTTAAACGCATGCAGTAAACGCGACGTGTGACCGCACCCTTTGTGTTTTACTGGTGAAACCTGGGCAATAAAGGCGATTCACCTGTCCAGTAAATTACTTTCATCTGGACAATTAAGAAACTGCACTTGAGGGCGCGTTCACGTGTTCCGCTAGCGTCACGTTCATAACGCAACTCTAGAGCACAGGGGGCGGGGCTCGAGCCGATCGCATATGTGAGCCCCGTCCCCTTGGGTGGTGTGATACGTGGTATTTTGAACCCGTTTTTAGTATTGCGTTTTCAGTCCGTTAAAAATCGCATGCGCTTTTGTCCATTTTTGTCAGTTTTTCTCAATTATCTTTATTTAACGGATAAGGGTGAAGACACACATGGCGTTTTTGGGCCGTTTTTACTAAGTGCGTTTTCAGATCGTTAAAAACGCATGCGTTAAAAAACTCATCCGTTTTTAAAAACCGCATGCGTTTTTGAAAACGCATGCGTTTTGTCAGTTTTTCCGAAATTGCGCAATGAAAAACGGACAAAAACGCATGCGGTTTTTAAAAAAACGGATGCGGTTTTAAAAAACGGATGCGTTTTTTAACGCATGCGTTTTTAACGATCTGAAAACGCACTTAGTAAAAACGGCCCAAAAACGCCATGTGTGTCTTCACCCTAAAACGGTAAAAAACGGATGAGTTTTCAAAAAAGCATGCGTTTTTTAACGGACTGAAAATGCATTACTAAAAATGCATTCAAAGCGCCACGTGTGACACCAGCCTTAGGGTGAAGACACACTTGGCGTTTTTAGGCGTTTTCAGATCTTTAAAAACGCATGCGTTTTTTAAAAACGCATGCGTTTTTGACCAGTTTGGATTAAGATAATTGGTCAAACCTGTCAAAAACGCATGCGTTTTTAAAAACCGCATGCGTTTTTTAACGATCTAACTAACGATTAACTAAAAACGGCCCAAAAACGGCCTAAAAACGCCAAGTGTGTCTTCACCCTAAGGGCGCTGTCACACGTTGCGTTTGCAAACGCAGACGCAGACCAAACCGCGCCCACCGGGGCGGTCCGCGGTCCAATCGCATCGGTGTTTCTCTATGTTTCTATGGAAATCGCCGATGCGATCGGACCGCGGACCGCCCCAGTGGGCGTGGTTTGGTCTGCGTTTGCGTCTGCAAACGCAACATGGGACAGCGCCCTAAGGGAGCTGTTCCATGTTGCGTTTTGACTGCATTTGCAAACGCAGACAACCTATGGAAAACCACCCTATGGAAACGCCTGCAATCGGAAACAAGCCGCGGGTGTTTTGCATTAAATTAACGCAAAACACCGGCAGCTCGTTCCTGATCGCAGGCGTTTCTATAGAAATGCCGATGCGATCGGGCCACGGCCCGCCTCTGTGGGTGCGGTTTTGTCTGCATTTGCAAAAGCTGCCAAAACGCAACGTGGGACAGCTTCCTAAGGTTGGTGACACACGTGGCGTTTTTTCCATTGCATTTTTTGCATCCTTGAAAAAAACGCATTATGTTGACTTTTTCAATGGCTTTTAGATTAAAGTGTCTTAACTTGGCATTTTTTTAAGGTGTATTTTCATTGCGTTTTTCAAAGCAGATGCATTTTGACAGACATGTGATTACATGAACAAACAGCAGGGAGAAGATCTCTGCGTTTTTACAAATTCCAGACACAAAACAGACACATATAATGCACAACAAGCATTACGTTTTAAAAAAATACAAGAAAATGTTAAAATGCATGCGTTTTCAATGCGTACGAAATCGCTGAAGAAACGCAACAAAAATGCCACGTGTGCGGCCTAAAAGGACGTGCAAAGTCGGAAAACAGGCGCAAACCCTTGGTGAATGTCCCCCAATGTGTGAACGCACTGTGTGACAGCACCCTTAGGGTGATGTCAGACGTGGCACTTTGTCTGCGCTTGCAAACGCAGACAAAGCCGCGCCCACTGGGGCGGCCCGCGGCCCGATCGCATTGGCGTTTCTATGGTGGTTTGCGTTAATTTAATGCCGCTAGAATTGCCATAGAAACGCTGATGCGACTGGGCTGCGGGCCGCCCCGGTGGGCGTGGCTTTGTCTGCATTTGCAAGCGCAGACAAAGTGCCACGTCTGACATCACCCTGAGAGTTGTAATTGCAGTAAAAAAGTCTTACCATATTTTACGGACTATAAGGCTCACAAGAAATCCTTTGATTTTCTCAGAAATCAGAGGTGCGCCTTATAGTTCAGTGCGCCTTATATATGAACAGTACTTACAGACAAAGGCTGCCTTGAACTGTACACAGGTCTGCCACCTGCTGGTCATTCCGGTCATATAATCCGGTGCGCCTTATATATGAACCTAGATGTTTTAGCAGGCATTTATTGATGGTGGGCCTTATAATCCGGTGCGCCTTATAGTCCAAAAAATATGGTAAATAAAAGAGAAAATGAATAACTGTGTGCCCCCCCCCCACGGTGCTTGTTTCCAGTCGCATGCATTTCAGTTGAAACACGTATGTGATCGGGCCAAGCCCCTCCCAGTTCCAATTTTATTGCGTTGCAAATCGCTGGTTGTTTTATCTCCTGGGCTTGTAACAACACGTTGAACAGAAGATTATAACCGTCATCCGTGTTATCGTCTTGGCGCTGTTTACACTATGCTGTCTACACCTAGTTGTACTAAGTGGGATTTTAATGATTAACCTCCTTACAGTTTGGGCTTCCTATGAATATGATACAACGTGGGCAGAGTTTATGTACTCGCATTAAAGGAATATTCCCAACATTTAACTGAATGTGGCTAAAAAAGCTATAAAAGTCATTACTCAGATCTAATAAGTAATATTGGTCTATTACATCCAATGAGCAGCACATTCCCATCTTTACAACTGGTAGGGTTACTTTTCCTGCTGCCTGTAGGGGTTCAAGCAGGTATCTAAGTGTTACTATGTAATGTATTTACCTTGGAGGTGTGTGTATTGGCTCTGGTATCATCACAGATAATTTATATTATAAATGGCTAAAAATAAATGTGCTCATAGGCTGCGCTTTACTGTGAATATATGTGAAATATAAGGCACAAAAAATGAAACTGTTGGGGGTATTTATTACATGGGTAGCGAGTGGTGAGAATAGGCATAGCCTTCAAGACTCGAGTACGTAGCCTGGAAACCTGGCAAAAGCAGCAGCCTTCAAATAGTTTACCTGTCATGTGTATTTATAACATATACCCGGGATACATACATGATAGATGGTGGTCCCAGCCTCTGCAACACCTATTGCAAGACAGGGGTCTACTTATGACCCACGTGCAGGAAGGTTCTTTTACTCAAGATAGATGAGGGTCCCAAGCTGATGCTATAAGGAGTTTCATACCGCTCCTGGATCCACATCTATAGCCTCTCATCTTGCCAAATCGGTCCTGTACGCCACACAATGCGCAACATTTATCATGGAGGGGTGTCCCTCCAGCGTCACTGGATACATGAGGAGGCACCAGCTTCTTGATGTGTCTGGCGACTGGCTATGCTGGTGTATATTTATAATATTGTTCTATTGCCTGCACAAGGCAGCAAGATCCCACGCTGGTCACAGCGAGTGCCAGGGCAACAAGACCCCACGCCGGTCTACTCCTCTGCTGACTATAGCTCATGCCGAGGCACAGGGCAGCAGGGCCCCACGCAGGTCTACTTCTCTGCTGACTATTGCTCATGCTGAGGCACAGGGTAACAGGACCCACACGCTGGTCTACTCCTCTGCCAACTATAGCAAGTGCCAGGGCAACAGGACTCCAAAACTGGTCTACTCCTCTGCTGACTATAACGAGTGCCAAGGCACGGGGCCGCAAGACCCCATGCCGGTCTAATCCTCTGCTGACTATGCGACCTTCACGTTACCACAATTCCACTTGCCATGAAGATGGCAGCTCACTACTATTTGCGATTATTTCAGGGTTTGTACACCAGAAACCTGACGTATAAGCCCTGAGAAATATCGCACATTTACTTACCGGCCCCTGGCGCGTTCCCCGATGTGCATTGTCCGACGAGAATGAACTCTGCCGCGATTCACTAAGATCGTGCGCCCGATATCCTGCATGTGTTGCTTCCCCGCTGAGGTCCGCCGGAGTTCACCATCTTCTTCCCGGTGCATGTAAGTGCATTGTCTTGCGACACAATTTGAATGTTAAATCCCGCACGGAGTCCAAATCCATCGGATAGTCCGACGGCCCGTCCCCCAATTTCCGTCGCATGAAATCCGGCACAGCGGATACCTGTCAAAGTGGCTCAAATCTCGAAAACGTCGAGAAGTCCGATGGCAATGCGATCCGCGGCCCCTTAGTAAATGAGCCCCAATGACTTTAAAACAGAAGGCGTTTAAGACCATGTCAGGTTTTAAAAGTTGGGCATTGATCTACAGGGAGTTGCCTTATTTAAGGGAGCACTTTTCCCATCCTGGTAAACATATTGGCCTTTGCTTTCACGTCCACCATCTAATCTTGCATTTCCATGGCCTCAGCAGTAAAGCTTCCCTAGATGTCTGTCAGGGGGTGAATGTAGTTGGACCTATCTCTGATGAGATCCCTTTCTAACATACTGTATACCCCATTGGAAACCTCTGTCGGATAAAAAGTGGAACATGAACTGGACACAACACTTCTTTGTGGTCTAAAGGCTCCACACAAGTTCTCATTAACATCGTTACCTACATGACACAATTCTATCCACTGGTTTGGGTTCACGTGTTTTTTTTTTGTAATATTTCTTTCTACATGATGGAGCGAACCTGCAGTAAAAACAATCCATAAGCAGATCTCCACTGGGGCTTAAATTTAGAAGGGCATCTAATGGTGACAGATTAATATCTATATACACTTTATGAACTTTATTTTTAGTGACCACATTCCGCCTAGTTGTGGGGGTCACATTAAAAACCCATTTGTTCTGTACAGTAAACATATCTAGGAGAGGTAATTGCTTTTTTATGACTTTGTGTTACATTTTTACTGTAGGACTATTGTCTTATAGCCAACATTTCGATGGCCACAGGGAATAGCGCTTAAAATTTACTATAAACAATCTGAGTTTTGCACAATTTATGCTGGCAGACAGTGAAAGCTCCATTATGTACTTGTGGGCAGGAATTCCTCCTGAGATCAGCAGAGCAATGTAACATTAAAACTCCTGCTATAATTGTACATTGATGTATATGTCAGAGGTGGCATGGGGAAGACGGGGGAGGACACATCTAGAGTCTTTTTGACAAACATGTTTAATACTATAATTTACACTCTGCCCTGGGTTCTCCTTTTTTGTTTCTCCAACCATTCTTTAACCCTTTAATTAAATAGAGACTTTCTGTAATGAAATGTATACCTTTGCCCACATCCACACACCGGGAGTGCCCCAGGGGGACTAACTACCATACTACGGCCTGTCCTCCTTTTTTTTGCTTCTACTCTGCTGGCTGGTGGATAAGGCCTAGTTTAGGACTAAGCCACAGTGACACCGAGCAGATGCCCACTACCAAGCCAGACCCTCCTGTCTTGCCCCCACCCACTGTTGGTCTCCATTTGGGTAACACTGCCAAAGCAGCCATGCTTTTCAACCTTCAGGGTACTCCAATTGTCACTCGGGCCAAAATTTTTTTTTGTCTGGATCTACAATTATAAAATATACAGTTTTGACTTACATACAAATTCAACTTAAGAACAACTTAACAACTGCCTGTATAAGTGAGCCGAAAGTATCTACTACTCTTTTACTTTGTTAGACTATATTAAAGTTATATGAAACTAGATGCTACACAATCAGCATTTACAATTCACATAATGATCAGAAACTGTGTTTTTCCATATTTTTTACATTGGAAAGGTGATAATACACTGGAGGGGAAGGGGGAATAATAATAATTATAATAACAATAACACTGGCATTTTAAAATACCACATGTTGGTCCAGGACCCGTATCTACTAAGAGGCACCGGTTTGGACCCAAGACCAGGTCTGAACTGGTTGAATTCTCTGCTATAGCCCCGCCCCCTTTCCACGTGTGGGTGGAGAAAATGAGGAAAATGGTGCGCATTGAAAGAGTCATATGCCTTCTCCCCCAGTGTGTCGTTGGGACACCCTTTAATAATACAGAATTCTAACAAATATCACAACTAAATAGAACCAGATTACTGTAGAAATGTTTATCAATGTAGATTTTCCACCAGAAGCAAGTGGGAGATGTTCGACCTCAAGAAAACCCCATCCTAGCTCCTATATAATTTCCCTGCAGCTGCTTTACAGATAAAGGAACTCTAGAGCTTATCTATCCATAGAGAACTGATTAGAAAAGTTCTTCTAGCTCTATGGGTGTGTTTGCAGCTGCACAATGAGCTAACGCTCATAGGTAGGAGGACTCCCTTATGGAAATCCCATTATTTGGACATGGTTGGCAGAGTTTTAAATATGTCCTTTTGTTAGGAGAGGAATAAGCCTCTCTGTTTTATATACATTATTATCTGACACAAACTTGTCTCTGTAGAGAAAGGATCAGACATGTTGAATTCCAGCATGCCCAATCCTTCTGGCAGAAAGTCTGGACACTTCCCATCCATTTGATAGGGAATTCATGGCCTTTCTTATCTAGATGTATTAGTGCCAGATCTCCGCCTTGAAAACCAGAAACTATTATAGGATTTAATTGAGTTTAATTTCCGGGAATGTTTTTGTCTCTCCTGCTGGGTGTGCATGTAGCTGGAGAGCTCTGAGAGAGGCTGTTTATGTCATTGTAAAATCATTCTGGCGTAGAGTTGGCACCTGGTCAAGAGCATCTACAGCCTCACCCCATAAAAAGCTTATACTTCAGGTTAAATTATAACCAAATATGGATTCTAAGGTTTAGACTAATTCAGCCGAAAATTCCTTGTGATTCATGAAAACAAACCCGCTGCTTCTCGGGACTGTGCATTCCTGAGTGACATCATCTTGAGATCTGTGTATTTAGTTGAATGATCAGACAAGCTGCATAAAAAATATTTAGCAGGAGCTTGTTAACTGTTTCTCAGCCATTAGGGATGCAATCAGGGCCGGCGCAAGTAGTTGGCATACTTGGGCAAGTGTCGGGGCACAGGGCTGCTGGAGAAGGGGGACCCACATAAGGCTGTACATAAGGAATCCATGGGTGTGAGGGGGCTTATATAAAATAACCATGAGGGGAGGTGTTTGGGATGATAAACTAGGGAATATTTTAGGTAACAGGAGACTGTTTTAGTTTCTTGATTTTTAATGAGTGCACCGCTAAGGGGCCCACTGAGGCCCCGCCGCCCAGGGGCCTACTGAAACCTTGAGCTGACCCTTGACGCCCTTGATCTTGCCACCACCTATCGTGGGTGTTAACTGTTTAAACTCCACTGGCATAGTCACCAGCACCATTTAAATGGTTAAACCCTGCACACTGACGCTAGCATACAGGCGGCACTGCCATTTTAGGAAGATTGTCAGTTCCCCATGATGTCATTGTGTGGGGGGCCCTCCACCCCAAATTGGCGTTGCACAACACTGCTGGCATGTTACTGCTAGTGCCCGCTGTCAGAGTGGTTTACATGCCACCAGAGACCCCCCACAGGTGCCACTGGTAGGCCCTGTGTGAGGGGTAAGTAACACCGGAAGACCTCCATTGTGTTGGCCATATTATTGTAGCATGGAGGGGCCAGGTTGGGGATTGGTTTGCCTTCTGTTATCTCTTAGTTGGGGTTTTTGTTTCAGAGAAATGTTGGAAGCAATGAAAAGCTCCTTGTCTATTTCCATGTTTTTCTTTACCAAATTAGGCCTGGCATGTTTGTTTGGCTGATGTTAGTCGCAGTTTAACTTCTTGTAGAAACTTTTGACTTAGTGAAAGTTGAGGTGGGGGGGGGCAAAAACTGCTGAAAGCTGACAATTTTTTTGGCACGGGCTCTGTGGCAGGAAAAAGGCACCTCGTGTTCCATTTAGATTACATTTGTTTAGGGAGGAATTCTGACCAGATGGCTGAGGGAGCGAGGCGCTGCTGAGGTTTCTCTGCTGCTAAGACTAACTGAATGTTTTCGTATGTATTCGCTCCTTCCAATAGATCTGCGTGATATCAGCAGCTGGAAACGCGCCAACGATGTGATGTCATGTATCTTTTCAAACAACTCCGTGATACATCTCATGCCCTACAATACAATCCCAAGATATCTGATAAGGAATGGATGATCACAAAATGATGCACTATTTACATCAAGGAATTATTACAGATTTTTTTTTCACATTTTTAATGTAATCGTCATATAAAATTGACAAGTAAATCAGATACAACGCACATATGTACTATCTTTTGGCTACAATTGCTATTTCTTGCAATCGCCTGTCCTTCTGTCCAATGACATCATCTGTATGGTAATAGTCTGGTCTCCCACATGACCAGCAACAAGTAAAACTGACATGTTCATTAGACATTAATATATATGGGCACTATTACTTAAAGGGGTATTCCCACGAAGACAAGATTCTTATAGGTACTCAGGAAAACAAAATAACACATTCTCTAATTCACTGTTAACAAAAATGCAGCATTCCACAGATATAAGTCCAACCTGTCTCTATCAGTCCTGGTGTATACAATTTCAGCTGCCCCTAGACATGACCCTGTAACTTCTGACTTGGGGTCGGGCTGCCATCTTGGATTTCTGTGAGATCATGCAGATGAGATTTCTGTCTGTCTCTGCTATGTGCATGTAGCCCCGCCCCCTGCACAGAGCTCAGAGACACAGACACTGATTCACATCCTGCCCGGAGATCGTGAGCAGAGAGAGAGGCTGCAAACTACAGGCTACAAGGAGATACGTGATCCTGGGGAAGGGGGAGGCAGGCACATATCTGTGAGATGTAGCAGAGCTCACAGTGTAAAAGTCTGTCAGCCTTTGTGTAATCTCATGCATCTCTGATCTGTCTCCTCTCTCTTTCTATGTGTCAGGGTGTTAGTACAATTTCAGAAGATGAAAGTGTATATACACCTGTGCCCTGATAATGTAACCACATTGTCACCCCACAGAACTAGATGGATAATACAGTAATGTGTCTGCTGAGAGAGGCCCTACCCACACCCTCGAATTTTACACTAAGCAGCATAGAGAGTGATAGGAGCTAAAACAGCAATAAAAACCCTCATTTCATTAAAGGGGGGAAACTGTAATGGACATTTCATTAAAAGGGGCATCTACTGTGGACAATTCTGCAATGGGGGCATCTGCTGTGGACATTTCGTTAATGAGGTGCGGCTGCTGGACATTTTATTAGAGTAGTGTCTGCATTTCCTACCCTAGGGCTTCTACTCCAATCAATAACTTTTCCCATTTTTTTATTTTGTGGTAAAATTAGCAGCCTCAGCTTATACATGAAAATTTACAATGTGAGGGTGCGTTCAACTGCAGAGCACAGAGGCCGGGCCAGGGGCAGCATCCACATCTCCTATACTGTCTGGGGGTCTGGTCTGGATGGTGGTCGGGTGGAGGGTTTCATGCAGTTGGGGAATGTGATTGCCTTTCCTATATAGATGGTTATAAGAGCAGGTGTGAGGTTCATCATTATATTACTTTTATGAACATTACAAGATTAAGGATATAGAGTATATAGAGCAGTACTTAAGTTCTAACATCCGGGCACATGTTGCTTTGGATACTGGGGGGGGAGCTAGTCTTGTGAACACCACGGGGCCCATGGGACACTTAATCCGCCACTGCTTGTTTTTACAAAATAAAGGCTTTAAAGTTATGTAAATGATCCTGAGGGTCTCTGGGCTCAGTTAACAGCTATTGAGCTCAGAACCTCAAAGGTTAATTTGCATAATTTTAAAAGCTTTTTTTTGTAAATAAACAGGGCGTAATGCGCTAAATAATTATCTCACACAACCCCTCAATGAGAACCTGTCACCACCTTTTCACTAATATAGCTAATGAAAGGTTCCTATAGGGCCCTATTAACTTAGACACCCTTCTTTTAGCTAAAAACGGTTTCCTTTCCATCCACATGAATCAACTTTACCTTATATTCCCTGGTCCGTTAGCCTCCTAACATTAGAAAACTGTACCCCACACATATACCTGATCACATGAAATCACAGGAGCCTCCATGGACTTCTACTCTTCCCCATCCTCAATGGAGGCATGTTATGATTTTGTGATCACATACATGCATGAGGTGGATATTGCAGATGTATTGGGACCTTGAATGATGTCATCCTGGTCACATGACTTTAAGTGCAAAATGATGTAACATCTCTTAATGTTCCACACATCAGAATATCATTGCACTGTGATCTGTCAATCAGGAACAAAAAGGCAGTGCAATGCAAATAAATTTTAATATACAAGACTACAAGATCAGGTGAGATGCATGTAAGTTTACAAAATGATTTTTGTAACATTGCATCCATTGAAAGGAACCATTTAGGGATAAGGGCAATGCTTTTTAACCATAGTTTTTAATAAAGTTTTTTTGGGGTGGGTTAATTTGCATTACAGGTCCTCTTTAAATTAATTCTATATTGACTACAGCTGCTATTGCACAACCTAGACATCTATAAATCAATAGACAACTGGGTGTTACCATTCTTCTCCTCAAAGGGACACTGATTGGGAAGAAGACAAAATGTAATTCCCACTGATCATTCCATGGAAAATCTAGTTTCTTTGTGTTGGGGATTAGTAATAATAAAAAATAGCAGATTATTGGGATCATTCTCATAGTACTCAATATTCCTTAGCCTGTGGCGTCTATGTGTCTATTAGAGCAGTATCTACAGGGATAACCCCACGCAATAGCATAAATAACACATTTTAATCTAGTAAAATGTGAACCTTTATAAATGATGGCTGCTTTCTATGAACTGTAAAACCTATTTCTTTCAGAACCGCCCTACACCGGCCAAAAGATCATGTTTGGTATTGCAGCTCAGCCCCATTCACTTTCATAGAGCTGAGACAAAAGCCATGGACCTGTGCGGTGCTGTTTCTGGATGAAAGATCCAATATTATTCTAATGCTGAACAATATGTAATGGAAAGAACTTTTAAAGATCGAATCACTCTATTTTGTATGTTCTTCATGCTGTTATGATCTCGCGGGGTAATATTTCCTTGCAGCCACATTTGTATCAAGTCTCTGCAATAGAGAATAATATGAAGTGACTACATCGGACTGACACAATATATAGCCCCCATTATCACAGAGCTCATGGTTTCTCAGGAGGTGGGTGCGGCAGACGGTCTTGTCATCTTGCCTTTTTATTCATCTTTTTTAGCTAACCATTTATACCATAGATCCAGCAGGGGGCGATGGTGATCAATGATATAGCCACAGTGTTCACTCTGGAACCAGTTGTCACTCATCTACCGTCAAAATCCATCATGATAAACCAGGGACATTTACTCATAGATCCAGATTGTGTTAACCATCTTATATGTGTTATTCATGTCCTTCTTCTTTCTAAAATCAACTTTTAAAATTATTCTAATTAGCCTGAGGGGCTACCCCAGCCCCTCCCTGATCTGGCTTTAAAGACTGTAACACTTCCTGCTGTGATTTTAGTGTAAAGCCAAATTGCAGATGGGCTAGGGTAGCCCCGCAGGCTCATTAGCATAATTTTAAAAGTTGATTTTAGAAGGAAGGGGGTCACGGATAACAAATACAGTGCGTGGTCTCAGCCACACTTGATTTTTATGGTATATTTCCTTTAAGTCTTGTAGAGTGGTCTAAAGAGTTTGGTGTTATATTCTGAAAAAGTGTCAGATCTAATCCTGTCCTGTGTTACTATTTTATAGGATTCTAGAATATATACCCCCTAGGATAGTGTAATAAATGACTGTACACAAACAGAACAGACAACAAGCCCTCATATAGTTGTGTATAGGTGGGTGCCATATGTGACCATTGTAGCTCTCCCCGCTCTTGAGAACACCAGTGTAAGTTTCCATGAAGTGCGGTTAACAGACTATTGGGCTATGAATAATGTAGCCAATGTTTCTAACAATGGAACTTAAACACACTTTGACACTTGCATTTCAGCTCATGAGGGCAGAGCTGTGATCTGTGATTCCCAATTAACTGCCTACAGGGAGACTGAGGTGGTCTGAGACACGCCCCCTTGTTTCTCCATTGGTTAAAGGGGTTCTCCGGAGGTGGAAAAACATGGCTGCAGTCTTCCAAAAACAGCACCACACCTGACCATGGTTACTGCCAGTACTGCAGCTCAGCTGTATAGAAATGAATGGAGCTTAGTTGCAATACCATACACTACCCATGGTCAGGTGAGGTGCTGTTTTTGGAAGACTGCAGCCATGTTTTTCAACGTCCAGAGAACCCCTTTAAGGATGCGACTACTTCCTTCCCCTGCAGTTCTGCCTCCTCAGATTGTCTTCTGTGTTTAATCACATTAAAGGGCATCTACTGCCAGGATGAAGGACTGTATGCAAATGAGCCTGAGGGGCTCTAGGGTCCATAGATATTAATGGAGCCTGGAGCCCCTCAGGCTCATTTGCATACAGCTTTTCATCCTGGTGGCAGATGTACTCTAAAACTAATTTTTCATTTGAAAATATCACATTTTTTTTTTTTTTTTTTTTAAATTAAAGAATTTTCCATATTCTATTTATATATTTTTTTTAAAAAAGTGTCCGGCACAAAATAATTGTCACAGATAACGATCATTACTACCGGTTTCATGATTAGGTAACTGCCATTCACCGAGATTAGGACCACTGGCATTTCCAATTTTTTCTTTTTTTCCTTATTTTTGCTGCAGATCCTAAGTAGATTTGATTATATTCATATAATGTGATCTTTTAACATAATCCAAGATCTCCAGCCATGATTGAGCGTCGTGTCTGCTTCCTTCCTGGATACAGTTGTAATATTTTTGTTCAGAGCTAATGGACATTTAGACCTCACGCTACCAACAGGTCGGTCGTTTGTCATGGATGGTTAAAACAAAGTTTGCACAAAGCGAGTGACAAACCGTACATACAGTACAGCCTATACATAGCAACAGGGGAAACGGATAACAATGCACACCAAATCTAATAGCTATTGTTATCAATTTTAATTATAATAATAATAATTCTTTATATAGCGCCTACAGATTACACAGCGCTGCACAAAGCATGACAAATTGGTCCCTGTCCCCATGGGGCTCATAATCTAAACAACCGACCCGTATGTTTTGAAGTGTGGGAGGAAACCGGAGGACCAGGAGGAAAACCACGCAAACACAGAGAGAACATACAAACTCTTTGCAGATGTTGACCTGGGTGGGACTTGAAACCAGGACCCCAGCGCTGCAAGGCAGAAGTGCTACTCACTCAGCCACCATGCTGACCTAATTTTCCCCTGTTGTGGTATATAGGGTGTTTGATGTCTTTGGGGGATTACTTTGCACCCTTACTGTGTGCCCACTACGAGGTGTGTTTTAAACCATACATACAGTATCACGGTCTAGTGATACAACCCGGACATAAATACTGCGCCATTCATGATTGGTGTAAATTGGGGAAACCTGTTAAGGTCAAGACTCCAATGGTTCACCCATAAATTTTAGTAACTTTGTGAAATTTCTACATCCTGTACCCCACCTTAGTGTTTCCCGATGAGAAGAATTATAGGAATTTTGACATGATGGAAATTCTGGAGACTATTGTAAAAGAACAAGAGAAACTTTTTGGTTGCTGTGAGCAAAGTGCCATGATTTGTAAGGAGCATGGAACATGGTAAAGCCTTACCCAAAACCAAAAATCCATGAATGAGAGGTTAACCAGACGATAGTTACATGTTTAATGGATATCACATAAAATTGAGATTGTGCATTGTATATAGACTCCCTAAATTACATAATTCTCCATACAGTGGGTACAGAAAGTATTCAGATCCCTTTAAATTTTTACTCTTTGTTTCATTGCAGCCAATGAATGTGCACCCTGCCCCCATCCTGACAGAACAGAACCCAGAAATGTTTAATAGCAAGAATTAATGTTTAATGAGCAAAAATAACTACAAGAAACCTAAAATATGACATGGTGATAAGTATTCAGCCCCTTTGCTCAGTATTGCGTAGAAGCAGCTTTGGAGCTGGTGCAGCCAGGATTTGTTTTTCACCCCTGGATTTGGGGATCCTCTGCCTCTTCCCTGCAGATCTTCTCCAGTTCCCTCAGGTTGGATGGTAAATGTTGGTGGAAGCCATTTTCAGGTCTCTCCAGAGATGCTCAAATAGATTTGGGTCCGGGCTCTGGCTGGGTCAGTCAGGAATGGTCACAGAGATGTTCTGAAGCCTCTGCTTTGTTAGTTTAGCTGTGTGCTTAGGGTCATTGTCTTGTTGGAAGGTGAAATTCTCATAGTCTGGGATCCTTCATGTGTTTTGCACACTGTATACGGCTTTCCTATGTCTTCCGTCGGCAGACTCTGCCATAAAGCCCTGACTGGTGGAGGCCGCAGTGATCGGTGATTTGGTGGAACTTTCTCCCATCCCCTACTCCTCTCTGGAGCTCAATCACAGTGATCTTGGGGCTCTTCTTTACCTCTCTCACCAAGGCTCTTCTTCCCTAATTGCTTAGTTTGGCTGGACGGCCAGGTCGAGAATGAATTGTGGCCGTCCCAAACTTTTTCCATTTAAGGATTATGGAGGCCAGTATGCTCTTAGGAACCTTAAGTACTGAAGAAATTCTTTTATAACTTTGGTGAGACCTGTGCATTGCCACAATGTGTCTGAGCTCTTTGGGCAGTTCCTTAGACCTCATGATTTTCATGTGCTCTGACATGCACTGTGAGGTGTGAGGTATTTTATAGACAGGTGTGCGCCTTTCCTAATCAAGTCCAGTCAGTTTAATCAAACGTAGCTAGACTCCAATAAAGTAGCAGAACCATCTCAAAGAGCATCAGAAGGAAATTGGCCGTATGTGAGTTTAATGTGAGCATCACGGCAAAGGGTCTGAATACTTAATGTCCATGTGATGAATGAATGGAATATTTCAATTTTTCTTGCTTAATAAATAAGCAAAAATATCTACATTTTAGTTTTTTTTCAATCAAGATGGGGCAGAGTGTACATTAATGAGCTTAAAAAAGAACTTTTTTGATCTGACCAATTGGCTGCAATGAAACAAAGAGTCTATAGCTGGACTGTGGTACTTATTGTAATGGCCATGTAGTAAGTTACAAGTCTATAAATGGCCTCCAAATGTATCCAGTGTATGTCGTGGCCATTACGTGCGGCTGTATGGAGTCAGTATCAGCACTCATGACTTATTTAAAGAACATGGTATGTTAGTAGAGTTTGGATCATGATTCATGGCTTGTGTGGATGAATATCACTCACTGGTATTAATACAGGAGCATAAATAAGCAATGATCTCACTGGTTCAACAATGCTGAGTCCTCCAGCTAATCCTCTCAGATAATGAGAAGGTCACAGTGATCACCACTGAGCGGAGAGGAAGCATTGCCGATCTCCACGATCAGGCAGTGTCCAAATCTTTCCATAGACACACAGATATTTAATCCAATATGGTAACAACAACCATCCATGAGGGATATGTCTGCATCATATTCATTTCAGCTCTTATTTCATCATGTTAAGAGAATCCTGCATCGATAATTGTTCACTCACGTAAAAAAGTCATGGACTTTGTAAGAAGTTTTCTGAAACTGTGTCTGCAAATATAAAGGATCCTAATAACTAGTGTTAAGTGTGCCTGCAGCGCCATCTCAGGGGAAAGTAGGCATTACACAATTTTCTGTGCCTGTGACTTATAAGCTTGACTCACTTGTTGGCTTATGAGGATGGCTTAAATGAGGATCCTGATTTTGGAGTTGGTTTTGGAGTTAATTATCACAATATGGATATTCGGAGCTAGAGATTTTCTCTGGGCTGTTCCATAAAAGTAACTTATCCCCTATCAATAGCAGATTCCGCATCAGAGAACGCGCATAGCTGGTGTGCGCATGCGTAACTGGTGCTACATTTACAAATTCACTGCATACAAACAAATGCGCATGTGGACCAACACTCCATTCACATGCTGATATTCGGATCAACCTTTTCACCACCCATTGCAGCTAGGGCCCAGTGCAGAGGGCAAACATTATCTTTATAAGTCAAGGAGGATTTTCTTGCTTAAGGGGAAAAAAAAAGCTGAGGACCCTGTTTTACCAATTCCAGAAATCCGTCACTTTAAGTTTTTCTTGATACATTGTTGATATTCAGGACAGATGCCACTCAGTGTGTAAGGTATGTGCCAGGAGCACAAGAATCCATTGTAACGCTGTTACCTGAGACGCCTCTTGGCACGTTAGACTTTTTATGTCAGGAAGCCTCCACCTCCGCCTGTGCCAAAAACAGCAACAGATTAAAGGAAATGTGTGAAAATCATGGATACTGCTGGGAGATCCCGCTGTTTGCAAATAAAAATCTTAAGTGAAGTTTGGTCCGCTGGCTAGAATACAAATATGTGCAGCGGATTTATAAAATCTTCAATGCATTTATTATTCTGGATGGATGTTACCTGACCCTTTGAATAGGGCATAAAATAAAATTCTAAGCATTAGAGGATAATGCTAGGGTTCAAAGGGTTGTCCTGAGGTTGAAAAACATGGACGCTTCTTTTCCAAAAACAGCGCCATGCCTGACCCAGTTCAGCTCAGTTATATAGACATGAATGGAGCTTTGTTGCAATACCATGTACTACCTTTGAGGTGCACTTTTTGGAAGAAAACAGTAACTGAATCCATTATAGTTATCTCTCAGCTCTGCTACGGGTTTATCTCAACAGGGAGAAGACGAAGAGCTGCTACCAGGGGCGTCCCTCAGGAGAGCAAAGGATTAAGTAGTGTATGCTAAAATCCTGACATCTGTCACTCGGGGGCTGTCTGGCTGCTCCCCATACACGCTACATTGCTGACTTATCCTGCCCATATGTGTATGGCCATATTGCTTACCCTTTTAGTGCCAAGAGCTCTTAATCAGAGCAGCAGACGGGAGCTCTTGACCTTACACGATAACCTTTCAGGACTATGATTCCATCTGTGGTGACTGGTCAATGATATCTACTTCCGTGATGCCTTCCCAGTATGTGTATATCTGTCATAGTACACTGTGTAGACTGGATGGACTATGAAAAGGTTTCACTTAAAAGGGTTACATTAAGATTATAATGGTTTTATTCCAATTTAATGTCAATAACATCAGTAGTGGATTATAAAATGGACAACTTCCCTGTGTTGGGGTTTTGTGTTTTTCTTTCTTTTCTGTTTCATAAAATGAAAATTTTATAAATATAGTTAAATGGGCAACTTGGGTGGCCGCCCCGGGCTTCTAGGGGGCCCATGAAAATCTGAACCAATTGCCAAGTTTGATACTGCGCTGTAGAGATAATAAAGAGAAGGACCTCCAGCCATAACATCCTCAATCTCTCTACATATATACAGGGAGTCCTCCAAAGGTCCTCCAAACTGCTAAACAAAAAGTGGACAGAAGAGACCCCCCATCCTTTCCCAAGCAGCCTGATTCTAGTACCATATGAAAGAAGTGTGAGAGATATATTCCTATACAGACGCCATTATGGAGAAGTTACTGCCATTAAATATTTAGACTTGTATTGTCCCACGATTACAACCCGGGGCCCTTGACTGTCTCCTGAATAACATGCAATCCTCCCAACTCAATCAATTGTTTGAGGTCTTCTCCATTGTAAGACCTCTGCTTGCTGTTCTCTTTTAGTAAATAGGCTTGCCTCCAGAGTTTGCTACTTTTTGCCAATGTTTCTCTATAATTCAGTGTTCTTTGCTCCAATCATGGATTGTCTAGATGGATCCAATTGAGGTGCACTCAAAGCTGACAACATTATTCTATGGGTTGTTAGCTTATGTCCTTTTACTGATATTTGCTGACATTCAATTGAGCAGAAAATCAGGATCATTTTTTGATTGTATCATACTTAGCAGGAGCTAGTTGAGGCAGGGGCCCTTAGCAGACTTTTGAATGGGGATAACCCCCAGAAAATATACACATCCTCCATTCTTTAGTCAGGTCGGATCCCAGGGCCCCCTGATATTGCGGGCCCCATAGCAGCTGCTATAGCTGCTATTGCTGTAGTTACATCCCTGATACATATATATGTATAAAAGTTGCCATGTGTATGGATTTTTCTCGCAGCACAGATACAGCAGCTCAGTATATACAGAGAAACATTCTATGTCCCCAGTCCGTTTCCTCTTTTTCACTACAGTATTGATGGGTCGAGTGATATCCATCTGATGGAGCAATATTTACATGCAATGCCTCAAGCCATCAGCGCCACAATACGGGCTCCATGCGCATAAATGGAAGCTCCATTCCAGCCGAGCACATAAGGACCTGGGTCAATTCATAACTAAAATATTATTTAGACAATCACATCTCCCTTCCTACGTATCTGCAGTGAAAGCATCAAGATCTATGAGGAGCTTTTCTTGAGAAACTTGGCAACCAGAAAAAAAAAATGAAAGAAAGTGAAAACTAAACAAGGTTGATTCATTGTTGGACGGCAGCATTGGAGAACAGTATGAAATCCCATATTTGGTTATAAATAGTGAGCGTTTAACTGAAGTAAAAGAAAACCTTTTCTAAATTGATGATAAATCCTTTTATTGGGGCACCAAATAAACCGGGCAGACTGCTCTAGTAAAATGTCAGATTCTTATGGCAAATAGTGATGTTTTAGCTCAGTTAGTTTTTCAAACCCTCCAGGGGGGAGAAGGAGGTGTCTTGTGACTCAAAATTCTGGTGGATTTGCATAATATTTTGTGCACACCCCTGACCTGTAAAGCAACACCCTATTAACTTTTTAATGAAGTTGCAAAAAGTTGCAAACTGTCACCTGAAGGTTTCATGGGTTTGTAGCCTCGGTATGTAGATACTTTCCTGCTATGTTTAGGATAGGGGGGTGTCTGATGGCTGGAGGTCTGTGGAAACCTTGGAAATCGGGAGAGGGGTGATTGCACGTTCCCCCTCTAAGTGCTTTATGTGAATGCATGGTATTGTGCAGAAGTGTAACATAAAGCTGGTCCCAGTGTCAAACTACTACAGGCGATCCCCGGGTTACATACAGGATAGGTTCTCTAGCTTTGTTCTTAAGTGGAATTTGTATATTTTATAATTGCAACTCCGGCCAAAATTTTTTTTGGTTTCTGTGACAATTGGAATTTAAAACTTTTGGGTTGTCATAAGAACCAGGATTAACAATAAATCTTAATTTTGGACACCTCTGATAACTGTTACAGCTGTTTATTGTAGCCTAAGGCTAATGTACAGCAAATTACCAACGTCCAGAGGTCCGTTTGTATCTAGAGGTCGGGTGTTCTTAAGTAGTTCCACTGCAATAATACTTTTAGTGTGATCCCTTATGGGACATCAAAGACTCCTGATCCTGGGTCGACTGCACTCTCTCTAATTACGCCCCTGGTGGTCAACGTGTTGCCACCACTCAATTTTCTTCAATGGGGCTGCCAAAGTATACTGCCCCAGAAGTCTGAATCATGGCCATGTACCACGGTTCCTGCATGAAGCCTTCAAGCTAATTGCTCCCGCGCTATGTTGGGGTTTGAGTGCAGGATCACAGTACTCAGCATTTGTACTTTATTTTGTGGATCAAGGTAAACATGTAGTTTATAGGAAAACTCTGAAACTTATTGGGGAAAACGCCTACATATTATGCAGGTTCGCAGGAGCAAAAGGGGTTGGGAATAACTAAAAAGTTCACAGAACTCATGGAACTCGGGGACAATGATGGAATTTTCATGCAAGTAGATGGAATCTGGGCGGCCCGTGATCAGTCTTATGGTTATACTTCCCCTAGTAAATATAGGTTTTCATGATTGCGGCTGACTTGACCCTTTATCCTTAACGTTACCAAGACCACGTCCTCAAAACAAATGTTGTTCTTCATGTCTTGGCTGTTTGACAGCACCAGGCAGATCCCTGCCAAGTATAACCTGTCATTTCACAATCCCATCTAATATGTACATGCAGTAAGTAGACCTTACAGTATCCCAGTGTTTTTTTTTATGGATTTGTGGTTTTTGATACGAGCGCTAAGCGGTAGTTATGCCGACACATTTCTGGACTGGTAAATTGAAGCATTCTAATATTTTTCATCTAAATGCTGCCAGTGTGGAAAATTTTTCTGAAATTGTTTTATTTTTTTAAGCCAGCTTCTGAATAGAACGTAAGGAGCAAGATCTAGAGAAAGGAGCAAAAACCTTATTCTGATTTTACATTTACAATGTAGCGATCAACCATAACTCATATTAAGGAGGTACCACTCACGTCATGAGTAATACCAAATAGGTTATGTCACTTCTTCACTTTTCAATTCAGCCTATGCAATATATAAGCCTGTATAGTCCCTCTAGTTTGGTACTTCTCGAAATGTAGTAGTAATTCTGCTCCTTCAGGGAGAGAATTACAGAACGACTCCTCACAGTTGTTACATATTGCTGCAAAATTTGTACCAGCTCGTAACCGCATATATGCACACTGTGTCCCTAAAAATACCTCAGTAACAGTATCATATATGTCTCACAGTGTGCTCCTAAATTATATATACTCCTCAGATTTGACAAGGCTGTGCCCCTTCCCCCACATGTAAAATATACACTTGGACCCCTTAAAATACTATAGTAAATACCAGATCCCTCTTGACTAATGTATATAGCTGCACACCTTGATACAATTACATGTTTACGTGTAAATTACATGCCGCTTGTGTCATAGAGAAGATGCATGCCATGTCACCACCACTCTCGTAATCAATAGTATTTTTGTCTTATAAACATGGATATCACTGCTTATTTATGGTGGCAGGGATCTGCCAATAGATTCTGTCAGATCCATACTTTTACTCAGTCTGCCATATTGGTGGGTCCCATAGAGGCCACATGGTTTATCTCCCGTTTCACTTGTGCAAAGCCAATGCTATATTCACTTCTAGAATACTTTCTAGCTGGCTGTGCCAACCGCTCTGAAGTCCAGCTACATATATCTAGTATTTCCCTATTGTAAGGTGCAATCAGCAAACTCCTGTTAGGTGATTACAGGCAGTCCCCGGGTTACATACAAGATAGGGTCTGTAAGTTTGTTCTTAAGTTGAATTTGTATGCAAGTCAGAACTGTATATTTTATAATTGTAGCCCCAACCAAATTTTTTTTCAGTCTCTGTGACAATTGGATTTTAAAAATGTTGGGTTGTCATAAGAACCAGGATTAACAATAAATCTTAATTACAGACATATTTAATAACTGTTATAGCTGATTATTGTAGCCTGGGACTAAAGTACAGTAAATTTCCAAAATCCAGAGGTCCGTTTGTAACTAGGGGTCGTCTGTAAGTCGGGTGTTCTTAAGGGACTGCCTGTATATAAAACCTACAATCGTCATCACAATAAAACGGAACAATACACTGTGGACAATGCAATACCTGTAGGCTGTAAATAAACCCATGAGCCATCAATTATTGGGAATGGACTTTCCTAGGAACAAGCATCCTACTTGTTGGTCCTCGTTAAGGGACTGTGGACACCTCTCTATGTTATTATCTCTTATGTTATTTTCCACACATGATATTTTAATGTCAGGATGCTGACTCATTGCTCTCCAATAGAACTGGCATTTATTCCTGACAGACGGAGCCTAAAGCCTCCATCCTGAATGTCTGTCTTTCCACACATACACATCATACTGTACCTTGGCTGCAGATTACACGGTGCTATTTATGTAGAGTTCCATCCTGCCAAACTATCAAGTCCATGTATTCTCATGGTTGTAATATCTGAAGTAGAGATGATGTTGATAAATTATAGCTTATGCACATTACATCTTGTCTCAAAGATTACAAGTACAAACTACTTGTTATGGCTTAGCCGCAAATGGCTCATTAAGTCAGTCATCTACCATTCTCGTTGTATTGATCCTGTGTTATCCATAAAGAATGGCCGATGTTCTAGGTGTGAGAGCCAATGTTGGCAGATACAGCACAGGCTTTGTTTCTCTGTTGCTAGTACACAAGTAATGTTACAGAACATCCCTGTTCTACAGCTCAAATCCTGGGATTCTGGAAGCCAAATGACTTTTTATGGCTAAAACTGGGCCACAGTCTTCTAATACTGGTAAATCAGAAGTTTCTGCTTCTTCTCACTCTTTATATATAATGTAAGTAAATAACAAGTGCAGAATTGCAAAGATCCAATATCATATTCATTTATTGTCCATGAAATCCATGGATATAGTGGACAGAGGAGGCTGATTGTCTGCAGTATAAATGGGGTTGTCTCCCTTCCTCAAGTATCTGGTGATAATTAAACAGGGCTTCACCTTATATAAGCTACGTATCTCCACATGTCATCCACACATGGGTTATACATGATGCTCCCATCTTACAAGAATGGAATTTATGGGAATTATTTTTAAGCTTCACTAGGCCTCCTAATGGTGATACCTTGTCATTCAGTGAGGGTGAAAGCACTGGAACCACCATCTATTACATGAACAGGAGTAACTTGCACCTGAGTACTTGGTCACAACCATTTGATTTAATTGTACAACCACAGATAGCTGTGTGCTTTACTTCTCTGTTACTGAGGATCCAATACTGAGGATCCAATACGAATAAATGTAACATGACATGCGTGCAAAGCTGTCCAGTATGCCCAGGGGTTCACAACCCAAAAGGCGACTTGAGAAAATCGCCTCGGGCGGCGCCCCCTACTGGATGATGAGGAGTGGCATCTGGGGGGCTAGTACATTTTGTTTCAGCCACGATTTGCAGCAAAAATTCAATGAAATGTGTGCAGCAGGTACACTGCATTTTCCTGTAGGACCTATGATGAGGTCATGATCCTATTACCCGTAGGGAAATGCAGTGCACAGGCTTTAACTTTAGAAGATGAAGGCTGGGTTAGAAGCCAAAGGAGATTTTCATAAAGATTGCAAGTAATAAGGGGGTTACTGGAAGAGCATCTAAGGTTGGCAAGTTTTGTGAAATCTTTCATATGTGCCATGAACCAAAGTGTCGAGGTCCTCCATGTGCATGATGTCACCCACATTATGACTGTTTGAGGGATAGCTTGTTTCCATAGAATTAGGATGCAGCATCAGAAAGCGCAACAGCAGTTTTTATATGCTCGAGTTTATACGTCACAGTGTTGGAAGAGGAGCAAAGGAGGGTCCAACTTGATCAAGTCTCCACATACCAGAAAAATTAGTTGTAATTCCTGCTATAAGGGAGTTGGTACACAATAAGACCAAAACACTGGCAGAAAGGTTCCCTCCTCCTCTCCACAGCTCCAGCACATATTGGGAAAGATAGTATTTGGTGGGTACCTAGTGGGTACCTTGTACCACCTAGCCAGTAATTTGTTCCCTGCCTCCTGGTAAAGTTTACATTCCCAGCGAACATAATTGGGACATATTACAAGAACCAACTATTTCATTACTCTGAACTCCAATGAAAAATCTGAGGAGTTAAAAGGCGTATATATTATCGGCATATATGAGCTGTTTATAACCTATTGGCATATATGAGCTGTTTACAACTTATTGGCTTATATGAGCTTTTTACTTGCATAAACCCCACGGTACATAATTATAGCTACATTTATATTCTAATTTTTTATTAAGGGCACAGATGTGCACTTGGGCCCTATGGTGCCATTTGTGCCTAGCCTGAGATATAACAAAGTGTTACACACTGGTATGCATACCATTACATTGTGCAATATTGTATTTTAATTTGATGTATTATTTGATGTAATTTGTATTTTAACCATCACAGTTAATAAATAACGTGTATGTATAGTGTCTAACCATTAGCGTGGATTGGTGCTTGGTGCAATTTCCCCTTTTACACCACTCCTCTGAGTCCTTGATAGACGGTCCTTGATCTGACATGCACCGCTATGCATGATTTCCATAGTTCCTGCTGCTGAGTGAAGAAGGTTGTCACTTGTCTGCTGTCCTCCTCCTTCTCACCGAACTGTACAGCAACTTGTGAGCGGAGCAGAGGTTCAGCTGCCAGCAGTTACAGGATGCAGTCTCTTGTACTTTGTGTAGCTGCTGTCATATCTGTGTTTCTTGCTGCCATCAGATAAAATAACTACCAAAGCAATGGTTTACTTCACACAGAGAAATGAGCAGGGGGAAGGAGGTGGGAGGAGGGTAACGGGGAAGTCTCCGCACAGATGTGCACGTGCAGAATGAACTTGACATCAGCAGTTTTTGTTCCAATGGGGCCAGTGCACCAGTTCTGCAACCGGTGGGTCACCAGCAAACTGAGTATAGCTTATTTTCATTTACACAAAATCTGTCCCTTTAAAAATGCTTATCCTATGGGATAGGTCAGAAAAAAAGTGTAAATACCAGGGTTTTATAAACCCCTATGGATCAAGATAAAAAAGTGAGGATAGCCTTCAACTTGTACAGTCCTATGGACAATGAAGGGAGCATTGTAATAGGAGACACTGATGCCCCTTCCTCAATATCGGTTGCGGCACAGGTCCACAGCCGGTGGGCTGTTATACTTATACCTATCTTGTATGTAACCTGGGGACTGAATGTACATCATGCTTTACACAGTTAATAAGTTCTTTAGTTTGGGAGTTGGAAAACTTATGAAAAGTAAATAATTTCCCCCCAGGGGATCTATAAAGTTATATCGTATCCTAATAGCATTTTGCCCTTTGCTACCATAAGATGGCTTCTATTGGGGAAGGAGTGACTGACTTATTCTTTCCATTGATGAACCTCACAGCACATCTCGTCTTTGATCCATGAGTGGGATATTGAGTTTCATTAAGGGGAAGGGCTTCCTGGCGACTACATAGATTTGGATGCTAATTTAGAAATGGGAGTAGTTGTGTGGGCATTTTATGTGTACACTTTTTTTTTTTTGGACCCTATTCTTCTCCCAAAAGATAACCAAAAATGGTCTTGCATTTGAGGCAGGATTAAACATGAAATCCCTTGAGAGGGGGTGTGAACTTGAGCGACTGGCTCCTTATTAATAGCTGCTGTAAGTGTATGTTATCAAACAGTAGGGTTGTATACACGGAGGACAGGACGATTGTCTGTGACCACTTGTTACAATGGCTTTCGAAAGGCACTCAGGTAAATACTCATTATGAAGCTCCTTTTGCTTATCGTGCTCGTAGTTTAGTTCTGTGACTTGTATCTGGTCTGATTCTTCAGCTGCAGAACCTCATACACATCATGTTTCTGGTGGGGCTGTGCTGTAATGTATACAATTATTAGATGTAAGAAGTTATGGTGGAGTTATTAGAAGTTCAGTCACTCGTCTTTGTTGCTGTCATACTGATTTTTAGATTTTTATAGATTATTTATTATGTTTGTGTTTTGTGCATTTGTGATGAACTAAATTGTGAATTTTAACATCAGGCAAAGCGCTCAGTGTCTACATTACTGTAGGTTTTGGTAATGGAGTTAAATTAGAGGAAGTTTGCGTAGCATCTCGGCACCAGATGATCCGGAGATCCGGTTGTTGAAGCAGTGAGATAGATGTATGAAAAGATTATCTGTCTGGATCTGTTGTCTGCATCTAAATAGACGTACAGGGGGAGATTTATCATTAAGTTTCTGAGGTTAAACAGTTCTGGTTGCCCATGGAAATCAATCAGAGGTCAGCTTTCATTTTATAAAAAGCTGTGGGAAAATGAAAGATGAGCTCTGATTGGTTCTCTGAACAGTTCTGATGATAAATCTCCCCCACAGAATGCACGGTTCTGTACTGACAAGCAGTTACATAGATTTCATGTAAAGGAAGCTCAATCAATGTATAATAAGTTCTACATGGATCAATTTCATTTTCAAGAAACTTGTTTGCTGTCTGTGAATATGGACACTATCTTGTTCTCCCTTGTCAGTCTTTAGGCAATGCTCTGTGAGCTAAATAGCCAAGACTAAGGAGATCTATGCAACTTCTTCTCATGGATAATCCATCAGGGGCATAACTACAGCAGTAGCAGCTGCTATGGGGCCTGCAGTGTCAGGGGGCCCTGGCATCCGACCTGAAACTAAAAAATGGAGGATGTGCACCATTATATACATATTTTGCACATCGTACAACATAATATATAGAGAGCACATCTTCCACAGTACACAGCAAGAAGTGGCAGCTCAGATAAGAAATGTCCGGGGAGAGGGAAGGGATAGCAGAATGACAGGACTAGGGATCTCTCATTTCTTATACCTGCCATGTACTTCTCCCATGTGGCCAGCAGCTACTGGGACAGATCTGTGTACGGATGTATTTTTCAGTGCATAAATGTGTGTATAAATGACTATACAAATATATATATTTTCTGAGGGGTAGGGGGGCCCCATTCAGAAGTGTACTATGGGGCCCTGTCGCTCCTCCTTAGGCTACTGTATTGCCTTATCCACTTCTCAGATTATAGCACAAACTGATATCAATGTGCAAATGAATGTATTGATGGTGAGGAATTTATAAGCTAGGTACAACTTTACAGGCATATTTAATTAATACATTACTTATATTATGTGCTCCAAATTATTTCCCTAATTAGTTCTCAATAAACATATTGCTTGGTTTTCTCTTCTGTAGATTTTCTGAGAAAGTAATCACAGAAGCGGCCAACTGTCGCAATGTACATCTTTTATCTGTGGTTAAAAACACTCATTTAAGCTTCTTTACGGTCAGTGCAAGAAGAATTCAACATTCTAGAGTTGTTTCTAACCTGAGATTGCGTCTCTAATAGATTTGTATGAGAAAAAGAAGAATCCAGTCTGCAGTGAGGCTGAGAAGAAATATCTGCAGTAAAGAAACGGAGCAAAATTTGTAATGAAAAACCTATTAGGGAAATTATTAACATTAGAACCATCCTCTTCAAGAACGAATTAAAGAAACTCTACTACCAGGATCAAGGATGGTAAAACCATCCACACTTACATGCAAGTGTGTGCCCCCTCTAACAGTATTCTCTCTTCTTTGCCCTTGTTATGAAGAAAGGCTTTAAAAATTATGCAAATGAGCTTAAGGGGCTCTGGGTTCTATTAAAAACTATGGAGTCCGGAGCCCATCAGGCATATTTGCATAACTTTAAAAACCTTATTTTGTAAAACTAGCCATAAGGAGCTAAAAAGAGGACTGGATCCTGTCAGAGGGGGCACTTACCTGCATGTAGCTAGGGAAGATTTCCTTTAAAGGATACATTAGGTCTGTCCTGGGGTGCAGCTTTGGTGCCCATACAGATCTGATTTGCTAGACCGAAATCTATTCCTCTGGGGTCCACAATAGAATAAGATGGCTCCGTTTGGCCAAGTATATTTATATTTACCACAGAGTCAGGAGAATAAGCTGCTAGCCGATAGATCAGGCAGCAGCTTATCTCCCCTTGGAACTGGATTGGGTGCTGAAATTTAAAATATCCAGTCCTTCCTATCCCAACATGATTTGTCCGTGTAGAGGTGGGAGGCATGATTATTCACCCCTGTGCTCTGAATAAGGGGGACCAAGACTTCTGTGTATTAGACATTATACTGTAGACATCCTATACATTCCTACGGTGGCTGTGAAGGACCATATTGTCTTTGATGACAGTAAATGTCTTTATCACGGAGAGGACATTTGCATATGAAAATGAACACAGATGAAATTCTTGTGAATGTCTCCTCCGCTCCCTCCGTGATGATCCCCAGAGCCGCCTGCCCCCTCCACATGATAAATGACTGTATAAACTCCACGTCCATTACTAGATTGTGTAAGAATGTCGTATGATTGGCAACTGTTGTCAGGACTGTAAACAGCTCCAAACCACATCCATAGCAATAGGAATTGTTGTGAGGAGCGTTATCATCCCGAGCAGTCACTTCCCTGCGGACGGCTATTATGTGCTGCATCCGCCAGCTACTTCTGTGCTGTATATAAAGAGAAACTCCCTGGAAACCAGCAGGGTGACTATATATAGAATAACCCTATATAACAATCATAAGTTGGACAGGCAGCAGGAAACATACAAATGTCAAGTAGTTGCCCATAGCAACTAACAAGTTTTATTTTCTGAAGGTCTCTTACCAGCAAGTGCAGTCTCATGCTTTTATTTTACACAACCTTTTAGATTGGGCACGTTGTTTGCGTTGGGGACATCATAAGACATTTACTAATCACAGGGGCACATGTATCATTTGTTTTGCGACATTTTAATGTCGGGATACTTTAGCAGTGTTATGTATCCTTCTGAATTTGGCGTTATGATACATTTTTAAAAATTTTTTTGCAATTTTTTAGGTGCATTTATGGAACATTGCATTGGGTCACTTGTACTTTTGTTCTGCACAAAAAGTCTCTAATTTGCTCTAAAAAAACCCCATCTGTCTTGGAAAGATACATTTGGGAACACCGCACTGGTGACACGCCAACCTGCTAACTTCTTTAGACCCTGGCGTAGTCGCAAAAATGCACCTATAAAGTCCAAAGAAAATAAAAAATGGATACATGTCCCCCACAGTGTATCAGAATCCGGACTTCACTTCTTCACTATTGCGCCTGTGTACAGTATTATTTTTTTAGACACTTTTTTTCCATCTTGTCTGGCAAGGGGGTGTGGCTTTTTATATGACAACTGTTTATATAAAGTTTGAAAAAAATAAATGCATCAAAATAATTAATCAAATACAATAATTTGTTACATCATACAGTTTGGAGGACATAATGGGGCCCACTGGGTTGCAGAAATAATAAAGATAGTCCCCAAACTCTTGGCCTCTCCTCATGATATTCCTTATTTGAAGAGGTAAAAAAGTGTCTAAAACATATAATAAATGTAAGATTTTTGCACAAACTAAAATGGTTTTCTAAACAAAAATATTTGTGACCAATCTTACAGGAAATCAACCCCCCAAAATCACTGATCACTTACACGTGCGTCTGGTTTATCCTTGAGTTAAAATAGGTTTTAAAATTATGCAAATTAGCCTGAGAGGTGAGAGGCTCAGGGTTACCTCAGTCCCTCTTGGTTCCACAGTGTTATAATGTATTCGCTCCTCCACTCCTTGGCTTCCAACACCCCCGAAGGTCCTTTTCTTGCTTCCGATGCCTATTTGGGTCCTTCCGCTCCCTCTTTGGCTCCTCTTCAGGTTGTTCAGCTCTTCTTGGCGTCCTTGCGCTGGGCCGCATAGGCCGCATCACTGGAGCATCAGAAGTAAGAAGAGGACCTTTGGGGGGTGTCGGAAAGGTGAATACAGTGTTAATTTTTTTAATAGATTCAAGTATAAGCCGAGTCAGGGTTACTTGGCTTATACTCGAGTATATAGCTGCTCCCCTGGATATTGTGGCCCCTTTTCTTTTTGCTACATGATGAAAAAAAAAAAATAAAAAAATGATCGACACCAATACTCACCTCTCTGCTGTGTGTATGCCAACAGAGGTGATGACCATCTGGGATGGTTGGGAGGTATATAGATCTCATATTAAGGACCTATTTTATGAATATTTTGCACAAAAACAGACCCCAGATGGGAAAGTTTGTGGCCCGTTTTTCCACTGGGAGGAGATCTGCTCACCCCTCCCATCTCTAGGAATGAAGCAGCTACACTGCACATTTGGGCAGGGATAGGACTTGCTCTAAGGAATAATAAGCTGTGCAATTGACTTTAATGGGAGCCATGAGATAGCCTCCATATTTGAGACTAGCTCACAGCCCTCATTTATGGCCGTGTGTATATAGCCTAAGCAGTGAGTGTTATGAATGAAGAGAGAATATGGAAGCAGAGGCAGTGGGGTACGTGGCCTGCTCCCGCTCGATCGCTGGAGGCAGTGGTGTAACTAGAAGCTGATGCCCAGTGCAAAGTCTGTGCCAGACCCCCAACTATTATGTATGGTTTATAGTAATAGTCTTCTCATATGGGAAACCATAAGGGCCCCCTAAACCTCTTGGGCCCTGTGCGACTGCAACCTCTGCAACCCCTCAAGTTACGCCCCTGGCTGGAGGAGTGTCACCTGTACCAAATCAACAAGATGGCATCTGTGGCTGCTTAAAGGGGTTGTCTACTAATAAAAAGCAGCACATATATCTTTCATGTACTGATACTACAATGTAACCTCCAGAAACCCAGATGGTTGATCTTCTGATGATGGTCTGGACCTCACACCATTGTAGGAATCTTTGTGGGTCTATATGTGCTTTCACTCTCGGGATACACAAAAGATTATTCCTGTATTGTAAAAGTAAACTGAGATTTTGGAACTAGAGGGGAACTGGAAGAGAACGAGGACCATTGGTGAATGGCAGAACTTGTCAGTGTACAGTTCATGTGTAATGTTAGAAGATGACGGCGTCCGGCAGGATCGGGGCAGACACATAGTGTTCCCAGCGCTGTATAAATGGATGATGACTATAGCAGGGCTTATGGATTCCTCCAGATTACATCTACAGCCAGGCATATGATAGGACGCTTGGCATTAGGAAAGGTCACAGATCAAATTTATTTCCAGCCTTTTATCTTTTAACCCTTTCCTTGGTGACGCTGCCAGAATTTTATGATGCTCTAACCCTTTATTTAGCATCCGATGACAGCAGTTATTTTGACAGCTCCGATATTGGTGGGTGCCAGGGGCGTAACTTGAGGGGGTGCAGAGTGCGGTCGCAACCGGGCCCAAGAGGCTTAGGGGCCCATAAGGTGTCACTTTCCTGTAGGGGAAGACTATTACTATAAACAATACATTATAGTTGGGGGCCTGGCACAGACTTTGCACTGGGGCCCATCGGCTTCTAGTTACGCCATTGGTGGGTGATGACGAGTTACATTGGCTTTCACTATAAAGAAGTCTCAGCCAATATATAAGATTTATCAGAAGTGTACGAATGGTTCTTGTGGCCCATGGTAGCCAATCAGAGATCAGCTTTTATTTTCCCCCCACAGATGTTTATGAAATAAAGCTGAGCTCTGATTGGTTGGCATGGGCAGCTAAAGCAGTTCTACCTCTGATAAATCTCCCCCATATGAGATGAGGAGATTTGTGTGTGTGATCGGCAGGGACCTCACAAGTGGGACGTCCACTGATGGTGAGACGTGGCTGCTCCATTATTTCTAGGGATTAGACTCGCCCTCGTAGTGTCTACTATACTGGCCTCACCACACACACATTTTACTCAAGTTTGCAATAAAGAAAGAAGGTTTTAAAACATCACAAATGTGTTTTAGCAATCCTATTGTCTAAGGGGCGTGTCCTAGTCTCATAATCGTAACACTGACTATTATCTGGTAATGCAGCTCCACCCAATTCAAGCAAATTCCAATTAGTTTCCATATTTAATTTCTGGGAACATTAATCAATAATAATCTTTGTTTATATAGCGCCATCATATTCCATAGCACTTTACTAATCATAGGGGACATATACAAATATAATATTACATTACAAAGAACATACAGTCCTATGGAACAATAGGAGTGAGGGCCCTGATCACAGGAGCTTACAGTCTATGGGGATGAGGAGGTGACACAGGAGCTTACAGTCTATGGGGATGAGGAGGTGACACAAGAGCTTGCAGTCTATGAAGATGGGGGGTGACACAAGAGCTTACAGTCTATGAGGATGAGGGGGTGACACAAGAGCTTACAGTCTGTGAGGATGGAGGGGGTGACACAAGAGCTTACAGTCTATGAGGATGAGGGGGTGACACAAGAGCTTACAGTCTATGAGGATGAGGGGGTGACACAAGAGCTTACAGTCTATGAGGATGAGGGGGTGACACAAGAGCTTACAGTCTATGAGGATGAGGGGGTGACACAAGAGCTTACAGTCTATGAGGATGAGGGGGTGACACAAGAGCTTACCGTCTATGAGGATGACACAAGAGCTTACAGTCTGTGAGGATGAGAGGGTGACACAAGAGCTTACAGTCTATGAGGATGAGGGGGTGACACAAGAGCTTACAGTCTATGAGGATGAGGGGGTGACACAAGAGCTTACAGTCTATGAGGATGAGGGGGTGACACAAGAGCTTACCGTCTATGAGGATGACACAAGAGCTTACAGTCTGTGAGGATGAGAGGGTGACACAAGAGCTTACAGTCTATGAGGATGAGGGGGTGACACAAGAGCTTACAGTCTATGAGGATGAGGGGGTGACACAAGGGCTTACAGTCTATGAGGATGAGGGGGTGACACAAGAGCTTACAGTCTATGAGGATGAGGGGGTGACACAAGGGCTTACAGTCTATGAGGATGAGGGTACTTTTTCCTAATTTTGTGCCATCTTTTTGGCACTGCAGTAGAATTGTCCTGATGATGATTCTTCTGCACAGAATGGTCCACGCTGTTATACTGCATTATTCCCTATGGGCCTTATAATCAATTGATGGCATTTTAAAGGAAGTCCCTGACCTTAGATATTTAGCAGGTTCTTGTATTACTCACATATTCATGACCTCAGGCTCTCCAGGGATGTTATTGCCAAGTGTGACAAATCTATCAGCTTCTGTCAGGGGAAACCACGGCCTCCTGTGAAGTATCTGGCGTAGACTCAAAACTAAACAGACAGGGTCCAAGATGTTGCTAGGAAATTCTCAAGGGGAGGTCCATATAATGATAATGTTACTGGGCTGCATGTATGACCTACTATTTAACTCAGGAACACATGAAAATTTAAGAGCACAAACAACTCAATATCCCATTATGTTTCATGATGCATCTTTAAAGCGTAACATGACGTCACAACAGACTTTGCAGATCTTTGTAGTCCAGTGTAGGGAATAATACTGGCTCTGGGTATTATGTGGTCTAGACTAGAGACCTAGCTGCTGGGACTCACCGCTCCCCTTTCCCTGCATAACGCAATCTTCTATGACAACTTTGCTAGCATAGATTTATCTCATAGGGAATTTTGAAGTTTCATTTTACCATATTTTTTGGACTATAAGGCGCACCATCAATAAATGCCTGCAGAAACGCCAAGGTTCTTATATAAGGCGCCCCGGATTGTAAGGTTGAACGACCAGCAGGTGGCAGACCTGTGCACAGTTCAAGGCAGCTGTTGTCTGTAAGTACGGTTCATATGTAAGGCGCACTGGACTATAAGGCGCACCTTTTGATTTCTGAGAAAATCAAAGGATTTTTTGTGTGCCTTATAGTCCGAAAAATACGGTACAAGGTTTCATAACATTCCTGTACAAGCGGTCCTCTACTTAAGGGAATGCGACTTACAGACGACCCCTAGTGAAAGACAGACCCCTCTGCCCACTGTGACCTCTGGTGAAGATCTCTGGATGCTTTACTATAGTCCCAGGCTACATCGATTAGCTGTAAGGCGTCTGTAATGAAGCTTTATTGATAATCCTTGGTCCCATTATAGCAAAAAATTTTTAAATTCTAATTGTCAATGATAAAACATACAGTTTCGACTTACATACAAATTCAACTTAAGAACAAACCTATGGAACCTATCTTGTATGCAACCTGGGGACTCCCTGTAATATACAGTGATCCATCAGAAGATACCTGGTGGCCACACCAAATGGATGACAAACACGTAAAAAACAAAAGTATGTAACGTGAATTTGAACTTGAAACAACAATATATAAAGCCAGGTACAGAGTAGTGAGACATGGAGGATCAAAAACATCAAAAGACCAGGTTAAAGAACTGCTGGATGATAGGTAGGGTATGGAATTGTCTTTTTCTTTTCAGAATTCTCTCTTTTATGTGAAATCTCATCTGTTTACCTATAAAACTCTCCCCCAAAGTTGGATAATATGACTCTTCTTATCCCATTTTCACATGAGACGAGTCAAATGTAGAGGTTGCAGGTGGAGCTATATATTTGATATAAGAATCTCATCTTTCAGATGGTTCTGTAAGCTACAGAACTGGACAGGCAGTTAAAGTGGAAACTGGATCTTTATCTGTAGCCAGGGCCATAACTGGGCCCCCCTGCAACCACTAAACATGACTCATCTCCTGAGAAGAGTCATATTTTTGATTTTGGGGAGACTTTTTTTAACATTTTTTTTTTATAGGAAACGGATGTGATTTGATATAAGAGGTAGTTATATAAAAGACATTTCATGCCTTACTGGAGGGGATTGGACTTGTCGTTTGCAGAAATTTGGTAAAGTTGATGGTGAAGACGAATATCGAGAAGTTATTTCAAAGTATGATCAGTGGAAGGATGATAATGGTCTAAAATGAAATATACATCGAAGAAGGAGATGATTGTAAGATCAGGTAAAAGCCGTCTATAGATGTTGTGGAGGTAAAGTGGTTGAGTTGTTAAGCACTTGGGGTGTTCTTTTAGATAGGAACCTAAAATGAAAGTGTCAAGAAGGAGGGGGCTATCTCAATAATTTTTTCTCAGGAAATTTAAATCGTTTAGTGTTAATGTTAATAAAATGTGGACTGTTTTAAGTATGTTTTACTGTAACTAAGTAATTTCCCCTTGGGAATAAAGTTTTGTCGTATTGTATAGTCATCGAAAGGAGATCCCCTTTCAGTGAGGGGCCAATTTGTGTCCACCCTATCTGGGCCTCACAGATCTAAAAGGGGCTTTAGTCCAAGGAAGGGGCCACATAACAAAAGTCAGGAGGCTACTGGACTTTCAGAACAGGGTCAGGTTATATTTGTATACTGATGTACAGTGGGTCCCAAAATTCTTACCTAAAAAAACTCTAAGAACCGGAGCTACAAATTGAACTATGTTCCACTCTATGTAAATGATATTGAGATTTATGCTAGAATTAATAACCTGTTCTGTATGCATTGCCTTTGTTATCGCAGGTCCACGTCATTACACTGTGGGCACAATGTCCGAACGATTTGACTGTCACTACTGCAGGACTCCTCTACAGGGGAAAAAGTATGTGGAGAAGGATGGACACAACTGCTGTGTAAAGTGCTTCGAGAAGATCTGTGCCAACACCTGTGCCGAGTGTAGGAAACCCATTGGAGTGGATTCCAAGGTAAGGGGGCAGTGGGGGTCATGGCAGTGTGAGTGACGACCTACACAGCCGGGTCCTTGGAGAAGTTTGAGGAGTACACACAGTATATTCCCACCCGATTAACATTTATGTTTGGCTCGCGCTGTGGATTTAGGCACAATTTTGCAATACAAGTTTTTTGTTTTTTTTTCATAGCTCCCAGTTTTAGTAGAAAATATCTTTAAGACTAAAGACAGATTGTTGTTTGTGTGGCTCTGCACTTAATGTCCCATTGAGACGCTTTCACCACAAAAGTCTAGACATTCCCAGAAAGGACGCAGGACGCGTTACTAATTTAATCATGGAGTTTCCAAAAAAAACCTAAATACTGCCATCTAGTGGTGGAATTACAGTTGGATTCTTAGAATTGAAAAGGTAATGCAATGAACTGCTATTCAACTGCTATTGGTGTCATTTGGATTATATAATTTAAAGGCGTTGTCAAACGATTTAAAAAAGGCTTTCCAGGAAATCTGGACATCCCTGTGGTGACCAAAGCAGGGCTGCCCTCCCAAAAAAATAGTTTACCAACCCTGCTCAGACTCCAGGATTGTTCCAGTACTTCCAGTCTTAAATATTTTTCAACTGTATGAACTATGATATTCCTTTGTCACTTTCAGTGATGTCCCCTGGTCTAAGGAGGCCATTGATCCCAATCAGATCCCATGGCTGCCCAGCCGGAAGCAGAGCAGGGTTCTTGTTGTTTTTTTAACACCCCTAACTTCTAGAATTCCTGGAACACCCCCTAAATATTATACTTTCTCAATTTATGGTACAAAACAAGCTCCTGTGTCTAGGAATATCATTACAATTTTATAGTGCCCCCTGCTGTTCATTTTATTCAACCTTAGAATACGTCCAGTACTAGAGGTCGCACATGCTCAGTAACACAGACATGTTCTATTGGGCTTTGTGATAACAAACTGAAAAGGTACATAAGTACATGTTGTGTGAGATTTATATTTTTGGACATTTATAGGAACTGCATTATAAGAACCGCTACTGGCATGATTCCTGCTTCCGCTGTGCCAAGTGCTACCATCCTCTGGCCAATGAACAGTTCATTTACAAGGACAATAAAATTATGTGTGCTAAGTGCACCACCAGAGAGGATGCCCTGCGCTGCACCGGATGCCATAAACTCATCCAGGCAGGTAAGAAGCGCATATACAATTCTTTAATAATCTGGATAATAAGTAAACTTCTGCTGACTGGTTGGACTGCTACTGGAAATGGAGATAAAGCTCCAGGTAACCAGAGCATTATCCTGGTTATCATGTATTGTGGAGGGGCATGGCTAATGGCAGAGTGAATACTTTTTGAAAAGTATGGATCTCGTGTCGTTTGGCCTGGCGGCTTTGCCGCCCATCGGGTCGATCAAAAGGCCTTAAAGGGCATCTACCACCAGGCTGAAGGACTGTATGTAAGTGAACCTGAGTGGCTCCAGGCTCCATTAACACCTATGGAGCCTGGAGCCCCTCAGGCTCATTTGCATACAGTCTTTCATCCTGGTAGTAGATGTCCTTTAAGCCTCTTGATATATCCAGCAGGACATTGGGGACATGGCCTTTGTCATACGCTGGCGCACAAGCCCCGCCATGTGATAAATTCCCCCCATGGTACATATACTGAATCCTTGTTGTCAGAGCAAGACAGAATACCATATGTATTAGATTACATTAACCTACAGTGAGGAAGGAGCAGGGGTCAGCATGCGCAGAGACCTCATCAGGAGTAAGAATTAGATGGGCCGATTATCCTCACACCTTGTGTGTGTACTATATGGAAGATCTTATAGCGGTGCTAGAACTGAGATTTTAGAAATGGAGTCTGCATGAAGACTGCTAAAAATAATTGCCACAAATATTCCTCATATACACACACACTGTGCTAGTGATCTATACATCATATGCTATGCTTACAATATTTATACCCAAGGAACCATGAACTTACTATTATAACAGACACATTTCTGCCAATGCCCCATATTGTATAGGAATCCAAATTTCGGGGCTGTGGCGGCAATATCAGAATTATTGATCTTTATGCGCTTCTATAATTAAAATACATCTATCACCAGGATATAGGATTGTAAACCAAGCTCTTCTTTTATCTTTTTACAAGAAGATGCTTTTAAAATTATGCAAATAAGCTTGAGAGGCTCCACAGGTGTTAATGCAGCCTGTAGCCCTTTAGGTTCATTTACATAACCTTTTAAGCCAGTGGTTCTCAACCTGTGGGTCGGGACCCCAGTGGGGGTCGAACGACCAAAACCGGGGGTCGCCTAAAGCCATCGGAGCCGAAATTTTACTGTGTTTTTACTGCGAGTTGCATGGATTGGGGTCACCACAGCATGAGGAACTGTATTGTGGGGTCACAGCATTAGAGAGGTTGAGAACCTCTGTTTTAAGCCTTTTTTTCCTTTAAAAACAAAGGCATATAAAGCTTAAAGAATAGTGGATCCATATCACAGGTGCTTGGTTTACAATCCTTCATCCTGGTGGTAGATGTCCTTTAAGTGCAGCAAGTTTTATGGATGTCAGTCTAGTATAGGGAGTAAGACTTCTGTCTATAAAGCCATAAAAATGTCCAAAAAAACCAACAACTTACTTTTGCTTGTTGCAGGTGGTAAAAATGTGGAGTATAAGGGCAGCGCCTGGCATGAGGAATGTTTTACATGCAGCAACTGCAAGCAGTCGATTGGGGCAGGGAGCTTCTTCCCTAAAGGAACCGATATCTTCTGTGTGAACTGCCACGAGCAGAAGTTTGCTAAACACTGTGTGAAGTGTAAGAATGTGAGTACTACCAAGGAGAGCTATAAGAGCGCCACCCATACAGCCATAGACTGTGTCTGGTACAGTATTGCAGCTCCAATCCATTCAGTAAAACTGGAACTAATCCAATACTAAACACAAACCAATAAAAAGTAAAGCAATGTATGTTAACGACTCGTGGCAAAATTAACCAGTATTGTAACTTTATAATGAAATAAGGTTATGAATGATGCGTAACAGTGTGGCCATTCGTTTCCAGCCGATAACATCCGGAGGGATCACCTACCAGGACCAGCCATGGCACGGTGACTGTTTTGTGTGTGAAACTTGCCACAAGAAGCTCGCTGGGCAGCGCTTCACTGCCGTGGAGGATCACTACTATTGTGTGGACTGCTACAAGACATTTGTAGCCAAGAAGTGCTCTGGATGTAACAACCCTATAACAGGTACTGGAGAGGAAATGTATGAATAATCAATCTGAAGCCTTGTGATCTTTACCATAGTTCAAGCTGTGTGAGAGCCCATCTTACAAAATGACTGTGGTTCTGTGAGCTGTAAAATCCGAGATACCGGCAGTAAAAGATAGAATTGGATCCTTATCCTCAGCTCACATTCCTATGTCCTTTACTGCCTGTGTCTCTGGTTCTGTAGCACACAGAACTTCCATGACTATTCTGATCTATACAATGATACCAGAACTGTAGTTCTAGGTACTATGGAGTGTCTCTGCACTGATACCTTGTACATATGCATTTCTTGTGCCTTAAACAACAATCCACGGTACTTTGGGAGGTGGGGTTAAAAAATGATCAAGTAGTGAATTTTTTGGTTGTGTGCTGAAACCACATCCTCTGATGCCAGTTTTCTAGTGCAACAACATTGAGGGGTATTTCCTACAATATGAAGTAATGGTCTGTGCTGTTCTTCCCGCACAATGACAGGGGGTGTTTCAGACAGACAGGTGACCCTTTGTTTAATAAACTGGTGAAGGTCTTGGGATAATACTGCGGGGTAATCCAATGTCTACAAATCCTTTGATAGAATTTAAAGTGATATTTCTTTTTAATCATGAGATTCCTATAACCACCACTAGCGGAATTATTTTAACTGTGTCAGGCACTTGTTGCTTTACTCCATTTAAACATGTACTGCCACTATAAAAGGGAACTGGTCACTAAATTTTACCCCATTAAACTACCAGCCCCCTCGGGTAGGGCATAAAATGTCCTTTCTAGGATTCCTTTTTATGTGAAATCTTACCCATTTACCTGTAAAAAAAAACAAAAAAACAAAAAAACAACTAAGTCACTTGAAAATGTGCAGAGACGAGTCATATCTGCCCGAGACGAGTCAAGTTTAGAAGCTGCCAGGGTAGTGTCACCGCAGAAGTCCTTATTGTCAGTGTGGATGGTGTCATTAGAATCTCTACTTTCAGATCACATCATGCTTGTGGTTCCGTGAGCTGCACAAAGAAACAGAGGTAAAGGCAGTAAATTTAAAAAAACACACTATTGGGGGGGGGGGGATTTATCACCATATTGACTGGTTTCTGGTACTATTTTTTGTAGACTTTTTTTTTTTTTAATCTCCTCTGTCAAGGAGACTTTTTTTATCTTGACAGACGAGACAAAGAAGTAGTTCAAGCGACCGCCAGACAACGCGGTGATAAACCTCCACTATGTCTTTATTGGTGTTGATCACAGAACCACAAGTCTGATGCGATCTGAATGATGAGATTTTTTTTTTTTGGTTAGAAATATGCTTATGGTGTAATATCCATGTACTATGAACTGAAGATAGAGGCATTATTTAAGTGACTTTCTCCCAGCAGCCTCTAAACTAGAAAATATTTTTTCAAACGTTTTAAATTTACAATAACAATACAATCTTGGGAAAATCTGAGATTTTTCACATAACTTGAGATTTTTATGTTATAGGTAAACAGGTAAGATTGCACATAAGAGGGAAATCTAGGAAGGATATTTTATACCATCATTGAAGGGACTGCTGGTCTAAAGGTGACTGTGTCCCTGTAAAGGTAACACACCTCTGGGATCTATCTAAATAAGGTAGCTCCAATGGTAGGTTGCTGTATGTTTCCCCAGCCTTTTTTGTTTAAAGTACAACTGTAAAGTACAAATACATTTTGCCTAGCTCTGCACTAAGCAAAAATAAACAATTCTCTAATTTACACTAATTAGCTGGCTCCAGGTTTAACTTGTCCCCCAGGATACCCTCCATTTCCCATGCTTCCTGGTCACCATAGGAAACCGTATAGGAGAGCTGGAGATAAGAGGAGCTTTAGGATGATGCCACACATGGCGTTTTGAACCAGTTTTTGGTCCGTTTTTAAGCAGTCCGTCCAAACGCATCCATTTTTGACAGGTTTTACCAATTATCTTAATTAAACTTGGTCAAAAATGGATGTTTTCAAAAAACGGATGCGTTTTTGAACTGACTGCTTAAAAACGGACCAAAAAGGGTTCAAAACATGTGTGGCATCACCCGTAGAAGAGTGCAAGACAAAAGGACCTTGAGTGATATAAGCATGTGCTTCAGGTGGTCCAATTACATGTGCATGTCCTGAGTGCTTTTTATAACGATGACTGATAGATAAACCAGGCTGTGTCTAGGGCTAGAAAAAAATCCAGCAGAATGATACAGGTATCGTTGGAATTGTTGTCAAAGGCTCTCTCCAGCTCTGAAAAAACAATTTTTCAGTCAGTAACTTTACTGTTACACTTAAAATTTTTAATAGGTTTTGCCAAATTAAAAGTATAATCTTATTCAAATTTTTTTTCTACATGCTACCAGGGCATGGAGTAGGAACTATGGCTACTCCATGCCTCAGTAGCCTCTAGAGAAAATTTGCATAAATAAAGGTTAACAATTTTTACAATTTCAATACAGCAACCTACCATCGGATCTAAATTATTAGGTAGATCCCAGATGATAGGTTTCCTTTGGGGTTTTCTGGTGACAGCTTCCCTTTAATCTAAACCATTTCCTTTATGGGTAATTGTGTTGTAATGGTGGTTGTGGCCCCTCTGCATTCGTGTTTCGAGGCACACAACACTAATTTTCTGTGGTTATCTTCTTAGGTACAGTCATGGAGGCGGGAGAGTGCTTGCACCCAGCTCTGTGAGGAGATATTACAAGAGTTCTCGCCTCCATGACTGCATCTTAGAAGATAATAATTTTTTTTCTGTTTCCATGCACCAACCCAAAGGACACATACAGACACCATTACAACCCAATTAGAGCCCCCCATAAAGTAATGATTATATTTGAGGGTTTTGTGGCGACAAGTTCCCTTTAAGACCATTTGTGCAGTGCAGGTGCACAGTAAAATCTATGGTGATCTATGTTAATATGACTCTTTCTTTCCCAGGATTTGGAAAGGGATCCAACGTGGTGAATTATGAAGGGCACTCATGGCACGAGTATTGCTTTACTTGTAAGAAGTGCTCCCTGTCGTTGGCTAACAAGCGCTTTGTACGTCATAATGAGCAGATCTACTGTCCTGACTGTGCCAAGAAACTCTAAGAGGAGACGTCCGGCCACACGGATCTGCATCGCAATGATTTCTCCTTAGCTACTTACCATTATAAATATGCATGACATTAAGTGCTTTCCTGAAAGAATGTATATGAATCACTATCTATATAATGATATATGCATGCCGCAATCTGTTCAAGCTTCTTGTAATAAAACAGAGATTTTACATGGTTTTTCACCAGGTGTGTACAACTTATGGCTCTCCAGCTGCTGAAAGACTAACAATTCCAGCATGGCCGGAGACTCCAGGACCTGGAAAACAGCACCCCCCCGTCTGAAGGTTATGTCTGGCAATGCCTATGCTTTTGATTAAAGTGTGTAAAGCTAAGCTGCAATACCAGACAGAGCCCAAGGACAGGAGGGGGCGCTAGAAGAAGCATAAACCTTTTGAGAGTGTCTTTTACAACTGCTGGAGAGCCACGGGCTGCGGACTACTGTTCTATTTACTATATATCAATAGTGTAATGACTCATTACAGCAGAGTAGTAGGTTTGATGTGAAACCAACCTGTAGGATAAATCTATATAAATATGTGTATAAATAGATCTATATGATGATTGTACCATACATCTCATACTGGCATGCCTGCTATGAACGTATATGAATAAACACAATAAAATTTTATTCTAGTCTCTGTCGTGTACTGAAGTCATTACTTACAGAACGGTACACACCATATGAAGTTTGTACATGGTGCTATGAAACAGTGGCCTGAAATGTGACGGACGGCTCCCTCTGATGTGTTGTGGCCACGCTGGCTCACTGCAGGCGTTGCTTTGTCACTTCAATTGTCTGCAATGTGTTGTACTCTAGTTTAGTGGCACCGGGTGTCACTCCGATTTAACACAGAACCTGAGTGAATCCGATCTACTCTCTTATAACCAAATGATTAAAGATGTGAGATATTATTGCAGTAGTTGTGGAACTCACATCACCGGTAAGATCAGCAGTGGGAAATGTGGCCATCAAGAAATGAACACATCGTCTGTTGTTACAGAAGCCGTCAAATCGTCAAAGCCAAGGCTGTGTTCACACGCTGCAGTTGGATTGTGTTTACAAGCAGAGGAGCTTGTATTGATCGCACGTGTTTCAGTTGAAACGTATGTGATCAGGCTCAGCCCCTCCCCGTTTCAGTTAAATTGCATTTCTAAACGCAATCCAGCCGAAATGTGTGAACGCAGCCTAAGGTCATGCAAATTGATACGCAACTATAAGGATTGCTACCGCTCCATACTATCACAGGCTGAGAAATACCGCTCTGTACCATTAGACCCTGTCTAGGAAACATTTACATTCCGTCTAAATCTCAGGAAATTGATTTTTTTTTTGTGGAAGAAAATAGAGTAATTGCTTTGGGTTGCTTTCAACCTTTGAAATATAAAAAGAGTGGAAACCACAGTGAAAACAGAACGCATAAGCTGATGTGCCAGCGATTATTGTATTGGCAGAAGAGAAGCTGCCAATACAATAGTCTGCAGTGTCCATTTCATTGCAAATGTCCTATTTGGACCCAGCCTTACACATTTATCCAGTATTTTAATACACAACAGTTGCAGGGTTGCAAAGAGTAAGAAATTGTAGGACATACCTGTGTGAGCTTGAACAGGTCAGTATACGTCTTGCATTGGTAGAGGGCTCGTCCACACACACAGAACCTCTTTATAAAGGGGCTGTACACAATTATGAAAATATGGCAGCTGTGAATAAAAAGTGCCCCCCTTGCAGGTTGCATATGGTATTACAATGTATCCCCATTACCAGCAAGGAAACTGAACTGTAATACCACACACAACCACTGAACAGATATGGTGCAATTTCTGTAACTGGGACCTTCTGGATACAGACAGACACCAGGGCACAATGTAGTAACATTTGTAAAGTTTATTTAACAGTGCACAGATATTTACATAAGTAGCTGAAACTAGGAAATTAACAAGTAATAAACACACACACAAAAAATAATAATAAGCATTTTACTGGTTAGATTGTCTCTGCTAGAATTAGACAGTGTTTATACAAAAATACATATATATATAGAGTTTACCTAAGGCACTGCTCTGTCTGAACAACAACTGCTATCAAGCGGAGGCCGATGACGGGTGTAAGACTAAACCGCAGATGAAACCAAAAACCAACATAAACTAGTACAACTCTCTGCGATGATAAAAAAAAAAATTCCACATTTCATGAAATCAAGTGCTTCACGACGTTTGCCTGTAACATACACATAACGCAGGGGGCATCTGATGCATAAGAGAGACCCCCTACCCGGATGTATGAGTTATGGGACTTGTACTGGATGAATTGTATAGGCTTTAAGGTATAATATGTGCTTATACATGGAACAGATGGGGGAAGATGCATGAAATCCCCAACTCCTGATAAATCCCCTGCCATAAACAACAACGCCTGAGAATTTAGATTTTCTTCCAGTTTCCATACTGGAATGATGAGGCCTTATAAAAGGAATTGCTAGGAAGAGTCGGCCTGCATTATAGGTAAGGAGGTGGCAAACCTGCAGACTATTCCCAAAAACAGGTACTGGTTTTGTGTAAGAATCAACCCTGAGACCTGCTACAAACCCTGTGCACAGCTCTTAGGCTGGTAAACATAACCCTGCCCTCGCTGGGTCACTGATATAAAATAGTAATATTAACTATTTAAGCTCTGGAGCACCTTTTGTCTAAATCAAGTAGCCGAAGTTATCTAATAAATCTTAACCATTGCACATCCGAAGGTGAACCGTCCTTACATTAGAAAGATAAATAAATCCACGTTCTGTTGCCTGACCTGGCAGCGTTACAGTGTATGGCTCTTAAGGAACTCGTAAGCGGTTAAGCCGCAGTCCTTGAGGATGCTGCAGAGACGGCAATGTCCGTGCAGCCGTCCTACGTAAGCCTAATAATGATATGTCTAGAGGTTGAGTCGGGAAGTGTGAAATGTATAGGCACGCTGCAAGGACGGGATCTGCAGCGCTCACTGCTAGGTCACTGTAAAATCCCAACAGAAACCTCAAAACAATCAAGTAGTTGTCTAATACTGCTGTTTATGTACACAATAAAATAATACTTACAAAATGTATAACATTAGAAAAAAAAATTATGAAATGTTTTTTTTTTTTTTAAAAAGAAAAATCCTGACAAGAGCAAAGATAAGGGTGTAAGTCTGGTCACTTGTAGAGTGACCAAAGATGCCTATCCATACACCTAGACATAGTGATATCAGGGGAGTGACTAGGATACAGTGACCTGACCTCCAAGTCTTTTAAAGGGGTGGAAAGGATTAGAAAAAGGTCCAATATTGCCAAATCACGTCCATTGGCTGTGTCTGGTATTGCAGATTATCTGTATTGATCTGAGACACAGAAACAGCCAATGGAAGAGAGAGCTACATTTTTTTTAGAAAACCAGATCCTTTACCAAACAACCTCTAACCATGAACCATGGCCTCCCCAGATGAGTGAATATGATTAACCTATGACATTAGTAATGGCATACACTTACCAAGTTGCCGAATTCATAAAAAAACCCCAATATGGTTCTGAAAGTGTAACAGATTTCATCTTGTGAAGGGTTAGTTGTAAAATGCTCATGTAACCATTAACTTCCATTATAAGTGCTAGAAGTGCACAGGACTACAATAACTTACTGCATAAGGACGGAAAGAAAAGTTCTGTCAATGTAACAAAGTAAGGACTAAGATTTCGGAGACCCTGTGTAACTGCCCAACACATCCCCGAAGAAGTGCAGATGTATAACCTGTGTGTCTTCCCTCGCTAGAGGAGTCTTGCATCTCTAAGTAATATGGTGAAGTAGCAGCTTTTTTACGACAAGGCTTCAGCGTTTTTTTAAATACTGGAGAGCGAAGTGCAATAACAGGACGAGACCGGCATAGACGTCACATCTCTGGGGACAAAAGAAACAAATATTCTAATGAATTTACATCAGATTGGTATTTAAGAGAACCATTCACTAACCCCCACCCCCACACGTGGAAACCGACGTACCATTATGTAGGGGCTGCTGTAAAGATTCAGGGTCACTTCGAATTTTCTTTCTAGCCTTTTTTCGTTTCTTTCTCACGGCCCTCTTCCGACCTGCCGTCTTTGCATGCGCAGAACAACAGGCCTGCGCCTGTGCAGCTCCAGCTTTGGAGCAGTGACCACGCAGGCGCGGGCCTGCTGTTCTGCGCATGCACAGACTGCAGGTTCATTGGACGAGGAGCGCAGCTATTAGGAGCTATGCGGCAAAGATTTTGGGTAGGAGGAACAAAGAGGCTACTGGGCGTGGAGTAGCTGTGCCGTGTAGCCTCAGCTCCGGCTACTCCACACCCCAATAGCCCCTTTACAAAATTTACATATTTGGCTAATAAAAGTTATCAAAAAAGTGTGGGGACGTGAGGATTATCCTCATGTCCTATTGATCCACCTACCACCCTTTATAGGTAGATTTGTGATGGTAGGTTCCCTTTAATCTTAAAGGCCATCTTCCACCAAGTCTGTATGCATATGAACGCATGCAGTCTTTCATTATGCTGGAAGATGTATTTATTATATAATTTTGTACCAAGTTTGATGGTTATTTCCTGACAATCTGATTGGCGGAGATCCAGCTACTGGGACCCCCTTAATTCATGAGCAAGGGAATCCCATTATCACTAAATGAATAAAGATGTAGCACGAGCATGCGTCCTGTCACTCAATTCTATACTAAGGGACAGTCTCAGCAATTCCCCTACATACAGTGGGATGGAGCGGCCAGTAAGCAATCTTCACTTGCAGCTCCATTCAATAAGCGAGGAGGAGACCTCTGTTCCCATAAATTGCTGGGGTCCATTCTTGTGATGGGATATGGGATAACGATCAAACTTGGGACATCTCCCTTAAAGGGGTTGTCCACTTTCCAATATACTTTCTGTATCAAATCCTCATGGTTTTCTAGATCTCTTCTTGCTGTGCTGCTATAGAAATGTGATGGACAGGCAGGTGGGTGCATGAGCCGTTGTTTCACAGAGAGTAATAGGAGTTGTGTGATAAATGCTTGTGTTTCCAGCACATCACCAAACACAGATTTCTATATACTGGACGTAAACAAAGAAGCTAGAATAGAATTCTAAACACACACACATACATTATATATTATATTATAATATATATATATATTACATACATATCAAGCAACATTGGCGTTTTGGTGCATTAGGTGTATATATACAAGCATGTATGTATATTTGTTAGGTAGTATGCACAAAATACTAAAGAAATAAAAAATACCACACAAAAATTAAAAACAAGCCACAATTGATCCTCTTGGTAAGGAGAATAGCAGTTCTGTGCTTATTTACCCTCCGTCCACAAGTTTTAATTTAATGGGAATCTGTAAGATGTTTTATGGACAACACATTAATAACAGCAACCACAGCACAGGAGTCTTGTCACTGGGTCTGAAAGCTACAAGTGACCTGCGGTGCCCCACACAGAGGCAACACTTGACCTGTTCTGCATTCACTTCTAGGGGACTTCTGGGAAGTCATCTCCTGCAGTCACATGGAAGCGAATGAAGCACAAATCCAGTTTGATCCATACTTGGAACTTTGGGGAACACACACAGATCTATTTATATGTAACCTAATTTATATCACAATTTGGTTAAATCTACTTTACCTGCAGCAGTCTCCATTGTTGTAACCAAAGAATTAATCTGTCCTTCTTCAAAAGCTAACTTTGGTGGAATTGTAGCAGCTTCAATGAGGTCCTGGTTACAGCTGTCCATAGCAATGGGATCAACAGATAAATTGCTAGTCTTGGAATGGATTCCCAAGTCAATTATTTCCTCAAATGTCCACGCTGCAGATTTCCCATTTTGCTTTGGTACGCCATCATCTGTGTTGTCATCTTCGTTACGATGCATTTCATCTTGGCTCAGTATAGCTGTGTCCTCAGTTACTTGACTGTAATAGGACAAATGTGTGTATTAGATTTGGAAAACGCTCCAACAATTGATAAAAATGATGTTTTCACTTTTTGAAGGGTTGTGCTGCTGTTGTCTCATCCCATACACTTACAGTGTAGGATATGCAGGATAAATAATAGATAGATGTGGGTCTCTGTGTCCATAACTTTTATAATGGGCCACATTTTCATAAGGGCCACATTCAATGATGGGTCCAGTGATGAAAACCCTTACACACACTAATCCTGTCATTGTTTATTTGTATCAGTATAGCGTTAGGTGGCGTATTTTCACTGACCTGAATTGTAGAATGGGTGCAGATGAGTGACCGTTCAGTTTCTCCTCAATGTCTGTCTTGTCCCCATTGGTAAAAAGTTCATTGTTTTCCATGGCTGCAGCTTCATGTGGCAGAGAGTCTGCCTGTTCTTCCTTATCTCCGGGTGTATCTGTATCCTCACACATGTCATCTTCATTAATGGCTTCTTAAAGACAGAAAGAAAAAGCACAAATGTAATTCAACAAGTGGCACCAAAGCTGCATCTAAATCTAAAGCTCACGGTTTTGTTTTTTCAGTTGTAAATTTTGATTACTTTTTCCAACTAAATACTACAGGGGGAAAGGGGGGCTGTAAGGCTATATAGTACGGTGGGCTGGCGGTCTATATACTACAGGGGGGGCTGGCAGGCTATATACTACAGGGAGGGCTGGCAGGCTATATACTACAGGGGGGGGGGGCTGGCAGGCTATATACTGGGGAGGCTGTGACCAATGCATTTCCCACCCTCAGCTTATACTCTATTCAATAGGTTTTTCCTCTTTTTTGTGTTAAAATTAGGGGTCTCGGCTTGTACCCGGGTCAGCTTATACTGAGTAGAAGCAGAGTAGTATTACAATACAATAAGACTTTATTGATCCCTTTCGAGAAATACAGACAAATACATGGAAACACACAAGAAATTCAACCACACAGTAAGATGCAGAGGGTGGGAGGTTGAGCAGGGGGATTATTAGTTGTTGGTGGCAACACTAGTCCTGTGGGAGCTGGTGGTTTTCTTGTATATTTCGATAGCTTTTGGAATTAAGGAGTTACCAAATTCAGTGTGAATGTGCTAAGCTGACCCGCTATGCACTGGTATAGTGGGTGCCAGACCTCTTCAAACCAACCCAGTGGAAGGCCTCCCTTCTTTTAACAGTGCCTCCCCAACAAATGATAGCAAAGAATAGCCCGCTCAAGAACGAGGACTTTTGCTGCATACATTGAAGGACCTGAGTTTCCTGAGAAAATAAGATGTTGATGCTGCTTTTTTAGTTGCTGCGCTGCAGTTTTCAGACCAATCTAGTTTGTCATCTATTATGACACCTAGGTACTTGTAATTTCTAACTCATTCAATGGCTTTGTCTTGGCGATTGGACTCAGAGCTGTTTTGTACCTTTGTAGGTCAATTATCATTTCCTTTGTTTTTTTAGTATTAAGGATGAGGTTATAGTCTGCACTCCATGCTACAAATGAGTTGATGGTGTCCCTATAGTGCTTGTCGCCACCGTCCTTAATGCAGAAAAGGTTTAGGCAGGTAGTAACAGCAGAATATCCCATTGTACAGTTCTGATGCTTACAGGTCCATTGTGGGCACCTTCAGCAGCAGACAGGGTAATCTGATGCGACACCTTTCTATAATAATGTGTCAGCAATTTTTACCAAAGTTGATCCTTTATAGGATTAGAACAGACAGGTGATGCCTTCCTCATCCTGCCCATAAATGACTCTTAGGTTACCACTGCACCGTATCTAGTTTTCAGATTGTCCTTCATTGGACTACTTTTGGCATTAGATACCGGGACACTCCCATCTGTGGCCACCACAACCTGAACCTTGTAGATTTTAGTTTCCAGTAATCATATATACAGCAATAGAACTTTCTTTGTGCCAGCTCACCTTAAAGGGGGTTTTCCCACGAACAAATGTTAGGCCCCAACTTCATCAGTGGGGGTCTCAGTGCCGATCACGGACCCCTCGTTGCTCCAACAGACCAATGAAGCAGACGGCCGCGCATGACTGTTCTGCTCCATTAATCTCTATGGAGCCGATGGAAATTGCCAAGCGCCGCGCTCAACAATCTCCGTTGGCTTTATAGAGATTAATAGAGAAGAACGGTCCTGCATGGGCGTCTACTCTATTAGCATGACAGAGCGACGAGAGGACCGAGGGACCCCTCGTTTAAATGATCTGTGGGGGTCTCAGCACCGAGGCCCCCACTGATTAATTTGGATAGGGCCTAACTTTTGTTTGTGGGAAAATCCCTTTAAGTAAATGTACACATTTTAAAACAGGCCCCTTGGCAGTGTATTTCCAAGTTACTACACGCAAAAGTGTCAATTGGTAAAAACCTAGACCAAAAAGTTACTAAGCTTATTGCAAAACTACTGTGTTGGACACAACTCTGACCAACCTTGGAAGTTCTTCTCTACGTCCCCAGTGTCTTCATCCTCTTCAGATCTGTCTTCGCCCTTCCAAACAGAGAAGCAACATTACATTTATGTTAAAGTTTACTTTTCATTAAAGAAAATCAACCACATGGATGAAGTAGCTTTAAAGAAGACCTGTCATCAGAATCCCCCCTTAAAACCAACAATGCCTGCAGTTAAAGGGATACAAGTAATTTCACCTAAAATTAGATGCCAGTGGGAACCTGTGCATTATTTACAACCATTTTCTTATATGCAAATTATCCTTCTCGACTCTTCTCATCTCCTGGGTTACCAGTGCACCACACCCCCTTATTTTGACTGACAGCGCGGTGTGTCTTCAAATCACTGCCCTGCATCTTTATACTTAGAGACCGTCTGCCAATATTCAACTACAGACATATAAAGCTCTATTTACTTATATGAAATATTGTGTCAGTCTTTTATACATGGTGCTTTGTGTTACATTCAAGTCATGTTACCAGGGTAATGTCATCTAAGGTCCTATACGCTTTACATTTGCAAAGCGGACCATGTGTATGTATCTGACCACATCAAAACACAGCATGTCTCCATGGAGTCATGGGGGTGTGTAGAAGTCCATGGAGGCTGCTTTGATTTCATGTTATCAGATACATAAATGGGGTACATTTTGCAAAGGTAAAGGGTATAGGACTTTAAATGACATGACCCTGGTCATATGACAAGGACTGCTGAATAGTAAGTCGGCATACAGCATGGGGAGGAGTAGATGGGAGGGGCCGGCCGAGCAGGACACACTCCCTCTGATGTCAGGTAATATAACAAAGTTGATTTAAGTGGATGTAAGAGAAACAATTTTTAGCTAAAAGAAGGGGGTCAGTTAGTTGCTGGTGCCCTATAGCAACCTGACACTAGCTGTATATGTGAAACTGTGGTGACAGGTTCCCTTTAATCCATGCTGGTGTGTGCCCCTGAGACCGGACCGGTTATTCATTTAGCTGTTAATGGCTTAATTTTTGTGAAAAAGGACTTTTAAAAATATGCAAACGAGCCTCAGGGGCTCCTGTATATGTCACAACAGCTCCTCTTGCTCCTCCAGCTGTCAACAACTCTCTAGCAGGGAATGGAAGGGAGGAGGGTGACATAAGCACAGAAGGAAGCAGTGAGTAATTAGCAGCCAACAGAGCCAGAAGTGGCTTCTGTGATGTACACAGGAACTCCTGTGGCTTAACCCTTTCAGGACCTGGCCTTTTTTGTTTTTTCATTTTCATTTTTCACTCCACATGATCAAAAATCCATAACTTTTTTATTTTTCCATGTCCAGAGCTGTGTGACGGCTTGTTTTCTGCGTAACAAATTACACTTCATAGAGATGGTATTTATTATTCCATGCCGTGTACTGGGAAGCAGTAAAAAAAATTCCAAATGCAGTGAAATTGGTAAAAGAAAATGCATTTGTGCCGTTTTCTTGTGGGCTTGGATCTTACGGATTTCACTGTGCGCCCCATATGACATGTCTACTTTATTCTTTGGGTCGGTACGATTACGGGGATACCAAATTTATATAGGTTTTATAATGTTATCATACATTTAAAAAAATTAAAACCTCCTGTACAAAAAAATTTGGGGGGATTTTGCCATCTTCTGGCGCTAATAACTTTTTTATACTTTGGTGTAAAGAGCTGTGGATGGTGTCGTTTTTTGATGACGTTTACAATGTTATCAATTTTAGGATTGTACGACCTTGTGATCACTTATAGAATTTTACATTTTTAAAAAATTGACAAAAAAAGTGCCATTTTCGACTTTGGACGTGATTTTCCGTTACGGGATTAAACGCAGTGAAAATCTGTTATCATTTTTTGATAGATCGGGCATTTTCGGACGCGGCAATACCTAATGTGTTTATGATTTTTACTGTTTATTTATATTTAGATCAGTTCTAGGGAAAGGGGGGTGATTTGAGTTTTTAGGGTTTTTTATTATAATTCTTTTTTTTTAACTTTTTTTTATTTTTATATTTACTATTTTTCAGACTCCCTAGGGTACTTTAACCCTAGGTTGTCTGTACGATCCTATCATATACTGCCATACTACAGTATGGCATTATATGGGGATTTTACTCCTCATACATTACAATGTGCTGATAGCATGAGACCCGAGGCTACCATGGCGACGGATCGCCGCTCCCCGATGACGTCAAGGGGAGCGGCGATCTTCGAAAAGATGGCGGTGCCCATGCGTCGCCATCTTTTTGAAGCCGCTGGCAGCTTTGCCGGCGCCGATCAGCGAGATAACACCCGCGATCGGTGCTAGCACCGATCGCGGGTGTTACCGTTAAGCCTTTGCTGCAATATGCAGCAAAGACTTACCGGCTATGGAGAGGGCTCAGCGCGTGAGCCCTCTCCATGCACCCGCGGCCGACCCGTGACGTGCTATTACATCACGGGTCGTGAACGGGTTAATGAAATATTTTTTCTCTTTAAAATATTTTCATTGAGTCATGCAAATTAGACTAGATTATACATAGTAGCTTAACAATTAGACTGAATTTATATATAATAAGCTAACTATAACAGTGGTTACTGTAGATAAACTTTTATCTTAAAATCTAAACCAGGGGATGGTATCATAAAAGGGTACGAAGAGGGAAATAGGTGGGTGGTAGGTTCCTCTCTAGGGAGGGCTTTCCCGAAAGTTTTTTTTGGGTGGTAGGTTCCTCTCTAGGGAGGGTTTTCCCGAAAGTTTTTTTTATCTTCAGTCATTCAGAGTTACAGGACGATTTGGGTAATTAAATATTTTTTTAAATCCCCTTTACGAAAAATAAGCCACTAACTGCTAAATGAAGATCAAACCCTGTTTCAGGAGGCATATGCCAAAGAGTAAGTATGTTTGGGTTAAAACCACTAAATTAAGTGCTGGATTTCCTTTAAAGACTTATTTCCCACCCAAACAATTTTTGCTGGTTGCCTAGTCATTCCAATATCCATGTTTTGACCCACGCCCATTGATCTAGTTACAATGCTGGATGTTGAAGTATTATGCAAGCCACTGCTCGTTTCTAACCCCATATTGGTTGTAACCCAGTGGTGCATAGTAGAAATTAGTAGTAGGGACTAACAGTATTTGTGAGGGACAGTCCTTGTTAGGGTGCGTTCACACGTTGCAGTTAAAACTGCATCGCAATCAGCTTTGAGGTGGTTTTAGGTGCAGTTTTGTCAATTGAACAGGTGAAATACATGAACTGAACAAATGAATCTGATTTTGAAGGGGAAACCTGCTCCACAAATGTCATTCACCCGTTCAGTTCATGTCTTTCACCTGTTCAATTGACAAAACTGCACCTAAAACCACCTCAAAGCTGATTGCGATGCAGTTTTAACTGCAACGTGTGAACGCACCCTTAGGATGGGAGCACATGTGGGGCCAGGTCACCAGCTGTTCGTAGGGAATGATAGGTCCTACGCACCTGGATCGATACCCTTTGGATAAGTAACCTGCACATGGAAGACTGGTGAGATCCACCCTATTTTATCCCTTACTGTCCCCAGATTGTCAATCTATGTTTGGGATTATGTATAGGATTTCTGTTTTGTTCACTATTGCATGGAGTAGCAGTGAGAATTACTTATGGGTCTAGGATTTAAGCGACCTATGGTACTTGTTATGGTACTTGTTATCTGGTTCTGGTGACTGGATAGTCGATATTGCACTTTAAGATTGTTGTACAACATATTTTATTAGTAAAGATTAAAAGTTATATCATTAAGCCCAGTTAATGATTCTTGGATGTATTAATAGACTGGTGACTTTTTCACTGTGAACTACTCAGTGCAAATCTCACTAGCTTTTTTTTCAATATCCATATTTTCGTTCAACATTCATCGTTGGGCATGACCATCTAGTATTCTCTTCTGCGAGACAGCTCTTGGGTTATTGAGAATCACAGATGAATGACTGTGTAAATACTACAATATCGTAACTAGACTAAATAATAGCCTAGATGTGAATATCTAGAATTAAAATTGGTTCACTAGTAAGCAAAAATGTCTCAGATAAAAGACACAATATCCCTTGTGAGCGAATGCAGAAATCAACTACTCAACATGTCTCCCTTTCAGAAGGACTTTATGTGACCATTGTGTATTGTCCTCCATTGAGTTCTACAAATCCAATTTAAACTGCAAAGGCTGCCAATGCCAACAGCTGGATTCCTAGCTGAATAGCCAAGGGCGAATCAGTCCAACCCAAATGCAACTGCAGACGGAATTGCATTTGCAGTAAAAGCCGATCATCTCCGCTATTGGTTTGTAGCCTCAAAGGTACATTTCTGCCAATTTTAAGAGCACTTTTCAGCAAACACATGCGCTCTAATCAGACCATAAAATAAAAAATTCTCATCTCCCTAGAGAATGTGACCGAGCTCTCCTTGACTTCTGATATGGGTAACCTACAAGCCCAGTGATATATAAGTACCTGCAGAAATATGCACCTACCTTGGCGTCATTCTGATCATTCTTCCTAGTTCTCTTCATTATTTCTTCAATTCTCTGGAAGACATAACATTTTACATCGACGTGATAAGACAATACAAGTACTACCAGTGACTAAAAAGTAAATGTCGTCCACTTTCAGTAAATAATTGATATTGTTTGTGTAAGAAAAAGTTATGCAATTTTCCAATAAACTTTCTGTATTTATTCCTCACTGTTTTCAAGATCTCTGCTCGCTGTCCTTCTATTATAAAGCTTCAATGTTTACTTCCATAGAAATCTGTCCCTGGCCATGTAACATTACACAGCTGCACGGCTCATTATAATCACAGAGTCATGCACATGCGTGTACATCACATGACCATGGACAAATTTCTATCCATTGGAAGCAAAACGTAGCCGCTTCCTATAGCAGGACAGCAAGAGATCTAGAAAATCGTGAGGAACTCATACTGAAAGTATATAGGAATATTGCATATCAATTATTTGCTGAAAGTGGACAACCCCTTTAAAGAAATCACACAGAAGCTCTGCAAAAGACACATTTAACATTGCCCTGATAATTGGATACCTTTTTCCTTTGCAATCTTTCTTGCATATTTTGCTGCATGATTTTTTCCCGTTCTAATCTTTGTTTCTCAGCTTCTTCCAGGGCTTTGGCTTCTGATTCTTCTCTCTTAAGTATAATGACAGTAAATTAACACACCATTATACCTAATTTCATAACAGTCCATCACCAAGGTGTTGGGTTTCAATCTTTGGGACATCTACTGATCAGAGGATAAGACTGTCTGAGGTTTCTGTGTTGCTTATTTCAGCCACTAAGACAAGAGAACTGTCAAATTGGAGGTCCTGTACTTTCCATTTTCATCTGCACCAATGTCTTCAGTTGAGAAATAATAATAGCAGGGGTATTTTATCCAGAAAATCCCAAGTCTATGGGTATATACAACTGATGAGATGACATAACAGATCCTAAAAAACACACCAACCTCAGTAACATAATAAGCCAATGGTCCCGCAAGCATTTACACATGATAAGCACCTGCTGCTGAAGCTCTGCCTGACGCTCCTGTTCTTCCTGGTCTCTGCGGATCTTTTCCTCCTGGGCAAGCCTTTCTTCTTCCTCTCTCTCCAGCTTTCGCTTTTCCTCCAATATTTTTGCCTCTTCGGCCATTTTTATTCTGTCTTCCTCAGCTTTACGGGCCATTTCTTCCTGTTTAATCCTGCAAAATTTTGTATATACTTAAATAAAATCTGTGTTATGCAGCATAATAAGCTAATAGCACCTAACAAAGAAGTGTTGCAGCAGTCCCTCTCCCCCGCAATATGTACCCCAAACTAGGGAGCTCTGTTCTCTTAAAGTACCCACATCAATTCTATGCTAGGTCCAGCTTGGCATAGAATAGTGCTATAACCTGGAGCCAACCTTGACATGAGCAAGGCATGAGGGGGAAGGATTGCCAGGAACGGAAAACAAGCCATGCTGAATTTCTCACCAAATGTTTAATCTTCACTTTATATAAAATTTTTAACAATTTGGTTGAAAACTGACTTTTCGGGCCGCTTTCTAACATCCATGATGATGAAATGTGTTACCTTTCTTCTTGTTGCCTTTGGATTCGCTCTTGCTCCTCGCGCTCTCTTTGCTCCCGTGCAAGGCGACGCTTTTCAGCTAACATTTTAGCAGCTTCCTCAGCAGTGGCGCTCCCTGATGTGCTCTTGTTACTGTTTTCTAAGGATACAGTCTCATTTAAAAAATGTTTATAAAGTCATAACTTCAATGTATCGAACCAAAATTTGACTATGTATATTTTTTGACTAGTTGCTAACTACTGAACAAAAACTGTGCTTGCAACCGCAAGATGTGCATTATTCTGTATAAAGACATTGTTAAAATCTAATATTCACATGTAGTAGGCTCTGTAGTTTCTAATGTGCATTGTCATATTGACATAGATGCGTGTCAGCTAAACCAGATTGCTGATTCCGTATTTAAACAGAGTACCAATGCACAATAGATTTATCCTCAGAGGAAGCAATCCCTATGATCAGAGGGAAAGCTGCAGACTCTTTTTGCAAATCACAAAAAATGACATACCATCTTTGGTCTTTGAAGTAGTTGCCTCTTTTTCTGTCTGGGGGGTTTTGGGCTCTGTGCTCGTCACATCTGTAGATTTCTCCTTTGGTTTAGTCTCAGGTTCAGCAGTCTTTTTGGTAGTGCTTAGGACAGTGGGTGTGAGTGAAGGACGCTGGATCGGAACCGGTTTATGAGTCACAGTCGGTGATGGAGGTCTCTGCTTTAATAAATTTGGAGAAGGTGGACGGTTCCTCTGTGGCGCTGAGCTGCTGTTCCTTCTAAAACGACAGACATAGACCCTCTTTAATCCCTGCGTTACGAGCAGCTTCATGACCAAAATGTAATTTTCTTATGAATTCTTATAAAGATTCACAATGACCAAGAACACTGTTGTAATTTATCAAACAATGTAACTGGAGATACAGTGGAAGGACAAGATGGGGCGGGGGAACAGATTAACTGGTACTCACTTTTCAAGTGTTGGGGATGGAGCGCGCTTGGTTACACCAGCAGGGGAAGGAGACCTTCGTCTTGAAGTCACAGTGGGAGATGGTGGCCGTTTTCCCACAGAAGGCGGTGAAGACTTTTCAAGACTTGACTTCTATCATTCATTTTAATGAGTACACATTACATAAAGGGTAAAAACTTAAAAATGTGTGCTAAAAGTTAACACAAAGTTCTTCCATATTAATTGCAAGTGTGGAAAACTGCATAGTGTAAATTTCATATTAAGTTGTTATATACTATGTACACTGTGCTTGGCAATCTGAGACCTGTTCTTGGATTGAGCAGACAGAACAGAGGGAGTGTCTAAGATCAAAGCACCATAGTCCAAGAAGCAACTTTAGGGCACGTTCACACTTGGCGTTAACACATGCGTTTTGTGAGCAATATTGCCAGCAATATGGTTAGGTAAATCTTCTCGCCTGTTGAGAGGCGTATAAAAAAAAAAAAAACACGTTTTAACGCCACATGTGGACACACCTTTATAGAGATGAAAAGGCGACTGGCAATTTGAGACATGACACCAGTATAATATTCTGATTGGGTAAGGGGGGGCTGCTGGATCTCCCTATCATCATGAGAACCGAGCAGGAGTCCCCACATCGGTCCTGCCGCTCAATCTTACCAGTATTCAGGAGATGGCAAATTGAAGTCTATATCCAGCAGTCTCTGACATTGAATGATGTGGCAGGGCGATTACTTGGTGTGCAGATTCATCCAAAAACAGCGCCACACCAGACCAGGGTTTGTGATGGTTTTGCAACTTATATGTATAGAGATTACTGGAGCTTAGGTGCAATACCACACATTACCCATGGTCAGGTGTGATGCTGTTTTTGGTAGAAGGAAGCCATCTTTTTCAACCTCCAGACAACCCCTTTAAGCCCCTGCAATGTTAGATTATTTTAGACATTGCTTTTCAGGTTTTGCTGTATTTGTAGAGTAAAAACATAAAAGGGAAAACAAGCCATTCCTGCATACCTGGCTGGCTTCTGAGGTGGTGGAACCAGATGCTGCGGGGGTAGGAGTCTTGGCTCTGTCGATGCTGCGGCTGCGCATGGGACCTTTAGATACGGAGGGTGGGGTACTGGTGGTAGTGGCTGAAGCTGAACGAGGACAGAGGTGAGATTCTATAAAGTTAAGAATTTGACAGGACAAAACAGAGAGCCAAGTGCAGAGCATAACAGAGGGGAAGGAGAAAAAGAGAAAGAGATTGTGTGTTAGAAACAGCAGGGAAGCACCGATGGTAGCGCGCAGTGCAGCACAACACAGACACCACCACCACCACCACCCCATACATAGTGTACAGAAGCCATAGCACCACGAAGAAAGGCCCCTCTCTACTACATGGGTACATTTACTAACTACATCGGGGTTCATTTATTTATTTTAAGATAAGTAATTTTTTTTTTTTACTTTGGCATTTACCCATATCTATTTTGTCTAATTGCTCCTACTCAAAATGAGAAAATTGTGCAGATTAGTGGATTAGGTAATGCCATCATTATACTGTATATACTCTAAAGAGTTATAGTGCATTTAAAGGGAACCAGTCACTGACTTTTAACCCAGTAAACTACCAGCCTCCTTAGGTAGGGTATTAAATTTCCTTTCTAGAATTCCCTTTTTTATGAGAAATCTCACCATATGACTATGAGAAATCATCTCCACAGTCAAGTCAATATAAGCAGAGGAGAATCATATTTGCCTGAGATGAGTCAAGTTTAGAAGCTGCAGGGGTAGCATTACTTTTAGATGAGTGGACCCCAAATTAAGGTTTGGTGTCCTATGTTGCTTGGTGGGCTGCAGAGCAGTCTATCAAGCAACATGTGCGCAGTAGGCAGAGCTGCAAAATGGAGGACACTGAACCTAAAGTTGGGGTGTGTTCATCTTTATGTATAGGTACTATAAAACTGAAGAAAGAGGCATCTGAAGTGACCCTACTCTGGCTGCCTGTAAACTTGACTGTAAATATGGTTCTGTGCTGCCATTTTCAGGACTTTGGTTGACAATTCACATAATAAAGAGAATTCTGAAAATAAACATTTCATACCTTACCTGGTAATTTAATGGGGTAAAATCCCTTTAAACTTATTCTTGATCCACAGTTGTATTGGTCTGACTGCCTGAACCCCCGTGTCTCCAGTGCATGCTGGTGCCACAATCATATCTATGACACTGCTGCAGAAGAGCAGGCTCTCCGGTAGTCTGAAAGCAGCAGCATTGAGATAAGAAAACTTGACACCGACATTGTAGTGATTGGTGGGGGTCCCAGCATTCAGACCACCATCCTTCACACTATATAGGGTGGAATAGATTTAATTCATGATACAATTCTTTTAACGTTACGGCACAATAACTGGAACTGCTAAAAAAGAAAATGGCATCAGCAAATCTGCACTACTAGAATAAGAGAGTGCACCACTCTTGCCAGGAGGCTAATCTCCATTATACAGCATATTCAACGGAGTATCTTCAATGGAGCTGCAGTGCAATATGGCCAAAAGTGGTGCAGTCTCTGTAAAGAAGTAGCAAAATCTGTGTATGGACTGGGGTTAATTCTCCATGATGCTATACATTACATGACAAAGCTTTCCAGACTGCATGATGCAAAGCAATCCACTGCAAGGATTCACATGCAGCACTCAGTGTTACCTGGCAATTCTTTTCCATCGGCTGACAATGTGGCAGCACTCTTACTCCTAGCTAGGGAAGACTGAGTAGGGGCGAGGAGACGACTGATTAAACTACTGTCCAGGGGACTGCTCGGGGGGCGATGAGCTAGATGGATAAATGAAATGTGTTTTTGTTATGACTAGTTACAGTGCAAAGACAGAAAATAACCAAGTGCAGAAACCGCATCATAAAGCACAAAAGCACCAAGTGGAATAGTGACAGAGGTGAGTAGAGAGCAGGCAGGATCAGATATTAAATGTTAGGACATAAACATTTCACAGTCAATACTTTTCACTGATCATTGCATTCATTGGATTTATTTAGTAGTAGGGTCAGTAGTAAAACCTGGAGGAAAATTACACATGCGCTTAAGGAAAGAAAAATATTAGAAAACATCCGGATCAGGATATGGCTGAAAGAAAAACAGCAACTTGGTACATCAGACTGTTATGAGGATGAGGAACAGAGGGACGACGTATTAGAAACAATAACTGGTTAGTGTCCTGTACAGGAAGCAAAGACGAAGGATTAGCTCCAGGCACAACACAGAGCGGCGGCACGGCCTCCAGGTTCTCATTATTACTGTACATAAGCAGCGCAGACATTGCAGTTTATTGCTTTTCTAAAATGATCCCGGTTACAGCGCATGTGCACACATTTCACACTACTAAATGTAATCTCATATATTACTTTGCCCAAAGAAAATAAAGAAACAAGAACCTGACACCCCTTATAGATATAGATTTAAAGAGGACCTGTCACCTAAATTTTCGGCACTAGGAGCTGCTTACTAAAGGCTTCCCCGGACCTCCCCGATCGCTCTATAGGCCGGCAGTGACTGCCGCGTGCTAGGCTGCAGTCACCATCCCCTAGCCACGCCCCTCATGAATACGTCAGACAGCTTTGTGATAAATTGGGGGACAGGTCCTCTTTAAATAACATTTGATAAATACCTGCACCCACCCCCAGAGGAAGTCTTTAAAAGCTTTGTATATGTAATAGGTAACGTTGGGCTCCGGACTTGAAAATCTGAGCCCCTACTAATAAGCAAAAATGATTTATTAATGTATTATGTTTCTATGTAAATATACAATTGATAACCAGGGCCTGATTTAGCATTTTGGAACCTCAATAATAATAAACTATTCCCCCTTGGTTTGATAGGGGTCCACCGGCCTGGTGTCCTCATCCTTCCCTCACTATTTCGGATTTATGTACTAGCTGGAGGGGGAAGAAACAAGACAGAGGCCAGTCATTACCTACTCCTCCCTGGTTACCCCCGAAAAAACTTTGGTTATAGCAAGTAGTCTGGATGAACCTGCATCTCACTACTGTATGGGGACCACTGGTCTCCGGGGGCACCATGCAGCTGTGTAAAATATTTACTGGATATATCCAGCCCTACGGATAGAAGAATATTTGTGATTTCTTTTTTTTTTTTTGCTCTGCAGCTTTGATTATATATTGACTGCAGGCAAATGGTTGTCAACTATTGACTTCAATGTAAATAAGAAAACTGAATTCTAATGTAAAGAAGAATATGGTTTTAAGAAAGAAACAAAAAAGGGGCCCATACAATTTCCTGCATAAAATATTGCACAGTGTGAACACACTCTGAATTTAACTATGTTATCTTCATGATAAGCCATATTATATGCAGAGTATATACTGGCTTCGAGCTGTAACATCTGCGCAAGCAACTTAGACATTGAAGCCGGACTCAGCACATATAGAAGCAAACCGAATAGACACCTGATTTTTCATCCTTTTTCATGCCCTCTAGATCTGCAGGAGATTTTTTACTACTCAGTCTACTGAGGGAAGAGCTTCTCTTGTGGCCTGTTCCGCCTAAATGTTAAATCAACAGAAAAAAAGCTTATCAAGCTGAAACAAGCACTAAAAACACATAATAAACGTAAACTTTTGTATGTTATCCTGACCTATGCGCCTTTGTGCTATTGTTTTCTGAATTACATTGTCATGAAAGGTCACCCACGTCACAAAAAGCAGCTAAGGGGAAGCTAATAAAAGGGCTGACAAATGAATATGCATATTCAAAGTATGAACGTATGAAAAAATGTACATTATATCGATACAGATTGCCAATACTTTAGTATCCGTCACTGCAGAACACGAAGCCCGTTTATTAAGGAGGTTAACAACTTTGGCTTAAAGGGGCTGTGCTATGAAAGTTATAACCTATCCATAGGGCATGTACTGTGCCCAGAGAGGGGGCAGCAGTCTAGATCTTGCCCTTGGCTCAGTGAGGGTCCCCCAGCGTTGTGCATGTCCTGAAGACAATGTTTAAATCCCCTCATTTTCTATGTTCCCTAAGCCATTTCCTTCACCAGCACCAATGAGGGTATCAGTAAAAGACTATAAGCGCAGGCTGTACCCTCTGTATGGCTGGCATGTTGTAAAGCAAGCCTTATTACTTATAGGGGAATATCAGGTTGCACTATACAACATATGAGTGCTCTACTATCCACATACAGCTATCACATGAAAGCAAATTACTAAGAATTAAAACCATGCTATAGAGACTTTGTAAATGATACAGTTAATACATAGTGTGTGTTAATGAATGTTGTTTTGCATAGCTAATAGGAAAATAAAAAAAGTTATTCACAAGCTGCACCTTTCTGCTCCTGGTGTGAGACCTTAGGTGTGGAGAGCTGTGGACTTAGAGGAGTTTTGTTACTCAGCCTGCTTAAAGAGGAACTCCTCTGCTTAATACCTGTAAAATGTGCAAAGTCATTAAACAATAACGTTAATTTAAAAAAAAAACATGTTAAATGCGTCAAAGTTACATCAGTATAACAATAGAAGAGACCAATGAAGAGAATCAGAGTGTTGTCACATTACAAACAAAACAAAACTCAAGAATAAAATTCCAGTATTCCCAGGACGTTGAAAATAGAATAAAAGGACAAGAACAATACTTACATAACCCAAACATGTCATTTGTTATTGTTCCAACAATGGACATTTATTACAGATCAACATCCACATGCAAAGTTTGACTCAGTAGCCCGATCCTAGGACCAAATCGCTACAACTTTGATCATACGATATTAAAGGAGTCTTTGAGTTTGTACGTGTTTGAATCTTGGGAGTTAAATTTTGCATTTTAAATAATGACGTGATGACAGGAGACAGATCAGCCGGGTCTAGCACTCCAGGAGTCCAGATCAATCACTTGTGCTTCCAGAACAAGGAGTTACACAAAGTACAGAGCTAGAAACAGGGCTCTCTGCCCGATTAACCCCAGCTGACCACAAGCACTCTGCGCTGGAAGGATTTCCCACACTGAACCTCGCATCACTGGACTGACCTGACTTGCCAAGTGATACATGGTTCGGTAAGGGAAATCCTTCAGAAAACGCTTGTGGGCAATAGGCCTAAAACATACAAGCGTCTTGGAATCGTGAATCCTTAAATATGTGGTGGCCGGATTTAAAGGACCAAAAATGGAGGTACAAACATCATAGCAATATGTAATGCAAAGGTCCCTGCTTCCCTGCAGAACAGCGACAAACAGTAGTGAAAAAACAGACCAACTCCACAAACATATAATATATGATAAAAAATTCACAATTTCCTTTAAAGGTGTGCTCTATTCGTAATATGAGTATTTAGGCCAGGGGTGAGCAATATTTATTGGTCCATGCACCAGCAACCACCGTACAGCACAAATGCCACAGTAGAGCAAACCGCCCCAGCATCCAAAAACTGCATTCAGAGCAGACAATAATACTACTGGGGACTACATAGTAGGCTTAAAATACTGGAGAGGTTTAGCTTAGCGACGTCGCAGCCCTGGTAATTATGATTACAGTATGCAAGGTTTTGTGGAAGCTCTCTGCATCATAGATCACTACGATGTTTGGAGTCCCGTCACACAGGCAGTCTTGGGTCTGTGAAGTCTGGCCACCATATGGTACATGATTTTAGACTAAGGCTGAAGTTTTCTAGCATGGTGCTATACTGTGGACAGAACCTTCTGCTTTCAGCTCACCCCGTGTGCTTGGAGCTGTCTGGAGCTGTTTTGATGCGGATGACCATTACTAAAATAGGAGCGTCACCCCCCTGTCTCAAGCTCTAAATTGGCCAAGCTTAAAGGGATATTCCCATTCCAGCAAAAAAGTTATTGTTGAATTATGAAAAGTTAAATTTTCCAATATATTTTCTGTATTAATTCCTTGCGGTTTTCTGGATCTCTGCTTGCTGTCCTTCTATAGAAAGCTTCCATGTTTACTTCTAGTGGACAGAAATCTGTCCATGGTCACAAAGGTGCACTGCTCGTTATATCACACAGCTCCGATTAAGCTTTATACTAACGATTTCTGCGCCTGTGTGACCATGGTCAGATTTTTGTCCACTAGAAGCTTTCTAGAGATGGACAGCAAGCTGAGATTTAGAAAAAACCCATGATACAGAAAGTATACGAAAAGTTGTATAATTTTTTCAGCATACAAAAAATAGCATTAATTTGCTGAAATAGGAATACCCCCTTAAGCAGTTGTAGTTGTATGTGAGAACTTAACCACAATTAAGATTTGCAAGAAGAAAAATAAAATCAATCATAAAATAAAACAAATAATAAAAAAACAAACAGCTCCCACTCTAAAGTCCCTCTCTTACCTTTCTCAAGGGTGGCAGATGAGGATGACAGGCGCTTGTGAATATTGCCATCTGCCTGCTTCAGGTTTGATGCTGAGGTGGATCTTACATTTGCTGCTATAATAATAAAAAGAAATCAGTTATTCCTATGTATAAAAGTAGAAGCATTTTGTCTTGTTAGATGCTAATGAAACGGTCTTAAGTTTTTATGATCATTCTAAAGAGGATTCCCACCAATGATCACATACTAATGAATCAGAAGGAAGGGCAGCAGACCAACCAAGCATGCAAACCTCCAAACTCTGGTTACTGCTCTGTCTTCTGCATTCTGGTGATGCAAGGTTATTTTTATGGGGATATATAGATGCAGCACGCCACAGCAAATGTAAAAGCAGAAAACATCCCTGAAGGAGAAGTGATCCGTGGGCCATCATTTTACAAACCATGAAATACTTCCTGAAGCGCAGCGGTCAGGTTTCCTTGCAGTACTGAATTCTGACAACAAAAATAGTTCTTCAGATGGAGGATCATGGAAGCTGCAAGTCAACATGTATGTCATGTAGGTACCATGGAGCTTGAACCGAAATATGGGAGTAGCGATAGAACAAAAAAAAAAATTATCTTACATCCCTTACCCTTTACTGACTGTATCCTGGTCTACACAGTAAAGCAGATAAACAGTGAATATCTGGAACCAAGAAGCATTATACTCCCAAAATGTATACTGACCAGTGTGAAAACTGGAGATTTCAGGCATTTGTTTTATTTTAAATCTATAAAATGTACATATAAAAGGAAGTGTTCACATTAGACTTAACTTACAGCCAACGTCTTCAGGGAAACAACGTGCCTCCATTAAAAGTGTCTAAAGGATACGGTATCTAAAAATAACTAACTAGTTGCTATGTGCAAAACCAAGGAGAAGAAGTTTCCTTTTATTTTGGGTAATCTGCTTATTTCTGGCTCCCTGCATCCACCACTAGAGGGAGCTCCTGGAATATGGTAATAAATAGAAAATAATTGGTTGTACATAAGAGCAGCAGCAATGTTCCAGACTTTCTTTTTAGAGGAGGTCACCTTTTGCTCTTTAAAGGTGGTGGTCTGGTATTTCTATACTGATCATTTATCCTTAGGATGGGATATTGATATCAGAATGGCAGGGCTCTGACACCATGTAACCCTACAGATCACCTGCTCCCAGTGAGCGCTGCTTGCCGACTTTACATCCGTCTGTCATACGGCCTGTCTGCAGTTCCATTCAAGTAAGTGAGGCCTAGCTGTGGTACCAATCACAACCACTGTACTGTGTATAGCACCTTGTGGGCAAGTAGAAACCACAGGACTCACAAGAGCCATGGCGACACTTCAATCTGATGTAGAACCCACACTGATATTGTTTAACCAACCTAAGAAAATACGATGCAGAAAAATATTCAGAAAAAAAAAAAAATGATGTGCCATAAAGCAATTATAACCCTTTGAGACCTGGTTAGAAAGGGGTTGAGTCATTACATTTAAGCACCAAATCACATTTTGGTTGCAATACAAAGTGAATAGTGAGGCATCCGTGAATTATTGTAACAGAAATCTTGGCGTCTTACATCTGGATGTATCCTTGTAGCTCATATATATATATATATATATATATGCTATAGTAATAATACATAAGCCTTGGCAAAGCAAAACTGAACTTTGTAATGCATATTGAATGCAGTGTTAAGCAGAGAAGTCATTGACACAGGCAATAAAAATGATAAGACTCCATGCAGGAAGACCATGAATTCATGAGGGTTAATATTAAATAAATAAAAAATGTGCCAAAATAATAAAACAATTGTCAGTATTAGTCATAGAAGCATGCTGTTCCTTGTGTATAAGGCCAAGGCTCCACAGCGGTGACGAGGACATATGACCTCAGTGTGATATCACCTACAATGGATTTTTTGGAATTGCATGGATATATTGGCGTACAACATATAGATCCAATAAAGCGGCATGACATATATCCCCTTCATACTGAAATCATAGGAAAACGTTTTGCAATCTTGACGTTGTGTCAGGGCAATGCAATTTCTTTTGATTCCTCATTTAAAACTGAAACGGAAGTCAATTGTGGCAAGTTCAGAAAATAAAATCCATTGTGATTTCATGCTAAACTGCAGGTCAGAAGGCCGTGGAGCCTTACCCTAAAAAGGTTACTACTTTTGGACAATCCATATAGATGTGTATATTTAAAAGGAATCGACCAGCAGTACTGACCATAGAAAGCTGCATACAGTGTTAGGTTTTGGCCTGGGATGTCTGGGTAACTATTGTATGTTTAGTTAGTAGCAAGCAGGACTGTGAAAAATTATATTCCTGGATTGTACCTGGACTGTAGTGCACTCCTATATGAGATCACGCAGTATAGCGGCTCCTCTCTATGTAAGAGCTGTATGAGGCTTCAGGTTAGATATTACAGCAGAGGGGAGGGGCAGGGGAGCAGTTTTAATGCAGAGACTTCAGAACATAGCAATGAGGAAATTACAGTGTGCCAAGTCCAGCTACAATCCTAGAATATAAATGCATTTTTCACAGTACTGCTGCAACTAACAACAAACACAAAGGTATAACAGATCTCCAAGGCCAATACTTAATAATGTCTACAGCTTTGTGTGGTCAAATACTACTGTTCAGACTGTTCGGTTCAGCATTACATCTGTGGGGATCATTACGCCACTCTCTCTCCCATCCGGTCCTCTAAAGATCCAAAAGTAGTCTACATTATAGAGCACCTTTCTTTGATTTGTGTAAAATTTGTGCATGGGGGAACCACAAGTATCACTGGGATATACACAAGGACTATATCAGGTATTAATGACATAAACAGAATATATCATGAATACTGAATAGATGTGGGTCCTGCAGAGTTCAGTGAGCTCCATCGGAATTCTCTATGGACAGATCCTACTAATCCTGTAAGTGGCAGCCAAGATGAAAGTGTAAATACTTGCTGTGTAGATTGGGACCTCAAGTCTCCTTAAATTGTATAGCGTGTGGGCAATGGGGAACATTCACATTCATCGAAATGAGAATAAGTGTCCAAAAGTAGCTGGCCTTTAGGAGTGAATGGTTATATTGCAGCCAAGAAACCTTACGTTAGTATACAAGGGACAGCAAGAGCTGAAGTGAATATATACCGCCATCTCCAGGCTGTGGCTCTGTGGTGGGAGCATTTTTGCCAATTAAATCTACAGGACAAGGAGAACTACTTCCCGAAGCACCTATGCAAGAACAAAACAACTATGAATGGGTTATGAGACACTTGGCGGTGAAGAAGTTTCATGCCACGATACCAATACCAGGTCAGAAACAGAAAAAGAATAAAAATAGAACAAGTCCCTGTAGTTTAATGGAGCAAGAAGCTTAGGATCAATTACAGCTTCTGGGTGTTGCCCGGGATTAGATGAAACATGGTTAACTCTCTCTAACAAGTGGGTCAGGACTGTCCACAGGCTGCGTGTGTCATTACTTGGATGCAATTGAGCTGAAAAATCAGTGACGGCCTACACAGAGGTGCCATTGTTCCTGGAAGTAAGCAATCCCGTACATCTAATCCTGCACAACCCCATTAACAAAGCATATGTAAGCAAACTATTGTAAGAGTGTCCTGGGTGAGTTAAAGGCAAAAGATATTCCAAAACTTGTATCAAAATGTTTACCTTTTCCCAAACAAAAAAAAAATGTTTACCTTTTCCCAAAAAGAATAAGGAACTAAGGGCCTATCTGACCAAGATTCAATGTTATCGCCTATTTACAATAAAGGGGGCGGATATAATAATTGGTAGGAGTCCGATTGTTGTGACCCTAACCAATCACAACAATGGGGGTAGCACCAACGTGCATTCTGCCATTTGTAAGTTAGCCCAATACAATGGACAGGTCCTCACTAATCAGCAAGTTATCCCCTTTAAAATAAGTATCCTCATCACTGTTTTGTACATTCACATAATAAGCCTTAAAAGTTTTCTTAGATGCAAAGTCTTGAAAATTAAGGGTTCCATAAAACACCTTGACTGCTTTGGCCTCAGTGAAGAGGCGACTGCAATTGTAAATAAGATTTTTATGAATGAATAATCCTTTGTTCTAACACAGCCAATAAGTGACTTGTCAGAATAAAATTCATTTCCATTTACGAGAACACATAATTTTCTGGAGATGTGGACATTTCTGTTATCCCCAAGCACAGCATAATCATCTTAGGCATCATCATAGCTAACACATTGCTAACATATTCACAGATTAAACAAATTAACCTAGTATTCTTTATGCATAGAAATAAAATACATTTTTAGAAAAACCTTTGATGAAATTAGACAATAGAATAGTCCACATTTCTTTAGCAGATACCATCAACTAATTATACCTATTAAATAATCTTTGTAAAATAGTACTGCTATTTTCCTGTAGAGCTTATACAACTCCTTCACTTAGTTGGCTGTTCTGCTGCTTCTTACTACAATTCAACAGAACACAACTCCTGGCTGTCTCTGTCTCTTCTCACCCTTCCTTCCCTTCAGTTTTAGGCTACATGCACATGAAATGAATGCATCAGTGTGACACCAGTTAGTGGCACACAGATAAAACCAACATCATGTGCATGCAACCGTCGAAATAAAAGCACAAAGGGGGAAACATTTTATAATATTAGAGTGTGGAAGGGAGTATGCATTCAAGTCTATGGGGTGGGCAGATAAGGAGGAAAGCGCACACAGCAGTCTGTAGGAGAGGGAGACTAACAAAGTGTGCACAAGTGTAGAGACAGATGAGCCCCAACAGCAAAATCTGTAAAAAGTGAAAATTGCTCATGCTTCAGCATTAAAACCTTACTTTAAAGAGTTTATTTTTCAGCCTTTGTAAATCATGCACAGCCTTGTCTTTTTTAACTGTTTACCCGCCATTCCAGTGAGAGCTGTATGGGCAGCTGGGATATGGGAAACTATCATTAGTAAAACAAAATCAGGAAATAATGCACCATAAAATCAAGAAAAACACCACAAGTACCATGTTTGTCTCCTTCCGCTGATCCTCCCCATGACCATCGTTTCTGCCTCTGGTCCAAATGACTACTACGCTCAAGAGTGCGCCTAACGTTGGCTTCACGGCGTTCCTGAAATATCAAACAAAATTTAATTTAGTCAGGAAGACATAAAAGTACAATTAAAATCATGAGTTCTCTGTGTTGTGTACTCCAGTAAGGGGCAAGGCGAGTCCATCATCACCTTGACATCATATTGACCTGGGTTTGTTCAATTCTTATTGACAGGTTTAGTGGCAAGGTGATTGTTTTCACATTAGTGATGAAAACAATTTCAGTGCAACCTGCATCTTCTGTTTTTATATTTGTCTCACCAAAATCACATGCACGTCATCCATATCCCTAGAGTCAATATGTATGCAGCCCTAGAGCAATACTATGGCACAACAGAGATCATCTACGTAGGTGACCGAACTCTGTGGCTGCCTCTTAGCAACTAATTACTACTGTACTGGGGAGTATTCTCAAGGGAAGGCACAAAAAAAAAGCTGTAAAAATGCACAACTTTCAGATGCATGTGGTATACAATACGCTGTGAAGCCGGGTGTATGTGGTGTCTCAGCAGCAGCACACTGTACACTGCTGGGCAAAACCATGTAGGGCCGTCTCACACTACTGTACTTATAAGCAAGGGCTTATACAGACAAATATGCTTGGTCTGCAAATCTTGTGCTGGGGATGGCTCCCCAAGTATCATAGTTGTACATGATGCAAGGAGTACCTGCTTCCCCAAGGAACTTTAGCACTTAACTGTAATAACAGTTCAGCGCTGTTGTCCAGAGGTTTTGTGGTGGCTCCTTGAATCTGGACTCATGCATCAGACCAAGCATGTTAATGTGTCAGCCCCAACAAAGAGGTGAAGATGGGGGTCAATCATAAGGGTCGATTTATATAATTGGGTTTACGACAATAGATAAATTCACACAATGCCACTATAGGTTTAATATCCATCTAGTATCATTAGGTTAACTGATGATTAACGGCTACACTGTTTTAGACAACTAGGACATGTACTAGCGGAGCTAAATCACTGTGCCACTAACTGGGACTCCCCCATGCAGGTGGATGGTTAGGTTACTTATTAGCACAACCTTGTCTTCCAGTAATCGCTGCTTTCTTTTCTCTTCTGCCGCTATTCTCTTTTGCTCATCCTTCTGTTTGTGCTCCTCCAGTTTCTTCTGCTTTTCCTCCATTTGCTTCTCATACTGAAGTTTTGCCTTCTTTTCTTTTTCAAGTAACTCTTTCTCTTTGGCAGCTGCAATGTAAAACATTGTGAGGCAACTGTCTATGTAGACGCAAGAACGTGGATGAACAGAGTTGGAATGATATTTGTAATCACTACATGTAATACACTGAGACGCAGGATGTCATTTATGTGTAATACACTACAAGACATAGGATGTCTGCTACATGTAATACACATAAATGACATCCTATGTGTTAGTGTAATACACTGCATAAGACATCATGTACGTGTAATACATTGCAAGTCCTAGGATGTCATAGACATATGATAAACTGCAAGGCTAAATCACACGGCCGTATGGGGGACGTATATACATGTGCCCATCGTGCTACGGTACGGCGGGCACACATGTGTGAATATAGCCTTAAACCTAGGAGGTCATCTACATGTAATACACTGTATGACATAGGATGTGATTTATGTGTCATACACTGCAAGGCGTAAGAAGTCATTTACATGTAATACACTAAGATGTATGATGTCGGCTACGTGTAATACACTGTATACTGCAGTCATTTACATTTTAGCAGCAAGGTGATACATTGAGAGATGACAAAGACTGGAGCTTACCATTTAGCCTCTCTCTCTCTTCCCTCCGCTCCCGGGCTAATCTTTGTCTCTCATCTGTTCTTAAAGCTGAGCCATCAATTACTATAAAAAGATAGACACGACTGATCACTTTACTGTAGAACGGCAGTGTCTTGCACACGTGTTACAGGAAATAAAGATTACCTGGCTTAGCTGTCTTCACGCTGACAGCGGGATGCACGGGGACAGGGCTGGATCCAGTTTGGCTTCTGCGCTCATCTGCTATCGCTTGTGCTGCGGCCACTAAAACAAAAATTAATTAAAAAATGTGAACACTAATAGAGGAAGACATTTTTAATTCTACCATCTATGTGCAGGAGGCTTTACTCCAGAGCTGTATTCACAATTCTGCAATTCAAGATATGAAATCTTCCTGTACTCTCTACTCCTGATCACTCTGACCTATTGTATATGGAAGTACGGTAAGTATGTAAGGTATGCGAACATGAATGGGGGCATACAGGTGCAAGACGTATGTGTTCAGGGTTCCCGCAGTTCATACCCCAAATGTGTAAACAGCATGCAAAAGACAAAAATCATGGGTAATAACAACTGCATCCATTGTGCCTGAAAAAGCCAAATATAGAAGAGGATTCCTGATGGTTACACCATAATATATTTCAGCTAATAAATCTGGTCAGTATTTGTTCGATCAGAATGACATCAGAAGAAACATCTTCTTATATTACTGGGTTAAGCTTCACAAATAAGGCAAACAAAAAGACCATTTAGTCTATGAAAGCAAATGACAAGCGTCCGCCCAGGCAACAGAATACCCACAAAGAGCCTGTTATATATAGAAATCCCCATCTGCAGAACTGGGAACAAGGTCACTATACAGTGTAACCTCTTAGAACTACAATCCTTCAATACATCCCATAATAGGCCAACTAGATGCATTCAGAAAAATGGAGAGAAACGCTTTATCAAAGGTTAAGAAATGGGCTCTGTTCACACTGGAATCACAAGCAAATATCAGAACAATACCCGTGGATGGGATCCTGAGACTAGCATTCACATGTAGTAGTGATATGTATAGGGGTAAAATCTGCAGTAAATCCTGATGGATTGGTAGTGTGATACATAGCAATATTCCATTGCAAATGTTGCATCATTTTATCATTTCCCACAGCGTGTGAATCAGGAATGTTACAGTTGTATCCACTGCGCAGCCATTGATATATTGTCATATATTGCACATTTTATTCTGATGTAAAATATACAGCAAATTTAACAAAGTCCTCGGCAAAGTTTAAATGCATATAAGATGTGTAGCAGTCCCAATCCTCATGGCACATGCAGCATCCTGTGTGACAGCGCAGCTCTCCCTTCCCTTAGGACAGAGCCGCTCACAACCAGTCACTGGCATCTGCTTGGTAAAGCGTCTATTTCCTAAGGGTTCATTCACACACAACAAATTTCTGGGAATGAAAACCAACTCATTTTTTTGAACACAGTTGTTTAGAAGGCTAGTGCATGGATTTCTGCAAGGTTTCAGGGGTTGTCCCGTATTCATACTTGATCGTGTAGGGGTCCACGTACTGATCACTCGCCGCCATGTAAAAACAGGAACATGGGGCCAGGAACAATTGCCCCGTGTCTGGAGAAAGCCACAGATATCATTGAAAGTTAATGGAGCCATTTGTAATATTCAATATTTAACACCTCACAATGTTCTCCTCATAGCCTAGTGCTACTGCAGTAGTTACAGCCCAATCAGAGAAGAAAGGAAAGGACATTTCTCCATGGTAACCACCACTGTCAGGATAATAACATTTACAAAGGTAAATTGAAAGATCTGGAAGTACAATCTATGATTATACCCTTAATCTACGATTAAGATTATAGCCATCCTACAGGTTATGCTGGGGGGCTTTAACCTGTGGGTAAGCAGCCGAGCGTACAGAATGCGCTCTTCTACTGTCGTTCCAAGATTCTTATCACGTCAGCTTAAAAAGGTATTGGTAAATGGACACAAAACATCCCCATGATCTATTTCGATCATAACGTCTTGATGTGAAGTGCATCCATGTAAGGACAAAGTACAATGATTTTTATATACTTTAATTTATAAATAACTTGTGTCCAAGAATAAATATTGAAACTACAGGAAAAACAAAAAAGTTAACATAGAACAGTGGTGGCGAACCTATGGCACGGGTGCCAGAGGTGGCACTCCAAGCTCTTTCTGTTGGAACCCGAGCCATCGCCCCAGCACACCAGACAGGACTCCTGCAATTCCAAACAACTTAAAAGATGCGGCTTTCTGTGATATTTTAAAGTGATACTTGTAGGCTACATGGGAATGTGTAGACAAGGCCGAATTATCTTTGGAGGACCTCCTGCTGACCCCACAATTCTCTGTGTACAGAGGGACACTGGAAAGAAGCTAAAATGATGCAAATTTTCCATCTTTTTCTACTATGTTGGTGTCCTCAGGAGGCCAATATGATTGAACGCTATTGAAGAACAGGGAACAATAAGTTACTGCTTTATTTTTGGATGGCACCTCGCGATAAACGAGGGGGCTTTGCTGTTGCAGTTTGGGCACTCGGTCCCAAAAAGGTTCGCCATCACTGACATAGAACAAAACACTCCAGTCAAAGCTGATTCATTGAATGATATAAGGTGCGGGGCCTGAAGGGAGGAGCAGGACGCATGCGATTGATAAGCCGATCGTATGCGTTTCTCTGGAAACGCATGTGCGTTCGGGCCGAGGACCGTCCCCCGTGCGCTAGTGTCGGGTTATGAACGGACGCCTAGCGGTACGTGTGACCGCGGCCTTAGAGTCTGCACAAGGTAGTATACAATGAATCAGCTGTGACTGGAGTGTTCCTTTAACCCCTTCACGACTACCATACAGTAGCCAACTTCAAACTGCTATATCTCCTAAACCCTGACACCTAGAAACACATCAGGAATGTACATATGAATGCATCACAGGATTGGCTGCATCCACCGTTTACGTTCAGTAAAAAAAAAAAAAAAACATTAAAATTTTATGTACAGGTTTCTATTTACGAAATTTTTGACTGCAACTTTAACAGTGAATATCACAATCTTGACATTAAATGAAAGGGGAGAGTCTCCTGTTTAATATAACACCATGACTCCTGCCATGGTTCAGGAGATAAAAGCGATTGAAGTGTGCTCCCCTCCAGCCTGTCAGCTGCAGGAAAGACCTAGCCTACAGTTTGCAGAGGTACATGCATCCTCTGCATCTGTAAATGAACCTAAGAAAAAGTATTTTTGCATTTGTAGTCATGTAATTTGCGACCTTAATTTTATTTTTTTAAATGTAATTAATAAAACTATAAAAAAACTAAAACTAAGTACCGTAAATTAATAAATTATCCACAACATCTACATTTCGCCTACCACCCGATCTACCTTTATAGGTGGGGGGTCAGCCGCAGGTATCCAGCAGTGATTCCTGTCAGCATTATTACAAATAACATCAATGTGCTGTAATAAAAACCTGCAGCTTGATCATTATTACTAAAGATTCAGGCTACTGAATTAGACCATGGCAAATGTTACATTCATTCTGCAGAAAAAAAAAAAAAAAGAGATATACTTGCAAACCCCCCCCCCCCCCCCCCACCTCCTATAAGGCGTCCTTGGCTCCAGTATTGACTGCCTGATGGAACAGAGCCCGAGACTACCGACTGGAGGGATAAATACCACTTCATCGACTTAACCACAAATACAAAGATCCGGACCCCTTTAAGCACAACAACTTGGACATTGCTGCGAAGTGTCTAGATAAGTCATGAAAATGGCAATGAGGTTTCAGGTTACAATCGGCTTGTCTAGTTAGATATGAAGTAATGAAGCACTTGAGGGCACAAACTTCATTCCATCCATCTGTACACGTGTTATATTTCAAAAGATTCAAATTTACATAATAACTGCACAATCATAAATACCAAGAAAATAAAGAAAGAGCAGCCAGCAAACCAATCCACAATCAGCAGACCATGGCAGGTGTCTGCTGTATTATACAACCTGCTGTTAAGGCTACCTGGCACAATCATGGTCAATGTGTGCTAACCACTGTATCAATGGCTAGAATCAGGCCTGATTTCTGCGATTGTTTCTGTGTTATGTGTATTGTGTCTGCATGTACCTACCAAAAGCCTCACGTGTTAACAACCGACGACAGGTTCCCTGTACATATAAACCGGTAACAAGAAAAAAAACACACATACGTTTTGGTGCGGTGAAGAAGAACATACAAATCAAACACCAGGTCTGCTATACGTGCAGATATACACTAACATCTAAGAAGCCGGGCCTCCAATGTGTCCACAGACATAAGGCAGCCCTGCTGTGACAGGAAGGTGACTGCACTGATCAGAAGAGATGAACGCCAGGCAGGATATAGTGTGGACTTTCCAGAAGTCATCTAGGACAGTACTGCTACTATACTCGTTTACCTTGGATCAGTGTGTATAATCACACAGACCTCTCTGAAACTGGTCACATATCAAATATACTATTCTTTCATAGCTACAGTATCCCAAAGTGGTGGACATATTCCTGGAGACTTCCTACTAGAGGGTTTTTGGAGAAGTCTGACAATCCTGATTTTCATTTAGTGCAAAAAAAAAAAGTGATAAGAGAAGTGCAATCTTATATCTGCAGGACTGCATACAGGCAACAAGCAGTGATAGGCATACATTATTTTTCGGAAAAGAAGAAAGGTGGACATACAATGTAGGACAAATGGTACATTCACACGTGGTATCGCCGTGTGCTGGAGGCGAGGAGGAGGTGACCCCTCCTCCCTCTATAGGAAACAGCGGCGTACGGCCGCACACTCGCAGAAAGATAGAGCATGCTCTATCTTTTTGCGGCGTGGATCCCGTCCCGACACCGGGCCGCCATTGCGGTCTATGGGGACGTATATGCGGCCGCATGCACGTCCCCATGAACGGTCGTTCATGCAGGCTAAAAAATATCACTACAATTTTCATTTGCTAGGTCAGTGGCAGAAAACCTATTGCACGGATGCCAGAGGTGGCACCCAAACCACTGACCCAGCACCGAACCCAAAGAATCTTCCTGCAGTCCCAGGAGACTCGGGGCGCGGTCACACGGTGAGTTTTGGTTGTATTTTAAAAAGCATTACAACAGCTGAGATGAGGCGATTCGCCTACTTACATTGCTGTTAACATTTTCGTTTACAAAACGCTGTGTAAATGTGATGTTAACACATAGTTAACAATGTGTTTGCATTTTGTTCCAGATGTGTTAACACATGCGTTAACGTCGTGTTTACACTGCGTTTTGTAAATGCAAATGTTAACAGTAATGTAATGAGGCAAATCACCTCATCTCAGCTATTGTAATGCGTTTTGAAAACGCAATGAAAACGCACTGTGTGACCGCACTCTCAAGCTGTTCTCAGGCGTCTTTTGGCGTGTGTGCGGCCGTGCGCCGCTATTCTCTATGGAGGGAGGAGGGGTCACCTCCTCCTCCTCTCCAGCGCACGGTGGGCATACCGCGTGTGAATGGACCCTTAGTAATAACTTACTGCTCAAACTACTGTGATGGCACTTTGTAATAAATAATTGGGTTTTGGTTGTGATTTGGGCACTTGGTCTCTAAAAGGTTTGCCATCTCTGTGCTAGGTCATTAATATGTGGGGGTCGGACAACAAGCATCCCCCCCCCCACTTATCAGCAGGTGACATATAGGAAGTAGACAGCTCAGTTTTCCATGTAGTTACTGCAGGTAACCGCTGCCACTTCATTTCAAAGGGATCTAAGCCGCAGCGACTGTTCAGTCAATGGAAAACGGTTTCTTCCATAACTAATAAAACCTGTTGCTTTTTCCAACAAAATTGTTAAGCAAATATTTGAGTGAAAGCAACAAGTTCAGATACAAGTAGTTACACAACCTGATAAAGCAGTAGCCGGGGCCTGCCCACATATCCGTGGCTGTGTCACACCAAGGGGGCCTCATATACATACACTCTCTCCTTCCTTAACGGAAAAGGACAGTGATCTATTGTACAAAAAAAAAAAAGATTTCACGATTCGTCGCTGGGAAGAGGAGCACGTTCAACATACTGAGCAAGGAAGAGTATGAAATCTGCAGATATGTTGTGTAATGTGCATATTTCACATTGGATTTCTGGGAAACCTACAGATAAAGCCAAAAACTTGGCAAAAAAACTACAAAAGGTCTTTATCTGCAATAAAAGAATCCGCAAGTCCAGATACCAAAGTTTCCTCCTAGCTAATTGACCGCAATGCAGCCCAAGTATGAAGGCCTAACCGCAGACAGTGGACCCTTTAAAGGGGTTCTGTAGCCACATCAAGTTGCTGATTGGGGGCAGGACCCCAACGGATCACAGGAATCGTAGCCCAAGTGAATGGAGCTGCAGGTCGGACATTTGTGCTGCTACTCCATTCACAGTCTATGGCACTGCCAGAGATCGCCAAGGACAGTACTGCCATCTCCGTCAATGCCAGAGAGATGAATTGAGAAAGGCGCATGCAAGATCGGCTGCTCTGTTAATTTGGGGTAGAATGAACCACTGATCTGTGAGTGATGCACCACTGGGACCCCCCAATGATAAGCATGTTATCCCAAATCCCTATGTACATTTTACTTTTTTAGAAAAATCTGCCCTGCATTATTTTCCCATACTGAACACTGATTTTACTGCATTGCTTTTTGTCCGTCGTGAAGCCACTGCTAACCATAAAGGATGAGAAATCAGCCGTGCGAATGCTGAGCTTTTGTTATGACTTTCACCGCACAATAAACCTCTCCTATATACTTATATTTTAGTTAACATCCTAAACAATACATTAAAAATAGCATCTTCCAAGCAAAGAACTGAGGAAGTTTCGGAGCAGTAAATATTACACATATAGGGCATAGGAAACCCATAAAAGCCCCGGAAATGTAATGACTGTCACATAGGAGCTCCAGGGGGTGATGGACAGGAAGTCGGCCTGAATGTAAGAAGAACTTTACTTCCCAACTATGGGAGGAAGCTGCAGAGACGTCACTGAACAAGTCTCCTGTGTGCATTCATATGACTGCCCCAGAGCACGGCCCTGACAGATCTGCAAATACACACAACCAGCACATATCACATGTTGAAGGTCTGCTCCTGGGAAAGCTGGATGACAAAACAAGTGCCCAAGCACTCCAGAGCGGAAGACAGATCTAGGGATTCTCTGTAGCTAGATCAGGTTGCCACTCAGGAGTTAGACCTAAGCAGATTTATGACTATATTGTGAAGGGCTGTAATGAAGGACATTGTAGGGTGTCACACGTGCAGCCTCAGCTGAGTGTGCAGGTGTGGGTACAATGTATGCAGGCATGGAATCATGCAGAGCTTCCTTTGGTAAAAAAAACCTCTGTAAATGTGCAGCAATCAGTGCAGGGTTTGGCAGCAAAAACTAGCAAAATGTATCTAAAGATTCACACATTTAACCCAGCACTACCTGGTATTCTGTGTAATCCCAGGAGGGTACGGAGTATCTAACATCCCCGCTGCAGCAAGAATCTGCCTCCTAGGACTGTTCTCACTCATATCGATTCCCTAGAAGCACAGGAGTGGCATGCTGAGGAGCATGCTGGGGCTTGTAGTTCCCAATATGTGGTGTGTAATTACAGTCTGCCGTAGTTCTTCAGCATCTGGGACGTCATTACAGCCTGGTGCAGTGTATGTTGGGACTTGTAGTTCTCCAGCACCACGGATATCATTATCGCTGGTGTAGTGTTTATGTATATCAGACTAGTAGTTCTCCAATATAAGGGAGGCAATTACATTGCATACTCAGACTAGTAGTTATCAGTAAGTGGATGTCATTACCATCTGCTGCATTTCGTGTTGGGACTAGTAGTTCTCCAGTATCAGGGAGGTAATTACATTGCATCCTGGGACTAGTAGTTCTCCACTATCAGGGATGTGAGTGCACTGTGCTGCAGTTCATGCTGGGACTAGTATTTCTCCACTTTCAGAGATGTGAGTACACACTGCTGCACTTCATGCTGGGACTAGTAGTTCCCCAGTATCAGGGATGTGAGTGCATTCTGCTGCACTTCGTGCTGGGACTTGTAGTTCTCCACTATCAGGGATTTGAGTACACTCTACTACACTACATGCTGGGACTAGTAGTTCTCCACTATCAGAGATGTGAGTGCACTCTACTACACTACATGCTGGGACTAGTAGTTCTCCACTATCAGGGATGTGAGTACACTCTACTACACTACATGCTGGGACTAGTAGTTCTCCACTATCAGAGATGTGAGTGCACTCTACTACACTACATGCTGGGACTAGTAGTTCCCCAGTATCAGGGATGTGAGTGCACTCTACTACACTACATGCTGGGACTAGTAGTTCTCCACTATCAGGGATGTGAGTACACTCTGCTACACTACATGCTGGGACTAGTAGTTCTCCACTATCAGAGATGTGAGTACACTCTGCTGCACTACATGCTGGGACTAGTAGTTCTCCACTATCAGAGATGTGAGTGCACTCTACTACACTACATGCTGGGACTAGTAGTTCTCCACTATCAGAGATGTGAGTGCACTCTACTACACTACATGCTGGGACTAGTAGTTCTCCACTATCAGAGATGTGAGTGCACTCTACTACACTACATGCTGGGACTAGTAGTTCTCCACTATCAGAGATGTGAGTGCACTCTACTACACTACATGCTGGGACTAGTAGTTCTCCACTATCAGAGATGTGAGTACTATCTGCTACACTTCATGCTGGGACTAGTAGTTCTCCACTATCAGGGATGTGAGTACTATCTGCTACACTACATGCTGGGACTAGTAGTTCTCCACTATCAGGGATGTGAGTACATCTTGTAGTTCCCCAGCACCAGTTGCAGAGACCCTAGAGCTGTGTGATACGACCCCCGGGTTACAGCCCGGGTTGCAGCCCCTCCTGAGCTCTCCCTCCATGACAGGCCACGTCCTCTCTGAGTTCCCAGCCCACCAGAGCAGCTCCCCTTCCCTCCCGCCGCCCTGCCTTCCTCCCCAGCGCCACGAGCAGCCTCCTCCATGGTCTCCGCCGCAGTCTCTTACCCATCTGCTCCCGCAGCCCCTTCAGTTTGCCGCTGCTGTCCGCCATGTTCCTTCCCCCGGTGTTGCCGCTCTCTCGCTGTCCGCCCCGGGCTGCGCATGCGCCGGAGGGGTTCACGCACGGCGGCGGCTGTTGCTGCTGCTGTTGCTAGGGAGAAGTCTGTGATTGGGTTTTACCCTTTGTTTCCCGGAACTTCCTGCACTACAATTATCAGCAAAGAAATTAGTGATAAATGCAATAAGACGTGTGGGCAAATAATGGGAGAACAACTACCCTACAACTATATATCACTGCGACACTACACAGAAGTGTCTGAGAGCAGAATCCACTTGCACATGAGAACCAATCAGAGCTCAGCTTTCATATTCCCACAGCTGTTAATAAAATGATAGCTAAGCTCTGATTGGTTTCCTTGGGCTCTCAGACACTTCTGATAAATGTATACTGCCTCCTCATAATGCCCCCTCCTCATAATGCCCCTTCCTCATAATGCTCCCTCCTCATAATGCCCCTTCCTCATAATGCCCCCTCCTCATAATGCCCCTTCCTCATAATGCCCCCTCCTCATAATGCCCCCTCCTCATAATGCTCCCTCCTCATAATGCCCCTTCCTCATAATGCCCCCTCCTCATAATGCCCCCTCCTCATAATGCCCCCTCCTCATAATGCCCCTTCCTCATAATGCCCCCTCCTCATAATGCCCCCTCCTCATAATGCTCCCTCCTCATAATGCCCTCTCCTCATAATGCCCCCTCCTCATAATACCCTCTCCTCATAATGCCCCCTCCTCATAATGCCCCCTGGTCTGCAGACCCCTTTTTATATAGCCCCTTTCTACAGCTTCCTTTGCCCCCTTTCCTGGAGTAATGTCCTATATTTGCACATCCCAATTGTAATAACTCAGCTTTCCTCCTTCTTTCCTTTTCATAAATATGTAAAATACGTAAAACAACTTTTATGAAGTTTGTTAACCCTTTAATTGTTTTACAGGGGTTAAAACAAAATTGGATGCAATTTTGAAAGTAACATTTTTTTGGGCTAAATTAATGTGTTTTTCAAATAATGTACAAATTCTCAGTAGATAAAATACCAAAACTCTTCACAAAATTGGCCATACAATCTTTATTTTTTTGGCAATTTGGACATATAAGGGCTTATTTTTTGCGACATGAGATGCACTTTACAAATACTTCATTTTAGTGGGTCATTAGCTTATTGATGAGATTTTATTAACTCTTGAATGTATGGGTGAAAAGAAAATTGTCAATTTTGGTTTCCTTTCTTTTTGTAGTTTTGGGGGGGTCGTACACTAAAATACTATATTATCTTTATTCTATAGATCACTACGATTACGGTGATACCTTGTTTATATAGTTTTTCATATATTTTTACAATTTTACTGGAAAAAAACGAATGTAGAGGAAATCTCATTTGTTTTTGCATCACCATCTTTTCGGAGATGTAACTTTAATATTTTTTGGTTGACAGAGCTAGTTTAGGGCTTATTTTTTTACGTGTTGAGTTGTCCTTTTCAGGGGTACCATTTTACATAACTTTTTTGATCACTTTTTAGAACATTTTTGTGAAAGGATTTTATGAAAAATGTACATTTTTGGCAGGTTTTTCAGGATATGTTTTTACGGCGTTTACCGAGCGGGTCCAATAATGTATTTGAGTTATTGTACGGATTGTTATGGACGCGACGATACAAAATATGTGAGTTTTTTTGCGATTTTGTGGTTTTTTTTACTTTATTACATGTGTATAGGGAATGTTTGTGTTTAGGGGACTTTAACTTTATTTAATTAATTCTTTTTATTAAAATGTGTTTTTATTTAATGTTTTTAACTTTTTAAATGTACTTTTACAGGTTGGCTTGAACAAGCGATCCACTGATCACTTGTTCAAGCTCTTCTTCACCTTACACAGTGTAATACAGATGTATTATACTGTGTAATGTAACACGCTGAGAAATCTCCGATTGCGGGTGTTAGAGGCGGGTGTCGGCTATGAACGGAGCGGGAACGCACCTCCCACCATGCAGTACTATTACGTCAAATGTCGGTAAGGGGTTAAGACTGCCATGCGACCTGGACTATATGAATATTATAGCCCCTAAAAGTCCAGAATTCACTTCACCTACTTATGGTAGAATAAAAATATCAGATTGGGCTTTAAAGGGGTTATCCGGGTGTTAAAAAGTACTTAGGGCCGGGCTGGGGAGGGCTATTTAAACATAATAAACATCTATTTACCTCCTCTGGCGCTGCTGATGTCCCGAGCCGCGGTCCATCTCCTCTGTGTGCCGGTTTGATTACAAGGGGGCACAGGGAAGCTCCCATCCGACACTATCTCCTAGCGCTTACAACGCTGAGAGATAGGGACAGATGGGAGGACCCAGCCACATCGTGGGCCGAAAGTTCCCTGTGCGCGGCTTCTGTGCCCCTGTAAAAAAACAGGGGCATGGATCAAATGGACCGCGGCGCGGGACATCGGCGGCGCCGGAGGAGGTAACTAGATGTTTATTATGTTTAAATAGCACACCCCAGCCCGGCCCTCAGTAATTTTAACACCGGGATAACCCCTTTAGAGGGTTTTCCCACAAAACAAGTTAATCCCTATCCACAGGGTAGGGCCTAACTTGCTGATCACTGGTGGTCTCAGTGATGAGAACAGGGAGTTCGATGGGGTCCAACGAGTAGCCGGCAAACTAGCGTATAACAATTAACCCCCATAAAGTATATACACACACAGTGGGGCAGATTTACTTACCCGGTCCATTCGCGATCCAGCGGCGCGTTCTCTCCGGTGGATTCGGGTCCGGCAGGGATTCATTAAGGCAGTTCCTCCGACGTCCACCAGGTGGCGCTGCTGCGCTGAAGAACATCGGAACGCACTCAAGTTCACCGGCCTATTCCTAGTGAAGGTAAGTGCAAGCTCCGCGACACTTTTCTTTTTTTAAATGCGGCGGTTTTTCCGAATCTGGCGGGTTTTTGTTCGGCCACGCCCCCCCATTTCCATCACGTGCATACCAGCGCCGATTTGCCACAATCCGATTGCGTGCGCCAAAATCCCGGGGCAATACAGGGGAAATCGGCGCAAATCGGAAATATTCGGGTAACACGTCGGGAAAATGCAAATCGGGCCTTTAGTAAATGACCCCCAGTATGTACACATCCCTACATTTATACTCACGTACAGTATGTACACATCCAGTGACATAACTTGAAGCTGATGGGCCCTGATGCCAGGACCCCGACTATAATGTATAATTTATAGTACTAGTCTTCTCATATGGGAAAGTGTCACCTTATGGGCCCCCTAAGCCTCTTGGGCCTGATTGCGACCGCACCCCCTGAACCTTCACAAGTTACGCCCCTGAACACATCATATACACACATAGGGGCACATTTACAATGCACCTTGCGCCAGTTTTCTGGTGGACTTTGTACATTCTTTCATATGGAAACTGCTTGTCATTGAAATGAGCGTTTTGGTGCACAGTCGGACCGTGTGCCACATTTAACAAAGTCCGAAAGAAGTGTGTCATGGTCCATGCATGGGGAAGCTGGGCACTGGGCAGCATAAAGTTAATAAACTACACTCCCTCCTCACCATCAGGGGTGGGAGGGAGCAGATGTGTGCGATGGCCTGCTAATCACTGGGGCAAGGACAGATCAAGGGTTGGGCCTGGACTCCTCTCCTCTTGTAATGAAATGCTGTGGCGCATAATAAATAATGAATCGCCTGTGCGGGCCCCTGGACCTTGAGGGCCCCACAGCAACCGCTACAGCTGCTGTGGCTGTAGTTATGTAGTTTTTAAAGTCTCTTATGATGTGATTTATTCTTCCACTATTTTGTAGTCTTCAGACCCGCTCTGTCTAAGTAGCTGAGGTCACAAGAACTGGATAGAGCTTTGTAATGTGGTCCTATATGTGCACTGTAAAATACATATATAACATTTCTCTGCTAACATCAAGCAATGCGTGTATCCCATCAGGTTTGATTTTCACACTCACTGTCCCTTTTTTCTCCAAAAGCACCGTAAACATGCACACAACATAAAATCTCATTGGTAGTAAAACATCTACAGTATTTACAAGTCAGGCGCTGTACTCATAGTACTAAGGTACAGGGCTCGAAGCCATTTGCTTTTGTACATGTGGTGAACATATGGGGGGCTGGGCACTAGGGGCCTATATGCTGTGCTTAGGATCTATAATTTGTTTAAGTCTATCCCTCCTAAGGTGGTTGCTTTTTTATACTGTGCTGTTTGAGCATTGAGTACATTATAACAGATATTTGTTAAGGGGATAGTCACACAGTCCTATATAGTGATTAGAGATGAGCGAGCACTAAAATGCTCGGGTGCTCGTTATTCGAGACAAACTTTTCCCGATGCTCGAGTGCTCGTCTCGAATAACGAACCCCATTGAAGTCAATGGGAGACTCAAGCATTTTTCAAGGGGACCAAGGGTCTGCACAGGGAAGCTTGGCCAAACACCTGGGAACCTCAGAAAATGATGGAAACACCACGGAAATGGACAGGAAACAGCAGGGGCAGCATGCATGCATGCCTCTGAGGCTGCCTAATCTTGGGATGGAGCTGGCGGTCCGCTGACAGGCGAGCTTTCGCCTGTCCAAGCCCCTGTCTCTCGGCTCCTCCCCACCCAAAATGAGCCTGGGGGGCCGGAAGCTTTACTTTGAAAAAATTATAATTTTCAAAGCAGGCGGGGGCTACAAACAGCATTTCTAAGAACTTTTTGTATAAGATCAAGTGTAGTAGTGTTCTTATAAGTAATTGGCCTGGTTATGGCGAGGGAGGGGAACGAAAACAGATGTGCAAGAAGCGCTGAAATATTATCGGTCAATGATAAAAGATTGGCGGTATATTTTGTGGATAACACAGCAGGGTGGCGACAAAGTTAACAAGTTTGATGTGGAAGCCGTTAAAACAACCCAAAATTCTGCCTGACACAGCTCGTTTGCTAAGGGGACGATATATGGAGGCAGCTATATGGACGACTTTTGGAGGCAGCTATGGAGATGATGTGTGGAGGTAGCAATGGAAACAACGTGTGGAGGCAGCTATAAAGACGACGTGTGGAGGCTGCTATGGAGACAATTAAATTTGGATAGTGCCTGTATGTGGCAGTCCAGTCCAAAAAAGTTTTCAAACCAGAGGAGCAGGTAGGTGGTCCTCCAGAAAAATTAAATAGATTGAGTGCCTGTATGTGGCAGTCCAAAAAAGTTTTCAAACCAGAGGACCGGGTAGGTGGCCCTCCAGAAAAATTAAATACATAGAGTACCTGTATGTGGCACTCCCAAAAATTGTTTAAAACAGAGGACTGGTTGGTGGCCCTCCAGAAAAATTAAATACATAGAGTACTATTGCTAGAGCCGGTTGGCCCTGGCAAAAAATAGCCAGTTTCCTCTTTAGTGTACAAAGAGGAGGAGAAGGAGGAAAATGAGGAGGAGGAGGAGTGCATACATTATTCAGGTTGAGCTTCTTTCACCTGGTGGAGAATGGAAATCCTGAGAAATCCAGGCTTTATTCATCTTGATAAGCATCAGCCTGTCAGCGCTGTGAGTCGACAGGCGTGTACGCTTATCGGTGATGATGCCACCAGCTGCACTGAAAACCCGCTCGGACAACACGCTAGCGGCAGGGCAGGCAAGAACCTCCAAGGCGTACAGTGCCAGTTCGTGCCACATGTCCAGCTTTGAAACCCAGTAGTTGTAGGGAGCTGTGTGATCATTTAGGACGATGGTATGGTCAGCTACGTACTCCCTCACCATCTTTCTGTAAAGATCAGCCCTACTCTGCCGAGACTGGGGACAGGTGACAGTGTCTTGCTGGGGTGACATAAAACTGGCAAAAGCCTTGTAAAGCGTACCCTTGCCAGTGCTGGACAAGCTGCCTGCTCGCCTACTCTCCCTCACTACTTGTCCCGCAGCACTACGCACTCTGCCGCTAGCGCTGTCAGAAGGGAAATACTGTTTCAGCTTGTGCACCAGGGCCTGCTGGTATTCATGCATTCTCACACTCCTTTCCTCTCCAGGGATGAGAGTGGAAAGATTTTGCTTGTACCGTGGGTCCAGGAGAGTGAATACCCAGTAATCGGTGCTGGAATAAATTCTTTGAATGCGAGGTTCACGGGATAGGCAGCCTAGCATGAAATCTGCCATATGCGCCATGGTCCCAACGCGCAAAAATTCACTCCCCTCACTGGCCTGACTGCCCATTTCCTCCTCCTCCAACTCCTCCAACTCCTCTTCTTCTGCCCATACACGCTCAACAGTGAAGGACTGAGCAATGCTCCCCTCTTCTGTCTCGCCAACATTCTCCTCCTCTTCCTCCTCATCCTCCTCCACCTCCTCCGATATGCACTGAGAAACAGACCTGAGGGTGCTTTGGCTATCAACAAGGGAATCTTCTTCCCCCGTCTCTTGTGACGAGCGCAAAGCTTCCGACTTCATGCTGACCAGAGAGTTTTTCAACAGGCCAAGCAGCGGGATGGTGAGGCTGATGATGGCGGCATCACCACTGACCATCTGTGTTGACTCCTCAAAGTTACTCAGCACCTGACAGATATCAGACATCCACGTCCACTCCTCATTGTAGACTTGAGGAAGCTGACTGACCTGACTACCAGTTCTGGTGGAAGTTGACATCTGGCAGTCTACAATCGCTCTGCGCTGCTGGTAAACTCTGGATAACATGGTTAATGTTGAATTCCACCTCGTGGGCACGTCGCACAACAGTCGGTGAGCGGGCAGTTGGAGGCGGCGCTGCGCTGCCCTGAGAGTGGCAGCATCTGTGCTGGACGTCCTGAAATGTGCACAGATGCGGCGCACCTTCGTGAGCAAATCAGACAGATTGGGCTATGTCTTGAGGAACATACACCATAAGGTGTAATTTCCTATGTGAGAAGATTAGTTCCATAAATTATAAATTATAGTTGGGCACATTAGCTGCTGTAGAGCTAAAGTGTTTGTACCAAGTTTGCAGGCTATCCCCCATCCACAGGATCTGTAACAGTGTGCCGGAGGTTACAGATCAGGCTTCATGACAGTTCTAGGAGTCTCTAAGAGACTCCGGGCTGTAATAGAAACTGAAAATATGGCGACATACTTTCTCCACCAGTGTTCAAGTCCCACGATCAGGTTCCACTGCAGCACTTAAAAGGATAAGTACCACAATCGGTGCCAGTAGACCTAGGAGGTCTATAAGGCGTCTAAAAGAAGATGAAACAGTTTTATCAGTGTAATTTATGAACAATTGCCATAATATTTAGCTACATTTTGGAAGAGTAAGTAATGGTCTGTGACAAGAAATTCCAGCAGATGAAAATCTGGGGCCCAACACTCTTTGCTAGGCGAATCCCTCCTCTGTGTAGCACGTATTTTGGCACATTTAATAAGTGTCGCTAAGTATGATAGTGCCCTCCCCAAGGAACCCACTAGATCAGGGGTCTCAAACTCAATTTACCTGGGGGCCGTTGGAGGTAGATTCTGGGTAAGGCTGGGCCGCATCAAGTTTTCCACACAAAATGCGCTTACAAAATATCATTATTCAGATTCAAATGTCACGGCGTCTCCCAGTGCAAGGAAAGCCCCAAGCTGGGAGACGTGTTTTCTCTATGAACGCGTCCTGTGTACCGAGGGGTCCCAAGCTCCTACCGCACTGAGCCCAGTCAGGGACACTCCATTCCATAAAAACTCCTGTACAAAAATAATTTTTTTTATTTGCCGGCAGCCATCGCTGTGAAAGCACCCGCGATCGGTGCTAGCACTGATCGCGGGTGTTACCGGTAAGCAGTGGCGTAACTAGAGTCCTCTGGGCCCCAGGGCAAAATTCCCAACAGGGCCCCCCCCCCAGTATGCATAAAAACATTGAACACCATCCACCAGTAGCAGTAATCAATGTCCCCCCCCACCACCAGAAGCCATAATCAATGTCCCGCCTCACCAGAAGCCATAATTAAAGTCCCCCCTCACCAGTAGCCATAATTAAAGTCCCCCCTCACCAGTAGCCATAATTAAAGTCCCCCCTCACCAGTAGCCATAATCAATGTCCCCCCCACCAGTAGCCATAATTAAAGCCCCCCCCAGCAGTAGCTATAATTAATGTCCCCCCCTCCAGCAGTAGCCATAATTAATGTCCCCCCCACCAGTAGCCATAATTAATGTCCCCCCCAGCAGTAGCCATAATTAATGTCCCCCCCAGCAGTAGCTATAATTAATGTCCCCCCTCCAGTAGCCATAATTAATGTCCCCCCCAGCAGTAGCCATGATTAATGCCCCCCCCCCTCCAGTAGCCATAATTAATATCCCCCCAGCAGTAGCCGTGATTAATGTCCCCCATAGGTAATATCCCCCCAAATTTCCTAACTTTCACCTATGCCCCCCCAAATAGAAACAGGGCCCCATATACTTAAGCAAGATAAAAAATAAAACTCTTACCTAGTTATCCCGCTCCTCTTCGCGCTCTCTCTTCTGCAGATCGGCGCAGGCGACGGCTGATGACGCGTCTGCCAGGTCAGGTGCCGGGTCATGGACCTCAGCAGACCCGGCGCAGGCAGACGTGTCGGCGTCTATGGATGCGATGGGTGGGAACGGCCGCTGAGGTGGGTGGGACGGTGGGAGGATCGGGGGCCCGTTCTTATTTTGAATTGGGATAGCTCCGGGCCCTCCCTGATCCAGCGCACGGACCAGATACAGAACAGTCCGTGCGCTGTAACGGGAAGGCCCGCGGCTGTCACAATTTAAAACATCTGCCCGCTGGGCTGCGCCGAGTTATCAGCGCAGCGCAGGGGTCAGGTGCGGGCCTCTGACTGACCATGGGCCCGGTCTCAGTCGCGACCCCTGCGACCGCGATCGGTACGCCACTGCCGGTAAGCCTTTGCTGCAATATGCAGCAAAGACTTACCGGCTGAGCCCTCTCCATGCAGCGCGACCAGGTGGGGGCCACAAAATATTGTCCCGCGGGCCGCAGTTGGCCCGCGGGCCGCGAGTTTGAGACCCCTGCACTAGATCTAGTGTAGAATTGCACCCTAGCCTACGCCTTAATGGGCGCAAGCTATAGGAAGTTTGCAGAGCAGGAGAGCCCTTAACGCCCACCCTTCCCACCACTAGACAACTTGGCATATAATGGGGCCCAGGAATTACACCTATTTCAGGGCCTGCAGCCAGATTTCAGGCATACATACCTTCAGAAATGTGAGCCATTAAACCCTGTATCTTGTGCATGGGATGCATAATCCTTAATAATGAAGCTATAGACTTAGACTATAGCTATAGACAAACTGTACTAAAAGATTGATATACTTTGATTAAACCTTAAAGATATATATTCTATGACTCAAAGAGTGAACAGTATTATACTTCTTTAGGCTACATGCACACGATATATGCCTGCTGTACCGTAGTGCGGCGGGCATACATCGGCGCTGCAGAGAAGGAGCAGGGGATGAGCGCTGCTTAACCCCGCCCATCTCCATAGGAGTATACAGCGCACGGCGCCGTATCATGTAGAAAGATAGGACACGTCCCCCATAGAAGTGTATGGGGGACGTATATTGGCCGTATATATGTCGGCCGTATATATTCCTACCCCATACATGTGTGTGAATGTAGCCTTACACAATTCAAACAGTGGTATATAATAATCAGGGGTGTAACTTGCGGCCCAAGAGGCTTAGGGGGCCCATTTTGTGACACTTTCCCATGTAAGAAGACTAGTGCTATAAACCAGACACTATAGTTCAAGCACAGACTTTGCACTTGGGTCCATCAGCTTTAACCCCTTAGTGAAGTTAATAGAACGCTGTGATATTTGGGAAGTTTCTATTAACATAATTCCAAAACCCCTATGGAAATTTGGAAAATTTGAAAAAATGCTGTTCATTTTGTAATCTTACCAGCAATTGTAATGATGCCAACACAAAGCCAAGATATGTTAAATGTTAGTAACTAATGTGGGTAGTAAGACTATCAGTTTGAAAAAATTTTTCATTTGTGCCGCAAACATTTTTAAGGTATGTTCAGGTGTCTACATAGGTTAAGGTGTTTAGGATGAACTGGTAAAAACAAACTTAATGCTAGGGGGAGCTAGCAAACACATTGGGGCACATTTGCTAAGGGTCCTCATGGCATATCTTCGTCAGGTTTCCCGACTATTTCCGATGTGCGCCGCATTTAAGTAGGGATTTTGGCGCACGCGATCAGATTTTGGCGCAACCATGCCTACTTCCATGCGACACAAATCGAGGGGCGTGGCTGTCGGACAACGCGACTGATTCGGACAAAGTGCGGGATTTACAATTCAAATTGTGTCGCAAGACAATGCACTCAAATACACTGGGAAGTAGAAGGTGAACTTCGGCGGACCTCAGCGGGGAAGCGACAGATGCAGGAAAATGGATGCACGATTTTGAAGAATCGCGCCGGTCTTCATCCTCATCGGAGAATGCACCTCGGGGATCGCGACAGGACCGGGTAAGTAAATCTGCTCCATTGTACTTTGGAAGAAATGAGCTCTGATGGCCTCTGGAAAAAAGTATGAATATATTAAAAATGATAGCTGCACAAATGAAAATTAAAAATAAAAATTTGAGCAGCACAAACCAGCACAAATGTAGCCACCAGTTATGTTTGATTTGGGCAATGTGGGGGGGCTGGTTGACCTCTGATGACCTCTGGAAACTTTTATTAATATCTTAAAAATGATAGCGGCACTAATGAAAATTTCTGCTGCACAAAGGTAGCACCAACGTTTGAAACCAATTTTGTTTGATTTGAAAAAGGTGGGGGCAACTTCAATCGGGTATTTAGTCCTTTTATAGTTGTGAAAACTTTTGTGAAATGGCTGCTTCAACTTTTGCATCAATATACATTTTGAGAATTACCCTGAAAAGGGTTCTCTCATATTGTATGTTATATGGCTAAGGACAGCAGCTGCAGCAAGTGCAACACTTTTTAGACCTCAAAACCAAATGAATAGAACTGAGCATTTGCACAAATGTAAGTCTGGTATGGACTGAGCTTCAGCTTGGATAATGCAGTTATATAGTTTAGTAAATGCATCATAATGGGGCTCGTTTACTAAGGGTCGTCCTGCACACTTCTGTCGGACTGTGCACTTTTTTCGGGGCTAAAACGGCTTGCACAGGTATTTAAGAAGTGTGTGTGCTGGGATTGTGGCGCATGCGACCCTTTTTGTGGCGCAGCTGCGCTGGTGTCCATGCAACACAATTTAGGGGGCGTGCCATAGGACGGTCCAACTGATTCGGACTGAGCGCGGGATTTAAAGGGGTTGTACGGGCGTTCATTGTAAAAATTAATTATCCTATCTTTTCTACTTAATGTTCCACCTTTAATATACCTATGTCTTTGAATTTTTGCAGTATTTAAATTCTTTTCTAAAACGTTTTAAACCTTTTATTGCTGGTGGCATGAATCGATGACTAAAGATGGCCGCCGCGCTCCGCATGAAGACTCCAGTTCCCAGGATACCGCACTCCCACAGAGCAGTGTTGTACACATTTAAACGGGCTACCGCTACGAACCAGCAAAATCATGTGTGCGGCAAACATGCGCGCACACACGCGGGCGAGTGCGAGCGGCAAGCCGTGCAGAGAGAGAGGCGTCAATGCATGTGCGACAAAAGTGCCCTGGTCGTTGCCGAAAATATCGGTAGTTGTAAATATCTTTTGTCTAACAAACTACACATTTCATTATCTGACAAATAAGCAAAAATGCGTAATAAGTGTAAATTAGTGATTGGCAACCATTTCATTATTGCACATTGTGGCTGTCAATGTCCGTGGCCGTACAACACCTTTAACTTTTAAATTGTGTCGCAAGCCCTATGTTTAAGATGCACCACAAAAAAGATGGTGAACTCTGTCGGATCTGTGCGGGGAAGCGCCAGATTCATGATTTCAGGCGCATGATCTTAGTGAATAGCCGTACGCAGCATTATAGACAGACAATGCACTTTCCGTGAACTCTGTTGACTGGGTAAGTGCCCCAATGTATTTATACCAGATGGAGAAATTTCATTGCACAGTTAAATCCTATAAGAACATACACATATATAGACAAGATAATCAGATAGGTCATAAGATAGTGATATATACCAGATAAGCTAAAGAAAGCCTCTTGAATATGACAGAAAATAACCAAAGAACAGAGCAAGAGGAAAGAATAAGAATATAGAAAATAATCTTTAGCAAAACATAGAGACAATAAAATATGTCTAAAATGAGTACATCTCAGAGTAAATACACGCCAGGTAATAGGCCCAAGTATAAATTGCAGTAATATGGATGTAATAAATTGTAATATGGCCAGAACCACACTGAAGAATACAGATAGGCACAAGCATATAAATAAACGTCAAAATGGCAATCATACATATAGGGGCACATTCACTAAGGGTCCGCGGACCGCATTTCCCTCGGGTTTCCCGACTATTTCCGATTTGTGCCGCATTTAACAGGGGTTTTTGGCGCACCTGATCGGATTTTGGTGCAATCACCGACTTTCATGCAACACAAATCCGGGGGGGTGAGGGGGGGGGTGGCGTGGCCGTCGGACAACCTGACTGATTCAGACAAATTGTGACACACGACAATGCACTTACATACATCAGGAAGATGAACTCCGACGGACCTGAGCGGGGAAGTGACTTCATCCGGACTTCATCCTCGTCGGACAACGCACCTCGGGGATCGTGACAGGACAGATAGATGATAAGCATCTTCACCTGGGCATTCAGCCAAGGAGTGTTAAAGGAGCAATACATCCTCTGCCCACAAAAGACCACATGCAGGGGGCACCTTTAGGACAGGGGGCCCTGGGCAAATCCCCAGTTTGCTGCCCCTTATCACTGGCTCTGGATGTAAGTATCAGTTGTACAAAGTTTCAGATTGTAGTTTGTAGTGTTTGTGAAGTTTGCCCCTTCTACACCAAAGTCCATTATGTTCTTCACCATGAACTTATGTGGATTTTGTGCATGTTGAAAAATAAGGGTAAAGGCACACAGGTCAAATTGCATGCAGTTTTTTTGTGTGTAACATCCATTGAAGCCTTGAGTATTAGGAAATCTTAAGTATGTGTTATTGTTTTTTTCTATGTAAAAACTGGCATTCGGTGGAGATTTTGCAACTTCTAACTTGTCTTCTGCAGATTTGATCCAAATTTCCTTTAGGCAGTCTGCACACACTGCTGAATTTGGTTGAATTCCCCAGCAGGATCCCCTGGGCACTACAGAGCTACTTTATTATGTTGCAGATTTCCTGCATGGAAAATCCATGAGTAACATGCAACGTGTGTGGGCTCCTTTCACATTCAAAGATGAACTGAACCCTAAAATCTACAAGTAAATCTGTATGGAACATATGTGGATTCAGTTGCAGATTTACTTGCAGATTTGGTCATTTACAGTATATTGAGTTGGACAATCTTGACCATGTCCTTACACCCTTTTAAAGATCTGTGGCTGATTTACAGCAGAGCTGCCTGTATCATCTTCGGATTAATGTCACTGATCACGTTAATCACTCATATGTAAAACACAAACAATGGTTTCTTATCAGTGAAGTTCCTGCTCCAGATTGACCTTAGAAGAAGATTCCCTGCATTGCAGTCATAGATTCCAGCAAAGATCAGCAAGAGGCAAGCCTTGAGTAAAACACAGGTCAAAACAGCTGACAGGAAGATGGGTCGCATCCTGCTGGCAGTAACTTGAGCTAAATGCAAACTAAGGTCAATCAATCTTTCATTGCCACAGCACTAGAAGACATTCCTGGGAATTGTGTGTTGTAAGCTTTATTACATCCTCAGCAATAACCAAATATAAGCCTGCAACTATCTGAACCATTGTTAGAGAAGAGCACTGCACCTGATAGCTGCTTTATTTCACTGGCACTGTGCTACAGGCATTTAAAGGGAACCTGTAACCTCTTGAAAGCCCCTAAAGTCTAAAACTTTTATTCTGTTCTGGATTAGCAGATATCCAGTCAAGGAGGTGGAGAAGCTCAGTTATTCAGTCCCACTACCCCGCCTCCTCCTGACTGTTCTGCCGCAGACCATCGCTCCTCCTCTCTTTCTCTCTTCCCCTAAGCTCAACACAGATTCCTCAGCGATCCACCATGCACATGTGGTCTCTGTCAAAGGTGATGTGACTGGCACAAGGTACTGTTTAATGGAAACCTACCAACACGGATATACTTATTATGGTAGATTAAGGTGGAGTAGCCGAAGCTGAGGCTACACGGCGCGGATACTCTACGCCACAGCAGCCTCCATGATCCCCCTACCCAGACATCTTCAGCACTCAGCTACAAGGAGCTGCGCGCCCTCGTGCACAAAGACAGCATTCTGCGTATGCGCAGTAGCTCCTGCTCCAGACCCAAGACCATGCAGCCGGCGGCCTGCAATCTGTACATGCGCAGAACGCCGGCTTCACGGATGAGCGCGCGCAGTTCTTCATAGTGAAGATATCTGGGTAAGAGGATCAAGGAGGCTACTGGGGTTTGGAGTAGCCTTAATAGGTAGATCCGTGGTGGTAGGTTTCCTTTAAGGCTTATGGGAATTTACAGAGGTGACAGGTTCCCTTTAACTACAGGTGCCACATTCACTTAAAGGACATCTACCACCAGGATGAAGGATTGTAAACCAAGCACACTGACATACTGGTGTATATCCCCTCTGGCAGGATCTGCTCTTATTTAATCTTTGTATGCCCTGGTTTTTAAGAAAAAAAAATATACATACGCCTTAGGGGCTCCAGGTTGCATTAACACTTATGCTTGGTGCTTTGTTCACAATCCTTCATACTGGTAGTAGATGTCCTATAAGGTCTACCCATGAGTCTTATATCTGAAGATATTGTGGATGTGTTGAGGTGTTTAAAAAACTTTCAAAAACTTGCAGGAGAAACATTTAAAAAAAATATGATCTGCAAGAGCACCTGCTATCAGCTCTGGTCTCATCTCCACCCTCCCAGAACACAAGTACTGAATACTAACCCATAGTTTATGTGACTGTTATGTGTCCCATAGAGCCTGATCACCCCTGTGCGCCATCTGCTGTCTATTAATGGTAATTCAGTGTTATAGTATCTGCCTGGGAAGGAATGTTAGTATTACAGGTTGCCTTTCCATACTACTGTTTGTAAACTACAAAGTGTTATTATTGTGTAGGGCTAAAGGAGCCTCTTACTGAATGTGACTCATAAAATAGTGTTATTTTGGAGAACCACTTTTAGTTTTGACCAGGGCCCCACTTTGTCTAAAACCGACCCTGACCACAGCACTCCTCACAGGGTCGGACTGGAGTACCTGGGGCCCACCAGAGGAAATTATTTTTAGGGCCCACCCTATCTTTTTGCTAGTAAGACTACCAGACTACTAATGGAAGTGTAAAAAACAGCAGATAAAGGTGTACAGTTTTAGGCTACATTCACACGACAATATGATCTCCGTACTGTAGCATGGCGGGCGAACGGCAGCGCCCAGGAGAGGAGGAGGGGGTGAGCGCTTCACAACCCTGCCCCTCTCCATAGCACCCATTGCTGTCTATGGGGGACGTTTATACGGCATATAAACATCAGACGTATATATGTCCCCCATACGGCTGTGTGAATGTAGCCTTAAACACAATGGGGTAGTTTTATCTGAGAGCAGAACTGTTCTAGTTGCTCAAGGCAACCAATCAGAGTTCAGCATTCATTTTCCCATAGCAGTTTATGAAACGAAATCTGAGCTCTGATTGGCTGCCATGAGTCACATTAAAAGACAAAGCACATGTTACTACTTGCAGAGCAATGCATTTGATGCATTTTGCCCAAATAATTTCAATGGCAAACTTATCATCAGAAAGCGGGCTCTGACTGCGTTCACACTCTGCACTTGAATTACATTTAGGAAGGCAATTCCAGTGCAGTGCGGTGTTCCTAAATGCAATGTGTGAACACAAACATCAGGAACCTAAATGTGGCCACTAACCCTAAGCCAACTATACCCAGCCTGACTAATTGTGCCCCCCATTACCAGCGGGTTGTATGTATACAGAGGCGCAGCAGTGACCTCACAACCAGCAGCCGCGGCAGGTCCTGGCTGTGGTCAGTGTAACACTTACAGGCTGCAGGCAGAGGCTGCACAGGGGGCGCTGTGGTGGTGATGTCACTGCTGTATCTTTGCATACATACAGACCGGGGCGGTTGGGGGGTACAATCAGATGGGGGAGATACTGTGTAACACCAGCAATTACTGTAAATCCAACAACTCACACACATGACGTCTATAGTTGAAGGAATTCTCTTTAATTTCTCTATCCTTCTATCTGGAGGATACATCAGCTTCTAGCAGCCAGATCTCTGCTCTAAAGGTTAAGAAACACAAAAAGTTAAGTTCCTCCTTTTCTCATCATCTCCCCCACCTTCTTATGACAAATGTAATAGTGTTATGTTCTTCCCCTAGAGATCACAATTATTCTCCTATAGTGGATATAGTCTTGACCCCACATACCCACAATTCTTGCAGAGCAATGCCCCCCCCCCAAGTAGTGAAGTTGCATGTCACCCTGCACCCCCACATTACACCCATGTCACCCTGCACCCCCACATTACACCCATGTCACACTGCACCCCCACATTACACCCATGTCACCCTGCACCCCACATTACATCCATGTCACCCTGCACCCCCACATTACATCCATGTCACCCTGCACCCCACATTACATCCATGTCACCCTGCACCCCCACATTACACCCATGTCACCCTGCACCCCCACATTACATCCATGTCACCCTGCACCCCACATTACACCCATGTCACCCTGCACCCCCACATTACATCCATGTCACCCTGCACCCCCACATTACACCCATGTCACCCTGCACCCCCACATTACATCCATGTCACCCTGCACCCCCACATTACATCCATGTCACCCTGCACCCCACATTACACCCATGTCACCCTGCACCCCCACATTACATCCATGTCACACTGCACCCCCACATTACACCCATGTCACCCTGCACCCCCACATTACACCCATGTCACCCTGCACCCCCACATTACATCCATGTCACCCTGCACCCCACATTACATCCATGTCACCCTGCACCCCCACATTACACCCACACCAGTATCAGGGCCCACCGGAGGATTCTCCGGTCCTCCGCTGGGCCAGTCCGACACTGACTCCTCACCACATGGCCTGCAGCCATCAGGCCTCTGCAGGGCTCTGAGCTACATACCAGAACCTGCCTAAAACCTTGCAGCTGAAGCAGCCAATCATCTCCAGCCTGAAGCTACCTATACCAGGCTGACAGCAATCTTTGCCAAACCCTTCCAAATTTTCAGAATTCGTCATTTATAAGCACACACAGGTTTCGGTTATGGGATCTTTGTCAAAGCAAGACTGAAGCAGTGTATGACATTCATGCATTCGTGCCATGTGTTCCTGAGTGGGATGAGCCTTACAATTTTCTGCAAATGATGGGAGGTATGTATATGCGCTATAATGTACAGCAGTGTTGAAATACTCCAATTTCTTCCATTTCATATAGGAGCTATAGGGAATGCAAAGGTAGCATTAACCCACAGGATCTGTCACCTATTGGCTTCTCTGACACTGTCACGGTTTACAAGGAAGCAGGAAACTGTATAAAGAGAGAAGCAAGAACTAGGGAAATAGGGAAGGGAAATCTATCCCTAAGGCTACATTCACACGGACGTATGAAAACGTCTGTATACGTACCGTTTTTTTACGGGTTACATACGGCCACATTCATTTCAATGGAAAATACGTCCAACCATTTATATTGCCGTTTTTGACACTGGAGTGTACCGTACCTTATACTGGCCGTCTAAAAATATAGAGCATGTCCTATTTTCTCCCGTATTTCAGTTCTGTATGCCCTAGAAGTCTATGGGCATGTATAAAATACGGGTTAAATACGTGCTGCATACGGATGAAAAACGTCACATATATACGGGCTCATACGGCCTGTAAATACAGGACTGGAGAAATCATACGGTCGTGTGAATGTAGCTAATCTAGTCCCTGCCTGCAGGTGATGGTCAACTCACCTGGGCTAGCTCTAGACATGACAACCTCTATCTCTCTGAAAAAGTAGGGATAGGTCTAAAGGATACAAGGGTCTGGTGTACTAAATGTGGCCCCCAAACAAGCAATCCCGCATGCACACAAACACACAACCGAGACTGAATGCAGGAAGACAGGCAATAGAACGGATAGGGATAGTGGGTAACAACCAGAACAAAATACACTCACCAGAAAACAAACGCAGACAAAGGGGAACAGACAGGAAAGTGGTGAGTGAATACAAGAGAAAAACTTCACCACAATCAAGAAGAAACAAGCTACTTAGTAAGTATAGATATTCCTATGGAACAGAGCTAGGGATAAGCTGCAGATACTACAATACCTGGCAAATACTGAATAAGACACATAAGAAGATGCTCATTGGTGACGAATTACAGATTTTCCATTGAGACCTAGACATATGCCCCTGTCTACAAGCATCTCTGATCCAAGGATGAGCAGCCATACTAAAGATGGCATTTGACGTATTTGTGAACCCATGAAGATGATGTACAATTATCACATCTGCATTTTGCCAATACACAGGACATTCAAATTCCAGTCTCCATAACTGCTCAGGGAGAAATATTCCTGCCATTACAAGTTCTATAATAATAATCCAATAATAAAAATATTTTCTCTCAATTTGTTTCATTGTAGACTATACTCAATGTTTCTCCTTTTGTATTTGTGTCTTTTACTTTATTTGTTGCTGAAGAATGGCTCAGTTATTATTATTATTTATGAATGTACGTTATTATTATGGGATGTCAGTATATAGCCAATGCAATATAAATAGCAGCTAGAACTTATGACTTGTCAACTTCCTACAAGAAGCGTGCAGAGTCATGAGTCCCATGCGCTTCCTGACACTGTAGTGATGACAGGTCTCTGATACAATAGGTTATGTGTTGTCCATTGTTACCAAACTGCCATCTAGTGGGAGAATTATGCATTACATACTACAATGTGACCTATCTTGGATGTAGTTTTGAAGGGGGTGTCCCACCAATGTAAATTAGCTCATACTAGTAGGATCCTCGGCATCATCATTAGCTCACATTAGTTGAACAGCCTATTAAGGTCAACTATAACCTTTATAATTTTCTAATTTTAATATTAATATTGTAGACACATTTTTTAGATTTTTTTTTTACATTTAGCACATATGTCTTCTAGTCATGGTGACAATTCCACCAGTGGTTAACAGTATTTGACTGTTTAGGAAGAACCTCAAGACAATATGACTGTAACAATTGAAAAGACAGAGAAATAAATCAATAACTTAAAACCTAGACATAATGGGGCTCATTTACTAAGGGTCCGAACGCCGCACTTTCGTCCCGACGGATTGGGAAGAGACGCAAAATTTAAAAAACGATTTGTGTCGCAAGATCACGCACTCACATGCACAAGGAAGAAGCAGGTGAACTCCGGCGGACCTTGGCACAGCAGCGACACCTGCTGGATATTGGGCGCACGATATCGGGCGACACCTGCTGGATATCAGAGTCCTGACAGACCCGAATCCACGTCGGACAATGCGCCACTGGATGGCAACTGGACCGGTTAGGTAAATGTGCCCCTATATTTTTGCACAAACCTATATATCTATTATGTTTGACAGGTGTTCGCTGGTAGGGGTGCACCAGCCAAGAGGCGAGTTGAGTCTTTTGCCTCAACACTTGCACAGCAACAGTGTCCTTGAATTGGATTAAATACAACAAATCCCCACATTAATTTTTATATATATCTACAAGGAATTCCTTATTAATGTATAGTACTCATTTAATTGTAAACAGTAACCCCCACAATCAATTTACATTCAATCCCACTAGTGAATTGATTCATACATGGAATTACCCTAATTAACTTATATACAGCTTCTAATTAAATTAATTTCCAGAATCTTACTTATTTATATACATAAACATATTCATGCCATAATTAATTATATTTCACAAACCCTCCAAATTGTATTTTATACAGAGCCTCCTTATTAATTTTATTATATAGAGCGATGTCACTAGATTTTACCGGATAAAACTACAACCCTCCTTAAATAGGGTATGAAATATCCTTTCCAGAATTCTCTCTTTTATGTCAAATCTCACCCATATACATATAAAATCTTCTCCCAAATCATGTCAAAATAATCAGAGAAGAGTCATATTTTGAATTAAATGAGTCAAGTTAAGAGGTGGCAGGGAGGTGTCAATTCTGTAGTACTTAGAAACATGCTTTTGGTGTCAGGTTAAATATAGGAATCTACTTTTTCAGATGGCATCAGGCATGTTGGTATAGGACCTACATAACCTGAGATACAGCCAGTTAAAATCATAGGAGAGAATTGGGTGTTTATATGCAACAAAGGGGAACATTTACTAAGGGCCCAAATCACATTTTTTCTGCCGGGTTTCCCGAAATTTTCCGATTTGAGCCGAATTGCCCGGGATTTTGGCGCATGCGATCGGATTGTGGCACATCGGCGTCGGCTTTCATGCAACAGAAATCAGGGTGTGTGGCCGTCGGAAAACCCGACGGATTCGGAAAAACGGCGGAGTTTAAAAAACTAATTGTGTTGCAAAATCAATCACTCACATGCATCGAGAATAGGTTGGTAAACTCCAGCGGACCTCGGCGGACTTCAGCGCAGAAAACTGGCGCACAAGCCGTGATAAAGCCTCCCTGATGTACTACAACAACTGAGTATTGTATAGATGTGTGGGCCCGTCACTGGGCATGGATGGCAGGGGAACTGCTTTACACTGACAATACAAGATGGGGCATAATGTACAGACAGCCCCCAGGACTAGAAAACTGACTAATACCCTTAAAGGGGTTGTCCACTCAGTAAATATTTGATATTGTTTGTGTAATGAAAAGTTATACAATTTTCCAATATACTTTCTGTATCGATTCCTCACAGTTTTTTAGATCTCTGCTTGCTGTCCTTGTATAGGAAGCTTCTATGTTTACTCCAGTGAATAGAAATCTGTCCATGGTGATGTGATGGACATGCAGGTGCACAAGCCGTTATTACCAGAAAGTAATAGGAGATGTATGATAATAACAGATAATAACACACAACTCCTAGTACTCTCTGTGATATAAAGGCTCCTCCACCTGATTGTCCATCACATCACCATGGACAGATTTCTATTCACTGGAGTAAACATAGAAGCTTTCTATAGAAGCACAGCAAGCAGAGATCTAAAAAACTGTGGGGAATTGATACCGAAAGTATATTGGCAAATTGTATGATTTTTCCTTAAACAAGCAATATTAATTATTTGCTGAAAGTGGACAACCCCTTTAACAAACATTTGTGAGATTTATCAATGGTGTCTGAGATCAACACTCTTCTAGTTGTGCATAGAAACCAATCAGAACTCCGCTTTCATTTTCTCTCAACAGTTTATAAAATCAGACCTGAGCTCTGATTGGTTGAAATTGACCAATCAAAAGCAAGATTATGCAGCCCCACACAACTGAAACTGACCAATCAGGCGCAAGGTTATTCAGCTGTGTCCAATGGAATAGTCTTGAGTATAATGTCACAAACACCGAGAACTAAAGAATTGTAAACAAGGTAGAGCAGCCATATTCCCTCCACACCAACCAATCAAGAGCAAGTTGTGCTGCCGTTCTCTCCCGCAAAACTTCCAGTGGTCAGACCAGATGCCGAGACCTGAAAGATTTGGAGACCTGTAAAAGAGAAGTTAGGAGACCATTGGATGGATGGATAATGGTAGGACACTGCTGCTACATATGTAGGATAGGACACAATACAACTGCTGGTGGGGGAGGGGAAGAATACATTCCCGTTGCCATAAGTGATAATGTCTTGGTGCTTGTAAGGATTGGTGAGTAGGGACACAATGAGTGGACACATACATCATACCTCCCAACCGTCCCGTTTTGGGCGGGACAGTCCCGTTTTTTAACCCTTGTCCCGCCTGCACGGATCGTTAAGTGAAAGTCCCGTTTTTTTTGCGTTTTCACGGATTTTTCCGTCTTGTCCCGCCCCCGAGTCCCGCCCCCCCGAGTCCCGCCCCCCGAGTCCCGCCCCCGTCCTGCTCAGGATACAGAGAAGCCAGGGGGCGGGGTGCAGCGTCCTCCTCCTCTCCAGCTCCCGGGCTGTCTGCTGCAGAGCCGGCACCTCCCCCCATCCCCTCCCCTGGGAGGCAGAGCCCTCCCTGTCCTCAAGCTGCCACTTGCAGGCACATGGATGGATGGATGGATGGATCAGTGCAGAGTGTCCTATTCTCTGCACTGCCCCTGCACAGCAGCCCCAGGGGATCAGCCTCCGTGCAGGCAGGAACTCTCCAGCTCTGCTACATCAATAGCTCCCTGCCCCCACCTCCTCCTGCTCTTCACTGAAGTTCGTCTGATGAAGCAGAGCCGAGTGTGTGCAGCTGCTGCAGTGTGATAACAGGTACTCTACAGGGACTGCAGGCAGCAGCTAAAGGGTTAAACACTTAACTTTCCTCCATAGACCCCCTGCCCCCATCCCTAATTCCCCCAGTGCCCTTCTATTCTGCTTTTATTGTACCATATACTTAATCCCTTAACCCCTTAAGGACGCAGGGTTTTTCTCTCATTTCTCGCTCTCCAACTTCAAAAATTCATAACTTTTTCATGTTTCCGTGTACAGACCTGTGTGAGGGCTTATTTTGTGCGTAACAAATTTTACTTTCCCGTAATGTTATTTATTTTAACATGCCGTGTACTGCGAAGCTGCAAAAAATTCCAAATGTGGAAATTTTTTTTTAAAAAACCGCACGTGTCACGTTCTTGTGGGCTCAGTTTTTTCGACTTTGACTCTGCACTCAAAATAACACCTCAGCTTTATTCTTTGGTTCGGTGCGATCGCGGTGATACCGGATTTATAGGTTTTATTGTGTTTTAATACATTTTCAAAAATTAAACGAATGTGTGCAAAAAAAAATTTTGCCATCTTCTGACGCTAATAACTTTTTCATACTTTGGCGCACGGAGATGTGTGAGGTGTCATTGTTGGCGAAATGAGCCGACGTTTTCATTGCTACCATTTTGAGGTCTGTGCGACATTTTGATCATTTTTAATTTCATTTTTTATGTGATGTAAAAAGGTGTAAAAGTCGCATTTCGGACATTTGGGCGCCATTTCCCGCCTCGGAGGTCACCGCCGCCCGTAACCGTTTTTATATTTTGATAGATCGGGCATTTTGGGACGCGGCGATACCTAATATTGTGATTTTTACTGTTTATTATGTTTTATATCAGTTCTAGGGAAAGGGGGGTGATTAGAATTTTTAATATTTTATACATTTTTTTTATTTTTAAAACTTTTTTTTTCTTTTTTATTTCCACTATTTCTTAGACCCTCTAGGGTACATTAACCCTAGATGGTCAGATCGCTCCTACCATATACAGCAATACTTTTGGCTCATTGTAACGAATCTGCAGAAGCCATGTAGCCTCATGTCAAAAGAAGACCCGAGGCTACCACGGCAAACGATCGCCGCCCCCCGATGACGTTCGGGGGCACAGCGATTCTAAAAAAGACTTTGCCGGCGACAATGACCGATCGCGGTTATTAGCGGTGGGGGTTTTCTGCAACATGCAAAACCCCCCACCTTGTATGAAGAGGACTCAGCCCGTGAGCCCTCTTCATACACTCCTTATACTCTCTGCGCCGTAGAGCTACAGCGCAGAGCGTTAAGGGGTTAAAGGGGTTTTCCCACAAATACAAGTTAGGCCCTATCCATAGGACAGGGCTTAACCTGCTGATGTGTGGGGGTTTCAGTGATGTGACCCCCATAGATCATGAAAACGAGGGGTCTGTTGGGGTCCACATAAGGTCATCGCTCTGTGACAGTAATGGAGCAGAATGGTCATACACGGCCGCCTGCTCCATTACTCTGACGGAACGATTTTTGCGTTTCCATATTTCACTCCCCACTTTCAAAAATCAATAACTTTTTTATTTTTCCATGTACAGAGCTGTGTGCGGCCTGTTTCTGCGTAACAAATTATACTTCCTAGTGACAGTATTAAATATTCCAGGCCCTGTACTGGGAAGCGGGAAGGAAAATATCAAATGTGGTTTTTATGGCTTTCACTGCGCGCTCCATAGGACCCCTCCCCTTTACTGCGCTCCATAGGACCCCTCCCCTTTACTGCGCTCCATAGGACCCCTCCCCTTTACTGCGCTCCATAGGACCCCTCCCCTTTACTGCGCTCCATAGGACCCCTCCCCTTTACTGCGACAACGAGCATGTCTCCCCCCCCCTAGACAACAAGCATGTCCCCCCCCCTAGACAACAAGCATTTCCCCCCCTAGACAACGAGCATTTCTCCCCCCCTGGACAACGAGCATGTGCCCCCCCCCCTAGACAACGAGCATGCCCCCCCCCAGACAACGAGCATTTCCCCCCCCCCTAGACAACGAGCATGTCTCCCCCCGACTCCTAGACAACGAGCATGTCCCCCCCCCTAGACAACGAGCATTCCCCCCCCCCCTAGACAACGAGCATTCCCCCCCCCCCCTAGACAACGAGCATGTCTACCCCTGACCCCTAGTCAACGAGCATGTCCTCCCCTGTGGCTGCGTGCCCTTTTTTGTGTGTTTGTGTTATTTTTGTCTTCCAGGACCGTGCCTGCTGTGGACTGCTTCGGATTCGAAGGATTACGTCGATGACCGACATTTCTAACAAATAAAATGGTCAACGAGGGTGTGTCTGCGTTTTTTGTTCAATAAAATTTTCTGAAAACGGTGTGATTATTTATTTTTTTGCGACACTCTTCATAGTTTGCCATAGTAGTGGTGCCGGCTAGGTGACGGTGCTCATTACTAAGGGCTGGCCTTAGTGTTTGCCTTAATTTTTTTGGCAAATTCACACTAACGCCCATACCATTACCCCGGTACCCACCGCCACCAGGGGTGCCGGGAAGAGCCAGGTACAAACCAGTACCTGACCGTCTATAGATGGTCAGGTAGTGGGGCGGCTGCAGGCTGTTATTGTTGCGCTGGAATAGCCCCCTAACAGTGGCCTATCCCAGCTCAGTAATGGCGGCTGCTGCTGCTTTATTGTATCAGGCTGATTTGAACAATAGGGGGCACCCCATGCCGTTTTTCACCCCATTTTTTTGTAAAAATGGGGGAAACAGCCTGGGAGCCCCCTTTAAAGGGGGAACCCCACGCATATTTTTGTCAAAAATTTGAAGAAAAAACGGCATGGGGTGCCCCTATTTTTCAAATCAGCCAGATACAAAAAAGCAGCAGCAGCCTGCCATTACTGAGCTGGGATAGGTCACTGTTAGGGGGCTATTCCAGCGCAACAATAACAGCCTGCAGCCGCCCCACTACCTGACCATCTATAGACGGTCAGGTACTGGTTTGTACCCAGCTCTTCCCGGCACCCCTGGTGGCGGTGGGTACCGGGGTAATGGTATGGGCGTTAGTGTGAATTTGCCAAAAAAATTAAGGCAAACACTAAGGCCAGCCCTTAGTAATGAGCACCGTCACCTAGCCGGCACCACTACTATGGCAAACTATGAAGAGTGTCGCAAAAAAATAAATAATCACACCGTTTTCAGAAAATTTTATTTGACAAAAAACGCAGACACACCCTCGTTGACCATTTTATTTGTTAGAAATGTCGGTCATCGACGTAATCCTTTGAATCCGAAGCAGTCCACAGCAGGCACGGTCCTGGAAGACAAAAATAACACAAACACACAAAAAGGGCACGCAGCCACAGGGGAGGACATGCTCGTTGTCTAGGGGGGGGACATGCTCGTTGTCTAGGGGGGGCATGCTCGTTGTCTAGGGGGGGCATGCTCGTTGTCTGGGGGGGACATGCTCGTTGTCTAGGGGGGGCATGCTCGTTGTCTGGGGGCGGACATGCCCGTTGTCTGGGGGGGACATGCTCGTTGTCTAGGGGGGGACATGCTCGTTGTCTAGGGGAGGACATGCTCGTTGTCTAGGGGAGGACATGCTCGTTGTCTGGGGGGGGGCATGCTCGTTGTCTAGGAGGGCATGCTCGTTGTCTGGGGGGGGCATGTTCGTTGTCTAGGGGAGGACATGCTCGTTGTCTAGGAGGGCATGCTCGTTGTCTGGGGGGGGGACATGCTCGTTGTCTAGGGGGAGTGGAATATGCCCCCCAATTATATACATAAATATACATTGGTGCCAGTGGATGCGTTGAAGGTATGAGCAGTGACGTGGGCAGGGGGTGTGGTTAGGGGGCGTGGCTAGGGTGTGGCTTCTGTGGGTAAAAAAATTCGCCGCGGCGCGCTTCGCGCGCCGCCATTTTGTCCCTCTTTCTCCTCCACAAAAGTTGGGAGGTATGCATACATTGCTACTGCAGGTAGAGGTGGGTAAGGGGGTCATTGGGGCAGGTATGGGTATGAATATAGTGCTGCCACCTAGTACAAAAGGTGCAATGGGACAAGGAAAACTTTCATTTTTAAAACTTGGAAATAATAGCTACTCTATGATTGGTTGCTATGGGCAACAAAGACCTTTATTCTAATGGGTACAGTAGGTAATGAGAGCTAAGCCCCGCCCACAATGGTAAACAATACAATGTGACAGTTGGAGACGATGTATCCTGGAGCCTGACATAAAGCGGCTGTATGTTACATCCCATATGTATCCAGCCCCATCATCAGCCCCTATTCACACACTGCGGATTGGCTTCAAGTAAAATAGTAAAGGAGCAATATAAACACATCAGTTTTCTTGTATGTTGTGCCCAGTGCAGGGCGTTATAGACAGTATTTGCCTGTATTTGTATAATCCCTGCCCTCTGTAGATTTGGTGAATTTACTGCTGCTAAAAATATGTGACAACCTGGACCAATTGTGGAGTGTGTGGGGTGAGGAGTAGTCAGCAGTGTAACGCTATGTGATGCGGTGAGTGTATTTCTATACTGACCCTGTGTATGAGGACAGCTCTGCTCTGTGGTTATGGCAGCATAGCCGGCTGTTGTAGGGTGGTAGGGGACAGCAGGGATCCCTGTACCTGGGCTTATGTGCCCATAAACTGCTCTAAAGCTTTACCCTCCCCTCTCCAGCCCAATTTGATGCTTTGGGCAGAAAGTTTGTACCATATTTTTAAAATAAGTTTCTCTGGGGGCATCGTTGCTTTCGCATGGACTTCCACATTAACCCCTTAAGGACGCAGGGAATTTTTGCTCATTTCTCGCTCTCCGCCTTCCAAAATCCATAACCTTTTCATTTTTCTGTGTTTAGACCTGTGTGAGGGCTTATTTTGTGCGTAAAAAAATTTACTTTCCCCTGATGTTATTTATTATTCCATGCCATATACTGGGAAGCAGGAAAAAAAATCCAAATGTGGAAAAATTGAAAAAAAACACATGTGCGTCACATTCTTGTCGGCTCAGTTTTTACGACTTTCACTCTGCGCTCCAAATAACACTTATACTTTATTCTTTGGTTCGGTGCGATCGCGGTGATACCAACTTTATAAAGGTTTTATTACGTTTTAATACATTTTCAAAAATTAAATGAATGTGTACGAAAAAAAAAAAATTGCCATCTTCTGACGCTAATAACTTTTTCATACTTTGGTGCACGGAGCTGTGTGAGGGGTCATTTTTGCTAAATGAGCCGACATTTGCTACCATTTTGAGGACTGTGCAACATTTTCATCACTTTTTATTACATTTTTTATTTCATGTAAAAAGGTGTAAAAGTCACGTTTTGGACATTTGGGCGCCATTTCCCGTCTCGGAGGTCACCGCCGTCAATAACCGTTTTTATATTTTGATATATCGGGCATTTTGGATGCAGCGATACCTATTGTGTTTGTGATTTTTACTGTTTATTATGTTTTATATCAGTTCTAGGGAAAGGGGGGTGAAGTTTTTATATTTTATTAATTTTTTACATTTTTTTAAACTTTTTTTTTCTCTTTTTTCACTATTTCTTAGTGAAAATGGTGTAAATGGTGGGTGGTGATGCTCATGTAATTCAAAAGGTGAAAAGGAAAAACTTAACCAATTACTTGTTATATTGAGACTTCATGTTTTTCACAAGTTCTTCCATAGAGTTCATTCACAGATCATTACTAATGCCCTGTGCTTAAATCTGCAGACTGAATCCTCCCCTCCCATGTGAAGAAACCTATACATATTACTAAGACCTGAACATGACGTCAAGACTCCTCTCATCACTGAAGACCTGCACATGACCTTCTAGGCTTCACGTATCACTGATGATCCACGTATCACTGATGATCCACACTGGACCTTCAAGACTCCCCTCATCACTGAAGACATGCACATGACCTTCTAGATTCTCCTCATCACTGGAGACCTGCTCAAGACTTCAAGACTCTCCTCATCACTGAAGACCAGCAAACCTGAACCTGGACTTCTGGTCCTCGTTAGAATTCTACACTTCTAACGGCGGACCCAAAAGACAGCAAGGACTCCATGATGGTGACAACTAATTGCATGAGTATTTTTAGAGATTACCCTACTCACATCACGCCCTGTCACTAATGTGTTAGTAGTTGTGCCACCTCCTCCCTGAATATAAGCTGAAACCCAACTCAGAACCACAATGTGTGGAAATTAAAGGTGCCGATAGTCTGCACTCTGCTTTAAGTTTTCTACCCAACAATTTCTTCCCTTTTGTCCATTTTCTGTCCCCCATTTTCACCTCACATCAACATTCACTATATGAGGGTGTAAGATGGGAAAAGAAGGTGGAAAAGCAGGGAAAGGGCACAGAGAGTTGGACTTCAGGTATATTCAGGACGGAGGAGGCACAGCTCTTAGCACTAGCATCTGAAAATATCTCTATATTGGTGGTTCTGTAAATTACCTGGTAGATGTGGCACATGTAATGTGAATGTACTGTGTGATCATGATACGGCTAAATAGTTGTTTATAAAAGTTTTCATGCCCATAAAAGAAACCTACTGTCAAATATCTACCTATTCAGGTAAATCTGATGGTAGGTTGATGTTGCTGGTGACATGCTTAGCCCTAATCTATCTTTACCTAGGCCCAAAATACTTTCTAAACTAAAATACACTTTATCTTCCTAATATACTCTCCAGCAGTGGGAGCAAAGGTTACTCCACGCCCCATTAGCCTCTGCGATCCCTTCTACCTGCACGTCCTCGGTGCGCTCCTCACACTTCTGTAGTGGTCCCGGCTCCTTTAAAACTCTGTGCATGCGCAGCAGCTCCGGCTTCAGAGACGACAGAGATGCCATTATGCGCATGTGCTCCGAAGCCAGAGCTACTGCACATGTGCTCTAAGGAGCTGGAACTTCAAAAAAAATGTCAGCAGCGAACCCAAGGATGCGCAGGGAGGAGGGATCTTAGAGGCTACAGGTTCATGGAGTAGCCTTTGCTCCCATTGCCTGGAAAGCCTACTCTACGCCCCAGTAGCCTCTGCTGATAATTAGCATATTAAGTAGATAAAGTTTAGTTTGGACAGTATTTTAGGACTAGGTATAGATAGATTAATGCTTAGCCACCGACCATCAGATCTAACTTGAACCTGTCATCAGCAATCGGCCTAATAAACCACTACCACTATGTTGTCAAACAGTGTAACACCTTCTAGTTTTGGTTTCTTTCATGTCCCAGTGTGGTGGCACCATCCAGAAAATCAACTTTTATGTGAGATTGGTTGAATAGGAGGTCAAGGAGGTGGAGAGTTTAATATTAAAGTCAAGGTGGGGATCTCTGAAATCCTCCTCCTCTGTGATTGACATCAAGCGTCGAACTTCAGGAATCTGTTTAGTGATGTCTCTGGATGCAGGACCATCAATTACATTAAAGGGGCTTTCTGAGGAAGAGAGAGTGTGAGTTCAGTGTTAAACTCTCCGCCTCCATGACTTTGACTTTTACATCTGACTATGAATTAGATTTTCTGGATGATGATACCACACTGGGTCATGAAAGAAGCACAATCTGGGAGGTGTTCAGCTGCTTGGCAACATACTGGTAGTGGTTTATAAGGTCAATATATGCTGAAAGGTTCCCTTTAATAGTAAGATTTTCTTTAAAAGGGTTTTCCAGATCTCAACAATGTTGAGAGAAATGTGAGAAATTGGTTCCTTGGAGAAAATTGAAACGAATGAAAATTATAGTGAAATATAGAGAATTAGTAAATTGCAGACAACTGTCTTCCGTGTTTACTGTGATCCAATTAGTCTTCGTCAAATTTATTTCCACCCTTCCTCGGCCCAACCAACAAAACACATAACACATAGTATCACTAATTGTATTAGTATCTGAATGGGCTGACAAATGACAAGTTTTAGGATCCCAATGCAAGAAAAATGAAACAAGCTAAGTATAAACATCCTAGTGCGGTCCTCCTCCATGACTCGTCCATAATTTCACAAAGTAGTGTCATGTCTAACTGATGGCGATGTCCTAAGGGCAAGATGAAGATGCTACAACACATGGGTGGGAGGAGGCATTTTGGTGCCCTAGGCAGACATGTAAAATTGTTCCACCTCCTCCATGTAAAATCGCAGTAAAATAGGCAGTGGAATCAGGACTGATTCAAGTCTTTCAGCTGAATTACAAATTGGCGCGTAACATCCTCTTGACAACAACTATATCCTATAGTAACTCTTTAGTAATATTTACCTCCTCAAAAATGATGTGCCCGTCCCTGCCAATTCAATTTATACAATGACACCTAAATATATTTTAGCATATACTACAGTAGTTTCAAAATTCTGAAACTTACATTGGTTAGTGGACAAGACCAAATATCTGATATGTAGTACAGGATGGAGACAACCGTCTGCGGCTCCGGCTCGACTGCCCATTTCTTTGAGTGGCCCCTCAATGTCCTGGAAATGGGCGGAGGACATTGTCTCCATTAGAATGGGCCTCCCTGGTGCTGGACTCCTCTACCAGAATCTTAGCGGACGGTGATATCACCAGACCCTAGATATGTAGTGGATGTGCGGTGTATATGCACTCAGGGGCGAACTATATGTACAGCAACGTGTCAGTAACATGGTCAATTTTCTAATCAGATGTGTCCACAGATTTTTTTTTTTTTAATTTTATTAACATCGTTATCACAGCATTATTCATGTAGCCGCCCCCACTTATTACACCACAACAATCCCCTCAATGTACCAGAGTAACTACAAAGCTAAAGGAAAACATCATCCTCCCAATAATATAGCACAGCAACCCCCATTAATGTAGTACAGTAACCCCAGTATTGTATCCCCCCAAACATATCACAGCACATTCCCATAATGTACCACAGCATCCCCCCAGACATATCACATCCCATAATATATCACAGCACATCCCCATAATGTACCACAGCATCCCCCCAGACATATCACATCCCATAATATATCACAGCACATCCCCATAATGTACCACAGCATCCCCCCAGACATATCACATCCCATAATATATCACTGCACATCCTCATAATGTAGCACAGCACATCCCCATAATGTACCACAGCATCCCCCCAGACATATCACATCCCATAATATATCACTGCACATCCTCATAATGTAGCACAGCACATCCCCATAATGTAGCACAGCACATCCCCATAATGTAGCACAGCACATCCCCATAATGTAGCACTGCACTCCCTCCTTAATCTAATACATCATATCCCCATTAAGTACCAAAGTTTCACAAAGTGATGACATTTCCACATGGCATGATGACAGGGGCAAAACATAGGTATTAAAGTGTGTGGATGCATCCAAAGTTTTAAAAACTTTTAGATAAATTATACATTTTACATTGGATGATGGACGAGACCTAAAATCTGATATGTAGTACAGGATGGAGACAACCGTCTGCGGCTCCGGCTCGACTGCCCATTTCTTTGAGTGGCCCCTCAATGTCCTGGAAATGGGCGGAGGACATTGTCTCCATTAGAATGGGCCTCCCTGGTGCTGGACTCCTCTACCAGAATCTTAGCGGACGGTGATATCACCAGACCCTAGATATGTAGTGGATGTGCGGTGTATATGCACTCAGGGGCGAACTATACGTACAATAACATATCAGTAACATGGTCATGTTTTCAATTGGATGTGTCCACAGATTTTTCTTTTTTAATTTTATGAATATAGTTATCACAGCACAACTTTAATGAAGCCGCCCCCACTTATTACACCACAACAATCAACTCCATGTACCAGAGTAACTACTAGCCCCATTAATGTAGTACAGTAACCCCAGTATTATAACACAGCACATCCCCCCAAACATATCACAGCACATCCCCATTAATGTACCACAGCATCCCCCCCAGACATATCACATCCCATAATATATCACTGCACATCCCCATAATGTAGTACAGTAAGCCCAGTATTATAACACAGCACATCCCACCAAACATATAAGAACAAATCCTCATAATGTAGCACAGCACCTCCCCATAATGTAGCACAGCACATCCCCATAATATATCACAGCACCTCCCCATAATGTAGCACAGCACATCCCCATAATGTAGCATAGCACATCCTCATAATGTAGCACAGCACTCCCTGCTTAATGTAACACATCATTTCCTCATTAAGTACCAAAATTTCACAAAGTGATGACATTTCCACATGGCATGATGACAGGGACAAAGTATAGGTATTAAAGTGTGTGGATGCATTCAAAGTTTTTAAAATATTTAGATAAATTATACATTTTACATTGGCTGATGGACGAGACCAAATATCTGATATGTAGTACAGGATGGAGACAACCGTCTGCGGCTCCGGCTCGACTGCCCATTTCTTTGAGTGGCCCCTCAATGTCCTGGAAATGGGCGGAGGACATTGTCTCCATTAGAATGGGCCTCCCTGGTGCTGGACTCCTCTACCAGAATCTTAGCGGACGGTGATATCACCAGACCCTAGATATGTAGTGGATGTGCGGTGTATATGCACTCAGGGGCGAACTATATGTACAGCAACGTGTCAGTAACATGGTCAATTTTCTAATCAGATGTGTCCACAGATTTTTTTTTTTTTAATTTTATTAACATCGTTATCACAGCATTATTCATGTAGCCGCCCCCACTTATTACACCACAACAATCCCCTCAATGTACCAGAGTAACTACAAAGCTAAAGGAAAACATCATCCTCCCAATAATATAGCACAGCAACCCCCATTAATGTAGTACAGTAACCCCAGTATTGTATCCCCCCAAACATATCACAGCACATTCCCATAATGTACCACAGCATCCCCCCAGACATATCACATCCCATAATATATCACAGCACATCCCCATAATGTACCACAGCATCCCCCCAGACATATCACATCCCATAATATATCACAGCACATCCCCATAATGTACCACAGCATCCCCCCAGACATATCACATCCCATAATATATCACTGCACATCCTCATAATGTAGCACAGCACATCCCCATAATGTACCACAGCATCCCCCCAGACATATCACATCCCATAATATATCACTGCACATCCTCATAATGTAGCACAGCACATCCCCATAATGTAGCACAGCACATCCCCATAATGTAGCACAGCACATCCCCATAATGTAGCACTGCACTCCCTCCTTAATCTAATACATCATATCCCCATTAAGTACCAAAGTTTCACAAAGTGATGACATTTCCACATGGCATGATGACAGGGGCAAAACATAGGTATTAAAGTGTGTGGATGCATCCAAAGTTTTAAAAACTTTTAGATAAATTATACATTTTACATTGGATGATGGACGAGACCTAAAATCTGATATGTAGTACAGGATGGAGACAACCGTCTGCGGCTCCGGCTCGACTGCCCATTTCTTTGAGTGGCCCCTCAATGTCCTGGAAATGGGCGGAGGACATTGTCTCCATTAGAATGGGCCTCCCTGGTGCTGGACTCCTCTACCAGAATCTTAGCGGACGGTGATATCACCAGACCCTAGATATGTAGTGGATGTGCGGTGTATATGCACTCAGGGGCGAACTATACGTACAATAACATATCAGTAACATGGTCATGTTTTCAATTGGATGTGTCCACAGATTTTTCTTTTTTAATTTTATGAATATAGTTATCACAGCACAACTTTAATGAAGCCGCCCCCACTTATTACACCACAACAATCAACTCCATGTACCAGAGTAACTACTAGCCCCATTAATGTAGTACAGTAACCCCAGTATTATAACACAGCACATCCCCCCAAACATATCACAGCACATCCCCATTAATGTACCACAGCATCCCCCCCAGACATATCACATCCCATAATATATCACTGCACATCCCCATAATGTAGTACAGTAAGCCCAGTATTATAACACAGCACATCCCACCAAACATATAAGAACAAATCCTCATAATGTAGCACAGCACCTCCCCATAATGTAGCACAGCACATCCCCATAATATATCACAGCACCTCCCCATAATGTAGCACAGCACATCCCCATAATGTAGCATAGCACATCCTCATAATGTAGCACAGCACTCCCTGCTTAATGTAACACATCATTTCCTCATTAAGTACCAAAATTTCACAAAGTGATGACATTTCCACATGGCATGATGACAGGGACAAAGTATAGGTATTAAAGTGTGTGGATGCATTCAAAGTTTTTAAAATATTTAGATAAATTATACATTTTACATTGGCTGATGGACGAGACCAAATATCTGATATGTAGTACAGGATGGAGACAACCGTCTGCGGCTCCGGCTCGACTGCCCATTTCTTTGAGTGGCCCCTCAATGTCCTGGAAATGGGCGGAGGACATTGTCTCCATTAGAATGGGCCTCCCTGGTGCTGGACTCCTCTACCAGAATCTTAGCGGACGGTGATATCACCAGACCCTAGATATGTAGTGGATGTGCGGTGTATATGCACTCAGGGGCGAACTATATGTACAGCAACGTGTCAGTAACATGGTCAATTTTCTAATCAGATGTGTCCACAGATTTTTTTTTTTTTAATTTTATTAACATCGTTATCACAGCATTATTCATGTAGCCGCCCCCACTTATTACACCACAACAATCCCCTCAATGTACCAGAGTAACTACAAAGCTAAAGGAAAACATCATCCTCCCAATAATATAGCACAGCAACCCCCATTAATGTAGTACAGTAACCCCAGTATTGTATCCCCCCAAACATATCACAGCACATTCCCATAATGTACCACAGCATCCCCCCAGACATATCACATCCCATAATATATCACAGCACATCCCCATAATGTACCACAGCATCCCCCCAGACATATCACATCCCATAATATATCACAGCACATCCCCATAATGTACCACAGCATCCCCCCAGACATATCACATCCCATAATATATCACTGCACATCCTCATAATGTAGCACAGCACATCCCCATAATGTACCACAGCATCCCCCCAGACATATCACATCCCATAATATATCACTGCACATCCTCATAATGTAGCACAGCACATCCCCATAATGTAGCACAGCACATCCCCATAATGTAGCACAGCACATCCCCATAATGTAGCACTGCACTCCCTCCTTAATCTAATACATCATATCCCCATTAAGTACCAAAGTTTCACAAAGTGATGACATTTCCACATGGCATGATGACAGGGGCAAAACATAGGTATTAAAGTGTGTGGATGCATCCAAAGTTTTAAAAACTTTTAGATAAATTATACATTTTACATTGGATGATGGACGAGACCTAAAATCTGATATGTAGTACAGGATGGAGACAACCGTCTGCGGCTCCGGCTCGACTGCCCATTTCTTTGAGTGGCCCCTCAATGTCCTGGAAATGGGCGGAGGACATTGTCTCCATTAGAATGGGCCTCCCTGGTGCTGGACTCCTCTACCAGAATCTTAGCGGACGGTGATATCACCAGACCCTAGATATGTAGTGGATGTGCGGTGTATATGCACTCAGGGGCGAACTATACGTACAATAACATATCAGTAACATGGTCATGTTTTCAATTGGATGTGTCCACAGATTTTTCTTTTTTAATTTTATGAATATAGTTATCACAGCACAACTTTAATGAAGCCGCCCCCACTTATTACACCACAACAATCAACTCCATGTACCAGAGTAACTACTAGCCCCATTAATGTAGTACAGTAACCCCAGTATTATAACACAGCACATCCCCCCAAACATATCACAGCACATCCCCATTAATGTACCACAGCATCCCCCCCAGACATATCACATCCCATAATATATCACTGCACATCCCCATAATGTAGTACAGTAAGCCCAGTATTATAACACAGCACATCCCACCAAACATATAAGAACAAATCCTCATAATGTAGCACAGCACCTCCCCATAATGTAGCACAGCACATCCCCATAATATATCACAGCACCTCCCCATAATGTAGCACAGCACATCCCCATAATGTAGCATAGCACATCCTCATAATGTAGCACAGCACTCCCTGCTTAATGTAACACATCATTTCCTCATTAAGTACCAAAATTTCACAAAGTGATGACATTTCCACATGGCATGATGACAGGGACAAAGTATAGGTATTAAAGTGTGTGGATGCATTCAAAGTTTTTAAAATATTTAGATAAATTATACATTTTACATTGGCTGATGGACGAGACCAAATATCTGATATGTAGTACAGGATGGAGACAACCGTCTGCGGCTCCGGCTCGACTGCCCATTTCTTTGAGTGGCCCCTCAATGTCCTGGAAATGGGCGGAGGACATTGTCTCCATTAGAATGGGCCTCCCTGGTGCTGGACTCCTCTACCAGAATCTTAGCGGACGGTGATATCACCAGACCCTAGATATGTAGTGGATGTGCGGTGTATATGCACTCAGGGGCGAACTATACGTACAATAACATATCAGTAACATGGTCATGTTTTCAATGGGATGTGTCCACAGTTTTTTCTTTTTTAATTTTATTAACATTGTTATCACAGCACAACTTTAATGTAGCCGCCCCCACTTATTACACCACAACAATCCCCTCAATGTACCAGAGTAACTACAACGCTAAAGGAAAACATCATCTTCCCAATAATATAGCACAGCAACCCCCATTAATGTAGTACAGTAACCCCAGTATTATAACACAGCACATCCCCCCAAACATATCACAGCACATCCCCATAATGTACCATAGCATCCCCCCAGACATATCACATCCCATAATATATCACTGCACATCCCCATAATGTAGCACAGCATCCCCCAAACATTTCACTACAAATCCCCATAATGTAGCACAGCACCTCCCCATAATAAAGCACAGCACCTCCCCATAATGTAGCACAGCACATCCCCATAATGTAGCACAGCACATCCCCATAATGTAGCACAGCACCTCCCCATAATGTAGCACAGCACATCCCCATAATGTAGCACAGCACATCCCCATAATGTAGCACAGCATCCCCCAAACATTTCACTACAAATCCCTATAATGTAGCACAGCACCTCCCCATAATGTAGCACAGCACATCCCCATAATATATCACAGCACATCCCCATAATGTAGCACAGCACCTCCCCATAATATAGCACAGCACATCCCCATAATGTAGCACAGCACCTCCCCATAATGTAGCACAGCATCCCCCAAACATTTCACTACAAATCCCTATAATGTAGCACAGCACCTCCCCATAATGTAGACCAGCACATCCCCATAATATATCACAGCACATCCCCATAATGTAGCACAGCACCTCCCCATAATGTAGCACAGCACATCCCCATAATATATCACAGCACATCCCCATAATGTAGCACAGCACCTCCCCATAATGTAGCACAGCACATCCCCATAATATATCACAGCACATCCCCATAATGTAGCACAGCACATCCCCATAATGTAGCACAGCACATCCACATAATATATAACAGCACATCCCCATAATGTAGCACAGCACATCCCCATAATGTAGCACAGCACTCCCTCCTTAATCTAACACATCATTTCCCCATTAAGTACCAAAGTTTTACAAAGTGATGACATTTCCAGATGACATGATGACAGGGGCAAAACATAGGTATTAAAGTGTGTGGATGCATCCAAAGTTTTTAAAACTTTTAGATAAATTATACATTTTACATTGGCTGATGGACGAGACCAAATATCTGATATGTAGTACAGGATGGAGATAACCGTCTGCGGCTCCGGCTCGACTGCCTTTTTCTTTGAGTGGCCCCTCAATGTCCTGGAAATGGGCGGAGGACATTGTCTCCATTAGAATGGGCCTCCCTGGTGCTGGACTCCTCTACCAGAATCTTAGCGGACGGTGATATCACCAGACCCTAGACATGTAGTGGATGTGCGGTGTATATGCACTCAGGGGCGAACTATATGTACAACAACGTGTCAGTAACATGGTCATGTTTTTAATCGGATGTGTCCACAGTTTTTTTTTATAAACATTATTGCCCTTTTTGGCGTCACATAAGTAATAATGAAGTACAGTAACACATAATGACATACAGAACATGATATATGTACAAGTAGTGATGATCTTCCCTCCTCCCCCGCCTAACCAACACATATAACCAATAACAATGGGGTAACACAAAGCCCATCCACATAGTGATACAAATAGTGATACTGACCAATGACAAGTCTGAGGATAAAAAGGCAACAAAAATGAAATAATGTCTTCTTTACAATGGGCCTCCCTGTGGTGCTGGACTCCACTACCAGAATCTTAGTGGATGGTAATTTTACCAGAACCTACCTTTGTAGTGGACTCTGTATTAGCACCTCAGGAGCAAAACGTATTCAGGGCAATCTGTTTTGGATAAAGGAATAAGTCAAATTGAACCATCAGACTGATAGGAGATATTTTATCTATGACCCTAATGTGGACAGAGCCTGATGGGAGTGATGGTAATCTCTGAACAATGCTGTGGAATGGTGTCATCCTATAAGTAATGATTAGTTAATTAATGCAAGTCAACGAGGGTTGGACCTTGATTGTTATTGGCTTGCAATGTTATGAGATTGTTTGATGAATGATGATATATTATGGAATAAAACTCAATTTCCTTGCATGTGATATGTCTGTTTGTATACAGGTAATGCTTCTGGTACTACTACACTTATGTTCCACTTACACCACACGTGTGTGGAGGTTGGGGAGTAGCACGCTGCTCTGTCAGGGCCAGGGGCGTAACTTGAGGGGGTGCAGAGGTTGCAATCGCACCCGGGCCCAAGAAGTGTACGGGGCCCTTATGGTGTCACTTTCCATATGAGAAGACTATTACTATAAACAATACATTATAGTCGGGGCCTGGCACAGACTTTGCACTGGGGCCCATCAGCTTCTAGTTATGCCACAGGTCACAGCCTCCATCATTACAGTACAGGTGGTACTATTACAGGCTTTGTCCACACCGATGCAAGTATCCGACAGGTAGATTTGCAAGAGGGAGATGCTGCGTAGGATGATAGATCTCCCTGGGGCACTCCCAGTATAGGTGTAGGGATCCCTGGGTGATGGTAAATGGGGTGCCCTTAATGTTAGCAGCTTTAAGCAGGGATTACATGGAGACAAAGGTCAAGCATAAACTTATAGTTCCTTTATTCCAGAACACGGCAACCGAAACCACAACAGCAGATAACGATCCAAATGGTTCAAGGTCACTGGTTGGATGGTGTTCGGCAAAGGTTGCTCACAGCCTGGTATAGGAAGCTTCAGGCTGGAGATGGAATTTATAAAGTCCCCTTGTGAGGTGGCAAGCTTATCATCCAACCAGCACCTGGGTAACAATGGTGATTAACAATAAATGTAATTGGTCAGAATAAATAACATCATTAACATTCCTTCTCAGGCAGATATTCAGCTGCATTACCGTTTATAGACACTGGAGGGCGCGCTAAAGTGATCAGTCTCAATGATTCCCATTAAGAGACTTAATTCATAAATCCAGTGGCAGGGGGTGGCACATCTGCCATGAGATGGGATGAAAATCCTGCCTTAGGACTATAAGGCAGAGCCCTGGGGCACGTGATCAGCCTCCCTGCCACTCAAGCACCTGTACCCCGACTACCATCATCTGGGCTGACTTTCTGTAACTTTAATTACATTGCAGCCCAGACACCCTCCTCATCCTCCTCCTCCTTTGAAGGCCATCGCTCAGCACCAGCAGCTTCCCCCACAAATTCCTATAGAGCCGCTCACCCATCCCCAACTGGCTGCAGAATCCAAGTGAGCAGTGGATATGATACAGGTAGGGCCGCTTCTCTATGAAGAAGGGGATCCAGAATTCTGCAGTGTCCTGTTGTGTAACTGTCCTTCCAGAAACTAAAAAATGGAGGATGTGTTGTGCATCACATGCTGCACAAAAAAAATATTTCAGATGAGCCATCTTCTCTGAGAAGAGGAGTGGGGTGGGGAGTGGATGGCAGGACCAGAAGTCTACTTCCTGCATGTGGCCATCAGCTTATAGAATCAGCTTCTTGGGGAATGGAGAATGTTTCCTTTCTGTCTGCTTATAATCTGCAGTTTCAGGACCTTTGGAGGACCTTCAAAGGTCCTAAAATGGCTCTTATGTACATGTGTATTGAGAGCAGGAGCAGATGTACAAGGATGGCCTTGAGCTCCCTAGAATACTTGGGCTGTGGGCTACCACACAAACTTATGGGGCGCCGTTTGTTCCCAATGTATTCTGTGCAACAAAATGTGTTCAGTGGCACAAAATTAATTTTGTGATCACCTAATTCATATTATGGACACAGAATTCAATGTTGTCATTACAAAATCTGTATTATGCTTACAAAAGTAATATTTATCGACCCAAATTGCCTTTTGTCATTACAAAAATCATTTTTGTGTGCACAAAATCAATTAGACTTTCACAGAATGCACAAAAATAATTTTGTGATGCAGTTTATTTTGTGTGAACAGAATGTATTTTGTGTCACAAAATATAATTGTTTGACTACAAAATGCCATTTTGTTGCACACACAATATGATTTTATGTCACACACTATATTATTTTGTCATACAGAATTAATTTTGTCTCACAAAATGTATTCTGTATCAAAGAATTAACTTTGTCTCACACAATGCATTCTGTCACACAGAATTTATTCTGTCTCACAAATTGCATCTTGTCCTACAAAATTCACAAAATGTATTCTGTCACACAGAATTAATTTTGTCTCATAAAATGCATCCTGTCACACAAAAAGCATTTTGTCATACAAAATTCACAAAATGCTTTTTGTCACACAGAATTAATTTTGTCTCACAGAATCAGGGCCGGATTAAGGTTGGTGGGGGCCCCTGGGCGCAAAATCTGGTGGGGGCTCCCATTAAATGTAGTCTAGACAGGGAACAGAAATCCCTTTACAAAGGCCCCCAGCAATAACTATACACAGTCCCCTATAACTATATACGGCTCCCAGTAATCACTATATACAGCCCCCCCAGCAATCACTATATACAGCCCACCAGCAATCACTATATACTGCCCCCAGCAATCACTATATACAGCTCCCCCAGCAATCACTATATGCAGCCCCCAACAATCACTGTATACATCCCCCAGCAATCACTGTATACATCCCCCAACAATCACTATATACGGCTCCCAGTAATCACTATATACTGCCCCCACCAGCAATCACTATATGCAGCCCCCAGCAATCACTGTATACAGCTTCCAGTAATCACTATATACATCCCCCAACAATCACTATATGCAGCTCCCAGTAATCACTATAGACATCCCCCAACAACCATTATATACAGCTCCCAGCAATCATTATATACAGTCCCCCAGCAATCATTATATACAGTCCCCCAGCAATCACTATATACAGTCCCCCAGCAATCACTATATACAGTCCCCCAGCAACCACTATATACAGTCCCCCAGCAATCACTATATACAGTCACCTAGCAATCACTATATACTGCCCCCAGCAATCACTATATACTGCCCCCAACAATCACTATATACAGACCCCATAATAACTATAATCACCTCCTACAATAACTAACTATATACAGTTCCCTATTATAACTATATTACCCCCATAATAACTATATGCACCCCCTTATAATAACTAACTACATACAGTCCCATTATTATAACTATATACACAACACCTCCTATAATAACTATATACACCACTCTATAATAACCAACTATATACCCCCTATAATAACTATATATACCACTCTATAATAACTAACCATATACATTTCCCCTATTATAACTATATACACAACACCTCCTATAATTAACTATATACCCCCATAATAACTATATGCACCCCCCCTATAATAACTAACTATATACCCCCTATAATAACTATATACACCACCCTATATTAAGTAACTATATAAAGTTCCCCTATTATAACTATATACACAACACCTCCTATAATAACTAACTATATACTCCCTATAATAACTATATGCACCCCCCTATTATAACTATATACACAACAGCTCAAATAATAACTAACTATATACCCCCCCCAATAATAACTATATACACACACCTTTTATAATAACTAACTATATACCCCACCAATGACAACTATATACAGTTTATTTTATAAATAAATTGTACATCACCTTCCTCCGTTCCCCCGTTGCGCGCCGTCCTCGTCTTCTTCCCTCGCGGTTATCTTCGGAGGTGTACCAAGATGGCAGCGCCCTGCTAGTCGCCGGCAAAGTGACATCACACATGGCGCCGTGACGTTACACACGGTGTCGGCGCCGTGAACACAGGGCCCGCCATCTTGGTTTCCACGGATCGTTAAATGGCAGAGCAGGGAACTTATTAGTATGCCCCATTGCTACGGCGGTCGGCCTGGACACAAATACACAGTGGGCGAATCGGGCGGTCATGCGACCGCTCGAATCGCCCACATTTGGTGGGGGCCCCTTTAAGGGCAAAGTGTATTCTGTCACACAAAACAGGCTGCGTCCCTAAGGGGTTAAGTGCACATCTGACCAATCACAATCCTTGTAATATAAACAATGTAATCTCTAGGGGGGGAAGGAAATGCACACTTGTTATAACCTTTCTAGTAACGGTTTAAGGCTACATTCACTCGAAGGTATGGAGGATGTATATACACCCGATGTACTGTATATATGTCACATATATACGTCCCCCATACATTTCAATCGCCTCACGGCGCCGTACGGGAGCAGTCTGTGCGGCACTGTACCGTTCCATAGTCCTTAGAAAGAAAGGACAGGTCCTATCTTTCTCTGGAATACGGTGCTGTGCGCTGTGTATTCCTATGGAGAGGGGCTATGGGGCAGCGCTCCTCTCACGTTCCTCTCCCCGGCACCGATGTATGCCCCCATAATACAGTACTAGGGTACAGCGGGCATACATCGTGTGCATGTAGCCTAACCGTTTTACTGCCAATGGTCAACTAGGAGGAAGCGGATCCACACTGACAACTAGGAGTGAGAGGATCCACACTGACAACTAGGAGTGAGAGGATCCACACTGACAACTAGGAGTGAGAGGATCCACACTGACAACTAGGAGTTAGAGGATCCACACTGACAACTAGGAGTGAGAGGATCCACACTGACAACTAGGAGTGAGAGGATCCACACTGACAACTAGGAGTGAGAGGATCCACACTGACAACTAGGAGTGAGAGGATCCACACTGACAACTAGGAGTGAGAGGATTCACACTGACAACTAGGACTGAGAGGATCCACACTGACAACTAGGAGTGAGAGGATCCACACTGACAACTAGGAGTGAGAGGATCCACACTGACAACTAGGAGTGAGAGGATCCACACTGACAACTAGGAGTGAGGGGATCCACACTGACAACTAGGAGTGAGAGGATCCACACTGACAACTAGGAGTAAGAGGATCCACGCTGACAACTAGGAGTGAGAGGATCCACACTGACAACTAGGAGTGAGAGGATCCACACTGACAACTAGGAGTGAGAGGCTCCACACTGACAACTAGGAGTGAGAGGATCCATACGCTGACAACTAGGAGTAAGAGGATCCACACTGACAACTAGGAGTGAGAGGATCCACACTGACAACTAGGAGTGAGGGAATCCACACTGACAACTAGGAGTGAGAGGATCCATACTGACAACTAGGAGTGAGAGGATCCACACTGGCAACTAGGAGTGAGAGGATCCACACTGACACCTAGGAGTGAGAGGATCCACACTGACAACTAGGAGTGAGAGGATCCATTTAGAGATAAGTCACTTGGGGACAGCAATGATGGAGAGAGAGGGATAGGTCACCATGATGAGAGAGGCTTCACCTACAGTCGGTGATGTGTGCGGTGACCTGTATATAGTATCAGGACAGTCTCATTATTACTGGTCTGGGGTCGTGTTCTTTGTAATCTGCTAATGTGATACCAAGTATTAAATATATAAATACAGGATTTTGGTCTTTTTTTGGGGGGGGGGGGGGGTCTGTGTATGTTTCTATTGAAGCACATTCTATCTTTTTTCTGGGGGGTACGGTACGGTGATACATGTGTGTCCGTGCACTCCGCACTTTTATGGTTTCGTTAAAGGAAACCTACCATAATGGATCTACCTAATAAGATCTTTATCCAGGGGAGGGGAGGTATATAGCAGAGCTGACTGTGTGTGTGAGATGTAGCAGTGCTGAGAGTGTCATTAGGGCAGATTTATCAAGCTGTCTAAAAGTCAGAATATTCCTATCACAGCTCCCTTTGAAATATACATGAGCACTGGTGAAATTAAAGCTGAGCTGTAATTGGATGCCATGTGCAACTAGGAATATTCTGACTTTTAGACAGCTTGATAAATCTTCCCCATTTTGTGTAATAGGCATCTCATGGATCTCATCATCTCTGATCTGTCTCATCTCTCTTCCTATGTGTCAGATACTGGTAGGATGTTCAAAAGGTAAATGAAAGTGTAGATAAACCCAGTACCCTTATAATCTAAGCACATTGTGAGCTCCCAGGAACTCACATGACAGAGGGATCATGAAGTGTCTGCTCAGAGAGTCCCCGCTCACACTCTGGAATCGACCATCACTGAGTGATAGGAGCTAAAACACCAATAACACTGAGTAACATTGTACAGTATGGGGAATCTTATTACATGGGAAAACCCCTTTAAGAAGATCTCTTACTACCCAAAACCTTGTGGCCTAAGGGACCCGGTTTTGCCATCCAGCATTTAGTTTGCTCTATATAGAAGATGCTAAATCCTAATGGGCTAAACTAGCGGGTCCCTCTATCCACCAGGACCGGATATTTCTGATGGGGACCATTTTTTTTTTTTTTTTTGAAAATATAAATCTTTATTACAATGTTTACATATTTTACATGCATATTTCAAAAGACCATACAATATACTCTAAAAGTGTATACATTAATTACATTAGTCTTTTAAAATCCTTCATCTACAACATTTTCCTTTATGCTAACACAAATATCAACCCTTGACATAAAATGCATTGTTTATATAGGATTATTGCAGTGTTCCCCCTCCCCTAAATGGATCCGCTGGCAGCAGGAGTGAGAAAGAAGCGGGAAAAAAAAACAAACAAAAAAAAACAAATAAACAAATAAATAAAAAATAAATAAATATGTATATATATAAATATTAAAGTTAAGATTATTAATATTCAACTATGTGTTTTATTGCCAACATAACCAGACCCTATTCCATTTATGCTCTGTACGCAACATCTTGGATCGATTACATTCATACTCCTTTATCTGCATGGAGAGTCTCCACCAGTTCTCTACATTTGGAGGGGACTTGGAGCCCCATTTTCGGACTATGATTATCATTGCCATATTCATCAGCCTACTAATCAGTCTACCATGTAGGTTAGTCAATCTCGGATCCTCCAATAGGCTAAAGATTGCTGTGTGAATCACTAGGGGTAGATTGATTTTGAGGATGTGATCAATCCTTCTGAAAACTTCTTTCCAAAAGACCTTTATAATTGGGCACTGCCATACCAGATGAAGGAAATCTGCGTCCGGTAGTTGACATTTCCAACACCTAGATTCCTTCTTTAACTTCATTTTTAGCAACGCCACTGGAGTGTAATACACCTGGTGCAAAACATTAAAATAAATTAATCTGTGATTCCAATTTAGTGAACACAATCTAGTGTTTCTGTGAATTCTCTTCCATTCTTCCATACTCATTGTCCCAATCACCCCTTCCCATTTATTTTGGGATTTGTGTATCTTATTCCTAGAGTGACTATCCCTTATAAACCTATATAATTTAGATAAAGACTTATTACTATTCCCTTTTGTTTTAATAAAATCTAAGCATTTATGTGAATCCAGTTTCATTTTTATCTTGTGCAAATTATAATTCATTACATGTTTTAGTTGCAAATATCTAAGCCAGTCTTCTGATCTCAAACCGTATAACCTTTGCATCGAAATAAGTGATATAAATTTTCCTTCTATCATAATCTGTGATATGTACCTCACTCCCTTAATCCACCAAAAATTTTGATCGTCCATAGCCATTACTCCCGTTAAATTAACATTAAACCACAAAGGGGTGTCATTTAAAAAACCATTTATTCCTAATATCTTTTTAGTGGCAGTCCAAATTCTCTTTAAAGTCTTACCCAGCAGATATCCCTGAAAAATTTATCCTTCTAAAAGGGAGCCCTCCAGAAGCTCAAAAATACTTTCTGTTTTGCCCTGTGTCATCGTTACCAATTTAACCATCAGTGGCTTTTCCCTCCATTTTATTAGCCGGCTGATCTGCGCTGCTAGATAGTAACCCTGAAAAAAGGGTAACCCCAGTCCCCCTTCCCCCAGTGGCTTATAAAGAAAATCCATCTTTATCCTAATTCTCTTTCTGCCCCAAATCAAACCATTCAAAATTGCTTCGATCATTTTAAAAAAGGAGTCTTCAATCCAGAGTGGTGATGCTGACAAATAATATAGTACCTGCGGCAGGATAACCATTTTAATAAGCCCTATCTTGTCTGCTTTAGAGAGAGGGAGCTTGTTCCAAACTCCAGCTCTCTTCCTCAGAGTTCCAATTAATGGCACCAGATTCAGATTATAGAAATCTTCCAAGTTACTTGAGACTTCCACTCTGATGGGGACCATTTAATTTTAAAAATCATGATCCTCAATGTAGAGAATGATCTACACCCCCACATAACATCCATGTCACCCTGCACCCCACATTACATCAATGTCACCCTGCACCCCCACATAACATCCATGTCACCCTGCACCCCACATTACATCAATGTCACCCTGCACCCCCACATAACATCCATGTCACCCTGCACCCCCACATTACATCCATGTCACCCTGCACCCCACGTAACATCCATGTCACCCAGCACCCCACATTACACCCATGTCACCCTGCACCCCCACATTACATCCATGTCACCCTGCACCCCCATATTACATACATGTCACCCTGTACCCCACATTACACCCATGTCACCCTGCACCCCCACATTACATCCATGTCACCCTGCACCTCACATTACATCCATGTCACCCTGCACCCCCACATTACATCCATGTCACCCTGCACCCCACATTACATACATGTCACCCTGCACCCCCACATTACATCCATGTCACCCTGCACCCCACATTACATACATGTCTCCCTGCTCCCCACCTCCTCCTCTCCCTGACTTCCACCTCCTCCTCTCCCTGCTCTCCACCTCCTCCTCTCCCTGCTCCCCACCTCCTCCTCTCCCTGCACCCCACCTCCTCCTCTCCCTGCACCCCACCTCCTCCTCTCCCTGCTCCCCACCTCCTCCTCTCCCTGCTCCCCACCTCCTCCTCTGCCTGCACCCCACCTCCTCCTCTCCCTGCTCCCCACCTGCTCCTCTCCCTGCACCCCACCTCCTCCTCTCTCTGCTCCCCACCTTCTCCTCTCCCTGCTGCCAACCTCCTCCTCTCCCAGCACCCCACCTCCACCTCTCCCTGCTCCCCACCTCTTCCTCTCCCTGCACCCCACCTCCTCCTCTCCCTTCACCCCACCTCCTCCTCTCCCTGCTCCCCACCTCCTCCTCTCCCTGCTCCCCACATCCTCCTCTCCCTGCACCCCACATCCTCCTCTCCCTGCTCCCCACCTCCTCCTCTCCCAGCACCCCACCTCTCCCTGCTCCCCACCTTCTCCTCTCCCTGCTGCCAACCTCCTCCTCTCCCAGCACCCCACCTCCACCTCTCCCTGCTCCCCACCTCTTCCTCTCCCTGCACCCCACCTCCTCCTCTCCCTTCACCCCACCTCCTCCTCTCCCTGCACCCCACCTCCTCCTCTCCCTGCTCCCCACCTCCTCCTCTCCCTGCTGCCAACCTCCTCCTCTCCCAGCACCCCACCTCTCCCTGCTCCCCACCTCTTCCTCTCCCTGCTCCTCACCTTCCCCTCTCCCTGCTCCTCACCTCCTCCTCTCCCTGCACCCCATCTCCACCTCTCCCTGCACCCCCACCTCCTCCTCTCCCTGCTCCTCACCTTCCCCTCTTCCTGCTCCTCACCTCCTCCTCTCCCTGCTCCCCATCTCCTCCTCTCCCTGCACCCCCACCTCCTCCTCTCCCTGCTCGACACCACCTCCTCTCCCTCATTGCTCCTCTATCCCTCAGGGCTGCAGCTTCTATCAGGGATCTCCATGGTTTCTGTGTAACTCTAGAGTTGCTCCTCCCACACAATTTACATGGCGATGATGTCATCAAAGGTCCTTTACACCTCAAGGAAATAGAATCTACTGTAACATCTCAGAGCAGACACTTTCCTGTGTATATAAAGTACAATGTGCAGGAGATCAGCACAATCCAGTCCCTGCCCTATCTATAGACCACAACTAGTGCAGAGCAGGGAGACCTCACAACCTCCTGCCTGAGAGCAGAGCTGGGGCTTCACCGCTGTCTCCAGGACCTGGCAATAAAGGAAGCATTTGATTGGTTGGCTAGTTTGTTTGACTGACAGATATTTCTCACAGAATAGGAATTCTGTCGCACAGAATGGTATTTTGTAGTACAGAAGTAGAATTCTGTCGCACAGATTGGCATTTTGTCAAACAGAATTGTATTTTGTCTCACAGAAATAGATATTGTTGTACAGAATAAGAGTTTTGTCTCACAGAATGGCATTTTGTAGTACAGAAATTAAATTTTGAAAAGATTCTAATACAAAAGTCATTTTGTTAAAAAAAATTATTCTCTACCACAAAATAAAAAATCTGTGTCACAGCACAGGTTTTGTGTCTACAAAATGTAATTCTGTGTTCACTAGTGTTGGTGTTGGCTAAGAGTAGATGTGTAGTTTTGTGCAAGTGTAATGTATTTTGTCTTCAAGCAGAATATTTTGTGAACACAAAATGCACTGTGAACAAACGGCGCCCCATATGTACTGTGTATAACACTCGGGAGACACCTCTGTACTGTCTATAACACTCGGGAGTCCCCCCCCCCCCCTGTGCTGTGTATAACTTTCGGGCGACCCCCCTGTACTGTGTGTAATACTCAGGAGACCCCCCTGTACTGTGTATAACACTCGGGAGACCCCCCTGTACTGTGTATAACACTCAGGAGACCTCCCCTGTACTGTGTATTACACTCGGGAGACCCCCCCTGTACTGTGTATAACACTCGGGAGACCCCACCTGCACTGTGTATAACACTCGGGAGACCCCTCTGTACTGTGTATAACACTCGGGAGACCCCTCTGTACTGTGTATAACACTAAGGAGACCCCACTGTACTGTGTATAACACTCGGGAGCCCCCCCTTGTACTGTGTATAAGACTAAGGAGACCCCCGTGTACTGGGTTTTACACTAAGGAGAACCCCCTGTTTTGTGTATAACACTCGGGACCCCCCCCCCCCTGTACTGTGTAAAACACTAAGGAGACCCCCCCATTTACTGTGTATAACACTAAGGAGACCCCCCCATGTACTGTGTATAACACTCGGGAGACCCCCCCTGTACTGTGTATAACACTCGGGAGACCCCCCTGTACTGTGTATAACACTTGGGAGACCCCCCCCCCCCCTTCTGTACTGTGTATGACACTTGGGAGACCCCCCCTGTACTGTGTATAACACTCGGGAGACCCCACCAGTACTGTGTATAACACTCAGGACACCCCCCTGTTTTGTTTATAACACTCGGGAGACACCCCTGTACTGTGTTTAACACACGGGGGACCGCCCCCTGTACTGTGTAAAACACTCGGGAGACCCCCCCTGTACTGTGTATAACGCTCAGGAGATCCCCCTATACTGTGTATAACACTCGGGAGACACCCCCCCTGTACTGTGCATAACACTCAGGAGACCCCCCTGTACTTTGTATAACACTCGGGAGAACCCCCTGTACTGTGTATAACACCCGGGAGACCCCCATGTACTGTGTATAACACCTGGGAGAACCCACTGTACTGTGTATAACACCCGGGAGACCCCCATGTACTGTGTATAACACCTGGGAGACCCCCCTGTACTGTGTATAACACTCGGGAGACCGCCCTGTACTGTGGATAACACTCGGGAGACCCCCCTGTACTGTGTATAACACTCAGGAGACCCGCCCTGCATTGTGTATAATATATTCGGGAGACCCCCCTGTACTGTGTATAACACTCAGGAGACCCCCATGTATTGTGTATAACACTCGAGAGAGCCCCTCCCCCTGTACTGTGTATAATATTCGGGAGACCCCCCTGTACTTTGTATAACACTCGGGAGACCCCCCCTGTACTGTGTACAACATTCAGGAGACCCCACCTGTACTGTGTATAACACTCGGGAGACCCACCCCCCCCCTATACTGTGTATAACACTGGGGAGACCCCTCTGTACTGTGTATAACACTTGGGAGACCCCTTTGTACTGTGTATAACACTAGGGACCCCCCTCCCCTGTACTGTGTAAAACACTAAGGAGACCCCCCCATGTACTGTGTATAACACTAAGGAGACCTCCCCATGTACTGTGTATAACACTCAGGAGACCCCCCTGTACTGTGTATAACACTCGGGAGACCCCCCTGTACTGTGTATAACACTCAGAAGACCATCCTGTACTGTGTGTAACACTCAGGAGATCCCCCTATACTGTGTATAACACTCGGGAGACCCCCCCATGTACTGTGTATAACACCAAGGAGACCCCTCGGTACTGTGTATAACACTCGGGAGACCCCCTCTGTACTGTGTATAACACTAGGGACCCCCCCCCTGTACTGTGTAAAACACTAAGGAGACCCCCCCCATGTACTGTGTATAACACAAAGGAGACCCCCCCATGTACTGTGTATAACACTCAGGAGACCCCCCTGTACTGTGTATAACACTCGGGAGACCCCCCTGTACTGTGTATAACACTCGGGAGACCCCCCCCCCCATGTACTGTGTATAACACTCGGGAGACCCCCCCCCCCCTGTACTGTGTATTACACTCGGGAGACACCCCCCCTGTACTGTGTATAACACTCGGGAGACGTCTCTGTACTGTGTATAACACTCGGGAGACCCCCCTGTACTGTGTATTACACTCTGGAGACGTGTCTGTACTGTGTATAACACTCGGGAGCCCCCCCTCCTGTACTGTGCATAAGACTAAGTAGACCCCGTGTACTGTGTATAAGACTCGGGAGACCCCCCTGTTTTCTATATAACACTCGGGAGACCCCCCTGTACTGTGTATAACACTCGGGGGACCCCCCCCTGTACTGTGTATAACACTAAGGAGACCCCCCCCCTGTACTGTATATAACACTCGGGAGACCCCCCCCTGTACTGTGTATAACACTCGGGAGACCCCCCCTGTACTGTGTATAACACTCAGGTGACCCCACCTGTACTGTGTATAACACTCGGGAGACCCCCCCCTGTACTGTGTATAACACTAAGGAGACCCCCCCCCCTTGTACTGTGTATAACACTCGGGAGACCCCCGCTGTACTGTGTATAACACTCGGGAGTCCCCCCCCTGTACTGTGTATAACACTCGGGAGACCCCACCTGTACTGTGTATAACACTCGGGAGACCCCCCCGTACTGTGTATAACACTGGGGAGACCCCTCTGTACTGTGTATAACACTAAGGAGGCCCCCCCTGTACTGTGTATAACACTCGTGAACCCCCCCCCCCTGTACTGTGTACAACACTCAGGAGACCCCCCTGTACTGTGTATAACCCTCGGGAGACCCCCCCTGTACTGTGTATAACACTCGGGAGTCCCCCCTGTACGGTGTATAACACTAAGGAGACCCCCCTGTACTGTGTATAACACTTGGGAGACCCACCTGTACTGTGTATAACCCTCGGGAGACCCCTGTACTTTGTATAACACTAAGGAGACCCCCCTGTACGTTGTATAACACTAAGGAGACCCCCCTGTACTGTGTACAATACTCGGGAGACCCCCCCCATTACTGTGTACAACACTCGGGAGACCCCCCCTGTACTGTGTACAACACTCGGGAGACCCCCCTGTACTGTGTATAACACTCGGGAGACCCCCCCTGTACTGTGTGTTACACTCAGGAGACCCCCCTGTACTGTGTATAACCCTAGGGAGACCCCCCCTGTACTGTGTATAACACTAAGGAGACCCCCCTGTACTGTGTATAACACTCGGAAGACCCCCCTGTACTGTGTATAACACTCGGAAGACCCCCCTGTACTGTGTATAACATTAAGGAGACTCCCCCTGTACTGTGTATAACACTCGGGATATCCCCCTGTACTGTGTATAACACTAGGGAGACCCCCCCTGTACTGTGTATAACCCTCGGGAGATCCCCCTGTACTGTGTATAACCCTCGGGAGATCCCCCTGTACTGTGTATAACACTCGGGAGACCCCCCCTGTACTGTGTGTTACACTCAGGAGACCCCCCTGTACTGTGTATAACCCTAGGGAGACCCCCCCTGTACTGTGTATAACACTAAGGAGACCCCCCTGTACTGTGTATAACACTCGGAAGACCCCCCTGTACTGTGTATAACACTCGGAAGACCCCCCTGTACTGTGTATAACATTAAGGAGACTCCCCCTGTACTGTGTATAACACTCGGGATATCCCCCTGTACTGTGTATAACACTAGGGAGACCCCCCCTGTACTGTGTATAACCCTCGGGAGATCCCCCTGTACTGTGTATAACCCTCGGGAGATCCCCCTGTACTGTGTATAACACTCGGGATATCCCCCTGTACTATGTATGTATAGAAAAGGCGGACAAGGAGAGACCAGAAAGTGACTTTTAGTGGAGCCTATCATGGATCCAGTACAGCAGACCATAGAGTCTCCTGGCTCTGACATAATCCGTTAGGATAATCTTTACTTCTGTTACAGCAGAATTATGGTCAAAAGTCAAAAACCTCAGTACAAAGGTTTGTGTAGATGTTCAAGTTCTTCTTATCTTCAGAACATCCATCATGATCTCCATTGTCATAGACGTCCAGCTCTGACACCAGGGGCGGGAGGACGCGTCTATTGGCCTAATGAAAGAACAAAGATATATCACTTCATACATCCTCATCAAGTGGCTGCTACATGTCTACAAGACTGGGCCCATCCTGGAATGATCCATAGCTAACTGTCCGTAGCAGTGATGATACCACATGGACATCGGCCTAGATGGGAATATCTTATGGACATTGATCACTAGTATAGAAGTGATAGGTTTCCATCTATGTGGCAGAGTATAGACTATCAGGACTTACAGGTTCGGTAGGTTACAGGTCGTCTTGGTCAAAATTCAAGAAGAACTTCTTATCCTTGGGGACGAAGTGCAGAGTAGTCAGGACAGGTCAAGAATGAAAGCTGCAAAAAGAAATCTCTGGATTATCTTCATTGGAAAGTCTCACATTAGGTCATATAATCCAACGCAAAAGCCAAAAATCAGGCAGTGTATGTTATAAATATATTTTATGAGCTCCCCTAATGCACTTTTCCAAACTAAGAGGAAACCAGCAGTAGCATCAACTTAGCTCTAGACATGTAATAGTAAAATAGTGTGTGATATCGGGACAAGAGAAGTCACTGGACAAGTTCTGAAGACTCCGATCTGCAGAATCTCAGATCTCCCTGATGTTGTCCTTGTCACAATGTACTGATGTGCGTTCCACCTACCTCAGAACTCATCCTCATCGACCTGGGTTGAAGCGTCAACCATAAAGGAATGGTCCATGGGTTTCACATGGATCAAGGTGACTTTCGGCCCAAGGCTGAGCTCTTCCTCTGTGACTTGGCATCCGAAGTCCTTGGTGCTCGGTCTGTTGGGAGCTGGCGTGGAAGGAGTCACCTCCACTGATTCCCGGCACTACAGAGGAAACATAAGAGAAAGCTGATGATGATGTGTGGATCACGAGTCCAGTCACTTGTGAATGAGATGCTGAGATACACGACACGTATCACCAGGCTGAGATACATGTCCTAGACTGAGATCTCCTCACCATGCAGAAGAGGCTCCTCAGCCTTTTTCTCCATCTTGATCCAGTAGATCTTCTTTTCTCTGGTTCATCCTGTTGAGAATTTGGATACACAGAAATTTAGAGTGATAGAAAGCAAATGAATCCTCCATTCAGCTATAAACATGGGTCCAGATTTACTATGGAAAAGCACCAAAACTTGTACACACAGCGGACACCACACACTAAATCTGTAAATCATGTACTTGATAACACGCTAGACACAATATAGTAATGGCCTCCTTACCGATCTAACAATCCAGCAGGGCTCAGGGGACTCCGGCATCAGCTCTCCTGGTCCATCATCAGTAGCAGCAAAATTATAGAACCCAGGAGAAGGACCTAGCTGTGGGACATAAAAATAGAAACATTACTTTCACATCAATGACATCTTATTGATAAGATGTCATGGAGGATGTGAACCCCAGATAACCCCAATATCACATGTTATGTATAATGTGGTGATGGCTGATGACGTCTCTAGAATTATTTACCCCGTCCTTGTAGGATTTAATCCAAGTGTGTTCAGCCTCCGGCTCCAGTGTCCTGCGGGTCAGAACTTGGACATGGGTGCGCCCAGTAAGATTATCCTATTGGGGAGAGAGAAGAACAGAATTTCGGGTCAGTGAAATTATTTGTGGTTCCACATGATGAAGACGTCTCCAGAAGTTATCATGCAAAGTAGCCATAGACCTTCAGGAGCGGAGATGGTGGAGACCACTAGTGGAGTATAGGAGGACATTGGTGGAAAGAGACATTGATATAACCAGAAATGAGTAAAGATGTAGTAGACGGCTCAATATCACATAGTCTATCTCTCAGAGCATTATGGGTAATACCAGGCTGTATACTGCAGTGATATCACGCTAGAACCTGGGTAAATGGAGAAAGTTTCTATTGCTTTGGTATCCAGTACACACATCCGCCACTCTCTTATATTCTGGGAGTTACTCATATATGAGTATATCAACTTCTGATAGGACAGCCAAAAATATTTCAGCCTATAGTAAAGACATTTGCATAATAGTGTCCAGGTGGTGACCTCATACCTGTCATATACATCCAGAGGTCCAAGTTAGCCTGACATATGCCAAACTATGTCCCATTGTCCGCCTTTTTACTATACAATAAAATCTACTGATCTTTTTTTTTTTATTTAAGACCCCGTCCACTTGTCTAGTTGCTGTCCATAGTTGACAAGTGGAGAAAGGAGTTGCAGTTTTTGATGCTAATTTGTGACACATGAGATTTTAGGACTTTTTTGTTCAATTCATAGAAAAACTGAATTAATTAGTGAGATCCTAATATTAAATCTGCCATCAAATTCCATCCTGATAAACCAGGATCATTTACTCATACACACATGTGTTATCCATGGCCTCCTTCCTTCTAAAATCAACCTTTAGAATTCTGCTGATGAGCCAGAAGCGATCGGGGGGGGGGGGGGGTGTGGGTATTACCAGTGTCCCTCTGTGCTGTTACTTCACAGACCGTTAACCAGTCTCCTCCCCAGGTGGGAATTGCTGGGGGAGAAGGAGGTGGGGAAGACAGTGTAATAGTCTGTGAAGCTGCAGCACAGAGAGTCTCTGGTAACAACCCCAAGAGTTCTATAGGCTCATTGGCATAATTGTAAAACTTGAATTTAGAAGGAAGGAGGCCATAGATAACAAATATAAGAATATTGCCACAGTCACGGTGCCTGGATCTAACGTACAGCGGACACCAGGTAACTATTACACCTAAATTTGTAAATCATGTACTTGATAACAAGCTCTAGTTTATCTTGAGTCTATTAGAGAATATTAGTAAATCTGCCCTATTGTCTATAAGTCGTGTGTGGATCATAGAGGAGAAGAGACATTACCGTGATGATGCAGTCCAAGTCTAGCGGCGATGTTTCTGTACTATACTCAGGAGCCGGATCCAGGGGTAGGAAATTCTCCTGTCAATACATATTTATTGTCAAATTCAAATCATTTTCCCTCAATTCATCATCACCTCCATCATCATCATCAATAGCATCAGCAGCAGTTATGGGACATGGTGAGTCCATGACTATATAGTAATGGCCTCCTTACCGATCTAACAATCCAGCAGGGCTCAGGTGACTCCGGCATCAGGTCTCCTGGTCCATCCTGTGCAGCAGCAGCCAAATTATAGAAGGCTGGGGAAGGACCTAGCTGTGGGACATAAAAATAGAAACATTATTTTCAGATCACTGACATCTTATTGATAAGATGTCATGGAGGAGGTGAACCCCAGATAACCCCAATATCACATGTTATGTATAATGTGGTGATGGCTGATGACGTCTCTAGAATTATTTACCCCGTCGTTGTATGATTTTATCCAAACGCGCTTAGCCTCCGGCTCCAGTGCCCTGCGGGACAAGACTTGGACACGGTTGCGCCCAGTAAGTTTATCCTATAGGGGAGAGAGAAGAACAGAATTTCGGGTCAGTTAAATTATTTGTGGTTCCACATGATGGAGACGTCTCCAGAAGTTATCATGCAAAGTAACCATAGACCTTCAGGAGCGGAGATGGTGGAGACCACTAGTGCAGTATAGGAGGACATTGGTGGAAAGAGACATTGATATAACCAGAAATGAGTAAAGATGTAGTAGACGGCTCTAGAACATCTTCAATATCACATAGTCTATCTCTCAGAGCATTATGGGTAATACCAGGCTGTATACAGCAGTGACAGAGAAAGTAAATGGAGAAAGATTCTATTGCTATGGTAACCAGTACACACATTCGCCATCTTTCTTTTAGAGTAAATTATACAATTTTTCTTCACATAAAGTTTATAATTTTAAACTGTTATCAGCAAGGGGAGTGTAAGAATGAGTCTGGGGGTGACATATTATAACTCGTGCACAGTAGATACAGGGTTTATATCTTCCCCTTACCCTCCCAGACTCCTCAATGTCACCCTAATGACAGATCTAGGAACCTCAGTATAACCAGGAATGGGTGGAGGGGACCTCTGAACCTGGACATAATGCCACCATGTTTTATAATATGTCCTTTAGGGACAGGGGTCTGGGGGTAAATCTTCTTCCTGCTCCTCTGGACACACAGCGCTATCAATAATGTCCCAAATGTAGAACAGAAACCAAAAAATGAGAGCAGATATTCCCTAGGATCAGTGTCGGACTGTCCCACCAGAGGATCGGAGGATCCTCCGGCGGGCCCAGGCTCCAACCTTATGCTGGATTACAAAGATACAGCAGAAGACAACTAAATTTGGAAGCTGGAAGGGTCTTTTTTTTAGTTGAATGTGAAGAGGGTCCTCCAGAATAATGTTATCTGGTGGGCCCAAGGAGCCCCAGTATGACACCCCCCAGGATTCCCCTTATCTACATTACAATCTGACCATCTATTTCCTGATGTCTAAATTTCACCACTAACAATAATCCTGATATCCATCAGTAAATAAAGTCTACTTACAAAGAATCTTTCCATCATTCGTCAGTAAAACAGCAACAAAATCTCCTCTTCACTCTCCGCTCCTCTACTATACAACCCTCAGAGAATTAAGGGTACAGAGCGGGAGTTATATAGCAGTGATGACATCACAGCGGGTATGACGTCATGTTTAGAACTCAGTTGAATGGGGAGGATTCTGATTCCATGGCAACTCAGTACAGGGAGCGGCCATCTTGTATAATACATGATGGAGACATGATAAATGTATATTAAATATGGCAAATTTAACCCTATTGACTCTCTTCTATTCCGGGAGTTACTCATATATCAGTATATCAACTTCTTTATAGCATATAGTACCCTGTTTCCCCTAAAATAAGACATCCCCCGAAAGTAAGACCTAGTACAAGTTTGTTCAGGCTTAGAAATATAAGGCCTCCCCTGAAAATAAGACCTAGCGGCCGCCATTGCAGCATTTCCCCCCACGTCATACACTAGTATTAGGAAATCTTTTAGATGTTGCAGAAGGTTGTGACATGGGGATATGAAGGATAAGAAGGGTCATTTACGGAAATTATTTTTACTAAATATGAGAGATTGGGGGCAATGATTCTAATAGAAATGGAGCCAAAAGAAATACAGCATGAAATTCAGAGTTTGGAGAGTTATAAGGATGTAAGAGAAGTTGATTTTTTTTGTTCAACGATAAATGTAAATTCTTGTTCATGGAAAAATAAGACATCCCCTGAAAATAAGACCTAGTGCCTCTTTAGGAGCAAAATTTAATATAAGACATTGGGGCACATTTACTTACCCGGCCCATTCGCGATCCAGCGGCGCGTTCTCTGCACAGGATTCGGGTCCGGCTGGGATTTAAGATGGTAGTTCCTCCGCCGTCCACCAGGTGGCGCTGCAGCGCCGAAAATAATCTTAACGCCCCGGAATGCACCATCCCATAGAAGGTGAAGGTGAGCGCTCCCCAAGCGACACTTTTTCGGTTTTTAAATGCGGCGGTTTTTCCGAATACGTCGGGTTTTCGTTCGGCCACGCCCCCCGATTTCTGTTGCACGCATGCCGGCCCCGATGCGCCACAATCCGATCGCGTGCGCCAAAAACCCGGGGCAATTCATGTACAAGCGGCGCAAATCGGAAATATTCGGGTAACACGTCGGGAAAACGCGAATCGGGCCCTTAGTAAATGACCCCCATTGTCTTATTTTCGGGGAAACAGGGTATATAACTGAATTGTTGATTTGTTACAAAAAAATTGGCGCCATTTTACTATACAATAAATTCTTCTGACCTTTTTTTTTTTTTAAAGACCCGTCCACTTGTCTAGCTGCTGTTCAGATTTGACATGTGATGAGAGGAGTTGCAGTTTTTGATGCTAATTTGTGACACAAGAGATTTTAGGACTTTTTGGTTCAATTCATAGAAAAACTGAATTAATTAGTGAGATCCTAATATTAAATCTGCCATCAAATTCCATCCTGATAAACCAGGATCAATTACTCATACACATATGTGTTATCCATGGCCTCCTTCCTTCTAAAATCAACCTTTATAATTCTGCTGATGAGCCAGAAGCGATCTGGGGGGGTATTACCAGTGTCCCTCTGAGCTGTAACTTCACAGACCGTTACCCAGGAGGGAATTGCTAGGGGCATGGGCGGCGCAAGCACCTGGCTTACCCGGGCAAGTGCCGGGGCCCCAGAGCTTCCAGAGGGGCCCACGGGCCGATGTAATTGAGAGCCGGCGTGCTGGCGCGCGTGACAGGGGGCGGCGCGTCAAGCGGGACCCTCCGAGGACTCTGCAATTGACAGGCAGAGCGTCTCTGTGCAGGACGCTGGCCGGCCACGTCATGACCTCACGCCGCCAGCGTCCCTGCTGCCGCACAGAAGACGCTGCCCTGAAGATCGTGGTCCCAGAAGATCCATATTATCACCAGGCCACGTTCACTGGATTATGGTTGTAGGATTTCCCATACAGACCTGTCATGTCCTCCTCACACCTGTGACGTCCTGACATCTCTGTGACTAATGGCTAAAATATCCGTCAGATCTGAAAGAGATATAATACCGTAAATACATATAAACCTCCAGTGATCAGCCGTATCCAATCAAGCGATCAGCAGAGCAGCAATTTTTGGGCTAATATTTTATTCAAGAATGATTACAGCTACCCCCGTATTGCTCTTAGAGGGTCCCATAGGTCCTATTAGGCCTAATGCACACGTGCAGTGGTCATGATCTGGATGCCCAATTTGGGGCCAGATATCGCCCACCATTGAGGTCTATTACTCCAGGTCATGGTGTGTTGAGTATATCATCTCTCACGGCACTGTGACTGAGCTGGGTAGCCTCCTCTCTATGGAGGACTCACCCCTCCCATCTCCAACGAACCCAAAATGGTGTGCAGCCCATTACATGTATGTAGCCTTACATGGATCAAGCTGTAGATTCTACTTAACATCATCATTAGACAAGGAGTCATTGTCAGTGAAGCTAAAGACCCATCTATAGATATTGCCATGGAAGGGCCAACCTACATTTCTGAAGTCTCCAAATATAGATCCATGATGTCAGCTCTCAGACAGATCTGCCACAAACTTAAAGGGGTGTTCTCGTCTTGGCATTTACATCCAATTTTATTAATCTGCCATATATATACATTTCTTCAATTAGATCTTTTTAAAAAACACTGTGTGAAGATAATCTCTCATAAATCTTGCCATATGGTCCCTTAGAAACAAGTCTGTGTCCTTGGATACGGCCACCTCTGCTGGAGTGATTCACAAAGGAACAAAAAGTTTTTGTATATGAAATGTACGGCAGTTATTGCATATCCTTCAGCCGTCCTGTGGTAATGATCGCTGAATCCATGTGGTCAGGCAGGGCTCAGTAGCGCTTGTCTGGCCACCGCTGCCAAAATGTGAGGTGGTCGTATCCAAGGGAGCTATCTCATTTCTAAGGGACAACATGGCAACATTAATGAGAAATTATCTTCACACAAGAACATTTTTTTTAATAACATCCAATCAGAAGAAATGTTTACATAAGGAAAATGAATTTAAATAAATGTAAGTGCCCAGATGGGAAAACACCTTAAATGCTCCCCTAAAGAAAAAAGGATATTTTTTTATCATAAACATGAACATGCCTTAAATATCATATTGTGTTGGGTCCCAATGTATTAGGAAGACTCATCGCCAGAACTGAAGTCCCACCACCCTTTCCATGCTTGGTGTCATAACCACCATGTATGAGCTCTAACACACATGTGTAGCACTATAGAAAGTTATGTATATTAGGTTGTGTGATGTGTGTCATTATAACGCCATAAAGTAATTTTTCTTAGAACTCTGTCCACGTGATTCCTCCTGGAAATGTAAGAATACATTCACAACGTGACACTACCATTTACTGTGCCTTCAGTCTTTTACAAAGAGATTGGTACAAAGGGGCTCCCAAGGATCGACCATCAATAGTTGAAGAGTTGGCACTAGACATCTGTGGTCATCTGGACAACCACAAGGACATAGAGCTAGAAGCAGTTGACTCCTTGCCCCTGTAGCTTCAGCCACAGCTAGCATACATTTTCATTAAGAGCCACGTCTCCAGTAGAGATTTCTGAACACTACAGAGGCAAGGAGCCAGCTGCTTCCAGCTCCTAGACCTTATGTATATGGGGCATCAAACAGTTGATCATATGGGTGTTGTGTGTCATTGCTCCAATCAACTACTGAAAATAGGCCATCAATAAAAATTCCTGACCAAACCCATTTTCCAGGAGGAAAATCCATCCTAGACATAAGCCGGTGACAAGTGACATTTTGTCGCCTCCTATGCCTTGACCCTGATGTATCAGCTAGATATCCAAGTGTAATAGACACATGACTCCATACACTGTCATAGGCCAGGACCATAACAATAGCTCCATAAACCGTCAAAGGCTGAGACCATAACAATGGCATCATAGACCATAACAATGGCTCTATATAATGTCATAGGCCAAGACCATAACAATGGCTCCATACTCCATTATAGGTCAATATCATAACAATGACTCCCTACACTGTAATAGGCTGAGACCATAACAATAGCTCTATACATTGTCATAGGCCGAGACCAAAACAATAGCTCTATACACCGTCATAGGCCGGGACCATAACAATGACTCCATACATTGTCATAGGCTGAGACCAAAACAATGGCTTCATAAACGTCATAGGCCAAGACCATAACAAGGACTCCATACACAGTCATAGGCCGAGACCATAACAATGGCTCCATACACTGTGACAGGCTTGGCCATAACAATGGCTCCATATAATGTCATAGCCCGGGACCATTACAATGGCTCCATACACTGTCATAGGCCGAGACCAAAACAATGGCTTCATACACCGTCATAGGCCGAGAACATAACAATGGCTCCATACACCATGACAGGCTAGGCCATAACAATGGCTCCATACAATGTCATAGCCCGGGACCATTACAATGGCTCCATACACTGTCATAGGCCGAGATCATATTAATGGCTCCATACACCGTGATAGGCTAGGCCATAACAATGGCTCCATACAATGTCATAGGCTGGGACCATTACAATGGTTCCATACACTGTCACAGGCCGAGACCAAAACAATGGCTTCATACACCGTCATAGGCCAAGACCAAAAAAATGGTTCAATACACAGTCACAGTCATAGACCATTACAATGGCTCCATACACTGTCATAGGCCGAGACCAAAGCAATGGCTTCATACACCGTCATAGGCTGAGACCATAACAATGTCTCCATACACCGTGATAGGCTAGGCCATTACAATGGCTCCATACAATGTCACAGGCCAAGACCATAAGAATGGCTCCATACACTGTCATAGGCCGGGGCCATAGCAATGGCTCCATACACTGTGATAGGCCGGGGCCATTACAATGGCTCCATACAATGTCACAGGCCAAGACCATAGCAATGGCTCCATAGACCATCATAGGCCGAGACCATAACAATGGCTCCAGCCTCCACGTCTTTCATCAGTCACCAGGACAATGATATAAATGACTCCTCACATGTAGTGATGGGTCATGATATAATTACCTCACATATATAGTATTTAATTTTTTTTATAATTTTTTTTTATATAATTTTTTAATTAAAGTTTTAGTAAAAATACATAAACAATTATATGGTATTATAATTAACATTCCAGTTCTAAGTACATTGTACAGAAAGAACTAAAGTTTTTTCCTCTTGTAATATTATGTCAGAATGCAGAGACAATACAGTAAATTATCTTAGTTCTCATAGAATATTACTGATGATGGAACTACTGCAGAGTAAGAACTGAGTAACCGTAAACAACAGTCAGGAACATTACAACAGTTAAACAAAGACAACAATGACCTGAGACTGGCGACCAGCAGACCGGAGTTTACCCTTGGTAGTTGGGGCTGTTAATCCATTTATCCCATGCTAGATTATATTTGTAGTACAGGCGGTCCCCTACTTAAGAACACTCGACTTACATACGACCCCTAGTTACAAACGGACCTCTGGATATTGGTAATTTATTGTACTTTAGTCCTAGGCTACAATAAACAGCTATAACAGTTATCAGAGGTGTCTGCAATGAAGTTTTATTGTTAATTCTGGTTCTTATGACAACCCAACATTTTAAAAATCCAATTGTCACAGAGACCAAAAAAGTTCTGGCTGGGTTTACAATGATAAAATATACAGTTCCGACTTACATACAAATTCAACTTAAGAACAAACCTACAGACCCTATCTTGTATGTAACCCGGGGACTGCCTGTATTTATTTTCCTGTAGGGCAATATATTTCTCAAATGTACAATTGTTATTCACGTGGTTAATGACTTGGCTCGCTTTCGGGCAAGCGATTTCCTTCCAATGTCTGGTAATGACTAATTTAGTGGCCATTAAAGTGTGGGTGATGATAGTTCTGTTATTAATTGGGAATTTTTCTACTCCCATCAGCAGTACTGCAGTAGCTGGCGAGGGTGCTATGTAATGGTTTAGGGTGGCGGAAAGAGTCTGAAACCTTTTTTCCCATAAAGGTTTGATTACTGGGCATGACCATAAAATGTGTAATAATGAACCATTCCCCCTGCAAGTCCTCCAGCATAGAGATGATGTGGAAGGAAATATCTTTTTTAAACGGGAGGGAGTGCAGTGCCATCTCATACGGGTTTTGGCCAAAGTTTCTTGTTGGGAGGAACATCTGGTTACAGAGTTAGCTAATTGAATAACCTTTACCCATTGCTCTTCTGAGGAGGATGTGTTTAAGTCTAATTCCCATTTAAGCATATAAGGGAGTTTGGAGAATGATTTTTTATTCGCTAACAAGTTGTAGAAAAAAGATATACCTTTCTTTAGGCCTAGAGGGCTTTGTAACTTTTGGATAATCTTGGGGTTCATGCTTGGAGAATGGATGGGAGTTGAATCTATGTATTTTCATGTATTTAAAAAATTCAGCTGATGGGAGGAAAAATGTTTGCGTTAGGATGTTGTAGGGGGAGATTTCCCCATTGGAAAGTAAATCATTGATGGAGTGGACACCGTTGGTATACCAGGTGTTTAAATTCATATTAGGAATGGTCAATTCCAGGAGTTTAATTGGGATTTGATGTGGGGGAATTTCTTGTTTTTGGTTTAAAACGAGTTTCTCCCATATCTGTAGCTTGCATTGTTAGTAATTTAGGGTGGGGGTTGGGGTGGGGGAGGGGTTAATTCTCTATGTGTGGGTCTGTTTATTTTTTTGATGGTTTTGTTCAATGTTGGTCCATATTTTGTCAGGGGAGTCTGATCACCAGAATTGTGATTGGTCTAGCAAGGATGTGTAGTAGTAGTCTCTTAAGTCGGGAAGGCCTAGTTCTGCTATGTTTTTATATTTGGAAAGTGTTTTAAAGGCTATTCGAGTCTTTAACTCAATTTGTTGAGTTGCGTTTTGATAAAGAAGAATAGGGAATAGGGATTGGAATAGTTCGTAATACATATAGGTATAACGGTAGAAATAACATTTTCTATGTTGCGATTCTGCTGAACCATGATAAATAAATTTGGAGTATTTTTCCAGTTCGGTATTCACCGTGGAAATGAGGGGCAAATAGTTGGTAGAAAATAGTTTATCTATTGGGAAGGTCAGCTCAATCCCTAAATATTTAATGCTCTGTTTCCTCCAGTCCAGGTCATATTTTTGTTTTCGATTTTTTAGCTCGTTGCTTTTAATATTGACTGGGAGTAAAGCCCCGGTTTTCTGATCATGGGCGTAGTATTTGATTTTGAGTTTTTCTAGAGATTTGACATAATTGTCTAACAGTAGATTGCGTAGGTTATTTCTAGCTTCAATTAGGGCATCATTAATAGGGCTAGAGCAGGGGTCCCCAAACTTTTTACATAGGTGACCGTTCACTGTCCCTCTCAGACTGTTGGAGGGCCGGACTGAAGTTTAAAATTAAAAAAAAATATAAGAAATTCCTTGAAAACACAGCGCTAGCTGTACATGTGGCAGCATCCGTAACACCCCTTTGTGAACTATTTTATTTATTGGCCCAATTAATGAATCAATTGGGTCAATTAATTATTAAATATGCTGCCCCCCTATTAATTACTAGACTGCCCCTCATAATTAATTCTTTCCTATGCTGCCCCTCATAATTAATTCTTTCTGTAATGGCCCCATAATTCATTACATTGTATATTGGGGTCGCCACACTCTTTCTACTGCTGTTTTTTTTTAAAAAAAAATTTAAAAACCTTATACTTACCTCTGGCTCCCGCGTCTTCTTTCTTCTTCCTGCGGCCGGGCAGAAAGGGGTGCGCGGCCGCGTGATGACGTAATCACGCAGCCGCGCATCCAAGTTCAAGGAGCGATGTGCACCGGGGTTGTCTTCCGGCCACATTGCTCCAGTTAAAGTGCTTGAGCGGCCGTTCCTGGCCGCATCAGGCACTATACAGTGACGGACGGAGGCCCCTGCCCGACCGCCGAAGGCCGCGGCCTAATCATTGACACTATTGTCAATGCCAGCGCCGAACCCCGGATTCGGATTTATCATTTGGGGGCACCCGGGTGCTGGATGGCATGGGGGCCGGATAGAAACGGTCCGCATGTGGCCCGCGGGCCGTAGTTTGGGGACCCCTGGGCTAGATGGTTGCGTTTTATTTTGCCTTTCTAGAAATTTTATTTGAAGCATCAGAGATGTTATTTCCCTATTTCTTTCTCTTTTAAATCTGCTGCACAATTTCATCAGATCATCTTTAATATACATTTTGTGTGTAATCCACACTGAAAAGGGGCTTGCTGATTCATTGTCGGTAGAAGAGAGGATGTTTCTCAGGCTATTCTCTATAACTGCAAAGCTTTCTGGTTTGGCCAGGTCTGAAATGTTCATTTTCCATATATAATCTGTGTTGCAAGAGAATATGTCTTTAAATGTAACTTCTACTGGAGCGTGGTCCGACCATTGTATACTGCCAATGTGAGAACATTCTGTCTAATAATAATCTATCTGAGATGATCATGTCGATGTGTGAATAGGTCTAATGTCTTGGGGAGTAGAAGGTATAGTCTTTCTCTGTGGTGTGGTGAATCCTCCATATATCGAATAAATTATTGTCCCATAACAGCGGGGTTAGGGTGAAGTTTCTGTGAAGGGATTTGGAAGTAGTGTCTTGTTAAAATCTCCGCAAATTAGTAGGGCTCCCATTTTAACTTTCTGTATTTTGGAAAGGAAATTTTTCAGAAAAGGACCTGGTTGCGCAATACATGTGCTGCTGCCGGGGAGTCTTACAGGTCCCTGACTGACAGGGGTGTGGAGGGGGTGTGTCGGCCACCCCCCTCATGAATACGGCCGACTGCTAGGAGACTTGTACAACGATCTGACCTCTTATTTGATAAGAGGTCAGATCATTTAAAACTAAGTATAAAAACACAAATTTTAATAAAAATTCAATAAATATAAAGGGGCTGGGGATAGGATGAGGGAGAGCTAATTTGTTGGGGGTGTTTTTCGCGGGTGACAGGTCCTTTTTAATATTAGGAGAAAGAGAAGATATAGAAAGAGAAGATTTATGAAATTAATTAAATAATAGAAAAACAGTACAAGAAAATTGTTAAACAAATCTTCAGCTCAGTAACTTGTCTTCCTCATAGGAGATGGTATAAAATTCTTGCTCACATGGATGTCCATTATCTGGAGAGGTTTGGAATATGGATAAATATGTTTTGGCTGTTTTACAGGGAAGAGATTTCAAGAGAACAAGACTAGATGTCACCATTAAAGGGATTTATCACGTTTTTAGACGCATCTCGTATCCAAAGGATCATAGGTGAATGTAGGATTGTGGGGCTTCAGCTGCTGAGAACGATAGACCATAGTCAGAAGTCAGAGTCATGTAGACCAAGTCAACGGAGCAGAGGACACAGCTCCATCCTGCGCTCCCATTCACTTCCATGGGACTTCTGGAGAGGCTTACTGGTCGGCAAAATCCATCCTGTTTACAGGCAGTCCCCGGGTTACGTACAAGATAGGGTCCAGAGGTTTGTTCTTAAGTTGAATTTGTATGTAAGTTGAGACTGTATATTTTATAATTGTAGATCCAGACAAAAAGAATTTTGGCCCCAGTGACAATTGGAGTTTAATAATTTTTTGCTGTAATGGGACCAAGGATTACAGACACCTTACAGCTGATCATTGCTGTCTAGGACTATAGTAAAGTATTCAGAAAGCTTCACGTAAGTCAGAGGGGTCTGTCTGTAACTATGGGTTGTCTGTAAGTCAAGTGTCTTTAAGTAGGGGACTGCCTGTATATGAAATGGGTCGGAGGGTTTGGTGTCCCTTGTTCTTCAGATTCATTTGGGATCTTAGTCACTAATGTACACATTGTGGGTCATTTACTAAAGGCCTGATTCGCGTTTTCCTGGCGTGTTACCCGAATATTTCAAATTTGCGACGATTTTCCCTGTTTTGCCCCGGGATTTTGGCGTATGCGATCGGATTGTGGCGCATCGGCGCTGGCATGAACGCGATGGAAATCGGGGGGCTTGGCCCAACGAAAACCCGACGGATTCGGAAAAACTGCCGCTTTAAAAAAAAAAAATGTGTCGCGGAGCTTGCACTTACCTTCACTCAGCCCAGCTCGGTTTATTTCATTGCGTTGCGGGGAACTTCAGCGCAGCAGCGCCACCTGGTGGACGTCGGAGGAACTGCCTTAATAAATCCCGGCCGGACCCGAATCCAGCGCCGAGAACGCGCCGCTGGATCGCGAATGGACCGGGTAAGTAAATCTGCCCCATTGTGTTAATAGGGATCTAAGTTGGGGTGCTGGTTCTGTGGGCAATGTAATCTACTTCACCTTGGTCAATCAACACCAGTTCCCAATGATCTTTGTTAAAAGAAATCTACCATCACAATCCATCATGATAAACCAGAGACACCTACCCATAGATTCAGGCACAGTAACTGCAGTTATCTTCTTATATTTGTTATCCATGGCCTCCTTACTTGTAAAAACAACTTTTACAATTATGCTAATGAGCCCAAGGTGCTACCCTAACTCTCTGTGATTTAGCCTTACAAACTGTTACACTGTCTTACTGAGAATTCAGCAGGAAGTGTTTCATGCACAAGTGCTGAGGGAGCAGGGAGGGGGGGGGGAGTGAGGGTGTAACATCCTGTAAAGTCAGATCACAGAGGGGCTAGGGTAGCCCTTCAGTCTCATTAGCATAATTTTACAAGTTGATTTTAGAAGGAAATAGATCATGGATAATAAATATCAGAATGGTAGAAGCAACAGTTTTGATTGTAGTTTCCCTTTAAGGAGCCCCTACTAGTGGTGTCATGAATATTCAACCTCTTTATGAACTTATACAGTTGTTAGCAGGGGTTAAAACTTTGAGATCTGTCCTGCCCTTGTCCTCAGCTCATTAATGCCCAAATATATACCTGAGTTGTGAGAATCACTAGCGTGCCTGCGGGGATTGCAGTGTGGCATCAAGGAGCTCCGGCATCGTAGATGGTTTTTTTTTTTGAAACGTCAAATTCTCTCACAGACCGGACTCAGGTGCCAGTTAGTTTCCCGGTTCCTGCCTGTGAACAGGTTCTGATCTTCAGGCTTGTCAGACTGTTCCTTGGACTTCTGATATAGATATTTGCATATTCTTCTAGTTGTGACATTTGGGTGAAGTAGTATTTTCTAGGAAAGACTGTGCACTACTGTTGTGTGAGATGCAAGAAATTTTATTGATCCAAAGGTAAACTTGTGTCAAAATGAAAGTTGTGACCATTGACAAAAGTTTCATTTTGGATCAATAACGATTCTTGCATCTCACACCACAGTAGTGCAGAGTCTTTCCTAGAAAATATTGGGAAGGGGTTGGCCCCCTAGGCACACACAAGAATAGCGGAGTGCCGATGGTCCGACTATGGATTTGGGTGAAGTTGGACATCCTCTTGCCTTGTAGAAACTCGTAGGTCTCCAGTCTCCTTTCCCTTTACATTACTGAGTGTAATCACCCATTTGGGGGCCATCATCTGGGTCAGTCATCAAGTAGACAGGGACAATTTTGGCGGGGCTAAGTGTTAGGGCTCACGACCCCTTTTCCATCCTATCACTAGTTATTTCAGCGTATTGCTTAGTTTTGATGACATTCAGCAGTGGTTTAGGTTCCAGGTGTCTTTCTGTAATATGACCAAAGACTCTCCTCCTAGTGTAGGGGTTTATCCCATCTCTGTCGGAGACACAAGGCATGTCAGATTATACTGAGGAACACCCGGTGAGGGGGTTTATATGGAAGTCCACCTTCCTGGTGACGGATTCTTGTTCATACAGAAAATGGAAGAGTTGCTCCATCTCTGCAATGATTATCCGGGCTGAATACATAGCAGTTACAATCAAATATCCCCTATTCTCATGTCACAGCTTCTGGGCACGATCCATGGTGCCCAGATTCATACCAAGTGAGATCCAGGTCTTATTCATCTGAGCAGTGACATGGTGGCTCTATAGAGATGTCTCCATCTGGTGATTGTTGATGGTCCAAGCTTCATCGTCTCCTGATGTCTCTCCCAGCAGCCAGACATAACACAAGTACAGTGCAATCTTTGACTGTGAAGCAGAACTATAGACATAGGCTGTAATATATTTATTTATCTTATTATGAAACTATTACCGTATATACTCGTGTATAAGCCGTGTTTTTAAGCACAAAAAATATTGACTCGGCTTATACACGAGTCAATAATAATAAAAAAAAATTAATACTCATCTTCCGGCACTCGGAACCTCGGCGCAGGCTCCCAGTCCTCGGCGGCGGCTCCTGGTGCTCGGCGGCGGCCCCGCTTCTCCCTTCTATGTTCACTTGACGGCTGTCGCGTCTATGCGATCTGCCGATGGGCGCACAATATGATGCAGCGGTGTCGTCGCCGATGACGTCATCAGCGGCGACACCGCCACATCGTAGGGTGCTCCCGCCAGCAGATCGCATAGACGTGACTGCCGGCTAGTGAAGAAAGAAAAGAGAAACCGCTGCCGAGGACCGGGAGCCGCCACTAAGCATCAAAGGTGAGTATCGTCGGAGGGTGAGTATTAAGTTTATTTTTTTATTATTTGCTTGGCATACTGAGGGCAGGCTGTATACTTCTTGGGGCAGGCTGTATACTTCTTGGGGCAGGCTGTATACTTCTTGGGGCAGGCTGTATACTTCTTGGGGCAGGCTGTATAATACATGGGGGCAGGCTGTATACTTCTTGGGGCAGGCTGTATACTTCATGGGGGCAAGCTGTATACTTCATGGGGGCAGGCTGTATAATACATGGGACAGGCTGTATAATTCATGGGGGCAAGCTGTATACTTCATGGGGGCAGGCTTTATACTTCATGGGGGCAGGCTGTATACTTCATGGGGGCAGACTCTATACTTCATGGGGGTAGGCTGATTGTATGCTACTTGGGACAGGCTGTATACTACAGGGGCTGGCTGGTTGTATACTACAGGGGGCTAGCTGGCTGTATACTACACCCTCGGCTTATACTCGAGTCAATAGGTTTTCCCAGTTTTTGGTGGTAAAATTAGGGGTCTCGGCTTATACTCGGGTCGGCTTATACCCGAGTATGTATACGGTAATCATTTAATACAATCAATCAAGCAAAAAAAAAAAAAAAGAAATCCTAAGTGCAGTTGTCGACCTGAAGGGTAAAGATAACAATTAAAAACAGACCAAACCACAGACTGGGAGATCTCCATATAAAATGAGTTTTCCCTTAAATAACATTGATCTTCTATCCACAGGACCCCCACACTTGCGGCAGAACAGGGGACCACAAATCCCGCTTAATCTGCCCTGTTATTCTGATTTCTGGCCTTGTAGTGTAGCTTTGTACCGTGTTAGCCATGGAGAGCAGAAGAAGAGTGACATGTCTGATGAAGAGAACTAGTATTCTCCAAAGCTCACTATCAAATATACTCAGCCTCAAAAAGGTATCGCTTGATTTCTTCACTCTTCTTCTGGCCTTGGTCTGTCCTGCGAGTCATAACCGGAAATCCCATAGAAGTCAATGCAGCACAGGAATCATTTTCATTTGGCGCTCCATAGACGGTCACAGCCGATACGGCTCACAGGACACACCCCTGCGTTCAGAATATTCTCCGCAGCCCATCCGTGGTATCAAATCTACTCTATATGAATCTATCCCTTAAATAATTAATAAAAACTGGAGGAATTCAGTAGAAGTCCATTGCTAGATTGTGAGTGAATCCCTAAGTAAGAGATCAGAGGGGAATGAAGCAGGAGAGGGATAAAGGAGCGCAACCTCATCTCAGAAAAGGGAAAGTAACAACATATGTGGAATAACATGACACGGATCTGATCAGAGAATAACTTAGTACTACGTTCAGTTCTCCAAGAAGTAATGCAAGGAATAGTCCAGGGATCTTCAGCCTTCATTAAGACCCAGTGATTATATACAGAGGATACGACTTCTTAGGTAAAAGAAACATTTTGTGGGATGGATCCAATATCCAGAAACACAAAGCAGATTTTTTTTGTTTCTTTATATTTTTGTCTCCTATAATATAAAATACATAAATAACATGGCAGTTTTATCCTCTTCTATCTCACCCCTGTAGATTCCTCCTCTCTACATCCCAGATCCCATTACTTCACCACTCACCATCAGGCTCAGGCCGGATTATTGGACAAGTCCGGTGATGGCTCCGAATCTGTGAAAGTAGGAGATTATTTTCTACTTTTTGCCTAAAATATCACAGTGAAATGTTTATATAAAGTTGATTCTATGGTTTTTCTGATTTTCTTGATTTTTTTCAGTTCTCGGTTCTCAATTTATATTTCATCCTGAACACATGATAACACATGGGGTCACATTTATCATGGCTTATGCATCTGAAATATCCTGTATAAGCCCTAGGTGCAATTCATGGGCAATTGAGGGGTGAGAAGAGGGGCGCGGATGGTGGTAGCGAGGGCATTAATTTAGTTGCTGTGTAGTAGTGTGATACACATGTGTATGTGCACAGTTTAGCTGTGTTTGTAAGGCAGGGATCTAGCGATCATGATACCTCTGTTTTCACTGGGCTATACTACAAGGCGACCAGCAGTGAGTATTCAGTATATGAGGCTCATTCATGCTTCTACATGTTGCACTATTCTTGGCCTCCTCACTTTTCTCCAGTTAGCTTTGCTGTTCTTGTGCTGTTTCTTACCTACATAATGGTGGCACATTTCTTATACTCTGGCAGTAATTGAACAAAGCGTTTGATGTTGCACCCCACCCCGTGTTGGTAGCAGCGCTGCGCCAGAGGGGTAGTTCTACACCAGGTCCAGATGAACCGACATAGGCTATCGGTAATAATAATAAAAAAGAATTCCTTTATTTATATAGTGCACACAGATTACACAGCGCTGCACAGAGCTTGTCACATCAGTCCCTGTCCCCATGGGGATCACAATCTAATCACCCTACCATTATGTTTTGGAGTGTGGGAGGAAACCAGAGGACCCAGAGGAAACCCACACAAACACAGAGAGAACATACAAACTCTTTGCAAATGTTGATCCTGGAACTCTAACCCAGGACCCCAGCGCTGCAAGGCTGTAATGCTAACCCCTAGGTTAGTGATGGCGAACATTTTAGAGACTGAGTGCCCAAACAATAACCAAAATCCACTTATTTACCGTAAAGTTCCAACATTGCATTTTAAGCAGTAACTTATTGCTACCTGCTCTTCAACATCTTTCAAACCTATCGGCCCCTGAGGCCTCCAATACAATTGAAAAATGGAGGGCAAATTCAGACTATTATTGTAGCTTCTCTCTAGGGTCTCTCTGTAGAAGAAGAATGGAGGGTCCAGCAGGATGACCTCCAAAGATAATGCAGTTCTATCAACACCTTCTCACTTTTCTCTGCAGTTCCAAACAGCCAATGAAGTGTCGCTGTAGACAGGGCCGGCGCTAGGGGTAGGCAAAGGTGGCAATTGCCCAGGGCCCCTGGGAGAAAGGAGAGAATCTCTTCTTTCAAATGAATCTTGAATTTTGTTTCTAGGTGCTATGGATCCAGAGATATTCAGGTTTAAAGTGAGAATATCAGGTGCCATTTTTATATATATAAAAATCACTCCCAACGGCAGTTTAACAGTTATTATCTCCGTTTTCCTACATTTTAGAAACACAAATTTAGATTCATATAAAAGAGGAGACTCTCTTCTTTTATAGGAAAAAAGAAGTAAGGTTCTATGTGTCACAGAGCCAGAGATACAGACCCCTGAAATTGACCCCCCCTCCCAATCCAGATTCTTAGCCATCAGGCTACAGGGAGCATTTACTGCACACAGGAGCTGCTGCACCTCACAGATAATGGAAAAATACACTTTATACGTTACTACATTTTGAGAAGGGATAATATCAACTAATATTCATGTTTTTAACCCTTCTCTATGCAGAACTATCTAAGAACACACTTTGGGCCACATGTATCAATGTTTTTTTTCTGTTGTTTTTGCGCCTTTTCATTCAGGCGCACCGTTTTTGTGCCATTTTTGCAACTAAACGCCAAGCTAGCTGCGCAGCAAAAATAACCAGCTTTCCCTCATTTATCCTAGCAATCCAGATGTTTTGCTGTGCCTAATGATATTCATCACTTGCGACTTTTAATTTAGGCGCAAAAACGGGCGCAAAAACACTCCAACCCGAAGGTGGCGTTAACTGAGAAGAAAGCACTGAGTCCCTTTGCAGAACAGCTCATTTCTAGCAGCAAAGCTCAGCCAGACACTGCAGACACTAGAACAGATCACACAGACATGAGATACTCTGCAGACACTAGTACAGATCATACAGACATGAGATACATTACAGACAGGAGCTGCAGACTCTATTTACAGTTCATCACCTTCTATTTACAAAACATTCTGCAGAATCCTGAGCTCAAAGCAAGAGAGAAGAGAACGTTACAGAATGTTGCACATAGTACTGACAAGTGTCCCCCATGTAATTCTGCACAGTATCACCAGTGTATCTGAGGGGGATACTGTGCAGAATTACAGGGGTGCAGCAGGAGACCAGCACTGGGGGATCCCCTCCAGGAGAAGCCCCTGCTGAGGAGGTCACTGGGTGCTGGGTGTCACACACCTGGGTGCTGCTGCGAGGGTTATCTTCATGCTGGGCTGTGGGAGAAGCAGAGAGGAGCTTGTAGCAGGATCACATGTAAGTGCCTGAATCTAACATTGCGCCTAAACTGCGCCAAAATTGCGCCTAAACTGTGTTAAAGTTAATTGATTAATAAGAGGCAGGAAATTAACTTATCACAGATGGTTGTAGCTTGTGATAATTCTGGAAAACAGTGCGCCAGAATTTAGGCGCAACTACTACACTTAGGCGCACAAAGTGATAAATGTGGCCCTTTCTCTCTTATTCCCTTTTATTTTGTGATACTGTTTTAGGAAAGTATATTTTCTTTATATAAGTATCTGGATTTGTACATATTTTAGAGGAAATTTTGAATGTTAATTGCCAAATGCATCGCCTGGTTGTCTGCTTTCAAAATTCTATAGGTTTTATGGCGCCTTTACTTTTTATTCTGTTTTATTGATATATTTTGCAGGTTGTGACTGTCTAAAAATGTCTAGCTGAAAAGCAGATATCTAGTTATTACAGTTTTAGTGATATTATGTGGATTTATGTATGTGAACATATCAATATGGGACATTTGTGAACTGTACAAATATCCACGTATTACATTTCGGAGATGTGAAGGTAAACATTTTCTGTTTGGATCAAATTTTTTGCCATCAAAGTCAAATTTTAAGTATTTTTAATAAAATGTTTCAATTTGAATCAAAATTGCATGAAGGCGCCAATTTCTATAAAATCCTTGATGCAATTTTGAAAATGGGGCAAGTGTCTGCTTTCAGAAAATATCGGTCCCTCTCCCCAATGGGCCTCACAGTCTAATCAACCTACCAGTAATTTTTTGGAGTGTGGGAGGACACCGGAGGAATCCCACGCAGACACACGCATACAAAATCTTTGCAGATGTTGACCAGCACTGCAAGGCTGTAGTGCTAATCACGGAGACACCATGCTGCCCATAAATCTCCCTATCATTTATCTATCTCCTATAAAATTCTCCCATATTACAGTTTGTTTTACCATATTAAATGGAGCCTCTTGCTGACTGTGACTGGTCATAAAATAGTTTTATTTTGGGGCCCCACTTTTAGTTTTACCCAGGGCCCCACTTTGTCTAGAACCGGCCCTGGCTGTAGAATAGCACTGAGAGCAGCATTTCTTAAATTGCATGGGATTGCAGGAAGATTTGGTGAATTTAGTCCTGTTTGGTGCACTCCGTCTTGGGGTCAATGGCCTGAGTGCCCACAGAAAGGTTCACCACCAGTGCCCTAGGGTACATGAATGCCCTCGCTACCACCACCCGCACCCCTATTCTCACCCCTCCATTGCCCATGAATTGCACCTATTTCAGGGCTTATACAAGATATTTCAGATGCATAAACTATGATAAATGTGACCCCATGTGTTATCATGTGTTCAGGATGGAATATAAATTGAGAACCGAGAGCTGAAAAAAATCAAGAAAATCAGAAAATAGAATCAACTTTATATAAACATTTCACTGTGATATTTTGGCAAGAAGTGGAAAATAATCTCCTACTTTCACAGATTCGGAGCCATCACCGGACTTGTCCAATAATCTGACCTGAGCCTGATGGTGAGTGGTGAAGTGTGTAATGGGATCTGGGATGTAAAGAGGAGGAATCTACAGGGGTGAGATAGAAGAGGATAAAGCTGTGATTTTATTTATGTATTTTATATTATAGGAGACAAAAATATAAAGAAACAAAAAAATCAGCTTTTTGTTTCTGGATATTGGATCCATCCCCCAAAATGTCTCTTTTACCTAAGAAGTCGTATCCTCTGTATATAATCACTGGGTCTTAATGAAGGCTGAAGATCCCTGGACTCTTCCTTCCATTACTTCTTGGAGAACTGAACGTAGTACTAAGTTATTCTCTGATCAGATCCGTGTCATGTTATTCCACATATGTTATTACTTTCCCTTTTCTGAGATGAAGTTGCGCTCTTTTATCCCTCTCCTGCTTCATTCCCCTCAGATCTCTTACTTAGGGATCACTCACAATCTAGCAATGGACTTCTACTGAATTCCTCCAGTTTTTATTAATTATTTAAGGGATAGATCCATATAGAGTAGATTTGATACCACGGATGGGCTGCGGAGAATATTCTGAACGCAGGGGTGCGTCCTGTGAGCCGTATCGGCTGTGACCGTCTATGGAGCGCCAAATGAAAATGATTCCTGTGCTGCATTGACTTCTATGGGATTTCCGGTTATGACTCGCAGGACAGACCAAGGCCAGAAGAAGAGTGAAGAAATCAGGCGATACATTTTTGAGGCTAACTGAGTATATTTGATGGTGAGCTTTGGAGAATACTACTTCTCTTCGTCAGACATGTCACTCTTCTTCTGCTCTCCATGGCTAACACGGTACAAGTCTACACCACAAGGCCAGAAGTCAGAATAACAGGGCAGATTAAGGGGGATTTGTGGTCCCCTGTTCTGCCACAAGTGTGGGGGTCCTGTGGATAGAAGATCAATGTTATTTAAGGGAAAACCCATTTTATATAGTTTGGTCTGTTTTTAATTGTTATCTTTACCCTTCGATTTAACAACTGCACTTAGGATTTTTTTTTTTTGCATGATTGATTGTATTAAATGATTAATAGTTTCAAAATAAGAGAAATACATATATTACAGCCTATGTCTATGGTTCTGCTTCACAGTCAAAGATTGCACTGTACTTGTATTATGTCTGGCTGCTGGGAGAGACATCAGGAGACGATGAAGCTTGGACCATCAACAATCACCAGATGGAGACATCTCTATAGAGCCTCCATGTCACTGCTCAGATGAATAAGACCTGGATCTCACTTGGTATGAATCTGGGCACCATGGATCGTGCCCAGAAGCTGTGACATGAGAATAGGGGATATTTGATTGTAACTGCCATGTATTCAGCCCGGATAATCATTGCAGAGATGGAGCGAGTCTTCCATTTTCTGTATGAACAAGAATCCGTCACCAGGAAGGTGGACTTCCATATAAACCCCTCACCAGGTGTTCCTCAGTATAATCTGACATGCCTTGTGTCTCCGACAGAGATGGGATAAACCCCTACACAAGGAGGAGAAGTTCTTGGAATTATTTGTAGGGTTTTGAGGAGTCATTATTCCCCCTTATTTCCTGCAAAAGAAATTCCCGTGTGATGTTGTTAGGGATTTTTATGCAGGGCCCCAACAGCCCTCTTGACTTTTGTAAGGTGAGTCCTAATTAACCCTTTGAGGGAGGATGAGATAGCTGCCGGCAGCGAGCTGACAGAGTAAATGAAAAACACAGTCGGTCTTCCCATGCACTCAAATCAAACTGTTTATTTCAAACAGATACAGCTATATTTTAACACATAGAGATCAGCATTTGGGGTGTTGTATGAATGGAGATAAGACACTTAGATTCTATTGGCCATTATGTTTTTGTACCAGCACATTCTGGGAAAAATGACTAGGCCTTGTTTACAGCCATGCTTATCTACACAGTGGCTCCTAGACGCTTCTTCATAACCAAAATAAATAACAAGAATACAGAGGCCCGAAGGACGGTAAGAAATGCCAAGGATATTGTGAAAAGGCAAACAACAGTTTAAATGAGAAAAATAGCTGATTTAAAACATTTAACTCTATAGCTTCTAAGAGGGAAGCATACCCCCCCCCCCCCAAGGTGGCCGCTGTATCTAAGATGGCGGACAGTAGTCAAGATGGCATCCGAAACCAGTGCGACCTCCTTAACAGATGTGATGTGTATTGTGGAGGTAGAGCATCAGACTGGAAGGTGCCAGAGTCTTTGGTCATATTACAGAAAGACACCTGGAAAACCCTAAACCACTGCTGAATGTCATCAAAACTAAGTAATACGCTGAAATAACTAGTGATAGGATGGAAAAGGGGTCGTGAGCCCTAACACTCCCTGCCAAAATTGTCCCTGTCTACTTGACCACTGACCTAAATGATGGCCCCCAAATGGGTGATTACACTCAGTAATGTAAAGGGAAAGGAGACTGGAGACCTGCGAGTGTCTACAAGGCAAGAGGATGTCCAACTTCACCCAAATCCATAGTCGGACCATCTGCTCTCCGCTATTCTTGTGTGTGCTACAGCCTAGGAGTCCAACCCCTTCCCAATATTTTCTAGGAAAGACTCTGCACTACTGTGGTGTGAGATGCAAGAATCGTTATTGATCCAAAATGAAACTTTTGTCAATGGTCACAACTTTCATTTTGACACAAGTTTCCCTTTGGATCAATAAAATTTCTTGCATCTCACACAACAGTAGTGTACAGTCTTTTCTGGAAAATACCCAAATGTCACAACTAGAAGAATATGTAAATATCTATATCAGAAGTCCAAGGAACAGTCTGACAAAGCCTGAAGATCAGAACCTGTTCACACTAACAGGCAGGAACCGGGAAACTAACTGGCACCTGAGTCCGATCTGTGAGAGAATTTGACGTTTCAAACAAAAGTTTAAAAATAAAAGAAAAAAAATCTACGATGCCGGAGCTCCTTGATGCCACACTGCAATCCTCGCAGGCACGCTAGTGATTCTCACAACTCAGGTATATATTTTGGCATTAATGAGCTGAGGACAAGGGGAGGGCAGATCTCAAGGTTTTAACCCCTGCTAACAACTGTATAAGTTCATAAAGAGGTTGAATATTCATGACACCACTAGTAGGGGCTCCTTAAAGGGAAACTAGAATAAAAACTGTTGCTTCTACCATTCTGATATTTATTATCCATGATCTATTTCCTTCTAAAATCAACTTGTAACATTATGCTAATGAGACTGAAGGGCTACCCTAGCCCCTCTGTGATCTGACTTTACAGGATGTTACACTCCACCCCTCCCTGCTCCCTCAGCACTTGTGCATGAAACTGAATTCTCAGTAAGACAGTGTAACAGTTTGTAAAGCTAAATCACAGAGCGTTAGGGTAGCATCGTGGGCTCATTAGCATAATTGTAAAAGTTGATTTTACAAGTAAGGAGGCCATGGATAACAAATATAAGAAGATAACTGCAGTTACAGTGCCTGGATCTATGGGTAGGTGTCTTTGGTTTATCATGATGCATTGTGATGGTAGATTTCCTTTAACAAAGATCAATCGGAACTGGTGTTGATTGACCAAGGTGAAGTAGATTACATTGCCCACAGAACCAGAGCCCCCACTTAGATCCCTATTAACACAATGGGGCAGATTTACTTACCCAGTCCATTCGCGATCCAGCGGCGCGTTCTCTGCGCTGGATTCAGGTCCGTCCGGGATTCACTAAGGTAGTTCCTCCGACTTCCACCAGATGTCGCTGCTGCGCTGAAGTTCCCCGAGGCCCGCTGGAATGCCCTGAAGTTCACCGGCCTATTCCTAGTGAAGGTAAGTGCAAGTCCCGCGACAATTTTTTTTTTAAATGCGGCGGTTTTTCCGAATCCGTCGGGTTTTCATTTGGTCACGCCCCCAATTTCCGTTGCGTGCATGCCAGCGCCCATGCGCCAAAATCTGATCATGTGCACCAAAATCCCGGGGCAATACAGGGAAAATCAGCGCAAATCGGAAATATTCGGGTAACACGTTGGGAAAACGGGAATCGGGCCCTTAGTAAATGACCACCAATGTGTACATTAATGACTAAGATCCCAAATGAATCTGAAGAACAAGGGACACCAAACCCTCCGACCCATTTCATATACAGGCAGTCCCCTACTTAAGGACACTTGACTTACAGATGACCCATAGTTACAGACAGACCCCTCTGACCTCTGGTGAAGCTTTCTGAATACTTTACTATAGTCCCAGACTGCAATGACCAGCTGTAAGGTGTCTGTAATCCTTGGTCCCATTACAGCAAAAAATGATTAAACTCCAATTGTCACTGGGGCCAATTTGTCTGGATCTACAATTATAAAATATACAGTCTCAACTTACATACAAATTCAACTTAAGAACAAACCTCCGGACCCTATCTTGTACGTAACCCGGGGACTGCCTGTAAACAGGATGGATTTTGCCGACCAGTAAGCCTCTCCAGAAGTCCCATGGAAGTGAATGGGAGCGCAGGATGGAGCTGTGTCCTCTGCTCCGTTGACTAGGTCTACATGACTCTGACTTCTGACTATGGTCTATCGTTCTCTGCAGCTGAAGCCCCACAATCCTACATTCACCTATGATCCTTTGGATACGAGATGCGTCTAAAACGAGATAAATCCCTTTAATGGTGACATCTAGTCTTGTTCTCTTGAAACCTCTTCCCTGTAAAACAGCCAAAACATATTTATCCATATTCCAAACCTCTCCAGATAATGGACATCTTTGTGAGCAAGAATTTTATACCATCTATGAGGAAGACAAGTTACTGAGCTGAAGATTTGTTTAACAATATTTTTGTTTTCTTGTACTGTTTTTCTATTATTTAATTATTTACTTAAATCTTCTCTTTTCTATATCTTCTCTTTCTCCTAATATTAAAGAGGACCTGTCACCCGCGAAAAACACCCCCAACAAATTAGCTCCCCCTCATCCTATCCCCAGCCCCTTTATATTTATAGAATTTTTATTAAAATTAGTGTTTTTATACTTAGTTTTAAATGATCCGACCTCTTATCAAATAAGAGGTCAGATCGTTGTACAAGTCTCCTAGCAGTCGGCCGTATTCATGAGGGGGCCGGCCGACACACCCCCTCCACACCCCTGTCAGTCAGGGACCTGTAAGACTCCCTGGCAGCAGTGCATGTATTGCGCAACCATTGCCGGCTCTATGAGGTGCAGCGCTGTGCTGAGAGCAGCCGCAAAGGGGCTTATTCACAGCGCTGGTTGAATGTTCGGATGAATTATTTTCTTTTCAAAGGTTTCTCAATGATGTTGACAATTTACTCTGGTCTGGTCGAAAAAGTCAGTGCAGTTCTTAGATGTACAAATTTTGCTAAAAAATGGTGAACTACAAACCGATTTATTTGTCAAACCAACAGACAAAAATAATCTACTTTATTTCAAGAGTAATCACCCCCAAAAAATGATGAGGTCATTACCTTATAGCCAGTTCTTGAGGGCACGTCGGATCACCTCGAATGACTCTTTTCTTCAGAAAAAACTTTGAGGAATTGTCCACTAAATTTAGAGACAGGGGTTACCCTGCATCCCTTATAGCCGAACACAGAAACAAAGTTCTGGGTATGGAGAGGAAGAATCTCCTACAACCCAAAACGAAACAAACCAAACAAAACCGCATACCCTTTGTATCCACTTATACTGAAATAAGTGGTGACATAGGAAAGACTATCCATAAGAATTGGCATGTCCTTGCTGATGCGTTTCCAACAATCCCAGAATTTAAAGTCCCACCCCTTCTATCTTACAGACGCACGCCGAGTCTGAGAGACAAGTTACTTAGGGCTGATGTGGGTACAAAAAAGAAAGAAAGGCAGACTTTTCTGGCCCCCCAAAAGAAAGGCAGCTTTCCCTGCAGGCAATGTGTAACCTGCACTATGATGCTAAAGGGAGAAAAATTCACACACCCAATAACTAACACCACGTATGAAATTAAGCACTATCTTACGTGTAATTCGGATCACGTCATTTATCTGTTGCAGTGCCCATGTAATCTATGGTATATTGGGGAGACGACCCTCGATTTCAAGACCCGGATTAATCAACATAGATAGACTATTAGGCGTGGCAGAAAGGATCTCCCGGTGCCTAAACATTTTTCTGACTGCAAACATAGAAAAATAGACAGAATCCCGCCCCTTAGGAGAGGAGGGGATAGGATGAAACTATTGAAAAAACGAGAATTAGAGTGGATCTATAAGTTAAATACATTGAAACCCATGGAGCCCCTTTGTACCAATCTCTTTGTAAAAGACTGAAGGCACAGTAAATGGTAGTGTCATGTTGTGAATGTATTCTTACATTTCCAGGAGGAATCACGTGGACAGAGTTCTAAGAAAAATTACTTTATGGCGTTATAATGACACACATCACACAACCTAATATACATAACTTTCTATATTCATCTCTATAGGATAGAGCCACACATGTGTGTTAGAGCTCATACATGGTGGTTATGACACCAAGCATGGAAAGGGTTGTGGGACCTCAGTTCTGGCGATGAGTCTTCCTAATACATTGGGACACAATACAATACGATATTTAAGGCATGTTCATGTTTATGATAAAAAAATATATTTTTTTCTTTAGGGGAGCATTTTAGGTGTTTTCCCATCTGGGCACTTACATTTATTTTAATTCATTTTCCATATGTAAACATTTCTTCTGATGGGATGTTATTTAAAAAAATGTTCTTGTGTGAAGATAATTTCTCATAAATGTTGCTATGTTGTCCCTTAGAAATGAGATAGCTCCCTTAGCTACGACCTCCTCACATTTTGGCAGCGGTGGCCAGACATGCGCTACTGAGCCCTGCCTGACCACCTGGATTCAGCGATCATTACCAAAGGACGGCTGAAGGATATGCAGTAACTGCCGTACATTTCATATACAAAAACTTTTTGTTACTTTGTGAAATCACTCCAGCAGAGGTGGCCATATCCAAGGACACAGACTTGTTTCTAAGGGACCATATGGCAAGATTTATGAGAGATTATCTTCACACAGTTGTTTTTAATAAGATCTAATTGAAGAAATGTATATTTATGGCAGAATAATAAAACTGAATGTAAATACCAAGACGAGAACACCCCTTTAAGTTTGTGGCAGATCTGTCTGAGAGCTGACATCATGGATCTATATTTGGAGACTTCAGAGATGTAGGTTGGCCCTTCCATGGCAATATCTATAGATGGGTCTTTAGCTTCACTGCCAATGACTCCTTGTCTAATGACGCTGTTAAGTAGAATCTACAGCTTGATCCATGTAAGGCTACATACATGTAATGGGCTGCACACCAGGGGATGTTTTGGGTTCGTTGGAGATGGGAGGGGTGAGTCCTCCATAGAGAGGAGCCTACCCAGCTCAGTCACAGTGCCGTGAGAGATAATATACTCAACACACCATGACCTGGAGTAATAGACCTCAATGGTGGGCGATATCTGGCCCTAAGGTTTATATGTATGTGTATAGGAATGATGACGTCTCCTCTTCTCCCCCCTCCCTCTCATTACGGTATTATATCTATTACAGATCTGACGGATATTTTGGCCATTAGTCACCGAGATGTCAGGACGTCACAGGTGTGAGGAGGACATGACAGGTCTGTATGGGAAATCCTACAACCATAATCCAGTGACCGTCGCCTGGTGATAATATGGATCTTACACATGATGTAATATAGATGGAGGTTTCACAATCTTTTGTGTAACCAAGAAAGATTCTCTATTAGTCATTTAGATGCCGACATTTAGGATCACTATAAGGATTACATCTGAGCTTGTGACTTCTCCTATAGTGGAAACCTAAATACCATTGGTGACCGCAGAGAAGGAACTTTAAGGAATCCTAGTAAGAAATCTATAATGTACAGGTCTTCATAAGGGATAAAAACTGTATATAAACCCCCTAAGGGTCATTGGCCATGGGTGACCTTAAAGGAAATCTACCATCGCAATCAAGCATGAAAGCAGGGGCTCTTATTCTTAGATCCAGGCACCGTGACTGTGGTAATCTTCTTATATTTGTTACCTATGGCCTCCTTCCTTCTAAATTTAAGTTTTACAATTATGCTAATGAGCCTATAGGACTCCTGGGGTTGTTACCAGAGACTCTCTGTGCTGCAGCTTCACAGACTATTACACTGTCTTCCCCATCTCCTTCTCCCCTAGCAATTCCCTCCTGGGTAACGGCCTGTGAAGTTACAGCACAGAGGGACACTGGTAATACCCCCCCAGATCGCTTCTAGGAGGAGGCCATGGATAACACATGCGTGTATGAGTAATTGATCCTGGTTTATTAGGATGGAATTTGATGGCAGATTTAATATTAGGATCTCAATAATTAATTCAGTTTTTCTATGAATTGAACCAAAAAGTCCTAAAATCTCATGTGTCACAAATTAGCATCAAAAACTGCAACTCCTTTCTCCACTTGTCAAATATGAACAGCAACTAGACAAGTGGACGGGGTCTTAAATAAAAAAAAAGATCAGTAGTATTTATTGTATAGTAAAATGGCGCCAATTTTTTAACAAGTCAACAATTCAGTTATCAAAATTTAGCACATTTTATAACTGAATTTTTTCCCATGTTCATCGCTGTCTCTCCTTGTCAGAGCTGGTGAATGTGAAGCTGAGATCTTACCCAACATAGAGTCTCTTGGTGATATCTATCTATATAGCCATGTAATATAACTGTAGCAGCCAATCACACCTCAGCTTTCATTCATATCGAGCAGCTAATAAAATAAAAGCAGCGCTTATGTATAACAATGGGACATAGTTTGGCATATGTTGGGCTAATTTGGACCTATGGATGTATATGGCAGGTATGAGGTCACCACCTGGACACTATTATACAAATGGGTTTGGGTTTAAGCAGAAACATTTTTGTCGGTCCTATCAGAAGTTGATATACTGATATATGAGTAACTCCCGGAATAGAAGAGAGTCAAAAGGGTTAAATTTGCCATATTTAATATAAATTTCTCATCTCTCCATCATTTATTATACAAGATGGCCGCTCCCTGTACTGGGTTGCCTTGGAATCAGAATCCTCCCCATTCAACTGAATTCTAAACATGATGTCAAACCCGCTGTGATGTCATCACTGCTATATAACTCCCGCTCTGTACCCATAATTCTCTGAGGGTTGTATAGTTGAGGAGCGGAGAGTGAAGAGGAGATTTTGTTGCTGTTTTACTGACGAATGATGGAAAGATTCTTTGTAAGTAGACTTTATTTACTGACGGATATCAGGATTCTTGTTAGTGGTGAAATTTAGACATCAGGAAATAGTCGGTCCGATTGTAATGTAGATAAGGGGAATCCTGGGCGGTGTCATACTGGGGCTCCTTGGGCCCACCAGATAACATTATTCTGGAGGACCCTCTTCACATTTATCTAAAAAAAGACCCTTTCAGCTTCCAAATTTAGTTGTCTTCTGCTGTATCTATGTAATCCAGTATAAGGTTGGAGCCTGGGCCCGCCGGAGGATCCTCCGATCCTCTGGTGGGACAGTCCGACACTGATCCTGGGGAATAGCTGCTCTCATTTTTTGGTTTCTGTTCTACATTTGGGACATTATTGATAGCGCTGTGTGTCCAGAGGAGCAGGAAGAAGATTTACCCCCAGACCCCTGTCCCTAAAGGACATATTTATAAAACATGGTGGCATCATATCCAGGTCCTGATGTCCCCTCCACCCAATCCTGGTTATACTGAGGTCCTAGATCTGTCATTAGGGTGACATTGAGGTGTCTGGGAGGGTGAGGGGAAGATCTAAACCTGTATCTACTGTGCACGAGTTATAATATGTCACCCCCAGACTGATTCTTACACTCCCCTTGCTGATAACAGTTTAAAATGATAAACTTTATGTGAAGAAATTGCAAAAATTGTATAATTTACTCAAAAAGACCCCCTTGAGGAAGCGACGGCGAAACGTGCGTCGGGGTGCTGTGGTGGTGGTCTGGTAACCTAAAACTATATTGGTAGGCACTTGAAGGGTATATTACGCCCTGGTTTGGGCATGTGATTACATCTTTACCTCACCCTTGTATGCCTGTATTTGATATCCCATTGTGGAATGTATTGCATTGTATTTGTGACCACCACCCTTTGTGTTGTTGTTCTTGTGGTTTTATCATGTTTTTAATATATTCTTTGGAGTGTCGATTTGTCATAATAAAGTTGATATTGATTTCATAGTCATATAGCAATATTGTCTTTTGACAGTTATTGACTAACTAGATCTTGTATACTACTTTTTGGTATTCATCTTTTGATTGGTATAGGGATCGCTATAAATTGCAGAGGGTATCTTCGTTGGTATTCACTGCTGTATACAGCCTGGTATTACCCATAATGCTCTGAGATATAGACTATGTGATATTGAAGATGTTCTAGAGCCGTCTACTACATCTTTACTCATTTCTGGTTATATCAATGTCTCTTTCCACCAATGTCCTCCTATACTCCACTAGTGGTCTCCACCATCTCCGCTCCTGAAGGTCTATGGTTACTTTGCATGATTCCTTCTGGAGACGTCTCCATCATGTGGAGCCACAAATAATTTCACTGACCCGAAATTCTGTTCTTCTCTCTCCCCTATAGGATAAACTTACTGGGCGCACCCGTGTCCAAGTCCTGTCCCGCAGGGCACTGGAGCCGGAGGCTAAGCGCGTTTGGATTAAATCCTACAACGATGGGGTAAATAATTCTAGAGACGTCATCAGCCATCACCACATTATACATAACATGTGATATTGGGGTTATCTGGGGTTCACCTCCTCCATGACATCTTATCAATAAGATGTCATTGATCTGAAAGTAATGTTTCTATTTTTATGTCCCACAGCTAGGTCCTTCTCCAGCCTTCTATAATTTAGCTGCTGCTGCACAGGATGGACCAGGAGAGCTGATGCCGGAGTCCCCTGAGCCCTGCTGGATTGTTAGATCGGTAAGGAGGCCATTACTATATAGTCATGGACTCACCATGTCCCATAACTGCTGCTGATGCTATTGATGATGATGATGGAAGTGATGATGAATTGAGGGAAAATGATTCGAATTTGACAATTAATATGTATTGACAGGAGAATTTCCTACCCCTGGATCCGGCTCCTGAGTGTAGTGCAGAATCATCGCCGCTAGACTTGGACTGCATCATCACGGTAATGTCTCTTCTCCTCTATGATCCACACACGACTTATAGACAATGGGGCAGATTTACTAATATTCTCCAAAAGAAAGTGCAAGATAAACTAGAGCGTGTTATCAAGTACATGATTTACAAATTTAGGTGTAATAGTTACCTGGTGTCCGCTGTACGTTAGATCCAGGCACCGTGACTGTGGCAATCTTCTTATATTTGTTATCTATGGCCTCCTTCCTTCTAAATTCAAGTTTTACAATTATGCCAATGAGCCTATAGAACTCTTGGGGTTGTTACCAGAGACTCTCTGTGCTGCAGCTTCACAGACTATTACACTGTCTTCCCCGCCTCCTTCTCCCCCAGCACTTCCCTCCTGGGGAGGACACTGGGTAACGGTCTGTGAAGTTACAGCACAGAGGGACACTGGTAATACCCCCCCCCCCCCCCCCCCAGATCGCTTCTGGCTCATCAGCAGAAATATAAAGGTTGATTTTAGAAGGAAGGAGGCCATGGATAACACATGTGTGTATGAGTAATTGATCCTGGTTTATCAGGATGGAATTTGATGGCAGATTTAATATTAGGATCTCAATAATTAATTCCGTTTTTCTATGAATTGAACCAAAAAGTCCTAAAATCTCATGTGTCACAAATTAGCATCAAAAACTGCAACTCCTTTCTCCACTTGTCAAATATGAACAGCAACTAGACAAGTGGACGGGGTCTTAAATAAAAAAAAAGATCAGTAGTATTTATTGTATAGTAAAATGGCGCCAATTTTTTAACAAGTCAACAATTCAGTTATCAAAATTTAGCACATTTTATAACTGAATTTTTTCCCATGTTCGTGGCTGTCTCTCCTTGTCAGAGCTGGTGAATGTGAAGCTGAGATCTTACCCAACATAGAGTCTCCCGGTGATATCTATCTATATAGCCATGTATTATAACTGTAGCAGCCAATCACAGCACAGCTTTCATTCATATCGAGCAGCTAATAAAATGAAAGCAGGGCTGTGATTGGTTAATATGGGTAACACTACTACAAACAGCTCATGTATAACTGCCTTATGTTTAACAATGGGACATAGTTTGGCATATGTCAGGCTAACTTGGACCTATGGATGTATATGGCAGGTATGAGGTCACCACCTGGACACTATTATGCAAATGTCTTTACTATAGGCTGAAATATTTTTGGCTGTCCTATCAGAAGTTGATATACTGATATATGAGTAACTCCCGGAATAGAAGAGAGTGGCGGATGTGTGTACTGGATACCAAAGCAATAGAAACTTTCTCCATTTACCCAGGTTCTAGCGTGATGTCATCACTATCACTGCAGTATACAGCCTGGTATTACCCATAATGCTCTGAGAGATAGACTATGTGATATTGAGCCGTCTACTACATCTTTACTCATTTCTGGTTATATCAATGTCTCTTTCCACCAATGTCCTCCTATACTCCACTAGTGGTCTCCACCATCTCCGCTCCTGAAGGTCTATGGTTACTTTGCATGATAACTTCTGGAGACGTCTCCATCATGTGGAACCACAAATAATTTCACTGACCCGAAATTCTGTTCTTCTCTCTCCCCAATAGGATAATCTTACTGGGCGCACCCATGTCCAAGTTCTGACCCGCAGGGCACTGGAGCCGGATGCTGAGCACACATGGATTAAATCCTACAAGGACGGGGTAAATAATTCTAGAGACATCATCAGCCATCACCACATTATACATAACATGTGATATTGGGGTTATCTGGGGTTCACCTCCTCCATGACATCTTATCAAGAAGATGTCATTGATCTGAAAGTAATGTTTCTATTTTTATGTCCCACAGCTAGGTCCTTCTCCTGGGTTCTATAATTTTGCTGCTGCTGCACAGGATGGACCAGGAGACCTGATGCCGGAGTCACCTGAGCCCTGCTGGATTGTTAGATCGGTAAGGAGGCCATTACTATATAGTGTCTAGCGTGTTATCAAGTACATGATTTACAGATTTAGTGTGTGGTGTCCGCTGTGTGTACAAGTTTTGGTGCTTTTCCATAGTAAATCTGGACTCATGTTTATAGTTGAATGGAGGATTCATTTGCTTTCTATCACTCTAAATTTCTGTGTATCCAAATTCTCAACAGGATGAACCAGAGAAAAGAAGATCTACTGGATCAAGATGGAGACAAAGGCTGAGGAGCCTCTTCTGCATGGTGAGGAGATCTCCGTCTAGGACATGTATCTCAGCCTGGTGATACATGTCGTGTATCTCAGGATCTCATTCACAAGTGACTGGACTGGTGATACACACATCATCATCAGCTTTCTCTCATGTTTCCTCTGTAGTGCCGGGAATCAGTGGAGGTGACTCCTTCCACGCCAGCTCCCAGCAGACCGAGCACCAAGGACTTCGGATGCCAAGTCACAGAGGAAGAGCTCAGCCTTGGGCCAAAAGTCACCTTGATCCATGTGAAACCCAAGGACCATTCCTTTAAGGTTGACGCTTCAACCCAGGTCGATGAGGATGAGTTCTGAGGTAGGTGGAACGCACATCAGTACATTGTGACAAGGACAACATCAGGGAGATCTGAGATTCTGCAGATCGGAGTCTTCAGAACTTGTCCAGTGACTTCTCTTGTCCCGATATCACACACTATTTTACTATTACATGTCTAGAGCTAAGTTGATGCTACTGCTGTTTTCCTCTTAGTTTGGAAAAGTGCATTATGGGAGCTCATAAAATATATTTATAACATACACTGACTGATTTTTGGCTTTTGCGTTGGATTATATGACCTAATGTGAGACTTTCCAATGAAGATAATCCAGAGATTTCTTTTTGCAGCTTTCATTCTTGACCTGTCCTGACTACTCTGCACTTCGTCCCCAAGGATAAGAAGATCTTCTTGAATTTTGACCAAGACGACCTGTAACCTACCGAACCTGTAAGTCCTGATAGTCTATACTCTGCCACATAGATGGAAACCTATCACTTCTATACTAGTGATCAGTCCATAAGATTTTCCCATCTAGGCCGATGTCCATGTGGTATCATCACTGCTACGGACAGTTAGCTATGGATCATTCCAGGATGGCCCCAGTCTTGTAGACATGTAGCAGCCACTTGATGAGGAATGTATGAAGTGATATATCTTTGCTCTTTCATTAGGCCAATAGACGCGTCCTCCCGCCCCTGGTGTCAGAGCTGGACGTCTATGACAATGGAGATCATGATGGATGTTCTGAAGATAAGAAGAACTTGAACATCTACACAAACCTTTGTACTGAGGTTTTTGACTTTTGACCATAATTCTGCTGTAACAGAAGTAAAGATTATCCTAACGGATTATGTCAGAGCCAGGAGACTCTATGGTCTGCTGTACTGGATCCATGATAGGCTCCACTAAAAGTCACTTTCTGGTCTCTCCTTGTCCGCCTTTTCTATACATACACAGTACAGGGGGATCTCCCGAGTGTTATACATAGTACAGGGGGATCTCCCGAGTGTTATACACAGTACAGGGGGGTCTCCCGAGTGTTATACACAGTACAGGGGGGTCTCCCGAGTGTTATACACAGTACAGGGGGGTCTCCCGAGTGTTATACACAGTACCGGGGGTCTCCCGAGTGTTATACACAGTACAGGGGGATATCCCGAGTGTTATACACAGTACAGGGGGGTCTCCCGAGTGTTATACACAGTACAGGGGGGTCTCCCGAGGGTTATACACAGTACAGGGGGGTCTCCTGAGTGTTATGCACAGTACAGGGGGGTTATCCCGAGTGTTATACACAGTACAGGGGGGTCTCCTGAGTGTTACACAAAGTACAGGGGGGGTCTCCCGAGTGTTATACACAATACAGGGGGGTCTCCTGTGTGATACACAAAGTACAGGGGGGTCTCCCGAGTGTTATACACAGTACAGGGGTCTCCCGAAGGTTATACACAGTACAGGGGGGTCTCCTGAGTGTTACACAAAGTACAGGGGGGTCTCCTTAGTGTTATACACAGTACAGGGGGATCTCCCGAGTGTTATACACAGTACAGGGGCATCTCCCGAGTGTTATACACAGTACAGGGGGGTCTCCTGAATATTATACACAGTACAGGGGGGTCTCCCGAGTGTTATACACAGTACAGGGGGGTCTCCTTAGTGTTATACACAGTACAGGGGGGTCTCCCGAGTGTTATACACAGTACAGGGTGGGTCTACTGAGTGTTATACACAGTACAGGGGGGTCTCCCAAATATTATACACAGTACAGGGGGTTCTCATGGATATTATACGGAGTGCAGGGGGGGGGGTGTCTCCTGAATGTTATACACAGTACAGTGGTCTCCCGAGTGTTATACACAGTACAAGGGTCTCCCGAGGGTTATAAACAGTACAGGGGGGTCTCCCGAGTGTTATACACAGTACAGGGGGGTCTCCTGAGTGTTGTACACAGTACAGGGGGGTCTCCCGAGTGTTATACATAGTACAGGGGGATCTCCCGAATGTTATACACAGTACAGGGGTGGTCTCCCGAGTGTTATACACAGTACAGGGGTATCCGCAGAGTGTTATACACAGTACCTGGGGGTCTCCTGAGTGTTATACACAGTACAGGGGGGTCTCCTGAGTGTTATACACAGTATAAGGGGGTCTCCCGAGTGTTGTACACAGTACAGGGGGGTCTCCCGAGTGTTATACACAGTACAGGGGGATCTCCCGAATGTTATACACAGTACAGGGGTGGTCTCCCGAGTGTTATACACAGTACAGGGGTATCCGCAGAGTGTTATACACAGTACCTGGGGGTCTCCTGAGTGTTATACACAGTACAGGGGGGTCTCCTGAGTGTTATACACAGTACAAGGGGGTCTCCCGAGTGTTATACACAGTACAGGGGGGTCTCCTGAGTGTTATACACAGTACAGGGGGGTCTCCTAAGTGTTATACACAGTACAGGGGGGTCTCCTTATTGTTATACACAGTACAGGGGAGGGAGGTTCCCGAGTGTTATACACAGTACAGGAAGGGTCTTCCGAGTGTTATTCACAGTACAGGGTGGGTCTCCCGAGTGTTATACACAGTACAGAAAGGGTCTTCCGAGTGTTATTCACAGTTCAGGGTGGGTCTCCCGAGTGTTATACACAGTACAGGGGGGTCTCCCGAGTGTTATACACAGTACAAGGGGGTTTCCTTAGTGTTAAACACAGTACAAGGGGGTCTCCTGAGTGTTATACACTGTATAGGGGGGGTCTCCTAAGTGTTATACACAGTATAGGGGGGTCTCCTTAGTGTTATACAAAGTAAAGGGGGTGGGGGGGTCTCCTGAGTGTTATACACAGTACGTGGGGGGGAGGGTCTCCTGAGTGTTATACACAGTACAGGGGGGTCTCCTAAGTGTTATACACAGTACAGGGGGGTCTCCTTATTGTTATACACAGTACAGGGGAGGGAGGTTCCCGAGTGTTATACACAGTACAGGAAGGGTCTTCCGAGTGTTATTCACAGTACAGGGTGGGTCTCCCGAGTGTTATACACAGTACAGGAAGGGTCTTCCGAGTGTTATTCACAGTACAGGGTGGGTCTCCCGAGTGTTATACACAGTACAGGGGGGTCTCCCGAGTGTTATACACAGTACAAGGGGGTTTCCTTAGTGTTAAACACAGTACAAGGGGGTCTCCTGAGTGTTATACACTGTATAGGGGGGGTCTCCTAAGTGTTATACACAGTATAGGGGGGTCTCCTTAGTGTTATACAAAGTAAAGGGGGTGGGGGGGGGTCTCCTGAGTGTTATACACAGTACGTGGGGGGGGGGGGTCTCCTTAGTGTTATACAAAGTAAAGGGGGTGGGGGGGTCTCCTGAGTGTTATACACAGTACAGGGGGGGGGGGGTCTCCTGAGTGTTATACACAGTACAGGGTGGGTCTCCTGAGTGTTATACACAGTACAGGGGGGTTTCTGAGTGTTATACACAGTACAGGGGGGGTCTCCCGAATGCTATAGACAGTACAGGGGGGTTTCTGAGTGTTATACACAGTACAGGGGGGGTCTCCCGAATGCTATAGACCAGGGATCAGGAACCTTTTTGGCTGAGAGAGCCATGAAAGCCACATATTTTAAAAAGTTATTCCGTAAGAGCCGTACAATATGCACATGCCCCCAAGTAGATAGGTAGTCCCAGTGTCACGGGTGCCCCTGCGATCTACGTCTTGGATCGCAGGCACACCCGTGCCCCTCTCCGTGACTGCTCCCCTTTCTGAGCTCACTCAACTCACCACTTTCCGGCTCCCGTCCGGGATTAAAAGGGCCAGTGTGCCGCTGATTGGCGCTAACCACTTCCCGGCTCAAAGCATTCTTCGCCGAATCTTAGTGCTTAATGCCTATGAGGAAGCTTTCCACAGTGTTTCCTTCCCAAGTGTTGACCTCTCATTGTGACTCCGGACCTGTTCCTGATTCTGCTCCTTAGCTACCAGCCCTGATCTCTAGCTTCATCCCTGACCTTGCGTCATTGCCACCTGTCTTGACCGCCTGCCTGTTCTTGACCACAAGACTGCCTAGTGATCCTGTACCTCGACCTTGGCTGCCACTGTGGACAAGTCGCTCCTGTGGAACAACCTGATGGTACCACGCTGCAGCAAGACCATCCTGCTTTGCGGCAGGCTCTGGTGAAGACTGCGTGACACTTAGATTCCGGTCCCTGGTGTCTGCTTATATCATTGTCTGTGGTGGTCCAGGGGGTTCACTACTCCAAATCCTGACACCCACCACATGCATCCCAGTAGATATTTAGTCACAGTAAAAAAAAAAAAAAAAAAAAAAGGATATTCACTTACCAACGCTCCCTGCAGCCAGCTCCTCATAGGTCACATGCTCTTCTCTTTGACTTAGGCTTAGACGATGGTGGCGATGGCGCCTTGGTCGTACAAAGGGCGTAGGCAGCGGTAACATTGCTGCTGTGTCCAGTGATCAGTCTAACAGACACACAGCAGCCATCATTATTTATTAAAGGTCTGTCTGAGAGCCAGATGCAGCCAACAAAAGAGCCACATCTGGCTCCCGAGCCATAGGTTCCCTACCCCTGCTATAGACAGTACAGGGGGGTTTCTGAGTGTTATACACAGTACAGAGAGGGTCTCCGGAGTGTTATACACAGTACAGGGGGGTCTCCCGAGTGTTATACACAGTACACTGGTGTCTGCAGAGTGTTATACACAGTACATGGGGAGGTCTCCTTAGTGTTATACACAGTACAGGGGGATCTCCCGAGTGTTATACACAGTACAGGGGGGGGGGGGTCTCCTTAGTGTTTTACACAGTACAGGGGGGGGGTCCCTAGTGTTATACACAGTACAGGGGGATCTCACGAGTGTTATACACAGTACAGGGGTGGTCTCCCGAGTGTTATACACAGTACAGGGGTGTCCGCAGAGTGTTATACACAGTACCTGGGGGTCTCCTGAGTGTTATAAACAGTACAGGGAGGTCTCCCAAGTGTTATACACAGTACAAGGGGGTCTCCCGAGTGTTATACACAGTACAGAGGGGGTGTCCCGAGTGTTATACACAGTACAGGGGGGTCTCCTTAGTGTTCTACACAGTAAAGAAGGGGGGGGGGTCTCCTGAGTGTTATACACACTATAGGGGGGTCTCCTGAGTGTTATATACAGTACAGGGGGGTCTCCTGAGTGTTATACACAGTACAGGGGGATCTCCGGAGTGTTATACACAGTACAAGGGGGTCTCCTGAGTGTTATACACAGTACAAGGGGGTCTCCTGAATGTTATACACAGTACAGGGGGGTCTCCTGAGTGTTATACACAGTACAGGGGGGTCTCCTGAGTGTTATACACAGTACAGGGGGAGTCTCCCGAGTGTTATACACAGTACAGGAGTGCAGGGTGACATGGATGTAATGTGGGGTGCAGGGTGACATGGATGTAATGTGGGGGTGCAGGGTGACATGGATAATGTGGGGGTGCAGGGTGACATGGATGTAATGTGGGGTGCAGGGTGACATGGATGTAATGTGGGAGTGCAGGGTGACATGGATGTAATGTGGGAGTGCAGGGTGACATGGATGTAATGTGGGGGTGCAGGGTGACATGGATGTAATATGGGGTGCAGGGTGACATGGATGTAATGTGGGGGTGCAGGGTGACATGGATGTAATGTGGGGGTGCAGGGTGACATGGATGTAATATGGGGTGCAGGGTGACATGGATGTAATGTGGGGGTGCAGGGTGACATGGATGTAATGTGGGGGTGCAGGGTGACATGGATGTAATATGGGGTGCAGGGTGACATGGATGTAATGTGGGGGTGCAGGGTGACATGGATGTAATGTGGGGTGCAGGGTGACATGGATGTAATGTGGGGGTGCAGGGTGACATGGATGTAATGTAGGGAGCAGGGTGACATGGATGTAATGTGGGGGTGCAGGGTGACATGGGTGTAATGTGGGGTGCAGGGTGACATGGATGTAATGTGGGGTGCAGGGTGACATGGATGTAATGTGGGGTGCAGGGTGACATGGATGTAATGTGGGAGTGCAGGGTGACATGGATGTAATGTGGGAGTGCAGGGTGACATGGATGTAATGTGGGTGCAGGGTGACATGGATGTAATGTGGGGTGCAGGGTGACATGGATGTAATGTGGGGGTGCAGGGTGACATGGATAATGTGGGGGTGCAGGGTGACATGAATGTTATGTGGGGGTGTAGATCATTCTCTACATTGAGAATCATGATTTTTAAAATTAAATGGTCCCCATCAGAAATAGCAGGTCCTGGTGGATAGAGGGACCCGCTCCTTTAGCCCATTAGGATTTAGCATCTTCTATATAGAGCAAACTAAATGCTGGATGGCAAAACTGGGTCCCTTAGCCCACAAGGTTTTGGGTAGCAAGAGATTCTCACAGCTCAATGTTTACACAATAAAGATCATGTTTAACCCCTTACTGTACAATGTTACTCAGTGTTATTGGTGTTTTAGCTCCTATCACTCAGTGATGGTCGGTGTAAGATTCCAGAGTGTAAGCGGGGACTCTCTGAGCAGACACTTCATGATTCCTCTGTGCTGTGAGATGCTGTGAGTGGGGACCCTCTCCCCCCTGACCTGATCACACTGGATAAAGTTACATGGCTAAATTATTTTGCACTGAATGTTACCTATGTTATGTTTCTTCCATTACCTGTGGGTCATCCTAATTGTCTGTATTGTGACTAGAGGGGGGACAGAGTATACCAGTCAGCCTATATTGGAGGCATCTGGTTGTTCTCATCTGATTGATGGGTACTTGCTATGTTTTAATTGTTTTTAATGCATATCAATAAAAATAGAATTTTATATCAATATAGCATCATAATTTAGGCTCTATAACACCAGGACCTAGTTGGGTTTTTGTGTGATATGTTTACAATTTCTTCCTGTTGTGGTGGCCGCACTTACCCGGGCTAATACGTAATTGACACAGTACAAATTGCATATACAGGACTCTCTGAGCAGACACTTCATGATCCCTCTGTGATGTGAGTTCCTGGGAGCTCACAATGTGCTTAGATTATAAGGGTACTGGGTTTATCTACACTTTCATTTACCTTCTGACACATAGGAAGACAGATGAGACAGATCAGAGATGATGAGATCCATGAGATCTATACAAAATGGGGAAGATTTATCAAGCTGTCTAAAAGTCAGAATATTCCTAGTTGCACATGGCAACCAATTACAGCTCAGATTTAATTTCACCAGTGCTCATGAATATTTTAAAGGGAGCTGTGATAGGAATATTCTGACTTTTAGACAGCTTGATAAACCTGCCCCAATGACGCTCTCAGCACTGCTACATCTCACACACACAGTCAGCTCTGCTATATGCCTCCCCTCCCCTGGATAAAGATCTTATTAGGTAGATCCATTATGGTAGATTTTCTTTAACGTATGTCAGCTAGCATACGGCCACCATAACAGTGTGGAGTGCACGGACACACATGTATCACCGTACCGTACCATACCATAAAAGATAGCATGTGCTTCAATAGAAACATACACACACCCCCAAAAATAGGCCAAAATCCTGTATTTATATATTTAATACTTGGTATCACATTAGCAGATTACAAAGAACACGACCCAGACCAGTAATAATGAGACTGTCCTGATACTATATGGTGACCAATCCCTCTCTCTCCATCATTGCTGTCCCCGAGTGACTTATCTCTAAATGGATCCTCTCACTCCTTGGTGTCAGTGTGGATCCTCTCACTCCTAGTTGTCAGTGTGGATCCTCTCACTCCTAGTTGTCAGTGTGGATCCTCTTACTCCTAGTTGTCAGTGTGGATAATCTCACTCCTAGTTGTCAGTGTGGATCCTCTCACTCCTAGTTGTCAGTGTGGATCCTCTCACTCCTAGTTGTCAGTATGGATCCTCTCACTCCTAGTTGTCAGCGTGGATCCTCTCACTCCTAGTTGTCAGTGTGGATCCTCTCACTCCTAGTTGTCAGTGTGGATCCTCTCACTCCTAGTTGTCAGTGTGGATCCTCTCACTCATAGTTGTCAGTGTGGATCCTCTCACTCCTAGTTGTCAGTGTGGATCCTCTCACTCCTAGTTGTCAGTGTGGATCCTCTCACTCATAGTTGTCGGCGTGGATCCTCTCACTCCTAGTTGTCAGTGTGGATCCTCTCACTCCTAGTTGTCAGTGTGGATTCTCTCACTCATAGTTGTCGGCGTGGATCCTCTCACTCCTAGTTGTCAGTGTGGATCCTCTCACTCCTAGTTGTCAGTGTGGATCCTCTCACTCATAGTTGTCAGCGTGGATCCTCTCACTCCCAGTTGTCAGTGTGGTTCCTCTCACTCCTAGTTGTCAGTGTGGATCCTCTCACTCCTAGTTGTCAGTGTGGATCCTCTCACTCCTAGTTGTCAGTGTGGATCCTCTCACTCCTAGTTGTCAGTGTGGATCCTCTCACTCATAGTTGTCGGCGTGGATCCTCTCACTCCTAGTTGTCAGTGTGGATCCTCTCACTCCTAGTTGTCAGTGTGGATCCTCTCACTCCTAGTTGTCAGTGTGGATCCTCTCACTCCTAGTTGTCAGAGTGAATCCTCTCACTTCTAGTTGTCAGTGTGGATCCTCTCACTCCTAGTTGTCATCGTGGATCCTCTCACTCCTAGTTGTCAGCATGGATCCTCTGACTCCTAGTTGTCAGAGTGAATCCTCTCACTTCTAGTTGTCAGTGTGGATCCTCTCACTCCTAGTTGTCGGCGTGGATCCTCTCACTCCCAGTTGTCGGCGTGGATCCTCTCACTCCTAGTTGTCAGTGTGGATCCGCTTCCTCCTAGTTGTCAGTTTGGATCCTCTCACTCCTAGTTGTCAGTGTGGATCCTCTCACTCCTAGTTGTCAGTGTGGATCCTCTCGCTCCTAGTTGTCAGTGTGGATCCTCTCACTCCTAGTTATCAGTGTGGATCCCCTCAGTCCTAGTTATCAGTGTGGATCCTCTCACTCCTAGTTGTCAGAGTGAATCTTCTCACACCTAGTTGTCAGAGTGAATCCTCTGACTCCTAGTTGTCAGAGTGAATCCTCTCACTCCTAGTTGTCAGTGTGGATCCTCTCACTCCTAGTTGTCAGTGTGGATTCTCTCACTTCTAGTTGTCAGTGTGGATCCTCTCACTCCTAGTTGTCAGAGTGAATCCTCTCACACCTAGTTGTCAGAGTGAATCCTCTGACTCCTAGTTGTCAGAGTGAATCCTCTCACTTCTAGTTGTCAGTGTGGATCCTCTCACTCCTAGTTGTCAGCGTGGATCCTCTCACTTCTAGTTGTCAGTGTGGATCCTCTCACTCCTAGTTGTCAGTGTGGATCCTCTCACTCCTAGGTGTCAGCGTGGATCCTCTCACTCCTAGTTGTCAGTGTGGATCCTCTCACTCCTAGTTGTCAGTGTGGATCCTCTCAGTCCTAGTTGTCAGAGTGAATCCTCTCACTCCTAGTTGTCAGTGTGGATCCTCTCACTCCTAGTTGTCAGTGTGGATCCTCTCACTCCTAGTTGTCAGTGTGGATCCTCTCACTCCTAGTTGTCGGCGTGGATCCTCTCACTCCTAGTTGTCAGTGTGGATCCTCTCACTCCTAGTTGTCAGTGTGGATCCTCTCACTCCTAGTTGTCAGTGTGGATCCTCTCACTCCTAGTTGTCAGTGTGGATCCTCTCACTCATAGTTGTCAGCGTGGATCCTCTCACTCCCAGTTGTCAGCGTGGTTCCTCTCACTCCTAGTTGTCAGAGTGAATCCTCTCACTTCTAGTTGTCAGTGTGGATCCTCTCACTCCCAGTTGTCAGTGTGGTTCCTCTCACTCCTAGTTGTCAGTGTGGATCCTCTCACTCCTAGTTGTCAGTGTGGATCCTCTCACTCCTAGTTGTCAGTGTGGATCCTCTCACTCCTAGTTGTCAGTGTGGATCCTCTCACTCATAGTTGTCGGCGTGGATCCTCTCACTCCTAGTTGTCAGTGTGGATCCTCTCACTCCTAGTTGTCAGTGTGGATCCTCTCACTCCTAGTTGTCAGTGTGGATCCTCTCACTCCTAGTTGTCAGAGTGAATCCTCTCACTTCTAGTTGTCAGTGTGGATCCTCTCACTCCTAGTTGTCAGCGTGGATCCTCTCACTCCTAGTTGTCAGCATGGATCCTCTGACTCCTAGTTGTCAGAGTGAATCCTCTCACTTCTAGTTGTCAGTGTGGATCCTCTCACTCCTAGTTGTCGGCGTGGATCCTCTCACTCCCAGTTGTCGGCGTGGATCCTCTCACTCCTAGTTGTCAGTGTGGATCCGCTTCCTCCTAGTTGTCAGTTTGGATCCTCTCACTCCTAGTTGTCAGTGTGGATCCTCTCACTCCTAGTTGTCAGTGTGGATCCTCTCGCTCCTAGTTGTCAGTGTGGATCCTCTCACTCCTAGTTATCAGTGTGGATCCCCTCAGTCCTAGTTATCAGTGTGGATCCTCTCACTCCTAGTTGTCAGAGTGAATCTTCTCACACCTAGTTGTCAGAGTGAATCCTCTGACTCCTAGTTGTCAGAGTGAATCCTCTCACTCCTAGTTGTCAGTGTGGATCCTCTCACTCCTAGTTGTCAGTGTGGATTCTCTCACTTCTAGTTGTCAGTGTGGATCCTCTCACTCCTAGTTGTCAGAGTGAATCCTCTCACACCTAGTTGTCAGAGTGAATCCTCTGACTCCTAGTTGTCAGAGTGAATCCTCTCACTTCTAGTTGTCAGTGTGGATCCTCTCACTCCTAGTTGTCAGCGTGGATCCTCTCACTTCTAGTTGTCAGTGTGGATCCTCTCACTCCTAGTTGTCAGTGTGGATCCTCTCACTCCTAGGTGTCAGCGTGGATCCTCTCACTCCTAGTTGTCAGTGTGGATCCTCTCACTCCTAGTTGTCAGTGTGGATCCTCTCAGTCCTAGTTGTCAGAGTGAATCCTCTCACTCCTAGTTGTCAGTGTGGATCCTCTCACTCCTAGTTGTCAGTGTGGATCCTCTCACTCCTAGTTGTCAGTGTGGATCCTCTCACTCCTAGTTGTCGGCGTGGATCCTCTCACTCCTAGTTGTCAGTGTGGATCCTCTCACTCCTAGTTGTCGGCGTGGATCCTCTCACTCCTAGTTGTCAGTGTGGATCCTCTCACTCCTAGTTGTCAGTGTGGATCCTCTCACTCCTAGTTGTCAGTGTGGATCCTCTCACTCCTAGTTGTCAGTGTGGATCCTCTCACTCCTAGTTGTCAGTGTGGATCCTCTCACTCCTAGTTGTCGGCGTGGATCCTCTCACTCCTAGTTGTCAGTGTGGATCCTCTCACTCCTAGTTGTCAGTGTGGATCCTCTCACTCCTAGTTGTCAATGTGGATCCTCTCACTCCTAGTTGTCAGTGTGGATTCTCTCACTCATAGTTGTCGGCGTGGATCCTCTCACTCATAGTTGTCAGTGTGGATCCTCTCACTCCTAGTTGTCAGTGTGGATCCTCTCACTCCTAGTTGTCAGTGTGGATCCTCTCACTCCTAGTTGTCAGTGTGGATCCTCTCACTCATAGTTGTCAGCGTGGATCCTCTCACTCCCAGTTGTCAGCGTGGTTCCTCTCACTCCTAGTTGTCAGAGTGAATCCTCTCACTTCTAGTTGTCAGTGTGGATCCTCTCACTCCTAGTTGTCGGCGTGGATCCTCTCACTCCCAGTTGTCGGCGTGGATCCTCTCACTCCTAGTTGTCAGTGTGGATCCGCTTCCTCCTAGTTGTCAGTGTGGATCCTCTCACTCCTAGTTATCAGTGTGGATCCCCTCACTCCTAGTTGTCAGTGTGGATCCTCTCACTCCTAGTTGTCAGAGTGAATCTTCTCACACCTAGTTGTCAGAGTGAATCCTCTGACTCCTAGTTGTCAGAGTGAATCCTCTCACTCCTAGTTGTCAGTGTGGATCCTCTCACTCCTAGTTGTCAGTGTGGATTCTCTCACTTCTAGTTGTCAGTGTGGATCCTCTCACTCCTAGTTGTCAGAGTGAATCCTCTCACACCTAGTTGTCAGAGTGAATCCTCTGACTCCTAGTTGTCAGAGTGAATCCTCTCACTTCCAGTTGTCAGTGTGGATCCTCTCACTCCTAGTTGTCAGCGTGGATCCTCTCACTTCTAGTTGTCAGTGTGGATCCTCTCACTCCTAGTTGTCAGCGTGGATCCTCTCACTCCTAGTTGTCAGTGTGGATCCTCTCACTCCTAGTTGTCAGTGTGGATCCTCTCAGTCCTAGTTGTCAGAGTGAATCCTCTCACTCCTAGTTGTCAGTGTGGATCCTCTCACTCCTAGTTGTCAGTGTGGATCCTCTCACTCCTAGTTGTCAGTGTGGATCCTCTCACTCCTAGTTGTCAGTGTGGATCCTCTCACTCCTAGTTGTCGGCGTGGATCCTCTCACTCCTAGTTGTCAGTGTGGATCCTCTCTCTCCTAGTTGTCAGTGTGGATCCTCTCACTCCTAGTTGTCAGTGTGGATCCTCTCACTCCTAGTTGTCAGTGTGGATCCTCTTCTCCTAGTTGTCAGCGTTGATCCTCTCACTCCTAGTTGTCAGTGTGAATCCTCTCACTCCTAGTTGTCGGCGTGGATCCTCTCACTCCTAGTTGTCGGCGTGAATCCTCTCACTCCTAGTTGTCAGTGTGGATCCTCTCACTCCTAGTTGTCAGTGTGGATCCTCTCACTCCTAGTTGTCAGTGTGGATCCTCTTCTCCTAGTTGTCAGCGTTGATCCTCTCACTCCTAGTTGTCAGTGTGAATCCTCTCACTCCTAGTTGTCGGCGTGGATCCTCTCACTCCTAGTTGTCGGCGTGGATCCTCTCACTCCTAGTTGTCAGTGTGGATCCTCTCACTCCTAGTTGTCAGTGTGGATCCTCTCACTCCTAGTTGTCAGTGTGGATCCGCTTCCTCCTAGTTGTCAGTGTGGATCCTCTCACTCCTAGTTATCAGTGTGGATCCCCTCACTTCTAGTTGTCAGTGTGGATCCTCTCACTCCTAGTTATCAGTGTGGATCCCCTCACTTCTAGTTGTCAGTGTGGATCCTCTCACTCCTAGTTGTCAGAGTGAATCTTCTCACACCTAGTTGTCAGAGTGAATCCTCTGACTCCTAGTTGTCAGAGTGAATCCTCTCACTCCTAGTTGTCAGTGTGGATCCTCTCACTCCTAGTTGTCAGTGTGGATTCTCTCACTTCTAGTTGTCAGTGTGGATCCTCTCACTCCTAGTTGTTAGAGTGAATCCTCTCACACCTAGTTGTCAGAGTGAATCCTCTGACTCCTAGTTGTCAGAGTGAATCCTCTCACTTCCAGTTGTCAGTGTGGATCCTCTCACTCCTAGTTGTCAGCGTGGATCCTCTCACTTCTAGTTGTCAGTGTGGATCCTCTCACTCCTAGTTGTCAGCGTGGATCCTCTCACTCCTAGTTGTCAGTGTGGATCCTCTCACTCCTAGTTGTCAGTGTGGATCCTCTCAGTCCTAGTTGTCAGAGTGAATCCTCTCACTCCTAGTTGTCAGTGTGGATCCTCTCACTCCTAGTTGTCAGTGTGGATCCTCTCACTCCTAGTTGTCAGTGTGGATCCTCTCACTCCTAGTTGTCAGTGTGGATCCTCTCACTCCTAGTTGTCGGCGTGGATCCTCTCACTCCTAGTTGTCAGTGTGGATCCTCTCTCTCCTAGTTGTCAGTGTGGATCCTCTCACTCCTAGTTGTCAGTGTGGATCCTCTCACTCCTAGTTGTCAGTGTGGATCCTCTTCTCCTAGTTGTCAGCGTTGATCCTCTCACTCCTAGTTGTCAGTGTGAATCCTCTCACTCCTAGTTGTCGGCGTGGATTCTCTCACTCCTAGTTGTCGGCGTGAATCCTCTCACTCCTAGTTGTCAGTGTGGATCCTCTCACTCCTAGTTGTCAGTGTGGATCCTCTCACTCCTAGTTGTCAGTGTGGATCCTCTTCTCCTAGTTGTCAGCGTTGATCCTCTCACTCCTAGTTGTCAGTGTGAATCCTCTCACTCCTAGTTGTCGGCGTGGATCCTCTCACTCCTAGTTGTCGGCGTGGATCCTCTCACTCCTAGTTGTCAGTGTGGATCCTCTCACTCCTAGTTGTCAGTGTGGATCCTCTCACTCCTAGTTGTCAGTGTGGATCCTCTTCTCCTAGTTGTCAGCGTTGATCCTCTCACTCCTAGTTGTCAGTGTGAATCCTCTCACTCCTAGTTGTCGGCGTGGATCCTCTCACTCCTAGTTGTCGGCGTGGATCCCCTCACTCCTAGTTGTCAGTGTGAATCCTCTCACTCCTAGTTGTCGGCTTTGATCCTCTCACTCCTAGTTGTCAGTGTGGATCCTCTCACTCCTAGTTGTCAGAGTGAATCCTCTCACTCGTAGTTGTCAGCGTGGATCCTCTCACTCCTAGTTGTCAGCGTGAATCCTCTCACTCCTAGTTGTCAGTGTGGATCCCCTCACTCCTAGTTGTCAGAGTGAATCTTCTCACACCTAGTTGTCAGAGTGAATCCTCTGACTCCTAGTTGTCAGAGTGAATCCTCTCACTCCTAGTTGTCAGTGTGGATCCTCTCACTCCTAGTTGTCAGTGTGGATTCTCTCACTTCTAGTTGTCAGTGTGGATCCTCTCACTCCTAGTTGTCAGAGTGAATCCTCTCACACCTAGTTGTCAGAGTGAATCCTCTGACTCCTAGTTGTCAGAGTGAATCCTCTCACTTCTAGTTGTCAGTGTGGATCCTCTCACTCCTAGTTGTCAGCGTGGATCCTCTCACTTCTAGTTGTCAGTGTGGATCCTCTCACTCCTAGTTGTCAGTGTGGATCCTCTCACTCCTAGGTGTCAGCGTGGATCCTCTCACTCCTAGTTGTCAGTGTGGATCCTCTCACTCCTAGTTGTCAGTGTGGATCCTCTCAGTCCTAGTTGTCAGAGTGAATCCTCTCACTCCTAGTTGTCAGTGTGGATCCTCTCACTTCTAGTTGTCAGTGTGGATCCTCTCACTCATAGTTGTCAGTGTGGATCCTCTCACTCCTAGTTGTCAGTGTGGATCCTCTCACTCCTAGTTGTCGGCGTGGATCCTCTCACTCCTAGTTGTCAGTGTGGATCCTCTCACTCCTAGTTGTCAGTGTGGATCCTCTCACTCCTAGTTGTCAGTGTGGATCCTCTTCTCCTAGTTGTCAGCGTTGATCCTCTCACTCCTAGTTGTCAGTGTGAATCCTCTCACTCCTAGTTGTCGGCGTGGATCCTCTCACTCCTAGTTGTCGGCGTGGATCCTCTCACTCCTAGTTGTCAGTGTGGATCCTCTCACTCCTAGTTGTCAGTGTGGATCCTCTCACTCCTAGTAGTCAGTGTGGATCCTCTTCTCCTAGTTGTCAGCGTTGATCCTCTCACTCCTAGTTGTCAGTGTGAATCCTCTCACTCCTAGTTGTCGGCGTGGATCCTCTCACTCCTAGTTGTCGGCGTGGATCCCCTCACTCCTAGTTGTCAGTGTGAATCCTCTCACTCCTAGTTGTCGGCTTTGATCCTCTCACTCCTAGTTGTCAGTGTGGATCCTCTCACTCCTAGTTGTCAGAGTGAATCCTCTCACTCGTAGTTGTCAGCGTGGATCCTCTCACTCCTAGTTGTCAGCGTGAATCCTCTCACTCCTAGTTGTCAGTGTGGATCCCCTCACTCCTAGTTGTCAGTGTGGATCCTCTCACTCCTAGGTGTAGGTCTGGATCCTCTCACTCATAGTTGTCAGTGTGGATCCTCTCACTCCTAGTTGTCAGTGTGGATCCTCTCACTCCTAGTTGTCAGTGTGGATCTTCTCACTCATAGTTGTCAGTGTGGATCCTCTCACTCCTAGTTGTCAGTGTGGATCCTCTCACTCCTAGTTGTCAGTTTGGATCCTCTTCCTCTTAGTTGACCATTGGCAGTAAAGGGGTTAGGCTACATGCACACAATGCATGCCCGCTGTACCCTAGTACTTTATTACGGGGGCATACATCGCCGCCGGGGAGAGGAATACACAGCGCACAGCACCGTATTCCGGAGAAAGATAGGACATGTCCTTTCTTTCTAAGGACTATGGAACGGTACGGTGCCGCACATACTGCTCCCATATGGCACCGTGAGGCCATTGAAACGTATGGGGGATGTATATATGTGTGTGTATATATATATATATATAGGGTTTAGGAAGAGGCAGCACTCCAAAAGGTAATTTCAAAAAAGTGGGGTGTCTTTATTCCATGAGCGACGTTTCAGCTCATGCTATGCATTTCATTGGTCCACATGGACCGTGTGTGCATACATAATAATACAAGTGTTACATCATATGATATATACTAGTGTTAACATAAGATCAATATCACAGTTAGGCTACATTCACACGGACGTATGAAAACGTCTGTATACGTACCGTTTTTTTACAGGTTACATACGGCCACATTCATTTCAATGGACAATACGTTCAACCATTTATATGGCCGTTTTTGACACTGGAGTGTACGTACCGTATACTGGCCGTATAAAAATATAGAGCATGTCCTATTTTCTCCCGTATTTCAGTTCTGTATGCCCTAAAAGTCTATGGGCATGTATAAAATACGGGTTAAATACGTGCTGCATACGGATGAAAAACGTCACGTATTTATACAGAAATACAGCCTGTAGATACATGACTGGAGAAATACATGTCCGTGTGAATGCAGCCTTAAACAGTGAAAATACATAGTGAAGAGTGAGATAATTCATTGTGAAATCTTACACCTAAGTAAATGACAACCAATCGGCTACCGGATCCTCCCCATCTCGGCACGTTCATTCATAAATTCCTCATTGATTGTATCTCCAGCTGAGTGAGGGCGCGGAGTTTGTCTCCCACTACCAGAGAGAGGGAGTGTTCTGGACTTAATTCCCCAGAGTGGGCGGAAGACCAATGTGTGCTGTAAACATGCCCGAAAGATACAAGAATTGGCGCATGTGCGCTAGACCTCTGTGCATCGGCGGCCATCTTGGAAGAGGGTAAATAGTGCTTAGGACCAAGTCCGGTGCCCATATGTCAAATTAGTGAAGGGAACCGTGGTTCCCATGGAAACCGAGGTAAACAGCATACTGCCTCTCCTGGATCCCGGTGCATGTGGGTGGACCTGGGTAGTTAAATCACCGCCCTTGTACCCTTGCACGGACTCACGGGCCTTGAGATGGCGCAATCGGTGAGACTGTCGCCTTCCTTACTCGGTGTCCTCCCGGTTCCTACGGAGATGTGGCATCGCTGTACAAACCACCTCGGATCCGATGACTGGGTTATCATACGAGGTCCTATATAGCACATGTGGACAAAAAGTGAAAAAATGTCAGAGAATTGGCATGTGGCACAGTATAAAAAATGAAATCAAATAGTGCACGAGACTTGAGGGGATCTTGATCCTGGCCAATAAAGGCTGTCTGTTCATTTTCATTCTAAGAAGCAAGAGAACAGAGAGAGTAAAAAAAAAAATCAAACAAATACATATCGAAAAAAATGTTGTTATATAGCTTGCCATAGGAGTGTTAACTCCTTACCAGCATCACACTATAGGTCGGAATGCAGTGAAGTTATGCAGAGAAGAACAACTGACACCTTCTATTGGACCACCGTTAATAAACATATAGTTACAAGATACTTCCCAGATTGTACTCGATGTTCAGGCCATTGGGTTGTAAAGTACCCAACGTCTGAATCCATCGAAGTTCTTTCTTGCGCAATAATGTTTCCCTATTGCCTCCTCGTCTAAGCGGGGGAATATGGTCAATAATCCTAAATTTAAGGTCACTTTCTTTATGTCCAGCCTCGTGAAAGTGTCTGCTGACAGGTAAGTCATTCCTTTTCTTTCTCACGGTGTACCTATGTTGTGTGAATCTCGTTTTAAAGTCTAACGTTGTCTCTCCAACGTATTTTAAGTCACACGGGCATGTTAGCAAATAAATAACAAAGGTACTATTGCAGTCAAGAAAAAAATTAATTCTGTATTGGGTACCATTGTGGGTGAATGTATCACCTTTGATGGCATAGGAGCAGTTGACGCAGGATCGTCATGGGTAACACCCTTTGCGTGTAAGTCCAGTAATACCTCTTTGTATAGAGGTTTTTGTTGGACCTATATCAGTTTTGACTAGCCGGTCTCTGATGTTCCTAGCTCTCCTATAAGATAAAATTGGGGGGTTGTCAAATTCAGGTACCCCTGTGGGGTCACTCGTGAGGATCCTCCAGTGTTTCTTAATTATCGTGGATATTCTATTGCTAGTGTCACAGAAGGTGGAAATAAAGGGAATCCTGTGTTGTTTGTCAGGTCGGGGGTTAGACATTAAAAGTTCTTCTCTGTCTTTAGCATCTAACGTCTGCTTATTCTTCCTAAGGACTCGTTGCGGATATCCTCTGTGTTTAAATTTTAGCAGCATTTGATTAGTGTTCTTTTCTAGTTTGTCTTGGTCACTTGAGATGCGTTTGACCCTGTACAGTTGACTGAGTGGAAGTGAGTTTATCATGGGTCGTGGATGACTACTGTTAAAATGTAGTATTGTGTTTCTGTCGGTAGTTTTAACAAAAACGTCAGTGGAAATTCCCTGGGGTGTATTCTCCACTGATACATCCAGAAATTGTAAGACATGTTTTGACTGGACCATGGTAAACTTTATATCATGGTCGATCGTGTTCAGATATTCATGAAAGATCATCAATTGTTCAAGACTGCCTGTCCACAAGAGGAAGACGTCGTCTATGTATCGCCACCACCTCATGACGTGCTGGAAGTGGTGGGACACATAGACGAAGTCCTCCTCAAGTGTGGCCATAACGATGTTGGCGTATGTGGGGGCCATGTTGGCCCCCATTGCCACACCCCTCAATTGCATAAAAAAGTCATTACCGAACAGAAAGTAATTGTTATGTAAAATCAGCCCTAAGAGTTCAAGAATGAAAGCTGTTTCCTGTGTGTTGAAACTAGAATTTTGAAGTTGTTTCTCAACACACTTGAGACCCATCTGGTGGTTGATTGACGTATATAAGGAGACAACGTCAAACGAGACGAGTGTTATTTGAGAAGTATCAGTGACATGAAGTTGGCGTAATTTACACAGAAAATCAGTGGTGTCTCGAATGTGTGATTGTCCCCTCGTCGAGAGCTCTCTAAGAGCCTGGTCCACGAAAATGGCAATATTGGATGTGATAGAGTCCCTGCCTGACACAATCGGTCTCCCCGGAGGGTTTTCCAAATTCTTGTGTATTTTGGGCAGTGTATACAAAATTGGGGTACGGGGATTTGAGACTGTAAGGAATTTGTGCATGTTGTCACTAATGATTGCTTTGTCTTTAGCAGAGTCTAAAATAACTGAAATTCGACGTTGAAGTTCGAATTTAGGGTCAATATTGACCTGTTTATAAACTGTGTCGTCATTCAATTGGCGTCTAATTTCTGTAACGTACGTCGATGTATCCATAACCACAATTGCGCCGCCTTTATCCGCGGGCCTAATGGTAAGACTGTTGTCCCGGGCTAGTCGGTCAAGGGCTGTGATCTCATCAGAGCTCAAATTGGCCTGTATGAGATTACTCCCTCTCTCTTGTTTAAGTATATCAACATCATGTTTCACAGCATTTATGAATGCTAGAATGGCTGGGCTTTCTACATTCGGACAAAAATTACTTCTGTGGGGTAAATTAAAGCGTTTTGGGTCAAGATTGTCATATGTCTTAGGTATCAAAGGGTGGTTGTGGAACCAGTATTTTAAACCAACACTACGGTACAGTCTAAATAAATCCACATCAAGCTGAAACCAATCAGTGTTAGAGCACGGACAGTACGATAAACCCTTTTGTAACAAGGACAGTTCATTATTGGATAACTTTTTAGATGATATATTTACCACTACTGTGTCGACTTTTTCTTGTTGTTCACAGCTCGCGGTGGTAGAGTCCTGTTCCTTGGCATTTTGTGCCTTTCTTCTCCGGTAGTGGCGACATCCGCCCCTCCGGGTTCGTCTCCGTCCTGACTGGCCAATAAAAAAGACGCTTGTGATGCATCTCCTCTGGACATTGGATTAATGTCACTCTCCTGTGTTCTTTTGGGTTGACCCCGTCTTTTTTTCTTGGTAGGTGAATCCTTCGTCGTGGTCCCCGCAGTAATCGTGTGTGTGCCTTGCCAATTGTAGATTCTGCCAACACGATAATCGTCATATATATATATATATATATATATATATATCGCAGTGGCATAACAACAGCCGCAGCAGCCGTAGCGGTTGCTATGTGGCCGGGGCGGCACAGGGGCCCGGATGAACGGCAGAGAGAAATTTACAAACGCATACTGGGGGCGATGGGACCGCCCTTGTACAGAAATACGGGCCCCAGTACCATCTCCCTGTCTGTGTCCGCCCACCTGGCTTACTACGCCCCCGCTCGGCTAGACTAGTCCTTCTGCGGCCATCCCACTCTGTACTCGGCCGGCCCACTCCTTCCGCGGCCTAGGCCACCCGCCGCTGCCCAGTCTAGTCTGTTCAGCTGGCCCACTCCATCCGCGGGCCAGCCTACTCCATCTGCCCGGCGATCCCACTTTGTCCACGGACGGCCTACTCCAACCATGGCTGCCCGGCCTAGTTCATCCATGGCTTCCTGGACGGCTCAGTCTGCATGCAGTCACACGGCCGGCACACTCCTTCTGCGGCCGTATTTATGTATATAGTGTATGCATGTGTGTATGCTGTATGCATTATGTGTGTATACACTGTGTGTATGTGTGTATATGCTGTATATAGATTCAGTATGTGTGTAGCGTGTTTTTATACTGTCTGTAAGTGTATACACATTGGGTGTATACCGTATGTAAAAGAATATGATGTATGTATGCAATATGTATGTATATAAACAGTTTGTATATAACTTTGATGCATATATGCTGTATGTATATACAGTATGAGTTTGTATATACTGCATGCATTAGAGTATAAATGTATATATGAGTACATAAATGTGTGCATATAAATGTATATGTATGTATGTGTATATAATAGTGAGTGTAAAATGTTATATGTGTGTATTATAAATGTGTTTGATTGTATAAACGTTTGTGTATGTATGAATATTTTTTATGGGGTAGGGGGGCCATGCAGAAATCTGCTATGGGGCCCTGACTCATATCAGTTACGCCACTGATACATCGGCTGTATATACATCCTCCATACCATCGAGTGAATGTAGCCTTAAACCGTTACTAGAAAGGTTATAACAAGTGTGCATTTCCTTCCCCTCCTAGAGATTACATTGTTTATATTACAAGTATTGTGATTGGTCAGATGTGCACTTAACCCCTTAGGGACGCAGCCTGTTTGTACATTAAGGCTCAGTCCTTTTTTAAAAAATGTGACCAGTGTCTCTTCCTGTGGTAATAACTTTTCAACACTTTAAGAAATCCCTGTGATTTTGAGAAGGTTTTCTCGGGAGAGATTGTAGTTAATGTTGTAGTAGTAGTAGTGTCATTCCGGTGATCAGTTTCTTTTTTGGGGGTAAAAATTCAAAAATGTAGGAAAAATTTGAAAAAATGACAATTTTCAAAGTTTCAAATGCTCAAATGCACAATTTTTTTTGTATAAACCTTTTGCCATTGGTCTTTTTATTTCCATAATTTGTTTTACCTTTCCATTTTTTTACAGATGTGAGAAGGTTTCAAGTTTTAGTAGTGACTTCCCAGATTTTCAAGAGATTTGAAAGATGCAACATGACCAATTCAGTTTGGAAGTGCCCTGTAATGAATTATGTACTATACACCCCACAAGCAATGAACCGAACATCTCAAACTATTCAAATCCACATTTGAGAAGTCTGTCAAGCCTTTAAATCTTTCTCTGGAAGCAAACAAAAATGGATTGGAAATTTAGATATTTCAATTTTTGAATAAGATTATTCTCTAAAATGGAGACATTCTGAAGGAATTTGAGGTAAATATACATACAAAATTTTTTCCCTGCTTCTTCCGAGTATGGCAATACCCGACATGTGGATGTCAACTGCTATTTCGTCGCACAGCGATGTCCAGAACAGAGTCAGTGCTACTGGGTTTTTGGCAGCCAATTTGTCTGCAAATGTTTTTGTGGTGCCACAGTTTACTTGAAGAGCCCCTGAAGTAACAGTACAATAGAAAACCCCCAAAGATGTCACCATTTAGGAAACTAGACCCCTCAAAGCATTTGACAGTTTGGGGAACTTCTCCTGGAAAGTGCTGCCCTGTGACAATGCGTGACGTGGAATCACTTCCAGAAGTGCTGGCCCTCCCCCCTTTCAGGTCTCCAAAAAGAAAGTACTTTATAACCGCCTCTTTAAAATCCAGGAAAGTTCCCCTCTGGCCGGCACATCAATGTGACACATAAGCATTATACAATGCTATCTGCATGATGTGCACGACCAGCTTCTTTTACCACACCCTCGACTTCCACATGGCGTTGTATGGATGTCTTCAAAGCGATTCCTGCTCATCGCCATGCGGAACATCGGGGTGCGGTACAGTATGTCTGCGCTCCAGGAGTCCCTGATTGCGTACTTCTTTACAATCCCCACAAGAAGTATTATGCCCCAATACTTCTCCATCTCTGCTGCAGTGACAGGGGTCCACCTCTAGGGTTGTGCATAAAATGATGAGAGGTTTGGGGAATATGCTGTGCAGCCTAGAGATTGGTCTGGACTATAATTAAATTCAACAGCTCCTCATAAAAAAAATACTTTAAAAAGTCCACAGCTCTGAGCCCTGCAGTGTCAAATTTAATTTCAGGTGGGCCCAAAAAGTCGGGGACCTGCGGGGTATAATTATCTAGGGCTACCCAAGTGGGGTCAGTGAAAGCCCCAGACACCTCAATGGCAGATGTCCCAGGCACAGCGACCCTACGGCGCCTTCTCGAGGCTCCTTCCAGGTCACTGGAAGATGAGCAGGAGGATGATAATCCTTAAAAGGGGACATCATCCCCACTAGCTGACTCGGTGTCAGAGGCCGGCATGTTGTATGTCTCCAACACGGTGTGCGTCTTCTGAGACACTGCACACAAATAAATAAGAATGTGCACCAGAAAAAAACTTGAGAATGTATTCAGACAAGCCGCATAGATGGCACACACAAAAAATAGATAAGTGCACCCTACTACGGGTACACCTACGGCGCTCTGGAAAAAAATAATACCAGGCACCAAAAAAATACCTATGTGAACCGCGCAAAAAGGCGCTATAAATGCACCTAGCTTGCCATAAGACAACTTAACTACCGCTAAAGATACTGTGCAGCGCTATTCACACGGCGCACTGAAAAGTGCATCCAGTGCAGAATAACGCTAACACAGCGCACTAAAAACTGCATTTGAGTTCAGAAGGGACAAACAGGAGATGGGAAAAACGGAAGACACGTGTGATCCAGCATGGTGATCACACAGGGAACACACAGGACGCAGGAGGGAACAGATAGGGATCAATAAGGATAAATGTGTTTTCTTGCACACAGTAACACTCTGCTCATCTCTCCAGTGGTACCAAACCAAAATGCTGCTGCTAGAGGAAGGAGCTAAAAACACATTTTTAGCCCAAAAACGCAGCAATTGTCCAGTCAGGATTAACTGGCCAATCACAGCGATCGGCGGCAGGACCCATCTGCTGGTCAGGTGACATCGGCACGGGATAGCCCTGGTGCACTTATGTCGTACTAGTACAGTGCTGAGCGCTAATTGCCGGGAGCCAATGCCGTATTAGCAAGGGGTTAATTACTTCATTTATTTGGTAATTTGCTGGGGGAGCTGTATACAGTGATTGCTGGGGGAGCTGTATATAGTGATTGCTGGAGGAGCTGTGTATAGTGATTGCTGGGGAGCTGTATATAGTGATTGCTGGGGAGCTGTATATAGTGATTGCTGGGGAGCTGTATATAGTGATTGCTGGGGGAGCTGTATACAGTGATTGCTGGAGGGGCTGTATGTATTGATGGCTGGGGGAGCTGTTTACAGTGATTGCTGGGGGAGCTGTATATAGTGATTGCTGGGGGAGCTGTATATAGTGATTGCTGGGGGAGCTGTATATAGTGATTGCTGGAGGAGCTGTATATAGTGATTGCTGGGGAGCTGTATATAGTGATTGCTGGGGAGCTGTATATAGTGATTGCTGGGGGGCTGTATATAGTGATTACTGGGAGATATATATAGTTATAGGGTGCTGTATATAGTTATTGCGGGGGGCCTTTGTATAGCGATTTCTGTTCCCTGTCTGGACTACATTTAATGGGGGGCCCCCACCAGATTTTGCGCCCAGGGGCTCCCACCAACCTTAATCCGGCCCTGTATGTGTGTATATGCTGTATATAGATTCAGTATGTGTGTAGCGTGTTTTTATACTGTCTGTAAGTGTATACACATTGGGTGTGTACCGTATGTAAAAGAATATGATGTATGTATGCAATATGTATGTATATAAACAGTTTGTATATAACTTTGATGCATATATGCTGTATGTATATACAGTATGAGTTTGTATATACTGCATGTATTAGAGTATAAATGTATATATGAGTACATAAATGTGTGCATATGAATGTATATATGTATGTATGAGTATATAATAGTGAGTGTAAAATGTTATATGTGTGTATTATAAATGTGTTTGATTGTATAAACGTTTGTGTATGTAGGAATATTTTTTATGGGGTAGGGGGGCCCCATGCAGAAATCTGTTATGGGGCCCTGACTCATATCAGTTACGCCACTGATACATCGGCTGTATATACGTCCTCCATACCATCGAGTGAATGTAGCCTTAAACCGTTACTAGAAAGGTTATAACAAGTGTGCATTTCCTTCCCCTCCTAGAGATTACATTGTTTATATTACAAGTATTGTGATTGGTCAGATGTGCACTTAACCCCTTAGGGACGCAGCCTGTTTGTACATTAAGGCTCAGTCCTTTTTTTAAAAATGTGACCAGTGTCTCTTCCTGTGGTAATAACTTTTCAACACTTTAAGAAATCCCTGTGATTTTGAGAATGTTTTCTCGGGAGAGATTGTAGTTAATGTTGCAGTAGTAGTAGTGTCATTCCGGTGATCAGTTTCTTTTTTGGGGGTAAAAATTCAAAAATGTAGGAACAATTTGAAAAAATGACAATTTTCAAAGTTTCAAATGCTCAAATGCACAATTTTTTTTTGTATAAACCTTTTGCCATTGGTCTTTTTATTTCCATAATTTGTTTTACGTTTCCATTTTTTTACAGATGTGAGAAGGTTTCAAGTTTTAGTAGTGACTTCCCAGATTTTCAAGAGATTTGAAAGATGCAACATGACCAATTCAGTTTGGAAGTGCCCTGTAATGAATTATGTACTATACACCCCACAAGCAATGAACCGAACATCTCAAACTATTCAAATCCACATTTGAGAAGTCTGTCAAGCCTTTAAATCTTTCTTTGGAAGCAAACAAAAATGGATTGGAAATTTAGATATTTCAATTTTTGAATAAGATTATTCTCTAAAATGGAGACATTCTAAAGGAATTTGAGGTAAATATACATACAAAATTTTTTCCCTGCTTCTTCCGAGTATGGCAATACCCGACATGTGGATGTCAACTGCTATTTTGTCGCACAGCGATGTCCAGAACAGAGTCAGTGCTACTGGGTTTTTGGCAGCCAATTTGTCTGCCAATGTTTTTGTGGTGCCACAGTTTACTTGAAGAGCCCCTGAAGTAACAGTACTATAGAAAACCCCCAAAGATGTCACCATTTAGGAAACTAGACCCCTCAAAGCATTTGACAGTTTGGGGAACTTCTCCTGGAAAGTGCTGCCCTGTGACAATGCGTGACGTGGAGTCACTTCCAGAAGTGCTGGCCCTCCTCCTTCCTGGTCTCCAAAAAGAAAGTACTTTATAACCGCCTCTTGAAAATCCAGGAAAGTTCCCCTCTGGCCGGCACATCAATGTGACACATAAGCATTATACAATGCCATCTGCATGATGTGCACGACCAGCTTCTTGTACCACACCCTCGACTTCCACATGGCGTTGTATGGATGTCTTCAAAGCGCTTCCTGCTCATCGCCATGCGGAACATCGGGGTGCGGTACAGTATGTCTGTGCTCCAGTAGTCCCTGATTGCGGACTTCTTTACAATCCCCACAAGAAGTATTATGCCCCAATACTTCTCCATCTCTGCTGCAGTGACAGGGGTCCAGCTGTAGGGTTGTGCATAAAATGATGAGGGGTTTGGGGAATATGCTGTGCAGCCTAGAGATTGGTCTGGACTATAATTAAATTCAACAGCTCCTCAAAAAAAAAATAATTTAAAAAGTCCACAGCTCTGAGCAGTGTCAAATTTAATTCCAGGTGGGCCCAAAAAGTCAGGGACCTGCAAGGTATAATTATCTAGGGCTACCCAAGTGGGGTCAGTGAAAGCCCCAGACACCTCAATCGCAGATGTCCCAGGCACAGGGACCCTACGGCGCCTTCTCGAGGCTCCTTCCAGGTCACTGGGAGATGAGCAGGAGGATGATAATCCTTAAAAGGGGACATCATCCCCACTAGCTGACTCGGTGTCAGAGGCCGGCATGTTGTATGTCTCCAACACGGTGTGCGTCTTCTGAGACACTGCACACAAATAAATTAGAATGTGCACCAGAAAAAAAAATAGAGAATGTATTCAGACAAGCCGCATAGATGGCACACACAAAAAATAGATAAGTGCACCCAACTACAGGTACACCTACGGCGCTCCGGAAAAAAATAATACCAGGCACCAAAAAAATACCTATGTGAACCGTGCAAAAAGGCGCTATAAATGCACCTAGCTTGCCCTAAGACAACTTAACTACCGCTAAAGATACTGTGCAGCGCTATCCACACGGCGCACTGAAAAGTGCTTCCAGTGCAGAATAACGCTAACACAGCACACTAAAAACTGCATTTGAGTTCAGAAGGGACAAACAGGAGATGGGAAAAACGGAAGACACGTGTGATCCCGCATGGTGATCACACAGGGAACACACAGGACGCAGGAGGGAACAGATAGGGATCAATAAGGATAAATGTGTTTTGGTGCACACAGTAACACTCTGCTCATATCTCCAGTGGTACCAAACCAAAATGCTGCTGCTAGAGGAAGGAGCTAAAAACACATTTTTAGCCCAAAAACGCAGCAATTGTCCAGTCAGGATTAACTGGCCAATCACAGCGATCGGCGGGCGGGACCCATCTGCTGGTCAGGTGACATCGGCACGGGATAGCCCTGGTGCACTTATGTCGTACTAGTACAGTGCTGAGCGCTAATTGCCGGGAGCCAATGCCGTATTAGCAAGGGGTTAATTACTTCATTTATTTGGTAATTTGCTGGGGGAGCTGTATACAGTGATTGCTGGGGGAGCTGTATATAGTGATTGCTGGAGGAGCTGTGTATAGTGATTGCTGGGGAGCTGTATATAGTGATTGCTGGGGAGCTGTATATAGTGATTGCTGGGGAGCTGTATATAGTGATTGCTGGGGGAGCTGTATACAGTGATTGCTGGAGGGGCTGTATGTATTGATGGCTGGGGGAGCTGTATATAGTGATTGCTGGGGGAGCTGTATATAGTGATTGCTGGGGGAGCTGTATATAGTGATTGCTGGAGGAGCTGTATATAGTGATTGCTGGGGAGCTGTATATAGTGATTGCTGGGGAGCTGTATATAGTGATTGCTGGGGGGCTGTATATAGTGATTACTGGGAGATATATATAGTTATAGGGTGCTGTATATAGTTATAGGGTGCTGTATATAGTTATTGCGGGGGGCCTTTGTATAGCGATTTCTGTTCCCTGTCTGGACTACATTTAATGGGGGGCCCCCACCAGATTTTGCGCCCAGGGGCCCCCACCAACCTTAATCCGGCCCTGTATGTGTGTATATGCTGTATATAGATTCAGTATGTGTGTAGCGTGTTTTTATACTGTCTGTAAGTGTATACACATTGGGTGTGTACCGTATGTAAAAGAATATGATGTATGTATGCAATATGTATGTATATAAACAGTTTGTATATAACTTTGATGCATATATGCTGTATGTATATACAGTATGAGTTTGTATATACTGCATGTATTAGAGTATAAATGTATATATGAGTACATAAATGTGTGCATATGAATGTATATATGTATGTATGAGTATATAATAGTGAGTGTAAAATGTTATATGTGTGTATTATAAATGTGTTTGATTGTATAAACGTTTGTGTATGTAGGAATATTTTTTATGGGGTAGGGGGGCCCCATGCAGAAATCTGTTATGGGGCCCTGACTCATATCAGTTACGCCACTGATACATCGGCTGTATATACGTCCTCCATACCATCGAGTGAATGTAGCCTTAAACCGTTACTAGAAAGGTTATAACAAGTGTGCATTTCCTTCCCCTCCTAGAGATTACATTGTTTATATTACAAGTATTGTGATTGGTCAGATGTGCACTTAACCCCTTAGGGACGCAGCCTGTTTGTACATTAAGGCTCAGTCCTTTTTTTAAAAATGTGACCAGTGTCTCTTCCTGTGGTAATAACTTTTCAACACTTTAAGAAATCCCTGTGATTTTGAGAATGTTTTCTCGGGAGAGATTGTAGTTAATGTTGCAGTAGTAGTAGTGTCATTCCGGTGATCAGTTTCTTTTTTGGGGGTAAAAATTCAAAAATGTAGGAAAAATTTGAAAAAATGACAATTTTCAAAGTTTCAAATGCTCAAATTTTTTTTGTATAAACCTTTTGCCATTGGTCTTTTTATTTCCATAATTTGTTTTACGTTTCCATTTTTTTACAGATGTGAGAAGGTTTCAAGTTTTAGTAGTGACTTCCCAGATTTTCAAGAGATTTGAAAGATGCAACATGACCAATTCAGTTTGGAAGTGCCCTGTAATGAATTATGTACTATACACCCCACAAGCAATGAACCGAACATCTCAAACTATTCAAATCCACATTTGAGAAGTCTGTCAAGCCTTTAAATCTTTCTCTGGAAGCAAACAAAAATGGATTGGAAATTTAGATATTTCAATTTTTGAATAAGATTATTCTCTAAAATGGAGACATTCTAAAGGAATTTGAGGTAAATATACATACAAAATTTTTTCCCTGCTTCTTCCGAGTATGGCAATACCCGACATGTGGATGTCAACTGCTATTTTGTCGCACAGCGATGTCCAGAACAGAGTCAGTGCTACTGGGTTTTTGGCAGCCAATTTGTCTGCCAATGTTTTTGTGGTGCCACAGTTTACTTGAAGAGCCCCTGAAGTAACAGTACTATAGAAAACCCCCAAAGATGTCACCATTTAGGAAACTAGACCCCTCAAAGCATTTGACAGTTTGGGGAACTTCTCCTGGAAAGTGCTGCCCTGTGACAATGCGTGACGTGGAGTCACGTTCCCCTCTGGCCGGCACATCAATGTGACACATAAGCATTATACAATGCCATCTGCATGATGTGCACGACCAGCTTCTTGTACCACACCCTCGACTTCCACATGGCGTTGTATGGATGTCTTCAAAGCGCTTCCTGCTCATCGCCATGCGGAACATCGGGGTGCGGTACAGTATGTCTGTGCTCCAGTAGTCCCTGATTGCGGACTTCTTTACAATCCCCACAAGAAGTATTATGCCCCAATACTTCTCCATCTCTGCTGCAGTGACAGGGGTCCAGCTGTAGGGTTGTGCATAAAATGATGAGAGGTTTGGGGAATATGCTGTGCAGCCTAGAGATTGGTCTGGACTATAATTAAATTCAACAGCTCCTCAAAAAAAAAAAATTTAAAAAGTCCACAGCTCTGAGCAGTGTCAAATTTAATTCCAGGTGGGCCCAAAAAGTCAGGGACCTGCAAGGTATAATTATCTAGGGCTACCCAAGTGGGGTCAGTGAAAGCCCCAGACACCTCAATCGCAGATGTCCCAGGCACAGCGACCCTACGGCGCCTTCTCGAGGCTCCTTCCAGGTCACTGGGAGATGAGCAGGAGGATGATAATCCTTAAAAGGGGACATCATCCCCACTAGCTGACTCGGTGTCAGAGGCCGGCATGTTGTATGTCTCCAACACGGTGTGCGTCTTCTGAGACACTGCACACAAATAAATTAGAATGTGCACCAGAAAAAAAAATAGAGAATGTATTCAGACAAGCCGCATAGATGGCACACACAAAAAATAGATAAGTGCACCCAGCTACAGGTACACCTACGGCGCTCCGGAAAAAAATAATACCAGGCACCAAAAAAATACCTATGTGAACCGTGCAAAAAGGCGCTATAAATGCACCTAGCTTGCCCTAAGACAACTTAACTACCGCTAAAGATACTGTGCAGCGCTATCCACACGGCGCACTGAAAAGTGCTTCCAGTGCAGAATAACGCTAACACAGCACACTAAAAACTGCATTTGAGTTCAGAAGGGACAAACAGGAGATGGGAAAAACGGAAGACACGTGTGATCCCGCATGGTGATCACACAGGGAACACACAGGACGCAGGAGGGAACAGATAGGGATCAATAAGGATAAATGTGTTTTGGTGCACACAGTAACACTCTGCTCATATCTCCAGTGGTACCAAACCAAAATGCTGCTGCTAGAGGAAGGAGCTAAAAACACATTTTTAGCCCAAAAACGCAGCAATTGTCCAGTCAGGATTAACTGGCCAATCACAGCGATCGGCGGGCGGGACCCATCTGCTGGTCAGGTGACATCGGCACGGGATAGCCCTGGTGCACTTATGTCGTACTAGTACAGTGCTGAGCGCTAATTGCCGGGAGCCAATGCCGTATTAGCAAGGGGTTAATTACTTCATTTATTTGGTAATTTTGTATTTACTTTTTAATGCAACCCAACATTTTTTGTGTGAGATAGAATGCATTTTGTAAATTTTGTATAACTAAATGCATTATGTGAGACAAAATTAATTCTGTGTTGCGGAATACATTTTGTGAATTTTGTATGACAAAATGCATTTTGTGTGACAGAATGCATTTAATGGGGCAGATTTACTTACCCGGTCCGTTCGCGATCCAGTAGCGCGTTCTCTGCAGTGGATTCGGGTCCGGCCGGGATTCATTAAGGTAGTTCCTCCGACGTCCACCAGGTGGCGCTGCTGCGCTGAAGAGAATTGGAGCGCACTCAAATTCACCGGCCTATCCTGGATGAAGGTAAGTGGAAGCTCCGCGACACTTTCGGTTTTTTAAATGCGGCGGTTTTTCCGAATCCGTCGGGTTTTCATTCGGCCACGCCCCCCGATTTCCGTTGCGTACATGCTAGCGCCGATGCGCCAAAATCCGATCATGTGCGCCAAAAACCCGGGGCAATACAGGGAAAATCGGCGCAAATCGGAAATATTTGGGTAACACATCAGGAAAACGCGAATCAGGCCCTTAGTAAATGACCCCCATTGTGTGTGACCATATTATAATCCACTATTTTCTGCAATCTGCGGCTTCTGACCCCTACATGATGGGAAGGAGGCAGCATTGAGAAGGTAAGAAGACTGCCAGATGGTAAATAAATAAGTGTGTATAAATGTATGTGTGTGTCAGTACATGAGTATATGTATAATCAATGGCGGATTTTCATGTAGGCGGGTGCCCAAGGCCTTTGGCTTCAGAGGGGCTCATGCCCGTCCGTACCTCGGCTCTATATGAAGGTCCTCCATCAGTCTTAAAAAAAAAATCTATACTCATCTTCTGGCTTCTTCACACGGCCCCGCGGCTCCGTATTCTCCTCTTCTGTCCCGCGCCAGAGCAAAGAGTCGGGTTGGGGAAGAGTCGTGGGGGATCAGCTGGGAGAAGAAGCTGAAAGTGAGTATAGATATTTTTTTTTTTCAACAGGGCTCTGCTGTGGACATCACATTAATGATGTAATGATGGTAAGGGGAAGATTTATACATTTCATTAAAGAGGGCATCTGAGGTGGACAGTTCATTAAAGGGGGCACCAGGGGTAGATATTTCATTAAGAGGGGCACCTGGAGTGGACATTTCAATAAGGGGGCATCTGTAGTGGGCATTTCATTAAAGGGGGCATCTGTAGTGGACATTTCATTAAAAGGGGCACCTGTGGTGGGCATTGGCAGTGGACATTTCTTTTAAGGGGTCGTCCGCTGTGGACAATTCATTAAAGCGGCATCTCCGGTGGACATTTCATTAAAGGGGAGTATCTCCTTTTATGTGCTGTGGACATTTTAGTAATGAGGGTCTTTGCTGTGGACATTTCAGTAAACGGGGGTTCTGCTGTAGATATTTAAGGAAAGGGGGCATCTGCTGGGGACAATTCAGTAATGGGGGGCTCTGCTGTGGAAATTTTAGTAAAGGGGGCTCTGCTGTAGACATTTCTGTAAAGGGGGCATCTGCTGTGGACATTTCAGTAATGAGGTTGCAGCTGCCGAACATATTATTACAGTAACAGCTGCATTTGCCTCTCTGGGTTTATACTCAATAACTTTTCCCAGTTAGTTTTTGTTTTTGTGGTAAAATTAGGAGCCCCGGCTTATACACGAGTATTTATAGTATGAGGGGGAGTTCAGCTGCAGAGCATAGAGGCCGGGCCAGGGGCAGCATCCACATCTCTTACCATGTCTGGGGGATCTGGTCTGGACAGTGGTCGGGGTGGAGGGTTTCATGCATTTGGGGAATGTGATTGCCTTTTCTATACAGATGATGTGAAGTTTATCATTAAATTACTTCTATGAATAGTACAAGATTAAAGATATAGAGCATATAGAGTATATATAGGATATAGAGCAGTACTTAAGTCCTATCATCTGGGCACATGTTGCGTTAAGTGCTGAGGGGGCCCTAGTCATGTGAACAGCCCGAGGCGCATGGGACACTAAATCCGCCACTGTATATAATGTATTTGTATATCATGTAAATATATTGGGTCTAGAGATGGGCGAATTTGTTAAAATTCGTTTCGTCCCGATTCGCCGAATTTTTCAAAAAAATTTGATTCGACCCGAATCAAATCAAAACGAATCACGTTAAAAAACAGGCATTTCCTGGCTGCAGAGAGCCTGTAGGGTGTTGTAGAACGTTGTGCCATGCTTACATATGCATAGGGAGTGTGGTTTGGTCTTCAAACAATGCTGTGTTTTAGTATGACATGCACATGACAGCCGTGGCTCTTAGAATCGCTTCACTCTTCACTTCCATGTGCACTTACATAGGCCAACTTCCCCAAATAAGCAAAGCAGGAACGCAGCCTGACAAGGTAACGTCTGTGCCAGCTCGAAAGGACTGACCTGAGGGCCAAGATCCCACTATAACATCAAAGAGTGCACTCTTTTTACACGGAGTGGCACAATGATATAGTGTGAAGGTGACATCAGAAGCAGCAAGAGCGGCAGAGTGGTACAATGATATAGTGTGAAGATGGCATCAAAAGCAGCAGGAGCCCGCAGAGTGGCACAATGATATAGTGTGAAGGTGGCATCAGTAGCAGCAGGAGCCCGCAGAGTTGCACAATGATATAGTGTGAAGGTGGCATCAGAAGCAGCACGAGCCTGCAGAGTGGCACAATGATATAGTGCGTTGGTGGCATCAGTAGCAGCAGCAGCAGGAGCCCGCAGAGTGGCACAATGATATAGTGTGAAGGTGGCATCAGAAGCTGCAAGAGCGGCAGAGTGGCACAATGATATAGTGTGTTGGTGGCATCAAAAGCAGCAGCAGCAGGAGCCCGCAGAGTGGCACAATGATATAGTGTGAAGGTGGCATCAGAAGCAGCAGGAGCCCGCAGAGTGGCACAATGATATAGTGCGTTGGTGGCACCAGTAGCAGAAGCAGCAGGAGCCCGCAGAGTGGCACAATGATATAGTATGAAGGTGGCATCAAAAGCAGCAGGAGCCTGCAGAGTGGCACAATCATATAGTGTGAAGGTGGCATCAGTAGCAGCAGCAGCAGCAGGAGGAGCCCACAGACTGGCACAATGATATAGTGTGAAGGTGCCATCAGTAGCAGCAGGAGCCTACAGAGTGGCACAATGATATAGTGTGAAGGTGGCATCAGAAGCAGCAGGAGCCTGCAGAGTGGCACAATGATATATTGCGTTGGTGGCATCAGTAGCAGCAGCAGCAGGAGCCCGCAGAGTGACACAATGATATATTATGAAGGTGGCGTCAGAAGCGGCAGGAGCCTGCAGAGTGGCACAATGATATAGTGTGAAGGTGGCATCAGTAGCAGCAGCAGCAGGAGGAGCCCACAGAGTGGAACAATGATATAGTGTGAAGGTGCCATCAGTAGCAGCAGGAGCCCGCAGAGTGGCAAATGATATAGTGTGAAGGTGGCATCAGTAGCAGCAGGAGCCCGCAGAGTGGCACAATGATATAGTGTGAAGGTGGCATCAGAAGCAGCAGGAGCCTGCAGAGTGGCACAATGATATAGTTCGTTGGTGGCATCAGTAGCAGCAGCAGCAGGAGCCCGCAGAGTGGCACAATGATATAGTGTGAAGGTGGCATCAGTAGCAGCAGGAGCCCGCAGAGTGGCACAATGATATAGTGTGAAGGTGGCATCAGAAGCAGCAGGAGCCTGCAGAGTAGCACAATGAAATAGTGTGAAGGTGGCATCAGTAGCAGCAGGAGCCCACAGAGTGGCACAATGATATAGTGTGAAGGTGGCATCAGAAGCAGCAAGAGCGGCATGGTGGCACAATGATATAGTGTGTTGGTGGCATCAAAAGCCGCAGCAGGAGCCCGCAGAGTGGCACAATGATATTGTGTGAAGGAGTCATCAGTAGCAGCAGGAGCCCGCAAAGTAGCACAATGATATAGTGTGAAGATAGCATCAGAAGCAGCAGGAGCCCGCAGAGTGGCACAATGATATAGTGTGAAGGTGGCATCAGTAGCAGCAGGAGCCCACAGAGTGGCACAATGATATAGTGTGTTGGTGGCATCAGAAGCAGCAGGAGCCTGCAGAGTGGCACAATGATATAGTGTGAAGGTGGCATCAGAAGTAGCAGGAGCCTGCAGAGGGGCACAATGATATAGTGTGAAGGCGGCATCAGAAGGAACAGCAGCAGCAGAAGCCCGCAGAGTGGCACAATGATATAGTGTGAAGGTGGCATCAGAAGCATCAGGAGCCCACAGAGTGGCACAATGATATAGTGTGAAAATGGCATCAGTAGCAGCAGCAGCAGGAGGAGCCCACAGAGTGGCACAATGATATAGTGTGTTGGTGGCATCAGAAGCAGCAGGAGCCTGCAGAGTGGCACAATGATATAGTGTGAAGGTGGCATCAGAAGTAGCAGGAGCCTGCAGAGGGGCACAATGATATAGTGTGAAGGCGGCATCAGAAGGAACAGCAGCAGCAGAAGCCCGCAGAGTGGCACAATGATATAGTGTGAAGGTGGCATCAGAAGTAGCAGGAGCCTGCAGAGGGGCACAATGATATAGTGTGAAGGCGGCATCAGAAGGAACAGCAGCAGCAGGAGCCCGCAGAGTGGCACAATGATATAGTGTGAAGGTGGCATCAGAAGCAGCAGCAGGAGCCCACAGAGTGGCACAATGAAATAGTGTGAAGGTGGCATCAGTAGCAGCAGGAGCCTGCAGAGTGGCACAATGATATAGTGTGAAGGTGGCATCAGTAGCAGCAGCAGCAGGAGGAGCCCACAGAGTGGAACAATGATATATTGTGTTGGTGGCATCAGAAGCAGCAGGAGCCCGCAGAGTGGCACACTGATATAATGTGAAGGTGGAATCAGAAGCAGCAGCAGGAGCCCGCAGAGTGGCACAATGATATAGTGTGAAGGCGGCATCAGAAGCAGCAGCAGCAGGAGCCCGCAGAGTGGCACAATGATATTGTGTGTTGTTGGCATCAGAAGCAGTAGCAGCAGGAGCCCGCAGAGTGGCACAATGATATAGTGTGAAGGCGGCATCAGAAGCAGCAGGAGCCCGCAGAGTGGCACAATGAAATAGTGTGAAGGTGGCATCAGAAGCAGCAGGGCCTGCAGAGTGGCACCATGATATAGTGTGGAGGTGGCGGACAATTCCAGTCCCTGGTAAAGATGGTAGGAGGCAGATGGTGCAACTAGCAGCAGATGTGTGGCATCAGGCGGGTGGCAGCATCAGAATAGTAGCTGAGGCAGGTAGTTAGAACCCCGACTCATTTCTCAACGTTTGGAGGATGCGTCATGGCTGATCTAATCTGATGCATTAGGCATTGGTGAGTTGAAATCCTGGCCGATCCAAGCCTGATTCATCTTGACAAAGGTCAGTCTCTCCACATTACGGGTGGACAAGAGGGTTCTCCTGGGGGTAACGATGGCCCCCGCCGCACTGAACACCCACTCTGATGCCACACTACTGGCCGGGCAGGACAGCTTCTCTACTGCAAACTCCGCAAGTTGCGGCCACACATCAAGTTTTACTGCCCAGTAGTCCATGGGATCCTCTACCTCAGGTGGTAAAGTGCTGTCCAAGTAGGCCACCACCTGCTGGTGCAGCGTCTGCTTCATGTCCTGCTGCTGCTGCCAGTGGCGGCTACCCTCCTCACTAGGTGGGTGAAGGAAATTGCTCATTAAGGAATCCAGACTCAAGCAACTGTTGATGGAACTGCTACTGCTCCTACCTTCCCAGCTCCCCACAGCAGCCGTGATAGTAGTACGTGAGCAATGACTGCCAGGAATCCCCCGATCAGACCTGACAGAGGATGGACAATGGCGCACACAGGCAGTGGCCAACTGTGTGTTCAGTATTTCTTTATAGTATGCCAGTTGTTCCTTCCTCTCAGCAGCAGGAAAAAAGTCACCCTTTTTGGACCGGTAGCGAGGGTCCAAGAGGGTGGAGAGCCAAAAGTCATCCCAATGCCGGATGTTGACTATTTGGCTGTCACTAGTTAGGCAAAGCAGCATGCTGCGGGATATTTTCTGCAAGTGCCTCGTGGCCTCTTCAAAAGTCCTGAGCAAACAGCAGGTGTCACGCATGAGCTGCCAGTGGCTGACAAGGGAGTACTACGGTCTACTTGTATTATCAAAAAATCATTAATGGCTTTTCTCTGTTCATACAGGCGGTCTAACATATGGAGGCTGGAATTCCAACGGGTGGAAACATCACATATCAGACTATGTTGGGGTAGGTCGTTCTGGCGCTGCAACTCGAGGAGGGTGTGCTTGGCTTTGTAAGACTCCTCCCCGACAGATGACTTACCCATTATCATGGTCTCAGAATATTCAGACCCTTCCCCAATAATGGAAGCTTTGGTGTAAGGAAAGGAAAAAGGACACTGTGCGTTAGTTAGGTTAGTGCTGGGAAATTAACCTGAGTGCCGCAAGGGCTCGTTGGGTTGACGACTCAGTGAAGCAATCCACTTCCCTCTCCAATCACATGGACAGCCTACAGGAAAAATAAAGTGTAGGGAAAAGCTCAGTATTTAGGGCGGATTGTGAGGGTCAAGATAATGATTATATGTCCATAATAATTATATGCTTTATGATTGTATACATGTGCCCTTTGTCCTATATTTTTGTACTCTGTTTGTTATGAAATACAGAGCTTTTCCCTTAAACCAGTTTTAACCATACATGCAACTGTCAGCGAAACTCAAAAAGCAGATGTTTGTTAAGAATAGCACCAGCATCCTGACTAGCGGTCGATTTACTGTAGACAACGATGATTGGAAATTCCCCTGGCATAGCAACCAAGGCCTAGTTTTGAGGACCAATCAGCAGGAGTCGAGGGCTTAGCTATCACCAATTGTAATGATTCTAATGTATGTAACCACGCCTCTTTGTATGAATATAAAAAGTTGTGTATCGGGAAATAAAGTTCAGTTCAATTCTCTTTTCTGCATGGCGAGTTAAGAGCATGAGCTAAGACTAAAACCCAAACCTTTTCTTACTAAAGTGCACGCATGCTCAAATAATTTGGAGTGTCTGAGAGAAGAGAGTATTGGCGGTTTTCGTTACCTTATCAATTTCTTCTTGCATGACACGGAGCAGTTCCTCCCCTGTGTGACTTCGTTCGCCCAGGCAAACCAGGTGTAGAACTGCGTGACACCGCTGTGCCCTGCACATGTGGTATGATGGAGCAGCACTTGTGAAGGCTGAGGTGGTGGTGGAGAAGGAGGAGGCGGACACTGGCACAGGAGCAGCAGTTTGACAACGTGGAGGAGAAAGCGCCGTCTCTTGTTGAAGTTGTTGGTGTGACTTGGCGGGAAGCACATTCACCCAGTGGGCCGTAAAGGACATATACTGGCCCTGACCATAATTACAGCTCCACACGTCCGCGCTGCCGTGCACCTTGGAAGAAACTAATAAGCTCAAGGACTGGCCCACCTTCTGTTCTACATATTGGTGAAGGGCTGGCACAGCCTTTTTGGAAAAAAAAATGCGGCTTGGAGCTCTCCACCTCGGTTCGGAACAAACCATTAGTTCTCTGAAGGGTGGAGAGTCCACAACTTGGAAAGGGAGAGACTGCAGTACCAACAACTTCGACAAGAGCACGGTCAGCTTCTGCACCTTAGGATGGCTGGACGCATAGAGTTGTCTTTTTGTAATCGCCTCGCGCAACGACTGCTGGCGCCATGCGTAGCGAGGAGCAGGAGCATCTGGACCGGGAGATGATGTCAAAGACAAACAGCTCCCTTCGGCAGAGGTGCTGGAGCCTTGACTTGCTGAAACAGCATGTGAGCCACTAGGTGCTGCTGCTGTTGCTATGCCTGCCTGCATGCGTTGGCGAAGGGCCGTGGTGCCAAGGTTAGCTCCCTGGCCACGCTTCACTTTCTGCCCGCAGATACGACATATACCCATGCTCGCCTCCTCTGGTGTCCTCTGCACTGAGTGACTACTACCGCCGCTGCCTGCTGAGCCCCTGTGCCACTGCTTATTTGGGCCTGCAAATCGGGATTTGTACCCCGCGGTTGTTTGGGTCCCATCCTTGCACTGCTGCCACCCTGCTGACTCACAGCCACAGTAGCGACTTGCTGCCTGCTCCGCAAGCTGACACTCTCTTCGCCCGACGATGATGAATTCCCTGCTACACCCGGCTCCCAAGTGCGATTGGCTACATCATCGTTAATTTGCGTTTCCCGGTCACTGCTACTCTCCTCACCGATGTCAGTATGCACAGCCTGCCTACTGCAGGAAGCAGCGGAAGTCTGCCCCAGCTCTTCACTGCAATGCAGCTGCTGACTGTCCTCAAACACTTTGTCCTCGTTGAATAGTGGCGCAGAGCCCAGACCACCTAGTAGCTCTCTGGCTGCGGGATAGGAACAGGACAGAGCCTGGTTGAGGACAGATGAGGGCCGCTGACCTGCTCCTGGGCCATGCCAACTAATTATTGTATCAGAGGAACTTACGGACTCTTGGCTGGGGTTGTCAGATGTTATATTTGAGGAATTGGATGACCTAGTCAACCATTCAACAACCTTTGGGTTGTTGATCAACACACTGCCACTAGATGACAACGGCAGTTCTGGCCTCACAGAGTCACCCCTGCTGCGACATCCCCTAACTGTGCTGCCACCTCTGCCTGCTCCACCTGCCACCTTTCTGTCTGACATAGTGGTTTATAAAATACGTGGATTTGACACGTAAATATGGCTGTAAAATAGAGCCCCCAAAAGGTATGGCAATGTGCGTTATACAGATACCCCACAACGGACAGTGTAATTTCAGCGCAAATCACTGTATAAACTACATGGATTTCACACATAAATATGGCTGTAAACTAGAGCCCCCAAAAGGTATTGCAATGTGCGTTATACAGATACCCCACAACTGACAGCTCACTACTGCAGAGACATGAATGTCAAACTGATTTCTTCCTATTCGATTTTGTCACTAAATAGAACTGCTATTTGGGGTATATAGAACCCCCTTAGAGAACAGCGAGGGATTGCAGCAAGAATCACTGGGTTTTATAGGGCTGTGTGACATCACATAAGCCTGCCGGTCGCTGATTGGCTTACAGGTCTGCAGATGTCATCGGGGGTGTTCCTTTCTCCTTCCCAGAGTTCTCTGCCCCATGTAACACGTTGTTCTCGCGCCCATTTAGCAGAAAAATGATGGGAAAAAAAACAACTTTGTTCCTGCGAATCAGCATAAACTTCAGTTTCGTGGCAAATCGAATTTTTCCTGAAATTCTAACCGAAGTTAGAATCATTAGTATCGATTCGCCCATCTCTTACCAGGCCGCTGGAGTTCACAGAAAGTGCATTGTCCGACGATAATGCACTGTGTCGCGTTTCACTAAGATTGTGCGCCCGATTTACTGAATGTGTGTATATGGTGTTTTTATACTGCATGTGAGCGTGTATATGCTGTGTGTATATTGTATCGATATAATGTATGTGTATATGATGTGAATATACTGTGTGTCTATATGGTGTGTTTATATTGTTAAAGTGAGTGTTTATATGCTGTGTGTATATTGTACTTTATGTACATGGTGTATTTGTACTGTTTATGGGATTGTGTATATGCTATAGATAAATGCACTTTGGCACCACTTTGGTGTTGAGGCAAATCAGAGGCATATATAGAGCACAAGATAGATTAAATACAATATTTTTTAAATATCACATTAATAAAGGTGCACATATAAAATCACATATATAGTAACATAAATAATTAAAGGGGTTGTCCACTTTCAGCAAATAAATGATATTGTTTGTGTAAGGAAAAGTTATACAATTTTCCTATAATTTCTATATTGATTCCTCCAGGTTTTCTAGATCTCTGCTTGCTGTGATTCTATAGAAAGCTTCTATGCTTACTTCGAGTGGATAGAAATCTGTCCTTGCTGTCATGATGGACACCCAAGTGCACGAGCCGTTATTATCACAGAGAGTAATAGGAGATGTGTGATACTAACAGCTTGTGTACCTGCCTGCCCATGACATGACCATGGACAGATTTCTATCAACTGGAAGTAAACATAAAAGTTTTCTATACAAGGACAGCAAGCAGAGATCTAGAAAATCGGGAGGAATTGATACAGAAAGTATATTGGAAAATTGTATAACTTTTCCTTACACAAGCAAAAATCAATTATTTGCTGAAAGTGGACAACCCCTTTAAAATATAGATATGCAATTCTCCTGTTGTCATGGTTCAGGATCAGTGAATGCTCTGGACCAGCGTGGGAGATGGTACTAACCGACTAAGTGGCACCTGGTCTTCACCAAGGCCCACCAAAAAGCGGGATGGTCTTGCTGCGGCAGGTACCACCAGGTCGTTCCACATGTACGACTAGCCCGCGGTGGCAGCCAAGGTTGAGGTACCTTAACGGAAGACAGTCTTGTGGTCGGGTCCAGGCACAGGGTCAGGGCAGGTGGCAGAGATGCAAGGTCAAGTCCAATCCGGGGTCAGCAACGGGAGGTCCAGGCAGATGGGAATGGGAACTCAGGAACACAGAGGGACTCTGGTAACACAGGAACACAGAGGGACTCTGGTAACACAGGAACACAGAGGGACTCTGGTAACACAGGAACACAGAGGGACTCTGGTAACACAGGAACACAGAGGGACTCTGGTAACACAGGAACACAGAGCGACTCTGGTAACACAGGAACACAGAGGGACTCGGGAGCAGGAACACACTGGAACGCAGGAATACTCAGGAATCGTCGCAAGGAAACTTTCTCAATGGCGTAAGCACAAAGATCCAGCAGGGCTTGCAGGAAGAGGTAAGCTTAAAGGGAACCTACCACCACGGATCTACCTATAAAGGTAGATCGGGTGGTAGGTGGATCAATAGGACGTGAGGATAGCCCTTTTAAGGGCTAATCCTCACGTCCCCGCACTTTTTTGATAAGTTTTATTATCCCTATATATCAAATTTTCTTATGCGGCTACACAGCGCGACTACTCTACTCCCCAGTAGCCTCTTTTCTCCTCCTACTGAAAGGAGCTGCGCGCCAAAGATTTTCGGTAGGAGGAGAAAAGAGGCTACTGGGGCATGGAGTAGCCGCGCCGTGTAACCTCAGATGCGGCTACTCCACTCCCCAGTAGTCGCATAAGAAAATTTGCATATAGGGATAATAAAACTTATCAAAAAAGTGCGGGGACGTGAGGATTAGCCCTTAAAAGAGCTATCCTCACGTCCTATTGATCCACCTTCCACCCGATCTACCTTTATAGGTAGATCCGTGGTGGTAGGTTCCCTTTAAGTAGAATTTCCAAAATTGATCAGTGCCAATTAGCAGCGCACTGGCCCTTTAAATTTCTTGAAGCCGGGGCGCACGCCCTAGGAAACTGGAACACGTGCGCACGGCCGAGGAAGCCGGAGCCTGGACCTGTAAGTAGTGCAGGCACAGCGCCAGCGAGGGGACAGAAGCACGGGTGAGCCCACGACCCGCGTTATGGGTTTGCGGGATCACCTGTGACACCTGTATAGTATACTCATTTAGACTATTCCAATAAATACTACTAACTAGGTCAGATTAGCAAAACTCTACTATCATTAACAGACTGAACTTATTTATATGGTATACAAACCAATGCTGTTAAGGGTAGGGGAAGTGCACAGTAAAGAAAGTTTAGGGTGAAAGTAAATCCTTGTAATTTTATTAGATTTTTTTTTTTAAAAATGAATTCAATATTAGTGTCGTTTTACAACTGTATGGGGGTCATTTATCTCATCTCTAATATTTTCTACTCTTTTTTTCTGTCTGCTTCTTTGGTAATTTATCAATCTCACTTTATCCTTGTGTTAAATGGGAATTTTTTTTAGATCTCTTTTTGAGACATTTGTTACAAATGTCTTAAAAATGTCACGCAAATGTTTCAAGTCACTTCTTTCCATTTTATAAGTTTTCCTTAAGTATGGTTTAGTCTACAGTCTTTTGCAAAATGTTGCAAATTTTAGATCATTTGAAAAGATAAATGTAATTTGAGACATTGAGCTCATCGGGAATAGAAGATAAATGATAAACTAAAGTCCGGCGCACTGCAGTGCACATTTCAAAAAGTCCCCAAAAAGGTGCAAAAATTGCAATGTGCCACAAAAAGATGCAAAAAAGAATGAATAAAGGAAGAAAAATAAAGATAAATTGTGGCCTAGGGCTTGCTGATGTCACGGTGCTTTGTATGGGGACCAGAGGGTTGTCCTACAGCCTGGCAGGTCTCCAGCAGGTGGTGTGTGCAAGAAATAAGGAGGGAGAGGCTGATGTACTGGTTTTCCCTGGGGCAACCCCTCAGTGTCTGTAAGATAGGTAAAGGACGGGGTGCCCGTGTGGTAGACAGCCATATCCAGGGATCAGACGGAGGCAACGCTGTGCAAATCAACTCATGGTTCTTTATTGAGCAACAGGTAGCAGGCAACAGGCCTAATGGTCAACGGTAGATTCTGGTACTGGAGTGGTCTTGGAGAGTGGTCCACAGGAATAATGGACCAGCCTGGTAGTAGACGCAGGCTGGGATAATGGAGATGGAGCTGTGTCCAAACTGTGGAAGCTGCAGCTCTGGGTTAGAGTCTCCTGACTCTAGGATTGGTTTCTGTGACAGCACTAAAGGTGTACTGACACTGTCTCTCTATTCACTCAGACCATGAGCTAAGAGACTGCTGACAGGCAAAGACCATGAGCTAAGAGACTGCTGAAAGGCAAAGACAGACTCTCTACTCTGTGGAAAGACCATGAGGTCTAGACGAAACGCTCCCACTGCACAGGGGTTTTATACTCCTCCTGGTCAGGTGGTAGCACCTCTCTAATCACACTCCAGTTTAAAATACAGCCACATAATTGGATTAACATCTTACACCCATTTAACTATTGCCTTTCCAGGTTACAGCTGCAGATTACCTGAGATCTCCCTGCATTATTCATTGCGCAGGCTCACCAGATGGATCCTGACAGGTAGACAGCCCTATTAGCAACTACCCCCCTTGCCTATATGTTGGCAGGGATGTTGCAGATGCACCACAAAAAAGTTAATGAACTCTGTTTGACCAGTGCGGGGAAGTGACCGATTCATGATTTCTGGCCCACCATCTTAGTGAATCACCGCACCCAGCATTATACACGGGCAGAGCACTTTTAGTGCATTTTCTGAATTTTCTAAGTAAATGTGCCCCAATGTCTGTATTTCTCCTTTTAAAATTAAGCTAATGATCCCCTTAAATTAAGCTACCCTAGCCCCTCAGTAATTTGGCTTAACAGGCTGTTACAGTTTAACCCTCCCCCCTGCTTCCTCAGCACTTGTGCAGTGAGCACTTCCTGCTTCAACTTCCATCTGCACAATTGCTGGGGAAGTAGGGGGTGAGACAGTGTAACAGTCTGTAGAGCCAAATCACAGAGTGGCTAGGGTAGCCGTCCAGGCTCATTAGCATACTTATAAAAGTTGATTTTAGAAGGAAGGAGGCCATGGATAATGAATATAAGGAGATTACCACAGTCACGGTGCCTGGATCTATGAGTAAGTGTCCCTGGTTTATCTGAGGATGGTAACACCCCTTTTAAGCGTTTTTTTTTCTATGCTTATCTCGCCCTATTATTCTAGTAGAAAGTAAACAGTTGCCATGATGATTGATCGCCGGCCTTATTGCTTTGCATTCAGAGCTGTCATAAATGTGTTCCCATTCTGTATTGGAAGAAAGTTTATGTAACTTGTGTATGTGGCTGATAAATTTGACTTTTATTGTCTGTAATAAGGGCAGTAACATATATACTATATAACAGGCAAGAAGTACTAAAGTACAGCTGCATTCCACAGAAGTATAATACATAGATAGCCCTGTACAGACTCTTTATAGCTGTGAAATAATAAAAACTATTCAGGCACTGTCACTTTACTCTTACATAAAAGCACTGCACCATGTCAGCTACATAATAATAGCTAAAATTGCTAAACCTTTTTATTGGATACTTTGGGGCACATGTATCATAGTTTCAGTTAGCCAAATTGTCTAATTTTAGCGACTTTTGCCGTTTTTGCGCCATTTTTGCGACTTTTAACTCTGTTCTTTTTCAAGTACGCCTTGGTCTGCACCTTGTGCAGTGTGCCTCATGTATCTTTGTTTTCCAGATGTTCCGTGCGAAATTTTGCCGTTTTTGCACCATTTTTGCGCCAATTTTGGAGCAATTCTGCACCTGGTCCAGGGCGGGTGCAAAGAATTTTTTTTTTTCATGGACCCGATTTTAAGATGTAAATTGGAATTATTTCACATGCTTTAACTGTTCATTGCATTTTGAAACTAATTACAACAGCTGAGGAGGTGATTTGCCTTATTTCATTACTGTTTACATTTGCATTTACAAAACGCAATATAAACACCACGTTTATTATGCGTTTTGTAAATGCAAATGTTAACAGTAATGTTATTAGGTTATTAGGTTATTATCCACTCTCCTCAGCTGTTGTAATAGGTTTCAAAATGCATTAAAAATGCAACGTGTTAAATCCCAAATTAACAGTACAGGCGGCCCCCTACATAAGGACACCTGACTTACAGACAACCCATAGTTACAGACAGACCCCTCTGACCTCTGGTGAAGCTCTCTGAATGCTTTACTATAGTCCCAGACTGCAATGACCAGCTGTAAGGTGTCTGTAATGCAAAAAATGTTTAAAGGAAACCTACCACTTGAAGTGGCAGGTTTCTGATGGAAATACCGGGCACCAGCTCAGGGTGAGCTGGTGCCGGAGCTTATTTTTGTTAGTGTTTTAAACCGCGGTATCGCGGTTTAAAACACTTTTTAAACTTTATAGCCGGCGCAGGGAGGTACGCGCTCGGCGCTTACCATGCGCGCGGCTCTCATTCACTTCCTATGTAGCCGCGCACACGGTAAGCGCCGAGCGCGTACCTCCCTGCGCCGGCTATAAAGTTTAAAAAGTGTTTTAAACCGGGATACCGCGGTTTAAAACACTAACAAAAATAAGCTCCGGCACCAGCTCACCCTGAGCTGGTGCCCGGTATTTCCATCTGAAACCTGCCACTTCAAGTGGTAGGTTTCCTTTAAACTCCAATTGTCACTGGGGCAGAATTTTTTTTGTCTGGATCTACAATTATAAAATATACAGTTTCGACTTACATACAAATTCAACTTAAGAACAAACCTCTGGACCCTATCTTGTACGTAACCTGGGGACTGCCTGTAGTGTCCACTCCTGTATGTAACCCCCTCACGTATCTTGTTTCAATGTGGATTTGAGACACAAAACAAAAAGTCTCAAAAAGAAGCCAAAATTTGCACCTGCCAGGATAGGAAAAACTGAACATGTATTACAAGTCAAAAGACAGGATCATACATAAGGCGCCAAAACTAGCCGCCAAATGTCTCTAAAATGCACCTCAGAGACTATGATACATGTGCCCCTTTGTGTAAAAACTAGTTATATATGGCACTATAGCACATATGGCAATGCATCGCAATGTAACACACACAACCATGTATCACAATACAGGATAATGCAGCACCATATTAGTGTAAATACCAAACAGTAATACAATAGTGAAATTGTAATAATCACGAATCTGGAAGGGGTTTTCCCACAAAGAAAAGTTAGGCCCTTTCCACGGCTATCCTACAGCTTAGCAAGCAATGTCCGACTGGGTTTCCTGGGGCCCACTCTTTATTATGCCCCAGGAAATATACTCTAGCAGCCTCCAAATTGTGGCATTTTCTGATGGACCTTTGGGGTTCAGTATTGGGTTGCTCCAGGGCCCACCAGAGGATCCTCTGGTACTCTGGTGGGCCAGTCCAACACTGTTAGCAAGTATTAGTATCTCTATCTGTACTAGAACAATCGCCCTGCCAGGACTTTGATCTTACATTCAAGAATACTATCACAAGGTCCTGGCAGGGTGATTGCTCATGGACAGTTAGAGATCACATGACCCCCAATCTGCGTCCATTTTATGGTCAGTAATGTCTGGCTGATGGGGTAAAAGACAGGAGACTTCACTTTACATATTAAGAAATCGTAATATCCTTCCCCCATCCCCCACACTCTTACAAAAAACATTGGGTAAACAGACCAATCCGGAATGTCCGACGAGGATTCGGAGCTGCCGCGATTCACTGAGATCCTGCGTCCAATTTCCTGCATCTGTCGCTTCCCCGCTGAGGTCCACCGGAGTTCACCTTCTTCTTCCAGGTGTATGTGAGTGCTGAGCTTGCGACACAATTCGATTTTTAAATTCTGCGGTTTGTCTGAAGCAGTCGGTTTCCGATGTCCATGCCCCCTGATTTGCGTTGCATGCAAGCCGGCGCCAATGGCGGTTGCGTGCGCCAAAAACCTGGGGCAATTCAGGGCAAAGTGGAAAAAATCGCAAAACCCGACGGAAAAGTGTCCGACGGACCCTTAGTAAATGTGCCCCAATATCTTCTCTTATATATGAAATTCTGTATACCTTAGTAGTTAGAGATGAGCGAACATACTCGTCCGAGCTTGATGCTCGATCGAGCATTAGCGTACTCGTAACTGCTCGTTGCTCGGACGAATAATTCGCCCGCTCGAGAAAATGGCATCTCCCGCCGTTTTGCTTTTTGGCGGCCAGAAACAGAGCCAATCACAAGCCAGGAGACTCTGCACTCCACCCAGCATGACGTGGTACCCTTACACGTAGATAGCAGTGGTTGGCTGGCCAGATCAGGTGACCCTGGGATAGACTAGCCGCTGCCCGCGCTGCTCGGATCATTCTCTGTCTGGATGCCGCTAGGGAGAGAGCTGCTGCTGCTCAGGGAAAGCGTTAGGGTGTTCTATTAGCTTACTGTTAGGCAGGAGTGATTCTACAAGAACCCAACAGCCCTTCTTAGGGCTACAATAACGTTATACTTTTTTTTTTTATTTGCTTGTGGCTGGGCTTGCTGGCACTAGTAGTGCAGCTAGTACCATATTGTGAGGAATTTGCAGGGGGACTTGCTACCGTTGTGTTTAGCTCTTAGTGACACACATATCCACCACAAACACCAAAGTGGGAAAATTTATTAGGGGTTTGATTTCAATTAGGCACAGTCTGCCAGTTTCTTTTTATTTTACGTTTATTTTTTTAATAACTCAGTGTCATCTCATCTGGCATAGTAGTGTGCTTTCATACTTGGCTAGAAAATAGCCATAGGAGAATCCAAACGGCTTACTTACGCCTACAGTAGCGTTATATATATTTGATTTCTGGTTGATCTGCTGGTGGCTGTACTTGCTGCAGTGCATCTACTAGCAAATTGTGAGCAATTTGGAGTGAGACTTGCGACCACTGTGTTTTGCGCTTAGTGACGCACATATCCATCGCAAAGACCGAAGTGGGAAAATTTATTAGGGCCCGGGGTTGTATTTCAATTAGGCACAGTCTGCCATTTACTTTTTTATTTTACGTTTATTTTTTTCATAACTCAGCATCATCTCATCTGGCATAGTAGTGTGCTTTCATACTTGGCTAGAAAATAGCCATAGCAATAGGATAGCATCGTTTGGTTTTAAAAACTAAAAAACACAAAAAAAAACAAAAAAAACAAAAAAAAGTTAAAAAAAAAATTCAAGTTATAACTCTCATTTTCAAAATGTTTAACCCGAGGGTTAGGGGTAGAGGACGAGGGCGGGGACGTGGGCGTCCAACTACTGCAGGGGTCAGAGGCCGTGGTCCTGGGCGGGGTGAGACACCACCTGCTTATGAGGGAGCAGGGGAACGCCGCAGAGCTACACTCCCTAGGTTCATGTCTGAAGTTACTGGGACTCGTGGTAGAGCACTGTTGAGGCCAGAACAGTGCGAACAGGTGATGTCGTGGATTGCCGACAATGCTTCGAGCAATTTGTCCACCAGTCAGTCTTCCACGCAGTCCACCCATGTCACCGAAATCGGCACTCCTCCAGCTCCTGCACCTCAGCCTCCTCCCCCCCAGTCTGCCCCCTCCCAGGAAAATTTGGCATTTGAACCGGCATACTCTGAGGAACTGTTTTCTGGACCCTTCCCACAGTCACAAACCACTTGTCCGGTTGCTGCTGAGCAATTTTCCGATGCCCAGGTTTTCCACCAGTCGCAGTCTGTGGGTGATGATGACCTTCTTGACGTAGTGGAAGAAGTGTGTAAAGAGGTGTCCGACGATGAGGAGACACGGTTGTCAGACAGTGGGGAAGTTGTTGTCAGGGCAGGAAGTCCGAGGGGGGAGCAGACTGAGGGATCGGAGGATGATGAGGTGACAGACCCAAGCTGTCTACTCTATTAGTAGTGTATAATAACACAGTCTCTTGCCTTTGTCTGAACCTTCCTTACTTCTATACTCACAAACCTCTGCTCCTATTGCTGCAGGCTTTCCGCAGAGCTGCACTCTAGAGATGAGCGAGCACTAAAATGCTCGGGTACTCGTTATTCGAGACGAACTTTTCCCGATGCTCGAGTGCTCGTTTCGAGTAACGAGCCCCATAGAAGTCAATGGGAGACTCGAGCATTTCTCAAGGGGACCAAGGCTCTGCACAGGGAAGCTTGGCCAAACACCTGGGAACCTCAGAAAAGGATGGAAACACCACGGAAATGGACAGGAAACAGCAGGGGCAGCATGCATGGATGCCTCTGAGGCTGCTTAATCGCACCATTATGCCAAAATTATGGGCAACAGCATGGCCATGACAGAGTGACCGAATGAGGCTAGATAGCATCTAAAACATCCAATAATTGACCCTGACACTATAGGGGACGGCATGCAGAGGCAGCGGCAGCAGGCTAGAGAGTGGCATGGCAACATACACTAAATGGACTCAGGCTTCAAACCAATGGGTGGCAGAGAGGAACCAAAGGAGGTGAGCAAGAAGCGCTCAAATAATATCGGTACATGATAAAAGTTTGCCAGTATATTTTGTGGATTACACAGCAGGGTGGCGACAAAGTTAACATGGAAGCCATGAAAACAATCCAAAATTCTGCCTGACACAGCTCGTTTGATAAGGGGACCATGTATGGAGGCAGTGAACTAGTAGTAGATTAAAGGTGCTGCAGTTAAAACTATGTTAGTTGGATCTTGGCATGGAGCTGGCGCTCCGCTGCCAGGCGAGCTTTTGCCAATCCAAGCCCCTGTCTCTAGGCTACTCCCCAAACAGCACTTCTAAGAACCTTTTGTATAAGATCAAGTGTAGTAGCGTTCTTATAAGTTTGGGATATGGCGGGTGAGGGGAATGTAAACAGATGCGCAAGAAGCGCTGAAATAATATCCGTAAATGGTAAAAGTTTGCCAGTGTATTTTGTGGATAACACAGCAGGGTGGCGACAAAGTTAACAACTTTGATGTGGAATCCATGAAAACAACCCAAATTTCGGCCTGACACACCTCGTTTGATAAAGGGACGATGTATGGAGGCAGCTATATGGACGACTTTTGGAGGTAGCAATGGAGACAACGTGTGGAGGCTGCTATGGAGACAATTCAATTTGGATAGTGCCTGTATGTGGCAGTCCAAAAAAGTTTTCAAACCAGAGGAGCAGGTAGGTGGCCCTCCATAAAAATGGAATAGATTGAGTGCCTGTATGTGGCAGTCCAAAAAAGTTTTCAAACCAGAGGAGCAGGTAGGTGGCCCTCCATAAAAATGGAATAGATTGAGTGCCTGTATGTGGCAGTCCAAAAAAGTTTTCAAACCAGAGGAGCAGGTAGGTGGCCCTCCATAAAAATGGAATAGATTGAGTGCCTGTATGTGGCAGTCCAAAAAAGTTTTCAAACCAGAGGAGCAGGTAGGTGGCCCTCCAGAAAAATTGAATAGATTGAGTCCCTGTATGTGGCAGTCCAAAAAAGTTTTCAAACCAGAGGAGCAGGTAGGTGGCCCTCCATAAAAATGGAATAGATTGAGTGCCTGTATGTGGCAGTCCAAAAAAGTTTTCAAACCAGAGGAGCAGGTAGGTGGCCCTCCATAAAAATGGAATAGATTGAGTGCCTGTATGTGGCAGTCCAAAAAAGTTTTCAAACCAGAGGAGCAGGTAGGTGGCCCTCCAGAAAAATTGAATAGATTGAGTGCCTGTATGTGGCACTCCCAAAAATTGTTTAAAACAGAGGACCGGGTCGGTGGCCTTCCATAAAAATTAAATGCATAAAGTACTATAGCTAGAGCCAGTGGGCCCTGTAAAAAAATAGCCAGTTTCCTCTGCTTTACTGTACAAAGAGGAGGAGAAGGAGGAAAATGAGGAGGAGGAGGAGTGGATAAATTATTCAGGTTGAGCTTCCTTCACCTGGTGGAGATTGGAAATTAGGAGAAATCCAGGCTTTATTCATCTTGATAAGCGTCAGCCTGTCAGCGCTGTCAGTCGACAGGCGTGTACGCTTATCGGTGATGATGCCACCAGCTGCACTGAAAACCCGCTCGGACAAGACGCTAGCGGCAGGGCAGGCAAGAACCTCCAAGGCGTACAGCGCCAGTTCGTGCCACATGTCCAGCTTTGAAACCCAGTAGTTGTAGGGAGCTGTGTGATCATTTAGGACGATGGTATGGTCAGCTACGTACTCCCTCACCATCTTTCTGTAAAGATCAGCCCTACTCTGCCGAGACTGGGGACAGGTGACAGTGTCTTGCTGGGGTGACATAAAGCTGGCAAAAGCCTTGTAAAGCGTACCCTTGCCAGTGCTGGACAAGCTGCCTGCTCGCCTACTCTCCCTCGCTACTTGTCCCGCAGAACTACGCACTCTGCCGCTAGCGCTGTCAGAAGGGAAATACTGTTTCAGCTTGTGCACCAGGGCCTGCTGGTATTCATGCATTCTCACACTCCTTTCCTCTCCAGGGATGAGAGTGGAAAGATTTTGCTTGTACCGTGGGTCCAGGAGAGTGAACACCCAGTAATCGGTGCTGGAATAAATTCTTTGAACGCGAGGGTCACGGGATAGGCAGCCTAGCATGAAATCTGCCATATGCGCCAGAGTACCAACGCGTAAGAATTCACTCCCCTCACTGGCCTGACTGTCCATTTCCTCCTCCTCCAACTCCTCCAACTCCTCTTCTTCTGCCCATACACGCTGAACAGTGAAGGACTCAACAATGGTCCCCTCTTGTGTCTCGCCAACATTCTCCTCCTCTTCCTCCTCATCCTCCTCCACCTCCTCCGATATGCGCCGAGAAACAGACCTAAGGGTGCTTTGGCTATCAACAAGGGAATCTTCTTCCCCCGTCTCTTGTGAGGAGCGCAAAGCTTCCGACTTCATGCTGACCAGAGAGTTTTTCAACAGGCCAAGCAGCGGAATGGTGAGGCTGTTGATGGCGGCATCGCCACTGACCATCTGTGTTGACTCCTCAAAGTTACTCAGCACCTGACAGATATCAGACATCCACGTCCACTCCTCATTGTAGACTTGAGGAAGCTGACTGACCTGACTACCAGTTCTGGTGGAAGTTGACATCTGGCAGTCTACAATTGCTCGGCGCTGCTGGTAAACTCTGGATAACATGGTCAGTGTTGAATTCCACCTCGTGGGCACGTCGCACAACAGTCGGTGAGCGGGCAGTTGGAGGCGGCGCTGCGCTGCCCTGAGAGTGGCAGCATCTGTGCTGGACTTCCTGAAATGCGCACAGATGCGGCGCACCTTCGTGAGCAAATCAGACAGATTGGGGTATGTCTTGAGGAAACGCTGAACTATCAGATTTAACACATGGGCCAGGCATGGCACATGTGTCAGTCTGCCGAGTTGCAGAGCCGCCACCAGGTTACGGCCGTTGTCACACACAACCATGCCTGGCTTCAGGTTCAGCGGTGCCAGCCACAGATCAGTCTGCGCCGTGATGCCCTGTAATAGTTCTTGGGCGGTGTGCCTTTTATCGCCTAGGCTCAGCAGTTTCAGCACCGCCTGCTGTCGCTTAGCGACTGCACTGCTGCTGTGCCTAGAGCTACCAACTGATGGCGCCATGCCCACGGATGGTCGTTCGGAGGAGGAGGTGGAGGAGGGGTGGGAGGAGGAGGAGGCATAGTAGGCCTGAAACACCTGGACCGAGGTAGGCCCCGCAATCCTCGGCGTCGGCAGTATATGACCAGCCGCAGGGTCAGACTCGGTCCCAGCCTCCACCAAGTTAACCCAATGTGCCGTCAGCGATATATAGTGGCCCTGCCCGGCAGCACTCGTCCACGTGTCCGTGGTCAGGTGGACCTTGTCAGAAACGGCGTTGGTCAGGGCACGGGTGATGTTGTCTGACACGTGCTTGTGCAGGGCTGGGACGGCACATCGGGAAAAGTAGTGGCGGCTGGGGACCGAATACCGAGGGGCGGCCGCCGCCATGAGGCTGCGAAAGGCCTCGGTCTCTACTAGCCTATAGGGCAGCATCTCCAGGCTTAGCAATCTGGAGATGTGCACATTAAGGGCTTGGGCGTGCGGGTGGGTTGCACTATATTTGCGTTTCCGCTCCAGCGTCTGGGGTATGGAGAGCTGAACGCTGGTGGATGCTGTGGAGGATCGTGGAGGCGACGATGGGGTTTTTGTGGCAGGGTCCTGGGCAGGGGGCTGACTATCAGCTGACACAGGGGAAGGAGCAGTGGTGTGCACGGCCGGAGGTGAACGCGCTTGTTGCCACTGAGTGGGGTGTTTAGCATTCATATGCCTGCGCATACTGGTGGTAGTTAAGCTAGTAGTGGTGGAACCCCTGCTGATCCTGGTTTGGCAAATGTGGCACACCACAGTCCGTCGGTCATCCGGTGTTTCCTTAAAGAACCTCCAGACTTCTGAAAATCTAGCCCTCGCCGCAGGAGCCCTCGCCACGGGAGCTTCACTAGTTGACACATTTGGCGCTGATGCACCAGCTCTGGCCCTGCCTCTCCGTCTGGCCCCACCACTGCCTCTTCCAACCTGTTCTGGTCGAGGACTCTCCTCCGTCTCAGAAGCACTGTGTTCACCCGGCCTCTCAACCCAGCTTGGGTCTGTCACCTCATCATCCTCCGATCCCTCAGTCTGCTCCCCCCTCGGACTTCCTGCCCTGACAACAACTTCCCCACTGTCTGACAACCGTGTCTCCTCATCGTCGGACACCTCTTTACACACTTCTTCCACTACGTCAAGAAGGTCATCATCACCCACAGACTGCGACTGGTGGAAAACCTGGGCATCGGAAAATTGCTCATCAGCAACCGGACAAGTGGTTTGTGACTGTGGGAAGGGTCCAGAAAACAGTTCCTCAGAGTATGCCGGTTCAAATGGCAAATTTTGCTGGGAGGGGGCAGACTGGGGGGGAGGAGGCTGAGGTGCAGGAGCTGGAGGAGTGCCGATTTCGGTGACATGGGTGGACTGCGTGGAAGACTGACTGGTGGACAAATTGCTCGAAGCATTGTCGGCAATCCACGACATCACCTGTTCGCACTGTTCTGGCCTCAACAGTGCTCTACCACGAGTCCCAGTAACTTCAGACATGAACCTAGGGAGTGTAGCTCTGCGGCGTTCCCCTGCTCCCTCATCAGCAGGTGGTGTCTCACCCCGCCCAGGATCACGGCCTCTGACCCCTGCAGTAGTTGGACGCCCACGTCCCCGCCCTCGTCCTCTACCCCTAGCCCTCGGGTTAAACATTTTGAAAATGAGAGTTATAACTTTAATTTTTTTTTTACCTTTTTTTTGTGTTTTTTTTTTTTTTGTGTGTTTTTTAGTTTTTAAAACCAAACGATGCTATCCTATTGCTATGGCTATTTTCTAGCCAAGTATGAAAGCACACTGCTATGCCCGATGAGATGACGCTGAGTTATGAAAAAAATAAACGTAAAATAAAAAAGGAAATGGCAGACTGTGCCTAATTGAAATCCAACCCCGGGCCCTAATAAATTTTCCCACTTCGGTCTTTGCGATGGATATGTGCGTCACTAAGCGCAAAACACAGTGGTCGCAAGTCTCACTCCAAATTGCTCACAATTTGCTAGTAGATGCACTGCAACAACTACAGCCACCAGCAGATCAACCAGAAATCAAATATATATAACGCTACTGTAGGCGTAAGTAAGCCGTTTGGATTCTCCTATGGCTATTTTCTAGCCAAGTATTAAAGCACACTACTATGCCAGATGAGATGACGCTGAGTTATGAAAAAAATAAACGTAAAATAAAAAAGGAAATGGCAGACTGTGCCTAATTGAAATACAACCCCGGGCCCTAATAAATTTTCCCACTTCGGTCTTTGCGATGGATATGTGCGTCACTAAGCGCAAAACACAGTGGTCGCAAGTCTCACTCCAAATTGCTCACAATTTGCTAGTAGATGCACTGCAACAACTACAGCCACCAGCAGATCAACCAGAAATCAAATATATATAACGCCACTGTAGGCGTAAGTAAGCCGTTTGGATTCTCCTATGGCTATTTTCTAGCCAAGTATTAAAGCACACTACTATGCCAGATGAGATGGCGCTGAGTTATGAAAAAAATAAACGTAAAATAAAAAGAAACTGGCAGACTGTGCCTAATTGAAATCAAACCCCTAATAAATTTTCCCACTTTGGTGTTTGAGGTGGATATGTGTGTCACTAAGAGCTAAACACAACGGTAGAAAGTCCCCCTGCTAATTCCTCACAATATGGTACTACTACCACACTACTAGTGCCAGCAAGCCCAGCCACAAGCAAATAAAAAAAAAAAGTAGAACGTTATTGTAGCCCTAAGAAGGGCTGTTGGGTTCTTTTAGAATCACTCCTGCCTAACAGTAAGCTAATAGAACACCCTAACGCTTTCCCTGACCAGCAGCAGCTCTCTCCCTGGCGGCATCCAGACAGAGAATGATCCGAGCAGCGCGGGCAGCGGCTAGTCTATCCCAGGGTCACCTGATCTGGCCAGCCAACCACTGCTATCGACGTGTAAGGGTACCACGTCATGCTGGGTGGAGTGCAGAGTCTCCTGGCTTGTGATTGGCTCTGTTTCTGGCCGCCAAAAAGCAAAACGGCGGGAGTTGCCATTTTCTCGAGCGGGCGAAATACTCGTCCGAGCAACGAGCAGTTACGAGTACGCTAATGCTCGATCGAGCATCAAGCTCGGACGAGTATGTTCGCTCATCTCTACTGCACTCCTATACCATCTAGTGTGCGCTGTGTGCAGCTATTGGCTCTTGTGCCGGCCGATGCAAGTAGGGAATATACACAATTTCCATGCATTTAGTTAGTACAATCTACTTCTGCTCATGGTTATAATATCTAGGTCATTATATAGTACTGGCTCTATTATTTTTTTACAGCTTCATTAACACTTCAAAATGCAGGATATTGTCTGTAAGGAAGCTCTATTGTCAGCGCACTCTCCGTTAATAGTGTTAACCTACTGGAAGAACGTCAATTTCTTTATAATGATCAGGAGCAAATGTAGGAGTGGAAAATGTGCAAGGAAATAGCTGCATATAAACAGGCAGCGCTGTACAAATAAAGCGGAAATGAGTCAGCGAGGCAGCAGGATATTGATGTCTCCTTCTTATATCACTTGGGCAATAAAGAAGCTCATTGTTGATTTTAGAACAAACTCCTCTCAATGTTTCCAGCATTTTATAAGCTGTGAGCAGATGATGTATAACAATATGTTCCAGAAATTCAATATATGAAGTGCAATGAAATAGCCTCAGTGAGACAGGTGCTGGACATATTTTAGTTTTACTATATGTGTTGTAGTTGCATTATATCAGGTATTGCTTTAAATATTATAAAAAACTGGTTACATTACACAAAATATTTCCATGTCACCTTCTTTATTCATAGTAAGCTCCAAATCCTGACTCTTGCTAATTCTGTAGGAGCTGCCTTTGCTTTGCCTCATTTACATCATAGACAGGATTACAACTGAAGGTGACAACTTTAACCAAAAAAAAAAAAAAAATGACATAACTAATCCAAATAGATGATATCACAGCTTATCCCCTCTCCTCCTCCCTGTACAATGACCTCTATATAGATAACACTGACCGATCATTACATCACTACTGACAATAGATGATGTCACAGCTTATCTCCTCCTCCCTGTACAATGACCTCTATATAGATAACACTGACCGATCATTACATCACTACTGACAATAGATGATGTCACAGCTTATCTCCTCCTCCCTGTACAATGACCTCTATATAGATAACACTGACCGATCATTACATCACTACTGACAATAGATGATGTCACAGCTTATCTCCTCCTCCCTGTACAATGACCTCTATATAGATAACACTGACCGATCATTACATCACTACTGACAATAGATGATGTCACAGCTTATCTCCTCCTCCCTGTACAATGACCTCTATATAGATAACACTGACCTATCATTACATCACTACTGACCATAGATGATGTCACAGCTTATCCCCTCCCCCTCCCTGTACAATGACCTCTATATAGATAACACTGACCCATCATTACATCACTACTGACAATAGATGATGTCACAGCTTATCTCCTCCCCCTCCCTGTACAATGACTTCTATATAGATAACACTGAGCCATCATTACATCACTACTGACAATAGATGATGTCACAGCTTATCTCCTCCCCCTCCCTGTACAATGACCTCTATATAGATAACACTGACCCATCATTACATCACTACTGACAATAGATGATGTCACAGCTTATCTCCTCCCCCTCCCTGTACAATGACTTCTATATAGATAACACTGAGCCATCATTACATCACTACTGACAATAGATGATGTCACAGCTTATCTCCTCCCCTCCCTGTACAATGTCCTCTATATAGATAACACTGACCCATCATTACATCACTACTGACAATAGATGATGTCACAGCTTATCCCCTCCCCCTCCCTGTACAATGACCTCTATATAGATAACACTGACCCATCATTACATCACTACTGACAATAGATGATGTCACAGCTTATCTCCTCCCCCTCCCTGTACAATGACTTCTATATAGATAACACTGAGCCATCATTACATCACTACTGACAATAGATGATGTCACAGCTTATCTCCTCCTCCTCCCTGTACAATGACCTCTAAGACATAAGATGACAATAGATGACCCTCTCACCACTTCCAATATACGACAATGCTTGCACCTAAACATGTGACTTATTCTTCCTCTTTCCTTATGGATATAAAATTAAATACGTGAAATCAGAGTGTTATGTAATCAAAACATATAATGAAACCCTGGCAGATGCTACATTTTCTTAAAAACACAACTTTATTTTGAAGAACATTAAATGTATCTGGGAGAACACACATAATGGGGGTCATTTACTAAGGGCCCGATTCGCGTTTTCCCGACGTGTTACCCGAATATTTCCGATTTGCGCCGATTGTACCTGAATTGCCCCGGGATTTTGGCGCACGCGATCGGATTGTGGCGCATCAGCGCCGGCATGCGCGCGACGGAAATCGGGGGGCGTGGCCGAACGAAAACCCGACGGATTCGGAAAAACCGCCGCATTTAAGAACCGAAAATGTGTCGCTCGGGACCCGCTTACCTTCACTCAGACGGCCTCGGTGAATTCCGGCGCGTTAAAATGCTTTTCAGCGCAGCAGCGCCACCTGGTGGACGGCGGAGGAACTACCTTATTAAATCCCGGCCGGACCCGAATCCAGTGCAGAGAACGCGCCGCTGGATCGCGAATGGACCGGGTAAGTAAATCTGCCCCAATGTATTCTATACAGTAATATGCCTTTAATTTTGACTAAGAGTTGTTTTAAGGAGACAGAATTACTATGGATACATCAAAGAAGGTCTCAAAACACTTAATTGTACAGCGGCAGTGACAGTTTAATGATCTGAAATTGCAAAGCACCTTAACTCCGAAGATAGCGGTGGGTGATAGATAAAAAACATCTCATGAATTAAAATTCTATGCAGAAATGTGAAACGCTGTTGCTTCTTCTTGGGGATCTGTGCTGCCACTAAATGTATGTAGAGAAATTAATAGTCAGAAAATTAACTAATGATTAACATGTTTAAGTTATACATATATATTTTTTATTTAGTAATTATAATTAAAGAGAACCTGTCAATAGATTGCATCTCTTTAAACTATTAGTCCCATCAGTTAGGGTGTGAAACATCTTTTCTAGAATTCCCTCTTTTGTGTTAAAAGTCTCTTACAAAATAATGGGGGTCATTTACTAAGGGCCCGACTCGCGTTTTCCCGACGTGTTACCCGAATATTTCCGATTTGCGTCGATTTTCCCTGAATTGCCCCGGGATTTTGGCGCACGCGATCGCATTTTGGCGCATCGGCGCCGGCATGCACGCGACGGAAATCGGGGGGCCTGGCCGAACGAAAACCCGACGGATTAGGAAAGTGTTGCGAAAATTGCACTTACCTTCACTCAGCCCGGCTCGGTGTATTCCAGTGCGTTCCGGGGAACTTCAGCGCAGCAGCGCCAACTAGTGGACGTCGGAGGAACTACCTTTATAAATCCCGGCCGGTCCGGAATCCACCGCAGAGAACGCGCCGCTGGATCGCGAATGGACTGGATAAGTAAATCTGCCCCAATATGCAGAAGAGCAGAGAAGAGTCAAATTTGAGATGAGTCAAGTTTAGTTAATTCTATAGTCACACTAGGCATTTGGTTGATTTACAGAATTGGAACTATAGGCATGCAGCCTTTTCCACTATTTCATTAATTGCCTGTATTTCCAGTTATGTAGCTCACAGAACCACATGTTTTTTGTAAACAGAACCTCAGATAGGGGCATCTCAAGTGACCTTCCCTCTGTGGCCCCTACCTTGACACACATCAGGTGAAATATGACTCTTCTCTTATGATTTTTACATGAATTTGGAGGAGATTTTTCTTTTATAAGCATAGGGAAATGGGGTGAAATCTGATGATAGATTTCCTTTAAGTCATTGTTATCTCAGGCTATTATAAAAATGGAGGCAGATAACACAGGGTTAAACAGTGCCAATAGGTGATGGTCACAGCCCATACTGTATCTGGAGTTACAATTATAAAATATACAGTTCCAGCTTACATACAAATTCAACTTAAGAACAAACCTACAGAACTTATCATGTACATAACCCGGGGACTGCCTCTATAAACATTTATCATGGTAGCCAGAAGGTAAAATTATTGGTGGGCGTTCAAACATTACAGTTTCTGTCTGCAATGTGTCATTAGGAGGTTTACACTAGGCTGTTTTGCTATGGCTCTTGGGTAAAGGGGTTACAGAGGTCGGTCCTCTAGAGGCGACCGTCACCTCTTAATCTATGACTAGGGCACTACAGTACTTGAGTAGTATTGTACAGTGGCCAAAACAATCAATTGTGCCGCATCCTCAGATATTACAGGAATAATTATATATTATTTCCACCTGCCAGTCTTAATTGGTCCTTAATTGTAGATGCTGTAGTGGTCGCACATGCTCAGTATTATCTCTCCATTTGCTTCTTTGATAAAGCTTTCATGTGAATGTACATGATACAATGATAAATATAATATCATCATAATGGCATCATCACCTCCTCATTCAGTGGAAGATGGCAATAAACAGTTTTCTTATGAAATGTGACATGCTCCTTGTATCCGGGAAACGTTAACATGACCTGATTCAGTAACTGTACATGACACGACATCTGTTCTAAACCTCCACACCGATCAACGGAGCTATTCCAATTCACACTCCAGATTTACTGTGTCATTTCTATATAGGGACAGACTTCAGTATAATACAGTGACATATGTCCATAGACGCTAAGGCCACAGCCATCGGCTACTAGTACATTGCTAAACAGCAAAACTCATTCCCCGGGGGCCACATCTGAATCATGGCTGCTTTAAAAAGGCTAACTGTAAGTTTAATATGGTATAAATGCAGCTACCCCTTTATAGTTAAGCAAATAGTTATATTTATCAACAAAAAAGCACTCAATTCACAGTGCCTGCTGCCCAGTAGCCACATCACAGTTCCTGTTTCTCAGTAGCCACATCACAGTGCCTGCTCCACAGTAGCCACATCACAGTGCCTGCTCCACAGTAGCCACATCACAGTGCCTGCTGCCCAGTAGCAAAGTCAAAGTGCCTACTCCTCAGTAGCCACATCACAGTGCCTGCTCCACAGTAGCCACATCACAGTGCCTGCTCCACAGTAGCCACATCACAGTGCCTGCTGCCCAGTAGCAAAGTCAAAGTGCCTACTCCTCAGTAGCCACATCACAGTGCCTGCTCCACAGTAGCCACATCACAGTGCCTGCTCCACAGTAGCCACATCACAGTGCCTGCTGCCCAGTAGCAAAGTCAACGTGCCTACTTAGCAGTAGCCAATTCACAGTGCCTGATCCCCAGCAGCCAAATCACAGTGCCTGCTCCTCAGTATCCAATTCACAGTGCTTGATCCCCAGCAGCCAAATCACAGTACCTGCTCCTCAGAATCCAATTTACAGTGCCTGATCCCCAGCAGCCAAATAACAGTGCCTGCTCCTCAGTAGCCACATCACAGTGCCTGCTCCTCAGTAGCCACATCACAGTGCCTACTCCACAGTAGCCACATCACAGTGCCTGCTCCACAGTAGCCACATCACAGTGCCTGCTCCACAGTAGCAAAGTCAAAGTGCCTACTTAGCAGTAGTCAATTCACAGTGCCTGATCCCCAGCAGCCAAATCACAGTGCCTGCTCCTCAGTATCCAATTCACAGTGCCTACTCCACAGTAGCCACATCACAGTGCCTGCTCCACAGTAGCCACATCACAGTGCCTGCTGCCCAGTAGCAAAGTCAAAGTGCCTACTTAGCAGTAGTCAATTCACAGTGCCTGATCCCCAGCAGCCAAATCACAGTGCCTGCTCCTCAGTAGCCACATCATATGCCTGCTCCTCAGTAGCGATATCACAGTGCCTGCTCCTCAGTAGCCACATCACAGTGCCTGCTCCTCAGTAGCCACATCACAGTGCCTGCTCCTCAGTAGCCACATCACAGCTCCTGCTCCTCAGTAGCCACATCACAGCTCCTGCTCCTCAGTAGCCACATCACAGGGTCTGCTCCACAGTAGCCAATTCACAGTGCCTGCTCCCCAGCAGACAAATCATAATGTCTGCTCCTCAGTAGACACATCACACTGCCTGCTGCCAAGTAGCCAAGTCATAGCACTAGCTCCCCAGTAACTAAGTCACAGTGTTTGGTGCCCAGTAACTAAGTCACAGTGTGTAATGCTCAGTAGATAAGTCAGTGTGTGGAGCCCAGTAGTCACATCACAATACCTGCTTCTCAGTAGCCATATCACAGTGCCTGCTGCCCAGTAGCCATATCACAGTGCCTGCTTCCCAGTAGCAAAGTCAGAGTAGCCAATTCCCAGTGTGTGGTGCCCATTGGTCATATCACAGTGCCTGCTCCTCAGTAACCACATTACAGTGCCTGCTCCTCAGTAACCACATCTCAGTGCCTGCTCCTTAAGCATCTAGCTTCTTAAATTTAGGGTCAAGAGCTGTAGTAATTCCCAATACCAATTAATAAATGGCTGTATCATGTATGTTGCCTATCTTATATTATTTGTTATTGCACTAGACAGAGCTGGAAGCAGAAGGCTCCACCTATCATATAGCCTCACCCCCAGGGAACTGCAGCTCTTCTCCCATTTACTTGAATGTAAGGAGAGCTGCAATACTTGGTGCCACCACTATAAAATGGAGTCTGCTGCTTCCAGCTCTGTCCAGTGTATAGGTTACAGTAGCCAAGGCAGCCAAAACTGATAATTGATGTGGGGGTTCATCCTTGTGTAAATGTCAACAAAGCCTGCAACATATCAGCCAAATCTGTGTGTCTATGGCCATCTTTACAATCCCAATCTGCACAATAGCCACCCACTCATTACACTTCTAATGAAATATCTTTTATCAGTTGTTACAGGCCATAAATCTGCACTTAACAAACAGTCATGCAGAAAAGATCATAGTCCACATAGTGTTCATCTTCCTGCATTCTTACAGAACTCGACTTTACGTCTTTAGGTTTCGAAAATTACTTTCCTGGGGTCTACCTTTGTTGTTGACTTCTCAACAGACCATGATAACCTGAAGAGCTACGCAGGTATATATTTATTTTATGACTTTTTTTGTAGCCCTTATAGCATTGTTGGCTTTGTGCCTTTTTTTGTGATGACAATGAAATAATAACTATAGAAGCTTATGTAAGATTAAGTCACATGTTTTCCAGGGACTGGTCACATATACCATACATATACTTTCTATACCATACACTTCACAAAAGTTACTAAATCCTTTTTAATTTTTGTAATTTTGTTTGTCTGCCTTGGGATTATCTGCGTTGGCTCTCTGTTTTTTTCCCTATGGGATCAATCTACAGTATGTCCTTTAACTGGTTAATAAGTACCGTGGGAATATTCCATGGTATAGACAACCACCTACTTTTTAAGCCTCTTTAAGGCTGTCATGGTACATGATTGCGCCCATGTGCCGTTACTGTTTAGTTTTTGTGATTGTTCCAACTGCAGCACCCTACAAGTTGACCCCTTCAATACTTGGTACATCAAGAGGCAAAGGAGCTCCTGAGGAGTCAATAACTGAACATTGTTAGTGCTGGTGAAAACAGTAGAAGTAACATTGTGGCTGAGGACCATTATAAGCCCAGGAGCATTCGCAGGGTCATCTCCAGGTTTCAGCAGGGCCCTGGGCGGCAGAGCCTCAGTGGGCCCCTTTGCTGTGAACTCATGTGGCACATTAAAAATTCAGAAACTAAAACAGTCTCCTGTTCCCTAAAATATTTCCTAGTTTATCATCCCAAACAGTCCTCTCATGGGTATTTTATATAAAGCCCCATCATGGGTATTTTATATAAAGCCCCACACAGCCCCTATGGATTAGTTATTTACAGTATTATGTGGGCCCCCCAGCAGTCCTGGGCCGCCGGTACTTGTCTGGATCCCGGCCCTGAGCATTAGGGTGTCTAAATAGGGACTGATGATATTAGTTATATATTATAGGTCAGTGGTGGCGAACCTATGGCACGGGTGCCAGAGGCGGCACTTAGAGCCCTTTCTGTGGGCACCTCGGCTATCGCCCCAGCGCACCAGACAGGACTCAAAGACTCTGCAGTTCCAAGCAACTTAAAAGATGCTTCTTTCAGTAATATTTTGATACTTACTTTGCTACTCGGGACTGTAGGAAGAGGGAGAATGTATAGACAAGGCCGAATTATCTTTGGAGGACCTCCTGCTGGCCCCACGATTCTCCGTGTACAGAGGGACCCTGGAAAGACACTTAAACGGGTATTCCCAGTTCTGCAAATTAATGTTATTGTTTGTATTATAAAAAGTGATCCAATTTTCCAATATACTTTCTGTATCAGTTCCTCACAGATTTTTTGATCTCTGCTCGCTGTCATTCTATAGAAAGCTTCTACATTTATTTCCACTGGACATAAATCTGACCATGGTCACACAGGTCGTTAGTATCACAGAGAGTAATCAGAGCTGTGTGCACCTGTGTGACCATGGTCAGATTTCTGTCCACTTGTAGTAAACATAGAAGCTTTCTATAGAAGGACAGCAAGCAGAGATCTAGAATCTGTGAGGAATTGATACAGAATGTATATTCGAAAAGTGTATAACTTTTTATAATACAAACAACAACATTAATTTGCCGAAATGGGAATACCCCTTTAAATTATGTAAATTTTCAATCTTTCTACTGTGTTGCTGTCCTCAGTAGGCCAATATGATTGAAAGTTGTTGAAGAACAGGGAGCAATAAGTTACTGCTTTAGTTTTTGGTTGCACCTCGCGATTAATAAGGGGGGTTTGGGGTTGTTTTTTGGGCACTCGGCCACTAAAAGGTTCGCCATCACTGTTATAGGTGGTAGCCCAGTACATATTTTACATTGGGGCTCAGCAGGTTCAAGTTATGAGATTAATATATGGAAATAGGGAAAGAAAAGACCAAGCGAAGGCATGGAAGACATGCCCAACCTCTAGATTAAAAATCGGATCATTTACCTTACAATCTACATGGAAATGTAAGGCACAGCCATTTATTCCATAGATTTGTCACTGCAGGTTTCCCCATTTCCACTAACAAATGCAGATTTACTGGCAATTGCGGCCAATGTTTTCTCTCTTACATGACTAGTACAAAACTGGTTAGTGAACGTTTTCTAGAAAGTTTCAGTTTTGACAGGTAACAGAATTTACAGTTTTCTTTCTGATTTTTTCTGCAATTGTGAAAATGAAAGAAAGAAAATATAATTAAGATACAAATGGTACCTTTAGAATGGACAGAAAAATATTGTAATATATGGGCAATTTGGGTGGCAGCCAGGGCCCCAAAGTTTGTAGTGGACCATGGGCACCTAAACTACCCGCTGAGTTTGATGCTTCCCTGTAGAGATAATAAAGAGATAAATATCCAATCATGTAATCCTTTTACATATGTGCTGGCTCTCAACACACACACTTAAAGTGGCTAGTTTCGCACAGATGCGTTGTCAGGAGACATCTGACGAAGCATCTGTGCGAAACGTGCGTCGGGGTGTATCTTCAGGCCTCCCCTCTGATTGTCCTTTGTCTGCCTTTTATCATGCCTGTGGGTAAGTGTGTCATACATTCTTGGAACCTTTAATACCGGAAGGTACCTCTGGTTTATTGAATTATTGATGTTTACTGCACTATTGTCACTTTACCCCCATTTTTGTCCTATTGAGGGACGTATTACATTTTGATACTTATATTTGGCATGCTTTGACTCTGGGGCATATGGAGGTGGGTCGCAGGTACTCTTTGGTGGTCCCATGTTTCCCCCATATATTGAATTTCCCCAATCCTTTTGGGAGTTATATATGTGCATTGTTTGGATGGAATGTTAATAAAGGATTTACATTTTTTCTAAACATTTTTCAGCTCTTTGTTTCGCATTGTTGATTTCCATAATTTGAGAGTTGATAGGATATTGAACATTGGGGAAAATTTGTTTTTTGTGTGTTCTTTGGAAAGCTGAGTGGTTTCATCTTGTTTCTGAGCAGGGATTGAGTGTGTCAGTCGTCGTTTGAGTAATGAATGGCCAAACCAATCAGTGGCTGTGTCTTCATCCAGGAACTCCACATATACCTAGTCCTCTCTCCAGTCAGTTGCTGGCTATTCCGGTCTACTGATACTTGTTGTACTACTTCCTCTATTGTGTTATTACTTTGTATTCTGACCGTTGCTTCTTGACTATTCTTTGCCTCACAATTCTGTACCTCGCCACCATCTAGGTTTTGACCCAGTTATCCTAACATCAATGGTGTCTGTCTGTTTCACTGTTTATTTTCCCTCAGTTCTGAGCACATACTAATAGTAGAGAACGTTGACCAGTGTCCGCCTGTAGGTTAGCGCAGGGCTTCACAGGTAGGAAGGGACAGAGGTCATGCCTTAGCTCAGGACCTGCATCTATTTCTCTGTTGTGACACATGACCTTAAATTTGTAACATAGGGTAACATAGACCTGTGAGTTCATCTATAAATACCTGTATTCGACATAAAATAATTATTCTGGATCATCTTTTCTCACAAATCTAGGAAGAATAACAGAACAACATGGAATAAGAACTCACCTTATTAACAAGTTGAATCATAACATTAAGGGTACATTCACATGAACCTTGGGCATACATGTACCCGGGCGGGCATACTTTTGGCGCCATGGAGTGGAGGAGGGGTGACTCCTGCCCTCTCTATAGCAATGCACAGTAGTGTGAATGCAGCCTAAGAGTAGTAAAAAAAAAGATGCTTCAGAACTTTTATTTCATGCGAAATACACGTTCTTATGGCAGATGAACTCATAGGTCCACACCTCAATATCGTTTGTGTCTGTATTACAGTGGAGCGGTATAGAAATGAATGGAGCTTAGGTGCACTACAGTGCACTACCCATGGTCAAATTTGGAATTGTCTTTGGAAGAAACCATGCTTTTAAAAACCTGTACAATTCCTTTAAGCCCTTGATCAAACAAATAAAATGTAGCATTTCTCCATTCTGGTGTCCCTTTAACAGCTCAGAGCAATTAATCTAAACTGAGACATGTACTCATCCAGTGCTGATAAAAACATACGTAGATAACAAATGGAAAAAAAAACAAAGTTTGATTCATTCAGGGCGGCACGGTGGCTGAGTGAGTAGCACTTCTGCCTTGCAGCGCTGGGATCCTAGGTTCCAATCCCACCCAGGTCAACATCTGCAAAGAGTTTGTATGTTCTCTCCGTGTTTGCTTGGGTGTCCTCCGGGTACTCCAAAACATACTGTTAGGTTGTTTAGATTGTGAGCCCCACGTTATCTGTAGGCGCTATATAAATAAAGAATTATTATTCATATACCATAAAACTAGGGTCAAACAAAAGGGAAACTGTCAATAAGGAAACAATCCGCCAACCATGCTGTTCTCAAAGTGATTTTATGGACAGTATGGCGCTAATACTAGCCCTAATGTTTTTATACATTAATATTATACAGCACAGATAGAAATGTTGACACTATTGATCGCTAGGTCATTCATTAATACCTCCATCATGAGGATGTATTTTATGAACCGTCCATGAAAGAGACAAAGATGACGCAAGCTTTACACAAGGATTAGCCACCAAAGCAATCGTAGGATTTATGTAATCAGGGCCTTAAGTTTTGATGGGGCCACTCACCACCAATGAAAGCAGCTAATATATGCAAATTATTATACAATTCTTTAAAATTTTTCATCTTTTATATACTTTGTTAAAGTTGTTTAACACGCACTGTCTCCGCCTCTGCTCCTTCAGCACTTCCCCCTCTCTCTACCTGATGTTATGTCACTGCAGCAGAGGAATTTTCAGTACAAAGTGGGAGCTGAAGGTGTTCCTGTTCCTTGCACAGTGTAGCAATCTGTAAAGCTAAAGCATGAAGGGGCACTGGTAACCCCTCCCCCCCACCCCAGAGCCCTACAAGCTCTTTAGCAGAATGTTAAAACTTAATTTTAGAATGAAGTAGGGCTTGATTAACAAATATAAGATTACCACAGCCACGGTACCCAGATCTATGAGTAAGTGCCCCTGGTTTGACCATACATTTGTGCATGTTGATAATACGGTTGTAACAGGACTGAGACAAATGCATTTATATTCCAGGATTGTTGCTGGACTTGGAGCATTAGGGTGCACTGTTGTTTACTTTATTAGGACGCTCCACAGCCCCTCCCCTCTGCTATAAGTCAGAGTTGTACAAGGTGTAGCAGTAAATTATATCAGAGGGGGGGGGGGGACTGTGCTCTGTTTAGTGAGGGATCTCAAACACCAGTGGACCAAAGGGCTCTAAGTCCAGCTACAATCCTGGAAATATATATATATATACACTCACCGGCCACTTTATTAGGTACACCATGCTAGTAACGGGTTGGACCCCCTTTTGCCTTCAGAACTGCCTCAATTCTTCGTGGCATAGATTCAACAAGGTGCTGGAAGCATTCCTCAGAGATTTTGGTCCATATTGACATGATGGCATCACACAGTTCCCGCAGATTTGTCGGCTGCACATCCATAATGCGAATCTCCCGTTCCACCACATCCCAAAGATGCTCTATTGGACTGAGATCTGGTGACTGTGGAGGCCATTTGAGTACAGTGAACTCATTGTCATGTTCAAGAAACCAGTCTGAGATGATTCCAGCTTTATGACATGGCGCATTATCCTGCTGAAAGTAGCCATCAGATGTTGGGTATATTGTGGTCATAAAGGGATGGACATGGTCAGCAACAATACTTAGGTAGGCTGTGGCGTTGCAACGATGCTCAATTGGTACCAAGGGGCCCAAAGAGTGCCAAGAAATAGCCTGAACCGTTGATACAAGGCAGGATGGATCCATGCTTTCATGTTGTTGACGCCAAATTCTGACCCTACCATCCAAATGTTGTAGCAGAAATCGAGACTCATCAGACCAGGCAACGTTTTTCCAATCTTCTACTGTCCAATTTGTAGCCTCAGTTTCCTGTTCTTAGCTGAAAGGAGTGGCACCCGGTGTGGTCTTCTGCTGCTGTAGCCCATCTGCCTCAAAGTTTGACGTACTGTGCGTTCAGAGATGCTCTTCTGCCTACCTTGGTTGTAACGAGTGGCGATTTGAGCCATTCTCCTCTGACCTCTGGCATCAACAAGGCATTTCCGCCCACAGAACTGCCGCTCACTGGATGTTTTTTCTTTTTCGGACCATTCTCTGTAAACCCTAGAGATGGTTGTGCGTGAAAATCCCAGTAAATCAGCAGTTTCTGAAATACTCAGACCAGCCCTTCTGGCACCAACAACCATGCCACGTTCAAAGGCACTCAAATCACCTCTCTTCCCCATACTGATGCTCGGTTTGAACTGCAGGAGATTGTCTTGACGATGTCTACATGCCTAAATGCTCTGAGTTGCCGCCATGTGATTGGCTGATTAGAAATTAAGTGTTAACGAGCAGTTGGACAGGTGTAACTAATAAAGTGGCCGGTGAGTGTATATATATATATATTCTCACGGAGTGTGGCAGCACTCAAGATACGGCTGAGAACAACTCAGGTGCACATCCCAGGACTTAGACCAGGGTCCATCCACATACAAAAACACAAAAAAATGTCAGCACTCCGAGATTCAAAATGTGGCAGAAAAACTTACTCGTTTATTCACATATGTGTCAAAGCCTTGACACATGTGTGAATAAACGAGTATGTTTTTTGCCACATTTTGAATCTCGGAGTGCTGCCATTTTTTCGTGTTTTTTTTATATATATATATATATATATATATATATATATATATATATTTGCATATTTCACAGTCCTGCTGTACAACATATATTATAATATATGTTCACACAGATCTCAAAGGCTAACATCTAAAACTATCATAGTGTTGTCTACTGCACTAGTACCTGTTATAGACTGCAGAATGCCACACACTTCATTTATTATCTACCAAAACTATTGCAGCCACCTATGGGTGCTCACACAAGGGTCTTTGTGCTGCACCAGCGATAGTTAAAGGATCAACTGACATAGAAGACAGTGATATAAAAAGAAAGCGTGGGATGTACCATCATGAGATATTAGTAATCATTTAAGCATCTGTTCAGGATTATCTAACATATAAGGACGCATATTATTTTTTTTATAGTGTAAGTTTCCAGTCATAAAATGATTATGATGATTGACATTGACAAATTATGTTATAAAATTTAGGAATAGAGGATAGAGATGCAGACAGCATATCACCTCTAGCTTATGATGTGTGCTAATATATGTTCCTATTAGGCCACATTATATAGTACAGAGTGGACGATCTCCTTTCCTCAATAGCAGGAAAAATATTAGCCTTTTATTAGTGGAGTAACTAGACCCCGGGACAATATTTACAATAGACGTGCAGCATAAAAAAGGTTCCTTTTCGAAATACTACTGCTATAATATATAAAATAAAACTTTTATTTGTAATGGTTAAAGAATGACAAAAATGCATGGATGTCTATCATGGATAATGGTGAATGTATGTAATCTCCGTTATTCTCCTCCATAGTGGAAGAGAATAGCCAAAACCCGAAATAAGAGATGTATACTGTGGGGCACATGTTTCATAGTTTGGTCTCTCTGAGGTGATTTTAGAGACATTTGGCGGCTAGTTTTTGCGCCTTATGTATGATCCTGTCTTTTTACTTGTGATACATGTTCAGTTTTTCCTATCCTGGCAGGTGCAAATTTTGGCTTCTTTTTGTTGCAAATGTCTCAAATCCACATGGACACAAGCCATGTGAGGGGGTTATATACAGGAGAGGATACAAGCCATGTGAGGGGTTATATACAGGAGAGGACACAAGCCATGTGAGAGGTTATATACAGGAGAGGATACAAGCCATGTGAGGGGGTTATATACAGGAGAGGATACAAGCCATGTGAGGGGTTATATACAGGAGGGGATACAAGCCATGTGAGAGGTTATATACAGGAGGGGATACAAGCCATGTGAGAGGTTATATACAGGAGGGGATACACGCCATGTGAGGGGTTATATACAGGAGGGGATACAAGCCATGTGAGGGGTTATATACAGGAGACGATACAAGCCATGTGAGGGGGTTATATACAGGAGAGGATACAAGCCATGTGAGAGGTTATATACAGGAGAGGATACAAGCCATGTGAGGGGTTATATACAGGAGAGGATACAAGCCATGTGAGGGGTTATATACAGGAGAGGATACAAGCCATGTGAGGGGTTATATACAGGAGAGGACACAAGCCATGTGAGGGGTTATATACAGGAGAGGACACAAGCCATGTGAGGGGGATTATATACAGGAGAGGATACAAGCCATGTGAGGGGTTATATACAGGAGAGGATACAAGTCATGTGAGAGGTTATATACAGGAGAGGATACAAGCCATGTGAGGGGGATTATATACAGGAGAGGATACAAGCCATGTGAGGGGTTATATACAGGAGTGGATACAAGCCATGTGAGGGGTTATATACAGGAGAGGATACAAGCCATGTGAGAGGTTATATACAGGAGAGGATACAAGCCATGTGAGGGGGATTATATACAGGAGAGGATACAAGCCATGTGAGAGGTTATATACAGGAGAGGATACAAGCCATGTGAGGGGGATTATATACAGGAGAGGATACAAGCCATGTGAGGGGTTATATACAGGAGAGGACACAAGCCATGTGAGGGGGATTATATACAGGAGAGGATACAAGCCATGTGAGGGGTTATATACAGGAGAGGATACAAGCCATGTGAGAGGTTATATACAGGAGAGGATACAAGCCATGTGAGGGGGATTATATACAGGAGAGGATACAAGCCATGTGAGGGGTTATATACAGGAGAGGATACAAGCCATGTGAGAGGGTTATATACAGGAGTGGACACAAGCCATGTGAGGGGTTATATACAGGAGAGGACACAAGCCATGTGAGGGGGTTATATACAGGAGAGGACACAAGCCATGTGATGGGGTTATATACAGGAGAGGACACAAGCCATGTGAGGGGGTTATACACAGGAGAGTATACAGGCCACGTGAAGGGGTTATATACAGGAGAGTATACAAGCCACGTGAGGGGGTTATATACAGGAAAGGACACAAGCCATGTGAGGGGGTTATATACAGGAGAGTATACAAGCCACGTGAGGGGTTATATACAGAAGAAGACACAAGCCACGTGAGGGGGTTATATACAGGAGAGGATACAAGCCATGTGAGGGGGTTATATACAGGAGAGTATACAAGCCACGTGAGGGGTTATATACAGAAGAAGACACAAGCCACGTGAGGGGGTTATATGCAGGAGAGGACACAATCCATGTGAGGGGGTTATATACAGGACAGGACACAAGCCATATGAGGGGGCTATACACAGGAGAGTATACAAGCCACGTGAGGGGGTTATATACAGGAGAGTATACAAGCCACATGAGGGGGTTATATACAGGAGGGGATACAAGCCACGTGAGGGGGTTATATACAGGAGAGTATACAAGCCACGTGTAGGGGTTATACACAGGAGAGTATACAAGCCATGGGAGGGGTTATATACAGGAAAGGACACAAGCCATGTGAGGGGGCTTTATACAGAAGAAGACACAAGCCACGTGAGGGGGTTATATACAGGAAAGGACACAAGCCATGTGAGGGGGTTATACACAGGAGAGTATACAAGCCACATGAGGGGGTTATATACAGGAGAGTATACAAGCCATGTGAGGGGGTTATATACAGGAGAGGATACAAGCCATGTGAGGGGTTATATACAGGAGGGGATACAAGCCATGTGAGAGGTTATATACAGGAGGGGATACAAGCCATGTGAGAGGTTATATACAGAAGAGAATACAAGCCATGTGAGGAGGTTATATACAGGAGGGGATACACGCCATGTGAGGGGTTATATACAGGAGAGGATACAAGCCATGTGAGAGGTTATATACAGGAGAGGATACAAGCCATGTGAGGGGTTATATACAGGAGAGGACACAAGCCATGTGAGGGGGATTATATACAGGAGAGGACACAAGCCATGTGAGGGGGTTATATACAGGAGAGGATACAAGACATGTGAGAGGTTATATACAGGAGAGGATACAAGCCATGTGAGGGGGATTATATACAGGAGAGGATACAAGCCATGTGAGGGGTTATATACAGGAGTGGATACAAGCCATGTGAGGGGTTATATACAGGAGAGGATACAAGCCATGTGAGAGGGTTATATACAGGAGTGGACACAAGCCATGTGAGGAGTTATATACAGGAGAGGACACAAGCCATGTGAGGGGGTTATATACAGGAGTGGATACAAGCCATGGGAGGGGTTATATACAGGAAAGGACACAAGCCATGTGAGGGGTTATATACAGGAGAGTATACAAGCCACGTGAGGGGTTATATACAGAAGAAGACACAAGCCACGTGAGGGGGTTATATACAGGAGTGGACACTACTGTTAATTTGGGATTTAATATGTTGCGTTTTTAATGCATTTTAAAACCTATTACAACAGCTGAGGAGGTGATTTGCCTTAATTCATTACTTTTAACATTGGAATTTACAAAACGCATAGTAAATGCAATGTTAACACATGCATTAACGCAGCGGACCCTAAGAATAAGCCCCCTTTCTAACCATCTCTGTCTATTTGCCTGGCCCATCCTTGGCAATGTGTAGCCAAATAGATGATGTTCCCTCCCTTCATCCAAAGTGCAGACACAGAGACAAGATAAGGTTGAGACAAGACAAGGCTAAGATTAAAAGATACCAGAATACAATAGGTGATGTGAGCAGGGGCTAGCTAAGTATAAAACTGTAGCAGGCAAAGAGAAGTGATCAGTTTATATAAGAATCCTTAGTCCCCATTGAGAACGTGATTGGTGAGGGATTCTGTCAATCTCAGCGGGTTAACTCTTAGAGAACCAGAGCAGGGTTTGCAGGAGACAGATGGCTTTGGTGCAATTCAAACAAGGCTGTCAGGGTAGGAAATACACCAGTATTCACACTAACCAAAAAACAAACTGACTCAGCACATCCTCAGCCGTACCTTACAAGCAGAGGATGACATAAGTAGAGATGTCAGGGATTACTTCTTTTCCTTCCTAAAATTAAGTTCCAGAGTTTTATGTTAAGTTATTGAGGTCTTTTACAATCTAGAGACTCGTTTATAATAATTTCATGGTATTTCAAATATGAATTGTTTTACAGATATTTATCATTTTGTCTGGATCAAATGAAATAATAAAAGGGATAATACACACAGTGATGTCACAGTACAGAGATAATACACACAGTGATGTCACAGTACAGGGATACTACACACAGTGATGTCACAGTACAGGGATAATACACACAGTGATGTCACAGTACAGGGATAATACACACAGTGATGTCACAGTACAGGGATAATACACACAGTGATGTCACAGTACAGGGATGATACACACAGTGATGTCACAGTACAGGGATGATACACACAGTGATGTCGTAGTCCAGGGATAATACACACAGCGATGTCACAGTACTGGGATAATACACACAGTGATGTCACAGTACAGGGATACTACACACAGTGATGTCACAGTACAGGGATAATACACACAGTGATGTCACAGTACAGGGATAATACACACAGTGATGTCACAGTACAGGGATAATACACACAGTGATGTCACAGTACAGGGATGATACACACAGTGATGTCACAGTACAGGGATGATACACACAGTGATGTCGTAGTCCAGGAATAATACACACAGTGATGTCACAGTACAGGGATAATACACACAGTGATGTCACAGTACAGGGATGATACACACAGTGATGTCGTAGTCCAGGGATAATACACACAGCGATGTCACAGTGCAGGGATAATACACACAGTGATGTCACAGTACAGGGATAATACACACAGGGATGTTACAGTACAGGGATGATACACACAGTGATGTCACAGTACAGGGATAATGCACACAGTGATGTCACACTACAGGGATAATGCACACAGTGATGTCACAGTGCAGGGATAATACACACAGTGATGTCACAGTACAGGGATAATACACACAGTGATGTCACAGTGCAGAGATAGTACACACAGTGATGTCACAGTACAGGGATAATACACACAGGGATGTAACAGTACAGGGATAATACACACAGTGATGTCACAGTACAGGGATAATACACACAGTGATATCACAGTACAGGGATAATACACACAGTGATGTCACAGTACAGGGATAATACACACAGTGATATCACAGTACAGGGATAATACACACAGTGATGTCACAGTACAAGCATAATACACACTCTGATATCACAGTACAGGCATAATACACACTCTGATATCACAGTACAGGGATGATACACACGGTGATGTCACAGTACAGGGATAATGCACACAGTGATGTCACAGTACAGGGATAATGCACACAGTGATGTCACAGTACAGGGATAATGCACACAGTGATGTCACAGTACAGAGATAATACACACAGTAATGTCACAGTACAGGGATAATACACACAGTGATGTCACAGAATATGGCAACAAAGTTAAATGGACGGTAATGAATAAGCAGCACATAAACAATTGGCACAGAATCACAACGTGAGTAATGTATTAGCATACAGATAACAATTGTGATGTCACAGCCAATGGCTGAGGGCTAGAGTGACAAAGAGTAAAAAAACAGCATCATTATAGACAGATAATGCATAATGATGTCACAGTTAATCGCCCGGGGCGAGCTGATGCTGGCGCACGCCAGAGGTGGAGGGGCGACCCCCTCCCCTCTACATAGAAGATAGCAGCGCACAGCCGTACAAATGGAAAATATACAACGTGTTCTATCTTTTTCTCATGTATGGTGCGGTATACCTGTCCCCATAGACGGCATTAGGCACACGGCGGCGGTACGGTGCCACAAACGTCCCCACGACGGTCGTGTGAATGTAGCCTAAGGTGTAGAAAAAATATTTTCATTTACAGGTATAATTGTGGCAGTGATGTTACACAACACAGGGTTAATATATGCCATGATAAAGCTACATAACAAGCACAGTAATGTCATAGTCATATCTACAGTAGAAGGCCATCCTATACTTCCTTTGTACTTACTCTATAATAACTTGCAATCTATAAGCTAATAGTGGCCGCCAAAAAGTAGCGGATATGTCTAAAAGCAGTCAAGCTCTCGCTTCCATTATTAACTACAGCTTGATCAGAAGATATAGATAAATGCATAGGGCAGAACGCTAAGTTAAACAGTAGCGGCCAATGAATATACATTGAGCCCCAACTATATTTAGCTTTCTCCAGAATAAATAATGACACATCTGCTGCTGACAAACACAGGAGAGAGAAAAGCCACTCAGCTAATCGGAAGGATGGCTGACATATGAGAATACTAGTCCCCGACCCAGTCCCTATTGTGGATCCATTATGACGTCTTATGGCCGGAAGCAATGCTCATACACTGACACTATAGAGTATACCGTTCTGTGCAGAGACTGGGGCTCATCTAGATGGATCTCTACCAGAACACAATATGGAAACATATTATACATACATTTCTCAGCGGAGACTTTCTTGAAGACTAGTAAGTAAGTTTTTCAATGTTACCAAGGCTGTTCCCCTTACCCTCCTTTGCCTTAGTTCTTTATTTTCATTACTAAGTGCCATATTAGGGTATTCGGAGAAGTATATTAAGGGAAGAATTTTCTTCCCAAACCTACGGTAATTCTGTTTTCCTTTTTTTTTCGTCTCTTTGCTTTTGGTTTATATTGTTTGTTTCTTTTATATTAGAATAATTATTAACCTAATTGTATTAACACAGTATATTTTACGTGATCTAACTTATGTACATTGATGAAAGACCAATACTGTAAAGCCAATTCCTGCTTAAAAAAAACAATGTTACTAAGGCTGTCGTAAAAAATTTGGTTCAGTGTTAAAATTTTTGAATTTTATAAATATAGCAAATATACTGCAGCATTAAATAGCAGGTATTGTAAATGATTCCAGAATTCTGAAAATGTAGAATAGTAATTTTGAGGTCTTTTCCCTCGTTTTATAATGATCACATTAAAGCATTCTACAGTCATCATGTCCCCGGCTTTGTCCCTATATATTTATAATGGTAAAGCTATCTGAAAGTTATACTATATAATTACAATAATGATAATAATGCTAATACAATGATCAAATACAACTAACCTCACATAATAGGGCACATTTACTTATAGGGTCACCGGAGTTCAGTGAAAGTGCGTTGTCCGTCTATAATGCAGCGTGCAGTGATTCACTAAGATCGTGCACCAGAAATCATGAATGTGTCCCTTCATCGCTCAGGTCTGACAAAGTTCACCTCCTTTTTTGGTGCTGCATTTTAAACATAGGGCTTGCAACACAATTTAAAAATTAAATCCTGCGCTCAGTCCGGATCGGTCGGACCGTCTGACGGCACGGCCCCTAATTTGTGTCGCATGGAAGCCAGCGCAGCTGCACCACAAAAAGGGTCGCGTGTACCACACTCCCAGCGCACACGCTTTTTTAATACCTGTGCAAGACGTTATAGCCCCGAAAAATGTGAACAGTCCGACAAAAGTAAATGAGCCCCATTGTGTATGTGGTAATGTATACTTCAGGGAACATAGTTAAAGGGGTATTCTCATCTCATCAAATACATATTATTGTTTGTTATTGTTATTCGTATAATGAAATCAATTTTCAAATATTTATTTATATACATTCTATATGAGTTCCTCACAGATTTCTAGACCTCTGCTTGCTGTCCTTTCTATATTTACTTCCAGTGGATAGAAATCTGACCATGGTCACACAGGTGCACGGCTTGTTATATCACATAGATCTGATTACGCTCTATGATATTACGAATTGTGAACGTGTGTGACCATGGACAGATTTCTATCCACTGGAAGTAAACCCCTTTAAACATAATGGGGCTCATTTACTAATGGTCGCAGATCGCACTTTCGTCGACTTTTTCGTGTTTTGCACAGCTTGGACAGGTATTTAACAGGTGTCTGCGCTCGGATAGTGTTGCACATGAACGGTTTTAGGGGTGGCTCCGCTGGCTTACATGAAATACATATTGGGGGGTGGACTGAGTGCGGGATTTAACTTTCAAATTGTGTCGCAAGATAATGGACTTCTACCAGGAAGAAGCAGGTGAACTCCGGTGGACCCAAGCGGGGGAAGCGACACATGCAGGATAACGGGCGCTCGACCGTAGTGAATCGCGGCACAGTACATTATCATCAGACAATGCACTTTAGGCGGACTCCGCGGACGGGGTAAGTAAATGTTCCCCAGTATGCATAACTTCCTTTCATCTATTTGCTATATTACTAAGAATGAGAAATTTATTTTATAGTAAATATTAAAATATAGAGAAGGAATCCCACTAAGACTGGAGACACGTTTAGAGATTTTGTTAAAGTGTTGTTAAAACTCTTAACTAATGCACAATTTTTCATGTTTTTTTAAAAGACCATCAATTTCCGCAAAAAAGGTAAAGAATTTAGTAAAAGTGTGTGCCAAACCTGGAGGATTAGTGTGCTTGAACTTATACAATAGAACTGTACATTGCTACAATGTAGAACCTGTACTGTAACAGAGATCACAGGTTCCTATAGAATAGATTATTACAAAACAAATCAAGAATCTTGTCCACTTACATCTACTACTGAAAATTAAAGGGTTGATATTAAAAGTCTCTATACTTATCAAGCTCATTTCCACCATCCATCTTAACATTCATATTAAAATCTCCGATGACTACGTCTTGATCTCCTAAGACAGACTGAAAGCTGGTAAAAGTTTTCAATTACATGTGTCCATATAAGCAAATACGTTTTTCAGGATTGGCTAAAAAAAAAAAAAAATAGTCTTAGCTACTTTTTGCATACGGTCATTTTCAGATTCACTTAGTGGTGCATCAATGGCTGTAAGTCTCTTCAGGCCTACAAGGCGGCTGTAATTGGCAAAGTCTCTGTAAGGAGAATTCTTACTTCTCTACTCTAGTCAATAGCCTCTCACTCAGCTAATCCAATTCTGTCTACAGTTGGGAGTTTATTCCGTTTGGAATAGATAAACTGGTTTGAATTTCACATACATAAAGTATACTTTGTGTTAAATATGTGGTATTACAGTTACATTTAAAGGGGTTGTTCAGGCTTTAAATAAACTATATAACCGGCCTGGGGTGGCTGTAAAGAGAAAAATAGTGATCCTTACCTTATCTGCTTTACCTCTGTTGCCCCAACTCCTGTCCGACTGCTTCCACTCGCCTTATACAGCATTAGATTCTGTGGCTCTACTGGACGGATATGCCTACCTACCTCTGTGAACAAACAGTGTCACAGCACTGACAGGCAGCTGTGCAGGACAACAAGAGCGACAGAGAAAGTAAGGATAACTTTTTTTGTTTTTCACCTAGCTTTATAGTTTGTTTAAAGCCTGAAGCCTATAAGACTCTACGAGCCTCAGTTCACATGTTAAAGCTTCAAGTTCAGGACAGAAAAAGTTGAATTTTTATTTCACAGGAGAAATCTTCTTTCAAACAATAACGTGGCAACGAGACTTATGTTAACAAAGTTTAATATGAACAAATCACAAAACATCAAGGACACCGTCCTTTGGACAGATAAGTGGAGATAATTGCCTCTGTTACGGGCTATTTCATTCGCATTTTTAACATCCGTGGTTCAGTGATTTTCACCGATGCCTCAGAAAGCCATTGTTTTCAATGGGTGTTCTCACATTGGCTTGCATGTTCACTGATCTGTTGATTGTGGAAAAAATTATGAAAAACTTCCTTATTTTTTTCACGGATTCGGATCACGAAAAGTAATAGAATGAAAACTTAATTTTTTTTCACTGATGAAACTGAGAAGCCGGATGCAGAGACAAAATGGAAGCAAAACGGTGACACAACACAGACAAAACGCAACGGATGCGCAATGGAAGGGCAGCACATACGCAAATGTGAAACTAGCATAAATCTGTGGGGCTTGTTAGAGCTAGAACCATATGCACCAAGGTCTCTGGATGTAAACAATGCCTGATCCATTCACTGACAGCAAAAGGAGATTCTTTAACCCATGAGGGGAATTGGAGCCCATTGTGTATAAAAAAAAAAAAGTTACATAACCGTTCATTACACATCCAATAAACTTTAATAGCATAAAACTGGACAAGACATGAAGGTTCTGTTTGCACTAGGACACATAAAAAATGCTACATAACCAATTGTCTCACATGAAGTCGCTGCCTCTGTATCCCCTGCTGAAAAGAACTAATTCTTGCCGGTGTTTGCATTGTTCATATGATATGTCTGTTCATATTTTTCAATATCCTGCATAGATATGATGGTCAAACAAGATAATGAGAGCACAAATGACATAACGTGCCATAAAACATGTCATTTCTTTCTAGATGTCAAAGTAATTAAAATGAAGGATCCGGCGACCAGTCGATGTTTCTTGTATCTTTTGTTAATGCTGATTTTAACCACTGGTCCCGCAACATCAACAGGTAAGAGAATATGAATAATGTATCTACATATAATAGATGGATAGAATGTAGAATCAAAACATAATTATATATTTTGTTTATATGGCGCCAACATATTCCAAAGCGCAGATATTATCATCATTTTGTATTACTGTATAACCACGAGAGTAGATAACAGGTTGACAAGCTGATATCGCACATACTGTATGTTTCCTTTGTTGCCAGCCGATTCTATATGCTTTGTGCAGATATTTGCAGAAGGTCTTTCATTGTCATGTACTGTGACCCTACACCTAACCCACCATTGTGTTATGATTGAGTTTAGAGCTCCACATCCTGTCTGTGACCTGCACGCTAATTCAGGATCATTATGTTCACAAGTCGTGGTCATATAGTGGTTTATACTGTACGTGTCACGTCCCTCGGGTATTATACGTTTTATACAGTACATATATATATTTATATATAGTGTGCTTTTTATAGCCAAGCTTAGTGAGTTGGCCTGAAACATGTAACATGTGGCACATTGATCATTTTCACAAGAATTGTATCATTTGGTTAACACAAAAATGCCACTGCTAATAATAAACCCCTATAGCAGTGGTGGCGAACCTATGGCACGGGTGCCAGAAGTGGCACTCTGAGCCCTCTCAGTGGGCACTCAGACTGTTGCCCCAGCACAGCTTTCACCAGACAGGACTTGAGAGATCCTCCTGCAGACCCAGGTAGCCCAAAACGTGAAGCATCTTGGTCCACATGAGACTGCAAGAAGAGAAGGCAAGGACATGCTCAAATTATCATTGGAGCCATGAAGCTCCTGCTCTGGGCCCCACAATTTTTCATGTTCAGGGAAGCTCCAATGGCAATCTGAATTTTTCCACCTCAGGACCCTTGAAAGCTGTGCTATAGCAAGAAGATTTTAATACTTTAATGCTAGAATTGCCGTGTTGGCACTTTGCAATAAATAAGTGGGTCTGGTTTGCATTTTGGGCACTCGGTCTCTAAAAGGTTCGCCATCACTGCCCTATAGCAATCTGAGCTAAGTGGATTGCTGAGTCTGGATACAAATGAGTTGATAACCCTCTGATAATCCACTGACAAATTCAATAATCCCCATAGATTATCCCATTTGGAATAAGATTCTCTACTTGATTAGAAAGATGTGATACCCCAGGGAAATGTTGCCACAAATTAGTGAATGACTAATATGTACTAAGTTTTAAAGGGAACCCGACAGCAAAAGTTGACCCAATAAACCATTTCCGGTATGTTATAAAATGTCAAGTATTTTGTTGTTTTTTGACTTCTTATCCTATGACAGGAAAGGAAATTCATGTGCAGAGGCGAATCCAGCCAGAGATAAATAGATAGATTGCCACATTTAAGCCACATTTAATTCATGGAAATCCACCATCAAAATCCATCATGTTAAACCAGGGACACTTACTCATAGTTACAGGCACCATGACTGTGGTAATCTTCTTATATTTGTTATCCACGGCCTCCTTCCTTCTAAAATCAACTTTTAAAATTATGAAAATTAGCCAGAAAAGCTTCTGGTGGGTGTTACTAGAGCCCCTTCTTTCTGTAGATTTACAGACTGTGCAGGAGAACTTCTTCCCTCCCATTGTTTGAAAACTTTCCTCTGCTGCAGTGACATTACGTCAGACAGATGGAAGCGGAGGGATCAAGGAACACGTAGGTGGAAGTTTGTAGGCCTAAATTCTTGATTCAGATTCCCTAAAAAAAATAGTTGAATACAATAAATAACATGTCTAAGTTATTGATATAAGAGAATCTAGATTCATATGTTATTACAGGACATATCATTATGATTGTTTTTCCAACCAAAAATTAAATAAAAAATGTACTGGATATGTTAAAGGTATAGACCCAATAAAACATATGTTCTTGTTCCTTCACGTGGAACCCTCTTTAGGCCAGTGCAGAACCCCTAATTATTAGTGGCTCATACTATAGATGGGTGATCTTCAGTTTCAGCATTGTTTGGCTGGAGGTAACTTCCCCTGGTGATAATATTGCATTGCCAGAGGTTTCGCAAGCTTCAAAAATGATACAGATTAGATGATTCATGTGTTATCTTTATTAGGTTTCTTAGGAAACCTTTTTTAAAGCAATAGAAAGGCAATTATGCTTGTGCATCTATTAGACATCATGGTTTGAAAAAAAGGAAGTCAAGATAAAGAAAAGTATAGCTAGATAATTTATTAACATCCATCAATAATCCAGGGCATCAAATCTCCAGGTATCTGCTTGGGCCTAGGTCTTGGCAGGTCTTCTTCTCACTTCTTGTACTAACATGCTGTAAAAGTTTTAGTTTGAAGGAAATCTACAATGAGGAATCTACCATTAGAAGAATCATCTGATTGTAGATCCTCTTTCCTGCCTCTGCCCTATTCTGTAATTTAATAATCCTGGAACCTAACGTAACTTGTTAAGAATATTTTAGTAATATGAGAATTAACTGCTGAAGCTACTGGGGCGTGGAGTAGCCTTAGCTCCCAGTGCCCGGGCAGGCTAGTACACCCTTCAGTAGTTAATTCACATATTACTAAAATATTTTTAACAAGTTAGGTTTAATTCCAGGATTATTAATTTAAAGATTAGGGCAGAGGCAGCAGGAGGAATCTACTTTCAGGTCTACTTCTGATGGTAGATTCCTCATGGTAGGTTTACGTTAAACGGGCTTGGATGATTGACGTATTTTATTAACTAGGACAGCCCCGTTGTGGTTTGGATAGAGAAGAGGACTGGCTTAGTTAATGAAATGTATCAATCAGCCACAGAATGGGCAAGAAATTTTAGGAATGCCGCCCTGTGTCAAGCACAAGCTGGACCCGCCTATACCAGAGTGGATAACTGGATTGTGGGCATTGGATTTGGTGTATTTATTGGCTGTCACATGGTTTATTACTTTAAATTTGGAATTGGAGGACATAGTCTTCAGATGTTCACATGTGCATTAGAGGCTTTATTAAAAACTTTGTCAGAGATTTTAAAAGAAGCATACATATCATATGTGACTGAATAACTAGCAATGGAGTGAGCTAAGGCTATGAAAGGTAATTTTTATTACAGAGGATAGAGATATCTACAGTTCATCAACCTAAGGCAGTGATGGCGAACCTTTTTAAGACAGAGTGCCCAAACTACAACCAAAATCCACTTACTTACTGTGAGGTGCCAACATGGCATTTTAAGCAGTAACTTATCGCTACCTGTTCTTCCACATCTTTCAATCATATCAGCCCCTTGAGGCTACCAACACAGTTGAAAGGAGGAGGGCAAATTCAGACTAATTGTAGCTTCTCACCAGGGTCTCTCTGTAGAGAAATAATGGAGGGACCAGCAGGATGAGCTTCAAAGATAATGCAGTTCTGTCAACACCTTCTCACTTTTCCTGCAGTTCCAAAGAAGTGCCGCTTAAGTTACCTAGGACTACAGGAAGATTTGTTCCTATTTGGTGAACTATGTCCTTTGGGCGATGGTCTGAGTGCCCACAGAAATGGTTTCGAGTGCCACCTCTGGCACCCGTGCCATAGGTTCGCCACCACTGACCTAAGGGATGAACTGAGTAAAGTAACCCCAAATACAAAAAAATCTGGTACGACAAACTATGAGCATTGAAGAATTTGAATATATTTTAAAATACATTTTCGCTAAAGTCTTGTCCTCCATTGTCCTTCTCAACCTACATCTATGGGCAAAATGTCTGCTTTCTCATGGTTTCTCTACAGGTAGATGGAAAGAAATGTTTTTTATATGGTTTTCCACTTCCATAGAATACCCACGGGAAAGCAGGTTTTGGGTTTAAATTGAAGAAAACATATGCTTACCTCATCAAAGGCACTCCATGGTATAATTGGAGGCTCTCCAGCCTCAGTCAGACTGGAAGTGATAGCATCATTGTGCATGAGATGTCTGAGCCAGTTCCTGGCCCCAGCAGACATAGAGCCAACGCTTAGTGTGTTCATTGACATCACAACATCATCAGTTTAAGTTTGATGGAACCAGAAGCACCAGAGTAGCCAACACTAAAGTTAAGTAGACCATGAGGCAAGGTACAGTAAGTATATGTTTTTTTTGTATTTGGAAACAAAACCTCCCTCCATTAGGAGCCTAACATTAAATAGACATCCTTTAAATCTATCAAAGACCTAAATCTTCCATCTGTTTGTATTTCCAGGTACACATTTATCTTGGAATGAAAAAGCTATTATTTTTTCACAAGACCATGTTGTGAAGATACAGAATCCCAAGATCCCAGCTCTATCAGCAGTTACAACTTGTCTGGATATCCTTTTTGACAACTACGCCACTTCAACAGTGTTTTCTTACAGTGTTCGAGATGGAGTATCCCCTGAGCTTGGTTTTGGTAGGAAGGAGGGCGCAATTCAAATATTCCATTTGGGAAAGGTTTATGAATTTCAGACAAATTTGAAAGAAGATGTATGGTATAACATATGCATAAAATGGAAGAGGCAAACAAAGCATCTGACAGTTTTTGTGAATGGCAAAATAGTATTTAATACCACAACTGAAGACCGAATGATCAAGGGCAATGGGAGCCTGGTTGTAGGCGTTAAATACACTATCGTAGGTGGTGAGATTGTTTTGGATACAACAACTGTTATGTCCGGAGAACTGTCCAACTTCCAAATTTGGAACTATACAAGGTCTCACGAAGAACTGCTTGATTGTGTTGAAGGGAACTTATTCAGCTGGACAAAAGAAGACTGGACCTTTCCTCGATTAATAGATGATAATAAATTGCGCTGTGGTGAGTAACGTAACACTGTGAGTTTGGACATACTTAGCAGTTAACCTGTGTTATGACTGAGGGAACCTGTAGATACATTTTTGATACTCAAACACCAGCAGGCCCTTATGAGCTGGTGGTTTAGTGCCCCAAATATCAGTATACTATGCCTGTCCATGCCTGATTAGTCTAGACTTTGACTAGACTTTGACTTTGACTAGACTGACTAGACTAGACTAGACTAGACTTTGAAAAGGCTTTTTCTTAGGAGATTCTCCCAAGATGTGTGTCCGAATGTCATCTTTTTGTCCAAAGGGAAGTCTAGATTGGGCTCTGCTCTAAGGATGGTAACAGTAGATTGGTGGCCTTCCATTCATAAACGTATACGTTTTCAGAACCTGTGGTCACATTCTGTGCAGTTCCTGCCACAAATTGTAGAGATGGTCAGTATGGTAAGTCTGTGGTAATGTAAGGATTGCCTTATGACTTGACAGATAGAGACTGATTGTGTATATTTAGTATAGAAGGTCTATGGCAGTGGTGGCGAACCTATGGCACGGGTGCCAGAGGTGGCACTCGGAGCCATCTCTTTGGGCACCCAAGCCATCGCCCAGCACAAAGGTCAACATTCAGGAGTCAAAACCTGATTCAAGGAGGTGTGGACAGAGCTTGATTATCATTTTAGCCTCTTCTCTGTACCCATGATTCACCCTTTAGAGGGAAACTACAATAACAATCCGAATTTCTCCTTCTTTCTCTTGTTTTGGTGTCATCAGGGCGCCAATATGTTTGAACCATACTGTGACTGAGTCGATCAGGATATTCCCTATATTTTGCCATATTATGGTGGCAGACGTTTGGCTTTCTATGAAGAGGGGAGGGGTGAGGAGCGCCAATGTGGGATCACCATTAGGGCGTTATGAGCGCATACAGTCTGCTTGTGCTTCGTTAGATCAATCTGTCAACTGTGGAGGAGGAAAGGGAAAAAGACGGGGTCGAATAGTGAGATGCGCTACATCCAAAGTGATATTATTAGTTTTATTGGAAAGTAGGACTACGCGTTTCAACACCATAACGGCGTCTTCATCAGGTCAAACACTGCAGGAGGTCCTGCTGGTTCTGTGGCAGGATCTATGCTGCCTAGGTGTCCGAACCGCGGTGTTTCAGTGCAGCAGAGAGAAGGCTGCGTGCTGTCACTGGCGCGGGATGAACTGTGGAGGAGTGGGAGAGAGTGGGGCTTATCATAGCTGTATATAACCTGTAAAAGCACTATGTGTTTGTGTATATAGTGTGTATGCATGTTAATACATATAGGTGTGTTTGTAATGTGTGTTACGTATGTGTAAGTATATGTTTGTGTTTATAGTGGGTACGGAAAGTATTCAGACACCTTTACATTTTTCACTGCCATTGCAGCCAATTGGCAAGATGAAAAAGTTCTTTTTTTTGCTCATTTATATACACTGTGCCCACATCTTGACAGAAAAATAAAGAAATGTAGATATTTTTGATAATTTATTAAACATTAAAAACTGAAATATGACATGGACATCAGTATTCTGCCCCTTTGCTCAGTATTGAGTAGAAGCAGCTTTGGAGCTGGTGCAGCCGGGAGTCTTCTTGGGAAGATGTAACAAGTTTCTCACCCCTGGATTTGGGGATCCTCTGCCTCTTCCCTGCAGATCCTCTCCAGTTCCCTAAGGTTGGATGGTGAACGTTGGTGGAAGCCATTTTTATGTCTCTCCAGAGATGCTCAATTGGGTTTAGACAATAACATAGGGTGTACAAAGAAAGAGGTATAGTCTTATAGAAAGGGTAATAACAAGCATCTATGTATGTATACAATTAGACATTTATTTCACATATATGTTGACAAGGGACAACGTGTTTCGGGGATGTATAACCCCGTTCATCAGGTCCAATAGATAGTTCTGTAACATTGAAAAGATACAGTCAAAAAACTATCCGTACCTAAAATGAATTATGACAGTAAAACAGTAAAATGTTGGATGTAGTCATATGTACATAATATGCATTTAGGGAGACAAAGTACGATCATGGATAGAGTAATAGAATCCAGTTGATAAAAAGACATTTAAAGGCATGGATTCATGTAAAAAAAAAAAATAGAAATAAAATAGCTATCAGATAAAAAGTCCATAAATAAATTCATTAAAAAAATTCATTAAAAAAATTCTTATGCATAAAATAGTTACCAATTTGAAAGGATTTATAGACAGACATTTCTGTGTTTATATGTATTGTCCATGTGTTATAACATAGGGGTAGATATTGTACTGACCAGTCTATTTGATTAACAATACGTTTCTGCGGCCTGATGCAGAGATTGCAGATCTGTAGGAATGCTAAACAAATAATGTGTTTGTCAATAAAGGTAAAATATTATATTAACCCCTTAAGGACGCAGCCTGTTTGCAGGTTAAGGCTCGCAACTTTTTTTTGAAATTTGACCTGCGTCTCTTTATATGGTTATAACTTTTGAACACTGTTACTTATCAAAGCGATTCTGATATTGTTTTTTCCCCACATGTTGTACTTCATTTTAGTGGTAAATTTTGGCTGATACGTTTTGCGTTTATTTACAAAAAAAAGAAAAAAATGATGAATTTTTAGAAAAATTTGCCATTTTCGAAATTCAAAATCACCGCGTTTTCAGGCAGATAGATTTACCACCTAAATAACTTGCAGAATAACATTTCCCATTTGTCTACTTAACATTTTCATAATTTTTGAAATGTTTGGATAATTTATTTTGACGTCACGCGGCCTACAAATCGAATAGCGATTTTCCGTATTTTCGGAATTGACTATTTTGGGGATAAATACTGTTTGAAATCAAATTTTACATATTTAGCAACAAAACCACCTATATAACCAACCCATTTTCAAATCTGCACCCCTCAAACTATCAGAAACAGCATTTACAAAGATTGTTAACCCCTTGAGATCTTTATAGTAATTGAATCAAAATGGCGGTGAAATTTAGAATGGTCAAATTTTGTCGGTTATACGTTCATCTAGCCCTAAAATTTACACATTTCCAAAAGATAAAAAGAGAAAACTCACCATAAAATTTGTTCTACAATTTCTCCTGAGTGCAGCGACCCCCCACATGTGGACATTACTTGTGTTATGGGGGCACAGCAAGGCGCAGAAGGGAAGGAGCACCCTGCAGCTGCCAGGATTTTAGTTTCCTCGTTGCCCCCTTTTGAAGGCTATAACATTTTCGCTTTTCCGTTATTTGGGCCATGTGACGGCATTTTTTTTGCGGGACGAGATGCTTTTTCCAGTGTTACCATTTTGGGGTTGGTATCACCTATTGTTGAAAATTTTGGAACTTTTTTTGAGGTCATGAGTAGAAAAGCATCAATTCTGTACTGGATTTTTTACTTTTTTTTTTTTTGTGTTCACCGTATAGCCTAATAATCCTGTTATCTTTATTCTATGGGTCGATACGATTACGGGGATACCAGACATGAATATTTTTTCTTATGTTTTACTAAATTTGCCAAATAAAACCCTAATGTGGGGAAAAATCTATCATTTTTGCATCGCCGTATTCCAAGTGGCATAACATTGTTACGTTTTTGGCTCCAGAGCTGGTTGATGGCTTTTTTTTTGCGGGACATGTTGTTCTTTGCAACAATATCATTCTGGGGTACATATGTTTTGTTGATCACTTTTTATTGCATTTTTAGTGGGATATAATAGGTAAAAATCATAATTTTTGGCGGGTTTTTAACGTTTTTTTTTTACGGCGTTCATCATATGGGTTCAATAGTTATTTAGTTTTATTCTATGGATTGTTACGGACGCGATGATATGTGGGGTTTGTGTTATGATTTAGACTTTTTTGAGTGTTATACGTCTCTTTATATGTTTTGGGGCTTATGGGCATTTTTAGTGATTTATAAAGTAATTTTTTATTGAAAAACATTTTTTTTACAATTTTTTACATGATCCACCATGGGATATGAACAAGCAATCATCTGATTGCTTGTTCTTGATAATACTCTGCAATACTAATGTATTGCAGGGTATTATCAGTGCCAGCCTATGCAGATGCATAGGCTGACACTTTGCCTTTAAGATGACGTCACAGACGCCATCTTAAAGGTAAACCCTCCAGGCTTCTCTGGGGTCCCGATCGGACCCCAGAGGTGCCAAAACAGCAATCGCCCCCCCCCGAAAACGGTGCGGGGGGGCCGATTGTGATGTAAAGACCCCCAGAAGGCATGTTAAATGCCGCGGTCGCGTTGACCGCGGCATTTAACGGGTTAAACACCCGCGATCTGAGCCCACTCCGACCGCGGGTGTTAGCCGGGGATGTCAACGGTAGATTACCGTTGAAATCCCGCGGCTAACGATGCCCGTTCGGCTGCTATACAGCGCTGAACCGGCATCGTCTCTGCGCAGTAGCTGTACTGCGCTGAGCGCTATTCGCGGGACTCAGCGCAGTACAGCTACGGCGCAGAGCGCTAAGGGGTTAATAATAATATTATATATTACCTTTCTTAATGTGATCTCTTCCTATAAATTGACAAACACATTGGGGCACAATTACTTACCCGGTCCCAGCGCGATCCCCGAGGTGCGTTGTCTGACGAGGATGAAATCTTCTGCAATTCACCAAGATCATGCGCCCGATATCCTGCATGTGTCGCTTCCCCGCTCAGGTCCGCCGGAGTTCACCTTCTTCTTCCCTGAGTGCATGTCTTGCGACACAATTTGACATGTTAAATCCTGCGCGTAATCCATCGGCCCGCCCCCTGATTTGTATTGCGTGAAAGCCGCTGCGATTGCGACACAATACGATTGCGTGCGACTCAACCCCCGGCGCGATCCTCGAAAATGTGGGAAAACCCAACGGAAATGTGGTCGCAGCACCTTAGTAAATGAGCCCCATTATTCGTTTAGCGCTCCATCTACAATCTCTGCATCAGGCTGCAGAAGTGCATTGTTAAGCAACTAGACTGGCCAGTACGATATATACCCCTGAGCTGTGACTTCTTATATAGACAGGTGTGTGTCTTTCCAAATCAAGTCCAATTAGTTTAATTAAAAACAGCTGGAGCAGAGCGAGTGTCATGGCAAAGGGTCTAAATACTTAGGAAAATGTGATATTTCAGTATTTCTTGTTTAAAAAAATGCAAAAATATCTACATTTTTTTCTGTCATAATGGGATGCAGAGTGTACATCAGTGAGCAAAAAAATAACTTTTTTTGATCTCACCAATTGGCTGCAATAAAACAAAGAGTGAAAACATTTAAAGGAGTCTGAATACTTTTTCCGTACCCACTGCATGTATCTATAAATAATGAGCATGTATTTGTGTATAGTGAGGTATATATGTGTTATGGTACAGTGTACAGCATATAGTGAGGTGTCTTTCTGTGTATATAGATAGGTATATGTATGTGTGTACTGTGAGATATATATATATATATATATATATATATATATATATATATATATATATATATATGTGTGTATATAGTAAAATGTAAAGTACAGGCAGTCCCCGGGTTACGTACAAGATAGGGTCTGTAGGTTTGTTCTTAAGTTGAGTTTGTATGTAAGTCGGAACTGTATATTTTATCATTGTAATCCCAGCCAGAACTTTTTTGGTCTCTGTGACAATTGGATTTTAAAAATGTTGGGTTGTCATAAGAATCAATATTAACACTAAAGCTTCATTACAGACACCTTTGATAACTGTTACTGCTGATCATTGTAGCCTAGGAGCACAATAAATTACCAATATCCAGAGGTCCGTTTGTAACTATGGGTCGTATGTAAGTCGAGTGTTCTTAAGTAGGGGACCGCCTGTATATCGTTAGGTATTTCTGTGTATATAGATAGGTATATGGAGGAATGTATAGTGTGGTATATATATGTTTATACATATATGTATATATGCATATACATATCATATACTGTTATACAGTATATATTATAATTATGTGTAAATATTTATATATATATGTATATATTGAGGTGTCACATATGTATAAATGATGTGTATATAAGTGTGTATAGTGAGATATATACACTTTACTATTTACACATTGAGGTGTATTCAGTGCAATATATATGTGTGTTTATAGTGAGATGCACTCTCTCTATATATATATATATATATGTGTGTGTGTATAGTAAGATGTATATGTGTATACTAGTATACACTAGATACATATGTGAACTAGGAGTATGTATATGTGTATATAGATAAGGGTATGTGGATACATTCTTGTTTCAATGCAAGGAATCCCTGTTTCCCCACAAAACAGCAGCGCTAAAGTATAAAGGCTGTATACGAGCTGTAGGAATGGCAGCTAGCTTACAGCCACCACATAAGTGAGTTGTGCACTGCATGGTATGGTACGGTGAGCACACACGTGTGTTCCCATGTAATTTTGTTAATAACACTGAATTAGATAATGTGCTGTTTTTGCATTCTGAGTACAGGCAGTCCCCTACTTGAGAACACTCGACTTACATACGACCCATAGTTACAAATGGACCTCTGGATATTGGCAATTTATTGTACTTTAGTCCTAGGCTACAATAAACAGCTGTAACAGTTATCACAGGTGTCTGTAATGAAGCTTTAGTGTTAATATTGATTTTTATGACAACCCAACATTTTTAAAATCTAATTGTCACAGAGACCAAAAAAGTTCCGGCTGGGATTACAATGATAAAATATACAGTTCTGACTTACATACAAACTCAACTTAAGAACAAACCTGCAGACCCTATCTTGTATGTAACCCGGGGACTACCTGTATATTTAAAAATGTTGTCTTTGTGGAAATACCCCTTTAAGTGTACAGCGACGGAATACAAAACTTAATATTTCACTAAATGGAAATGTAGCTGGGATCTAGGATTCTGTACATACATTATTTCCAAGGTGGAAGGCAGAAGGAAAATCATCTAATATGTTGAATATCATTTTAACAAACACAAAATACAACACTAATAGCACGCTGACATGTACAAGCCTTCTGCCAATGACATACAGTAGTTTTTCATCTCTATATACTTTTTTTTTATAAAACTTTAAATGTCATTTTTTTTTCTTTTTAATCAGCACATTTGGCAACAACACCACCAGCACCAGGTGCAACCTCTCCGACCACAACTCTTGGTATGTACCATCCTGCTAATTACTATCACTAATTACCTAATAATTTGATAACCTCTGTACACATTTAACAAAATGATGATGGCTGCCATGGCTTAAAACTTAATCCTAACAATCACGCTTTTATGGAGTATATGAATACATATCCACAGTGCAGGGAAAAATGGACATGAACTTCCATGGTACTGGCTACTCTAAGAGTTAATTGGCTCATGCACTATTAAATTATTCAGAAAATCAACCTTCAAAATCCATCATGATAAACCAGGGACACTTACACATAGATCCAGGCACCGTGACTGTAGTAATCTTCTATTTATTATCCATGACCTCCTTCCTTTCTAAAAGAAACTTTTAAAAAGATGCTAAGAAGCCAGAAGATGGGTGTTACCAGAGCCCGTCTGTGTTGCAGCTTCACAGGAACTGTGCAGAAACTAATCATTTGTCCACTAATAGAAAAACACTGACCTATGAAGCATTTATTGAAAGAATAACAAAAAACCTAGAAAAATCATTGTGATTATTTGGTCTGGGCCTGGATGTCCCAGTGAGATGAAAGTTCTATGAAAATTAAACACGTTTGCATGGTAGGATGGTTTGCCCTCGGCTTTTACCCCTCTAAGCTATAAGTCCCCTCAGGTAAGATAAAGAATTTCCTTTTTTTATGTGATATATCACTGTTTAATAAAATCTCACCCAAATATAACTTTTCTCACCTCATTTTCACATGAGATAAGTCAAGTTTAGAGGTTACAGGAGAAGTGTCACTTTAGTAGCTACTATCTTCTCTCCTGTATTACCTAAAATATGCTTTTTGTGTCATATTAAAGATAAGGATCTCATCTTGTAGATGACAACAGGCTTATGAGCTACAGAGCCAGAGACATATTTGGAATTGCAAGCGGCAGATAAAGGTCCGGAGCTGCATGACACATGACACAAAAGATATGGGCATCTGGAGTGACACTACCCCTGCAACCACTAAACTTGACTCATCTCATGTGAAAATGAGAGATGTGAATAGTCATATTTGTCTGACTTGGGGGGGTGAGATCTATTATAGATAAACGAGTGAGATTTTGCATAACAGAGGGAACTCTAGAAATGACATTTTATACTGTACCTGAGGGAACATTTTAGTAGGGTTAAACCTAGTGACAGGTTCCCTGCAAAGGTATTTTAATGTAGGGAGTTACACCTTTGCTGTGGATGCTTAGTCAATGAGGCACATTTCCTTACCTGTCCGACTAAGATCACAGAAACTGCATTGTTCGACGATAATGCACTGTGCCGCGATTCACTAAGATCGTGCACCCGATATCCTGCATGTGTCGCTTCCCCGCTCAGGTCTGCAGTTCACCTTCTTCTTCCTGGCGCATGCAAGTGCTTTGTCTTGCGACCCAATTTGAAAGTTAAATCCCGCACTCAGTCTGTATCAATCGGATCGTCCTGCGGCACGTCCGCCAATTTGTGCCGCATGGAAGCCAGTGCAGCCACACCACAATCCTATCGCGCGCAACACAATCTCAGCGCAGACACCTGTTAAATACCTGTCCAAGCAGTGTAAACCCTGAAAACAGTGCAAAGTCCGACAAAAGTGCCATCCACAACCCAAAGTAAATAAGCCCCAACATATTCAATAGTAGCCATTAACAGTACAATGGGTTGTATGATAGGTTGGGTTGAATTAGATATTTAGATAAAAAAGTTAAAAGTCTAGGTAACCCCAAAGGGTTTGCCTACTTTCTCTTGCTAGTGCCTGTTTGGGAACTCTAAGGCTACATTCACACTAACGTATGGGGGACGTATATACGGCCGACGTATATACGGCCGATATACGTCCCCCATAGGCAGCAATGGGCGCACGGCACCCTACGGGAGCGGTACGGTGCCGCACACGTGCGGCACCGTACCGTTCCGTACCCGGGAAAAAGATAGGACCTGTCCTATCTTTTCCCGTAATACGGCGCCATGCGCCATTAATTCCTATGGAGAGGGGCGGGGGTGAGCTGCGCTCACCTCCTCCTCCTCTCCCCGTACACTGCCATTGCCCGCTACGGTACGGTACGGGCGGGCAACGGCAGTGTGAATATAGCCTAACTGTTGTGAACTGCATCTCTTTTATTATTGATGGAATAAACTTTGGCTTTTATTTTTCAAAGTGAAGATTACAGAGGACCTTCCACCACCTCTATCCTCTCCAAAGAGTCATAGCGGAATAGATGGAATTTTTCTCTAGGACCTACCTGAGCAATCAGTGTCACTTAATATACTAATTAGGATAATTTGGTGGGGGGGCCTGGGCTATCTACTCCAGTCCCTGCACTCATTACTCAGGAAAAGTGGGGACTAGAAAGAAAACCAATCTGTGGAGCAGGAGCAGCAAAGGTTGTGATTGTGGATGGTCTTCTTCAAGGGAACCTGTCTCCACATTTTTCACAAGTACAACTAGTGGCAGGTTCCCATGGAGCCCTAGTAACTAATTGACACCATTCTTTTAGCTAAAAAGTGTTTCCCTCAGATCCCCATATATTCAACTTTATAATTTTGCCTGGTATCCAAAAATCCCAGATAACCCTAATAAAATAAAAATGCTTTGTTTGTCCAGGTACAACAACTTCCACCAGGACTACAATAGCAGCACCAGGAACTTCAGTGTCCGCTGAACGTCTTACCTCTGTGGAAACCACTTCTGGAAAATTCTTTACATCTGTAAATCAAAATGAGACAGCTACAAGTAATTCCACATCTATTGTTGTGCCGGATACTCTTCCCACATTCCCAACTCTTGAATCTGGCTTCTCGACTCAAGTCTCCACTACAGAATCAGTCCTTGGAGATAACCAACTCACTAATTCTAGTATCAATTTACCAACTGGCAACAATGTATCCGGTAATATATCCTCAACATATCATCTACCACCAGAGCGGAGAACCACTGTGACAACCACGACTTGGAAAGACCCAACAACTGTACAACAACAGACTACTAATGCCACCACCACACAGGGTAATAATATAATTTGCTTCTTCCTCTAATTTCCCCATAAATCTGATTAATTTTCGATTTTCTTACTATGTATTGATATTTGTATACTACAGGGGTAATTTATCATAGAGAGGTCTCTTTGTTGTGGTTTCTTTTTTTCTTTCCTATGTTAAATGTGTTTAATCATATATTTGGTTTTATTTTTAATTTTGCTTTTTAATTTGCCTTTTAATGTAAAAGGTACAAGTCCTCTGATCAAAAAGTCACAAATTTGCACCTTTTTGTGCTCATTTCTTCCTTCCATGAAAGAATCTTAATAACACCCAAGGTTTTGCTGGCATGATTTTGAACCTATTTTTAGTGCAATTTAGCCAATTTGCACCAAAAAAGGTGCAGATCAAACAAACACATCTGTCCTGCAACCTCCAATTTTGTACAACTGATGGAATAGGCACAAAAAAAGGCTCAAAAGGGGCAAATAGCTTAAAAAGCACAAATAAAGAGGATTGAAAGAATAATAACTACGATAAAGGACCCCCTATGTGTTGATGACACAAGATGAAAATTAAAGAAAGCATATAGAAGAACCATTTTATATTTTTGTTATCAAATTGTTATCATATTGGTAAGGCCACGACTAAGCCAATTCCTTAGACATATCAACAAAAAACCATATCTCCCCCTATCCATCCCAGGAGATGTCCAGACGTTCCATAGAAGTGAATTGAGCTGGATATGAAGTACTCTGGGGAACATATGTGCATCCATTCTCATGATCACTGGGGTCCTAACAGGGCTCCTTATAAATATACCCCTGATACAAATGCTCTACCAGCACTATATTCACTTCTATAGGAGATCCAGAGCAGCTATCTCCTGCAGTCCAGGTAAGTACCACTTTGATCGGGTAGAATGCATAGAACCTTACAGTGCTCCATAGGGGGTTCACTGGTTTGTGCATTTTTCAGGTTGTAAGCAATAGACCCTATGCTATCTGGTCATCTGATATTGGCAGTGGAGCTCTCCTTGCCATGCCAATGTCTACGGGAAGGGACTATCAGGGCCACAAAGAAGGCAGGAATAGGTCCCGTCCTATCTTTTGTGTTGTGGATACTTGGCACATTCTCATTATGGTGATGCACGGTGCCTCAAGGTGCGAGCACCGGGAACATTCCCGATAGAAGGCAATGGGACTGTGACTTAGCCACAGTCTTGTGGGGTGAGCTCATATCCTTAGCACATGTGCACTTGTGTGCACAAGGCCTCACAGAGGGGTTGTGGGATAGAAAGTTGAACTGGCACTCACCTAGTATAATAGAGCACATTTATTACCCGTTCATGTTCAATGTACGACGATCATGCATTGTGCCCGATCCACGTAGATCGTGCGCCCAATTTCCTGCATGTGTCGCTTCCTCCATTCAGGTCCGCCGGAGTTCAGCATATTCTTCCTGGTGTATGTAATCGCTTGATCTTGCGACACAATTTGAACTACTTCGCGACCGCCCACCGTGTATTCACGGTGGCGGTCGGGTCTCGCTGCATGGAGAGGGCTCACGGACTGAGCCCTCTCCATAGCCGGTAAGTCTTTGCTGCATATTGCTAGCACCGATCGCGGATGTTTTCACAGCAATGCCTGCTGGCAAAACTGACGGCAGCCTCAAAAAGATAGCGGCGCCATCTTATCTGGGATAGCCGCTCCCCGTGACGTCATCGGGGGGTGGCGATCCATCTCCATGGTAGCCTCGGGTCTTCCGAAGACCCGAGGCTATTTCGTTTTAACCCCTTCATTACAATGTGCTGATCCCCATATACTGCCATACTGTAGTATGGCAGTATATGATAGGATCGATCAGACTACCTAGGGTTAGAGTACCCTAGGGAGTCTGAAAAATAGTAAAAATAAAAAACAAAAAAGTTAAAAAAAAAAATTATAATAAAAAAACCTAAAATTTCAAATCACCCCCCTTTCCCTAGAACTGACATAAATATAAATAGTAAAAATCATAAACACATTAGGTATCGACGCGTCTGAAAATGCCCGATCTATCAAAATATGATAACTGTTTTTCAATGTGTTTAACCCCGTAACGGAAAATAGCGCCCAAAGTCGAAAATGGCACTTTTTTGCCATTTTGAAAAATATAAAATAATCTATAAAACGTGTTCAAAAGGTCGTACAGTCCTAAAAATGATATAATTGAAAATATTATCAAATTTCGCAAAAAATTACACCACCCACAGCTCCGTACACCAAAGTATAAAAAAGTTATTAGTGCCAGAAGACAAAATCAAAAAAATAATTTTTGTACAGGAGGTTTTAATTTTTGTAAATGTATGAAAACATTATAAAACCTATACAAATTTGGTATCGCCTTAATCGTACCGACCCAAAGAATAAGGTAGACATGTCATTTGGGGCGCTCAGTGAAAGACGTAATATCCAAGCCCACAAGAAAATGGCGCAAATGCGTTTTTTCACCATTTTCACTGCATTTGGAATTTTTTTTCCCGCTTCCGAGTACATGGTACATGGATTTTTGAAGGTGGGGAGTGAAAAATGGACATGAAAAAACAGGAAAGGGCCCGGTCCTTAACCGGTTAAAGTTAAATCCTGCGCTTATTCCGAATCAGTCAGATTGCCCCCCGATTTGTGTTGCATGAAAGCCGTCGCCGCTGTGCCAAAATACGATCACGTACGACACAATCCCCTGCTAAATGCGGTGCAAATCGGAAAACGTCGGAAAAAACCGACGGACCTTTAGTATATAAGCCCCAATGTGTATAATTTGCAGCCCACCGATAAGATTTGAAGAAATGATGGAGAAAAGATATTATGCGGCTTAGGAACACATAGGTCCTGTACATACATATGTTGTCACATTTTTCATGAAAGGTGTGAACAGCTCTTCAGGACCACTTTTGGTTGTACTCAGCCAATAAAGGATTATCAGTCAATCATGATGATCATATCTCACATTCCGATGAGAATTCAGTATTATTGTGTCTTTTCATTTGCATTGATGGAGTGTTATTCACAGACCCACAGGTTGTAAGTACAACAATGACACCTTCCTCTTCCACTCAACTTGGTTACACCACAAAGTCGACAAATGAAAGAACACCTGAGCTTGGAATTACATCTTCAACAACAAAGTCCATCACACCGTCAACTGTTACTGATGGATCTAGTGACTCCTCATTATCTACTTCAGAAACCCTTTCCTTACCATCAACTGTGGTTACTTCAAGCAGTAGGACATCTACGTCTCTACAAACTACACTTAAAGGGATGATATCAACAACGGCTTCTTATTCAGGAACCACAAACATCACGTCTGCATATCCTGGGACAGCATTGCCACCAAACACAGGTATGGAATTGTACGGAAATTATAAGGGCATGTACTTTTCTTGTCATGTATTCATCTTACATTCAGTTTTGGCTGTGTAGTGTTTCTTAGCACTGGACACATGTTATCTGTTATATGTATGAATTACACAAGGACAGGCACAGCATTATCTCTACTCCCTCTCCAATCGCACTACATAGCTAGTATGTCAATATATAACGCCACAAAGTCTTTCATTCTCTTTCTGATCTCCTCTTTGTAGGAGTGAAACACAGAGAGTGACAGAAATATCACAAGATCTTGGCTTTCTCTATTGACACTGCTACATGTGGTTGAGAAAAGACTGGGCAGTGAGTACATATTACACAGGATATTGGCTTTTTGGCTGAGAGAGGGACGCAGCAGAACTTGCTATATTAGACTGAGCTATCTCCGGCGAGATGGGAGGGGGGTGGCTGAGTCAGAGCAGCAGCTGAACTTGCTATATCATACTGAGCCATTTCCTATGAGATGGAAGGGGGGTGGCTGGGTGAGGGAAGCAGCAGGACTTACTATATCAGACTGAGCCATCTCCTATGAGATGGAAGGGGGGTGGCTGGGTGAGGGAAGCAGCAGGACTTGCTATTTTAGACTGAGCAATCTCCTGTAAGATGGGAGGGGTGTAGCTGAGTAAGGGAAGCAGCAGGACTTGCTATACTACACTGAGCCATCTCCTGTGAGATGGGAGGGGGGTGGCTGAGTAATGGAGGCAGCAGGACTTGCTATATAAGACTGAGTCATCTCTTGTGAGATGGGAGGGGGGTGGCTGAGTGTGAGAAGCAGCAGAACTTGCTATATCAGACTGAGCTATCTCATGTGAGATGGGAGGGGTGTAGCTGAGTGAGAGAAGCAGTAGGACTTGCTATATCAGCCTGAGCAATCTCATGTAAGATGGGAGGGGTGTAGCTGAGTGAGAGAAGCAGCAGGATTTTCTATACTAGACTGAGCAATCTCCTGTAAGATGGGAGGGTGTAGCTGAGTGAAGGAAGCATCAGGACTTGCTACATCAGACTGAGAAATCTACTGTAAGATGGGAGGGTTGTAGCTTAGTAAGGGAAGCAGCAGGACTTGCTATACTACACTGAGCCATCTCCTGTGAGATAGGGGGGGTGTGGCTGACTGATGGAGGCAGCAGGACTTGCTATATAAGACTGAGTCATATCTTGTGAGATGGGAGTAGTGTTTCTCGATGAGGGAAGCAGCAGGACTTGCTATATAAGACTGAGATGTCTCCTGTGAGATGCGGGAATGAGCAGCAGGACTGGCTATCGCTTATGCAGAGACCCATGCGTGAGGAGACAGAAGAGGTTGACTATCTAAATCTTGCTCAGATGGCTTTTAGTGACAGATAGACAAAGGAGCTGTGCTGTTTAGCTATAAATGGAAACTCCCTGGTGCAAAGGGTACGACATTTTTAACACATCCTTATTGGTAAAATGATTTTTGTCTCTTTATAAATAAAATAGGCCAAAAGAAACATAGATAATAATTGGTTCATAGTATATTTATTATGTAACACAAAATTGTAATTTCCCTTTCCCCTTATTGTTTCCTTTTAGTTACTTACTTCTTTGTTCAAATGACAATTGGAATGACGGATGGGATTGAAGAAGATAAGGTGCCTTCAATTATACAGCACATGGTAAGAATTGTGTCCACTACAATGTGCAAAAATAGTTTATACTTAATACACAACTTTTTGGAAAAAAAATTGATATTCTAACTTCACATAAAAGTCATTAGGTGGCTCATTAGGACAGTTCTATGTCTGTCTTTGTGGCTTTTGACCCTGTCGGCAGTGTTATGCTATGTTTTGTTTATGCTATGTCTTATGCTATGTTTGTTGTTTGCAGCAGTTACATAATCACAAAAAACATCAAAACACAAAACTTACCCCTAAATAGAAAGTCACATTACCGTATTTTTCGGACTATAAGGCACACTGGATTATAAGGCGCACCATCAATAAATGCCTGCTAAAACATCTAGGACCATATATAAGGCCCATCGGATTATAAGGCGCAGCGCAATAAATGACCAGCAGGTGGCAGACCTCTGCACAGTTCAAGGCAGTACGTGTTGTCTGTACAGTGCGGTTCATATATGAGGCGCACCGGACTATAAGGCCCACTTTTGATTTCTGATAAAATCAAAGAATTTTATGTGCGCCTTTTACGGTACATGAATTCATTCCTACTGTGAAAAATAGGCAAAACCAGTTTAATGAATTTGTCACAATAGGTCTATGTCAAAGTGACTTTGCTTTAGTCTATGTTCATTTTGCACAGTGGAAAGATGCGAAACTGCAAACGCACCACAACCCCTACCTAAATGCCACACAGTAAATGTAAAGCTACAATACCTCCATTGACTTTATAATACATGTATTTGTCTTTCTCAGATGAACAATACGGAATTTACTGCAGTCCAGATTATTGTATCATGTACAGGGAGGTAGGTATTGTTACAGTCTTAGGATATCCTTTCCCATCTCTAAACATTAAAGGGGTATAGAGCCTCCAGCCCGGGAGAGCATCCAGCCAGGTGCAGTAGAGAGGAGGGGGTGAGTGCTCCTCACTCCTCCCCTCTCAATTGAAAGCTGAGAGGTTGTCATCATAATACAGCAAAATATAGGACATGTCCTATAATTTTTCGTGCTCAGTCAAGGTTTGGAGAGCCCCGTGTGCGGACCACACCCTGACCGAGTCCCATAGACATTTATGGGAACTGTGATCTGGCGACTGGATCACGGTTCCCCCTTCCATTGTGTGTATGAGGCCTAAGTAGGATAGTAAGATTTGTGTACTCTTCATTGGGGGCAACAGCATTTTTGGCCACTCAAACTGCAGTTGTATTAACATGATGCTTATTGCAGTGATGCCACATCATGTAATTGGTTCGGAGAGCCACCAACCCATAAATAAGCCACACGTGCCACGGGTGTTTCTATATAACCATAGATGTATTGTATATGGAGTGGGAAATAGCGCACATCAGAATACATTCTGCAAAACATTCTGTATACATTTCTAAATATCTTTGATATAACTTATATCCACAATATCTTCCTCCTTCTAGAAATCTTCAGATTATATGAGAATTTACTTAGAGCAAAGAAATATTGTGATGCTAAAAACATGATTATTAGGTATATCCTAATCTTGCTTCTAATATAACAATGTATTACTTATATTGTTCTGGAATTATACTTTTTTTCCAAATTTTCTTCATAAACCTCTGATTTACAAATCAGACTGATTGATTTTCTAACTCCTGATCTCATCTCAATTATTATCTCAATGTTTGCTGCAGTAATGGCCCTGGGAAGGTCTCTACGCAAAATAACAATAAAAAGGTAAAAGGCTTTAAATTCTCTTCCAGTTACATTGCTCCCACCAGGATGAAACCCAAGCACAAATAATCTACATAGAGACACATAAAAGCTTTATCAAATCTGTGCAGACCTGAACTGCTTTTATGTTTTTGGTTATTTATCTAAATTGTTAACCAAGGTCACAGCAGTATCTCTTTTTTGGAGTATAATAATGTTACATAGTTTATAGAATTGAAAAAAGACATATATCCATCAAGTTCAATCAAAACCGTTAATATATTTCCTTAGATGTGAATGGTTATGGATCTCCATCTTTTTTTTACTTGTTTACTTGTTAACATTATGTATAAAAGATAGAATCATACTGTACAGTATATCAGGAGTCTATGGTCTCCTATTATATGTGTCAGGTTTGGCAAGAAGGATGTAAAAGTAGATTAAATGTCTCCCTAAGAGGATAGAGGGATGTAGCACTAAATGATTGTTCTCCCCATTAGTGTCCTTTGTTACATGCTTTACAGTATACAGCAAGTATAAAGGGATGTAGTATCAGGATACTCCTTTCATCATTGGTGTCCTTTATAACTGGCTTTAAAGGAAATCAACCATTTGATTACATGCATACCTTGAGAATGCTGTAGCTACACTGATGCAGAAACATATCTTGTTTAATTCCTGTGCTGAGTGGATTTGCTGAAAAAACAATTATGACATTCAGGACCTTGGGAAAGCTGGATTGCATGCTTCTTGCAGTACATAAACACGTTACATGAGCTGTCTGCACAGTCCTGACAGGTCTAATTAACCAGAGCTGGATCACTCATACACAGCACCTGAGGAATGGTGCAGCGATTGATTACTTCTAGTTGTCAGTGATTACATCATTTTCTCCTGAGCAGTGTAAGAGGAGAAGCGCTGAGCCAGCGCCTGAATTTTATAATTGTTTTTTTCAGCAAAACCACTCGGTTCCGGGATTAAACAAGATATATTTCTGCATCAGTGAAGCTACAGCATTCTCAAAGTATGTTTGGTTCATAATGCATGAAATAAAATGGTAGATTTTCTTCAAAGTAGTCAGTAGGGCTAGAGGGATGTGGTTGTCGACTGTCTTTTTTACAGGATGGACAATATCCAGCAGGAATAGAGGGATGTAGTGCATTGCTCATCTCCTTAATGGAGGCTTTACAGTTTCCACCAGGGAGAGAGGGATATAGTAGTTTGCGACCCCTCTCCTTATTGGAGTCCATTAATACAAGCTTTACAGCAGTCAATTGGGCAAGAGAAATGTAGTAGCTGACTTCTTCTCTCCCTACTCGAGTCCTTTATTGCTGGATTTACATTATCCAGCTGAGCTAGAGGGATCTAGTAGTAGTTTACTCCTCTCCTCATTGAAGTCCTTACTTTCAGAATTTATAGTATTCAGCAGGGATAGAGAGATGTAGTAGAGTGCTCATCTCCTTAGTGGAATCATATATTACAGGGATTTATTAGAGAGATGCAGTAGTTACAAACTCCTTTCCATTCTGGAGTCATTTGTTACATGCTACCTAGTATCCAGCTGGGCTAGTTGGATGTAGTGGTAATTGAGTCTTTGTTTTATCTCTATATGTCATTAACACTTCCATTTACATGTCCATTTATGTTTGGGGGATGAAATGTAAGAGCTCTGAGTTCATGTGTAGCAAGTTCATTCACATGTTCATGTTATCGCATGACACACGTAGGTAGATGGGGCATGACTGCTCATCTACTTACCTCCATTTGCCCACTCCAGACAGAGGAACGTCTTTTCATGTTGTTGTCCTCTAAGAGGATCATAATAGAGTGACCTATGAAGCAGTGTATACTGATATACATAGAGTACCCTCGGCCTTGTAGCACAACCTCTGCCTTCATTCATCCTGGTGGGTGCAAGTGATCTACTTTCCCATTTCTTATAATGGTCTTGTCTCTTCTCATGTTTCTAGTATTTTCCCCAAACATTCCTTCAAATTGAACCAGCTTTCTTCCCATCCTTGTTTTTTAAAAATAAAAAAAAATCTAAATATTGATTTTCTTTTTTAATAATTTTCTTTCTTGATTGTGCTGCCAGAAAAGGGAGACCAATGAGGACTCTGGTGATTCCAAGTTAGTATATTTATTGTGTTTGACAATTGTCTTGTTTTATTTGAGGCATTATAGATATGTATATGTGTATTTTGGTACATTGTGCAATATTTATTTCAGTCCCCCAGAATACACAGCCAAAGCAATTGTCCGGGCAAACTCTTCGAAAGACCCGCAATTACTAGCTAATCAACTGCAGAATCTTCTGATGGAGGAATACACAGATTCCCAACTGAACATTACTATTACTGCCAAGAACGTGACTACAGAAGAATTAGGTAATTGTTTACTTTTCGTACAATTAAATATGCAAATACGCTTTCCAGGAGGGGGTATAGAAAACATTGCCTCTTGGTTACCTTGTAGGGCAGCCCCCTTAACATCAAGTGTGACTTTTACAGAGAATGAAAGAGGTTGGATAAAAGCTGAACCAGTATATCTATGCCATAAGGAAGAGATTCCCAATTCCCAGATTTCTTATGTAATAGATATGCTGAACTGGATTGTATCCCGCATCATGTCATCAGTAGTGATGAGTGAACCTGAACTTTGCGAGTTCAGGTCTAAGAGCCCAAAGCTGAACATCCGACGTTTGGGCTTCACGTTTGGTGTTCGGTAAGATGGGAAAAAGCTGCGTGGTTTACTGATGAGTAGCCAATCAACAGCTTTCAGCTTCTAGCAACCTCTGCCACGCCCAGTATTGCTGTGATTGGACATGCAGGACATTTGACTCTGCAATATAAGAGGTAATTGCCATTGCAGACAGGAGAAAGAAAAAGAAAGGTTGCTACTGAAAGATAGGGATAGTGAGTGAAAGAGTGGTGTAATCATTTCTTAATTGCCCTTTTGAGGTCACTGGGGACAGAGAAATAATTACCCTTTTCACGGCAGTGTAAAGGACGCTGACAGTGACCTTTATTGGCAAAGTCTCCATACGGAGAGCATTTACTTCCCCCACCTATGTTTCATACAATGATCTTCCAGGCAATAAAAGTTTTTTCTTTTCACCTCTTTTTTATAATATGTCAAGTGCTCATGTAGGAGACAGCTGCCTATCGATTTTATACACAGCTATAAAATAATTTATATGTTTTTTTAGTATTAAAGCAGATATTATGTCTTCAAGGAACTTAGTTTAACAATTTGACAACACTGTTCACTGAATAACATCTGTTTTTTATCCCTATAAATGTGGGAAATTAGAAAAAATAGAAGAAATAAATCCAGAAATAAAATACTGATCAAGCTCTGCAACGTAATATAAACAGGTGGTTTTAGAAAAGAAAGATAAGGAAATGTGATTGTGATTGGCCTCAAAATATATTTTTTAAGAAATCCTGGAGCAGCGATGGCTAACCTAGGCGATACAGCAAGACTGACAGCACCCGGAGGTGGGACAACTCTTCTGCATAGAGTGCGGCACAAATGGCACCCATCGTACCTCCATTATCGAAGGCCCTTAGTCAAGAAGTGAAGCCAGAGCTCCCACCTACACTTATTGTGGACTTGCACTCAGACAGTTGGACCAATGTCCATTCCAGTAACTAAAGGGTGGGATAGGAGAGTCATCTCAGCTGTGTGTGCTCTTTACACCCCGGCCATCATATTAAAACATCTACCAAAATATCACCGTGGGTGTCCTCCACTATAACTTCTCCTTTCCCTCCATGGGTGTCCTCCGCTACAACATTTTCTTTGGTGCCACAGTTTTCCAGAAACTAGAAGTAACTAGGAGAGGCAAGGCCAGTGGCGGAACTTGACGCTAATGGGCCCCAGTGCAAAGTCTGTGCCAACCCCCTGACTATAATTTATGTTTTATGGTACTAGTCTTCTCATATGGGAAAGTGACACCTTATGGGCCCCTAAGCCTCCTGGGCCCGGTTGCAATCGCACCCTCTGCACCCCCTCAATTTACGCCCCTGGATGGGGCCCTATAGCAGACTTCTGAATGGGACCCTCTTCTCTCTTCACCAGGCATTCTTCTTATCCCATAGAGGTTGAGGGCACATATCTTTCCCAGTAACTGCAGACCACATGAGGGAAGTAGACAGCAGGAAGCTTGAGATCTGAGATTCCTAGTCCTGTCGTCCCCTTTCCCGACATTTATTACCTGAGTTCCAGATCCTGCTGTGTACTGTAGAAGATTTCAATGTTATATACATATTATTCTGCACAATGTTCAGCATAACATGTTTATAATGGTTCTCATTCAACATTCTTAAGTGTCAGATCGGATGCCGGGCCCCCTGACACTGCTGGCCCCATAGCAGCTGCTATGGCTGTTCCCGCTGTAGTTACACCCCTGCTAGATCACTTCTTCCATTTACAGAATTCTTGTTTGGTTCTGTCAACTAACTGTACTAAAACTAATGTACTGTACTAATGTGTACAGCATGAGGATTAGGCAAGTTGGAATTCAGCTGCCTTATGTCTCGTGCACCCGATTGTTGTTTCTTCAGGTGATACAGCTGAGGTTTTAGTGGCTGTCATATGGGCTCATACACACAGCTGAGGATTCCTCAGCCCTCGTCCAAGGCTAGTGCCGCCCCACAGTGTGTCATTCATGTCTCGTATATATTTGTGGTGGGTTGCTAGGTAACAATCTTCCGTTTTTTTATGCAGTTGTCAAAAACAAATGACCCATACTTGGGCCTAGTTCAGCCAAGGAGACAAGGAGGAAATACTGTTAACACACAGTCCCAAAAACAGAAATTTGAGCCATTTTTTGTGTAGGAGGCCTAACTCTCTTTTTTCTGGAAGATAAACAACTGCCAAAGGTAGCGGCTCGCTATACATTACACACTTACACATGCAACTATCTAATGTGTAATGCCTTATCCTGCTAAGAAATGGGCAGATAGATAGATCTAAAGTATCTTACCGAAAAACAGAATTTAAAAAATTTCCTAGCTGATCAACTCAAGCGATCACATTAGCATCAGCACTTATGTTCTCTTGTTTTTTTTCTTTTACTTTTAGACAAACATTGTACCGTTAACTCCACATTCTATGATGACTTTCAATATGACTGGCCAGAAACATACCCAACAGAAAAAGTCTCCCTACAATGCCATACAAACCCAACTGAGACAGCGACAAGAGACTGGTAAGATCTACAGCGTCATGCATGAACCAAGGAAAGATGTGTGTGAGAAAAGCTTTATATATAGCATATGGGATCAGTGATTGAGCAGATCTCCAGTAATGGTTACAAGAGGTAAAGCTAATGGGGTTAATTATGATAGGCTGGCGCTCATGCACTGGCGTATAATAGCCCCACCGCCGATAAGGAGCAGCCAGATACATCAGGAGGTTCTTGGCTCTTGATGTATTCACCAAGGTCTTGCACAGTGTTTGGCCTGGAGTAGAAATAAGCACAGCCGGAGACTTTTCACATATAAAAAGTCCCCCGTTGCAGCGAGTCTACAGGCACGGGGACAGGAACACCCCGCGCTGGCTCACTCCTCGCCAGTTGTGTTTACTTCCTGTCCAGCCGCGCTCCCCCTTTACACTCCTCCACGCACCATTTGGGGAAAATAATCACAAGTACTAGCTATAAGCTAGAATTTACAATTATTTCAGGGCTTCTACGCCAGTGTTTAGGCGCAAAAGCCCTGATAAATACCCCCATTGTATTATCATCAGAACATGAGATACAACAATAAAAATATGTTCATAAGTTCTTAACTTATTGTTATTTTTAGCTACATCAATGTTACCACTTTAACAACAGAATGGGGGGAACCGAACTATAGTAAATGTGTTCCAATATCATTTGAGGATCTTGAAAATGTTACAGTAACCCAAGGTAAGTGTGTCTACTATTATTATAATAGGGTTTTTCAAGGTTGACAGTAGAGACAATTGATGTAGTGTGTCAGCCTAATGCTATGACATATAACCATCTCAATTGCTTTGGATCATGGGTGCACAATCTTAAAATTAGACTGAAGGTCACATTGTCATATCACTCAACTTTAAGGGGCTGTACGAATAACCAGAACTAGACCCCCAGAGTATAATAGTGGAGACCTCCCAGAGTAGACCTTTAAACTGGAAATCCCCCAGGGCAGACTATAATACTGGAAACCCCCCAGAGCAGACCTATAATACTGGAGACCACGCAAAGCAGATCTATAATACTGTGTCCCCAGAGCACACTATAATACTGGAGACCCCCGTAGCAAACATATACTAGTGGGGGCCCTCAAAGCAGACGTATAATTCTGAAAACTCCCAGAGCAAACTATAATACTGGACAACCCCAAGAGCAGACCAATAATATCGGAGCCCCCCGGAGCAGACTTATATTAGTGGTGGCCCTTAAAGCATATAATACTGGAATCCCCAAGAACAGACTATAAGTACTGGAGATCCCTGAAGCAGTCACAGACCCCAAAGCAGATACTAATACTGGAGAGCCAAAGAGCAGACAAATAATAAAAGTGACCCCCAGAGAATGCATATAATACTGGAGACTAGGAGAAGACGTTTAATAGTGGGAATCCTTCGGAAGCTTCATACTGTAGACCAGTGGTGGCGAACCTATGGCACGGGTGCCAGAAGTGGCACTCTGAGCCCTCTCAGTGGGCACTCAGGCTGTTGCCCCAGCACAGCTTTCACCAGACAGGACTTGAGGGATCCTCCTGCCGACCCAGGTAGCCCAAAACGTGAAGCATCTTGGTCCACATGAGACTGCAAGAAGAGAAGGCAAGGACATGCTCAGATTATCATTGGAGCCATGAAGCTCCTAATCTTGGCCCGACAATTTTTCATGTTCAGGGAAGCTCCAATGGCAATCTGAATTTTTCCACCTTCTGTCAACCATATTGGTGTCCTCAGGACCCTTAAAAGCTGTGGAATAGCACGGAGCAAGAAGATTTTAATAATTTAATGCTAGAATTGCCGTGTTGGCACTTTGCAATAAATAAGTGGGTCTGGTTTGCATTTTGGGCACTCGGTCTCTAAAAGGTTCGCCATCACTGCTGTAGACTGATGGAGCAAATATATAATACAGGAGACCCCCAGAGCAGATGTTTAATACTAGAGACCCCAGAGCTGGTGTATAATACTGGAGACCCTTAGAGCAGACCTTTGATAGTGGAGACCTCCAGAGACATAAAAAATGGGAAAAAAAACACTCACCTGTCCAATCTCCTCTTCTCCTTTCTGCCACTTTGAAGTTGGCTCTTTGTGCCGGCATTAGGACCCAGGGCGGAGGAGGAGGGAGTGGTGAGTACAGAAGAGCCCTCTTGCTGTGGTCCCTACACTGCCCTGGGTCCTAACACTGGCACATACAGGGGGTTATTCAGCCCTGCTTTAGTTACATAGTTGCAGTAAAAAGTAAATATTTTGCAGAATGATCACGGAGTATAAAAGTATCATAGTTATTAATCTATCTCCTGTAGAATGTGAGCAAATGGAAGTATAGACACTTACATTCTAAAGCAAAATATAACCGAGCGCTCTTATTTATTACTTTCATCATTTTCCTGCAGAAAATGCTAACTTTTTGACACTACACATTTTAAATATGACAAAGAACGCAACTTCCTTACCAGAAAACGATATAAGAATCATTCTCAACAAAATATCAGAAATACTTGCATTGGGAGAAATCGATCTTGACAATGCAAAAGTTCATGTGGATGTAATAAATTTAATTTTAATAAAAGCGGACCAATCACTGCGCCAATTTACTAACAAGTGAGTATTCAATCCTGTATTTATTCCTAGTGATCATAGATTTAAAGAATACCTTCCAAACTATTAGGTAGATTAGATGCAGCTTCTTGGCGGGAGGGGAATGATCTTATGGTTGGACTAGGGCTTCTTGGACCAGTCCGAAGAAACAGTTCAGCGGTCAGGACCTATAACTATGAAAAACATGTACATTTTTAGTTATTCATTGCAATGTAATAAAATATAATATAGGTGAGATATCAAAATATCTTAAGGAGTTGTCCCAAGTTTTCAAGTTATCCTCTATTAATAGGATAGAGGATAACTCGCTGATCAGTGAGGGCTCAACTGCTACGTCCTCAACAGATCACGAGAATGGGAACCCCAGCAATTCGGAGAGAAAAAGGGGGACACTTAGATAGTAAATGGAGTGTTGGCAATGGCTGAGCACTGTTCTTGGCATTTTCTATACATTAAATTTTCATTTTTTTCCATCAATTGAATGGAGCGCCAGGACACATTAGTGAAGACAGGACTTTCATTATTTGAATCGCTGGTTCCCCACTTTCATGTTTGGCAGGGTTGCACCAATCCTGTGGATATGGATTAACATGAAAACTTGAAAACTTTGTACAACCCTTTAAAGAAATTCAGCAGCAGTCATACTGCAGAATGCTTTAGAAAGCATATCCGAAGAAATGCTGTAGTATTGAAGCATAAGCGTGCAGCAGCTGTTACTCAGAGCAGGGAGAAGGGGATGTGGATCAGATAATTTCTGACAGTTTTGCACTTGGAGAAGCTATAATCCTGAAATCTAAATCTATTATTCACAGTTCTGCTACATTGTGGGATTATACAACTCTGCAGGGCAACAAACTAAGGCTTCTTGCACACGAACCTGGTACCCTGACGTAGCACATATTTGGCTGGAGAGCCCCTTCCATCTCCATATGGACGCCTGGTGCCCGGCTGTACTAACAGGAAAAGATGGAGCATACTCTATCTTTTCCCTGTGTGTGCTCACTATACCGTAGCTGGGCGCCATAGGGGTCTCTTGGGACGGATATAAGTCACGGCCGGGTACACATCCCCACAACGTTTGTGTGCATGGGGCCTAACACTGTCTACAGTTTAATATGTCAAAACAGCAGGCAGATCCCTTTAATAAGATAAACTACAAGAAAATTAAGTTGTTTCATTTACAGGGTCTTTTCATAAGTATACATAAAATATTAAGTCTATATTTAGAAAAAACATGACTGTTCCCACATTTCCAAAAATAATGATATGAAGTATAAGGCAGGAATATGTGACCATCAGGAGCTACATATGGTACAGCTAAATGTTAAAATTGTGTAAAAGTTGAATTATGTAACATGCATAAAAATGTACTAAATGTTAACCAAAAAAAAATTTCTTGTGATCTCAAGGATACTTAACCTCATGGAGAAAGTCGGATTCACGATGAATTTTTCTAGTGACACAGCAAATGTGATGGCTGACTCCCTGGCTTTACTAGTATCAAAGAAGTTTAAAGAAATGTACTTTTCTGTCACAACGTATGGAGCCGGTGATATGGAGGTAGACTTGTTTTTCTTGATTATAATTAAGTGGTCAGTTAGTTTTGTTTTGTTACTGCAGATTCTTAGAACATCACCAATCTCTAGAATGGTCATCGACTTTTTAACAAACATTGCATACAGCAATAGTACAAGTTACTGCAAGAAATGTTGTATTATACAAAGTTTAATGATCCTTAATTTTTTCACTCTGAAATCACTTCTGAATTCCACCTTGCTAGCAAGAGGATCAGACACTCAATAAGGTATTAGATAATATAGAAGTACTACACAGAGGGTAGGCAAAGCAGTCTCCTCCCAGACTCCTCCTATAGACAACCGCAAACTCAAAAACAATGCTAAAAACTTAAGAGTTGTTGGAAAATGAAAATTACAAGTCACATAATGACCAGAAACAATGTTATTCCTCATTTACACACACCGCACTACTGAATTCTGCAAAGTTTGATGAAAGTTGATGTAAGAGGGATGTTTATCCCCACAGTCTTGTATAAAACCTCTGCTTCTTTCTCCATTTCTGTTGAAAATTGTTATTATGTTAAGGGATGAGGAATATTTTAAGAAAGAGGAATGCATGTTTACCGTAATCTTCTACTTCTCCAGTTCTGATGGTCCGCAATGGAATCTGGTTACTTCCACACAGTTGACCAATTTACATCTTCAGCTGCAGCAAATCACTGGTCTCAATGGTCTCTTCTGTAGGTGTGGCATAAGACCCTTGAGGCCAGTGACTGGAAGTCATATATGACTCCCATGTGAAAGCATGTGATCAGTCTAAGAGGAACACTGAATAGCCTGCAGAAGAAGGGAATAAACTGGTCCCTTTTTATCGCCATTTCCTCCCTAGCTGGCTCGTTACGCAGAACATATGGTATATTTATATCGATTTTAAAAAAACATTGTTTTTTCACAGATAACATTAGACCCAGTTCCTCCGGATGAGGCTGTAGCCATTATACATTTACCTCAATCAATCCAAGACCAAGTAGAAATATCTTCATCCAAGATCCAGTTCAACTTTATCGGGAGTTTAGCACCATTCAAGGTAAAAGTAAAAAACCTACAAGTTTCTTACTAATACAGAACAAATATAAAATATTGTTTAAGTTAAATTTAGACTATTGGTCCAATGTGAGGTCCCAAATAAATACGGTAACCTGTTTTGCTGAGTATCTATATCTTTAGCTGGAATGGTGAGACATGTAAAATAGATTCTGGATGTCACTTTGTTTCAGAAAATAAGCCCTAACCATTGCCCGTGATACCAATTAAAAAGAACCTGTCAGCTCCCAGGTCACATTTAAAGGGGTATTCCCACCTCAACTATTTTGTGTTTGTTTTTTAAAGCCTGGTGAATAAACATACATTTATCCAATTCTATATGGTCATAATTAACTGTACATGTGGCTTCCCTGTCCCTTAGCTACGGGCTCATAAATGCGTATACTAGTTTGAGAGGGGGGTTACTTTATTGTTCTGGTGAACGTGTTCCTTCAATAAGGCAGCTGTACTGTACCCTAGTTTCCTGAGCCAATCAGCTGTCCCACACAAATGCGATCAGGATTGCTGAGAAGCTTCTGCGCATTCCCCCGTAACCGTCCTGACCTAGCAAGCAAGGTGGTAGAGCTTTTTGAATGGTGCATGCATGAACTTTGCATGTTCACATATTACTGGTGATTTCGAGGCTAGAAACCCTCCCTCGATGTGCATGCGCAGCCCCCACTGCTACCATGCGTTGATGGCCCTATCTAATGAGAACATTAGCCCATAGCTAAGGGGCAGGTAAGTACAATAAATTATGCCCATATAGGTAAAAACATTTTAATTCAATAAATTGAAGAAATGTATGTCTATTAAACCTGCTTTAAAAAAATAAACAAAAATAAATGGTTGAGGTGGGGATACACTTTTTAAATCAACCTAAGGCCTTGTAAGTTATGTGTCCTCCATCATAGGCATGCCTTTCTCTAGAACATCCATGGTCTAAATGCAGGCGAAGACTTATTTCAATGTATAAGCAGTCAGTTGTTCCAGAGATAATGGCCTCGCGTATGGTACATTGAAGACAAAAGTATTCTATTGTCTGTATTAATAATATGGATGGACGACCATACAATAAAATCATATGTTTTCTAGGGTTGTGACTCCAGCGATAATAAACTTATCACCTACATCATAAGTGCCAGTATTGAGGGAACTAATGTCTTGGATCTGGCAGAGCCAATTAACATAACTTTGCGGCACCTTGAAGAAAATGTGGTAAGTTTAACTTCTTGTCTTTTCTTATTTAGAAGGCAAGGATTGAAAATATAGAAAAGTAAATTTACTCAACTCAAAGGCAAACCAAATGACAAAGAGAAAGCATTTAAGGACCATACAAGGAGAAGGAAGAGAAGGAGGGGAGATACAGGAAGCTGGGGAATCGAGAAAAAGTCACATGACACGTTGACGATTCAGTCCTTCATGCTTGTCCATACTAGTTATCCACCAATGGTCATTCTCCAAGGTTAGCCAGTGCCACCCAGCAGTTCGGATGTCGATAGTAGAAGAAAAATAAAAATTATATCCTAATTATCTCCTAATTCAGAGATTGAGATTAAGGAGTAAGGGTAGAGGAGAAAGGTATGGAGGGTAGGTGGTGGTGTTGGGGGAGAGGGAAAAGCAATTTTAATAATTACAATTCCAAGAAAAAGTAAGTCAACCCTTAAAATTAATACCTGTATCCCTTGAATACTGATAAAATGTTCTTTTTTTGATCAAATACATTTTTATCAAACAGTTTTTTTTGTTTTTCACATAGATCAGAACAAAAAAACTCCCTTCTCTCCTCCCTCCCTCCCCAACAAGATAAAATATTCTCTAATTAAGGTCTAAATCACAAACAGTAAAAAACAGTGCTGGGAGAAAAGGTAGTGAACCTACGATTTTAAAGAGGAACATTCACTACCTAAATGTCTTTCTCTCTAGACCCCTCCATTCCTAAGTAATCAATATTCTTTTTGGAACCATAATGGGAGACGAACAGTCTACTCCACAACATGATCACCCAAATGACAGTAGAGAGCCTAATCAGTATACAGGCAGTCCAATACTTGAGAACAACTGACTTACAATGACCCCTAGTTACAAACGGACCTCTGGATGTTGGTAATTTATTGTACTTTAGTCCCAGGCTACAATGATCAGCTGTAACAGTTATCACAGGTGTCTGTAATGAAGCTTTATTGTTCATCCTGGTTCAATCCAACATTTTTAAAATCCAATTGTCACAGAGACCAAAAACATTTTGACTGGGGTTACAATAATAAAATATACGGTTCCGACTTACATACAAACTCAACTTAAGAACAAAGCTACAGAACCTATCTTGTATGTAACCTGGGGACTGCCTGTATTAAGTACAAAAATTACAATGAAACTCCATAGAATCTCTACTGCCAAATGGGTGGTGTTGGGCTGGAGCAGTCTGGCACCGCCCATCCGACAGTAGAGAGATGAAAATAATAGCATTGATTGGTCGTTATTGGTGGGACGTAGACAGTTACAATGATGCCAGAATCCGTGGAGCTACACATATTCAATGATGCAGGGTTAAGGTTCTTGAAGGTGGTGAAAGTTTTAGTCTATTTATATAGTACCTATCTCAATAAGTAAAAGCAGCATTGTGTAGGGCACTTTATTAGCTGCACAGCAATAACCTTCCTGTTTATCAGCAATCTTTAATTTTAGAGAAAATTCAGTTTGTAATTTTATGTTAAAGGACACCTGTCATCAGGTCTCTGCCACTAGTCCTGTCACCTCTGCCTGTTGGAGCAGGTCACAAGGATCCATCACAGCCTTTATCTAGTTATTTCATACATTATTCATTGTAAAATCATCTCCTCTTTATCATGTAAATGAGGCTGGTCACATGGTCAGAGGCAGTGATGTCACCCCTGTTACCCCTCCCCTCTCCTCCCCCTGCTCATGTCTGTGTGTAATGTATAGTAAAGCATGGCTAGTGTGTGCTGCATCTGCTGACATGCTGCATCCTCCTAATATACAGGTGAGAGACACAGACATCAGCTACACATGAATCTGACATGTTCTGCTGTAACATGTGCAACATCCCCCACCGGGGCCTAGCCCTTTGAGGTGAGGCCTGGAGACAGCCGGGGCCCGCGGTACCGGAGTGGCTGGCGGTTGCGGCCTAAGCACGCTATTGTCACGGTGCTTGGTACGGGGGAACCGGAGGGCTGTCCTACAGCCTGGCAGGTCTCCAGCAGGGTGGTGTTGGCAAGAAATGATGAGGGAGAGGCTGCTATAGCGGATCTCCCTGGGGCAACCCCTTAATGTCCCGAGGGTGAGTCTCTGTGGGATGGACAGGGTGCCGGTGCTGAGGGCAGCGGTAGTAGCAGGGACCAGACGGAGGCAGAGGTTGAACAGAAACACTTACAGTTCTTTATTGGAACCGACGGGAACATCAGCAACGTGCCTTTAACAAGATGGTGGAATACTGGAGAGGTATTTGGAGGGAGCCACAGGATGTAGATCACCAGCCTGGATGTATAGGGCAGGCTGGGAGGCAGCTGGGTCCTTAGAGGATGCTTCAGCTCGGTCCTGGATCTCTTCAGGTATCACCCTTGAAGGTAGGATGATACCCCTTTCCTCACTACACTAACTCTAGTCATATACTCCACTTCAGGCAGGGGCTAGGCTCTTCCTGCACTGGTCCGGTGTGCTAGAGTCTCTGAGCTACTGCTCAGCTAACTACTCTCTGCTTGCGTCCTGCAGACCCAGAGGGCCTGACTAGGACTGGTCTCTTCTCCCTTCTGGGGGAGACTTCTCTAGAATATTCCTGGCCAGGGAGTTTTATTACCTCCCTTTGGTCAGGTGGTGGCTGCTCCTCCAATTACCTCTCAGTTCACAGAGACAGGATGTAACACAGATCATTGGATACTGGACTTTTACATCATATACAGATTTAACTTCTGCCTTGCCAGGCAGGATTAACCACTGCAATGTCCCCTGTGTGATGTGGTGACATGTTATGGGGCTTATTCGCAAGCACCCCCTCGCCATTGCATCGGTGAGGGTGTTGCACATGGCTGCCTGGAGCTGCTGTATCTCTCCTATACACACACACATGCACACACAGGCTGCAGGGGGTGTGGCCACCAGCACCAGGAAGCACATCATTATACAGCCTCACATAATTATACAGCCTCACATCATTATACAGGCTGTCAGTCATGCACTGGGGGTGTGGCTGTGCCTCCCACTCATGAATAGAGTGGACAGCTTGAATATGCTAATGCTTCATTGAACATTTCACAGGTCATTTGCATACAGCTTTAGGACCTCATTGCTTAGGTTTACAGGCATGTAGAGGGACAATGAAGGGATAGAGGCAATGCTCTCTAATGGCAGTTTATGAAAATATATTTAGTTTAGGGGGGTTATTTTGCATGACAGGTTCTCTTTAACGACCTTATTGCCAAATCCGCAGCGTGACCTCAATGGCTGGAGTACCAGCATTTTTTATGTCTTTATACACGGCCCCTTTCCACAAAAAATGTGGCTGCAAAAAATGTGAGAAAAATCACCAGAAAACAATCCAGTAGACACTGATGATTCAGAACTTGTTCCTAGATCAAGGTTCACCAATCTTCTGCACTCCAGATGTTGCAAAAATATAACTCCCAGAATCCACATTTGCTTAACTTTTCTCATAAATCTCAGTACAGTTGACATGCTAAATGTATTTCTGATATTCTCAATGTGGTATCTTCCCTTTTCTTTTAGGAGGGTTATCCTGTGAAGTGTGTATTTTGGGACTTTGCTCAAAACAGTAAGTGAAACAGTTTACTATTTTTTCTACTTCCTTTAGAGATGTCGCATAATGTGTGGTCGGTATAAGATCAGTTGTACACAAGTGAGATTGTTACGACAAACTCGCTCTGTGTCTCTGCAGGATTTACTAGCCGAACCTTAGACCGGCTGACCCAAAATCAGCAAGTCAGATCAGCAGCTCTATGTTCAGGCTTGAAAATCCCACAGAAACATAGGCCAACATTTATTAGTGCAGTTGCCTCGCTAATGTGTAGCGTGCCCCAGATTCGTGAAGACTGGAGCACGGTATTTAGTAATGTGGAGCACAATACATGTGCCCGAAGTGCATGAACAGAGTGTACCAGATTTTTTTCTTTTCAGTTTAAGGGGCTTGCGCCACATTTCTGTCAGACTTCCGCCCCTTTCTGTGATGCCGTGTGCATAGTGCAACTGCGACACAATACTAGTGCAGGATTCTTAGAATTCGTAGATTGCTTAGTAAATCTGGGCCATAGGGTAGGATTTATCACAACTCTGATGGTTATGATGTTATAATGTGTTTTTGTGCACAAAGCGTTGCTTGTCCGCAGTTTCACAGTTTATGAAGCTTCACAAATGTTGGAGCAAAAAATTGTGCAGTCACGGATCTGGGGGCTTTTGGCGTAAAAACACCCAGACAACCAAACTGTCGGATTAATAGCAGCAGGGTGCAACATCTTGGAGAAAACTTAGTTTAGAAATGATCCCGGAAAGAATAGATGTGTCTAGCTCTCAATTGGCTTCTTGCATGGGTTCCTCTTCCTGTTTTTTTTTATGTTTGTTACAAGGGAGCCTGTCCTATTTTATGCTGCCCATGTCTTACTGAGGTTCTAAATCTTGTCTTCTGTTTCCTGGCACAGACTACATGGGAGGTTGGAATGAATCTGGTTGTAAAAAGACATCAACAAACGACAAATACACATCTTGTTCCTGCAACCATCTTACTCACTTTGGAGTCCTCCTTGTAAGTGCAGTTCAGTGGTGGCTCTGATGGGGCTTTCTATCAAAAATATTCCATTTTTGTTTATAATCGTTTGGATTTATCAGTTCTTTTGCCAAACCAGCGACTTTCATTTGCTGGTTTTTACTCGCACCTACTCAGATCTGTTGCCTGCCTAAGCCTCTTGATGTATCCGTTGCGACAAGGGGGCATGGCTGAAATCATAGGCCGACACAGAGCCGCCGGTGTATGATAAATCTCCCCCAATGACTCTATCCATAATGGGGTTACCCCTCTAGGAAATCCTAGGAAACCAATGAACTTAGACTATTGGCAATTAATATATAACTTACCGTAATAGGAATCTGTCAGCAGTATGTTGTCATGCATCTTAACACCTTCCAGCAAGGAGGCATTATCCAGAAAATCATTTTGAATAGAGAAGTAAAGAGAAGGGTGTGTGGTGAGGGGAAACAACTTGACCTCAGTGCTGAACTCTCCGCCTCCCTTACTTTATGCAACCATTTTACATCTCACTTCAAAGTTGATGTTCTGGATGATGCCATTCACCATTCCTCATTGATTCTGTTATGGTGCACAAGCAGGTGAGAGCCCAATCTGCTAAAATTATAGCTATAGCATCCAATGTTGAATGTATTACACTAGAGCTGTGATGTATATTTCTCTGCCTTCCTATATTTTCGAATTTGGTTGATCCTATTCCCACCAACTTTGATTTCCAGGTGCTGATCCAGAAACATGATCTAGAAGGCATTACTATACTTGACAAAATATTGTAGTGGTTTATTTCGTCAATTTCTGTTGACAAAAAAGGCATTAACAACTGATGCCGACATCTAACTTTTAAACAGACCCCCCCCCCCCCCACACACACCTTCACCTTGTAACTGTAATGAATAAGAGAGGAGGCTCCAAATTACTGTAACAAAGGACTCGTAAAATATTCTTTAAAAAGTAGAGAATGACCATGATTAAAGACTATAGAATATAATGTCTGAAACGCGTAGGTCTGCTCCATGTTTTTAACAATGAGCATGCATGGTCTATGTGTGTCACTTTTTTGTAATTTCTCAAAGAAACCTTTTCTTAGATAATACTCTACTTTTTACAGAATAATATACAAGTGCTGGTCCTGGCACCTTTCATACTGGAAGGAATGCAGACTATGTTAAACTTTCATCAGACTGGTGAGCAATGGATATTTCCATATTTTTTGTCTATTATAGGAGGCTGCATATGTGCCGCTCTCTTCATTGACTCCTGTAGGACTAGAGAGACAAGTTGTGCCAGACTTCACACACTGGGGCAGATTAACTTACCCGGTCCTGTCGCGATCCTGCAGTGCGTTGTCCAACAAGTATTCGGGTCTGTCGCAAATCACTAAGCTCATGCACCTGAGTTCCTGCTTCCGCGCTGAGGTCCGCCGGAGTTTACCTTCTTTTTCCCGGTGTATGTGAGTGCTTGATCTTGCGACACAATTCCTTTTTAAATCCTGCTGTTTGTCCGAAACCGTTGGGTTGTTCAATGCCCCCCCCCCCCCCCCTGGTTTCTGTCTCGTGCAAGCCGGTGCCGATGTGCCAAAATCCGATCGTGTGCTCCTAAATCCCAGGGCAATTCGGCGCAAACCGGAAATCGCCAGGTAACACGGCGAAAATGCGTCCGACGGACCCTTAGTAAATGAGCCCCACTGTCTCTTTTCCATTCACAGCAGCTGCAGTACCAGACTGGTTAGATGTTGGGAGACCAGTATTCTTGTTGGTGGGACTTACATCTATTGGGCCTCATTCACACAACTGTGGGCGCATGTAGGCTACAAACAAAGGGCAGAGTGATGTTGTTTGCAGCCACGCTGATATAAGCAGGGTGATCGCCATTCACATTGCTAATCTCAACTGAAAGAGACCGGAACGATCACATACCGTGCCGTGAACATGTCTTGTAGAAGGATCTGGAAACATGTACGATCGTGTGCATAAGTGCTTAGACAGTTACGCCCAATCTGGTTGATGTGTCCTAAATTTGTAAGATGAGAATACCCCTTTAAATCTTTTGCACTTGAAGCAGTACAAGATTAATAATTATAATAATGCTTAATTACTCCAGAGAATAATAAAATACAAAAACACATCATAAAGTAAAATAAATATAATAGTTGAATACAAAAAAAACCTGAAAGGTTGTCATAATGTAGATGAAGCGCAGTATAATAGCCTGTGCTGAGTGACACATATGGGGAAGGAATGACGGGTAGAATACGATAAAAACAAAAGGCTTCCAGCTACTCAAGACACAATAATGGAGATTGAGAACAAGAACAAATTAATGTAATGAACATACAGCACAAGAATACAACTAAAGCAATACATGTTATGAATGGAATATATACAGTATATATGTAAAACAATGTATACACATAAATTCTATGCATCATTTATCATTCTTCATCATGACTTTCTTTTACAGCTTTTCAGTATCGCTATATTCTGCCCAGTGATGGGCCTTGGCCTTGTAGCTCCAACTTCCATATAATGTTCATTCTTATTGTTCTTTATAATTCAATCAGTTTTGATGCAGAATTTCAGTTATATTCATCTATATTTTTTTTATTATATTGGCTCTACAATGGAAAACTCAATTTGGCAGATTTACCAAGCTAAATCTAGTCTTAATGCAGGAGATGTATTAATGTGTCGGTCATTAGACAAGTCCAGAGTAGAACTCGACAGTTCTCTGCTGCGCCAAAGTAACCCCTTCATGCCAGAGCCCCGTTTTAGCCTTCTTGACCAACCCCTAACCAATCTGACGTGTGTCGCTTTATGTGGCAATAATTTTGGAATGCTTTCACATACAAAGCTGATTTTGAGATTCTTTACTCGAGACACATTGTACTTTGTTTTAGTTTAACAATTTGGGTGATTTGTTTTGCATTCAGTTATGGAAAAAATGGAAAGATGGCAGAAAAGTTTTCAAAAATTAAACCTTTTTAAAGTTCAAAATGTTCTGCTTTCCAGGTAGTGACCACCCAAATAACTTGATAATTAACATTTCCCTAACGTCTACTTTATGTTAGCACGGTTCTTTATCTGCCCTCTCATTTTCCGGGATGTTAAGAGGCATAGAAATTTGAGTGCAATTTTGCCCATTTTCATAAAAAAAATCGCCAAGACTCATGTTTTTAGGGACCTGCTCAGCTTTCACGTGACTTTCAGAGGCCTAAATAATAGTAAAACCCCTTACATTACATTTATTATGTGTTTAGACACTTTTTCAGCCCATCTAAGTAGCAGGGGTTAACAGAAAAGAGGGATTATGTTGCAGCAATGCCTCAAAATACAAAGTAAGGCTGCATTCACACATACTTATGGATATTTGTCAACTATGGCGCAATGTATGCTCACCCTACCGTGGCCGCATAAAAGATAGAGCATGCACTATCTTTGGCCGTAACAATGGCCATGCAGCTCTAATTTTATTGAGAGGGGAGGGGTGAGGCTGAGTAATTTTACCCATTTAACCACATTTAAATTGCATTATTTTCATTCGATCAGGATGTTTCTAGGACTCCAGTTAACCCTGAAGATCTTCACATACTGTCCCTCTTGACCTATGTTGGCTGCGGCATTGCTTCTCTGTTTCTTGGAGTAGCCCTTGTAACATATGGGATGTTCAGGTAAGTTTGTAGGATGGTGAAACATTTCCTGCTATAAATTGTATATAACTGATGTCGGAGGTGTAACTTGAAGCTGCTGGGACTCAGTGGGGCTCATTTACTTACCCGGTCCAGTCGCGATCCACCAGGTGTCGCTGCTGCGCCGAGTTCACCTGCTTCTTTTCGGTTTAGTTTTTAAAATTCTGAGGTTTTTCCAGAAGGCCACGCCCCTAACTTCTGTCGCGTGAAAGCCGGCGCGATTGTGCCAAAATCCATTCGTTTGCGCCAAAATCATGGTGGATTCGGTGCAAAGCGTAAAAATTCGGGAAACCCAACGAAAGTGCTGCCACGGAGCCCTTAGTAAATGAGCCCCATTGAGTTGGTTTCCAAATCTATACGCCTGTGTAGCAACTATTTTCCCCATCCAAAAAATGGAAGAATTAGGCAGAACAGAGACATACACGGATGGAAAATTTAAGCATGGATATAAAGTGAAATGTGAAGTCTCTGTTCACTCTGTTAATTAATATTCATCCCAATAACTTGTACTGATCATATCCAACTAACGGAGATGAACATTCCAAAAGAAAGGCTGGCGTCCTACACTTAAAGCATAGCTAAACTTTTGACAAAGTTGCATAAATCAATAGTGCAAAAAAATCATAGTAAACTTTGTAATATATTTTAACAAAATATTCCCTGTGCCCTTCTTTTTCCTTATTTAAGCTGTTTGTGTAAATCAGCTTTCTGTCCTGTATCCACTGGGACCGAGAGATTAAAGAAAGTGTCTAATGACACAACTCTTTAAAGACAATCCCTGGATAATTTTCTTCTTCTTAGCGAGCTGAATCATCAAGGGAAATATTTTCTAGGAATCTAAAGAGTTAATCATTAGCCTCCTTATCTGTCTGAAGTGGAGGGGCCTCAGAAGCTTTCAGATACATTGCTCACTACAGGAGAAAGAAGCATATACATCATTAATGAAGTAGATTTTAAAGTTTACTGGTATCTCCTGCTCTATTCATTTAAGAAATAATAAAAAAATAGCTTCAAAGGTTTAGGTACGCATAGCCATAATCTGGAGAGTTCTGCATTGTGAGGTTTTTCCACTATGCTTTAATAAATTTATAACATATCAAACCACATGATGACCTGGTTAGATCACCAGTAGAGATAAGTGGACTTGATGTCCACGTTGGTTTTTCCGGTTCGGCCACGTCAGCTGGACATTCTGGGGCTCATTTACTAAGGGCTCCGCGGCCGCACTTTCGTCGGGTTTCCCACCGGCTTTCACGCGACAGAAATAGGGGGGCGTGTTCGTCAGAAAACCCGACGCATTCAGAAAAAACACGGAATTTAAAAAACTATTTGTTTCACAAAATCAAACACTCACATGCACCAGGAATAGGTTGGTGAACTCCGTCGGACCTCGGCGCAGCAGCGACACCTGGTGGACATCGGGTGCACGACCTTAGTGAATCGCCAGAAGACCCGAATCCTCATCGAAGAACGCGCCGCTGCATCGCGACAGGACCGGGTAAGTAAATGACCCCCAATGAATGCTTGATTGGCATTTGGGGGGCACCCCCCTGGCCAATTGCAAGGGGCATCAATTTGCTGTTTTGGCTGTTTGTCCACCCAGCATTATTTCCGGGTTGCGCAGCTGAATCCTAACCCCAAATGTGAATATGAAGTGTTCTCATCTCTAGTCACCAGTGATGCCGGTTTTGCAGCAGAGCAGTGTTACAATCTTAATGACTGTTACATTAAGTGAATAAATCCTTTCATGCATATTTTTTTATATACTGAGGCTTCACCTTGTTTTCTCTTTTTTTGTCTTTCCAGGCAGCTGAGGAGAGATTACCCTTCAAAAATATTGATGAATCTTTGTTTTTCGCTGTTGTTACTTAATTTGCTTTTCTTGGTCAACAACTGGTTGTCATCATTCCAAATTGAAGGCTTGTGCATCTCCATTGCTGCCCTCCTCCATTACTTCTTGTTATCATCCTTCACGTGGATGGCCCTGGAAGCTGTGCACATGTATTTTGCATTTGTCAAAGTTTTTAACTCCTATATCCATAAATACATATTGAAATTATGTATCGCTGGTTGGGGTGAGTAGTAGGTACCATCCATTCAATTTATTGTTATCATTGGATGAATGTATGTTGCTTCCATCTCTCATGCTTAGGGGTTACTGAAGCAATATAATAGGGAACATATCCATAAAAGTAACTTTATAGATGAATTCAGATAAATTATGGAGATCTTTAGGACATCTACAAGTCTACAGGTGCCTACATACCTTAAAGGATACCTACATACATACGTGATAGACGCAGGTACCAACTCTGGGACCCACAACTATACCGAGAGACTTTGTATATGCTCAGCCTTTTTCCAAGTCTATGGAAGCACAGAAATTAGTCTACTGTGTTACCACCAGGATGAAGGACTGTAAACTAAGCACACTGGTATACTGGTATGTGCCCCCTCTGGCAGGATCTGCTCTTCTTTTAGATTCTTATGCCTTGGTTTTTACAAAACAAGGCTTTTCAAATTATGCAACTGAGCCTGAGAGGCTCCAGGCTCTATAGCTGATTATGGATCCTGGAGCCCCTCAGGCTCATTTGCATAATTTTAACAAGGGCATAAGAAGCTAAAAGAAGAGCAAATCCTGCCAGAGGAAGCACGCACCAGTATGTCAATGAGCTTGGTTTACAATCCTCCATCCTGGTGGTAGATGCCCTTTAAAGGAAACCTACCACTTAAAAGTGGTAGGTTTAGACACATATACATGGCACCAGCTCAGGGTGAGCTGGTGCCAGAGCATATTTTTGTTAGGGGAACAAAGCCCCTATCGCCGTTTTATAAGTTATATTAACTTATAACTCGGCGCACCGCACTTGGGCACGGCGCACCATGCGCATGCCCGTGCGTGCGCCGGATTCTAACGTGCTGGAGAGCCGGTGACGTCACCGAGCTCTCCGGCACACGCGCGCCTGCGCAACTTAGCACGGCCTGTTTCCCCGTGCTAAGTTGCGCAGGCGCGCGTGTGCCGGAGAGCTCGGTGACGTCACCGGCTCTCCAGCACGTTAGAATCCGGCGCACGCACGGGCACGCGCATGGTGCGCCGTGCCCAAGTGCAGTGCGCCGAGTTATAAGTTAATATAACTTATAAAACGGCGATAGGGGCTTTGTTCCCCTAACAAAAATATGCTCTGGCACCAGCTCACCCTGAGCTGGTGCCATGTATATGTGTCTAAACCTACCACTTTTAAGTGGTAGGTTTCCTTTAAGGATTAAATCAATATAATATATATGGATTGTTTGAGAAATATAACTTGCAATTTTAAAATAAAGTCTAGAAAAAAACTTCACCCTCCAAACTCCATTGAAGTTGATTCTTAGTTTACATGACTGAACTACCTTTCTTGTGTTTCTGGTACAGGAATCCCCCTACTTGTAGTCCTCACAGTACTCTGTATTGATGTTCATTTTTATGGATATATGCCTAATTTAGAGAAAACCAATGGCACTGGAAATGGAGAAGTTTTATTGTGAGTAATGAACAATTTTATTCTGTGAAACAATTTGCTTTATAAGAGAAGTTTTGAAATTCTTACTAATTTTGTGCACTGAATTGTAAATTTATTGGTGATCATTTACTAAGGACCCGAATCGCGTTTTTCCGGCGGGTTACCCGAATATTTCCGTTTTGTGCCGATTTTTCCTGAATTGCCACGGGTTTTGGCGCACGCGATCGGATTGTGGCGCATCGGTGCCGGCGCACACGCGACGAAAATCGTGGGGGAAGCATGGCCGTACGAAAACGCAACGTATTCGGAAAAACCACCGCATTTTAAAACAAAAAAAAGTGCCCTTACCTGCACCCGGCCAGGCTTGGTGGACTTCAGTGCACTCCGACGAACTTCTGTGCAGCAGCGACACCTAGTGGACATCGGGGGAACTACCTTAGTGAATTGCCGGAAGACCCGAATCCTCCACACAGAACGCACCACTGGATCGCGAATGGACCGGGTAAGTAAATTTGCCCCATTGTCTCCCTAAAATGTTAGGGTAGGTACGGGATATGACAGAAATGCTCTGCTTTTGGTTTGTGAAGCAGATTATGGAAGAGTTCTTTTTATTTAGTGAGGTGCCTTTTAAATCTACTTTCAGGTCAGTAAAGACTTAGTTCACATTATCAGATTTTCCTGCAATGAAATCTGCCATGTGAATATACAGAGATTTTTGAAGCAAGGTCATTTGGAAAACTATTTAAAAAAATATTATATAGTTTTTTTGTAAAGGCGCCAAGTTTTTTGACATGGCATTCACTTTTTTATGTGGTCTTTTAGCCTCCCAAGCTCATACTGTAAATACAGTATTAAAACACAAACATAACATGACTACAGCACTAGAACTAAGATAATTGGGGTCATTTACTAAGGGCCCCGAATCGCTATTTTTTATCAGGTTTCCCAAATATTACTGATTTGCACTTTTTTTTTTCCCTGAATTGCCCTGCGTTTTTGGCGCACACGATCGGATTGTAGTGCATCGGCGCCGGCATGCATGCAACGGAAGTCGGGGGCGTGGCCGTCCGAAAACCCGACGGATTTGGAAAAACTGCGGAAATTTTTAAAAAATGCGTCGCTTGACACGCACTTACCTGCACCCAGGATAGGATAGTGAACTCCGGCGGACTTCAGCGCAGCAGCGACACCTGGTGGACATCGGGCGCACTACATTAGTGAATCCCGGCTGGACCCGAATCAGTGTCGTAGAACCTGCTGCTGGATCGCGACAAGACCGGGTAAGTAAATGTGCCCCAATGATTTAAACACAGCACCAGAACCGAGATCAAAATAAAAACAATTCACGACAATTTTGTGAAATCAATGGATCTGTTTAACAAAAAAGTTAAAATCAAATAACCCATTTCAGCTTTACCAGTGTATATAGATCTATATAGCTTTATAGTGTATATAGTGTATTTAGATCCATTCACATATATCTATTGCTTCCTGCAGCTGTTGGATTCCGAATACTACAGTGTTCTACGTGTCCGTTGTGTCCTATTTCGGAGCGGTCTTCCTTACCAACATTTCCATGTTCGTAGTTGTACTTCTTCAAATCAAGTCTTTGAAGTTTTCGAGGGTTAAGGACTGGAAGGCCCTCTTCCTACATGATATTAAGAGCACTCTCAGCCTCGCCTTCTTACTCGGATTGACCTGGTGTTTCGTTTTTTTTGCCTGGGGTCCTGTACGCACTGCCTTTTTATACCTATTTGCAATTTTTAATACATTACAAGGTAAATACACGCAGAATATATTTGTAAAATCACAGAATCCAAGGAATCAAGGAATAAAATTAAAGGAAACTACCATCAAAATCCATGATGATAAACCAGAGACGCTTACTAATAGATCCAGGCACCGGGACTGTGGTAATCTCATATTTGTTATCCATGGCCCACTTCCTTTTAAAATCTTCCTTTAAAATTATGTTAATGAGCCTGAAAGGCTACTCAGGCGATTCCCAGAACACCTCCGAGCTGCAGATTCACAGGCTGTGACACTGTCTCTCCCCCAAACTTCTGCTCCCTCAGCTCTCCCTCTGCCTTCTGCAATCTCACTGTAGAACAGGCAATTTCAGCACACGGCTGTGAATCTGCAGCACCGAGGGACACTGGTAACATGCCCAGGAGTCTTTCTGTAAGAAAGGTGGAGGAAGGAAGGAAGCCATAGATAACCAATATAAGAAGATTACCAGTCACTGTGCCTGGATCTATGAGTAGCGTCCCTGGTTTATCCATACTTGATTTTGATGGTATAGGAAATTTAACAACAAATAATATAATTATACAATATCATTTTAAAGAAGTAATATTTACTACAATATAAAATATTTTCCCTTATAGGAAGTGCACCCCCCATTCCACAAACCAATGTTACTATGGTATAACATACCTGTTTGTGGGTCCACTGTGTTAAAAAATTGGCGTAAGTGAAAAACTTGGTGTACCTGGGTGTGCCTTCTGTCCCGGCAGCACCGCTCTTACCAGCTATACTACCCCCTGTCTTATGACCAGCATTAAGATCCATGACCATCAGCAGATCTACTTGAGTAAACTTCCTTAAAAGTGGCTTAGGGGGATTGTAAATAATTACTATCAGCCCAAATGGTGTAAATATAAGCTTTTTACATCCATGGACCCTTACCTGTGGTCCAGCGTGGCGCCTCCCATCACTGATTATACCCATTTCATATACCAAATATAATAACTTGAACTAATAAACAAAATAAATATGTTTCTTTCTTCCTTCTTTCTCCATATTAGGACTCTTTATTTTTGTGTTCCACTGTCTTATTAAGGAGAATGTAAGAAGACACTGGAGGATGTATCTCTGCTGTGGAAGTTGTAGAATTGACAATTATTCAGGTGAGATAGCCTCAAATATTATCTCCAGCTTCACTTATTTCATACTATAAGTCCTCATTATCAGATTGATGGAGGTCCAACCATTCAGGATGTGGCCTAAGAGAACTTAATAAACCTTTATTCTCTCAGTAGGAACCGGGCTACAGTATTAAAGATGAGTTGCAAGAATCCACTTTAAATTAACCATGACAGATTTATCCAAATGTCCTAGTCATTTTGTCCTGATATTTGGGGTAACACAAGACAATGGGGCTCATTTACTAAGGGCTCCGCGGCCGCACTTTCGTCGGGTTTCCTGACTTTTTCCGTTTTGCGGAGAATTCCGCAGGGATTTTGGCACATGTGATCAGATTTCGCCGGCTTTCACGCGACAGAAATCAGGGGTGTGGCCGTCGGAAAACGAATTGTGTCACAAAATCAATCACTCACATGCACCAGGAATAGACTGGTGAATTCCGGCGGACCTCGGCGCAGCAGCGACACCTGGTTGACATCGGGCGCAGGACCTTAGTGAATCGCTGGAAGACCCGAGTCCTCGCCGGAGAACGTGCCGCTGGATTGCGACAGGACCAGGTAAGTATTCAAATTCAATATTCAAAAATTAAATTAAAGGAAATCAACGATAAAAATCCAGCATGATAAACCAAAGACACTTATAGATCCAGGCCCTGTGACTGTGGTGATCTTCTTATATTTATCCATAAATTGTGCTAATAAGTCAGAAGGGCCATGGTGGGCGGGGGGGAGGGTGGGATGCGTTACCAGAGTCCCTCCATGCTGAAGCTTCACATTGTGAGGAGCACTTTCCTCATCTTCTGCAATCTCATACAGTGGAAGTGGTAAGTGCTGCTTGCACACTGTAACAACCTGTGAATCTGCAGCACATGAGGGCTCAGGTAATGCCCCCAGGTGACCTTCAGACTCATTAGCATAATTTAAAAGTTGATTTTAGAAAGAAGGTTGCCATAAGAAGATTACCACAGTCACAGTGTCTGGATCTATGAGTAAGTGTCCCTGGTTATCATGCTGGATTTTGATATATCTATATAACATATCTATATAAGGGTACCTGAATTTCAGATTAGTGGGAATCCAGCACCCCTGCAATTAAGCTGTTATCATAATAGAACAGGAAGCTGACAGCTCCTGTATTGGGTATTGGTCAGACCAGGATACTGCAGGTCAGCTCTTATTTTTTGGAAGAAAATCTACATTGCAGTGATCTGGTGCAGCCAAATAAATATTTTTTTTATTAACTAATGAGGCACGATTTTGCCTCATTAAACTACTAGCCTATGAACTTGACTCATCTCAGGCAAATATGACTCATCTCTACTCATGTTCAGATTTGTTTTGTAAACAGGTCGAGGGAATTCGAGGGAATTCTAGAAAATAAAATTCATATCCTACCTGAGGGGCTGGTAGTTTAATAGTGTAAGATTTGGTGACAGTCCCTTTAAGGTACTTGTCACTTCCCTTCACAGTGTAGAAGATTTTGGCCGCTTGTGTTATACATATTATCAGTGCTATAATTTATTATGACGCTGCACTTCCAAGTACACATGCCTGAGGGAAGTAAATGAGCATGAAAAAAGATTGATGATAACAACTACTTCCTTCTTCCCAAAGTTAATAGGAACATAAAAGGTTTTTCCAGTAAAATATAATAATACATATAAGGGCTGTACAGAGGACAAGTAAAATAAAACTGTATACACTGATCCGAGGATAATTTTACCACAAAATACAGGAAAGACTTATTAACTCGAGTATAAGCCGAGGGTGGGAAATGCATTTGTCAAAGCCTCCACCAGTAATGAAATTCTGATGACACCGATGATATATCCATGCAGCCTCCCTCCCCAGTAATAAAAACCTCTGCAGCAACTTCCCCCAGTAATGAAATGTTCTGCAGCAGCTTCCCCCAGTAATAAAATGCTCTACAGCAGCTTCCCCTAGTAATTAAATGCTCTGCAGCAGCTTTCCCCAGTAATGAAATGTTCTGCAGCAGCTTCCCCCAATAATGAAATGCTCTACAGCAGCTTCCCCCAGTAATGAAATGCTCTACAGCAGCTTCCCCCAGTAATTAAATGCTCTGCAGCAGCTTCCCCTAGAAATGAAATGCTCTGCAGCAGCTGCCCCCAGTAATGATATGTTCTGCAGCAGCTTCCCCCAGTAATGAAATGCTCTGCAGCAGCTTCCCCCAGCAATTGAATGCCCCATGCAGCCTCCCCCATTAAAGAAATGCCCCATTCAGCAGTTGCCGTGCTCTGCAGCAACCTTCCCCAGTAATTGAATGCCACATGCAGTGCCACCAATTAATGAAATGCCCCATGCAGCAACCCCCGCCCCGGTAATGAAATGCTCTGCAGCAGCCCTCCCCATTAATAAAATGTTCCATGCATCCCCCTCATAGTATAAACTTGCACTCTTAACTTTTGGAGCGCACACAGCTCTGCTACTTTTGGGCACCCCACTCCCACCCCCCATCACTGGTTGGAGTAGTGACCCAGTAGTGAATCACTTAGTCAGTAATTGTCTAAGGGACTTCTCCTAGTCTTTTTTGTGTTGTTGGGTGTCACTCAGCTCACTCTTCCCTTCACTTGTGAGATAACTTATCATTAGGCAATAATTTTGGGATACAAAACCAGCATTCCCTAGATTACTGCAACAATGGGTAACATATGTATGTTTGGATAATAATGTAACTTTATAGAGCTCTCAATACAAAAAGAACAAATAAAATGCAATGCACAGAGTATTGCAACCAATTGCTATAATTACAAAAAATCTGTCACCATATTTCTATCTCTGCAGTAATGAATGGCTGCACATTGCCAGCTCTGTTTTAACTTGCATCTGATAATGTTACTTATGAATCTCAGAACACAACCTCTTTTCAGCTGAGCATTTTTCGGATGCCCCTAGAGATCCCCATTCTCAATGGGACCTGCATCAGGCCATAGTGTAGCACTATGTGGAATTTCCCAGTCTAGCTTTTCCCTTCAAATAATCATATTATTATTTAGTGCATCTAAAGTGTATTGTAAGTTTAACCTAAAGAGGTTGTTGGGGATCGAAGATTGGAAGCACAGTTTGCACTATTTGGTCAATTTCTTGCATTAGATGTGCTCATTCAGGTCAATATTACTAAAAACCGCAAAAATTTGGATCATTGAGGCAGGAAAAAAAGTGAGATTTGGAGAAACACAATGGGACAGATTTAGTTACCCGGTCCTTTCGTGATCCTCGAGGTGCGTTCTCCGACAAGAATGAAGTCCGGCGTGCTTCTTCAAGATCGTGCGTCCATTTTCCTGCATGTGTCGCTTCCCCGCTGAGGTCTGCCCTAGTTCACCTTCTTCTTCCTGGTGTATGTGAGTGCATTGTCTTGCGACACAATTTGAATTGTAAATCCTGCGCTTAGTCCGAATCAGTCGGTTTGTCCGTCGGCCACGCCCTCCGATTTGTGTCGCATGCAAGTCGGCACGTGCGCCAAAAACCCCACTTAAATGCGGCACAAACAGGAAATAGTCGGGAAACCCGCCTAAATGCGCGGTGCGGACCCTTAGTAAATGTGCCCCAGTATGACATGGACAGTAAAATCATCTGAATGCAACCTTAGATTTCTTTCTTAGTATTATCTTTCTAATAATAATGATTCCACTTCTATGTTATGGAATTTGGTTAGATGAAATATATCAGCACTGTTACAATGAACATGACCTGATTCCATACATTAATAACATACTCAACTCTCTTCTTTTACAGACTGGAGTAGACTGAGCAATGCAGATACAAAATATAATGGACGCATAAACTTACCATCCGATTCCTACCAGTCAACGAGATCTAACAATACTGCTTCTACTTCCAATGCATCCAGTCTATCGAGCTTATCCAGAGATACATTTTATGGAAGGAGCGTAGTAGATGGTGAGTTGTTGACAAGGTGAACTTATCCGTATGGGATCCAAGCATAAGGAGCTCTATGACTAGCTTCATATCAATGTACAGGCAGTCTCCGACTTCAGGACACCCAACCCCTAGTTACAGACGGACCTTTCTGCCCACTGTAACCTCCAGTGATGCTCTCCGGATGCTTTACTATAGTCCCAGGCTGCAATGATCAGCTGTAAGGTGTCTGTAATGAAGTCCCATTACAACAAAAATGGGGTTAAAAAAATATAGTCTGGAGCTACAATAATAAAATATACCAGTTCTGACTTACAAACGAATTCAACTTAAGTACATACCTAAAGAACCTATCTTGTATGTAACCTGGGGACTGCCTGTAGCATGTAGTATTATACTGAACAAAAATAAGGCACGTAAAAAAATATATATGAATCTGACATGTTTTTATCCACTTTCACATCCTTTTCATTATACTATAATATTATTTTCAAGAATATCTGATACTTTTGCAAAAAAACTGCTGGTCTTATGTGAAAATGTATTCCAAACTACATTCAGTATCATGAAGACCCCTGTTTTTGTGACTTATTGGCAGAATGTCTGGCTACCTATGACTTCCTTTGACAAAGTAACCTATTTTTTAAGAGTGCCAGGAAGGGCCACATTTTTAAGGTGCTTGTTGATGAGACCTTAAAGGGTGCATTCATACATTCAGCTTTCAGATGTTCTCTCCCATTATGATCCATACCTGCTTTTGGCTTTAAAAACTGCATCACAAAAACTGAACGTATGAAAGCTCCCTAAAGGGCGACCAAAAAATGTGACAGTCCACTGTCAAAATCCCATTGAATTATCAGTTCCTACCTTGATTGACGGGTCCCTTACTGACCAAATATTAGTTAAAGGGGTTGTCCTAGACTGTATAAAACACACAATGGTGGCCGGGAAGGGATTGCTTAAAAAAATAAAACGTGCTGTGTTCAGTATCCAGATGGCCAAGGTGACCGTGCAACGTCCACCCGCCCCGCATTATATAGCGTGGAAATAGCAAATGCTTAATTTGCTGCCCACTAACGCTGGCCCTGCCTACAGGTGCTGCAGGTAGACAAGTGTTTCGAAGTAGGGGAATCTTAATTGTCCTCTTGTTTGGATTACTGTCATTCATTTCCGAATACTCTTTCAGTGGTGACATCACAAATGACAGCTATTACTGTACTGTAAATCTGAAATACTATTCAGAGTAAGACTCATAGAAATGGTGATTTATATGGCATTTACAGTCTTTTGAGCCTATGATGGCTGTGATTGCTGCCATTTTCAATCATCATAAGTATTATTTACTTAAAGGACACCTGTCATCAGGTCTGTGTCACTAGTCCTGTCACTACTACCTGTTGGAGCAGCTCACAAGGATCCCATCCCAGCCTTTATCTAGTTATTTCATACATTATTCATTGTAAAATCATCTATTCTTTATTATGTAAATGAGGCTGGTCACATGGTCAGAGGCAGTGATGTCACCCCTGTTACCCCTCCCCTCTCCTCCCCCTGCTCATGTCTGTGTGTAATGTATAGTAAAGCATGGCTAGTGTGTGCTGCATCTGCTGACATGCTGCATCCTCCTAATATACAGGTGAGCGACACAGACATCAGCTACACAAGTACCTGACATGTTCTGCTGTAACATGGCTGCCTGGAGCTGCTGTATCTCTCCTATACACACACACATGCACACACAGGCTGCAGGGGGTGTGGCCACCAGCACCAGGAAGCACATCATTATACAGCCTCACATCATTATACAGGCTGTCAGTCATGCACTGGGGGTGTGGCTGTGCCTCCCACTCATGAATAGAGTGGACAGCTTGAATATGCTAATGCTTCATTGGACATTTCACAGGTCATTTGCATACAGCTTTAGGACCTCATTGCTTAGGTTTACAGGCATGTAGAGGGACAATGAAGGGATAGAGGCAATGCTCTCTAATGGCAGTTTATGAAAATATATTTAGTTTAGGGGGGTTATTTTGCATGACGGGTTCTCTTTAAGCAGTATCTGCTAGGAGATTAAGAGAACTTATAAATGGCCATACAGAATATAAAGTCTTCACTCATGAGGATTTCTCCGGGATTGAGTTGAGTAAATATGAAATCTCCATTGCTTGCAGATAAAATCTTTACAAAAATCTTATTCTGTCTTTGTAAGGAACTATTTGGTGATCTTGTCACACTACTTCAAAGTAATGTATTTTTCCGTTGCTCTACTGGCATGAGTGAGATAAACATCCTGAATAATTGGATCTTCTGCTTGCTTTGTGTAGGAGGAGGAATATTCATCAGCTCAGCTCACACAGCACCATCACACCAAGGAAATGTCTACCCCAACAACAGGAGGACATCAGCGTTCCAGGAGTGACATGGTCTTGGAGTGCCCCTTTAAGATGCTCTTGATTTAAATTTTATAGAAAAAAAAAATAAAATGTATAATCTGTGTATATATGGGGTGACAAATGTGACATGTATTCTGAAATTCTTTATAACTAAATACAACTACCAGCAATATTTCATGTAAATTATATACTGCACTAACCAACTCCTGATAACTTCTGATAGCTCCTGACATATAGATAACTGTGTTGTACCTTTCTGTTTCCTGACCATATACTGCTGGTCTTCCAGTATTCTGTGGAGGAAATAGACTATGACAAGTGGTCAGTTCATCTATAGCACACCCAGAGGGCAAACTAAGAATTACAATCTGCCCATTGTAAAATGTAACGTATGGACATCCCAGGTCCTCCAAAGTGAAGATGTTCCACACTGGTATACAGATAACGGTCTGAATGCAGTATTTGAAACTGTATGTCCTAAATTAAACAATTCCTGTAAACTTTGACAAAACATAGTAAAATTTAATGTGTAAAAGTGTATCTAGAGTTGTTTGAGAACAGGTGTGTACAACCTGCGGCCAACAGGCAGCAAACATCTAGTCTCCCTGGTCATGCTTGTCAATGTCCTCCTGGTATTGAAGACACATGCAGAGAACAGAGGGGTATCATTCCCTCTTATGTAGAGGGCATTTGAAGGCCCTCTAGTAAAATATTATAATGAAGGCTGCACCTTCTAACTCTATGAATTCTATTTTTTAGAACGTTAAAGGAAATCTACCGTGAAAATCCATCATGATAAACCAGGGACACTTAGTCATAGTTCCAGGCACGGTGACTGTGATAATCTTTGTATATTTCTAATCCATGGCCTCCTTCCCTCTAAAATCAACTTTTAGCTAATGAGCCTGAAAGGCTTTACCCAAGCGTCTTCACAGGCTGTTAAGATGTCTTATCCTTCACCCTGCTCTCTCCGGATTCCCCCTACCACTGTGTGCTGCTGCAGTGAGAATACAGCAGGACGAAAGTGTAAGAACCTGTGACATGGAGGTGCTCATTAGCATAATTTTACAAGTTGATTTTAGAGGGAAGGAGGCCATGCTTAACAGATATAGATTACTACAGTCACAGTGCCTGGAACTATGAGTACATACCCCTGGTCTATCATGCTGGATTTTGATGGTAGATAGTGGCTCCTTATCAAATCTTGATCCCTCCATGTTCTGCCTGCACAGGCTGTTACACTGTCTTACCCTTACCCTGGCTCCCGTAGCGCCCCTCTACCTTGTCCTGCTGTATTCTAACTGCAGCAGAAGTGCTGAGAGAGCATGTGTAAGACAGTGTAACAGCCTGTGAAGGCAGCATGGATGGGCTCTGGTAGCTAAAAGGTGATTTTAGAAGGAAGGATGCCATGGATAACAAATATAAGAAGACTACTACAGCCCCGATGCCTGGATCTATGGGTAGTGTCCCTGGTTTATCATGATGGATTTTCTTTAAAGGAGCAAAGTTACCTAATTTTGATCCCTTGTGTCATGCTCTACCCTCTGTTAGGCGCTTCACAGGGCAAAACACATGTGGTTATGCAACTTGTGTTATAACTAAAGTGCAGGTAGCTGCTCGTCTGCATTGTCATCTTGTCCTCTAAAGGAGGGGACCCTTTTTTCCCAATGAGTAAAACCACAACCTATTCAACTTCTATTTGGTGGGGATACGCTTCTAAGTTATTTTGTGTTTCTTGGAACTGGCCATAAGTGCTACAAACACCAAATAATTGTGTCACAGAATGGATCAAGCGATGCAACACTGTGTGTGATCTCTAAAACACTGATACGTTGGGGCATATTTGGTACACTGATACATAGTGGCACTTACCATCAGTGGCGTAACTAGGAGAAGCAGGGCCCCATAGCAGACTTCTGAATGGGGCCCCCCTTCTCCCTTAAAAAATATACATATTTATACACTCACAAATTTGAGTTACAGTTACACAGTGAACACAGTACACATATAGAGCATAAAGCAGTATATATACACATCATACATTCTGTACACATACAGCATATATACATGACAGATAGAGTACATATACATCACATATATGTCATACACATATTGGGGCAGATTTACTTACCCAGTCCATTCGCGATCCAGCGACGCGTTCTCTGCGCTGTATTCGGGTTCGGCCGGGATTTAATAAGGCAGTTCCTCCGCCGTCCACCAGGTGGCGCTGCTGCGCTGAAAAGCAACTGAACGCGCCAGAGTTCACCGGCTCGGGATGAGTGAAGGTAAGCGCGTTCCGAGCGACACATTTTCCGTTCTTAAATGCGGCGGTTTTTCCGAATACGTCGGGGTTTCGTTCGGCCACGCCCCCCGATTTCCATCGCGCGCATGCCGGCGCCGATGCGCCACAATACGATCGCGTGCGCCAAAATCCCGGGGCAATTCAGGTACAATCGGCGCGAATCGGAAATATTCGGGTAACACGTCGGGAAAACGCGAATCGGGCCCTTAGTAAATGACCCCCATTATGTTGCACAATGTGTAGGATAATATATATATAATGGGGTACATCCTCCATTCTTTAGTTTGTCAGGTTGGATGATGGGGCCCCCTGACGCTGTTGGGGGCACTACCACTGTAGTTACACCCCTGCTTACCATGTCAATGGTGTAGATGCCCTGGAATAATCGCAAATGCTAGCTTATTGCTAGCACTTGCTATTATGTAGCCCAATCCGCCACCTTCACGCCAGTGGAGCTTAAAGGAAGGAAGGGGGGGCAGGGAGTGGGCGACTTTTCAGGCTGCATTTATCTCTACACCAGAAATAAACACAGCGCAAGACCCCGCCAGATACATCAAGAAACTTCAGCCCCTTGATGTATCACACTGCGCAAGAGTGCCGGCGTATGATAAATATCCCCCATTGTATCCAAAGGACACAAGTTGATAGACATAATCAACTGACTTAGTAATGTAAATTGGGAATATTACATGTTATTATTATATGTTATATTACACTTATCTAAAATTTAAAAAAAACAAGGGATTTATATGGTTTCATTTTTAAATTTCCTCCCTTTCCCCCTTAAGGTTCAGTTCAATGATTCCAAATATCGTTTATTTATCTGTCAAGCTGTGAAGTGCCATAATGCTGCGTCTTTTGGATGCTGACAAGCCCTAAGTATTTACACTTGAGCGCCTTACAGATCTCACTGGCAGTAAAAAAAGGTTTGGCACAAATTCCGGCTCTGAGAGAACTTTGCCAAATTTTCTCTTTCCTGGCAAAATGTCCCAAATTCTACAAGTAAATCCATAAGAGATTTTATGAAAGAAGGTTTCCCAAGTTCTGTTGCCATGGCAATACCTCCAATTACTAATCTTGCATCAGTAAAAGTAACATGTGCTTGTGACTACACGGAATCTGCTGTCATTGTGCCAACTCTCTCGAGGACATCTGATCGGGGAGATGCTCAAACTGGATAAAAACATAACCACGTTCCAGATGTCACTTTGCTACCAGATCGTAGACATTTCTAAACAAATAAGTGGAGAATATCTTCTTGTTCTAATGAGCGAGAGAATAAATTCTGCTTAAGTACTGGGGAAAAATGGCTAGTGGTGTGATGCATGATCCCTTCTTGCAATTATACTGTGCAACTCCTAAAAAAATCAAAACAGATCAAAATTTTCATGGTTCAGGAGGATCCAGGATTGATGTTCTACATAGAACAATGTCTAGTACTATGCCCTTATCCAGGGGCGTCACTAGGAGAAGCAGGACCCCATAGCATCTGTATGGGGCCCCACTTCCCCCTTAAAAACATATTTGCACACTTATCTATACACTCATAAATACACATAGTTATATAATTATATAAATACAGCAGATACACACATACACCATAAATATACATACAGTATATACACACCATACATACATACATAAATACAGTACCATATACACCAATGCAGCATATACACACATACAGCAAATATACACATATATACTATACCATACAATATACACACACCTAAGGCATGCCTAACACACAAGATGCCGGGCCCCCCTGACACTGCGGACCCCATGGCAGCTACTATGACTGCTGCTCCTGTAGTTACGCCTCTGCCCTTATCCATCACTTCTATCCTAAGATGTTACTTCATTTTCCCAGAGTGTGCAGCCTGTGAAAACTGACCTGTGTGTTGTGTTGGACTGCACACTTTGCAGAAGACTAGAGTCCTTGCATTATATTGAATCATGATGCAAGCACTCCCTGTCTGATGGCTCAACTGCAGTGGCAGAATTGATCTGCAGTTAGACAGTGGCTGTACAGTAGATGAAGTCTTCTTTTTCTCCATCCAGTCACTGTATAGGTCATGGAACAATAAGCTAAAACATCTGATTGGTGCATTGCCCGGGGGTCGGCCATCACAAATCACATGTAGCTAACCTATAGACAAGCTAAATATTGGGGCAGATTTACTTACCCGGCCCATTCGTGATCCAGCGGCGCGTTCTCTGCGGTGGATTCGGGTCCTTCGGCGATTCACTAAGGTAGTTCCTCTGACGTCCACCAGGTGTCGCTGCTGCGCTGAAGTCCGCCGAGGCCAGCCGGAGTTCACGATCCTATACTTGGTGAAGGTAAGTGCGTGTCCCATGACACTTTTTTTTTTTAAATGCGGCTGTTTCTCCGAATCTGTCGGGTTTTCATTCGGCCATGCCCCCGATTTCCGCCGCGTGCATGCCGGCCCCGATGCGCCACAATCCGATCACGTGCGCCAAAAACCCAGGGCAATACAGGGAAAATCTGCGCAAATCGTAAATATTCGGGTAACACGTCGGGAAAACGTGAATCGGGCCCTTAGTAAATGACCCACATTGTGTATGAAAAATGAGTGGGGGACTCAAAAGCCCCTTTAACAAGCTTTTCTCCTGTTACTGACACAATTATCTGATTCAAATGATCCAATAAGTGCAATACAAACGGCACGTGTAACCGCACCATTGGACAAAGCATGAGAATTTGACCCTTTAAATAAGTAATGAACGCTGAGAACAAGACATAAAGTTCTATGCAAAACCAAGTCATACTGTATCTGTACTTACACTCATTTGCATTTCTCAAAAGAATGGGTTCAGACAGTTCTTTTAATTACAAGCCATGAAAAAAAAAGTTTTCTCTTGTCTGATGTCTACAATAAGTCTGCAACAAAATGCATTCAAACAAGGTTTAGAACACTTGTAATATGTCTCATAAGGGAACAATGTGAAATGACAGGTAAATCGCTCTGTTATTTCTCTGCTTAGTGTAAAAGATATAATTCTCCTGTTCCAGTTGAGGACTAATATTTATCTGCTGCACCTCCTACCTCCAAAATCAATGCTGTCCCATAGAGCAAAGTGTGAAAATGCCCTTAGGCCTCTTGCCGTGAGCGGGTTTGATGCGTCCAACTTGCATCAAACTCAAGTCGTCTGTTTGCTGGAATGTCCGGCCCAAATGCCCAGCAACTGGAACTGACCTCAGCATGCCGATTCAGTTCTGGTTGCTGAGCATTTGGGTCGGATGTTCCAGCAAGCAGACAATGCGAGTTACTTACCTGGTCCATTCGCGATCCAGCGGCACGTTCTCTGCGGTGGATTCGGGTCCGGCCAGGATTCATTAAGGCAGTTCCTCCGAGGTGCTGCGCTGAAGAGCATCGGCACTGAAGTTCACCGGCCTATTCCTAGTGAAGGTAAGTGCAAGCTCCGCAACACATTTTTTTAAAATGCGGCGGTTTTTCTGAATCTGTCAGGTTTCCGTTGCGTGCATGCCAGCGCCGATGCGCCAAAATCCGATTGCGTGCGCCAAAATCCCGGGGCAATTCAAGGGAAATCGCCGCAAATGAGAAATATTCGGGTAACACGTCGGGAAAACGCGAATCGGACCCTTAGTAAATGACCCCCAATGTGTCCCAATATCTCACAGATACAACACAGGTAGAATAAAGTGGTTGACTATTTATGCTAAAGAAAGTTATTCCCCCACCAACTCCCCAAAATATGTGTTCATTATGTAAAGAGTAGTGTAAGTCATTGTGTGAATCCCCTGGAGGGGGAACAAAGGCATCAAACATTTCCTTCTGTTTCCAGCCACCACCAGGTTGGAAGTGATGATGCAACCAATCACTGGCCTCAGTAGCCGACTTTACTCCTCCATTATCAGGTCCACCATGCCCAATGAGTAATCATCACTGTGTAATAACTAACTGACTTTATCACACGTGATGTCCCACGTGATGTGCCAAGGCCTAGGCAGGTACAGTGACTCCCTGGCACTTCTGGCTTCTGACATTTCCCATCAAATATACTCAGGTCTGGTTTTTGCCGCCTGAGGCTAAAATTGAAAATTCTGACCCGTATCTGTTGATGCTACCTTACACACTAGTAGTCAGTGACTTCTATTATCTAGTACCTTACAGGTGATGATCTGCTCCATAAGGATTATGATTTCTCCTGGCCATGGTTTTTCTCTGCTGAATTCATAGTCAAAAATCTTCAGCTCTATGAAGCACAACTCCACACTGGGCCCCTAAAAATACCACAGTCCCTTACAGTATAATGGAGCATGTTCCGAATATATATATTATCGTCAAACATGACTGAACACACTATTCCCCACATAAAGTATACTTTATATAGTCACTTGAATAATTTATAGTATATACAGTATCCACATTATATTAGGTGCCCTAATTTAGCCTCCCTCCAGCAGTACACAGCCTCCCCTGTATACACAGCCTTCGCCCTGTATACACAGCCTCCCCTATATACAATACCACCCTCTATGTACAGCCTCCCCTACATACACATCTATGACACCCCAAAAAAATAATAAACTTTGTACTCCAGCCTGTGTCCTGCAGAGGGGTGCGCACAGGTGTGATGTGTTGCACCACTCTGCCTATCAATTACATTGGCACCTTAATGGCGCTGATGTAATTGTTTTTTTCACGCAGTATGGACTTGCCAGCCATTGGCAAGTCCGTACTACCAACGGCGAAATGCCGCCTCTAAAAGTGCCCGCAATCTGCCACCTGAGGCGGGATCTTCGCCCTACCTCATGCCAGATGCCGCCCTGGATATACTGATGGTAGACTCCTATAACTTACCCATCCAATGTTTCTTCTTCTTCACTAAGGTGTTTTACTATAGTCTAGAACGGTTGTGTTGAAGAACAGAAGACTTATATAAATGTGCAATGCCATGGCGTCCCCCAGCAGTCTGCAAATCTTGCAGGACTTTCCTTGCTTGCTGCCGGCTTGCAACGAAGGTCATCGTGCGCAGATTTGCATATTTTTTATATGCCTTTTTTTCTTCAACACACCAGTTCTAGACTATAGGAAAAATCAATAAACTATTTTTTTTTACCAATCCAGAATTTCTGAAAAACTTCTTTATGTCAAGTATCAAAAGTATCAGTAGGTAAGAAGACATTCCACTCCAGCTCTGAACGTGAGACCAGTTGTGGGCCCTGTCAAGAATAAAAGGCAGGGAGTCCCAGGGAACTTAGAAGAAAGTATCCAACATCTGTGATTGAAGTACAATTACATCAATATCAGGAGATATAGAAACTTCTAATACACTGCTGGAGAGCACCACATCCCATCAGATCTTGGAGAGAATTAGTTATTCAAGATTTTTCTGCATTTCTAATGTGGCGATTGTAGCTATTAGGAGATACGTATTGTTCCCTCTTTCTATACAGCACATTATGTGCATTCCCAACGTTACATTGTTATTCTTGTCACTTGGGACAAAGATGAGCAATTTCCTTTGTGTTCAAATGTTACCTGAGTTTGAGGAGGATGAAGAGGCGGATTCTTCTGTTTCACCGGCTTCATCTTGGCATCAAGTCACCTCATTGTACAGAGAGAGGCAATGACGAGGTAAACACCACATCCTATGCAATCATTAATCTTCACAGAGGTTTATCTACAGCAACAAAACAAATGGCAGCAAATGGTTAAATGGTTCTCTTCGAGGGTTTGTCCAACCACAACATGTTTTACCCTATTCAAAGTATAGTGGATAACCTGTTTATCTCTGGGGTCCCAGGGGTAGCAATATCATGAATCACAAGAATAGGGGTCTGTTGTACCCCCAAAAGAGCAACACAGCCAGATGCACATGATCTATGGCCCCCATGGAGATAGCAGAGTGCAGTACATGGCTACTTCCATCTGTGCTGTGGGAACTGAATGGAGCATCAATGCCCATGCTTTACCTGCCACTACATTCATTTGGGGTACAATGGACCCCTGTCCTTATGATCCACAGAAGTCCCACCACTGTAACCCTCTCCAGAGCCGGTGCCAGCACTGGGTATCCCTGGGCAGCTGTCAGGGTCCTAAGCTGCTGGGAGGCCCAGACAAGGAATCCATGGAGTGTCAGGGGGGCTTATATAAAATAACTATGAGGGAGCTGTCTGGTATGGTAAACATGCTGCCGCATGGGTTCACTGCAAAGGGGCCCACTGAGGCTCTGACGCCCAGGGGCCTACTGAAACCTGGAGCCGACCCTGCTCTCCAGTCTGCTAGTTATTCCCTATATTGTCTGAGGTGAGCTAATGTATAACCAGTGTTTTGGATAACTTTTCTGGCTAAGCTGTCATGTATACGTGCATAAGACACAATGGCCGATTTCTATATGTTACACCTACAGTATTTGGCGTTTTGTAGCAATGTTCTCCTCTGCTGGCTCTTGCTCTCATTCTCAGTTGTCTTAGAAAAGCTGGTGGGTGGAGACCAGATGCAATATTGTCTCCCATACACTGCACATGGAGAAAAAAAGTGAAAGTTCTGTTTTTTACAAACTCAAAATGCATTATAGAGAATGCAATTAGGACCTAGAGAGGCACGGATATGTATGAATATGGAAAAAGGTCTTGGTATGAAGTAAGTACACATGAGATAAAAAAAAAACTGAAACTGATGTGTGTCTCTTTCTTTACTCTTAGGGCAGTTACAGTGCAGAGGACGTGACTCCTTACATCATAGTGAAATATGAAGCGAGGAGTCCCTTCTATTCCCTTAGGAGTCTAAATGTCGCTATATACCTTAGTTAACTATCAGCCAAATGTTTAGAAAGCCCACAGCTATTCTTTGTGATTCCACATATTAGGAGAAGGGAATTAGCCACTGATCTTGAGATATCATTACCAGTACGTTGTGAAGAAGAACACCTTCCACATTATGGGGCTCATTTACTATAGGTCTGCGGACTGCATTTTCGTCGGGTTTCCCGACGATTACGGTGTTGCGCCTCATTTAACAGGGGTTTTTGGCGAACGTGATCGGATTTTGGCGCATCGGCGCGGGCTTTCACGCAGCACAAATCAGGGGGCGGGCCGTTGGACAATCCGACAGATTCAGACAACGCGCAGGATTTAACATTGCAGACCGATTTGACATGCTTTGTGCAGCGCTGCGTAATCTGTGTGCGCTATATAAATAAAGAATTATTATTATTATTTATTATTAAATCGTGCCGCACGACATGTACTAATATACACCAGGAAGAAGAAGGTGATCTCCGGCAGACCACAGCGGGAAAGCGACAGATGCAGGATCTCGGGCAGCGATGTTGGTGAATCGCTCCGGACTTAATCTTTGTCGGACCGGGTAAGTAAATGTGCCCCAATGTTTCTTTCATGGCTCAGTGTTATGGCATCATTAAGAAAATCAACTTTGAAGTGAGATATAAATTGGTTGTATAAAGTCATGGAGGTAGAGAGTTCAGCATTGAAGTCAAGCTCCCCAGCCTCAGAATAACGGAGATCTGGCTAGTGATGTGCGTGGATGTAGGACCATCAATTACAGTGAAGAAGGTAGAAAGAGGTGAGGAGAGCTTGACTTCCGTGTTAAACTCTCCGCCTCCTTGACTTTATACAACCACATTACATGTCACTTCAAAGTTGATTTTGTGTGTTATGCACAAATCACAAACGGAAACTCTTTTTTACAGGTTTTATATTGATTTGTCTAAAAGGATTGAAATAAGATGATTTAAAAAAAAAAAGTTGATTTTCTGGACAATGCCACCACGCTGAGCCATGAAATAGACATCATCTAGAAGGTATTCAGCTTCTTGATGACGTACTGGTAGTGGTCTATTAGGACAATTACTGCTGACAGGTTCCCTTTAAAGGAAATCAAACATCAAAATCAAGCATGATAAACCAGGGACACTTATTTATAGCTCAAGGCACCATGACTGTGGTAATCTTCTTATATTTGTTATCCATGGCCTCCATCCATCTAAAATCAACTTTTAAAATTAGACTAATGAGGGGGACATTACATTACCTCTCTGTGCTGTAGCTTTACAAGATGTTACATGGTGCAGGAGCACTTCCTCCTTCCACTGTGTGCTGAAATTTCCTCTGCTGTTGTGAGATTACATCAGGCGGAAGAAGGGGGACCTCCTGGGAGAGCAGGGAGGAGGGTGAGGCAGTGTAACAGTCTCTGAAGCTGCAGTATGGAGGGACTTTGCAAACGCCTCCCAGCTCCACCTGAGTTCTTCTGGCTCATTAGCATACTTTTACTTAAGTTGATTTTTGAAGTAAGGAGACCATAGATAACAAATATAAGAAGATTATCACAGTCACCGTGGCGGATCTATGCGTAAGTGCCCCTGGTTTATCATAGAGTTCTATTGTAGACGTCCTTTAAATTTCCATCCCCCCCCTATTTACACCTATGGTTTGGCTGGTCTTGCACCACCCATGATTTTTAAGTACATGCCCAAATTAAGTGTGATTTTGATATTCGGCTAGGACATGTAGTAGTGTATGATTCTGGCTCAGAGTGAGTTTCTGGGGGAAGGGACTTGTATACGAGTGTCATTTCTTTACTGCTTTTATCTCTTCATTAACCTTAATACTTCACACTGCATGAAAGCATATATTAAAATTAAGCTCACAAAATCCTATTAATAATTAATGGATATGACAGCACATTGCCTTTTTCTATGGCTGTTTAAAGCCAGGAGCTCCAATTTACATTTCACAGTATTGCGTCTATAGAGCCGTATCAGTATGAATGTATTTATTATCTGACATCTTCCATAGCGAACACTTGTATATCAGAAAAAAAAAACAGGAGTAAAACCCACTTTGCAGGATTTCTGTATGAAAATTCAGTCCTCATTCCCAGCACCTCCCACACTGCTCAGATCTATTGTAACCAGTCTAAGACTGAGGAGTTTGGAAGACAATTCTTGAATCAGCAGCATGTACATAGCAAATCTGCAATAGTGTCCGGAGTTATGCGGCTCCCAAATTCCATGTAGCACACAAGGAATTTATTACAAAAAACAATTTTATTTTTAATACGGGAAAATAAGCTTGGAATTTTTCCATCACCAAACCAGACATCTGCCATGAATAGCACGGCCCTTCTCCGAGCTGGGAATGGAAGTGAACCACTTTACGGAGAAGATGGTGAAGATGTGTCTCCTGGTTTGGAGGTCCTGGCGACCATTTCCATAACATATGCTCTTATCATTTCCATCGGTCTCCTTGGGAATACAATACTTATCAAAGTATTTTTCAAGATTAAGTCAATGCAGACTGTCCCCAACATTTTCATCACCAGCCTTGCTTTCGGAGACTTGCTTCTTCTCCTGACGTGTGTTCCAGTGGATGCCTCTCGCTACATGGTGGACACATGGATTTTTGGGAGGATTGGCTGCAAGGTTATATCTTTCATCCAGCTCACTTCTGTAGGAGTGTCAGTGTTCACCTTGACTGTGCTCAGTGCTGACAGGTAAGAGTCTCACTGTCTTTCTCATTGTCTCATGTCTTCTTGTAACTTATAGATCTGCTTCTATCTCAGGTAGGTTTATGGCACTTTCACTGCTGACTTGTCCATAAAACCCACTTTGTGTCTTTTCCAATCTCCAGGTCACGTACAAATAGGTTCTTTAGGTTTTTATATAAGTTGAATTATTAAGTACATTGAAAATTATTTATTTTAGAATTGCAAATCCAATTTTTCTTTTGACAATTTGATTTTCAAGATTTAGTGCCGTCATTACAGACACCGTACAGCTCATCATTGCAGCCTGGGAATAAAGTGAAGCATCCAGAGATCTTCACCAGTAGGCAGAGAGGTCCTTCTATAACTAGGGGTCGCCTGTAAGTCGGGTGTCCATAAGTCGGGGACCGCTTGTATTCATAGTTTATAAAATAAACAAAAAATAATAGATAAATATAAAGAATATAAATAAACAGATTGTCCTATTTTAATACAAAAGCTTTTCTAGAAAGACCACTACATTGTGTCCACATATCCTAATAGGGCATACAAAGGAAACCTTTATAGAAGAATACTATCAATTGCCCAGATATTAACTCATAAGTGTCACTTGTTGCCTATAATTACATTATGATGAGAAAAAAACATAACAGTAACAGGTTTGACCATTTCTTTTATATTTGGACAACTTGGAATGATAAAGACTTTAAGTGATTGATATATGTATAATATGTAAGTGGTTGCTGTCTGGCATACCAGGATGAACACATGTCAGTTACTTCTACCTTAATAAAATCATGAACATATCAATTTTTGATAGAGAAAATGGAAAATGTCCCCTATTTAAGGGAATGTTCAGGAATGCATAGACAGTAACAACCCTTGATTAGTAAGGTATACAATGTTACCTCCCAAATATACAGGTATACTCTGAGTAAGGCCAGTTTCACATGGTCAGTATTTGCATATCAGTCTAGAAGCTCAAACCAGAAGCGGATCACAGAGGATGTACAGGCGGTCCCCTACTTAAGGACACCTGACTTACAGATGACCCCTAGTTAAAGACAGACCCCTCTGCCCAGTGTGACCTCTGGTGAAGCTCTCTGAATGCTTTACTATAGTCCCAGACTGCAATGATCAGCTGTAAGGTGTCTGTAATGAAGCTTTATTGATAATCCTTGGTCCCATTACAGCAAAACATTTTGAAACTACAATTGTCACTGAGCCCAAAAAATTTGTCTGGAACTACAATTATAAAATATACAATTCCGACTTACATACAACTTAAGTACAAACCCAAGGAACCTATCTTGTAGTTAACCCGGGTACAGCCTTTACATTATGATTTTTATCTGTAGTCATCCCTCCTGGTTTTGGCTCCCAAAAATATCAATAAAAAACAGTGATTGCGTCATTTTTAAAAATGTTTACCTTTTTTTTTAGTTTTTAGTAATGAAAAGTCATTAACATGTCCCCTGTATTGTTTTATGGCGCAGATACCGAGCTATTGTGAAGCCCTTGGAGCTGCAGACCTCGGATGCCGTCTTGAAGACCTGTGGAAAAGCAGTTTGTGTCTGGATAATTGCCATGTTGCTCGCGGCCCCAGAAGCCGTGTTTTCTGATCTCTATGAATTCAGCTCCTCTGACAAAAATACATCATTTAAAGCCTGTGCCCCTTACCCTGTCTCCGAGAAAATCTTACAAGAGGCTCATTCTCTCATGTGTTTCCTAGTCTTTTACATTGTGCCACTGTCAATCATTTCTGCATATTATTTCCTTATTGCAAAAACACTCTACAAAAGCACCTGCAATATGCCGGCAGAGGAGCACACGCACGCCCGCAAACAGGTGGGTGACCAACAACAAATCAAGTATTTCTGTTAAAATGCTTTATGTTGGCATAAAGATAATCTACCATCATAATCCATCATGATAAACCGGGGACACTTACTCATAGATCCAGGCACCGTGACTGAGGTTATCTTCTTATATTTGTGATTCATGGCCTCCTTCCTTCTAAAATCAACTTTTAACATTATGCTAATGAGCCACAAGGGCTAAAGGGGTTGTTATCAGAGCCCCTCTGTGCTGTAGTTTCACAGGCTGGAACACTGTCTCACCCTACCCCCTGTTCCCTCAGCACTTCCCCCTTCCTCTGCCGGGTGTAATCTCCCTGCAGAAGAAGAGGTTTCAGCTCACAGTGCGAAGGGGAGGGCTCCTGTACAGTGTAACAGCCTGTGAATCTTCAGCACAGAGGAGAGGTAGAGAGGTAAGCTTTCTAGCTTATTAGCTAAAAGTTTATTTTAGAAGGAAGGAGGATGGATAACAAATATAAGAAGATGACCACCGCCATCGTGCCTGGATATTGCTTTTTCGGACTATAAGGCGCACCGGAGTATAAGGCGCACCATCAATAAATGCCTGCTAAAATGTCTAGGTTGACATATAAGGCGCACCGGATTATAAGGCGCACCTGATTATAAGGATGAATGACCAGCAGGTGGCAGACCTGTGCACAGTTCAAGACAGCTGTTGTCTGTAAGTACGGTTCATATAGAAGGCGCACTGGACTATAAGGCACATCTTTGATTTCTGAGAAAAAGGATTTTTTGTGTGCCTTATAGTCTGAAAAATACGGTAGATATCCTTAAAGGGATTGCCAAAATTATTTAAAAAAAAAAGAAGGTGAGCACCCAGGTTGCTCATTGACTTGAATTTGCAGGAGCAAAGAAAGCCTATGGGATTGAACAGTTTTCTGTACATAAACGTCACTATTGTGATACAGTTCAGAAGGAATTGTGAAAGGCGTCCAAAACTACAACAATGCTGCTTTCCCTTTAATCTCTAGGTGATTTGGATCACAGATGCTGGACCACTACCAATCATAATGACACTATCAGACAATATGCTATCACTTTATGAGATGGGAAAAAGAATAGACAAATGATAATTAAACCCATACATGTGTATATGCTGACATTGCAATAGGATGTCAGATTTACATGGGAATATAAGCAGCCAAAATGTTCCCAGATGCCCAAAAAAAAAACGGGACTTTCGGATCTACTTAGTGTTAGCTGTTAAATGAACATAGCAAATATTGTATCTAGGAAATTCCCTGAAAAATTTGTGGATATATGAGCTCTCCTTATGGAGACTTTGCCAAATAATACACAAACTCTAACTTTGGCTATGCACTACCTTTATGACCACATGTAACGTGTACAAGTTTAAGAAATTGGGGTATCGCCATCGTATTTAATATTCCATGCCGTGTACTGGGAAGCGGGAAAAAAATTCCAAATGCAGTGAAATTGGTGAAAAACGCTTTTGCGTTGTTTTCTTGTGGGCTTGGATTTTACGGATTTCACTGTGCGTCACAAATGACAGGTCTACTTTATTCTTTGGGTCGGTACAATTACGGGGATACCAAATTTGTATAGGTTTTATAATGGTTTCATACATTTACAAAAATTAAGACCCCCTGTACAAATATATCATGTCATTTTTGCAACATTTGATGACGTTTTCAATGCTACTATTTTTAGGACTGTACAACCTTTTGATCACTTTTTATAGAATTTTGTAATGTTTTTTTAAAATGGCAAAAAACTGCCATTTTCAACTTTGGGCACTATTTTTAAACGCAGTGAAAAACCGCTATAAAATTTTGATAGATCGGGCATTTTTGGACACGGTGATACCTAATGTGTCTATAAAGTTCCAGAGAACTTTGAATTTTTAGTTTTTTTGATGATTTGAATTTTTAGTTTTTTTTATTATAATTTTTTAAAAACATTTTTTATTTTTACTATTTTTCACACTCCCTAGGGTACTTTAACCCTAGCTTGTCTGATTGATCATATCATATACTGCCATACCGCAGTATGGCAGTATATGGGGATTCCCTCTCCTCTTAATACGATGCAGCCGAAGACCAGGATCAGCAAAGACTTACCACCTACGGAGAGGGCTCAGCCTGTGAGCCCTCTCCATGCACCCACAACCAGCATGTGATGTACTATTACGTCACATGCGAGTAAGGGGTTAAAATAGCTCAGAGCTTGTGTGATAAATATATAATCATAGGTCCCATATAGTAGTTTATATATTAGGAATCCGCTGTTTACCCACAGTTACGAGCTTACAAACATTAGAGTCCGTTCAGAGCACCAGTAGTGAGGTCCATTCAGAGCACATGTAACTCTGGTGTCCCGGAATGCTAATAAGAAAAGCTGGCTGACCGCTTGGTTGGGCGCATACATGGTTTGCTTCAATGGCTAACATCAAGTCCCAGCAGGATAGGCTTTCGCCGCATTTGATGATATTTACTATTTCTCGTCATCCAGTCCAGTTGTAGTATTTGCACAAGGTCTCCACAACAAATTAAGGTTGCCTTGCAGGGGTGTGGAGACTTATAGAGACTTATTTACTAATGGTCCGCAGCCGCACTTTCGTCGGATTTTCCGACATTTTTGGGGATTGCACAGCTGTGACAGGTGTTTAATGCGCGATCAGACTTTGCTGGATTTCATGCAACAGAAATCGGAGGCAGGCCATCGGATGATCCGACTGATTCGGACTGAGCGCGGGATTTAAAGGGCACCTACCACCACGAATCTACCTATAAAGGTAGATTGGGTGGTAGGTGGATGTACGGGACGTGAGGATAGCCCTTTTTAGAGCTAATCCTCACGTCCCCGCTAGCGTAGCATAAACTTTATTGCCCTAATATGTCAATTTTATTAAGCGGCTACTGGGGCGTGGAGTAGCCGGACACGAGGCTACACGGCGCAGAACTCCGGCTTCTCGGACGGGGGCGCGCAGCTGCCAGGAGCTGCGCGCCGAAGATCACAGGGTAGGCGGGGGAAAGCGGCTACTGGGGCGTGGAGTAGCCGCGCCGTGTAGCCTCGTGTCCGGCTACTCCACGCCCCAGTAGCCGCTTAATAAAATTTACATATTAGGGCAATAAAGTTTTTGCTACGCTAGCGGGGACGTGAGGATTACCTCTAAAAAGGGCTATCCTCACGTCCCATACATCCACCTACCACCCGATCTACCTTTATAGGTAGATTTGTGGTGGTAGGTTCCCTTTAACATTAAAATTGTGTCGCAATCCAATGCACTTACATACACCGGGAAGAAGAAGGTGATCTCCGGCAGACCTAAGCAGGGAAGCGACACATGCAGGATATCGGGCGCACAATCTTAATGAATTGTGGCAGATGTGCATTCCTTTCGGACAATGCACTTTTGGGGAACGGGCAAGACAGGTAAATAAATGTGCCCCATAGTCATTGACGCTCCACTGGGGGATTCTGGGAAATACAACATTACACATTCCTTTTTCAGAAAGCCTAATGACACCAAGTATATCTATTCCAGAAGTAACAGACTCCCAACCAAAACGATATACTGGTTTAGCTTTAATCCTGCATCATGTCATGAGGCTTCCTTACAAGGTATCCAATGTTTTCATCCTGGAAGATGTATTTGCATATTTTCCAGTATCCCCCAGGGGAGGCTTAATGGCAGTAAGTCTCCACAGGCCAGCAAGGTGACCATTATTGGCAAAGTCTCTGTAAGGAGAACTCTCGCTTCCCCGGCCTAGTAGTCATAAGCCTCTCACTCAGCTCAACCAGTTCCCTACACTGTCCTGAAGACATATAAAGATTAAAAATCTGGCTGGAGCTCTTCATTCAACCTGATATACTCTTTCATTAGTGTATCTCCACCAATTCCAGAACAGATTGAGTAATTTTGGGATTCCACACGACTATAAGCTCTTCACCAAGAACAAGCCACCATTCATACCAGGAAAGCTAGCTCTATATCTCCTTACACCCAGAGATCCCTCTTCGGTGTTTGCTATAGAGGAAATTTACATACATATACTGGAGTGTGTTGCATCCAATAAAATACTTTTGATTGTCTTATAATCACAAACAAAGTGATTAAAATGTGTATATATAAGATTCCATGAGGACACCAATCTCTTGTGCCGGGCCCTGGGTTTCACCTGAATAGCTTCTTCCAGGGCATGACAGGCGTCCGTCCTCATACTTCAAATTTCCCATTCATAAAACCTGCGATTATCCTATCATGAAAGGAAAATTTGTGGAGGATGTATTTCTTATTGTTAAATTAGGATTTATACAAGTTTTTTCTTTTATATTAAAGATACAATGTTGTGAGTGGAGACATTGGGGCACATTTACTAAGAACAGGGCAAACTGCACTGAATGCAGTTTGCTTGTGTATAGTGCAGGGTGCGCTACATTCGGGATTTCTGGCTCCCGTTCTTCATAAATCTGGTGCCCCCTGCATAGCTCCAACAGACTGCACCTCTTTGGTGCACCTTTAAAGCAGGTCGTGCAACAAAATTCTGTCCGACTTGACATGATAAATCTGGCACATGGCCTGACTGAGCACCAGAGCGCCCCTTAATTTGTGTCCCATGATGCCGAGTGCAGCTGTACCACAAAAGGGTCGCATGCTACAAATAGGTGCAAAGACCTTAGTAAATGTGCTCCTATATGTATTCAACATTTAATATATGATTATCTTTGTTTGGAAACATAATAGGGAATAAATGAAGTATGAGCACAGACGCCAGTCATGCCCCAGAAGATATTAAGGTTAAACCCAAGGTCAGGCAGAGGAGATTGGCGTCCTTATAGAATATTATATATGCACATTTTAATCACTTTGTTAGTATAAGACAATCAAAAGTATTTTATTGGATGCAACACACTACAATATATGTATGTACATTTCTTCTATAGCAAACACTGTTGAAGAGGGATCTTTAGGTGTGGAGGATTTAGAGTTAGCATTCCTGGTGTGAATGGTGACTTGTTCTTGATGGAGAACTTCTAGTTGTGTGAAATCCCAAAATTGCTCGATCTGCTCTGGAATCGATGGATATACACTAATGAAGAGCTCCGGACAGATTTTTAATCTTTATATGACTTTGTATTTGGACTTTTGGATCGGTCCTAGACTGTATGCAGCTTTTTTACCATAGAAAATTAATTTTTTTACTGTGCTGAAGAGATGGAAACACATCGAAACAGCGGTGTCAGCAGTGGGAATCTGTTCCTTATGGAATAGTTATACTGGTTTGGCTTCTATCCCGCATCATGTCATTAGGCTTCCTGAAAGTCATGCTTGATGTTAAGGGGGGTTGCCTTACAAGGTAGCCAAGAGTCATTGGGCGCGGCCGGCTGAGCGTGGGGGCACCTCTGGGATGTATGCCGCTGCGAATATGCATGAGTGCCAGTGTATGATAAATGTCCTCCTATATCCCTGCATATGCAGATTTTAAGGACCACAACTACAGGCGGTCCCCTACTTAAGGACACCCGACTTACAGACAACCCATAGTTACAGACGGACCCCTCTGCCCCATGTGACCTCTGGTGAAGCTCTCTGGATGCTTTACTATAGTCCCAGACTGCAATGATTAGCTGTAAGGTGTCTGTAATGAAGCTTTATTGATAATTCTTGGTCCAATTACACCAAAAATTTTGAAACTCCAATTGTCACTGGGACAAAAGAAAAAAAATTGTCTAGAACTTCCATTATAAAATATACAGTTTCGACTTACATACAAATTCAACTTAAGAACAAACCTCCAGACCCTATCTTGTATGTAACCTGGGGACTGCCTGTACTAATGTAGACTGTTCTGGTTGTATACACAGAGACCTACAATACATTGTAATTGGACCATTCAGTAGTCACTAAAATTTCCCTGGTGAGAGCAATTCCTATAATTAAATGGTGAGTTTCTCATTTATTCTAATTACAAATAAAGTTCTGCCAACTCCAGAACAAATTAGAAGGAACCAATTATTCTTAATGCGCAATTAATTATTAAAGGACTAAAAACTTCTGCTACTCTTCCTATGACGGCTAATGACTGAGTTTGTATTTTTCCCGGTTACTTTAATTGGGAGATTATTATGTTAAATCTCAGTTGTGTTTCCAAAATGAACTTCATTAATTGTACATGAAATATTAGCAGCTCTTGTCCCTAAGGTAAAATATTCTTCCTATTTCTTCTATGAAGATAGTCTATAACATTACATTGGGGAGGATATTGTTAATGAACTAAAGATATGTAAAGTTGTTAACAGCTTATTGTATTCTGGTAACATATGGATATGGATCTGGAACAAGCTATGAACATATGCTGGAGCAATGTGTACATTTTCTATATACGGATTGTAAAACATATTGGAGGAGATCTATGAAAATGTCTAAAAGACAAATTGGCGCTCATTTACTAAGGGATTTGCACGGCTGTGACAGGTATTTAACATGTGTTTGCGCTAGGATTGTGTCGCACGCAATGGTTTTTTGCCTTTAGCCTAAATGTGGGTGCACATCCACTGGAGCCCATCCAAGGTCAAAGCATACGTGTCAGGGGGAGATTTATCAGAAGGGCCTGAGAGCGAAACTGTTCAATCAGAGCTCAGCTTTCATTTTCCAACAGCAGTTTATGACATTAAAGCTGAGCCCTGATTGGTTTGCGTTGGGCAACCAGTTTTGCTCTTAGACACTTCTGAAAATCTCCCCCTAGTTTCTGAGGAGGGCAACATAGAATAGAGGAGATGATGATGTTGCCCACATACCTACTTTTAGGAATTCCAGTGTCAACCCATTTTCTCAATAGTGACTCTAAAACCATAAACTAAACGAGGTTAACCACTGTACCTCATGTTTTTGTAATGTGTGGGTAAGTGTGTTTTTTAAATGAAAGCTGAGCACTGATTGGTTTCCATGGGCAACTCAGACACTTCTGATAAATCTCCCCCACTGTATCAATGTAGTTATGTGAGTTTTCGGTCTTTAAAAACAACTGTGGGGAAAAAGAAGGTTGAGCTCTGATTGGCTGCCATGGGCAACTAGAACAGTTCTGAGACACTTCTGATAAATCTCCCCCAGTGACTTTATCACTCATTATAGTATAAATATATGTTTTCAGAACATAAAGCAAAATTTCCAGGTTCCATGAAGACCTCATTGGTGCAACTCATACTTAGATGCGTCTGCCTACCATGTAACATCAGGTTGCAGTGGCAGCAGAAATTACCTATAAATCTCGGTAATATTCACTTTTATTTTGCAGATTGAATCCCGCAAAAGAGTCGCCAAAACAGTCCTGGTGCTGGTTGCTCTCTTCGCCTTCTGCTGGTTGCCCAACCACATCCTCTACCTGTATCGATCCTTCACCTACCACTCAGCGGTGAATTCCTCCATGCTTCATCTATCTGCTACTATTTTTGCCCGTATTCTTGCTTTTAGTAATTCCTGTGTCAATCCATTCGCTCTGTATTGGCTCAGCAGAAGTTTTAGGCAACATTTTAAGAAGCAGGTTTACTGCTGCAAGACACATCCACCGCCATCCCAACCGAGCCCGACCCATAGCAGCAACACGGCAATGACTGCTATCAAGGGCAACATCCCAATGTCAGAGATCAGCATCAGTTTATTGGGAGCTTACGAAATCAAAAGAGACGGTGACAGTATTTAATACTATGTGTATGGTGCGTTCATGGAGTTAGGGGAGGACAACTACATTCATGCTAGGGATCTATGGGGTTTTTACATCGGCTTGTGTGGCCTGAATACAGATACTAAATGATGGCTACCTTGGGCCTATATGAATGAGGCCAGAATTTTCTAATCTTAGGGTAAATGGTTTAATACATGAGGTGTGATCCTGTGTTGTATTCCTCCAAAATACAAATATAAAATATATATTGACACAAGAGATGTTTTAAAAACGGACTGTCACCTGTTCTGATTAATACTTAACGGGGTTATCACAAGCATTTAAAGGGAACATGTCATGGCTATTCGGGACACTAAATCATCCACAGGTCATTATGGATTAGAGTCTCAAATTGCCCCGTTTGATGTTAAAGCATACCGAAGAAATTTTTTCTTATACTTACCTCGTCTCCTGCACGTTTCGGCAAGTGAAGACGGCATATTAAAACCTGGCCTTACTCTGCGAGCGTCATAGCTACAACGCATGTGCAGTGTGATTCACATCCGGTATCACAAGAAGAGGCGCTGGGGTGGGCTCTGATGTGCCTCATCAGACTCAGGATACATTCACAAGCGGTATGCCCGCCGTGAGGTGACCCCTCCTCCCTCCATAGAGAATAGCGGCGCACGGCCGCACACACGCTGAAACATAGAGCATGCTATATCTTTTTGCGGTGTGCGGCCCAGATCGGTGCCACACATGTGTGGCACCGTATCTGCGCTGTGCCGCTATTGCCGTTTATGGGGACGTACATGCGGCCACAAATACGTCCCCACAGACGGCCATGTGAATGAGCCCTCACATCTAGGTAAGTATAAATGTTTGTTTAATTTTTTTTTTTTAAATGTAAAGGGTCGATTTCGGACCCTAAACCACAGGTCCATACAGATCAGTTGGTTTAGGGTCCCCTTATGGGTCTTCTTTCAGTTATCCCCTATCCAAGCTGGAGAAGAAAGAACAGCACGTGTCTATGGGAGTGGTCGGAGATAGTCAAGCATTGTCCTTGGTTATCTCTGTCATTCCCGTACAATTGAACAGTTCCCGTAAATTGAACATTTACTTACCTGTCCCTTCGCGATCCCCACCGTGCATTGTCCGACGAGGATTCGGGTCTGCCATGATCCACTAAGATCGTGCACCCGAGTTCCTGCATCTGTCGCTTCCCCCGCTCAGGTCCCCCGGAGTTCACCTTCTTCTTCCCGGTGCATGTGAGTGCATGTCTTGCGACACAATTTTCTTTTTAAATTCCACGGTTTGTCCGAATCAGTCGGGTTGTCCGAGATCCATGCCCCTCGATTTGTGTTGCATGCAAGCCGGCGTCGATGCGACACAAACCGATCGCGTGCGGCAAAAACCCCGGGGCAATTCAGGGCAAATCTGTGAAAAAGTCGCGTTCGGACCCTTAGTAAATGTGCCCCAGTGTCTGAGTGTCAGGGCACATGCTGATCTTGCCACTCCACCCATTTGTGAGAATGGGATCCCCATTCTCGTAAGAGGTGGGGGTCTCAGCAGTCCAACCAGTCCTTGGGACAACCCCTTTAACATTAAATAGTTTTAGGTCATCCTTCCTGTAACCTTTCTTATCCTGTAAAAACAATTATTGTGTAGGTTTTTCAGATATACCTTTCATGTTTCCCAGTCATTTTTCATTTTATCTTTATGCAAATTAATTCAGTGCACCGGGTGAAGTGCCATGTCTGCTGATGCAATTCTTTTACATCTTCTGAAGAACCGAATAAAAAGAATAACAATGGTTGCACTAAAAGTAAAGGCTCTGTCCGTAGTGCACAGTGACACTAATTTATTTATTTTTTTTTTTTACAGTGACACTAATTTTCATTAAAAAAAATTATTTTCACTAAAATGACATAACAGGGAAGAACGCAAGGTTTGTCTGGAAAGCTCATCTAGCAATGCTGGTTTTACTTGTGGGATGATTTGGGAGATGGTAGAATACTTTTAAAAGAGGATATTTCAAGTATTTCAAGGCAATTTTCTTTACTCATTGTGGTTACTTGTTAATTTACAATAAATCTCCTACCTCTACACACATCTACAACACATATAAATGCGAATTGTATTATAGTTTATGAACATTTTTATATGTGAAGGAACAGAACATACTCCCCTTCCTATTGTGTATCGCTTTATGTAATTAACATGATCAGCAGGGTATTTTTATTTCTAATTAAAGTTTTGTGTGATGTACATGAAACATTTCTCATCATTCAAATATTTGTATATTGTTAGTTTCAACAATAGGTAAAGACAGAGGTATAAGCCCTTACCGATGTAAAGTTTTAGTACGTCAAACGTCGGCTACAGGAGTAAGGAGAGGGCTCATGGGCTGACCCAGGTGAGTGTTTGCTGCATATTACAGCAAACACCCATCAGTAACACCCGGGATTGGTACTAGCACCTATCGCAAGCATTAACCTTTTGATTGCCGCAGTCCAAAGCCAATGGGCGGTGGGTGCTTCAATATTGGTTTTGATTGTGCCCTCCCCCCCATAATGTCATCAGCGAGCCACGATCCGTCGCCATGACAGCCACGGGTCTTTACAAGCCCTGAGGCTGTGCGTTTTCTGAAAATCTGTTGTAACAGATGATGTGCAAAAATCCACATATACTGCCATACTGCAGGAATAGGTTAAACTGAGGAAGATAGCAAAGAAACGATTGCATGTAGGTAATCAAGATAATAGGAAACGTTGTCCTCCATCCCAAGAGCTATTTATTTGTGGAAAAACTATTTTCAGAGTTGTGGTTTAAAGGGGTATTCCAGGTTTAAAGATTATATTTTATATATCATATATACCTATAGTGGCTGGCACTGTCATCCCTACCGCAGCCGGGTGTCAACCTGCTGCAGCATTAGTTAGGGAATCACTGTGGTCGGGATGGCACTGCTGGCCTCTGTAAACAAAGTTCACAAAAAAACCCACCCATATCCCTTCTTTTTGAAATAGATGCATGACGGGGCGGTTTCCCAAGGGTGGGGAGGGGGGAAAACACTTCTCACTGGCCACGGTAAACTTTTATCTAACTTTTTATCGGCAAAAGCCACTTTTATTATAAAAACACACACTATTCACAATGGGGACATGGGGGAGCCCAAAAAATGACAGGTTTCCTTTAAATATAGGGCAAGGACTGTGAACTAAACTTTTTCCCCAAATAAAGAAAATATAGAAACAGTAGCTATGGCTCTGGGGTAATAAACAGGCAGCTTATTGTGCCTACAGGCAAATCCTGCCATAATAATAATAATTAGAAAAAAAACTATGAATAACATAAAATCTGACTATTAGAAACAACATTAGAATAAATAATATTTTAGTAAACATTTTAAATGAAACCAAATGAAAGGTTCATGTGTATTTCCTAAGAATTGGAAATATTTTTGATACAATGAGGACACCTAGTGACAGAGCGTGTACATGATAAAACATTTTCACTGGAGGATTTGTCAAAAAATGCACATATCATATAGTACCCTGGGGATGTAAATAACTGTGATCAGCTATAAAAAAATTAATTAAGTCAACAAAAAAATATTTTATATCTATCTAAAAACAGAAAAATCCACCGCAGCACGGCAAGCGAAAAATTGTGGATGCCCACCAACAGAACCCGGCTTGTAATTACACCAAAAAATAGCAGAACTCCAATATTTTGTGAAACAAAATCAGCAGCCTTTATTCCATAGTGCTAGGTATTAGCTTCAACTGAAGCCTTTCTTAAGCAACAGTGATTTTGTTACACTAATTTTGGAGTGCTGCCTTTTTTTTTTAGCTGTGAAGCTAACTATTTTTTATAGGCTACCGCATATACTTGAGTATAAGCCGACCCAAGTATAAGCCGAGGTACATAATTTTAACAGAAACAACTGGGAAAACCTATTGACTTGAGTATAAGCCTAGGATGCGAAATACATTGGCCACAGCCTCCAGCCAATAGAAAGCTTACCAGTCCCCCCCCACCCAGTATATAACTAGCCAGTCCCCTTCCCCTCAGTATATAGCTAGCCAGTCCCCTTCCCCTCAGTATATAGCTAGCCAATCCCCTTTCCCCCAGTATATAGCTAGCCAGTCCCCTTCCCCCCAGTATATAGCTAGCCAGTCCCCTTCCCCCCAGTATATAGCTAGCCAGTCCCCTTCCCCCCAGTGTATAGCTAGCCAGTCCCCTTCCTCCAGTATATAGCTAGCCAGTCCCCTTCCTCCAGTATATAGCTAGCCAGTCCCCTTCCTCCAGTATATAGCTAGCCAGTCCCCTTCCTCCAGTATATAGCTTGCCAGCCCCCTTCCTCCAGTATATAGCTTGCCAGCCCCTGCTCCCCTAGTATATAGTCAGCCCCTGCCCCCAGTATATACCCTGGCAGCTCATATCCCCCAGTATATAGCCTGCCAGCCCCTGCCCCCTAGTATATAGCCTGCCAGCCCCTCCCCCCCAGTATATAGCCTTCAAGCCCTTGCCCCCAGTATATAGGCTGCCAGCCCCTGCCCCCAGTATATAGCTTGCCAACCCCAGCAGTATTTAACCAGCCAGCCCCCCCCCCAGTATATGGCTTGCCAGCCCCTGCCCATCCAGTATATAGCCTGCAAGCCCCTGCCCCCGCAGCATAAAGCCTGCCAGCCCCTGCCGTATATAGCCTGCCATACCCTGCAGTATACAGCCTGCCAACATCCGCCTTGAGTATGCCAACCTTTTAAAAAGAAAAAAAAAAATAACACTGTACTCACCTGACACCCCCTGCAGGTCCTCTTCTTGCTTCAGGTGCTCCGATACCTCTTGGGGTCCCGCGAGAGCTGGCACACACAATGACATCAGACACTTGCCGATTTCATTGTTTGTGCACCGCTAGCATCACACAGGGACCAGAAGAGCAGCCGGAGCACCTGAAGCAAGAAAAGGACCTGCGGGGGTTTCGGAAAGGTGAATACTCGAGTATAATCTGAGTTAGGTTTTTTAAGCAGAATTTTTGTGCTGAAAAACTCAAGTTATACTCGAGTAAATACAAAAAGTTGGGCTCTATAGGGAAAGCAGCTCTGCACGTAAGGATTGAGATAGGGGTGATGTTCTGCATATGAGGCGTGATATAGGGAGACAATGCTCTGCACATGTTATAGGAGTGATATGGAGTGTTATAATACTTATATAGAAGAAGTTTGGGACAACCACAACTCTTCCTCCACCTGGCCGTCCAGCCAAACTAAGCAATCGTGGGAGAAGAGCCTTGGTGATTAAGGGAAAGAAGATCCCCAAGATTACTGTGGCTGAGCTCCAGAGATGCAGTAGGGAGATGGAAGCCTCTCCTCAGTACAAGACATAGGAAAGCCGCATACAGTGTGCAAAACACATAAAGCACTCCCAGACTATGAGAAATAAGATTCTCTGGTCTCATGAGATGAAGATTGAACTTTTTGGTGTTAATTCTAAGCGGTGGAGAAAACCAGGCGCTGCTCATCACCTGCCAAATACAATCCCAGCAGTGACACATGGGGGGCAGCATCATGCTATGGGGCAGGGACAGGACCACTGGTTGTGATGGAAGGAAAGATGAATGCAGCCAAGTACAGAGATATCCTGGATGAAAAACACTTCCAGATGCTCTGGACCTCAGTCTGGGCTGAAGGTTCACCTTCTAACAAGACAATGACCCTAAGCACACAGCTAAAATACAAAAAGCAGAGGCTTCAGAACATCTCTGTGACCATTCATGACTGACCCAGCCAGAGCCCGGACCTAAACGCAATTGAGCATCTGTAGAGACTTAAAAGAAACCTGGAGACCCATTTTTAGCACTCCCCCAGTCCCCACAGAGCATAGTACATACACTGCCAAAGTGTTTTTGTATAAAAAATTGGTTTTGCAGAAAAAAAGATAAGTTATATTGTACCTTTCATTAGCATCTGCTGTGTGACTAGGAAGTTGCCAAAAGGGAGGGGCTGGAAAGGGGGCAGTCCCCCCCCACCCTTGGGAAACATGTGACCTTTTCAAATATATGAATAACTCCCCACTCTCAGGATTGGCTGTAGAGGAGCAGGGGGCGTCGCTAAGCCAAGTGATGGGCGTTTTCATATATTTGAAAAGGTCACATGGAGAAGCTGTTCCCCAAGGGTGGGGGGGAACTGCTCCTCCCTTTTGGCAACTGCCTAGTCACACAGCAGATGAAAGGTACAACAGCAAATCAACATGGGGAGAGAAAAAGAACTGGACCGCACATCCACACATCACTCAATGATCTAATGCCGCTAGGCTACATTATATAACGAACTCGAGGTTCTTAGTTACATTTTGATCAAATTGTATAAGCCCACCAACCACTTCACGGTGACCTCTTTATGGTGGGTCCCTACGCTATTTTGTGCAGCATCACATGGCGTCCACCCCCGCTGCAGCACAGCGCCGGCAGGGACCAAGACCCGGTTGCCCCCCAGTACCCATACTGGCGGGCATAGCCCCCATGGCTCCGGGCCCAGGCCCCCACCAGCACCGCACCACAGAAGCGGCGGACGCCATGCAACACCGCACCATGTGAACAGGAAAAAAGGCTCACCATGTGTGAACAGGTGTAAAACTCACCATTCCATGTGGTCTCAGACACTGGCTGAGAGGAAGTAAGCGGCCCCTAAATGCAGTCTCCTGCTAATTTAAAAACACCTGGGTCGAATGGGGCGGAGTGCTGGTACCAGGAAAAACTAAATAAATGAAGGGATAGAATGTACTAAACCAACATGGGGAGAGAAAAAGAACTCTCCGCCAGCATGGGTACTGGGGGGCAACCAGGTCTTGGTCCCTGCCGGCGCTGTGCTGCAGCGGGGGTGGACGCCATGTGATGCTGCACAAAATAGCATAGGGACCCACCATAAAGAGGTCACCGTGAAGTGGTTGGTGGGCTTATACAATTTGATCAAAATGTAACTAAGAACCTCGAGTTCGTTATATAATGTAGCCTAGCGGCATTAGATCATTGTGTGATGTGTGGATGCGCGGTCCAGTTCTTTTTCTCTCCCCATGTTGGTTTAGTACAACAGCAAATGAAAGGTACAAATGAAAGGTACAACATAACATATCTTTTTTTTCTGTAAAACCAATTTTTTATACAAAAACATTTGGCAGTGTATGTACTATGCTCTGTGGGCACTGGGGGAGAGCTAAAAATGGGTCTCCTGGTGACAGGTTCCCTTTAAAAATGGCTTCCACCAATCAGCATCTCCTCCCTATACCACACTTCCTATGCAGAGCATCTCCTCCCTATATCACACCTCCTGTGCAGAGCATCTCCTCCCTATATCACACCTCCTGTGCAGAGCATCTCCTCCCTATACCACACTTCCTGTGCAGAGCATCTCCTCCCTATATCACACCTCCTGTGCAGATCATCTCCTCCCCATATCACACTTCCTGTGCAGAGCATCTCCTCCCTATATCACACCTCCTGTGCAGAGCATCTCCTCCCTATACCACACTTCCTGTGCAGAGCATCTCCTCCCTATATCACACCTCCTGTGCAGAGCATCTCCTCCCCATATCACACTTCCTGTGCAGAGCATCTCCTCCCTATATCACACCTCCTGTGCAGAGCATCTCCTCCCTATATCACACTTCCTGTGCAGAGCATCTCCTCCCTATATCACACCTCCTGTGCAGAGCATCTCCTCCCTATATCACACTTCCTGTGCAGAGCATCTCCTCCCTATATCACACTTCCTGTGCAGAGCATCTCCTCCCTATATCACACTTCCTGTGCAGAGCATCTCCTCCCCATATCACACCTCCTGTGCAGAGCATCTCCTCCCTATATCACACCTCCTGTGCAGAGCATCTCCTCCCCATATCACACCTCCTGTGCAAAGCATCTCCTCCCTATATCACACCACATACGCAGAGCATCTCCTCCCCATATCACACCTCCTGTGCAGAGCATCTCCTCCCCATATCACACCTCATGTGCAGAGCATCTCCTCCCCATATCACACCTCATGTGCAGAGCATCTCCTCCCTATATCACAACACATGCAGAGCATATAAATATTTCTCCCCATTGATCCCTACGTCACTCCCTACAGTTCAGTTCGGATGAGAGATGCGACGACCCCCCCCCCTTCTTTTATACTTTCCGGTCATGTGACTTCTTCAAGCGCAGGCGCAGAAGAGATTAGCGCTCTGCGCTTGCCTAGTACTTGCGCATGCGCACTAGGAGGCAGGACGGTCCTGGGGCTCCTGGCGGCGCTGAGATCTGGCGCACTCTCCGTACGCTGCCCTGTTAACCCGTTCGGATATGGACAGTAACGAGGCGTTTCATGAGCAGCTGCGGCTCCAGCAATTATACGGAAACCGCGAGAATGCGGACGGAGAGGACCCGTACACGTTCAAGGACCCTAGTGATGGCACAGAATATGAATGGGACCTGGAGAAGAAGGCATGGTTTCCTAAGGTGCGTTCTGCTTGTTCAGTCCATTCTAGGCTGCTAGTGGAGGAGGTGTAACAGGGTAACTTAGAGAGGGCAGAGGTCAGCAGCCTGCCAGGTGCATGCTGGGAGCTGTAGTTTTAGGCCTGAACAACCCATTCACCTGAGGATCCAGACCTTTACAATGCTCCACCCACTCTGTTTACATGCAGAAAGCATGTGACCACAGTATCCAATCAATGGCTTTATCGATCACATGACCAGTTACTGGCAGGGAAATAGGTATTGCTCATATTCCCATATTGCTCCAGTACTTCCAGTTATTGGCAGAGCGGGGCGCTCTCTACACAAATACACTGGACTTATAGCTATATGTGCCATTAGTGCATGACTATACAGTGGGTACAGAAAGTATTCACAACCCTTTACATTTTTCATTGTTTATTTTATTTCAGCCAATGAATGTGCACTGTGCCCCCTTGTTGACAAAAAAAAACTGAAATGTAGATATTTTGGATAATTTATTAAACTAGAAAAACTGAAATATGACATGGTGATAAGTATTCGGCCCCTTTGCTCAGTATTGAGTAGAAGCAGCTTTGGAGCTGGTGCGGCCAGGAGTCTTCTTGGGAAGATGTAACAAGTTTCTCACCCCTGGATTTGGGGATCCTCTGCCTCTTCCTTGCAGATCTTCTCCAGTTCCCTCGGGTTGGATGGTGAACGTTGGTGGAAGCCATTTTCAAGTCTCTACAGATGCTCAATTGGGTTTAGGTCCGGGCTCTGGCTGGGTCAGTCAGGAATGGTCACAGAGATGTTCTGAAGCCTCTGCTTTGGTATTTTAGTTCTGTTCTTAGGGTCATTGTCTTGTTAGAAGGTGAACCTTCGGCCCAGTCTGAGGTCCAGAGCTCTGGAAGAGGTTTTCATCCAGGATATCTCTGTACCTGGCCGCATTCATCTTTCCTTCAATCACAACCAGTGGTCCTGTCCCTGCCCCATAGCATGATGCTGCCCCCACCATGTGTCACTGCTGGGATTGTATTTGGCAGGTGATGAGCAGCGCCTGGTTTTCTCCACACATTAAAATGAACACCAAAAAGTTCTATCTTCGTCTCATCACACCAGAGAATCTTATTTCATGTTTTTTTTTTATACATTGAATACGGCTATCATATGTCTTGCACTGAGGAGAGGCTTCTGTCGACACATTTGCCATAAAGACCCGACTGGTGGAGGCTGCAGTGTTGGAGACTTTGTGGGACTTGCCCACATCTCCCTACTGCATCTCTGGAGCTCAGCCACACTGATGTAGGTGTTTTATGATTTGATGGTGCTATTTAAATAGAGAGAGTTATTGAGAGTATTATTGCCTCTCTCACCAAGGCTTTTCTCCCACGATTGCATAGTTTGGCCAAGTCAAGGAAGAGTTGTGGTCATCATAAACTTCTTCCATTTAAGGATTATGGAGACCACTGTGCTCTTAGGAACTGAGTGCTGCCAAAAAAATTTTTGTAACCTTAGCCAGATCTGTGACACAATTCTGTCTCAGAACTCATTGGGCAGTTCCTGAAGACTGTCATAGCAAAGGGTCTGATTACTTACAGCCATTTAATATTTCAGTTTTTCTTGTTTAATAAATGAGCAAAAATATCTACATTTCAGTTTTTTCTGTCATGATTGGATCAGAGTGCACATTAATGAGCAAAAAAAAGAACTTGCCAATTTTAAAGGGGTCTGAATACTTTCTGTGTCCACTGTAGGTGTAAGTAGTGTTTTCTAAATGAATAAACAGGTCTTTTAACTATAAGTCCTTTATATTTACCCGCAACATGGAGCAAAATAACACTAAACCATTTTGTTTCTCAATAGAATAGCTCACAGGTAATTGTGCTATCTGCTTCCATGCCTCTAGCTCAGTGCCTTGTTTTTCTAGTGTGACTGCAGGGTTCTTGGTAACATCTGATTCTTGCCATGATACTTCTCTGGCCTCCTGACAAGTACATAACTATAGAAGAGTAGGTTCAGTTTCCTTGCATGGGGCTGGAACAGTAAAGATGTTCCTTACTTATTCCCTTCCAGGATTGAAATATTTGGCTCTGGTAAGCTACTGGTCTTATCCCCTATATTACATTTCCTACCCTGTAAATCCACCAGGCAAAACAGCCGGAGTTGGACGAGCCCTGAGGTCTATTGCAGTCATTGTGACAGCTGTGCGCCTCAGTCACTTGCTGGATCATAATTATACATTTTGTCAGCCCCATCATATGTTCTCCCCCTCCAGAACCAGGCTCAGTAGATTCTAGAAAATTCTATTTTTGACAGCTGTAATGCTCCTGATAAGAACTGGATGTCTGATCTCAGATTTCTACAGAGACCTTTTACCATACAGGTAAGTGGGCTTCAGGGGATGACTAATTACATACATTCTCTGATTGTTAGTACAGAAGGTGACATTGATTTTCTGATGGACTTCAAGTTGTCATTTTACATGCATAACTTTTTTTTTTTCCCCTCTTATATAGATAAGTGAAGATTTCCTGGCAATGTATCAAGCTAATTATGGTTACAATGCCCCAGAGAATTCTGAGCCTTCTCCAGCCCCAAAGGAAATCAAAGACATAGAAAAGCCCAAAAAAGTGCCCAAACCACCACCAGAACAAGGTGAACCGAAAGCAAAAGGAGACAAGAGGAAAGCAGATCCAGGTAATCATAGTAGATAAGGTTGGGGAAAAAATCCAGTTTTTAGGATTTTATGTTGGGCTGTAAAACCAAAGTGATTCTTTTCTCAAGCTAAGGCTACATTCACACGAACGTATGTGGGACGTATATACGGCGTATGTACGTCCCCCATACACGGCAATGGGCGCACGGCGCTCTACGGGAGCGGCACGGTGCTGCACACGTGTGGCACCATATCATTTAATAGCAGAGAGAAAGATAGGACATGTCCTATCCTTTGCCGGAATACGGCACCGGGCGCCATATATTGCTATAGAGAGGGGCGAGGGGAACAGCACTCATCCCGTCCTCCTCTCCCCGGCTCTGATGTATGCCCGCCATACTACGGTACGGCGGGCATACATCGTGTGAATGTAGCCAAACTTGGCTGGTTCTCCTCCATGTTCATCTGCTCCACTGGTTTCACAGACCCAGTCACACCATTGTCATTTGATTTGTGAACATAAGCCCAAATTTGTTCATGGACTGACCTACAGTGCACAAGACAGGGCACAAGACGTGCATTGTAGTTATATATGATGTGAGCCCCTGCTTCCCTGTAGAATAGCGGCACTAACTGTACAGTTTGGTGCTTCTGTTTAGTGGAGAAGGGACTTGCAATAATTAACTATGATGCGCAGAGTCCTGTCTTCTACACTGCGGTCAGTCCATGAAATCGGATTAGCACATGGTCCGTGCGTGATTCACATACTGACTGCTGTTGTGTGCTGCTGGTTTAAAACTGCTGCACAGCTTTACTATACATCCACAAAAGACGTCTTTTCTTCCATTCATTTTGAGATGATCCTGCAGCAACAAAATGATTACATGGGCTGTGGAGTCGGAGTTGTGATAAAATGGTCCAACTCCAATAACATTGTGTGGAGGATTGGCTTTGCTATTGGCAGCTAAATGTGCTGTAACAGATTAAGACAAAGGCACTGACATAAAAAGTTTCCAAAAACAGGACATGCCTTTGCTTTCTTTAAAAAGGAAGAAAAAACAGCCTCCCTTATGAACAAAACGCAATACAAAAGCTGCTCTGCCGAGCTCTAACTAAGCATTAGTCAAAACTCTCAGCTGTGTTTACAGTCCCAGATTTTGTGGTCTCCGCTCTCACAAAATGCGTTCTGCAGTCAGCACCAGGAGACATGTGGTCCATAAGCCCAAGATGGACCAGGGACACCGAACATAAGACAGAAACATACAGAAAACCTACTTTTCCTGTCACGCACAGTATGTGTTGAATATTTTTTCATAAGGAAAAACTATGTTCTTTTCCTGATCTTAGTATTTAGGCCAGGAGTGAACAACCTTTATTGGTTCGAAGGCCACATTGTCATAATGCTCAACTTTAAGGGGCCACATCAGTAACCACCATAGAAACCTAATAATGCATTCACAGGAATTATAATAATGTAGAGACCCTAGAGCAGACCATATTAATACTGGAGACCCCAGAGCAGCTGCACCACACGGCAGCTTCTCTATTTACCATGCTGGTTATATGTTCTGGCGTAAGGACCAAGAGGAGAGCTGTGCCATGAGCAGGAGAGGACCCCAGAGCAGCATAGTACAGCCACAGTACTTACCACTCCTGAGTCCTTTCCTGCTACTACGACCACTCTGCTCTGGAATTTGAAATCAACACAGGACCCGCTAGCAGGGAAAAATACTTGGCTGCACTCAATGCTACCCGGCCTTCTGCACCCATGAACACTTCCATTAGATATTGGAGCACTCGCTGACAGTCGGCAGGGAGCAGGGCACAACTTGAGGTATTACAGGCCCTCAGGTTGTGCACCCTTCTTATAGGTTTATAGTTGAGATGAATGTGGCTGCACTTTATGTACATGCTCAGTAGTGAAGTTCCTTTGCTACAGATCAGAGGAATTAGGCACAGAAAAGAAATGTGTGCACATATCTTATAACTGCTAGTGGGACCAGGAAAACAGGACTGTGGAGTCTGTGGTGGCCATTTTCATGGAGTCAGGAAATTGAAATATCACAGAATTTCTGCAGGATAATTAGTAATAAAGTGACTTATTAGTTCTTTTTCATGTTACATTGAACCTTTTCTGTAATATCTATGAAGGCACAATGGTTAAATATGTTTGTCTCCTTTTATTACAGGCTGGTTCAACGTAGAAGAGGAAAGGAACACAAATGTGTATGTAACAGGTTAGTGAGCCTGTCCATAGAGATTTTCTACTTGTGTTATTCTGGATTATTTCATTCTGCGTTCCTCTCTCCCTCTGTACTGTACAGGACTGCCTCCTGATATTACAAATGATGAATTTGTCCAGATTATGTCCAAGTGCGGAATCATCATGCGAGACCCACATAGTGAGGAATATAAGATAAAGCTATATAAAGACAAGGAAGGGAATCTGAAAGGAGATGGCTTGTGCTGTTATCTCAAGGTCGGTCATCACTCATCTTTTAACCATTTGGTGTGACCTGAGTGTTTAGTCATTCAGTTCTTCTGATTGGCCTGTTCCTTTTTTCAGGTTATTCTACATCATTTAACAAGTTAATTGTTAACTGAATAAATGCTTGTTCTAATGTCAATAAACTGTGTTTTAAGGGCATTTATCGCATATCCACAGGTCACAGATCACACCTCTGATCCGCATGGGACCCCTGACCTGCTCCATATCAGCAGGACTTCCAGGCTTCATTGTCCAGTGAGCCTTTCCATCTTGCACTTTTTCTTACTTTATGAGCCCTGGAAGTCTCACTGATATTGGATAGCCTTTACTCCTATTTGTTTTTAAATATGCCTCACATAAGGGTAAGCAATGTGAGGTTGATGGTTCTTCCGACACTAGTAACCCTTTAACTTTAAAGATTACTGCAGCCACATCTAGATGGAAATACAGATGGGGTTGCTGTTCACAATGGACAATATTCTACAAAGTCACCATGTGAATACTCCTAGGAAATTCTAGGAGGAGTATTTTCACTTTTCGACCATTGAGTATCTGTATCTTGTAGTTCACAGTCAGGGGAGCCATCAGCACTATAACTCTGCTTCCTAAATGGATATTCCCATAAAGCTCTCTGCCTTTAAATACAGTAAACTGTATGGCTAGGAAAGAATATCCATAGAAATCTGCACTGCCAGCGGAAGTAAAAAATAAATATATACCATATATACTCGAGTATAAGCCGACCCGAGTATAAGCCGAGACCCCTAATTTTACCACCGAAAACTGGGAAAACCTATTGACTCGAGTATAAGCCGAGGGTGTAGTATACAGCCAGCCAGCCCCCATGTAGTATACAGCCAGCCAGCCCCCATGTAGTATACAGCCAGCCCCCATGTAGTATACAGCCAGCCAGCCCCCATGTAGTATACAGCCAGCCAGCCCCCCAGTAGTATACAGCCAACCAGCCCCCCAGTAGTATACAGCCAACCAGCCCCCCAGTAGTATACAGCCAACCAGCCCCCCAGTAGTATACAGCCAACCAGCCCCCCAGTAGTATACAGCCAACCAGCCCCCCAGTAGTATACAGCAGCCCCTATACAGATAAAGAAATAAACTTAATACTCACCCTCCGTTGTCCCGATGTTTGTCGCGGCTCCCGGCGGCTTCTTCACTCTTCTCTGGCCGGGAGATCGCGCTGGCCGTCGCACACTGTGATGCCGTGCTGGCGCCGCTGATGACGTCATCCGCGGCGACAGCGTCGCATCACAGTGTGCGACGGCCAGCGCGATCTCCCGGCCAGTGAAGAGTGAAGAAGGCGCCGGGAGCCGCTATGGGGATCGGAAGCCGCCGGGAGCCGCGAGGAACATCGGGGACACCAGAGGGTGAGTATTAATGTATGTATTTTTATCATTGACTCGTGTATAAGCCGAGGCGAGGTTTTTCAGCACATTTTTTGTGCTGAAAATCTCGGCTTATACACGAGTATATACGGTAACTAAATTTTATTTTATCCATGAATGCATTAAAAAAAAAAGCGTGGAGTGTTAAGGAAGTTTGAAAAAATGATCATCACTTTAAGAAAAATCACATTGTAGTCATTAGGTACCTGATGATACAATTGAAGTGAACACGCTTACATGGAAGACCGCCATTGTAAACACTACTGTGGATGTTCAAAAGTCACAAGATCTGTCTAACCATGTGATGCTCAACCACAGTCCCCATAAAAACGGCACTGTAAACGGGTTGTTATTACACACATTATATGTTATGAACCACACGATGGATGGTGGGAATAAATAACGATTTCATATAAAACATTATAACGTGTGGAAGTGCTGTAGCACTATTTGTACAATAATGAGTGGCCAAATACTTATACAAGGTCCATCATTGTAGTGAGACTTGCAGAGCAGCAATGTATCCACAACAAGATCAATAAACATCCATCAAGTCACTTCTAAAGTTCATACTATTCGGGGATTGTGTATCTAATAGCATGATCCAAAAAGCTTCGCATGTGTAATCTCTTAATGCGATCTTCACCTTGTTTGTTGGCAGGTACTTGGGCGTATGAGGTGTAATATCTGTCGCTTCAAGCGCAAAACCTCATCCTTCAAATCCCGAGTTACTAACTCCACATTGTTTTTTATTAAGAAACATCTTCTTTGTGAATCTACACATGTGGTATAGCTGATAACGTGCTCACAATGTAATGTATGTGGGTTGTACGTCTCTGAGACTTAGAACCCGCATATCGGAGCATATAAGAAGCACAGCGATCACTTGTTCTAACCCTTCGATTGCCGATGGTGGCCTTGTAGGTGCCGTCATCTTTGTTTCGTATGTTGCTTCCTGTGACGTCATCGGGGAGAGACGATCTGTCGCCATGAGGTCAGGCTGTTGTTTCCGTAGATCTGTTACAATGTGCGATTTGCACATTATAATAGATGATGTTGAAAATCCACATATACTGCTGTACTATAGTACGGCAGTATATGGTAGGATCAATCAGACAACCTGAAAATAGTAAAAAAGAAAAGTTTATAAAACCTTAAAGGGGTTGTCCGCTTTAAACACGTAACATTAAATAAATGATATTAATTGTGGAATGAAGTTTTAACATTTTCTGTATCAATTGGTGGTGGTGTACCTCACGGTTCTGTGCTTGGCCCTCTACTATTTAATATATTTATTAATGATATAGAGGTAGGAATTAATATCACTGTGTCTATTTTTGCAGATGACACCAAACTGTGTAGTGTAATACAGTCTATGGAGGATGTTCATAGGCTGCAGGGTGACTTGGACAAACTGAATGTTTGGTCATCCACTTGGCAAATGAGGTTTAATGTGGATAAATGTAAGGTTATGCACCTGGGGGCCAATAATCCAAAAGGCAAAATATGTCCTTGGGGGAGTAAATCTGGGAGAGTTCCTTGTTGAGAAGAACCTGTGGGTACTAGTAGATCATAAATTGAATAACAGCATGCAATGTCAATCAGCTGCCTCTAAAGCCAGTAGGATCATGTCATGTATCAAAAGTGGAATGGACTCTCGTGATAGGGATGTAATATTACCACTATACAAGGCGCTGGTTCGGCCACACCTGGAATATGCCGTCCAGTTCTGGGCACAGGTCCATAAAAAGGATGCCCTGGAGCTGGAGAGGGTTCAACGTAGAGCCACAAAACTGATAAGAGGTATGGAGGATCTTAGTTATAAAACAACTAGATTTATTTAGTCTGGAAAAGAGACGACTACGAGGGGACATGATTAATTTATATAAATATATGAATGGTCCATACAAAAAATATGGTGGTAAGTTGTTCCAGATTAAATCAAATCAAAAGACGAGGGGGAACTGTCTCCGTTTGGAGAAACCAAGGTTTACTCACCAGAGGTGACAGGGCTTTTTTACTATGAGAACTGTCAATCTGTGGAATAGCCTGCCTCAGGCGCTGGTCACAGCAGGGATCAGAGAGCTTTAAGAAGGGTCTAGATGCCTTTTTACACCTAAATAACATTGATTGTTATGCTATATAGCAGTGATGGCGAACCTTTTAGCGGCCGAGTGCCCAAACTGCAACCCAAACCCCTCTTATTTATCGTGAGGTGCCAACCAAAAATTGAATCAGGAACATATTGCACCCTGTTCAACAACTTTGAATCATATTGGCCTCCTGAGAACAGCAACACAGTAGAAAGATGGAAAAATCGTGGGTTCAGCAGGAGGTCCTCCAAAGATAATTCAGCCCTGTCTACTCATTCTTCCTCTTCCTACAGTCCCAAGTAGCGAAGGAAGTATCAAAATATGACCGAAAGCAGCATCTTTTAAGTTGCTTGGAACTGCAGGAATATTCTTTGAGTCCTGTCTGGTGTGCTGGGGCTGTGGACCGGGTGCCCACAAAAAGGGCTCTGAGTGCCGCCTCTGGCACCCGTGCCATAGGTTCGCCACCACTGCTATATAGGATTGTTTCCCCTAAATCCCTTCCTCATCCAATCCCTACCCTTCCTTGGTTGAACTTGATGGACAAGTGTCTTTTTTCAACTGTATAAACTATGAATTCTTCACTGCTTTCTAGATCTCTTCTTGCTGTTGTGCAATAAGAAGCTCAATTGTTTACTTCCTGTAGATCAGTGGTCCTCAACCTTTGTAATGCTGCGACCCCGCAATACAATTACTCATGTTGCGGTGACCCCAAACCATGCGATTTGCAGTAAAAACACAATAAAATCGTGGCTCCGAAGGCTTTAGGCGACCCCTGTGTTTTGGTCGTTCGACCCCTGCTAGGGTCACGACCCACAGGTTGAGAACCACTGCTGTAGATAAACACTAATCCATAGTCATGTGATGTCACACAGGTGCACCCGTGTGACATCACATGACCATAGACCATTGTTTATCTACAGAAAGTAAACGATGGAAGGATTTATAATTTATCATTACACAAACAATATCAATTATTTGCTGGAATGTTCTTAAAGTGAACAACCCCTGAAGTTCAAATCACCTTCTCTTTCTTTAAAAAAAGAACTGATATAAAAATAAAGTAAAATTGTAAACCTGTTGGATATCACCGCGTCCGAAAATGTCCAGTCTATCAAAATATAATAACAGTTATTCCCAGCATTGAACTATGTAACTGAAAATAGCTCCGAAATGTCCGAAATGCCACTTTTTCGCCATTTTGCAACATATAAAGTATTTAAAAGCGTTATTTGGGGTGTACAATGAAAGCCTATTTGGAATAGTTTTTCCCGCTTCCCAGTAAAAGACATGCAATAATAGATACCATCACTAAGAAGTGCAATTTGTAACGCATAAATAAGCCCTTATACAGCTCTGTACACGGAAAAAATGGAAAAGTTCTAGATTTTTGAAGGTGGGGAGCAAAAATGAATGAAAAAATGCTGTGTCCTTAAGGAGTTAATGCATTCATGGATTAAATAAAATTTTGCTATACAGGCGGTCCCCTACTTGAGATCACTGACTTACAGACGACCCCTAGTTACAAACGGACCTCTGGATGTTGGTAATTTACTGTACTTTAGCCTTGGGCTACAATAAACAGCTATAACAGTTATTAAAGGTGTCTGCAATCAAGATTTCTTGTTAATCCTGGTTGTCACAGAAACCAAAAAAAATTTTAACTGGGGTTACAATAATAAAGTATACAGTTCCGACTTGCATACAAATTCAACTTAAGAACAGACCTGCAGGACTGCCTGTATATTTTTTTTTACTTCCATAGCCAGTGCGGATTTCTATGGATATTCTTTCCTAGCATTTTTACCTTTTGAGTCCAAGTGTTTTTTTCAAGGCTTTTATCCAGCATGGCTGTACCTGAAAACATGCGGATATATGGATGAGCTATAGCGCATTGTTTTTTTTGGACATTAAGCTGTATGGCTGCTTACATCCAGCTTTCTGTCATAGAGAGAACTCTGCAGCCATTCCTAGCCACACAGTCCTCTCTATTGCCCGACAATGATTTACATGAATGTAATGAAAATATGAGCTGAACACAATGGGGCAGATTTACTTACCCGGTCCATTCGTGATCCAGCGACGCGTTCTCTGTGGAGGATTCGGGTCTTCCGGCGATTCACTAAGGTAGTTCCCTCGATGTCCACAAGGTGTCGCTGCTGCGTTGAATTTCGTCGGAGTGCATTGAAGTTCACCAAGCCAGGCCGGGTGCAGGTATGCGCCTGCCAAGCGACACTTTTTTTTTTTTTTTTTTAATGCGGCGGTTTTTCCGAATCGGTCGGGTTTTCGTAAATCCCCCGACCCACCCCCCCCACCCCGATTTCCGTCGGAAAACCGCAATTCGGGCTCTTAGTAAATGACCTCCATTGTCATTCAACACATTATGCTACGTTCCATCATTACTGAGCTGCTATTGAATTCTTTGAATCATTTTTAATAATATGAGACCCAAATATGCTCTAGACCATCAGGGGAAAAAAAACATGCATACCGTTTCTTGATATACCACTGGTAGGAAAACTCGCTGCTATGGAATAACAATATTAATATTGTCAACACTTGCTTTTTCTAGCCCAAAAATGCAACAGTAATCAATAAATGCTTATCTCCTCTCCCTTACAGAAAGAATCGGTAGAGCTCGCTTTAAAGCTTCTGGATGAGTATGAGATCAGGGGGTACAAGCTTCATGTGGAAAATGCCAAATTCCAGTTAAAGGGGGAGTATGATGCAACAAAGAAGAAGAAGAAATGTAAGGACTACAAGAAGAAGTTATCTCTCCAACAAAAGTATGTAGTTATTTACTGCTGGATGCGGCTGCTCTGCTTTTTTTTTTTTTTTGGTGTTGTATTATGTTTGGAGGTCTCTAGTATGTCTGTGAGTGCTTTTAGAATATATGGGCATCACAAAGTCTGAAGGAAGGGTTTGATGTTTGCTGTGACCTTTCCATGCATTAAGTGTTCTGTCATGGAAATGAATGGCCGACATAGAACACCAAGATTATCTCTGCAGGGCAACTATATGTGGGGAAACGCCAAAAACATACACTATTGAGGCTGCCTTTTTAAAGGGGATGGAACACCATTGTTCTAATTGATTAATTAACACAAGAATTTAAAATTATAATTCTTTTTCCAATCTGATTGTAATATCTGGTTATAGATTTTTATTTCTGATAATTTCTGTCAATTATAATGGGGGATGCCAGAGATGTAAAAAAAAAACCAAAACCCTGTGATTACATCTATAGTCATTAGTGGTGTAATGATGGGTCAGTAGTGTTTTATATATATTCAGGTCACATATTAATTTGTTTTACATTATTAGAAGCATCAGCCCTTATGGCCTTGTGTCCTATCTGCAGGCCAGGGGTGTAACTACAGCCATAGCAGCTGCTATGGGGTCTGCAGTGTGAGGGGGCCCCTGCATCTGACCTCAAACACTAAAGAATGGAAAGTGCACCTTTATATACATATTATCCCCATAGACAGCAATGGCGGCCTGGCGGCGGTAAGGTGCCACACATCTCTATCTTTCCCTGTGTGTGCGGTCATGCGCTGCTTTTCTCTATGGAGGGGTCCCCTCCTTTCCAGCGCACAGTGGTATGCCCACCCGCCTGTGGGCGTACGGCTGTCTGAATGTACCCTAATATGTATATAGTAGTACACATCTTCCCCGCTTCCAGCTGAGCATGTGGTCAGCAGCTACTGGGACAGATCTGTGTAAGCGTGTATATGTGTGATTATTCCTGTGGTGGTAGGGGGGCCATTCAGCGTTCTGCTATGGAGCCCTCTCTCTTCTAGTTACTCTTCTGCGGCAGGCAGCATGTTACAGGGCAGGAAGAGCTGAGCAGATTGTACATAGTGTCTTATCAGCAGGCAGCATGTTATAGAGCAGGAGGAGCTGAGCAGATTGTACATAGTGTCTTATCAGCAGGCAGCATGTTATAGAGCAGGAGGAGCTGAGCAGATCTTACATAGGGTCCTATCTGCAGGCAGCATGTTATAGAGCAGGAGGAGCTGATCAGATTGTACATGGGTGTCTTATCTGAAGACAGCATGTTGTAAAGCAGGAGGAGATGAATAGATTGTAAATGGTGTCCTATCTGCAGACATAGCATGCCATAAAGCAGGAGGAGCTGAGCTGATTGTACTGTACATATTGTTCTATCTAGTAGTTACTCTATAACCTCTAACCTGTGGATATTCACACTCACTTTTATTTCTTCTTTACTAGACAATTGGATTGGAGGCCAGAGAAGAAAGACGAGTCAAGGAAGCGATTTGAGAGAGTTATTATTATCAGAAATATGTTCCATCCCAAAGACTTTGAGGTGAGACATTATTTATCATCAGGTCGCACCGTTACCTGCTGGACTCCATAAGAGAGTAGTAATAATTCTTGCTGCTGCTATCATTGCGGCCTGTAGGGGGCGCTGTTGTTTAACTAGGTGATCAGTCTGATACAGTAGCAGAAAATATTGTATGTAACCACTAGATGTAGCATCATTTCTATCCATGGTTATCTGTCATTTTACTTCCCAAGGTGCATTATAGATTTAGTATTTGTTTGTAATTGTTTATATTTCTTGTCTCTTATTCCGCCCCCCGCCCCCCCATCCATGTAGACCCTCGCATATCTTTTCATGTTTTCTCTCTATAGCTTTTAGGAGATGGCAGGATGAATCCCAGCTCCATTATTTGGACCACCCAAGCCGCCATAGAATTTAAGATTCTTATAAAATTGTTATTGTGAATTGAAACCTTTATATATATCAGCTCAGATTCTTTCCCACAATCACATATTTTCATATAGGGCATTTAACTCATCCCAAACTTTTAAAATTTTTTAATACCTAATAGGTGGTGAGAAAGGTCAAGTGTGCGTCCTGCTGCTTCATTCAGTAGTATAGCACTGTGGCCGGGCACAGCGCTCGACTACCTCCTTCTGTTCACAGTGCCGGTGATAGTGGCGTGCTGTGCTCAGCAATTTCCAATGATCCCATACTGCAGGATGTACTCTCAACATACCACCTAACCCAGTACTAGACCCCCAACTCTCTGTATTACTGGGGGTTCTGTTCTCGTAATCGGTAGGGGTCCCAGCGGTCAGAGCCTCACTGATGAGAATGTTATTCCCTACCCTGGTATAACTTTGAAAACTTGGTACTTTGCCTTTAATCAGATGCCAAATGCGTTCTACATTATCCCTAGCCTTATGGGGAAGCTGGGTATCTGTAGGTGACAATATCTAACTAAACCAACTCTGTGTAAAATAGTTAAGTCTTCCTCCAGTGCACCCTGTGACCCTTGACCTAGGAGTCTTGCACCAATTAAACACCATCCATATAATCCCCTGCATATTATGCGGAGTACTGTAGGGATTGTATCTATGTATATGGAAATCAATGGATTGTGGCCACAGGTCATATTATGCGGAGTACTGTAGGGATTGTATCTATGTATATGGAAATCAATGGATTGTGGCCACAGGTCATTGGCATTTTTGCATTAATTGGGGCATGAGCCGTACCTTTCATTAAGAAATGCTTTGCTTGATGACAAATCAGCTGAATTTCTGGATGTGCAGGTACCAGTCTGACCAGATTGCTGGATATTTTTACGAGCCTGTGGAATGTGGGTAGGGCGACTCCTACAACCTCTAGCTTTCGGCGCGTTGCTACTGTTGTCTGTAGAAAACGATCAGGTAGACAGTTATTATAGAGAGGTGTCTATTACTGGCCTTATAAAAAAGAAAAAAATTAAAAACTCAATTTCACTAAACTTTAAAAAAAAAAAAAAAAAAAAAAAGTGGGATTATACCCACTTTACTTGGCTTTCTCCATGTTCCATCCCTTCCACCCCTGTCTGCCCCCGGGGATGTGATAGATGACTGCAGGGTGAGGAGGCTCGGGGGTTGTGCGGAGGAGTTTGTAGTTTCTGCTGATGCTGGGCACAGTCTTTGTCTTTATTACAAGTACTACCGGCTATAGCAGTGATGGCTAACCTATGGCACTGGTGCCAGAGGTGGCACTCAGAGCCCTTTCTGTGGGCACTCAGGCCATCACCAGAGATGACTCCAGGTATCTTCCTACAGTCCCAGACAGCCCAGGACTTGCTGTGCACAGAGCTATTTTAAAGTGACAGCTGTACCTGGGACTATTTTCTGCTTTATTGGTGTCCTCAGGTGCTGGTATCAATGAAAGCTGTGACAGAGAAGGGAGTATAAATCACAAATTAAATTTCTGTGTTGGCACTTTGCGATAAATAAGCGGGTCTTTGTTGTAGTTTGGGCACTCGATCTCTAAAAGGTTTGCCAACACTGGGCTATAGCATTACTGCAAACTAAAAGGAAACGGATCAGCAAAGTCTACCAAGCGATTTATTAAATATACAGGCCGTCCCCGGGTTACATACAAGATAGGGTCTGTAGGTTTGTTCTTAAGTTGAATTTGTATGCAAGTCAGAACTGTATATTTTATGATTGTAATCCCAGCCAGAACTTTATTGGTCTCTGTGACAATTGCATTTTAAAAATGTTGGGTTGTCATAAGAACCAGGATTAACAATAAATCTTCATTACAGACACATGTGATAACTGTTACAGCTGTTTATTGCAGTCTAGGACTAAAGTACAATAAATTACCAATATCCAGAGGTCCGTTTGTAACTAGGGGTTGTATGTAAGTCGATTGTTCTTAAGTAGGGGACCGCCTGTACTTAATATACAAGACCAAATCTAGGACATGTGGATCCAAAGACTTTGCTGATCCACTTCTCTTCAATCTGTTCTATTTACTTGCGCTGCCTGCGCCCCAGCTTCAGGATCGCACAATCCCAGGTGACCGCGATCGTTCATTTTTAGATTTGTTGCTATTGCTTTACTGCAACAGTAATGATGGGGATGAGACAACTCAACCCCAATCTTTCCCCCTGCCTCTGAGTCCTTTTGCACTGCAGTGGATCCTTGCTGTGGTACAGAGGGGACGGACAGTATTCGGACCCCTTTATATTTTTCACTCTTTGTTTCATTGCAGCCAAGTGGGAAGATCCAAAAAGTTCCTTTTTTTGCTCATTAAAGGAAATTAGGCACCATAAAAACCAAATACTCATCTCCGCTCCTCTTCATCTTGATCCTGGCGCTGTCCTCCACTAGTCGTGACACGCCGCCATCACCTAGATAATGGGGACAAGATGTCTGCCATCTCCCTCTCCCAGCTGAGCCTCACTATTTTCCTATAAGAATGGTGTTATCCACTTGTCAATTAATTTACTCATTTCTAGGAGGAATAATGGAGGAATAGGTTAATGCAGATCCATGTGCTCCATAGACATGGATCTACAAATCTTTACCAAAACAGTCAGAAAAGTCAATGGTTCTCTGTAAGGCCAGATCATTGGTAAAATTGGAATTCCATGTTATATTGGATGAGATATTGCTGATCCATAACGCCCGGCTGTGTTTTGCTCATACAGGAGGATCCTCTTGTGCTGAATGAAATCCGTGAAGATCTACGATCAGAGTGTGAAAAGTTTGGGCAAGTGAAGAAAGTCCTTATATTTGATGTAGGTATTTAGGATGAAGCATCTGACACTTGGATACTTTTGTTTTTTATTTTTTTTTTTTTAACCATTTTTTTGGTCGTCCATCTTTTTAGCGTCACCCGGACGGAGTTGCATCTGTCGCCTTTAGAGAAGCAGAAGAAAGCGATGCTTGTATATTGGCTTTGAACGGGAGGTGGTTTGGTGGTCGGCAGCTTGTGGTTGAAGCGTGGGATGGTGTGACAGATTATCAGGTAACGTTTTATACCACGAGGTGTCGCTCGGACAGGTCACTCTTGAAAAATCTGTTGTTGTAGAACTGGTCGGTCCTACCTGCAAGAGCAAGATGGTCCCCTGAGGGCTCATTCATTGTAGCTTCACACTTGCTGGCTACATGTTATTCCTTCTAGGGCCCCTTTCACAAATGCCTGGGCATAACATACATTCGGCTGCGGGAGGAGCAGAGAGCACTCCTCACCCCTCCCCTCTCTATAGGGAGACGAGCACGCTCTATCTTTTTTCCAGCGACTGCACAATACGTTGACACTTGTGCTCACCATACAATGTCGTGCACAATGCACTTCTATAGTGATTATGTTCACTGCTGTGCATACGGCTAGCATATGGCTGCCATATACAGTCATGGGCAAGGCACTTATATGTACCTAGAGAGGAGCTGTCCCTATTCCAAGCACTGTATAATGCAGGACGGGTTGGGCGTGGGCGAAAGTTGAACACCGTGTGGTTTTTGTGCCCCTGTTTGTTTACATGGGGCATGGACCGGAGAGATGGCATTGCGGGATGCCAGGAGGGATCGCGGAGGTAAGGAAATGTTTATTTTTTTTAAGCAGCCCCGTCCCGGCCACCAAGGTTTTCTTTACGGGCTTGGACAACCCCTTAAATGTACGCACCTGCAGTGCTAGCGGTCCCACCCGTCACCTATCTATGCATTCGAGGCTTGGGTGGGACAGGGGGAGGGGGTTGCATACATTAAAATAGCAGGCGCTCGGGTGACGTAGCCGGAGCCTCCAAGGTTAGTTTGCAAAAGAACAGGTCCTATTCTTGTTCATCTTTGTGGTCCAGGAAGTTTCTTTCTATTGATACCAGCGGTGTGAGCGGTGCTAACACACAGATATCATACGGGCACTGTATATACATTATAAGCTGACTCCTCACTGGATTGTTCAGCCAACATGTCCCTAGGCTCTCCTGAGTACAGGTGATTGTGTGACCACACTTTTCTCTGGGACAGCCACATCCTCATCACTGTGCAGCCTATACATTTGGCATTTAGAGTGGGTGTGACTTAGGCTAGCTCCACCCACCATGACCCGAAAGCATGATGCCTGAGGTCAGGTAAGGAGCTTTGTCCGTGCATTGCCTGGACATACAGGAAACCTACGGAGTGGGTTAGGTGCTTCCTCACCACAGTCTCCTTTTTCGTGCCTGTGTGTGAGGAGATGTCTGGAACCGCACCAGCTTTACTACAGAGAGATTGCCCAGCAAGTACATGGAAAGTCTGTGCGATTTTAGACACATCTGGCTTTTTTTTTTACTTTCAGGAGTAAAACTCATTCCCCTGTCTGAATGTAGCAGCAGGACAAGCATGCACACTGCCCCTCCATTCACAGATAGCGCTCCAGCCGCCCCATAGCTAGTGAACGGAATAGCAGGTCTCAACTTTATTGTGGATTGCGAATAACTTTGTAACTTGAGCCAACCCCTTTAACACCAATAATAAAGAGCCACACTTGGCCGGTAGATAGTTACAGAACATACACCACCCACATATTATTTAGACTGTGACCCGATGGTCAGGATAAGTCCTCTCCGCTTTATCTGCTGGTGTCTCTGTTGGACGTTGTAGTAGTTGTGCAGCCTCGGAACAGACCTGATTTACAGCTCGTGTTGTAGATTGTTGTTTTCTCTGTTGAGCTGTTTCTATAGCTATGTCATCACGCGTTATACTTGCGGCCATTCATAATAGTCGACTGATTGTTGTCTTCGTTCTGCTGAGTGTCGTTCTTTTTTCTTCCACTTGGCTGTGACTTCAGGGACACAGGAATGTCTTATAACTCCGAGTCATTGCTGATTCAGGTTCTAGGAATCGTCCCTAGATCCGACATAATCGCTGTCTCTAGAGATGATGCCGCAGCTAGGGTAGTAAGCCAATGTCAGACACCTCTGGTGGACACTTCTTCATGCTGAGAAGATCAAGCATGTAAAATGCAACATGCCTGATCTGTATCGAGTGTTATCTGTCAGGACAGTCGGACAGCTCCATGCACGTCACAAATTCAACTGGTCTTACCACAATCGGCAGGGTTATCTGGACGTGACTATACATCCAGATGGGAGGTATCTTTGCTCATCTGAACATACAGTTGCGATTTGGCTATCAATGGCTTTGGTCTACAGACCTTCCAAGAGTAAGTGCCTAATAGGATTGTCCTATAAGATTGACTGTCGGCTACCATGTCAGCTCATCATACTTACATACTGGTATTATATTAGAAATAAATAGCGCTGTGACATCCCAAGGGGATCTCAAAAAGTGTTCAATGAAAATCAAGCAAACCAGGTGCACTTACTCATGGACAGGTGTCATGACTGTGGTAATATATTTGTTATCCATGACCACCTTCCTTCAAAAATCAACTTTTAAAATAATGCTAATGAACCAGAAATATTCTGGAGCATATACAAGCCACTCTGTGCTGCAGCATGATGGGGTATTACACTGTTCAGAAACACCCCCTCCACTGTGTGTTGAAACTCACTGCTCATAAGCATAATTTTAAAAATTTAATAAGTGTCCCTGGTTTATTATGCTTGATTTTGATGGTAGATTTTGATGTGTATCAGTGTCTTAAGATTAGATGTTGATCCTATTTGACTCCTTGTCTGTTGTTTGGGTTTGCCTTAGAGTTCAGGGTCACGTGTGGTCATTACTTCACTGACTGTCTACATGGCTATTACTAGTTAGTAACAAATTCTTCTTTAACACAGATTGAAGAGACATCTCGAGAGAGGGAAGAGCGACTCAAGGGCTGGGAGACCTTCCTACAGACTGAGGAGAAAAAAGCGTCTGCAGATGCGAGCGCCGAGAAGGCAACACCCTGCATAAATAATGGACAGTCTGAAAACAAGGAGGACAATGGAAACAAACCTGTGCACGATACGGACAGTGCCCAGCAGCAAGGAAGCCAAGAGGCAGAACTGGCCGATAATGATGCTGCATCCACAGACAGCAGCATTGGTGACAGCGATGGCGAAGACGCCGAAGGACGGTCATAGAGCATCGCGTTTCTTCATCCGGCTGCCTCTTGCTGTCGGATACTTTTAGGGTGATTTCAGTCTAGTTCATGCCGACATTTGGCAACTACATTATACGTTTGATTCATTTTGCTTACTTAATATTTTCTTCTTTTTTCTCGTAAAGGCAGGTCTAGATTTGGGAAACCGTCTTAAAGGGATTTCCACCTTTTAGTTTTATGTTAAAGGAAGAGACCACAGCGTATTCCTCGATCTCTGAAATATCTCTTCACATACAAAAATCCCAAATGTGATTACAGTATTTTGGATACGGTAATCGAATCCCAAGTTTAATGGTTTGTCCATTATTATTATTATTAATTGCCTTACCATGGTAACACTTATCTTTAGGTTCTCTCTGTATCTCATCCATATTAAAAAATACAGTGCTCACCCTGTATCTCTCCTGCACCCAGCTGTATGCTTGCCTGGGCGAGCAGCCGTAAGTGTGCATCAGACCTTATACAAGGGCTTCCCAGCATATCAGTGGGATATTTACTGGATGCGACAGCATAAATGTTAAATTTGGACATACCAGATGGTAACTAAAGGTGGCAATCCCCTTTAAGAGGAAATAAATTTTGTTGTAATAAAGAATTAATCTGCCTAATCATGTTAAAATGTCCATAACATGACTACTACATGAATCCAACCGGATGCTTTGTGGCGTCGGTCACAGATATGAAAGTGAAGACATTCAGCACATACTGAAGATTCAATTAGCCACCACCATGTAGGAAGTTTTCAGAATCGGATATAACCTCTATATCAAGCGGTGTGCGGCAATTTACTCTACAAGTTGCAGACTAGATAAGATCTTTATCCAGGAGGGAGGCGTATAGCAGTGCTGAGAGTGTCGTTGTGTTTTATATCCATCTCTCATCTCCTATCTGGCTCATTTTTATTCTATTTGTCAGTTACTAGTAGAATGTTCAGAAGCTAAATGGAAGTGTAGGTAAACCCTGTACCCTGATATTCTAAGCACATTGTCAGCACACAACATCTCATAGCACAGAGGAATAATGAAGTGTCTGCTTAGAGAGGCCCTGCCCACATACTGGAATCTTACAATGACCATCACTGAGTAAAATTGTAAATTGTAAGGGGGTTAAACATGATCTTTATTATGTAAACATCACTTTCGGATTAAAATGTGAGAACTTTCTATCATGGGCAAACCCCTTTAAGAAATGTTGATCTCCGTGTTAATTTTAAAGCGACACATCCTTGGTTGCTTGGTACAGCAGGAAGTGTAGACAGGGCCGGATTATCTTTGGAGGTCCCCCTGCTGAACCCACAATGTACAGAGGAAACCTGGAGAGAAGCTACAATGATAGTCTGAATTTGCCCTTCTTTTAACCGTTTTGGCGTCCCCATGAGGCCAATGCGATTGAAAGTTGTTGAAGAGCAGGGAGCAAAGCCACTGCTTAAATTGCTGTTTTAGATTTGGCATTCAGTCTCTAAAAGGTCTGCCATCACTGCTCTATATTATATTTTCCATATATTTACCAATGTGCTTGATGACCCTTCATAGGAATCCTACAGTGTTTCAGTTTAACATAGACTCTCAATCATCAATTACAGAGCTGTGTAAACCCTTGAGTGGTCAGTAACCAATGAAGCAATGCAGAGAGCCTCCTCCTTTATGGATATGCAAATAAACATGCAAGTGCAATGGGGGCGGGCCTAATGTGCCAGATATGTTTACAGATTGCTGTGATGCAGGCAAGGTCACAGTCCTAGTGGGCTTCATCATAAGGGTTGGAGCACTTAGGGCTGTCTGTAGACAAATCTGACAAATTGGTCCCGCCCCCAGTGCACTTGCCGGTAACAATCCATAAAAAGATTACTTTTTAAAGATTAAGTTGCTTTTTCCCTTGGTGGTGACAAATGTCTGTTTCTGCTGGTATTAAAGACCCTTGCACTGCGTTATCCTTAGTAAGAAGTTACTTTGGACCCAGTAGACCCGAGATTATTATGTAGCACATGGGTCAGTATCTACAATATATCTACAGTATCCCAATACTAATACCTCCTTGTAACAAAATCCGATCTGGAGACCCTGCAGCACATTTAGCTATCTCTAGTGAGAAGTGTGAGAATTTGCCAGGAGCCCCAAAACTGGATGAACCTGTTTCTGAAGTTGGCAGTTGGTATGGTTGTGTCTGGGTTGTTTTTTTTGTTTTTTTCAAGTTGAGGAAGAAATTTTTTTGTGTGCTTAAAAAGTGTTTTTGTAATTTTTACTTACAGCGATTTATAAACCTATAAACAATTTTGTATGGTTTATTTTTGATGAATGATTTTTCTGGGCTATGTTGTTCTCTCAAGCTGAAGATGATGTTAAAGAGGACCTGTCACCTCTAAAAACTGCACTAGGAGCTGCTTACTCTAGTGCTACAACAGACGCCACAGTGTTACACTGCTAGCTCTATCGGAAACACTGCAGCGCTGTGCAATAGAAAAGCTTCATGTGACGGTCACCGCCTCTAATCCCCCTTTAGTGAGCAGCTCCTAGTGCAGTTTTTAGAGGTTATTGGTCCTCTTTAAGTATTAGACCTGATACTCTGTGTAATCATAGGTACTCTGTGTATCATGCAGTTAGCAGCTGCAGGACTGTGAAAATGCATTAAAGGGGTCGGCCACACTTTTACATAAGCTGCCCACATGCAATTACTGCCTTAATAATAACCTCTAAATGTTCATCAAGTGATTCAGCAGTGCCTGTACTTACTTTAGTGCTGTCTGCAAACTCTCTGTATCTTTATTTACATGTCTGAACACTGATGAATAGGAGGAGCTGCAGCAGGAGATTATGACTAATCCTACTTCTACTACTTTCCCCTCCCATCTTCCTGTGATGGAAGGCACAGTGGGTGACTCCAATTGGACAAACTGAAGCTGTGAGAAACATGTAGTTATGTGTATGTGTGTGTGTATATATATATATATATATATATATATATATATATATATATATATATATATATATATATATATATATAATGACAGGTGAGAACAGGAAAAGGGTGAAGCTCTCAAAGGAGGCAAAGGTGCAGGTACATATACATACAGAGACATGTATAATACTATAATACCAGATTTATTGAAAAGTGACTAACCGCTTTAATATTCCTGGATTGTAGCTGGATTCAGAGCACTCTGGTGCACTAGTGAGTGAGATCTCTTTACTGAACACAACACTGCCCCTTCCTCTTGGTAAGTGCTGTAGTATTCAAACAGAATCTGCTTCAGCAGAGGGAGGCATAATAAAAGCTGTGTACAGTAGCGAGATCTAACACACCAGAGCGCCAGGAAAAAGAAAAATCCAAGAACATATTGTGACTGCAATCTGAAGACTTAGTGGAATAGTTTTTTTTTGTTTTTTTTTTGACTAATCCTTAACCCCTTCACGCTCCGCGGCGGATATATCCGCCACGGAGCGCAGTGACTTAGCGCTCAGTGGCGGATATATCCGCCACGGCGCTTATGCCGGCTCGGCTCTGGATCAGAGCCGAACCGGCATCGGGAAACACGGGGTGCCGGCTGTAACTAATAGCCGGCACCCCAGTGTAACACCCGCGATCGGAGTTGTCTCCGATCGCGGGTGCTTAACCCTTTAGATGCCGCGGTCAGCGCGACCGCGGCATCTAACAAGTATCTGGGGGGTCTTTCCCCCACGATCGCCCCCCCCCGAACCGTTTTCGGGGGGCGCCGATCGTTGCTATAGTAACTCTGGGGTCCGATCTGGACCCCAGAGTTACTAGCAAGAATTGCCAGTAAGATGGCGTCTGTGACGTCATCTTACTGGCAAAGTGCCAGCCTATGCAAGTGCATAGGCTGACACTGATAATACTCTGCAATACATCAGTATTGCAGAATATTATCATGAAGAAGCAATCAGATGATTGCTTGTTCATATCCCATGGTATAAAAGTGAAAAAGTAAAAAAAAAAGTTATTCAATAAAAAAATAAAGTCATAAATCACTAAAAATGCCCCAAACCCCCAAAACATATAAAGAGACATATAACTCAAAAAAAAAGTCTAAATCATAACACAAACCCCACATATATAGTATCACCGCGTCCGTAACAACCCGTAGAATAAAAGTAAATCATTATTGAACCCCCACGATAAACGCCGTAAAAAAAAAACTGTTATAAACCCTCCAAAAATTATGATTTTTACCTTTTCAATCCCACAAAAAATGCTATAAAATGCGACCAAAAAACCATATGTACTCAGACATGATACTGGTGCAAAGTACAACATGTCCTGCAAAAAACAAGCCATCAACCAGCTCCGTAGCCAAAAACGTAACAAAGTTATGCCACTTGGAAGATGGCAATACAAAAATTATAGATTTTTCCCCACATTAGGGTTTTGTTTGACAAATTTAGTAAAACGTAAGAAAATATATTCATGTCTGGTATCCCCGTAATCGTATCAACCCATAGAATAAAGATAACATGATTATTAGTCTATACGGTGAACACCAAAAAAAAAAAAAGTCAAAAATCCAGTACAGAATTGATGCTTTTCTACTCCTGCCCTCAAAAAAAGTTCCTAAATTTTCAACAATAGGTGATACCAACCCCAAAATGGTAACAATGGAAAAAGCATCTCATCCCGCAAAAAAAAATGCCGTCACATGGCCCCAATAACGAAAAAGCGAAAATTTTATAGCCTTCAAAAGGGGCCAATGAGGAAACTAAAATCCTGGCAGCTGCAGCGCCCTCCTTCCCTTCTGCGCCTCGCTGTGCGCCCATAAAACAAGTAACGGCCACATGTGGGGGGTCTTTGTACTCAGGAGAAATTGCAGAACAAATTGTATGGTGGGTTTTCTCTTTTTATATTTTGGAAATGTGTAAATTTTAGTGCTAAATGAACGTATAAGGGAACAGTATGACCATTCTAAATTTCACCTCCATTTTGATTCAATTACTATGAAGATCTCAAGGGGTTAACAATCTTCGTAAAAGCTGTTTCTGATAGCTTGAGGGGTGCAGATTTGAAATTGGGTTGGTTATATGGGGGGTTTTGATGCTAAATATGTAAAATTTCATTCAAAACTGTATTTATCCCCAAAATAGTCAATTCTGAAAATCCGGAAAAGCGATATTCTATTTGTAAGCCGCGTGACATCAAAATAAATTATCCAGACATTTCAGAAATTATGAAAATGTAAAGTAGACAAATGGGAAATGTTATTCAGCAACTTATTTAGCTGGTAAATCGATCTGCCTGAAAACGCAATGATTTAGAATTTCGAAAATGGCAAATTTTTCAAAAAATTTATCATATTTTCTTTTTTGTAAATAAACGCAAAACTTATCTGCCAAAATTTACCACTAAAATGAAGTACAACATGTGGGGAAAAAACAATCTCAGAATCGTTTTGATAAGTAACAGTGTTCAAAAGTTATAACCATATAAAGCGAAGCAAGTCAGAATCCAAAAAATCGGGCTGAGCCTTAAGCTGTAAAATGGCTGCGTCCTTAAGGGGTTAAAAACCTGGGGCATGTGTTATTCTCAGAATCAGTGGAAATCCAAGCTCAATGTTGCCTTATGACCTACAATCAGATATCTTACACCTTACATCTAAAAGGCTAAATCGGTACACGAAAAGTTGTAGCTTTTTGGATCACTTGGACGAGTGGCCATTACACTATGAAGCACAAAGTCGAAAAATGGTTTAGTCTATAACATGGGGGCATATGAGCTACAATACCTGGAATAAAGAACCTGTATTTTTATACTCCTCCGTACTCCCTGGTCTGTCACAAAGTTTGGTTGAACATTTGAAGATATATATAATATGTTAATAAAATGTATTATTGGAGTGTAATAATGTGTATGATGTAAGTGCCAGGAAGACTTGCTGCACTTTATTGCACTTTTTATCATTCCCGGAAGATGCTCCAGCTGTGGTTATACTTTCAGTATTACGTAGAGGCGCTTGGAAGCAAACAACTTTTTGTTTTTATTTGATTGAGAAGGACTTTGGCTGGAAAATTCGATGGGAAGGGGCTGGAGTTATTCAGGGATAATAGTATAAGGAAAGATGATAAAATGGAAAAACCTATTTAAAGGACATCTACCACCAGGATGAAGGACTGTATGCAAATGAGCCTGAGGGGCTCCAGGATCCATAGGTGTTAATGGAGCCTGGAGCCCCTCAGGATCATTTGCATACAGTCCTTCATCCTGCTGGTAGATGTCCTTTAAATCTGAATCTTCAGAACTACATTAATATTTTACCTCCTCAACATAGCCGGAGCATTTCTGCCTCGCGCTTTCATGAAAAATTGTACAACATTCCGAGATGAAATATGAATGCTATTTATAGGACAGGAAAATCATGTTTTTGCGTATGTTCCCCACAGATGACTATAAATAAGTTGATAAATTTTCTGTAGAGGCTGTCACAGACATAATAAATTGCTGTACATGCAGCTGCCTTATAGACCCGCAGAGGCTATTGTGCCGCGCAAATCGATTCACGTTCTCAAAATAAGATGGTATGGTTTATACTCCGCACAAAAAACATGCAACTCATAATGCTACAGCATCCAACAACAATTTACCCACATTTTATTGTGATTTATCACATAACAATAGCAAATGAATACACACAGGCGCAAAGAATTTGTATAGGTCTTAGAACGTGAATAAGAAAGAGTAACTGTCATTCGAGATAAATTTTACTATTGGGTTGGGGGAAAGTGTTGTGAACATTTTTCTGATAAAGTTTATTACGAAGTTCAGCTTGGTCTGTTTAAAAAAGAAAAAAAACAGGCTGCAAAGAGCCCCTTAGTAACAGCTTTTTTCTCTATTGATAAGGAAGATCTATATTCTAGGCCAATGGTGCGAACCTATGGCACGGGTGCCAGAGGTGGCACTCTGAGCCCTTTCTGTGGGCACCCAAGCCCTCACCCTAACACAAAGTTTGCCAGCTAGGACTCAAGGCTTTCTCCTGTGGTCTAATAGAGCCCAGGATGTGCCAAGCTCTGTGCTATTTTAAAGCAACATCCTTGCATGCCAGGACTACCGGAGGAGCAGGAAGGGTTGGATAGAGATGGATTATTGTTGGTGCTCCTGCTCTGGGTTACCTGATCCTTCCTCTTCAGGGGACCCTGGCGGGGAGCTACAATCCACTTTTCTCCAACATCTTTCTATTGTATTGGTGAACTCAGGACGCCAATACAATTAAAACCTGTGATATAGCAGGTTCCAATAAGTTACTGCTTAAAGGAAACCTACCATTTAGAATGGCAGGGGTAAGCTGTAAGTACCGGGCACCAGCTCAGGGTGAGCTGGTGCCGGTACTTACTTTCGTTAGTGTTATAAACCGCTGTATTGCGGTTTTAAAACTTTTTAAACTTTAGAGCAGAGGAGGCTTGCGCGCGCCTACATAGGAAATAGCGGAGATGTTGCGCATGCACGGTCGCGCGCAGAGCCGAAGCCTCTTCTGCTCTAATGTTTAAAAAGTGTTAAAACCGCAATACCGCGGTTTATAACACTAACGAAAGTAAGTACCGGCACCAGCTCACCCTGAACTGGTGCTCGGTACTTACAGCCTACCCCTGCCATTCTAACTGGTAGGTTTCCTTTAAATTGTCATGTTGGCACTTTGCGACATATAAATGGGTTTTGGTTGTAGATTGGGCACTCTGTCTCCAAAAGGTTTGCCATCACTGTTCTAGGCAGCCTGCAGGTTTCTTTCTTCTCTCCCTGTGTTTGTTTATGAAGCTCTGAGGTTGTCCAACCTTTTAAAAAAAAAAACAATATATCCGGCTGGGGGGTGGTCTGTAAAAACGAAAGAAATTATGCTAACCTTCTCTGAAACTTCCGTTGCCCCGCGCTGTCCGCCTTCAGTACAGGGGTGTCATCTGACTACTTCAGATTCAATGCTGCAGCATTAGATGGGTGGGAGCGCCTGCCTTTGTAAGAAAACAGTGGTGCAGGGCAACAGAAGCGACAAAGAATGTAAGCATTTGTTTTTTTTTTTTGTTTTTTTTTTTTTACAGCCCCCCAGCAACTTTTGGGGGGTTTCTTTCAAGGCTTAGGAGGAAGTTGAAACGTAGCAGCTTGGGAATAAACACCACTTGAGTTATTCCACTGCTATTGGAGTGCCGTTCATTTTTACATTTTTCTTCTTTGCTGAGGGACGTGGCAAGTCCTGTGGAGCGTACACCCACTACAATTTTAAAGAACTTTTCTATATTTAGATATTAGATGGATAGATGGATGGATATAGTCTCATTGGTCTGCAGGTGCCTGTGATGAGATGTGAAGAATTGGTTGAGGAATGATTCGCAGGGACATGTTATGTTTTTTAGTTTTTAGTTTGCTCATATTGACGGTTACACTTTTAAGTCTGTGTTTATTTCCTTTTTAAAGTCTCTTTATTTAGCTACTCCAAGCCAACACGGACCAGAAGAAAATCTATATACTTCTTTACATATTAACAAGTTCACCAGCTAAAAGTACATGAGGAAAAAGTTCAGCTTTGCATGTGATCAGCGGCCTCAGTTTCTTCCTAGATTTGCATGTTGGGGTGTGGGTGTACACCCCTTCTAGGTACAGTGCGCTGAGGGCGATCCTTCTAATAATATACTTACATTCTTCAGTAAACTGGTTTTACTTAAAAATCTAAGACTATAGAATAAAAGTAAAGGCCAAAAAACTTTCCATCTTTTGAGACTATTTCACCTAAGAAGAACTTGGGAAGTATGCAATTTGCTTAGCTTCTCCTGCTCTATAACATGCTAGTTGCAGACAGGACACTATGTACAATCTGTGCACCTCCTCTTGGTGTGTAACATACTACCTGCAAATTGGACATTGTGTATGACCTGCTTATTTCGTTCTGCTATATATCCTGCTTCCGGCAGATATCACTATATATCAGTGATGGCAAACCTTTTAGAGACCGAGTGCCCAAACTACAACAAAGCCCCACTTATTTATCGCAAAGTGCCAACATAGAAATTTAATTTATGATTTATACTCCCTTCTATGTCACAGTTTTCATTGATACCAGCACCCTGAGGACACCAATAAAGCAGAAAATAGTCCCAGGTAGCACTGTCACTTTAAAATATCTCTGTGCACAGCAAGTCCTGGGCTGTCTGGGACTGCAGGAAGATACCTGGAGTCATCTCTGGTGATGGCCTGAGTGCCCACAGAAAGGGCTCTGAGTGCCACCTCTGGCACCAGTGCCATAGGTTAGCCATCACTGCTATATATCATCGACACAGCTCCTCTTGCTCTGTATAATGCTACCTGAAGGTAGAATACACGCTGTTCAGCTACAGCCAGCGCATGCTGTCTGCACATCAATCACCAAAATTAACATGACAGAATTACTTTGATACAAGAACATTCTACCTGAAGGGTATATGTTATAGGTTATGGGCACACTAATAGGTATCCTGCGTGACAAGGAAGCATGTAGCAGGCATGTATATCATACATTCTTGTCATGAGGGATTTATGTTACCCAAACAAGCAATAATTTCCCCCAAGTCACCAATTTCTGCCCGCTTTACCTCAGATCTATTGATTTGGCGCCTTTACAAATTAAAAAAAAAAATCATCCAGGTAAAATTTCCAGGTACCTGGAAAAAGATCATCCAAGAACAGATAAAGACATCTAATACATAAGGCTGAGTGTATGGGGGAGATTTATCAGATTTATCAGAAGTGTCTAAGGTAAAACTGTTCTAGTTGCCCATGGAAACCAATCAGAGCTCAGCTTTCATTTTCCCACAACTGTTTTCAAAATTAAAGCTGAGCTCTGATTGGTTTCCATTGGAAACTAGAACAGATTTACCTCAGACACTTCTGATAAATCTCCCTCTATGGGTGTGTGTATTTATTTCCGCTAGAGGAATCTACACCATCGCATTAACGATGACTAGCTTTTGCACAGATGCCTCATGTGATTTAGGGAACATCATAGACTATGGGGCTTGATTACTAAGGGTCCACGGATCACATTTTCGTTGGCTTTCGAGATTTGCACCACTGTAACAGTTATTTAGAAGGGGATTGTGTTGCACGCGATGGGATTTTGGCGACTTTCATGCAACAGAAATCGGGCGGGCGGCTATCGGATGATCCAACGGATTCGGACGGAGTGTGAGATTTAACTTTAAAATTGTGTCGCAAGATCAAGCACTTAGGCCGCTTTCACACTTGCCTTTTTCATGTGCGTTTTCTGCGCGTGCTTTTGACGCGCAGAACTTGCATTTTTTCTTCATGCACACACGCGCGGTTTTTTAAACACGTGTTTAAATCTCGACATGCTCTACTTTTGCAAGTCATGCTTGTGAAAAATGCACCATGTTTATGGAGATGCATCAAAAACGCATTGCACTCTGAGACACTTGCAAGTGCAATGCAAGTACAATGCGTTTTTCACGCATCGATTGCCATAGAAAAAATAGAGCTCAGTCCTGAGTCCATTTCATGTGCATTACCTGCGCGTGAAAAACACATTGAAATTGCATTTAAAACGCACGTGAAAAACTGAGACACTGAACAAACTCTGACTGAAAACTGATTGCACTCTGATGCAAAATATGCGTTTTTCACTGACCAAACCCTGATCGCACCCTGATCAAACTCTGACGTGATCTGCAACGCAAGTGTTGAAGGGGCCTTACATGCACCAGGAAGAAGAAGGTGAACTCCGGCGGACCTGAGCAGGGAAGCGACACATGCAGGAAATCGGGCGCATGATCTTAGAGAATTGCAGCAGAGTGCATTCTTGTCAGACAATGCACAGCGGGGATCGTGCAGGGACCTGTTATGTAAATGTACCCCAAAGTTTTGAGTTTTCACCCCATGCGCTTAGTAATCTAATGCCAAACTATAGGAGCCGTTGTCTGTTGGCTGTTGTGGCTTGGTGTCAGCTTGGATAACAACTAATCACAGCTCTGCTTCTATTTTGCCTCAGGTCACTAATATGAGCTCTGATTAGAGGCTATAGCCAATGAAGGACGTTCCTAGTATAAGGTCCCTTTCACATGGAAGTTTTGGGGACATACATACGTATGAGCACACCGTACCATACAGTGCATAGGAAAAAGATAGAGCATGCTCTATCTTTCCCCGTGTTTATTATGGCTATCACTTGGGGAGGGCTGGGTTGAGCATCCCTTCGTCTTTCCGGTGCGCTCCTGTATGCTCAATGGCTCGACGTCCACATGAAAGAGAAGAGGTCTAAGATTGTTTATATGGGAGCAAAAGCCTGTAAGACTTTTAGGTAATTTACCAATATCTATTAAATATTCTGCACTGCTTTCTTGATATGTAAAGTGAAGCCTCACGGTCTGTATAACACAGGTGTTGGCTGTATCTGCCGCTGCCAATCGGCATCCTGTGACATCATCAGAGGGCACCGATAGGTTGTCATGGCTGCTTGCAGTCTCAGGCCTGCCATGGATGGTGATCTCTAATAGCCGGTCGATGGCAGGCCATTAGTGATCAGCTATAAAATTACTATATAGTGAAATTTGTCAATTTCACTGCACTTGGAATTTTTTTCCAGCTTTCCAATACATTACATGACATATTAAATGGGGTCACTAAAAAGTACAATTTGTCCCACAGATAACAAGCCCTCACACATCTCTGTTAACAGTAATTAAAGAGAACCCGTCATGCAAAATAACCCCCCTAAACTAAATATATTTTCATAAACTGCCATTAGAGAGCATTGCCTCTATCCCTTCATTGTCCCTCTACATGCCTGTAAACCTAAGCAATGAGGTCCTAAAGCTGTATGCAAATGATCTGTGAAATGTCCAATGAAGCATTAGCATATTCAAGCTGTCCACTCTGTTCATGAGTGGGAGGCACAGCCACACCCCCAGTGCTTGACTGACAGCCTGTATAATGATGTGAGGCTGTATAATGATGTGCTTCCTGGTGCTGGTGGCCCCTGCAGCCTGTGTGTGCATGTGTGTGTGTTTAGGAGAGATACAACAGCTCCAGGCAGCCATGTTACAGCAGAACATGTCACATTCATGTGTAGCTGATGTCTGTGTCTCTCACCTGTGTATTAGGAGGATGCAGCATGTCAGCAGATGCAGCACACACTAGCCATGCTTTACTATACATTACACACAGACATGAGCAGGGGGAGGAGAGGGGAGGGGTAACAGGGGTGACATCACTGCCTCTGACCATGTGACCAGCCTCATTTACATGATAAAGAATAGATGATTTTACAATGATTAATGTATGAAATAACTAGATAAAGGCTGGGATGGGATCCTTGTGAGCTGCTCCAACAGGTAGTAGTGACAGGACTAGTGACACAGACCTGATGACAGGTGTCCTTTAAAAAAAAGTTATTATTTTTGGAATAATGGGAGTAAAAAACAGAAAAGCAAAAACGAAAAATGGGCTGAGTCCGGTAAGGATTAACGGGGATGTTCCATGAAACTGTATACATAAAACACACTCAGTACATTAAGATAAAAGGTAGGGACAGCGCACTTCCAGACAATTTTGTATTTCTCTATATTCAGCGGCCAGCTCTGCGGGAAATATCTATAGGTCCAATTTATCACAGACCAATGGCCACCACACCTCACTGACCCTCATGGTGATCCAGGATCATACTGCGACCATCTCTGGGAAATGCTAAATGAAAGCGACAGGTTGTTCTCTGTGAATGTGTTTAATCATGGGCTGTAAAGCGTGACCCAGAGTGGTGGATTAATAAAGCAGTGACCTGTAATATTCATTGATTTTATAGAATCCAACAGAAGATGTTATAAAGCACATCTCTACACTCATTCTCTTCTCAGTGCCGAAGTTTGTGCTCCAGAGCTGCGCTTCTGTCAGCACCTGTCCAGCAAACGTGCAACCACAACTAGGCTTGGTGCTAGTTGTCAGACTAGGTAGGTGGTGGCGAACTCACCCTGTGACGTCCCTGTGGGCTAAGGCCCTGTCTAAAGCAGATAAACCGCCCTGACAAGGGCGAACCCTCTATCAGGAACCTAACTGACGGTCCCTGAGTGACCCTACAAGATGACAAGGAAAACTAACTTATGTTTGGCAGCTGCTGGATGGTGGAGCGGACAGGTAACGGAAATACAGGTATAGACCAGTGATCACACTGGCGCACAGAAACCAACACAAGACTGAACAGGAAACCGGAATACAGGAATAGACCAGTGTTCACACTGGTGCACAGAATACTAACACAGGTCTGGGACAGGAAGAAATAACGTATATACAGGACTTCAGGCAGGTATAAACAGGTCAGGTCAAGATACAGGTCAGGTTCAGATACAGGCAGACAAGTGGAGACAGGTCAAGATCAAGCGGGTATATACACAGGTCAGACTTGAAGAATAACCATGTATAGGAGGCCGTTCCCGGACACGACTCAAGCAGAACACTGGGGGAACTGTCCATCAGGCTAGTAACCCTTGCTGGGCAGGGCTGAAATGCAAGGAGCAGGGTGTGGCTCAGTTTATCCAAACCCAAGCAGTAAGCCACAGTTCACGCCATCTGATCCGCCAATTGTGGATAGTGCGACATAGGCACGGACGTTACAGCTTCATGTTGTAACTGGTAATAGCATGATGTTGCAAACACAGTAAACCCTAGTAGAGTATACAAGCGACTGCCTATAGTCACCAGGCCATCAATCATACTTCTCCCTCTCCCTTCTCTGTCTCCTCTATTCATATCTGTGAGGGTGCGGTCACATGCACGAGGGCACCCGGTGTCTTGTAGTGGTTAAATATTGTAGTACTTCTAGATGTCACTGTCATAGTAGCACCCAAAAACTTTCTTGGTCTGCTTGAAAACGTATGATTATGCAGGGGCATAGCTAGGGGTTCACAGCTCCTCCTGGTGCAAGGCTTTCACCTTCCCTATTCCTAATTTTCCAATATATTGGGCCTTCCCTGGATTAGGAGTCTGGGTACAGCTGCAGAATTACATGACATTTAAGGGATCATCACACTACAAAATAGTTTTTATGGTAAGAATATTGATGGGCTTTCTCCATAATTAGCCACCAATATTAGATCAGGGGGCACGTTGGGGGGGCTCTTTATATCGGCACAAAATGCCATCCTTAGGATAGGTCATACATATTAAACATGAGAATATAAGCCATGGCCACATGATTTTGCTGTCGAGATGGACTCTTACTTGGAAAATTACACCACGGTGGACAGGGGAATGGTCACGTGTAGTTGTGTTACCTTTTGTCTTTAGCCTTGATGGGCAATGTAATATAATTGTAACATTTTAGTTCAACACCTTTTCTCCTTAATATAGGAGAATATTAGAAAGACATCAGGCTTAATATTTGAGAGTTAGTAAAGCAACACAGCCCTTACTCCTGGGTGTAGTTCACCATTCTAATGTCATTACCAAGAGCAAATCCCTAAATTACTGTTGTTAGTGGCTGCATTGTTGTGTAACTTAACCTAGAATCTTTCCCTATTCAATGTCTGGCGGATACATCCCGCCAATTGTTACTTACTAGTAACCTGGATACTTTCCAGCATCGTTGTAACATTGAGATGATGTTTTGCCAGTGACTAATCTCAGCATATGATTGAAGTCTATTTTTACTCTCTTAGTCACACTGAACATTGGATTTGCCCGTGTTGATGTTTGCACTCATTAGTTATGTAATTTGGAGAAACTAACAGTAAGCGGGCAGGAATTCCAGAATGCATTAAAAGCCATTGATTGCATTGCAATTAGCCGACTAACTGTCCAATGAATGTGTAAGTCAATAATGGGTGATACTTTGGAAGGTTACTGACGTGTGGCATCTGCTTCCTAATTTAATAACGTGCAATTATTGGAGTTACTTTTTTTGTGGCAGCGAAACTATGTGGCATATTATCTGCTCTGTATTATCTCGCTGTAGTGTTTTTTATTATCATAGGTTATAGATATATAAAGAGACAAATTTAGACATAACTGAGTAATTACTTAACCAACTTAATGAAACAATAGGAGAGAGGATCCTGGCAGAGCTTACAATCTATAAGGAAGACGGGGGGGGGGGGGGGGGACACAATGCTTGTGTGGCTGGGGGCATAATCTTTGTGGGTGCAGCTGGGGCTCAGGTGGGGGCCCATTAGGAGTCTATACTACATATGTTATGTGTACATGTATAGGTACATAGTGCATGTGCTGGCAGGTTTACTTGTAGATGAAACCACAGGGTGGTGAAGGGTAATGTATACAGGAGGGGTAAACAGGGAAGGATAAGTTTATAACAGGGGTGGGCAATTACTTTTCTCATGGGGCCAATATACCTAACTCAGTTCTCAGTGGGTATACCTAACTCTAATAAAGTAACTCTACCTAATACCCATATACTGTGAACAGTAGCTGTATACCCAGCACATCAGCGCCACCCACCACTGTATGCAGCACTTATGGCCCAAGTCCAGACCAGGAGGACTCCAAAGCCATTGGACAGCCAAGCAGCCAGTATGTATCATAGAAATTCGGCACCTACAAGGGATGCCTTGGTGGGTCAGGATTTAGTTGCAATGGTGGGCGATCAAGCAGAGGAGCTCAAGACTCCACACCCAGCACAGCTATGTAACCAACCATTTCACCAACGCAGCCTACTCCATGCTCTTCCTCTGACCTGTACAATAACTCCACTACGTTAGCCAACATATCTAACGGCTAACAGCTAACTTTTAGCTATCCAACTCATTTGTTGATACTTTTGAGTTGAGGTTGTATAAGTACACTGAGCAAAAGACGCAAATGTGACCCCTTAATGCACCATGATGTTGAGCTTCTACTTAGTGCACCATGACATTCTTCAACATGATGGAAATCGCACTGGCTCAGAAGAAGAGCCCATGCGATTGGTGCAGGAGACTGGCTGTATGTGACACCTGGGCCTCTGCACGTACAGGCCGATCTCTGCCGTTTTACTCTTTAGGCACTGAATTAAAACATGACCAGAGCGTCTTAGGGCTTACCCACCTCTCTACCAGGCGATCGTCACTCCTGTGCCAGGTACGGGGTGCCAATAATTTCCATAGCAAAGTGAGGGACCCTAGTGAAGGACCCCAGGGGCAGGACCTAGTAGTGCCAGTGTCAGCTTATGCATGCACATAGAAAGGAACATAAATTCCAGCTCACCTCCAGCGTCTTTCTGAATGGAAACGACATGGCACCCACCTTGTTTGTAAAGGCAAATGTAACCTAGAAATAATCCAATGGTCCAGCCAGATTCCAAAGCAACTTCTGTTTTTATTTAGTCAAATTCTCACATCCACAGTGTAATTCCCTGCCTTCACCAACGCGTTTCAAATGGCTAAGCCGTTCTTAGTCATGGTCTTAACTAAATAGAAACTGGAGTTGCTTTGGAATCTGGCTGGACCATTGGATTATTTCTATACGTGCACACAGGCTGACTGGTATAATACACTGCCGTACATCATTATGGCAGTATATTAATTTGAACAACTAATCAGATGATCACTTGTTCAAGCCCCGGGCGGGGGGGGGGGAGGGTTTAAAAGAAGGGAACACAATGTTTAAAAAATGTCCAACACAATAAAAGTTCCCTAAATGCTCCATATAAAATAAAACAAATAAATACAAAACACTGCAAAAATTCCAACCAAACAAAAAAAACTTTTAAAAATGGGGTGATTTGTAGGGAGTTTCTAACAAATAGAATGAATCCCTGTAGAATAATCTACAATAATTGAATCTCAAATTTACTTCAAAATTTGGAAAATCGCTGTTTGAACTGTAAGCCTCCTAACTAGCCTAATAAAATAAGATAACATAAAAAATATTAGGTCAACATACATATGGTTAATGTTAGTTGGCAAACAATTTGGGTGGTTAGACTAACTGTATGATGAGCATAACATTTAGAAATCAGTAAAAAGCTAACTTTACTAATTTTTAGCAAATTTCCATTTTTTTTAAATAAATAAGTGCAAATAATTTATCATTAATGTGAAGTACAACATGTCATGAAAAAAACTCAGTAAGTTAACACGTTCTTAAGTTATAACAGCATATTATGACATATTGTAGATGTGAAAAATAGGCCCGTAACCTCAAACTAAACAGGTGCTGTTTCCGTAAGGGGTTAAAAAACAAAACAGTTGCCTTCAAAATAAAAACAGTGTAGTTGTATTTTGTCATTAACTGACTTTTTCAACAATCTCGTGTCCCCCTGCTCAGAGATACTTAGAGGGACTGATGTGGCTCGCAGACTGTACAATGCCCGGGTGAGTAAATGTAAATTTACATTAAAAGAAATCTACCAGCAGGATGAAGTATTGTAAACCAAGCACACTGACATACTGGTTTAGCTTCTTAGGACCTTGTTTTTACAATAGAAAGCCCTAAGAGGCTCCAGACTATATAGATGTCAATGGAGCTTGGAGCCCCAGAAGCTCATCTGCATACTTTTTAAAAGCCATTTTTCTTAAAAACAAAGGCATTAGAAACTACAAGAAGAGCAGCTTCTGCCAGAGGGGGGCAGATACCAGTATGTCAGTGTGCTTGGTTTACAATCCTTCATCCTGGTGGTAGAATTTTTTTTTTCCAGTAAATTTGGCCACATGGAAAAAAAAAAGATGTTTGTTCAGGGTATGGTATTGTAGAGTTCTGTTGCTACTTGGTTAAAGTAGATGGGAGTAAGGGGTTCAGATGATTGACGAGGTTCACATCAGTTACAATCTCTACAATAAAATTAAATCATTGCTGAATCTGTATAGCAAACACCTAAAAAAAAAATACAAAACACTACAAAAATTATAATTTTTGCACATCCAACCAAACAAAAAATACCAGTTTTAAAAAAGCTGTGATTTGTGGAGAGTTTCTAATATATTGAACTCCTTATAAAGAATCATCCTCTAAAATAATTAAATCTGAAACGTACTTAAAAATTTGGAAAATCGCTGTTCAAACTTGGAGATGGGAGTAAGAGGTTCAGATGATTGAGGATGTTAACCTTAGATCACTGACAGAATGTAGAACACTTGTAGAGAGGTAGATTGAGATATAGGGGGGGGGGGGCTAGCACTGGGATTTGTTGATGACAACGGCTGTGACTACAAATGACCAGGTCCCATAGGAAACTTTTGGTTGGCTCTCTTTCCTATAACTATACATTGGAGGAGATGTATCAATCTGTCCAGAAAACGGGAGTAACTTGCACCTGAAATTTGCACATTTATTGAGGTCTCGGTAAAAGGGAAGTGGTCTCGTCCAAAATAGTTCATGCACCAGAAAATTCCATATTAGGCCATTAATAATAGTAATAATTATAATAATAATTATGTTATTATTAATATTATATTATATAATTATAATAATAATCCATCTAATATTAGGGGTCTTGCCAGTCTTATACTGCATTAGATGAATCATCCAGCATCAGACACAGGGATTAATCTGGCGCAACGAAGATCTGTCCAGTTCTACTCTGCATCGGTCCAATGACTGAAACATGAATAAATCTCATCCACAAATATAGAAAAATAGATACATATTGCAGTATTAGATAGTGGGGATATATGAGCAGATGACAGGTCACTTATACAGGCGGTCCCCTACTTAAGGACACCCGATTTACAGACAACCCATAGTTACAGACAGACCCCTCTGACCTCTGGTGAAGCTCTCTGGATGCTTTACTATAGTCCCAGACTGGAATAATCAGCTGTAAGGTGTCTGTAATGAAGCTTTATTGATAATCCTTGGTCCCATTACAGCAAAAAATGTTTAAACTCCAAATGTCACTGGGGCCAAAATTTTTTTTGTCTGGATCTACAATTGTAAAATATACAGTTTCGACTTACATACAAATTCAACTTAAGAACAAACCTCCGGACCCGATCTTGTACGTAACCCGGGGACTGCCTGTACAAGCACTACTATTTAGCTCCACATTTGCACTTATTAGTTGACAAATAAGAAAATACAGGCAGTCCCCTACTTAAGAACACTCAACTTACATACGACCCCTAGTTAAAAACGGACTTTAGTCCCAGGCTACAATAAACAGCTGTAACAGTTATCACAGGAGTCTGTAATGAAGCTTTATTGTAAATCCTGGTTCTTATGACAACCCAACATTTTTAAATTCCAATTGTCACAGAGACCAAAAAAGTTCTGGCTGGGATTACAATGATAAAATATACAGTTCCGACTTACATACAAATTCAACTTAAGAACAAACCTACATCTTGTATGTAACCCGGGGACTGCCTGTATTGGATATTAAGTTTTAGGATATAAAACACTTGTTGGTTAACATTAGGGTTGTTTCCCATGTAAACGGCAAAAGGCAAACTGATGACGATAATGTATCACACTAATTGTGTAGTAAAGACGCATCGGTTGATATCCTATTGTTGCTGATGATGTTAAATGACTTATTATTAAGAAGTAATGTGCCACCGGATGTCACTTTCGTGTACATACAACAAGGTCCTATCCTCAGTTTACATGCCCCCGTCATGTCCTTTGCCTTCTTGTCCAGATAACATCATGAAGTTTTGCTAATATGGTTCATTTGTAGGATTTTTGAAGAGTTTTAAGTGGTGTCAGTCACCAGCTCCTATAGAGATATCCTTAAGCCACCCATATACTCTGGCCAGGGGGTGACCTTCGCTTACACTGGACTACTCTTCCTACTTTACAATCCTTTCGTTGTCTGTAACAAAAGATCCTTGCAGTAAAAGATTCTTGCTTATTGTTAACCACTGCAAAAACCCAGCAGAACCCATGTTCCTTCTTCCTGGTTTTCAAGTTTGGGTGCATTTCATACATTCCTTGTCACTGAGATGGAAACGCCTTTAACACCGGAGAGGAAGATCAGAGGAGAGCTGTCAGGCCAGACATTGCCGCTCTGCAGCCAGGAGGATCACGTCTCACCTGAGTGCTCTGAGGACACTAATACTGGAGCTAAGGTCTCACGTAGGATCATGCACAGGAGTCTTACATGGGAGCAAAGTTCACCTCTACATAACTAAAAGGTAAATTCAACATTGGAGCAACGTCGCCCTAACATATATGAAGAAATCTATAGAGTAACCTGTATGTGTGTTATGTGAGCTGACAACCTGCCCTGACCATACATGGAGATAGTATCAAGGAGATCCTATAAAATAAGATATTTTACACCTATTAGAGGTATATTAAGACATTCTACTCATGACTATTATATTTTTAGTGTTACATTTTTGAGTAAATGTTTTTTTTATTGGAAAGTGTTGGATTGAACCTGTTCAATGTACGATGCCCAACTTTAGGGCCAGTTGTATATACAGTCCTCGCAGAACCTATACATTTAGTGTATGGTGGAGGTAAAGACATATAGTTGGACTGGCGCTAATGCTTGCCCATTTTTAGTGAATTTAGTTCAGTTTGATTTACACGATCATAAATTTGGAGCGACTTTGTCACCTACTATTGTATGGTGATCCACCATAGTATAGAACCATGGATATCCTACAGGACACACCGTCCTAGAGATATAGGGGAGAATATCTGAATAATGCATTGGGGCAGATTTACTTACCTGGTCCTGTCCTGATCCTGCGGTGCGTTGTCCGACGAGGATTCGGGTCTGCCGCGATTCACTAATATTGTGCGCCCGAGTTTCTGCATCCATCGCTTCCGCGCCGAGGTCCACCGGAGTTCACCTTCTTCTTCCCGGTGCTTGTAAGTGCGTGTCTTGCGGTACAATTCTGAATGTTAAATCTTGCGCGTTGTCCGAATCCGTCGGGTTGTCCAACGGCCATGCCCCCTGATTTCTGTCACGTTTAAGCCGGCGCCGATGGGCCAAAATCACGGGGCAATTTGGCACAAAACGGAAATCGTTGGGTAACCTGACGAAAATGCGCTCCACGGACCCTTAGTAAATGAGCCCCATTATCTGACAAAATATTCCATGTCAGAAAGAGAGAAAAACTCCAATACAGGCAGTCACCTACTTAAGGACCTACAGACGACCCCCAGTTACAGACAGACCCCTCTGCCCACTGTGACCTCTGGTGAAGCTCTCTGGATGCTTTACTTTAGTCCCAGACTGCAATGATCAGCTGTAAGGTGTCTGTAATGAAGCTTTATTGATAATACTTGTTCCAATAACAGCTAAAATTTTTGAAAATCCAATTTACACTGTTGCATACAAATTCAGCTTAAGAACAAACCTAAAGAATGGATCTCGTATGTAACTCAGGGACTGCTGGTATATGAAATTGTAGATCTGAGATGGTACAGTATGACCCCATACAGATTTATAGTCCTTATGTTTTGTGCCCATAGTTGTAATATGGCTGAATGTAACTTTTTTCTAGATATAAGCCCTTAAAGGGGTTGTCCCAACTAATATGTGATAATATTTAATGCTAATACGGTACAGAGGTCAAAAATAATATCAGTACTGAAAACTATAGAACACACTACAAATGTGAAGCTAATGATGCTACTATTTAGTGCATTTCTAGTACATTCTATAGATTTCAGTACTTATATTATTTTTGACCTCTGTACCTTATTAGCATTAAAGAAATTTGCCAGCCCTTATATTTTAGATATTTACATTCAAGGCTATTAATCAGTATTTGTGGCAGAAAAATATGATACATATGTCCATAAGATACTGAAAAAACAAATATATATATAAATATACAGTAGAAATAAATATGGACAATATATTGCATATCCTGTGAATTTTTCTTAAACCTACAATTCTCAACATATTCCTGGTTATATAAAGTAGCAAATGGAAAACACCAGAGATTTAAAGGTGTAAATCCAGAATAAGCATTGGCTACTGTAGGACATCCAAGGGACATGCTGTATTTTGCTACATTTTGCAGGAGATTAACTGGTACTTATATAATAAGTGGCTTTTAGTTGTCGTTTGAGCGCTCTCTCTCTCTAAATGGTTTGCTATCACTGCCACATATAATCAAGGTATAGTCCCAAGAGCTTACAGTCTATGAGGAGCTTCAATACAAAGTATGGCGGTGTGCTTGGTAGGAAGTTAAGAGACCACAGTGTTCATCTTATCGCAATGGTCTCAGCAGTTCAGGAATCGCAGAGATTGGTAAAAATTTGATCATTAGAAAAAGATGTTGGCCAAAGAGTCTAGTGAGGTCCAATATATTCTGTATAACTGTTTTTGTTTGCAACGCTTTGGGATCCATATGGACCTGTGGTTTAGGGTCCCAAATTGACCTTTACAAGGGCTGACCATGGAGGAAAAAGTAAAAAACGAACTTTTATACTCGCCTAGGTGTGAGTCCGATGAGGCACATTGAACTCACATCTCAAGATCCCGTGCCGATGCCTCCTCATATGGTGGGGCTGTCTATACATTGCTTGTGCAGTGAAGCCGGGGTGTACCACACTTGCTTCACTACCTACAAAGCGCAGGACAGAAGTGAGCATAAAGTTTGTGTTTTGTTGGCACACACTTAAAAAATCATACAGGGCGATTTGAGACGCTAAACTATCAGTCCTTAAGGACCTGTGGGCGATTTAGTGTCCAAAATCCACCTGAGTGTCCCAATTCCCTTTAAGAGACACAATAAGCAGCCATGGAATATTGTTTTGGTGTGGTAAATGTGAAGGAGTGACCACACATTATAATTGAACTTCGTTGTACTTGAACATGACCTACGCACCTGAACTTAATGTTGCTGTGCCATATGGTCACAATTTCCAGGATAGGAAAACTCATGTGAATGTACATCAGACATTTTATACATTATAAATCCATTTGCATACAACACATCTTTGTAGAGTCTTTTCATTTCTATTTTAACCTGAAGAAACAAGTGCCATAGGGGAGAATAGGTTGTCCCCTTATGGTGTTCTAGATCATCTACACTTCACTTCTGTATAGGAGGAGGAGAAACCTCTCATTGCTTTCCTGACCATATTGATCAGGAATGTTTGTACCCCTTATCATCCCAGTTATCAGCTCATAAAACATGACCTATATCTTTGTAGAATCTGTATAATTAGACCATAAATATCTAGAACAGAGAAGCCTCAGGTCAGGGACAACATGGAAATCCCAGTAACTAGAAGAACACTAGAACCTTTGTTGTCTTCTAGCTGGAGGTTTAACCTTAGGAACGTCATATTTCATATTAAATTTTTGATACTTTCACTCAAGTGGGACCATTGTTCTCTGAAAAGCGCTCACAGAAGAAATGACTGAATCGGCAGAAAGGAGGAGATTAGAAGGTTTTTGTTTGAAGAACTCGCCCACAACGGGTTGTGTAACTCTTATTGTCAACTTAGTTAGTTTAACCTCTGTGTACAGCAAGTGTTTAGACTTCTGATTTCCTTTTCATCTTGTTGTATGACTTCTGTTACTTTTTTACATCGTTAACAATGAAAAAAACTGCATGATCTGAGTTATACAGCTTACTATGAAGTATCAATAGTCTCAGCCTTCTGCATATGGCCATCAAAACACTAGTGGAACTTGTATCAATAAAATCTTTGGCTCGCTTAAGCTAAAAAATACAAATGAGCCAGCAGTTGGACAAATGCTCTTTATCCAGCAGCTATTCCTTATAATTCCATTACCAATGCAAAGGTTCTGAATTGGGAATGGGGACTGAATCACTTTTATCTACCTCTCATAGAAACCACAGCATTGGATGCTACTATACCTTCATATATTTTAGGTGATCAACAATTCCCTATGCACAGTCTCCCTAACTAGGAGGACATTAAATAATAAGTTGTCATACCATATTTGCTAATCATAATTTACAAAAAAAAATATTCATATCATTCTCTGACCACTACATGATGATATTGAAAGATTCCATACTTGTACTGTAATGAAGCATCTGGACTCAGGAAGGGCAAACATGACAGTGAGCTCTAAAACTAAGCCCCCAAACTGTCACCTGCCTACTTATTTGGTCCACCCTAACTAGTGATCAATAACTGGGTGCCATTCCCTCCCTATGCCAATGGGCATAGACTCCCTATGTCAATAAAGACTCCTAAACAAATAACACAGAAGACTAGCAAGTGGTCTGGGTCACAACAGAGAGATCATAAAATCTCAAATACACAGGGATAGTCTCAGAACTATAGCCAAAAGAGCAGCAAACTGAATAACTCTAACAGGGTATAAAGCAGATCAATCACTAAAACTGACACTGGACTGAATGAGAACAAAAAACTTATAGTAGACCAGAACCTTAGCTCCTGGACAATTGGAGCAGAGGTCTTTCAATCACAACAGTAACTTTTGCTGGACCGAAGCAAACTGCAAGAGGTGCAAACAACTCCAAATCAGCCATCAAGTTACGTGTGTATTCACAAATGAAAAATATAACACAAAGACAATTCAACACATTCTCAGTTTCATTCAACAGCCAGAGGAGGAAACCATCAAAGATGTTACATGTACATTCTAAAAATTACCTAATTATTAGCGAATTACTTTTACCACATATTTTTTTGAAGAAACAGTATTTTTGAGGACTATAGATCTATAGAAGCTTGAAATAAGATGCTTGATTATCTTGAACTACCCCCGCTCCTAGTCCAAAATCTGCAACAGGGTGACCTACAGTACCTACTGTGTGCTTGTTATAATACTAAAGCCGAAACGCGTTGGTGCTGAGGCTGTATCTACATGTTTCCTACACGCACCTTGCTTCTGCCCGAGCCCCTACACCTGTGGAGATGGGGACTTCAATAAGTGACCTAGACAGTCATAGTAATGTAATGTGTCATGCCAGAGGTTACAATAAGAATCGAATGGCACGCATGTGGCAAGACCTGGCATATAGCCACCGCATTCCAGTGTGTGACAAATGTATTAAAAGCTGTGTATCAATATACAAATATGTTTCATCTTCTTTATTGATTCGTAATATAACAAGATGATGGGATTTGATGGAAAAAATAGTAATAAGGCTAAATACTAAATATGGATTGCTTATTAGTGGTTATGTGATCATAGACGTAATGATAATTGGTGACTAGCCAACCATTAAAATCGTTAATGGAAAGGATACATCTGATTTATTCTCCTTGTATCAGCAAGTATTTCAGTTTCTTTGCTGTTGTTGATGATGGAAGCCCATGCTCATGGAGGATAGCAATGCTAGCAATGATATATCATCTAGTTTTAGTAATCTTGGAGCGTGTGTCCCTTTAATTTGGTTTCCCAATTCATCTGTTTAGGTGCAGATTTGATTGTTTAGAAGTGGATCTAGCACTTTTTATGACTATGATCCACAAGCAATGATAAAGCGGAATGAGAAACATTGCTACCTGGCTGCAGAACAATGGCGTAATTTACAATGTGCTCCTGTTTCCAAGCAATTCAAGACTGAGATTGATGTTTTTGCTCAGTATGTTAGTTATATAATTATATGGCAATAGATAGAATTATTTATTACCCTGATACTGTTACAATTACAGATGTATCATAACAATAGTCTTCACATTCAATACTTAAAGTACTTGAATTCTAAACACCTTTTTGCACAGTTCTTGTAAGGAATATAGGTGTTCGTTCCTTGTACTGAGCGCACATATATTTCTTCATGTAAATCACAATGGGAACCCCATTGATTACAAGAATAGGGGGGGGGGGCATTCTCACTGATTGATGGAGTGGCAGGTCGTGTTGGAAGCATCCCAAATTTACGTTAATCCTGGGCACTCTCTTAGACAATGATTGGAGGTGCCCAAGTACTTGGCAATTTCTGACGATCACATAGTATTAAATAAAGCAGCAGGATTCATGGCTGACCTGAAGCTCCATCAATTAGTGCGAGATGGATCTAGTGATCGTGGGGGTCCATTCTCCCAATCGGTGGAGGTTCTTTCTCATTATTGGGAACAGCGTACCCCCACCGATCAGACAAGCTATCACCTATCTTGTTTAACTTGGTACAAGCCCTTTAAGTATGGTGTACAGTAAATCTGCTGTCAAATATGCAAATCTAATAATAAATTTGTTTCTATCAAATTCTCAAACACGGAAGATTTCTGTTTTGCTCAGAAAGAATAATCTCTCATAACTCTCATTGATAGTGTCATTGTTGTGCTGTCATGTTGGATGGTATATTTAATACCACGGTAGGGTAAGCAGAGGAGACTGAACAAGATAGGACAGGTTCACATTGTGTGTTGAACAATGCGTCGCTCACGCTATATATATATAGTGGAATAACATTATATTTTTGGTACTTAGGTATTGACTGGCAGCAAGACATGGAGGATCTGAGGAAGAGCCCGGCTGAATACAGGACGAAGGAGCAACCTGTGAAGACAACGGAGATGGGCTCACGTTGTGTGGTTTTCACTTACTATCAGGGGGACATTAACAGTGTTGTAGACGAGCACTTTTCTAGAGCATTAAGGAATACTAAAGACCCGCAGGACTTAAGCACAAAAAGCCGAAATGAAGCCTTTCTCCAGAAGAACAGTAAGTACGGTATCTGTGGGTACAGATACTATAAATTCATAACCAATGGAGATGTCAACACAAGGTGTAAGGCAAATAAAAAAAAGTATAAAACTTCCAAAAAATTCATATTCATGTGATTATGCTATGGTCATCCACCACTTCTCTCCATGTCCCTCTTTCAATCTGCTATCTAATTGGATTACTTACCATGGCTTGGTAAGTAATAGTTATTCTATTCAGAAGTTTGTTATTTTTCTTTTTTCAAAAGTCACAGATGAAAAATTCCCTTTCCCAAAATGTGTGACACCAGACGAGAAGCTTAATGGACTTCATTATTTTCATTATATGAATGGAATCTTGTGAGTTACATAATAATATTTTTATTGAAATAGAAATTTTTGAAGAAGATTTCTGGAATCTATTTTTTCTTCCAAAAAATATTTGTATTTCAATAAAAATATAATTATGTAACTCACAAGATTCCATTCATATAATGAAGTCCATTGGGCATTCGGGCATTTTGGAAAAGGGACTTTTTCATCTGTGACTTTTCACCGGAAAATAGGTCATATATGTAAGTACTTACTCTGAACCCCTAAATCTACTGTATATTTCACAATTAGAAGCTTTTTGCATTCTTAAAAGGACATCAACCACCAGGATGAAGGATTGTAAACCAAGCACACTGACATACTGGTATGTGCCCCCTCCGGCAGGATTTGCTCTTCTGTTAGCTTCTCATGCCCTTGTTTTATCAAAAAAGGTTACAAAGTTATGCAAATGAGGCTCTGAGCTCCATGGCTGTTAATTGAGCCTCATTTGCATAATTTTAAAACCTTTTTTTGTAAAACAAGGCCACAAGAAGCTAAAAAAGAGCAGATCCTGCCAGATAGGATACACATCTGCACATAAATGTGCTTGGTTCACAATTCTTCATCCTGGTGGTAGATTTCCTTTAACTCTTTTAAGGCTTTAAACAGGATGCAGCAATATGATACGCTCCCTCTAGTGGTGGCGAGAGACAGCACTATTTTTATATAATTTTACAAATCAGTTAGATCTCTGCTTGATGCGATAAAAATATAACATGATGTTTCTAAGCAAAGGATATTGCAAATATCAAATAAAAAAAGGCTATAATGTAGTGTTTAGGGGTTTAAATTCCAGTTATGTCATAAGAAATGGAAATAAATTACATTTTTCTAACATAGCTAATTACTATTTTGTAGAGCTCTGTTGCTAATCGTCTACAGTAAATAATGAGCTGCATTTAACATCACTCACAATGAAGAGCTAATTAGAATATATTATGTCTTTTAGTTTCACATTTTCAATATTCAATGTAAGAAAAAGCTGCAGAGGTTTGTTTTCAGGGAACAAAACTGACCTTTTTAAAATATCAGAATTTTGTAATGAATTGCATCCTGCAGATGACTGTAGAGGAAACTACACTTAAATACAATTTACTTTCAGCAGAGTAATACACATTCCCCTATGATAACAACAAAAAAATTATTAAAAGTACATCAAAGGTAGGTTGATCCATGGTGAGATTCTAGGTGGAATCCGTGGCTCAATCTGCACCAAAATCAACAGGATTTGCATAAAGAGGGGGACGGTCTAAAATTGCAATATTATCTATAGATAATAAAGCTGAAATGTCTAGTCTAACATTACACCTTCTATTAGTTGACTTAGCTTTTGACATAAACTATGAAGAATGGGCCAGAATTGTGACCTAATCAGTAGTGGATTATAATACTGAGAAGGACCATCACCCATGAAATCCTCGTATATAGTTCCTGCTCTCAATACTCAAGCACACAAGAGCCATTTCATGATTGAAGGTCCTCCAAAGGTCCTGGAACCTTAGACTGAAAGCAGGCAGAAGGGACACATTCTCCATTCCCCAAATAGCTGATTCTAGTACCAGATGTAGGAAGTGATTCCAGACCTGTGGGGGCTATAATATTCATACAGCCCAGAGCCCATGGTTGTCTTAATCTGCCCCTGGACCCAATATCTGAAATAAAACTACCGTATATTCCGGCGTATAAGACGACCTGGTGTATAAGACGACCCCCCTACTTTCCTGTTAAAATATAGAGTTTAAGATATATTCGCCGTATAAGACTACCCCTTTTCCAACGCATACAAAACACCGGTAAAAATTAAAAAAAAAAACAGATTTGAATTTAACATGGTCCTTTTTTTAATTTAAATTCTTATGACATGCAGGTATATAGCAGGAAAACTGTCGCTCATAAACATAAGGCATACAACAACAACATTACCATCGTCCATTTTACTGTAAATGTTACCATACTGTACCTTAAAGTTTTATTTTATTAAATATTCCATGCCATGTACTCAGAAGCGGGAAAAAAATTCTAAATGCAATGAAAATGGTGAAAAAACGCATTTGCGCCATTTTCTTGTGGGCTTGGATATTACGTCTTTCACTGAGCGCCCCAAATGACATGTCTACTTTATTCTTTGGGTCGGTACGATTAAGGGGATACCAAATCTGTAAAGGTTTTATAATGTTTTCATACATTTACAAAAATGAAAACCCCCTGTACAGAAATTATTTTTTTGATTTTGCCAACTTCTGGCGCTAATAACTTTTTTATACTTTGGTGTACGGAGCAGTGGGTGGTGTCATTTTTTGCGAAATTTGAATGATATCATTTTTAGGACTGTACAACCTTTTGATCACTTTTTATAGATTTTTTTATATTTTTCAAAATGGCAAAAAAGTGCCATTTTTGACTTTGGGCGCTGTTTTCCGTTACGGGGTTAAACGCATTGAAAAACCGTTATTATATTTTGATAGATCGGGCATTTTGGACCCTAGGTTGTCTGATCGATCCTATCATATACTGCCATACTACAGTATGGCAGTATATGGGGATTTTCCTCATTCATTACAATGTGCTATCAGCACATTGTAATGAAGGGGTTAAAACGAAATAGCCTCGGGTCTTCGGAAGACCTGAGGCTACCATGGAGATGGATCTTTTTGAGGCTGCCTGCAGCTTTGCCGGCAGCCATCGCTGTGAAAACACCCGCGATCGGTGCTAGCAATATGCAGCAAAGACTTACCGGCTATGGAGAGGGCTCAGCCCCTGAGCCCTCTCCATGCAGCGCGACCCGACCGCCGCCGTGAATACACGGCGGGCGGTCGCGATTACCGGCGTATAAGACGACCCCAGACTAGACAGAAGATTTTTCTGTCTTCAAAAGTCGTCTTATACGCTGGAATATACGGTAATAAAATTGCACCACATTTTTAAAATGTGAACACACTTTTTTATAGACACCTTTTACCATTCATACAAAACAATGTGACAAGAATGTGACAACTTGACAGTCTTAAACTATGTCAGATTTACTATCCAGCATCTAAATTAGAAAATCTAACACATAATAAAAATGTCCAGTTAGTATATCCCCCCTCATCGAGACACAATATTGAAAATACCTACAGCCCATGACCCTTTTGTAGTCCTAACTCCGAAAAGTTTCTAAAATGTTTGGAAAATATAGCACATAGTTTTTTAGCCAATTTTAGTCAATTGAAGAAATTACAGCAGTTTGCAGATAGATAGCTCCTGACAATTACAGATGTGGCAAAGCAGAGCCGGCGGGAGCATTGGGCATACCTGGGCAAGTGCGGGGGCTCAGAGCTGCTGGGGGGGCAAACATAAGGTTATACATAAGGAATCCATGGGGCGAGGGTCTTTATCTCATGAATTTAAAGGAGGCACAGGGGGGTTTCTGAATTTTTAATGCAGCCACATGAGTTCACTGCAAAGGGACCCACTCAGGCTCTGCTGCCCAGGGGCCTACTGAAACCTATAGCTGACCCTGTGGCATAGTGTATAATATTAAAAAGCTACTTCCCAGCTTGTGTATTTACGACATATCCTCAGGATGTCATAAATGTGTGATAGATTTGGGTCCCCGAGTTGAGGAACAGAGCAGCAGCCATTTAGAAATTACTGCGCATGCATGGCCAAGCAGGTCTATGGAAATCCAAAAATAGTCTATACCCTCAGCTGTTTTTTTTTCAAACTATAGGGCCTGAATGGAGAGTGACAGCACATATGCAGCAAACTCTCCATTCAGCCAACCTGCAGGAGGTAGATCAGTGGACCTTGTTATTGAGATAGATCAGGGTCCCAGAGGTGGGACATGTGACATGTCCTGTGGCTATGTGTAAGTCCAGACGTGATTGACTGGTGGCACATTGTGATCTTTGCCCGCAGAAAGATCAGTTTGTCATAGTTAATGTCATCATGTAAACCTAACCCGAAGACAGTCATTGAAACTTCAGCATATACAGTATTACAATATGTTTATAGCAATACTGTGAGCACATAGTATGATCCACATCTGGTTTTGGCCTTAGAAACTGTATCACATTCTCAGTTCTCATAGATTTATCTCAATATAACAGGAATCTGGGGATTTCTGGACTCAATTCTACACCCATTTGTTTCCTCACCACTGAATACAGTAGTCGGGGAAGATCAATGCTGTGGTTGCATTGTTATGTTATGTGTGAATTATGTTATAGTTATGTGAGTATAACAGCTTGCAGTTATCTTTTACACCAGAAAACTCATGTAAAGGAGGACAAATCTGGCTGTGGACAATGGCTCTAACCATAACAAATCCTTCCTAAGCCATCCTTTCAAAAAGTTGACAGAGCAGTGGAAAAACCCCAATGGATGGATGAAAGATGTAAAAATATATTAATTTTTTGAAATCCGGAAAAAAATAAGTTATCTTTAGACACCATGAGAGAGGGAGAACTATTCTAGTTACCCATGGCAACCAATCAGAGCTCAGCTTTCATTTCCCCACTTATACATTTTTAAAATTAAAGCTGAGTTCTGATTGGTTTAGAGCATGATTATATTAAAAAAAAAATTCTACCCATAGAAACAGCTATTATTATTTACTGAGGGGTTGAATTTGTGTGCATTGTGGTACCTCCCTGGAGTTTCACCTGCTCTCCTATACACAACCACAGATAACATTTTAATTTTAATAATAAAATACCCTACTTACAGACGACCCCAGTTACGAACGGGCCTCTCCGCCCAGTGTGACCTCTAGTGCCCTCTCTGGATGTTACTTTAGACCCAGGCTGTAAAGATCAGCTGTAAGGTGTCTGTAATGAAGTTTTATTAATAATCCTTGTTCCCGTGGAAATTCCAATTGTCACTGGGACCAAAATATTTTTTTTGGAGCCACAATTATAATATATACAGTTCTGATTTACATACAAATTCAACTTAAGAACAGACCTGAAGAACCTATCTTGTACATAACCGGGGGACTGCCTCTATATATATATGTGTGTAACAAAGTGTATTAGAGATGCATAAAGTAATTGTAATGATGATGTGCGGTCTACATGAGAGGGGAATTGTCCTGGAAATAAGAATCTCATATTCATAATTCTTATTCTTCTTTTAGCAAATAACATGATGATGGATGAACTTAACTGGACAAAGCCTTACCAAGCCAACTCCTCTGTCCGGATGACATCCCCGGTGTTAACATCACTTACCGCTCCATCTGAACACTACTCATCAGCCGTTTACCAGCAGCACCAGCAGCACCATACTCAGCCTTCAGATTTGTGGCATTTCCACCCTTTTGGACCTCCAAGCCATGTGAATTCTGTGTACCATCACCCGTCTGTCTCCGAATTTCAGATGGTACAGGGTCCTGATGGAAAGTGTAGCTCGTTTCTCAATCTCCTGCAACCGGAAAGATATCCGGGACCATTGCCGGAGACGATTTCAAAACCAGAATTTCTCACGTCAGCAGCTGCGGGGTCGCCCATACAAGAAAACCTCAACCAGAGAACAAACACACAAACAGGTAATTACGCAGAGCTATAAAACAGGGAAAAATTGACTTCTTTTTTCCATTTTTTATTACGAGCTACTAGAGATATATATACAAAATCTGAATTCGGGTTCGGAATTCTGACCCAGACATATTACCACATTAGTGGCCCAACACCCAATCCTGCAAAACTAAGCCCCTAGCAACTAGCCATGGCTATGATTGGCCAGGAAGATACCTTTCTGTTCAGCCGCCATTTCAGCAATATGTCTGGGTCACACAGCCGAACCTGAAAGCAAACATCAGGTCCACTCATGCTCAAATTATACAAATTTCTCAATAGCTGCCTAAGCAGACACAAAAAGTTTCTGAAGCCCAATCATCTGGGCTGTATGGTGTGGACAAGATAATATTTTTTGTTATTGATAGCTCTCTAAGGCACAGTCCACATTACTGTTCCATTATTGAAGAGCAGATTGTAATCTAAATACTGATGGAAACTGAAGAACTTCCATTTACCATAGAAGGTGCCATTGTGGTTACTTGTATTCTACCCATGGTATTGTTACGTTATCCAGCTTGCATATAAAGCCAGTGATGTAGGATAACCTATCTACATTGTTTTATACACCAGTAGTTTTGCATAGTTATCCACAGATGGCTCCTCTGTTGGAAACCCCTCCTAGCTTTGGGTGTTTGCAATTCAGATGAATACATACAAATGCCAATATGGAAAAAATGGGCCCTACTATGGGACCCCTAACCCTATGTCATCATGATGATCACCATAGACTTGGATTCTAATGACCAATCTCCTAACTTTTCAGCTTATATGCAATATTTCAATCTACCAGTAATCGAGAATCAAGAATGTTATTAACGGAACTTTTCAACAAGTACAAAATGCTGACATCTTATTTGGTTGCTGTTGTGTCCCTGATCAATTGAGAGCTTGTTATTTATGGAACTCTACCATCCAAATTCAGAGGCACTTACTCATAGATCCAGGACTGTAGTAATCTTCTTATTTGTGTTATCCATGGCCTCCTTCCTCCTAAAATAAACTTTTAAAATTATGCTAATAAGCTATACGTGCTCTGGGGGTGTTACCAGAGCCCCCATTGCTGGAGATTCATAGGCTGTTCCGCTGTGCAAGAGCACTTCCCCCCTCGCAACATCCTGTGCTGTCGTGAGATTACATCAAGCAGAGGTGGGCGTGAAGGACTGAGGGAGGAGGGAAAGGATGGAAAGCATAACAGCCTGTGAAGCTGAAGCACTTAAGGGCTATGGTCACACCCCTAGGAGCCCTTCAGGCTTATTAGCATAATTTTTTTTTTCTGAAGGAAGGAGGTCATCTATGAGAAAGTTATCATGGTAGAATATGATGGTAGATTTCCTTTCCCAATTGGCAACTCAGTACACTTTGCTATGACTGAGGGGGCCTGATTACTTCAGTACAGCAACATGAACTTAGCCCCTGGGCATACAATTCAGTGACACTCTGACTCTTTAGAGGGGGAAAATAATAAGGGGAGAATAAACTTTGACCATCATTGTAAGGCAGTGTAGAGACTCTGCTTCCTGGTCCCTCAGACCAGATGGATTATTTTATACCAGGAAGGGGCTAGCAGCACTCAGCACTGAAACACTTGGGTTTTATGTGATAACCAAATGTAGTAAATCATCAGGAGTTTGCACTTGGTTAAACTTTTGTCCCGAATTTTCCTTCCCCATTTATCTTATGATTGACCATTTTTATTCCATTTCTTTTAGGTCTTCATCCACAGGAGAGAAGAAAAGATTATTTCCACGGACAAGAAAGAAGGAAGGATTTATATTTTTATTAGGTGTTTATTATAAGTTTGTTACTGAAGGAACATTTTTTGCTTTTTTTGTGTTATATAATTATTGTATGTAAAGGACTTTGCATTATAAAAAAAATCTTTGTAAACTACAAACTTTGTAAATATCTTTCCAAGAATAAATCAGATCGCTTCCATATTTAAGAGGTGCTTGCTAGTGGTTCACCACTTGGATGTAATGAACTGTGAAGATTACGGGTAATGTTTGAATTTTGGGTAAATGCTTTAGTAAGGACTTTCTGTAGTATCTAGTGTTGTGTTACGTGGAAGCAACTAGTAGCAAATGCTGTCACTTTTATAATAATTGTCTGCTTAGAGATGTTAAAAGGGGTTCTCCAGGGATTAAAAACATGGCTGGCTTATAACAGTCCCGCGCCTGACCATAGTTTGTATAATTTAAGTTCTAAAAATACAGCCGAATTGCAATACACACACAAACAATGGTCAGGCGTGACAGTGTTTTTGAAAAAAATCCATTTAAAGGGAACTTGTCACCGCGTTCTCACAAATATACATAGTGACAGGTTCCCATAGAGCCCTAGTAACTTACTGACACCCTTCTTTTAGCAAGAAATTCTTCTCAGATTCCCATGTATTAAATTTTATTATTTTATTCGATGTCCAAGGATGTCTATAGTGAGTAAAGATGGGGGTGGCCTCTTCGGGTTGAATCAAGCAGCTGCTCCCTATACTTTTTCTGCATGTAGCAGTAATGTCATGTGACCAGGATGGCATAATCGCAGGTCCTTTAGCCTTCTAACATTAGCAAATTGTACATGAAGCATATAACTCATGAAATCACAGAATATCATATCACACGAAATCACAGCATCCTGCAAGGAGAGGAGTAGCAGTCCATGCAGGCGTGCTGTAATTATTTATGTGTTCAGATATGTGCATGGGGTACAGCTTGCTAATGTTAAGAGGCTAAAGGACCTGTGATGATGTCACCCTTGTCACATGACATTAGGCAATGGCCCTCGACTCGGCTCTATACATCCCTAGATACTAGGCAAGTTTATAACTCTAATTTTATGGGGATATGAGCGAAACAATTTGTAGCAAAAAGAAGGGGGTCAGATAGTTACTAGGGCTCTATATGAACCTGCTACTAGCTGGATTTATGAAAAATTTGGTGACAGGTTCCATTTAAGGAGGTATAGGAAAAAACAATCAGCAAATCTGACTCAAAATGTAGTATTGTCCAAGAATTTTGGAATACTTTACAAATCCCATTGGAAAAAAGGAATTTTAGAGGCTCCCAAGGACAAATAGGTTTATGAGCTATTGTAACTCTGTGCGGTACATTATCTCAATATTTTAGTAATTGCAAGAGGAGAAACAGGCAGCCTCAGGTTATACTGTATTTTATTATAAGTATTGAAATACTGAAAACTATATAACACATAATCCTACTCAGTACTTCTTCCATCTTAAAGAAGCAATGAAGTGCTATGTTTTATTGATATAAAATAAACCCATATAAACCTTGACAAAGGTTGATGTTTGTAAATGTTGTCTCTTTACTTGTTCTTTTGTATTATATTTTAAAACTGTATTTCCTTATTACCTTTCTGTATTTTATGGACTATAAGACGCATTCAGGGTAAGAGTGAAGAAAAGATGAAAAAAAACCCCAGTTTGGTTGAATTCAAACATCAATTATTTAGAATGGCTCCATAGATCCAGCTAGAACACCAAGTGATGTAAATCAAAGGACTTTGGTCCATTTGTTTTCCGGTCCAGAGAACGTGTAGTGGACGTTAACATGAGATCACATTCTAGCTATTACACGCACAGATGTTTTAGTGCAATTGAATTGAATAAAAAATCAGAAAAACATAGTATTTGCTTCTGTTTAATATATTTGGATAGTAAAATAATAATTCACACGTAATAAAGGAATATTTTAAACGCAATATTGTGAAATATTTTTTGTGTTTTTTTGAAAGTGAGAATTGCTTCTATTACAGCTAAATATGTATTCACATTTAATGCCCTTAAAGGAAAACCTAAGCATTGCATTAGTAAAGAAAATATAAAAAGAATATATTACATATTACATACAAAATATAATTTAAATTCTTCTCATCTTTTTATAGTTTATCCATTAATGTAATGCCCAAGTTTTTTTTGTTTCTAAATGTCTGCTCTTGAAGGACGTGTGATGTGTGGGGGATACATATTGGTTATAAATATGTAAAAATATTAAATATTTTGTAGGAAGCAGAAAATGTGAACACAGCAACAAACAAACAAAATGCAAAGGCTGAACTCTACAATAAATCTACTATTAATTTAGCACACAGGGAAAAAGTCTGCACAAATGAAAATTGTATTCTTCTTTATTTGAGCCCAAGTGGGCTCAAAGGCGCTTATTTGCTAAGGGTTGTGGATCACACTTTCACCGGTTTGTTCGCTGTTTTCGGGATCTGCCTGGCTTGGACAGGTATTTAAAAGGGGTTTGCGCTGGGATTGTGGGGCAGCTGCGCTGCTTCCATGCAACAGAAATCAGTGGGGCATGTGGTCGGACAATCTGACTGATTCGGACTGAGCGCGGGATTCAACTTTTAAATTCAAAGACATGCGCTTAAATGCACCAGGAAGAAGAAGGTGAACTCCGGTGGACCTGAGCGGGGAAGCGACACATGCAGGATATCGGGTGCACAATCTTAGTGAATCGCCGCACAATGCATTATCGTCGGACAATGCACTTTCTGTGAACTCCGTGGACCGGGTAAGTAAAAAATGTTTTGTCAGCTATATTACACTGCACTACATCAAACGGCCAGTGCACATGTCGGTTTTTCTGAAAGACTCAGCATGCGGTAAAACTCACCTCCTAGAAGTCAAAAGGTACATGAGAAAAGTTGGGCTGCCGTTGGATTATATGGGCCTGCATTAGGAGTCAGAGAAGAGCACCACACAGAGCATAGAAGAATATTGAATAGAGACACTTGGAACAGAATAGGATTTTTTACTTTTACATTTTTTGGTCTAATATGGGGTATCCGTTATTATTTTTATGTTTACTTTGGGAGTAATATTCTATTATACCAGTATTTTATTTATCTAGATCTGTGATTATTATATTTATCTTCTCAGGTTGATTTATTCTTTATGGTCACCATTATTAAAATTTATCAGCTCTGGTTCAGCTCTCTCCATTATTATTGTCTGCTTTGTGGTCTGTATTATTTTTACCTGTACTGGGATCTGCATTATTATTATTGTGTTCTCTTGGGTCTCCAATATTATTTTCTGCGCTGGAGTCTCCAGTTTTATTATCTTCTCTGTAATCACTGTTATTTTTATCTGCTCTGGGGTCCCCATTATTATTGTTTACTTTATGGTCTGCATTATTATTATTATCTGCTCTGCGGTCTCCATTTTTATTGTCTTCTCTGTAATCTCCATTATTTTATCTGCTCTGGGGTGGCCATTATTATTGTTTACTTTGTGGCCTGTATTATTATTATCTGCCCTGGAGTCTGCATTATTACTCTCTTCTCTGTGGTCTCCATTTTTACTATCTGTTCTGGGTTCCCCATTATTATTATTTGCTCAGGGTTTTCCATTATTATCTACTCTGGGGTCTCCATTAATATTATTACACTGGGGTCTTCATTATTATTATATATAATCTGGGGCCTCAATTATTATATTCTGCATTATTATTGCTTGCTCTAGGGCAGTGGTTCTCAACCTTTCTAATGCTGTGACCCCGCAATACAGTTCCTCATGTTGCGGTGACCCCAAACCATGTACAAGAATATAACGACTATAAAAATGCACCATATGTACAAGAATATAACTACTATCATACTACTCCCTATGTACAAGAATATAACTACTATAATACTACTCCCTATGTACAAGAATATAACTACTATAATACTACTCCCTATGTACAAGAATATAACTACTATAATACTGCCCCCTATGTACAGGAATATAACTACTATAATACTTCCCCCTATGTACAAGAATATAAATACCATAATACTGCCCCCTATGTACAAGAATATAACTACTATAATACTGCCCCCTATGTACAGGAATATAACTACTATAATACTGCCCCCTATGTACAAAAGTATAACTACTATAATACTGCCCCCTATGTACAAGAGTATAACTACTATAATACTGCCCCCTATGTACAAGAATATAACTACTATAATACTGCCCCCTATGTACAGGAATATAACTACTATAATACTGCCCCCTATGTACAAGAATATAACTACTATAATACTGCCCCCTATGTACAAGAATATAACTACTATAATACTGCCCCCTATGTACAAGAATATAACTACTATAATACTGCTCCTATGTACAAGAATATAACTACTATGATACTGCCCCTATGTACAAGAATATAACTACTATAATACTGCTCCCTATGTACAAGAATATAACTACTGTAATAATGCCCCTATGTACAAGAATATAACTACTATAATACTGCCCCCTATGTACAAGAATATAACTACTATAATACTGCCCACTACGTAAAAGAATATAACTACTATAATACTGCTCCCTATGTACAAGTATATAACTACTATAATACTGCCCACTACGTAAAAGAATATAACTACTATAATACCGCCCCCTATGTACAAGAATATAACTACTATAATACTGCCCCCTATGTACAAGAATATAACTACTATAATACTGCCCCCTATGTACAAGTATATAACCACTATAATACTGCCCACTACGTACAAGAATATAACTACTATAATACTGCCCCCTATGTACAGGAATATAACTACTATAATACTGCCCCCTATGTACAAGAATATAACTACTATAATACTGCCCCCTATGTACAAGAATATAACTACAATAATACTGCCCCTATGTACAAGAATATAACTAATATAATACTGCCCTCTATGTACCAGAATATAACTACTATAATACTACTTCCTATGTACAAGAATATAACTACTATGATACTGCCCCTATGTACAAGAATATAACTACTATAATACCGCCCCCTATGTACAAGAATATAACTACTATAATACTGCCCCCTATGTACAAGAATATAACTACTATAATACTGCCCACTACGTACAAGAATATAACTACTATAATACTGCCCCCTATGTACAGGAATATAACTACTATAATACTGCCCCCTATGTACAAGAATATAACTACAATAATACTGCCCCTATGTACAAGAATATAACTAATATAATACTGCCCTCTATGTACCAGAATATAACTACTATAATACTACTTCCTATGTACAAGAATATAACTACTATGATACTGCCCCTATGTACAAGAATATAACTACTATAATACCGCCCCCTATGTACAAGAATATAACTAATATAATACTGCCCTCTATGTACCAGAATATAACTACTATAATACTACTTCCTATGTACAAGAATATAACTACTATAATACTGCCTCCTATGTACAGGAATATAACTACTATAATACTACTTCCTATGTACAGGAATATAACTACTATAATACTGCCTCCTATGTACAGGAATATAACTACTATAATACTTCCCCCTTGTTCTAGTTCTCCCTCCTACCCCCAGTTCTAATCCTCCACTGCTGCCCCCAGTTCTAGTCCCCCCTCCCACCCCCAGTTCTAGTTCGCCCCTCCTGCCCCCAGTTCTAGTGCCCCCCCTCCTGCCCCAGTTTTGGTCCCCCTATCCTGCCCCCAGTTCTAGTTCACACCTCCTACCCCAGTTCTAGTGCCCCCCCCCCTGCTGCCCCAGTTTTGGTTCCTCCCCTGCTGCCCCCAGTTCTAGTCCCTTCCCCCCTGCTGCGTCCAGTTCTAGTCCACCCCTGTTGTCCCCAGTTCTAGCGCCCCCCCCTGCTGCTCCAGTTGTAGTGCCCCCCTGCTGCTCCAGTTGCAGTGCCCCCCTGCTGCCCCCAGTTTTGCCCCCCCTGCTGCCCCCAGTTCTAGCCCCTTACCCCCCTGCTGCCCCCAGGTCTAGTGCCCCCCTTCCTGCCCCCAGTTTTGGTGTGTCCCCCCTTCTGCCCCCAGTTTTGGTGATCCTCCTGCTGCTTCAAGTTCTAGTTTCTACTCACTGTGAGCAGAGCAGTCCTGTTCCGCGGGAGTCTGTGTAGAGGAGAAGCCAGAGGGTCATGTGACGATGACATCATCACAGGTCCTCAAGCTTCCCCTGTATACAGCAGCCGACAGGTCCTCAAGCAGTGAGTGCTTATTACACACATGTTTTATTCCATTTTTACCGCGAATCGCGGCAAAAACGTGATAGAGTCGCGACCCCTGTGTTTTGGTCGTTCGACCCCCACTGGGGTCGCGACCCCCAGGTTGAGAACCGCTGCTCTAGGGTCTCCACTCAGGGCCAGCATTATTAGTAATTGTTTGGTCTAGTGACCAAGACGGGTCTGGGGTCTGTATTAGTTATCATCTGTAGGCTGTATTTGGTTCTTGGTGTGGTATTCTGTGCTGCACTGTGGTATTTAACATTTATGTGGTGGCAATGTGTGTTATTCTGTGGCAGTTGGTCATTCTAGGTTGCTGGTTACTATTTGAGTGGTCCCTTAAAGTTGAGTGGTATGGCAATGCGATCCTTTTACCAAAATAGTGCATCTCTGGTCAAAACCCCCATAGCCATAGTGAGAAGTGACTAGATACATTTAAAATCTCCTCTACCCATTTTAATCCATTACCATTTAGTAATATAGCTTTACAAAGTAAAGTAAGTGGGTAAGTGGTGGCGAACTCACCCTGCGATGTCCCTGCGAGCTATGGCCCAACAGGCAGCAGATAAGACCGCTCTGACAAGGGGGCGAACTCGCCATCTGACCCTAACTAACTAACGGACCCTGAGAAACCCTACAAGGTGACAGGGAAGACTTACTTTGTCTCCCAGTTCTAGACCAGTGTTCAGTGACGTAACTAGACTGCAGGACGTCCAGGACAGGCAGGAAATCCATCATGGCAGCCGATGGAGATGTCTTCCTCTCTGCAGGAGGCGTTTCCTGTCAGCTCTTACACCTCCAGGAAGTCCAGGCAGAGGTATGAATATGACGCCACCACTCCTCCTCCTCCAGGCTGCTTCTGCAGCCATCAAGAGCTTCATGTGTCACAGGCACCACACAGGAAGTCTTGCGCGGCGCTGTAAGCAATAGTACCTGCATCTGAACGGTCCTGGAGCTGCTGGACTGGGCTGCTGTCTCCTTGGTCCGCTGAGCTGGAGGAGCGGGGACGAGCGGCGATATGGATGAGCATACAAAAAAGTCTCTATGACCCATATGTGCATGATGCCGTGCATGATGACAGCATTACGCTGGGCTGGGTCATAGAGAAGCTCTCTGCTGGCGGCCTCTGTATAGGTCATTTTTGAGGTGGCCACTGGGGTGCCAGTGATGGTGCTGACGCTGGCATCACTGCTTTCGTAAGTGCTGCAGAGGGCCCGTACCTATCTTAGGCAGATGCGGGCCCTCCCCAGCCACTGCCAGTGTTCATACCACTCTACAGAAAAGGCAGAAATAAACAAATCTAGGACAGGGAAAGCAGGGGTAACACTGGGAGATACAGAACACTGATGGACAAACAACAGATACAGACAATCAAGCAAAGTAAGACAGAATCGGGTCAAAACCAAGATGGTGGCAAAGTTACATGATTGTATAGCAATAGAATGGTCGGAAAGCCTAGCAGAGGTCAAATACACTGAATAGAAAATAGCAAAAGCAATACAGAACACAGATAAGACTGAATAACCAGCACCATGTGAAGGAACTGGGCAGAATATAAAGGGAGTAATGGACATTGCCCCCAGCACTGACTGGCTCAGCCATCCATCACTCAAACCACAGCTGCAAACAGAACTAGCTCAAACTCACACCCAGCTTTCCCCGAGGAAAGATCCTGAAAAGGAGCTGTCAATCTCAGACAGTTCTGCAGCCTGAAACCTGATCCCATTCAGAGCAACGTGCGAGTTCTGACAATATCCTATCACGTTTTCCCTGCCTTCATCGAAAAATCAGGGAAACACCATGAAAAAAGATATGCTGTTATTTTTTGTCCTTTTGAAGACCCTGGTCCTGACATGATCACTTTTATAGTACGAAACTAATAATACATCAGCACATTGTAAGCATCCGTCCTCCGAGCGAGGGGGCCCATCCTAGATGGTTCTGGTATACATTGGGTCTATTGGCACACATCACAGCAGTGTTTGAAGAGAAAAATCATTATATGATTTCCTGCTGTGATGGAGGATTCTCTCTGGCAGCTTGTTACTGTAGATTTTCTCTACTTTATGTATTTTACACACACAGCAATTTTCATTAAAAAATATTCCATATGAAAGTTGACATTTTATTTGTAAAGGAAATTTCTTTAATGTTATTGAAGTTTTAATCTGCTGAGCTTTATGAAGATTATGAAGCCCACCAGAGTCCTTCAAGGGGTGTCACACGCAGGAGGGGGCTGGGGCTTCTGACAAATGTTACAGTAATAATACAACACTTCTTCTTCCCAACAGAGTAAGGAAGGGTAATAGCATAGAGAAATTACTTTTTTTTTCTTAATTCTAATGAAATTATGTTGTTTCTTTGGTCTTAAGAACAAACCGTTTACATCCTCCCAGTGTTTAATTAAAAATTGCTTTAGCAGTATGGAAGGATCTATGTTTATCAGACCATATATATTTTTTTCCCATTACCATTTTAGGAGCTTGCAACTATTAATGGTCTTATTCATTAGTCTAGTAATGCTAATTTATGTCATAATTTTTAAGCTAAATGTTTAACACCTTAAGCATGAAACTATTTTAAGCAATTTTCGCACTTCTAACTAAGAACCAGAACCTAAAAAAGACTTCTTACTTCTTTTGTCGTGTCTGTTGATTCTATGATTGTATTCCCATTCAGCGAATTATTTTCGAACATATTTAAAGGAAATCTACCTTTTGCTTTTATGCATTGTGAACCAATCATACCAATAGCTACACACTGATGCAGAAACATATCTTGTTTAATCCCGGAACTGAATGAGTTTGGTGAAAAAACTATAATAAAATTATAATGAGGATTTACCCTCCAGCATGCATAAGCCTGCCTCATTCCACCCCCCAAGAGCCTGTGACATCATCCAGCTTTCCCAGTATCCTGCAGATTGTTTTTTTTTGTAAAAAACAAGGTCATGAGAAGCTAAGAGAAGAGTTGATCCTGCTAAAGGGGCACATGCCAGTATGGCATGTGCTTTGTTTATAGTCCTTCATCCTGGTGATAGATGTCCTTTAAGAAAATCAACTTAATGAAAAAGTACCAATTTTCAGGGTTTGATATAAATAGATATTTAGACTGTCAGTGTAGATTAATGTGCAGACATATGAGGGGACAGTCACGGGATTGAGGTACAAGGTCAGGAAGAGGATACAGACTCTGAAACATGGTTTGGGGTTCCAAGTTCTGAAGTTGCAGGGCACAGGTTGAACAGGTTACAGGGTTCCAGATACAGGTTCAAGATATAGGGTTCTGGATCAGGTCTCGATATAGAGTTCTTGATCAGGTCAGGATATAGGATTCTAGATCAGGCTTCTACTACAGGTCACAAGAGAAAGTATAACCAGCCCTGAGGGAAGCGAGCCCTGGGAATTTATACAGCCCTTGGATGCTGCCCCCCAGCACCTGACTGGCTTATCCCTGTATTACTCAACCCACAGCAGAGACCAATACTGAACTGCAGATTGATCCACCCAACTTTCTGGAGATCAGATTCTGCAAGGCAGCTGTAAATCAGCTCCCAGCAATGAAAGCCTCTGGTGTGCCATCTACTATATATAGACTGCTATGTATAGTTATATACCAGCCTTGTTATCCCATGATTCAATATAATTTTTTAATATTTTGTAACATTTGTTACTGAATCCTTCTTGCCAGTTATTACCAAGACGCACATTTGTTTTCACATTTCGTACGTAATCGCGCCATATCTAAGTGGACATCAGTTAAGTCTTGATAATGATGGTCATAAATTATTCATGAATGTCCTGAATTAGTTGTCCAGAACCTCCAGGTATAAAAAAAAAACATACAGCATGATTTTTTAATAATGTCTCGAAGTGCAACTTTAATGCATATTCTTTTGTAGATGGAGATTTCACGAGCTCTATAATTTGTAGTTCAGGAAACAGTATTGTAGTCAGGTTGATAATAGCAGAGGTTGCTCGGGATGAATTCCCTTGTGGTCATTAGACCTATTATATCTACTGATCATATCCTCATATATGATTGGAACATGTCAAGAAGGCTATAAATAAATAGATAATTGTCTCTTTTTCCCGGCTCTAGGGAATTCTAGCTCTGCTTGGCAAACCCTGCTACATGTACGACAGTAGGTCAAGCACACAAAGTTATAACCTCGTTGGAAAAGATTGGTTGATGGATCTTAGCTAATTCTAAAATGGTATTTATGCCCAGTGGATAAACAAAACTCATTCCCTCATGGGAACCAGGATCTGTGGAACTATGGTCACATTTGAGTTCCCAAGTAGAGTAACCTAACTAAAGTCTAAATATAACTATTCCTTATACTATTTCTGATTTTAGCTCCCAAATACTGTTTAATAATACTGCAGTGTGAAACTGGTCTTACCAAGACTGCTGGATAACCCAACATCTATCAAATAGCAATACTACCACATTAAAGGAACCATCTGTATTGTTTTGTTAGCAAAACACAAAAAAGGGGTCGCTCCGCTCACTCGAGTCTCCAAAGTGTGCATGGAGCCCAAACCAGAGATCAGAGACGATAGTGGAACATGTGAAGAAACGGACCTTGACAAAGACTTTGGGGCTCATTTACTAAGGGTCCGCGTAGCGCATTTTCGTCGGGTTTCCTGATGATTTTCGTTTTGCGCCATATTGCCCCGGGATTTTGGCGCACACGCGATCGGATTTTGCCGCATTGGCGCCAGATTGCACACGACAGAAATGGGGGGGGGGGCAGGCCGTCGGACAACCCGACGGATTCGGACAACGTGCGGGATTTAACATTTAGAATTGTGTAGCAAGACACGCACTTACAAGCACCAGGAAGAAGAATGTGCACTCTGGCGGACCTCGGCGTGGAAGCGACGGATGCAGGAACTCGGGCACACGATCTTAGTGAATCGCGGCAGATCCGAATCCTGGTCGGACAATGCACCACGGGATCGTGACAGGACCGGGTAAGTAAAACGCTCATCAGTCGGACAATACTCCTTATGCACATGTCATGATGCCCAATATTTTACATTGTAGAAATAAAGATACACAGAATTTTCTCCAAGATCCGTGAGTGCCGGGCCGTTTCTTCACATGTTCCACTATCTGTAATGTTAGTATAGAGGGTATAGTAGGTAGAAATGAGCTTTTCATCTAGTAAATCAATCAATATATAGAAAGGAACTAGGGTACTGAAGATTGGGCTAAACTCCCCATTAGTTGGAGCTTGTAAAGTAAATTTCAGTTCCTTCCTTTACTCTTCAATCATATAGTCTACATCTTTCGGCAGAAATACAGTAGATGGCACAAACATGATTCATGGGCCCATCCTCAAATACTTTAGTGATGTTTATCTAGATGCATATGAAAACAATAAAGTAATTGATCTGTTCTGTATAGTAGAAGGATCATATTTAACATCTATGTAACCTAATCCTGATGACTCATAGAGTTCACACAAGGTATAATAAGGTGTAAGTAGACTAAGGGTCCCATAAATGAAAATCTGTATGTTACTTCACACCATCTCGTACAGTTCCCTCGTCTAGGACATGTATGGACTGGTAATGTTTGCCCTTCTTCATATTCCAGGGCAGCATGACCACCATAATTACCATAATAGGTGCAGTGCCTGGTCTAATTCCCATGTCCCAATGGTCCCATAGCTGCAATACCAAATCACCAATATTTCCTATCTAAGATGGTAGGTAGGGATTATCTTTAATTTGAAGTCACTGTGAATTTCTGTCCATGCTGCTAGGAAGACAAAATTCAGCAGAGATTTCAAATTAAAATGCAGATTAGGAAGTAAGGAGGGTGGCAAAAGCTAAGGCAAGTGGAGGAAGATCCTCTTGTGATTGGTATAAGAAATATTACAAAGTTTCTTTTATTGTACTCATGATTTATGCAATGTTTGTTGAAAAGTTAGTGACCATATGACACCTTAACAACATGTGACATAATTGTACATCACAAGGTTCGGGGGCTGAGCCTTCTCCATACATATTAGATGTTAACCTTATTGGTCATCAGATGGTGTGGGCTGCTTGCTCTGACAGCTGGGACCTTTACCGAGGGTTCCATGGTTGTCATAGCACGATCTATAAAGGAGATTGCTCTCTGCAAGGTCTGTTACAGTTATTTTACAATATAGTGCAATATTATAGTATTGCAGTATGTTATATAAGTGATAAGACCCCAAGCACCCTAGAGGGCATAGAGATACAGTTAAAAAAATATATAAAAAATGAAAACAAAAAAAAAGGTTAGAATCACCCCCATCCCTAGATCGCAAATAACAATAATCAAACATAATCATAAACATGTTAGGTATCGCTGCCTTCCAAAATTCTGGATCTATCATAACATACATTAAAAACTACAAGTTTTTGCCATTTAAAAAAAAATATAAAAAAAGATTAAAAGGTCATACAGTTCCAAAATGGTAGCAATGAAAAAGGCCAACTTGTCCTGCAAAAGAATGACCCCTTACACAGCTCTTTACACCGAAGTACGAAAAAGTGATTGGCTCAGAATGTGGCGAACACAAAAACAAGACTTTTTTCCGTTCAAAAGGTTCACATTTTTAAAAATCTTTTAAAACCCATACATATTTGGCATCCTTGGGATCGTATCGACGCAAAGAATATATAGAGGTGTCATTCGGGGCACCCAGTGAAAATCGTAAAAACGAAAGTCAGAAGAATATGGTGCAAATGCGTTTTATCATCAAATTTACCCACATGCGGAATTCTTTTTACACTTACCAAGTACATTGCATGATATATTAAAGACCATTACTAGGAAGATCAATTTGCTACGCAGAAAACAAGCCCTCATACAGCTCTGTACACAGAAAAATAAAACAGTTATGGATTTTTGAAGGTGAGGAGCAAAAAACAGAAACATAAAATGGAAAAAGTCCATTGGAGGCGACTTAACTTCAGCCGTCACAACTACTTTATGGGGATTACAAATGCGTTCAAAATGTTCTTTGTTGCTCACAGACCACTAAAAAGGCATTAAGGGGTCCACCAGCTGCGTTTATTTGCAGCCTATGGAATTGGCTCTTCCTAGACCAGACTCACTTTAGTTTCTTGCAACTTCTTCGAGCAATATAGAATATTTTCAGTAATTATTCACACCACAATTTCCCACTATTTGAACTCTGTGACATGTTAGAGGTCAAGTGTTTTACTATATAAGAAATTGTATGTAAGGGATTTAGAATAACTTAAGTTGAATACTTGTATAGTAATACAGACAGTCTTAAGTTGAGTTTGTATGTAAGTCAGAACTGTATAGTGTATAATTGTAACTCTAGACAATATTTTTTTTTTGTCTCCGTGACAATTGGATTTTAAAAATGTTGGATTGTCATAAGAACCAGGATTAACAATAAATCTTACAGTATTTTTCGGACTATAAGGTGCACCGGAGTATAAGGCGCACCATCAATAAATGCCTACTAAAACATCTAGGTTCATATATAAGGCGCACTGAACTACAAGGCGCACCTGATTATAAGGATGTATGACCAGCAGGTGGCAGACCTGTGCACAGTTCAAGGCAGCTGTTGTCTGTAAGTACGGTTCATATATAAGGCGCACTGGACTATAAGGCGCACCTTTGATTTCTGAGAAAATCAAAGGATTTTTTGTGCGCCTTATAGTCCGAAAAACACGGTAATCGCAGACACCATTGATAACTGTTATACAGTAGCTGTTTATTTTATCCTGGGACCAAAGTAAAGTAAATTACATAAAACCAGAGGTCTGTTTGTAACTAGGGGTCGTCTGTAAGTCAGGTGTTCTCAAGTAGGGGACCGCCTGTGCAAATCTATAGTTTAGATTTTTATTTCAGTATTATATGGAGTATAATATATAAGGTGTGTTACATGCTTCCCTATGTTGTATGGTCAGGCGTTGGCTTCTCACTTTTGTACCGCTGCTGTATAGAGTTTAATCTGAAGATCATCCTGAAGGACAACAGATAATAGGGGTGCAAAAAAGGAAATGACATGAATTCCTTTTCAGTGTCTAAATACAGTGTACAAAGATGACAGCGAGTTCTACCTGTAGGTCCTTACAAAGAATACTGATCTATAAGAATGCTACTCATTATATTACACTGAACAATACATTGAATAGAATTAAACAGCTGAAAAAACTCATAATATCTACCTATATTACACTAATGGAGATAGATGACTTGAGATAAAGGATAGTTTTTTATTGTGGGTTGGGTTAATCGTGAGATTTTTAATCTAGATCCCAAATTGAGATCAGAGGACAAGTGGTACCTACCTCACTGACAACATGTATTCCCATAATAAGAGTTTCCAGTAATTACAAAAAATGGTTTCCCTTTGTCCTTAATATGACTGGAGTAGTAGAGGACATGCATGACCAGTCCTTAATGAGGACCAATCACCAAGTAGAGTCACCTACAGATTTTAATCTTATTCCCTTTAATAAATGGATAGACATGTTCACTAGATTGGACAGTATGTAGGATTACTCATATGATAATTGGTAGAGAGTCCAAAATGATCTTTGGACTTGGACACAAAATCTGTAACAGGCCCCCATCTACTATATCTAGTAGTGGATTGTAAAAAAGGCATTTTTGGTGGGTAGCCCAGGGCTCAAGCCTTTTAGGGGATCCATGGCTATCCAAACCCACCAAATTTTATACCTAAAAGGACCTCCTACTCATGAAATCCTCATACATCTGTTCCTGCTTTCAATACACATGTACACAGGTGCAATTTCAGGACCTTTGAAGGCCTAAAGGTCCTAAGACCGCACATTGAAACTAGGCAACGAAACATCCCCAATTCACACAATTGACTATATGTCATTTATACTACTGTTATTTTCTGTGTCACGTCTCATTTGGACCTCTTCAGGTGCCAATGCCCAGATATGATTATACCCAATGGGGCACATTTACTTACTCGGTCCTGTTGCGATCCCACGGCACATTGTCCAGCGAGCATTTGGGTCTGCTGGCATTCACTAACATCGTGCCCCCGATATCCACCAGGTGCCGCTTCTGCACCGAGGTCCGCCGGAGTTCACCTTCTTCTTCCCGGTGCATGTGAGTGCTTGATCTTGCAACACAAATCGTTTTTTTAAATTCCACGGTTTGTCCAAATCCGTCAGGTTGTCCGACGGCCACGCCCCCGATTTCTGTCGCGTGAAAGCCGGCGCGCCACAATCAGATCGCATGCGGGAATCGGAAATATTTGGGAAACTCAACGAAAGTGCGGCGTTCTGACCCTTAGTAAATGAGCCCCAATGTATCTACTACTGGGACTTAAGTACAACATGGATTACCCTGGATGAGTTGGGGTGTTGTTACTACAAAAATCTGAGGTTTTGGTTGAATTTTACATAGTAACCTCTGTTAGTCTCTGTTCTGAGATAATTATTGAGATGTTATTATATGATCTGACAAATAACCCTGAAAACAGCAAAGACCTTCAATGGAGTTTAATGTGAAGGTGCCAGGAGCTAGGGTGTCAGCTGGGGTGATGTGTGTCTATTTGATGTGCCCTCTGTGGGTGCACTGATTGTCCTCCCTAGGCAATTGTGGGTTTGTATCACACTAAATGTCCATCTATATCTTTATCTATAGGTGACAGGCAGAGCTGGGGTTATCTTACTGCTGATTTTAGTGGTGGGACATGACATTATCATGGAATCCATTTATTTCATACTAAATGTACATTGACCTAATACTGTGATCCCTTTGAAACCTGGAAGGTTTCTCGGCCACTACTGCCCTATCTGTTCAAGAAAAATGATTGGTAGAAGTATTATGGAAAGTAATAACATATGAGCTGCTTGTAGGAAATATTATAGTCATCATGTGTAATGCTACAAGGAGGACTGTAATTTATCTGTCATACTCCTGGTGCTTTCCTGGATTGTAATTTACTTGTCCTCTGGATGCTTAGCACAATGTATGGCATTTCATTATCAGAGGGAAACCATGGATAGTAGGTCTGCGGACGTGCCTGGTGCATCTGCACTACTGTGCACTGATGTCGTTTTGCATCTACTTTTTATATTTGGCTGTATTTTTATTTCAGAATTTTTTAATACAATAATACAGTATTAAAGGGGTTTTCCCCCCTACGAAATAAAATTCTCACATCCCAATCCCCAATAAAGATCAATTTAATCCCTTACTTTACAATTTACTCAGTTTTACTGCCGTTTTAGCTCCTAACACTCCCTAGGCTGCTCAGTGCAAAATCCCAGGGTGTGGGTAGGGCCTCTCTAAGCAAACACATTATTGAATTATCCATCTAGTTCTGTGGCGTGACAATGTGGTTACATTATCAGGGTACAGGTGTATATGCACTTTCATCTGGCTTCTGACATTGTACTAACACACTGACACATAGAGAGAGATGAGACAGATCAGAGATGATGAGATGCATGATTCCTATTGCACACACAGTTCTGCTACACCTCACTGACATGTACCTGCCTCTCCCTTCCCCCCGGATTACTTATCTCCTTGTAGCTTGTAGTTTGCAGCCTCTCTCTCTGCTCACCAGCAAGTGATCAGTGAGGGTCTCTGAGCTCTGTGCAGGGGGCGGGGCTACAGGCACATAGCAAAGACAGACAGAATCTCAGCTCCGCGATCTCACACAAAAATCCAATATGGCCGCCGCCTTACCCTAAGTGACAAGTTAGTGGGTCGTGTCTAGGGGAAACTGAAATTGTGTACAGCAGGACTGATAGTGACAGGTTGGACTTATATCTGCTGCAAATGCTGCATTTTTGTTAATAACAGTGAATTAGAGAATTTGTTACTTGTCTTTGTGGGAATACCCCTTAAAAATGCTATGAACAATGAGACATGTGAACAATATTGGGGTGAACTCAAAGAATTCAGGGAACATCAACAAAAGACGTAAGACATTAGGATACATTAGGAGTGAAGATAAAGGTCAATAAGGGAAGGGGAGGTCTGGGTGAATAAAGAAAAGAGGGGATCTGTCCAGCATAAGGAAGCATAAATGGACCAAGGTCCATCAGGAGGCCAAACAAGTCTCATCTTCCGATTTCTGTTGCCCAATAGGTATCCCATGAGCTCCAGACTTTAATATATCAGTAACACTTCTGGTGCAGTTTGGAGGGAGTGTAATACTAATGGAACACAATCTTGTAATGTTTTTTTAATAATTGACACAAAGGGGCGCATTTACTTACACAGTCCTGTCGCGATCCCAAAGATGCATTGTCCGACAAGGATGAAGTTCGGTGCGATTCACTGAGTGCATTGGATATCCTGTATGTGTCGCTTCCCTGCTGAGGTCCGCAGGAGTTCACTTTCTTCTTCATGGTGTATGTGAGTGCATGTCTTGCGACATCATTTGAATTTTAAATCCGGTGCTTAGTCCGAATCAGTATGGTTTTCCGATGGCCACGCCCCCGATTTGTATCACATGAAAGTCGCAGCGATTGCGCCAAAATCCGATCACGTGCACCATAAACCCCTGTTAAATGCGGCGCAAATTGGAACTAGTCGGGAAACCCGACGGAAATGCGGTGTGCGGACCCTTAGTAAATGTGCCCCAAAGGGAGGTCTGAGCTGTCAAGTTTCCTCCCATTTGTCCATCCACTGCTGCCTGATTGGTATGTTGGAGTTATGATGCAGTACAATTGCCTAATCTGAGGTCAGAGGTCTGCATTGTAGCTTTACATATATGTTCAAACATGGCGGAGATGGGAGACTTCCTCACTACCACCTAAGGATTGCAATAAATGACGGAATTTGAGATATTGGAAGGAACAGTTGTCAAGTAGGTCACAATTTTCTTTCAGGGATGTAAATGTAGAATCTTCCTTGATCTTTAGTCCACCACATCAGAAAAGCAAAAGAGACACCGGTCATGTCATGGCTTGAAGTCTGGATCACAGAAGAAGCCTTGAAGGTGGGGGGTGTAAAAAAGAGAGGGTTAGAGAGAACTTACCGGTAGTTACGGGCTATTTATCTATCGAGCCTAACTAGTGACAAGATGGCGGCATGTGCCATTAGAACAGAGGTAGGAGTTGGGGTGGTATGGGGCCAACCAGATACCTATCGGGTCTAACAAGGGAGAAGATGGCGGGGTGTGCCATTAGAGCACAGGTAGGAGTTGGGGTGGTATGGGGCCAACCAGTTACGTATCGGGTCTGGCAAGGGCGAAGATGAAACCAGTGTTTTTCAATCTCCAACCAGCTGGAGTAGGCTCAGAGGGTGGACCAGGTCTATATATATGGTCCAGATAAGTTGCCCCAAAGTACTTAAAAAAGGGACAAACCCCACTATGTCTTATACGATACAAAAACTGATCTAGCCACTCTGTGTCCCTTATGGGCCCAAATAAAGTGCAATATAGACCGGAGCTTCATTTAGGGGACTTCTTCTTCTTCTTAAACAATCAATTTACTTTAATAATGAACAATATTTGATATTAAATGAGGTTTCCCACTGCCATGAATAGGGGATAAGTGTCTGATTACTGGAGGTCCTACAGTTTGAACTGCTAGGACTGCATGTACCTTGAGGGTCTTATGTGAATGGTGTCATTCATGCTTGGCCATTACTAAAGTTACTTCTGCTGGACCTTTCATACATCCCCCACCACTCTGTTTACATAGGACCCCAGATGATGTAAGAAGGATCATGCATGTTGAATTCTACATGACCAACCATTTTTTCTTACGGGATAAGAGCTACCACTATAGAACACCTGTAGGCTTGGCTAAGCTGTGAGTATGAGTTTATGAGGAGAGCTGGGGAGTAGAATGGAATTAATGGTGCTCTATAAATAAATATATGAATTATAAGGGACGTGGATGCCTTTAAAGCAAATACATCTCCACAGGTTGAGTGATGTTCTGCAATTTATTTTGATGGGTTGTAAAAATTCAAGGACAAATCCAAGGATATTTATGTGATTGTTTATTTACCCCTTGCCTAGGAGCAGGGGCATAGGAGGATTGTGAAGATGCACATGCTATGACATTTCCTATAAACCAGTGTTTTTAGATGACATATGGAATCTGCGGTACACTAAATGAATTTTTTTATACGTCCTATTCATTCCTCCAACCTGTAAGACTGGTTTATACAATTGTAAAAACATGTGCAAAGGATATGATATACTGTTTCAGACATCTGGGTAATTACTGTAGATAAGCATGAAAGAACGGGACGAGGTAATGAGATGAGCTAATATGATAAATACATTGAAGGCTTATGAAAAAAGAATGACACGTCCCTTTGTACCGCCATGTCCTTGAGAAAGATTTATGGAGATACTTTTATAGGTGGAAAAATTCATAATTCTAAAGAATTGCTTATATCTAATTTATGTTTACATATCCTGCATCAAATTGCTTGTTCCATATGAATACAGGCGGTCCCCTACTTAAGAACCTTCGACTTACATATGACCCCTAGTTACAAATGGACCTCTGGATATTGGTAATTTATTGTACTTTAGTCTTAGGCTACAATAATCAGCTATAACAGTTATCACTGGTGTCTGTAATGAAGCTTTATTGCTAATCCTGGTTCTTATGACAATCCAACATTTTTAAAATCCAATTGTCACAGAGACCAAAAAAAATTTGGCTGGGATTACAATGATAAAATATACAGTTCCGACTTACATACAAATTCAACTTAAGAACAAACCTACAGACCCTATCTTGTATGTAACCCGGGGACTGCCTGTATAGGATCTTCTCAGTATGAGTGGCTCTGGCGGAGGTATTACAATATTATACATCTATATAACCACTGGAGAACTGCAATGTTTTTAGTAAATGTGGCCCACTATGTTGCATGACAGCAAGCAGACAACAAGCACAGATCTTGGAAACCATGAAGAATTGATACAGAAAGTATATTGGAAAATGTAAAAACTTTTCATTCCGCAAACAATAACAATTATTTGATGGAATGTGCTAAACCCCTTTCCGGGGCTGAGCCCTCTTTATAGCATCTTGCAGCAAAGGATTACCAGTAACACCCACGATCGGTGCCAGCGAACCTTCAAAAATATACTGTAGTAAGGCAGTATATGGTAGGATCGATCAGATAACCTAGGGTTAAAGTATCCTAGGGAGTCTGAAAAATAGTAAAAATTAAAATTAAAAATAAGTTTAAAAAAATTATAATAAAAAAACCATGAAAATTCAAATCACCCCCATTTCCCTAGAACTGATATAAATAAACAGTAAAAATCATAATCACATTAGGTATCAACGAGTCCGAAAATGCCGGAACTATCAAAATATATTGATAACATTGTAAACGTCATCAAAAGTCACAAAAATCGACACCACCCAAAGCTCTGTACAACAAAGTATAAAAAAGTTATTAGCGCCAGAAGATCATACCGACCCAAAGAATAAAGTAGACATGTAATTTTGGGGCGTACAGTGAAATCCGTAAAATTCAAGCCCACAAGAATACGGCGTGAATGCGTTTTTTTACCAATTTCACTGCATTTGGATTTTTTTCCCGCTTCCCAGTACACTGCATGGAATATTCAATACCAGCCCTCACAGAGCTCTGTACATGGAAAAAGGGCATCAGTGGGAAGGGATTAAAGTGAACAACACCTTCATGTCAATGTATAAAACGTAATCCAAAAACATTGCAATGACTATAAAGGGGTCCGTTTGGGTGTCTTTTGATTAACTAAAAATATTTTTTGAAGAACTGCATGTGAGTTTTGAATTTTATTATTGTTTTTCTCTATAATTGCGACTTATTATAGTTAAACCATTGTAATAATAAGGAAATCTGGGTGCTGAAATGATGAATTTACTTTTTCCAACCACACATAGTACGTGTACATCGCCAATGTATGAAGGCTGTTTGTAGGAGGCTCACAAGCGTAGGCCTCTCCATACAAAGGAGGTGTTTGCTGAATTATACAGAGCAGACACCTGCTGCATCTAGACCCCCACCATATTGACACTTAACAAACCCCCCACCTCCATCAGCAGATTTTGACTGCCATGGGCCATGGGCTGTATGGATATTATAGCCCCTACAAGTCTGAAATCACTTTCTACATATGGTACTAGAACCAAGCTTCTTGGAGAATGGAAGATGTTTTCTTCTGCCTTCTTTCAATTTGCTGTTTTAGTGTCTTTGTGGACCTTCAAAGGTCCTGATATGGCTCTTGTGTACATGTGTATTAAGATCATAAACATATGTTTGAGGAATTCATGAATCAAGGTCCTTCTCAGTATAAAATTTGGTGGGTGGTCTTGGTGGCCATGGGTTACCACCCAAACTGCCTATATTATAATCCAATACTGCTCTCCCCCCCCCCCCCCCAGAATTAACATCATCCAGGACTGTCTATCATTTGCCATTGAAGCTATGGTTGTGAATTGGTGTCCACCAATACAGCCTGCCAGCAGGTTGTGATAGAAGAGCAGTATATTCACAATATATTGATTGCAGTATATTACAAACTCCCAAGGGTTAAAAACTTTAGTAGGCCTAAAAAGGTAACCAATAAAGAATTTTTAAAAAGTTTAGAAAATGTACAAAAATAAAAAAAGAGTCAAAATTTGAAGACCCCCTATTCCCCAGAATGAACACAGTATTAGGTGTGCAAAGCCATCCCATAATTATTGTAGAATATGTAAATGAACATAGTGACACAAGTCCTATAGGAATTTAACCCCTTAAAGGACACCTGTCATCAGGTCTCTGCCACTAGTCCTGTCACCTCTGCCTGTTGGAGCAGCTCACAAGGATCCCATCACAGCCTTTATCTAGTCATTTCATACATTATTCATTGTAAAATCATTTATTCTTTATTATGTAAATGAGGCTGGTCACATGGTCAGAGGCAGTGATGTCACTCCTGTTCCCCCTCCCCTCTCCTCCCCCTGCTCATGTCTGTGTGTAATGTATAGTAAAGCATGGATAGTGTGAGTGCTGCATCTGCTGACATGCTGTGTCCTCCTAATATACAGGTGAGAGACACAGACATCAGCTACACATGAATCTGACATGTTCTGCTATAACATGGCTGCCTGGAGCTGCTATATCTCTCCTAAACACACACACATGCACACACAGGCTGCAGGGGGTGTAGCCACCAGCACCAGGAAGCACATCATTATACAGAGGAGGACGTACCCACAGCGTTGGGGGAGGCCGGCATGACGCGGTCCGGGGGGAAGGAGCCGTTGCTAGGGGGAGGAGTTATTTGTGGCGCGAGTAGTCAAGGGGAGTTACCAAAGGAGAGAAGAAGGCTGAGGGGATCAGCCATTTTAGGTTAACAACCAAAGGAGTAACAGCACCGAGGGACAGCTCCGATGGCAGAGGTGGCAGCGCTTCTCTCACAGCTTCGGGCGCTGGCAGCAGCAGGTGGCCCAGAGCTGCGCCAGCAAGTGTTAGAAGCATTGGAGCCAGGCGGAGGAACGCAAGCGGCAGAGGGCAGTGGAGCAGGAACGGCAGCACAGGAGACAGGAGGACATGAAGCGGGAGTACGGCGCTCAAGAAGATCGCGGCCGCCCGACCGTCTTAGTCCAGAGGCTACTCCCCGCACCCGCCGACGGGTTAGGAGCCCCTCCAGGGACCCTCCAGCGTGGGGCGCGGGATCAGGAGCAGGAAACCGTCGCTCCCGCGCTGAGAGGAATCCAGGTACCCGGGCGGGTGGCACGGACAATGTTCCACGGCCTGCTCAAAATCAGGCCGGGAACAGGTGTTTCTGGACGACGTGGGGATTCTCTACTTGCGATTGCGGGGCCCCCTACTGGCGATGTTCCGGTCGGGGGGGGTGCCTGTGTGACAACGACTGCGGTGGAAGATCCTGGAGTTACTCGTGGGCCACGTTCTGGGGCTGCACGGTCGGCAGTGGCGTGGGAAGGTGCTGGACGCAGAGGAGGAGAAAGCGGCGCCGCTCCAGCGGTGGCAGCATCAGCAGTGGCCGGGTCCTCCAGTACGGCTTGCCTGTCTTGCTGTGGTTGTTCAGGAGCCAGCAGCCATCCGTCAGCAGAAAGCAGTGAGAGGAGCGTGCAGCGTTTGGAGAACATCATGGCCGCTGGTGGGCACACAGCACCCATGCAGCATGGTGAGTCAGTATCTGTGTCTGTTCAGTCGGGGGGCTTGGGGTCTCCGAGGAGTGGAGTGAGTGATGGGGGGAATTTGGAGGAGATGCGGTCATTGATGGGGAGTATGCGTGAGTTGTTAGCTAGGTGTGAAGGATCGATTGCAGGGGCGTCTCCAGTTACTGCATGGTTACCATGGTCAGGGCAGGGGACGGGGGGCGTTTGGAGAAGGGATTCGGGGGTGACGGTGTCAGTACAGACGGAAAAGGAGAAGGACGAGAGGGTTCGGCTAGACGACAGGGCAAAAGGGGAGGTGTATGTGTGTTTTGAAGGGCAGCTGGGGTCTCATCTAAAAAAAGAAGTAAAAGAGAAGATTTGGAAGGATGAATATGTGGAGATTTTCTCGCTTCTGCCGTTGTCTAAATTTAATTTGGAGAAGGGTAAGAAAGAGGAGTCAAAGAAGGAGGAGGAGGAGAAAAAGCGTTGGCGAATGATTCCCCAGACTTTTCAGAACTGGTTTCAGGCGTATTCCATACTAGCAAGCGTAATAGGGGAAAAGGCGCCTGAGAACTGTTCGGGACTATTTTGTTATCAGAACGCGATTGGGGAGGCTTACAGGTCGTATGGGGGGCAGACGTGGCTCAGGTACGACGAGGATTTTAGGCAAAGGAAGGCGGTGCGGCCAAGTATAAGGTGGGATCAGAAGGATATCGGTTTGTGGCTGCAGGTGATGGCACCGGTAAAATTTGGGCAGTCCTTTCGAGGTGGGAGAGAGGAAGCCGGAACGAGTAGTTCCAGTTCCTCGGGACAACAGAAGGAAAGCTCGAGCGGCATCAAGGGGGGAACTTGCTGGCAGTTCAATGATGGTTTGTGCAAGTACGGGGCAAACTGTAAATTTAGACATGTGTGCTCCACTTGCGGAGGGTCGTCCCATGGGACAGCAAAATGTTTTAAAAAGAATAAGGGGCGGGGTGGAGGGAACACTGGACATGGGGGTGACTCCGGTGAAGCTTCGAGAGATGGAGCCTTATCTAAATAGATACCCGGAGGTGGAAAAGGCGGCACTTTTGAGGGGGGGTTTTGGGGAGGGGTTCCGGATACCTGCACCGAGGCACGCAGTTCCGTTTACCACTAGGAATTTGAAGTCCGCCTATCAGTATCCTGGGGTAGTGTGTAAAAAATTGGCTAAGGAAGTGGAGTTAGGGAGGATGGCGGGTCCATTTGCAGATATACCGATTGCGGGGTTGATTGTGTCTCCGCTAGGGGTGGTTCCGAAGAAGGAAGCGAACAAATTTCGTTTGATTCACCATCTTTCTTATCCAAAGGGGTTGTCAGTTAATGATGGTATTTCACCAGAGGTTTGCACCGTGGCGTATACATCATTTGATAAGGCGGTGGAATGGGTCAGAAAGTATGGACGGGGGGCTTTACTAGCGAAGACGGATATCGAATCTGCATTCCGGTTATTGCCGGTTCATCGGGATAGCTTGCGGCTGCTCGGGTGTTTTTGGGAGTCAGCCTTTTATGTAGACCGCTGCCTTCCAATGGGGTGTTCGGTGTCGTGTGCGTACTTTGAGGCATTTAGCTCCTTTTTGGAATGGGTGGTAAAGCAGGAGGCAAGGGTAGATTCCCTAATTCACTACTTAGACGATTTTTTGTGTATTGGACCTGGGGACTCCAGGGTTTGTCACGCTCTATTAGCTACAATAGAGTGGGTAATGAGGAAGTTTGGAGTCCCGCTAGCTCAGGAAAAGACAGAAGGTCCCACCTCTTGTCTGGTTTTCTTGGGGATCACTCTGGATACTGAAAAAATGGAGTGTAGGCTACCTGAGGATAAGTTGTTGGCTTTAAAGGAAGAGGTAAGACGGAGTTGCAGGGTTAAGAAGTTGAGATTGAGGGAGGTTCAATCGTTGTTGGGCAAGTTGAACTTTGCGTGCAAAATTATGCCAATGGGTAGGGTTTTTTGCAGACGTTTGGCGGGAGCAACGGCGGGGGTCAAGGCGGCGCATCATTTTGTTCGATTGAGTGGGGAAATAAGGGAGGACTTGGCGGTATGGGATGGATTTTTGGAAAATTACAATGGGCGTTCTTTGATGCTTGAGGAGGTAGTGGATAGCTACGATTGGGAGTTGTTTACTGATGCGGCTGGGTCGGTGGGTTTTGGTGCCTATTGTGGGGGGCAGTGGTGTGCGGGAGAATGACCAAGTGAGTGGCTGGAGGCGGGATTAACAAAGAACCTGGCGTGCTTAGAAATGTTCCCAATCGTGGTAGCTGTGGAGATTTGGGGAGAGCGTTTCCGGAACAAGAAAGTGAGATTTCACTGCGACAATCAGGCAGTAGTACAGGCGATCAATGGAGTGTCGGCGTCGTCCCCACCGGTGGTGCGGCTGCTGAGGCATTTGGTGTTGTTGTGTTTGGGGCTTAATGCATGGGTGGTTGCTGTTCAGGTCCCGGGGAATGAGAACTCCATTGCTGATGCGCTGTCTCGCTTACAGTGGGATCGGTTTCGGCAGATGGCTCCGGTCGCGGAAGACGAAGGAATTCCCTGCCCGCCGCATCTGTGGGAGATAGCCTTCGAACGGCAGAGGCGTTGATAAGAGCGTCTCTGGCTGAAGGCACGTGGTTGGCGTACAAAGAGGTACTGGGTAATTGGGACGGATTACTTGGTGAATTGGGAGTTGGTGAGACAGATGACGGGCGATTGACGGCGCTACGGCTATTGACGGCTAGCTTGACGGCTAGCTCAGGTTGGTCCAGAGCGAAAGTAAACAGAGGGGTGGCCGCGTTGGCATTTGGATTTAACTTACAAGGGGTGACGGACATGACTAAGAATTTTTTGTTTAGAAAGGCATTGCGGGGTTTTAAAAAAGGGGTAGGGGTAAGTAAGGATGGGAGAATGCCGGTGTCTTTCGGTTTGTTGGAACGTTTGGGGGTTGAGCTGCAGTTGGTTTGTGAGTCTGCTTATGAAAGAAAATTGTTTCAGTTGGCTTTTTCATGGGCATTTTACGGGGCTATGAGAATTGGCGAGTTAGTGGCGCCAAGCAAAAAAGTAACGGGGGGCATCCTGAAGGAGGATGTGGTTTTAGGAGCTGACTGGGTTGAGTTCGGCATACGTAAGTCGAAAACTGACGTGTTTGGTATGGGTCGCAGAGTTACATTGTATAAAGTACGGGAGACGGTGATGTGTCCTTGGGGGCGTTTGGGGGAATTCTTGGAGGCCCGTGGAGACAAAAAGGGCCCGCTGTTGTGTCACATGGATGGGTCGTTTCTGTCCCGTTTTCAGTTTACAGCAGTTTTCCGAAAATGTTTGGGTCGGCTGGGTTTGGATGCAAGCTCGTTTGCATCCCATTCGTTTAGAATCGGAGCGGCAACGGAGGCTGTAGGTAGGGGGCTAGGCCCTGAAGCAGTGAAGCATATTGGGAGATGGAGTTCGGGGAGATATAAGTCTTATGTACGACCTCAGCTTCTTGAGGAATAGGCGGGTTGCGTAGTTGGATCAAGTTCATTCAAGGCTGTTTGTTGTTAATGTTGTTTTATTTACAGGTAGCAGCCCTTTATTGAATTGGATTTTCGGACACTCCTACGTATACTGGGGGTCACAGAGGGCAGCCAGGCGACCTCAAGGGAGGCAGTTGGGTTTCGACCGGATGCAGGTAACGGTGCGCTGGCTGGGTTTTCGGGGGATGAAATGGGGGAAGGTTCTATCGGAGTTTCGGAGGTTCGTGGAGTTGGATAGGTGTCCGGAGATAGTGGTTCTCCATGTTGGGGGAAATGACTTGGGTGGACAACCGGTGCGGGAACTGATTAGAGACATACAACACGACGTGTTAAAACTAATGGTGGAATTCCCGTCTTTGTTGATTGTTTGGTCGGATGTAGTTTATAGACATGTTTGGAGACATGCTAGGTCTGTTAGCCGTTTGAATAGAGCTAGGGTGAAGCTGAATAGAGCAGTAGGTGGTTTTGTTGTAAGGAACGGGGGTTTGGCGATCCGCCATAAGGGATTGGAGGACAGCAGCGCTGAATATTGGCTAGCTGATGGTGTTCACCTTAATGCGGTGGGTATTGACCTGTGGGCTCTCGGCATTCAAGGGGGAATGGAACGAGCACTGTCAATGGTGGGGGGCGCGCAGTCTTGAGGTGGGTCAAGGACTGCTCGCTGTGGCAGGGGGAAGGAAAAAGTCCTTGGAGTTGGTGGAGCTACAAGGGGGAGCGGGGGAGAACAGGGCGGATAGTTCTCCCCTGAATGGTGGGCCATGCCTAGGGGTATGGCAGTATGGACTCCTGCTGGGTGGTGTCCCGGGGAGTGGAAAATTGGGAAAGCCATCTGCGAGATATGGTGCCCTTGAACCAGAGGTGGCGGTTGGGGGTAATAACGAAAAAAGCAGAATGGCATTTGTAATTTGGAGCTCCAAGGACCTTTCTCCTTATTAGGATCAGGATTATGAGGGGGGGGGGGAGAAATGTTTATTGATGTTGCAATATTTGTTGTATGTTATAATAAAATTGGCTGCTGTGGCCAGATTATTCCAAAAGGCGGTGTCCGAGTGTTTCTTTAGGTAAAAGTCGGAATTTGGTTGCAGTAGAAGAAGAAGAACGGCGACCAGGACTCCCCAGTGCCGTGTCAAGAGGAGGATGTACCCACAGCGTTGGGGGAGGCCGGCATGACGCGGTCCGGGGGGAAGGAGCCGTTGCTAGGGGGAGGAGTTATTTGTGGCGCGAGTAGTCAAGGGGAGTTACCAAAGGAGAGAAGAAGGCTGAGGGGATCAGCCATTTTAGGTTAACAACCAAAGGAGTCCCGCCCGCCCACCCTAGAGGATGCAAGAGCAGGGGGGGGGGGGGGTTAAGGGGCTCACAAAAATTGTCATAGCAGCTTAGGGCAGGGGGAAGGAAAAAGTCCTTGGAGTTGGTGGAGCTACAAGGGGGAGCGGGGGAGAACAGGGCGGATAGTTCTCCCCTGAATGGTGGGCCATGCCTAGGGGTATGGCAGTATGGACTCCTGCTGGGTGGTGTCCCGGGGAGTGGAAAATTGGGAAAGCCATCTGCGAGATATGGTGCCCTTGAACCAGAGGTGGCGGTTGGGGGTAATAACGAAAAAAGCAGAATGGCATTTGTAATTTGGAGCTCCAAGGACCTTTCTCCTTATTAGGATCTGGATTATGAGGGGCGGGGGGGGAGAAATGTTTATTGATGTTGCAATATTTGTTGTATGTTATAATAAAATTGGCTGCTGTGGCCAGATTATTCCAAAAGGCGGTGTCCGAGTGTTTCTTTAGGTAAAAGTCGGAATTTGGTTGCAGTAGAAGAAGAAGAACGGCGACCAGGACTCCCCAGTGCCGTGTCAAGCCTCACACCATTATACAGGCTGTCAGTCATGCACTGGGGGTGTGGCTGTGCCTCCCACTCATGAATAGAGTGGACAGCTTGAATATGCTAATGCTTCATTGGACATTTCACAGGTCATTTGCATACAGCTTTAGGACCTCATTGCTTAGGTTTACAGGCATGTAGAGGGACAATGAAGGGATAGAGGCAATGCTCTCTAATGGCAGTTTATGAAAATATATTTAGTTTAGGAGGGTTATTTTGCATGACGGGTTCTCTTTAAGGAAGCAGCCAGTTTATAACTTAAGGCTCAACCCACTTTTTTGGATTCTGACTTGTGTCGCTTTATATGGTTATAACTTTTGAACTCTGTTACTTATCAAAGCGATAACTCTGTTGTACTTTATTTTAGTGATAAATTTTGGCTGATAAGTATTGCGTTAAATTACAAAAAAAAAGTAAAATTATGAATTTTTTGAAAACCTTTTCATTTTCAAATTGCTAAATCATTGCGTTTTCGGGCAGATAGATTTACCACCTAAATAAGTTGCTGAATAACATTTCCCATTTGTCTACTTTACATTTTCATCATTTTTGAAATGTCTGGATAAGTTATTTTGATGTCACGCGGCTTACAAATCGAATATCGGTTTTCTGTATTTTCAGAATTGACTATTTTCGGGATAATACCTATTTTGAATGAAATTTTAAATATTTAACATTTAAAACCCCCCTATATAATCAACCCATTTTCAAATCTGCACTCCTCAAGCTATCAGAAACAGCTTTTAGGGAGATTGTTAACCCCTTGAGATCTTCATAGTAATTGAATCAAAATGGCGATGAAATTTAGAATGGTCAAATTTTGTCGGTTATACGTTTATTTAGCCCCAAAATTTACACATTTCCAAAAGATAAAAAGAGAAAACTCATCATACAATTTGTTCTACAATTTCATACAAGTACAGAGACACCCCCCCCCCCCCATATGTGGATGAACTTGTTTTATGGGCGCACACTATTGTACGCTCTAAAATTTTAGCTTTTTTCGTTATTCTGGCCATGTGAACAGCATTTTTTTGGTGGGATGCGATGCTTTTTCCAGTGTGACCATTTTGGTGTCGTTATCCCCTATTGTTGAAAATTTATGACCGTATAGCTTAATAATCATGTTATGTTTATTCTATTGGTCGATACGATTATGGGGATATCATAAGTGAATATCTTTTTTATCGCCGTCTCCCAAGTGACATAACATTTTTACTTTTTTGGCTATGGAGCTGGTTGATGGCTTGTTTTTTGCAGGACATGTTGTTCTTTGCAACGGTATCATTCTGGAGTACATTTTTTTTAAAATCACTTTTTATTGCATTTTTTGTGGGTTTATATAGGTAAAAATCATAATTTGTGGTGTGTTTTTTTTACAGGTTGTTACTGACGCATACTATATATGTGGGGTTTGTGTTATGATTTAGACTTTTTTGTGCATTATATGTCTCTTTATATGTTATGGGGCTTATGGGCATTTTTATTAATTTACTTTTTATTGAATAACATTTTTTTTTAACTTTTTTTATTATACTTCCACCATGGGACATGAACAAGCAATTATCTGATTGCTTGTTCATGATAATACTCTGCAATACTGATGCACATGCATAGGCTGACACAGTGGGGCAAATTTACTTACCTGGTCCTGTCGCGATCCCCGATTCGGACGGTCCAACGAAGATGAAGATGGTATCAAATGTCAGACGAACATACGATCCAATGAATATATTAGGTATCAAATGTCAGACCATCCCGCCAAAAAATGGCCTTCCACACCTCAGTATACCAAAGTTTAAAAAGAGTTTATGGGTGTTAGGGTGCATGCACAGGAACGTGTGCGCACACGGCCATGTCGGGGTGGGAGAGGAGGACAAGTGAGCGCTGCTCGCCCCTCCCCTCTCCATAGAGAAGAGCAGGCACTATCTTTGATGTGGCCACGGAAGGGTATGGGGAGCACACATTGTCCTCATCGCCCCAAGCCCGCACGCCATAGACGACTATGGGAGACGTAAATGCAGCTGTAAATTTGCGGCAGTATATACGCCCCCCCATATGTTCTTGTGCATGGACCCTCGGAACATGGCAATGCAACGACAAGTTTTTACATTTTTTTGGAGGTATTCTTATACAACAGAACTTTATAAATTTGATATCTGAGGCTGACCTAAAGAATAAAGCAGATGGAGTGCAAACAAAAACCTGTAAAAGCGTTTTTGTCAATTCCTTCACATTTGTAATTTTTTTATGGTTGCAAGTAGATTGCAGAGATTATAAAATGGTGACCTAGGAAGTCTAATTTGTCCCTCAGATATCAAGTCCTCGTATGGAAAAATAAAAAGGTTATGACTTTTGGAAAGTAGGAGAGATACTGAGAAGGAGTCTGTTGCCAGTTACCTGCATTTTGCAGCCGAGGTTTTAGATTCTATGGAAGATGAAAGCTGCTCTATGATTGGCTGCTATGGGCAGAAAAGATTGTCAATCATACATCTGTTCCAGATCTCCTGGTTTCCAGCTGCAGAATGGAGCAAACCCAATTAGGCGGCTTCATTGTAGTTTATCTGGCCACAGTAACTGGTATATGAATTATTATCATGAATTACATAGCTTTACATTATATCACATTGGTCTCTGTTCAGTGAAGCCTGTAATTTTCTTTTCTGGCCACAGGCACACACTCACATACACAAGCTTATTCTCAGATGAATTTCATGTGAAGCTTAATTAAATTCCAATATGCTTTATCCCGGTGGGAGGAAACCAATGTTAATGTGCAGACCATAGAAATATAGGAATGAACCCACAGCTGCAGCCACTGATGGGAATAGGCATAGCATCTGCACTAACTAGGACATTAACAATCTGAAATGGAATTTACAGGATACACCGCTTAAAGGGAACCTATCAGCAGAAAATGAAGTTGATAAACTTCTATCAGTATGTTGTAAGGCAACTCAATACTTTCACGCTTATGTTCATTTCATGTCCCAGTGTGGTGCCAATGTATAAAAAAATGAACTTTGAAGTGAGAAGTCATGTAGGTGGAGAGTTTCGCATTGAAGTCAAGCTCAGAACACCTCCTTCCCTGTCATCGATGGTTTAGCATCCCGGGAAATCACAAACCATCTCTCCAGAAGTCTAGTGAATTATGTCTATCACAGCAGAGGCAAAGAGAGCTTGACTTCAGTGATGATCTCTCCTTCTCCTTGACCATTTACAATTATTTTACATCTCACTTCAAAGTTGATTTTCTGGATAATGTCACCACTTGGCGACACCAGTTTTTGAAAGTGTTCCATTTGCTAAAATTGTATATATATAACATAGGGAGGATTTATCCCGACTAGGACAGGGTCGATGTGCCTGTTTTTATGCCTAAGAAGTTGGATGTCTGTAAGTTGTGAGGATGGGTGCAGGGAATTCAAGTCGTTGGTCTGGGAACAGATAAGTACATGCAAAAAAGAGGTAATATGGGTGCCGCAGCACAGCAGTTCCCACACTCCAGGTAAAATACTTGGCAGAAAAAAGTTAAAGACCACAGGATATGGACCACCGGACATGGACCACCGGACACGGACCACCGGACACGGACCCCCCGACACGGACCACCGGACACGGACCACAGGATACGGACCACCGGACACGGACCACAGGATACCGACAGGAACGGGACCTCGGGATACACACAGGAACGGGACCTCGGGATACACACAGGAACGGGACCTCGGGATACACACAGGAGGCTTTCACTTCAGTTGGGAAGACTTGAAGATCCGGCAGGGAGTAAGGAGACCGCCGTGTTATATAGGAAACCTGGAAGTGACCAGCGCCAATGGAGAGGACGTTAGCCCTTTAAGTTCTCAGGAGTCAGCGCGCGCGCACCCTAGGAGTGAGAGCGCACGGCCTGGAAGGCAGGAGACTGTGGCCTGTACGCTGGAGACCAGGAGCGAGGATAGGTAAGTCCGGAGATGGAGGCAGAGACGCCGCCACGGAGAGGAATGCGGGTGTGCCCGCGATCTGTGACCAGGATCGTGGGGACACCTGTGACAAATGCAAACCATTAAAATGTCATTTTAAAAGTTTTTTCTTCCAAGTATTTTACCTGGAGTGAGGGAACTGGTGCTCTAGCGACCATATTACCTCCCTTTTTTTGCATGTGCTTTTCGCTTTGTGGCTGTCAAAATCAGCTGTAAATCCACATAAATCTGTGTATGAATGCATATTTCATGCTTATTGTTTGCCAATGATTTCACTGACAGTTTTTTGGGGAGCAATTTTTGGTGCATAATCTCTTACAATATGCTGTGCTCCACAATCACAGGGCAAAACATTGCACAAATCGAGAAACAGAAAAAAGTCCTTGCTCCTTATATCCTTTTTATGGTTTCCGTTTCCTAATAATGATGTTTTAAAAAAAATATGCTAATGAACTGCAAAAGCTCAGGAGGGAGGCAACAGAGCCCCTCCTGGCTGGAGCACTTGCAGCTCATTAAATTGAAAGAATAGTATCGCCTTTTTCCCTTCACAGTGCCAGCCTTGTTCCTAATAATGCTGTTTTCCTGAATGTATCAGTAGTGCAATCATTAGACCCTTTTATTAATAATGTGTCCTACTAATGTGCCCTTTAGGGACCTCTTCTGCACAATTTATAACTTCTTTCTTGAGTACAATGTTCATGAGAGAACCGTTGGTTAATTTACTTAATCCCCTCCTAGCAATCTGCATGCAGATCCACATAAAAACGTGCACATAACAGAAATTTGCATGAAATCTGAGTATAAAAATGCACATTTTGAGCAGATCCACAAACAGTCTTCTCACCACCTCCAAGGCAAGAAAGGTTGGCCACCAAAAAAATAAAAAGTCCTGTACCAAAATTCATCATATATAGATTTATATATATCCAACTCCACACACGCACGCACGTATACATTACTCATATGAACTGAACATGGTTCCAAGGTTATGCACAATTTTCACAGAAATTACCTAACTTATTTGTAGCTTTTTTTTGTTTTTGATGGATCTTAGGACGTGTCACGGGTACTCCCGTGATCCATGTCGCGGATCGCGGGTACACCCGTGCACTGCTGCCTGATGGTCCCCGTCCCCCTGCCCTCATTTACCTCTCCTGGCTCCTGTCTGTGCTCCAGCTCCCGATTTGTAGGCACCTCCTTGCCCGCAGTCGCACGCTCTCACCACTAGAGGGCGCGCGCGGACTTCTCAAGCCTTAAAGGGCCAGTGTCCTCCTGATTGGCTCCTGCCGATCCGGCTCGCCCTTATAATCCGGCACCTCCCTTCGATCCCCGCCGGATCTTCTCCTAGGATCTCCTATGGTTTCCATGCCAGGCTTCCCTAAGCCGTTCCTGTGGAAGAGAAAGCCCATTAGCGTTTCCAGACGCTTTCCTGTGTTCCTGTGTCTCTCCAGGGTTTCCTGGTGTGTCCTGTCTTCCAACGTTTCCAGACGCCTCCATGTGCTCCTGCTATCCTGTGTCAAGTCTTCAGTTTGCCTCCGTGCTTCCTGCTGTGCCTCCCAGGGTTCCAGTCCAGCGGTGTCTGCAGTCCGTGCCAGCGTTACCAGTGTTCCTCTGTGTTGCTGCTGTAATCCCAGGCTTGGACTGTTTCCTGCACATCCCTGTACCTTGGCTGCCACCGCGGGCCGCATACCATCTCCCGCGGTGGTCCAGAGGGTCCACTGGTCCACAGACTCCTCCCTCCGGACTCTTCCCATAGAGACTTTTAGCTCTGTTGTCTGTGTGACCCGTTACAGGACGATCCTGAGCAAACAGGAGCTTCACAGTCCTAATACTGCAGGAAAGGATCACCTCCCAACTCTTGTTCTGACTGCACTCCTTTAATTTCCTGTGAGGAGGCGATGGGTGAAGGTATGAAAAAAGTGGCAATGGTTAGCTGCAGTTACTGATGCCTGCAGCATTTCTCTATGATTCCTATCTCAATGCCCCATGTCTGCCTCTATAAAGAACACCATGCAACTAGGGGCCCCTTAGGACATGGGAGCCCTAGGTAATTGCCCAGTTTGCCCCACCCTAAAACCAACCCTGCATGGTGGACCAAGAAGGAAACATGATCTGGACATTCAAAGGCTGTTTTCACAAGAACGTATAGACGTGCATATAGCTGCGAGCAGGAGACAGGAGGGGTGAGCTGTGCTATCCATAGAAAGAAGTGTGGAAAGGTCATACTTACTGGGAAAGACAGAGTAAGCTCTATCTATTTTCCTGGTACAGTACAGCACGGTGGGCATCAAAATGGATGGACGTATTGCTCATTGAAGTGCATGGGGCCGTGTGCAACCCATTCGTGTGAAAGGAGCCCAAATCTGCTTAACAAAACACTATGGTTTATTAGGTAAATTTCTGCTGACATGTTTTCTGGTCAAAACATATTAAGACTTATAATGTATAATTATGTAGAATTATGGCTGATAAGCTTATATATACAATAAATTATATTCAGTGTTTCTAGTTTGTATTGTTTCATGTGACCATGTTATCCAGGGGTTTAACAACAATGGTAACAGCCATAGCAGCTTCTATGGGGCCTGCAGTATCAGGGGGGCCCCATCATCCGATCTGACACTAAAGAATGTGGGATGTGCACCATTATATACATATCATTGTACAGTATACTATAATATATATGATATATTTTATGTATATATGCTGTATATGTGTGTGTCTATGATGTGTATATATATATATATATATATATATATATATATATATATATATATGCTGTACATCTGTATATGGCACTGTATGTGTGTGTATATATGATGTGCATATGTTCTATATGCGGGCATATGTGTGTATGAGTAAAGAACTGTACATTTATGTATACATGTGTGTGTGTATAAATGAGTGTAAAATGTATATTTTTAAGTGGGAAGGTGGGCCCCATTTAGAAGTCTGCTATAAGGCCCTGCTTCTCATTGTTATGCCCCCAATGTTATCACTCTGTAATGTCTTATTTTTTTTGTATATGTACCCCAAGATCTGTAAAGCGCTGCCAAATATGATGCCAAAGATTCATTTGATTTGGGATTTTTGCCCATTGATACTTTGTATTTACTGTAATACTAATTATCAACATCGATAAGATCCCACAAAGCACCACTATGTTTATAGTGCTTAGAGTCTACGTCTAAAATATTTGCTTTTGATCGATGATGTGAAAATTACTAACAATAAATAATATTTCAAGGAAGAAGTCTTGGTGACGTGCTGGATTTTTCTATTTTTCTGTGGTACTTAAGCCTCCATATCTTAAAGGACATCTACCATGAGATATACTGCTCATTATTTTATGGGGGACTGGGCACTTTTTTTATTCTTCAGAATCTTTGTGATCCCAAGACAATGGGGCTCATTTATTAAGGGTCCAAACGCCGCACTTTCGCCACGTTTGCCGAATATTTCCGATTTGCACCGAATTGCCCCAGGATTTTGGCACACGCGATCAGATTGTGGCTCATCGGCGCCGGCTTTCACATGACAGAAATTGGAGGGTGTGGCCATCGGACAAACTGACGGATTCTATAAAACCGTAGAATTTAAAAAAGAATTTGTGTCGCAAGATCAGCACTCACATGCACCGGGACGAAGAAGGTGAACTCTGGCGGACTTCGGCGCAGCAGCGACACCTGCTAGATATCTGGTGCACGGACCTTGTGAATCCCGGCAGACCCGAATCAGCCAGAGCGCCTCTGGTTCATTTACAAGTGCCCAGCCCCCCCTATGGTAACAAGTATGTCACAGAGGACAGACTCCCAGTAATTCTGATGGTAGATGTCCTCTAATGCTGTTGTAGATTTTACAGATTTTACTTTGATATCCATCCTGTTATTTCCCTTGTTCTGCTCCTATGACAGAGTAGAACAACAGGAATAACCAACTCTGATGTGATGCCTTAGGATATTCTCGCTTGTGCCAGTTTTGTCTTGCTTTATTTTTTTTATGCAGTTTCGCAGTAAATGAACATTCGTATTATGCGACAAGAATACTCACAAAGGCTTGGATCATTAGTATGGATACATGATACACTATAACACAGAAATAATAAAGTTATTAGCATATCACTCTCAAACACAGACAGGGTACTACACAAACTCAGGGGACAGTATTAAAGTATAAATTGAACTCATTATTCACTCAGAACAGGAGACTAGTAAAGTGGTTTTGTCTAATGAACTTTTAGCCCTAATCTACAACATAGGGGAAATCCCGTGCTCAGTCCGAATCAGGCGGATCGTCCCCAAATCAGTCGGATCGCCCCCGATTTCTGTCGCATGAAAGCCGCCGCAGCTGTGCCACAATACGATCGCTTGCGACACAATCCCCTGTTAAATACCTGTCACAGATGCGCAAAATCCGGAAGCAACGAAAAATCCAACAAAAGTGTGGCCACGGACCCTTAGCAAATAAGCCCCACTAGGTTCCATCCTCGTGATGTATCTATGATGTATCCCTAGGAGAGGCAGGGAGCCATAGCAGATATTAGAATGGGACCTACTACCCCCTCAGAAAAGCTGAGGCCAGCTTGTCCACAGATCCCATGATGTCTTGTGTTTTCTCCCAAAGTAATTTAGCATTAAATCAATACAGTACAGCATGTATATGGTGACTAGCCTGGCCGCATCCATCACATCTAGGAGCAAGGAATATGTAATAAGTGGTAGAAATAATAAGTGACCCAGTTACATGAAGTCTATAGCCTGTACAGTATGAGACCTAAGGATTAATAGCTTATCTGCATAGTGCCCAAAGTGCCAATGACAAGGTGGGGAAGGGGAGTAGCATGAAGTGCAGAGAGAGACAGAGAAAGTTCTGTAGAATTGCAGACTGGGATGGAGCGACTGATAGGGAACAGGGGTACCTCACTATTCTGTGAAGGAAACATCTGCATTCCCACATCCAGCGGTGCTGCATGCACTGTCACATGACTTCCTCCTCTGTAAGCAGGGAGCGGCAGACCCTCCCCTCCCATGAAACGGGCTGGGAAACAACGTATAAACAAATCTACGGACTTCAGGGCTTGTCAGCAGAGGAAGAGAAGGAAGCCATTGCAGCTCTGAGGTAATATGAGGAGGATAGCAAAGAAACTGCTGCATATAGATAACAAAGATAATAGGCAAAGTTGTTTTACATCCCAATAGCTATTGATTTGTGGAAAAAGCACTGATCTATATATTTATATACCTACACAGATCCTACAGTCCCAGTAGCTGCTAACCACATTGGGGAAGTACACACCAGGAATTACAGATGAGAGATCCCTAGTCCTGTTGTTCTGTTGTCTCCTTCCTTTCCCTCAAATATCTTATCTGAGCTGTAAAATTTGCATAATAATATGTATATAATGGCGTACATTCTCCATTCTTCAGTATGTTAGATCAGTTGTCGGGGCCCCTTGATACTGCAGGCCCCATAGAAGCTGTTATGGCTGCGACCAGAAACAGGCGCCGGCGTGGGGCAGGAAAGCCTACTATACCCCTGGGCACAGCACCCTTAATGACCCTCCATTCCCACTTGGTGTGGAGTTGGTGTAAGGGGGGAAATAGTGGCAAATCCTGTCTGTGTTCTACGGATTGCCATCATATCACAGCTTGTACACCCCTGAAATGTTGTAACGTTATAATATTATATACTTTACATCTTGTTCTTCAGCTCTTAAATTCCAGGTAATAATGGACAATGTTATTTTTCCTGCATTTCTTTGGCTCTTTGTGTCATTGAAAAGCATGGACTGCCCTTCTGTACCGAGTAAGAATGTGTGTCTGTTTTCAGAGCATCATAAACACATTCAGTGTCACTAAATCTCTATTGTCATGTGCTGAATTATAAACCACCGACGTGGAAACATGTTGGTTCCCTTGTCATTCCAGTGTCATTATATAAAATGGGGCAGAATATCACACATTCAACGTTTTAATGAAGCGCTGTCAAACAGCCTTCAAATTCCACAATAGTATAATACCCTTTCCTAAGTGCCGTCATTGAGGACTCAAGGATATAGCAAGGGACACTTACTGCTGCTTGTATTTATCCCATGTAAAGAAAAAAGAAAAGTGAGAAAAATAAATATTTACAGAAATTAAATGAATTTTTCAAATATGATACATAGCAATGGGAATTGGAATAAAATGAACAGCACCGTATTGTTGAGATAAATGCAAGTTAGGCTGCATCTAAATGAGCAATGGGATTTACAATATCAATAAAATAATTTAATTTATAGAGATTTTTATGTATCAGGATTAGAGTAAAATGTTTGAACTGTGACAATAGCAACATTTGGTGCACATTTCAACTGCCACTACAGGCAGTTCTTTGTTCTTAAGTTGAATTTTGGCCGGTTTGTTCTTAAAATTGAATTTGTATGTAAGTCGGAACTGTATATTTTATTATTGTAACTCCAGACAAAATTTTTTTTGCTCTCTGTGACAATTGAATTTAAAAATTGTTGGGTTGTCATAAGAACCAGGATTAACAATAAATCTTAATTGCAGAGACCACTGATTACTGTTACAGCTGTTTATTGTAGCCTAGGGCTAAAGTATAGTAAATTCCCAACATCCAATGGTCCGTTTGTAAGTCGGGTGTTCTTAAGTAGCGGACCGCTTGTACATTGTTTCCAGAACCTCTCTGATGGTCCGGTTTTATCCATAGATAAGTGTAGGGCTTGTAGATGGTGGATTGACCATGTTCCTTTTAGGGAGAGCACACATGTGCACCAATCACTTACCCACAATTGACCATGGCATCTAATAGTTTGCAATCAGTGCCAATCACAGATGTGATTAACAGGTACCCCACACCTGTCATATATGGAGAAGGTCCTATCTATAGAACCTTTCTGACACCACAAACTAAAAGCACATCATGTGTCAGGAAGGGGGTAAGGATCTCTTCACAGGAGGACATGTCTGCAAGAGTAAGTATCATAAATCTCAGTGCAGAGAGAAGCAAAGTTGGATTTATGATACTTAGGCTGCCAGAAATATGAACTATTCTTCATAGTTTTTATACAACGTTATATGTGATTTAGCTCATACTAGCAAAGGCACCAATGACTTATTATTTCCTTTAGATGTGCTGTATAAAAAAAGGGTATACCACCCCAGGGCTTGTATGAGCTCATTCTTATATACATTTCATGGGGCCATAACTGTTGAACAAGTGAATAAAAATCAGAATTTTTTTTTATCAAATTCACGCTATTTGCTGACTATTCCGCTTTTGAAATTCTGCAGCCTATATTAAATAAACACATGAAAAAGTCTCCATAGAAGTCAGAATCTGATTTATCCGGTAAAATGTAATATTTATAAATCCGAGTTTAGAAAATCTATTAAAAATGGGAAGGAATCTGAGAGAAACTAATGGATCACTGCCATCTCAGTGGGGATGAGGAGAATCACATCATCTTTTCACATCTTCACAAGGCGCTGACGACCTGTATAAAACCTATGAAGTAGATATTTTCCTCTCAAGTTCATTAAAGAATAGAGATGAGCGAACATACTCGTCCGAGCTTGATGCTCGATCGAGCATTAGCGTACTCGTAACTGCTCGTTGCTCGGACGAGTATTTCGCCCGCTCGAGAAAATGGCAGCTCCCGCCGTTTTGCTTTTTGGCGGCCAGAAACAGAGCCAATCACAAGCCAGGAGACTCTGCACTCCACCCAGCATGACGTGGTACCCTTACACGTCGATAGCAGTGGTTGGCTGGCCAGATCAGGTGACCCTGGGATAGACTAGCCGCTGCCCGCGCTGCTCGGATCATTCTGTGTCTGGATGCCGCTAGGGAGAGAGCTGCTGCTGGTCAGGGAAAGCGTTAGGGTGTTCTATTAGCTTACTGTTAGGCAGGAGTGATTCTACAACAACCCAACAGCCCTTCTTAGGGCTACAATAACGTTATACTTTTTTTTTTTATTTGCTTGTGGCTGGGCTTGCTGGCACTAGTAGTGCAGCTAGTACCATATTGTGAGGAATTAGCAGGGGGACTTGCTACCGTTGTGTTTAGCTCTTAGTGACACACATATCCACCTCAAACACCAAAGTGGGAAAATTTATTAGGGGTTTGATTTCAATTAGGCACAGTCTGCCAGTTTCTTTTTATTTTACGTTTATTTTTTTAATAACTCAGTGTCATCTCATCTTGCATAGTAGTGTGCTTTAATACTTGGCTAGAAAATAGCCATAGGAGAATCCAAACGGCTTACTTACGCCTACAGTAGCGTTATATATATTTGATTTCTGGTTGATCTGCTGGTGGCTGTAGTTGCTGCAGTGCATCTACTAGCAAATTGTGAGCAATTTGTAGTGAGACTTGCGACCACTGTGTTTTGCGCTTAGTGACGCACATATCCATCGCAAAGACCGAAGTGGGAAAATTTATTAGGGCCCGGGGTTGTATTTCAATTAGGCACAGTCTGCCATTTCCTTTTTTATTTTACGTTTATTTTTTTCATAACTCAGCGTCATCTCATCTGGCATAGTAGTGTGCTTTAATACTTGGCTAGAAAATAGCCATAGGAGAATCCAAACGGCTTACTTACGCCTACAGTAGCGTTATATATATTTGATTTCTGGTTGATCTGCTGGTGGCTGTAGTTCCTGCAGTGCATCTACTAGCAAATTGTGAGCAATTTGGAGTGAGACTTGCGACCACTGTGTTTTGCGCTTAGTGACGCACATATCCATCGCAAAGACCGAAGTGGAAAAATTTATTAGGGCCCGGGGTTGGATTTCAATTAGGCACAGTCTGCCATTTCCTTTTTTATTTTACGTTTATTTTTTTCATAACTCAGCGTCATCTCATCTGGCATAGTAGTGTGCTTTAATACTTGGCTAGAAAATAGCCATAGGAGAATCCAAACGGCTTACTTACGCCTACAGTAGCGTTATATATATTTGATTTCTGGTTGATCTGCTGGTGGCTGTAGTTGCTGCAGTGCATCTACTAGCAAATTGTGAGCAATTTGGAGTGAGACTTGCGACCACTGTGTTTTGCGCTTAGTGACGCACATATCCATCGCAAAGACCGAAGTGGGAAAATTTATTAGGGCCCGGGGTTGTATTTCAATTAGGCACAGTCTGCCATTTCCTTTTTTATTTTACGTTTATTTTTTTCATAACTCAGCGTCATCTCATCTGGCATAGTAGTGTGCTTTAATACTTGGCTAGAAAATAGCCATAGGAGAATCCAAACGGCTTACTTACGCCTACAGTAGCGTTATATATATTTGATTTCTGGTTGATCTGCTGGTGGCTGTAGTTGCTGCAGTGCATCTACTAGCAAATTGTGAGCAATTTGGAGTGAGACTTGCGACCACTGTGTTTTGCGCTTAGTGATGCACATATCCATCGCAAAGACCGAAGTGGGAAAATTTATTAGGGCCCGGGGTTGGATTTCAATTAGGCACAGTCTGCCATTTCCTTTTTTATTTTACGTTTATTTTTTTAATAACTCAGTGTCATCTCATCTGGCATAGCAGTGTGCTTTCATACTTGGCTAGAAAATAGCCATAGCAATAGGATAGCATTGTTTGGTTTTAAAAACTAAAACACACACAAAAAAAAAAAAAACACAAAAAAAAGTTAAAAAAAAAATTAAAGTTATAACTCTCATTTTCAAAATGTTTAACCCGAGGGCTAGGGGTAGAGGACGAGGGCGGGGACGTGGGCGTCCAACTACTGCAGGGGTCAGAGGCCGTGGTCCTGGGCGGGGTGAGACACCACCTGCTTATGAGGGAGCAGGGGAACGCCGCAGAGCTACACTCCCTAGGTTCATGTCTGAAGTTACTGGGACTCGTGGTAGAGCACTGTTGAGGCCAGAACAGTGCGAACAGGTGATGTCGTGGATTGCCGACAATGCTTCGAGCAATTTGTCCACCAGTCAGTCTTCCACGCAGTCCACCCATGTCACCGAAATCGGCACTCCTCCAGCTCCTGCACCTCAGCCTCCTCCCCCCCAGTCTGCCCCCTCCCAGCAAAATTTGCCATTTGAACCGGCATACTCTGAGGAACTGTTTTCTGGACCCTTCCCACAGTCACAAACCACTTGTCCGGTTGCTGATGAGCAATTTTCCGATGCCCAGGTTTTCCACCAGTCGCAGTCTGTGGGTGATGATGACCTTGTTGACGTACTGGAAGAAGTGTGTAAAGAGGTGTCCGACGATGAGGAGACACGGTTGTCAGACAGTGGGGAAGTTGTTGTCAGGGCAGGAAGTCCGAGGGGGGAGCAGACTGAGGGATCGGAGGATGATGAGGTGACAGACCCAAGCTGGGTTGAGAGGCCGGGTGAACACAGTGCTTCTGAGACGGAGGAGAGTCCTCGACCAGAACAGGTTGGAAGAGGCAGTGGTGGGGCCAGACGGAGAGGCAGGGCCAGAGCTGGTGCATTAGCGCCAAATGTGTCAACTAGTGAAGCTCCCGTGGCGAGGGCTCCTGCGGCGAGGGCTAGATTTTCAGAAGTCTGGAGGTTCTTTAAGGAAACACCGGATGACCGACGGACTGTGGTGTGCCACATTTGCCAAACCAGGATCAGCAGGGGTTCCACCACTAATAGCTTAACTACCACCAGTATGCGCAGGCATATGAATGCTAAACACCCCACTCAGTGGCAACAAGCGCGTTCACCTCCAGCCGTGCACACCACTGCTCCTTCCCCTGTGTCAGCTGATAGTCAGCCCCCTGCCCAGGACCCTGCCACAAAAACCCCATCGTCGCCTCCACGATCCTCCACAGCATCCACCAGCGTTCAGCTCTCCATACCCCAGACGCTGGAGCGGAAACGCAAATATAGTGCAACCCACCCGCACGCCCAAGCCCTTAATGTGCACATCTCCAGATTACTAAGCCTGGAGATGCTGCCCTATAGGCTAGTAGAGACCGAGGCCTTTCGCAGCCTCATGGCGGCGGCCGCCCCTCGGTATTCGGTCCCCAGCCGCCACTACTTTTCCCGATGTGCCGTCCCAGCCCTGCACCAGCACGTGTCAGACAACATAATCCGTGCCCTGACCAACGCCGTTTCTGACAAGGTCCACCTGACCACGGACACGTGGACGAGTGCTGCCGGGCAGGGCCACTATATATCGCTGACGGCACATTGGGTTAACTTGGTGGAGGCTGGGACCGAGTCTGACCCTGCGGCTGGTCATATACTGCCGACGCCGAGGATTGCGGGGCCTACCTCGGTCCAGGTGTTTCAGGCCTACTATGCCTCCTCCTCCTCCCACCTCTCCTCCACCTCCTCCTCCGAACGACCATCCATGGGCATGGCGCCATCAGTCGGTAGCTCTAGGCACAGCAGCAGTGCCGTCGCTAAGCGACAGCAGGCGGTGCTCAAACTGCTGAGCCTAGGCGATAAAAGGCACACCGCCCAAGAACTATTACAGGGCATCACGGCGCAGACTGATCTGTGGCTGGCACCGCTGAACCTGAAGCCAGGCATGGTTGTGTGTGACAACGGCCGTAACCTGGTGGCGGCTCTGCAACTCGGCAGACTGACACATGTGCCATGCCTGGCCCATGTGTTAAATCTGATAGTTCAGCGTTTCCTCAAGACATACCCCAATCTGTCTGATTTGCTCACGAAGGTGCGCCGCATCTGTGCGCATTTCAGGAAGTCCAGCACAGATGCTGCCACTCTCAGGGCAGCGCAGCGCCGCCTCCAACTGCCCGCTCACCGACTGTTGTGCGACGTGCCCACGAGGTGGAATTCAACACTGACCATGTTATCCAGAGTTTACCAGCAGCGCCGAGCGATTGTAGACTGCCAGATGTCAACTTCCACCAGAACTGGTAGTCAGGTCAGTCAGCTTCCTCAAGTCTACAATGAGGAGTGGACGTGGATGTCTGATATCTGTCAGGTGCTGAGTAACTTTGAGGAGTCAACACAGATGGTCAGTGGCGATGCCGCCATCATCAGCCTCACCATCCCGCTGCTTGGCCTGTTGAAAAACTCTCTGGTCAGCATGAAGTCGGAATCTTTGCGCTCCTCACAAGAGACGGGGGAAGAAGATTCCCTTGTTGATAGCCAAAGCACCCTTAGGTCTGTTTCTCAGCGCATATCGGAGGAGGTGGAGGTGGAGGAGGATGAGGAGGAAGAGGAGGAGAATGTTGGCGAGACACAAGAGGGGACCATTGTTGAGTCCTTCACTGTTGAGCGTGTATGGGCAGAAGAAGAGGAGTTGGAGGAGTTGGAGGAGGAGGAAATGGACAGTCAGGCCAGTGAGGGGAGTGAATTCTTACGCGTTGGTACTCTGGCGCATATGGCAGATTTCATGCTAGGCTGCTTTTCCCGTGACCCTCGCGTTCAAAGAATTTATTCCAGCACCGATTACTGGGTGTTCACTCTCCTGGACCCACGGTACAAGCAAAATCTTTCCACTCTCATCCCTGGAGAGGAAAGGAGTGTGAGAATGCATGAATACCAGCAGGCCCTGGTGCACAAGCTGAAACAGTATTTCCCTTCTGACAGCGCTAGCGGCAGAGTGCGTAGTTCTGCGGGACAAGTAGCGAGGGAGAGTAGGCGAGCAGGCAGCTTGTCCAGCACTGGCAAGGGTACGCTTTACAAGGCTTTTGCCAGCTTTATGTCACCCCAGCAAGACACTGTCACCTGTCCCCAGTCTCGGCAGAGTAGGGCTGATCTTTACAGAAAGATGGTGAGGGAGTACGTAGCTGACCATACCATCGTCCTAAATGATCACACAGCTCCCTACAACTACTGGGTTTCAAAGCTGGACATGTGGCACGAACTGGCGCTGTACGCCTTGGAGGTTCTTGCCTGCCCTGCCGCTAGCGTCTTGTCCAAGCGGGTTTTCAGTGCAGCTGGTGGCATCATCACCGATAAGCGTACACGCCTGTCGACTGACAGCGCTGACAGGCTGACGCTTATCAAGATGAATAAAGCCTGGATTTCTCCTAATTTCCAATCTCCACCAGGTGAAGGAAGCTCAACCTGAATAATTTATCCACTCCTCCTCATTTTCCTCCTTCTCCTCCTCTTTGTACAGTAAAGCAGAGGAAACTGGCTATTTTTTGACAGGGCCCACTGGCTCTAGCTATAGTACTTTATGCATTTAATTTTTATGGAGGGCCACCGACCCGGTCCTCTGTTTTAAACAATTTTTGGGAGTGCCACATACAGGCACTCAATCTATTCAATTTTTCTGGAGGGCCACCTACCTGCTCCTCTGGTTTGAAAACTTTTTTGGACTGCCACATACAGGCACTCAATCTATTCAATTTTTCTGGAGGGCCACCTACCTGCTCCTCTGGTTTGAAAACTTTTTTGGACTGCCACATACAGGCACTCAATCTATTCCATTTTTCTGGAGGGCCACCTACCTGCTCCTCTGGTTTGAAAACTTTTTTGGACTGCCACATACAGGCACTCAATCTATTCAATTTTTCTGGAGGGCCACCTACCTGCTCCTCTGGTTTGAAAACTTTTTTGGACTGCCACATACAGGCACTCAATCTATTCCATTTTTCTGGAGGGCCACCTACCTGCTCCTCTGGTTTGAAAACTTTTTTGGACTGCCACATACAGGCACTATCCAAATTGAATTGTCTCCATAGCAGCCTCCACACGTTGTCTCCATTGCTACCTCCAAAAGTCGTCCATATAGCTGCCTCCATACATCGTCCCTTTATCAAACGAGGTGTGTCAGGCCGAAATTTGGGTTGTTTTCATGGATTCCACATCAAAGTTGTTAACTTTGTCGCCACCCTGCTGTGTTATCCACAAAATATACTGGCAAACTTTTACCATTTACGGATATTATTTCAGCGCTTCTTGCGCATCTGTTTACATTCCCCTCACCTGCCATATCCCAAACTTATAAGAACGCTACTACACTTAACTTGGTGCAGGCTGGGACCGAGTCTGACCCTGGGGCTGGTCATATACTGCCGACGTAGAGGATTGCGGGGCCTACCTCGGTCCAGGTCTCAAAGGCCTACTATACCTCCTCCTCCTCCCACCCCTCCTCCACCTCCTCCTCCTCCGAATTACCATCCGTGGGCATGGCGCCATCAGTCGGTAGCTCTAGGCACAGCAGCAGTGCCGTCGCTAAGCGACAGCAGGCGGTGCTCAAACTGCTGAGCCTAGGTGATAAAAGGCACACCGCCCAAGAGCTATTACAGGGCATTCCACATCAAACTTGTTAACTTTGTCGCCACCGTGCTGTGTAAGCCACAAAATATACTGGAAAACTTTTTTCATTTACGGATATTATTTCAGCGCTTCTTGCGCAGATGTTTACATTCCCCTCACCCGCCATATCCCAAACTTATAAGAACGCTACTACACTTGATCTTATACAAAAGGTTCTTAGAAGTGCTGTTTGGGGAGTAGCCTAGAGACAGGGGCTTGGATTGGCGAAAGCTCGCCTGGCAGCGGAGCGCCAGCTCCATGCCAAGATCCAACTAACATAGTTTTAACTGCAGCACCTTTAATCTACTACTAGTTCACTGCCTCCATACATGGTCCCCTTATCAAACGAGCTGTGTCAGGCAGAATTTTGGATTGTTTTCATGGCTTCCATGTTAACTTTGTCGCCACCCTGCTGTGTAATCCACAAAATATACTGGCAAACTTTTATCATGTACCGATATTATTTGAGCGCTTCTTGCTCACCTCCTTTGGTTCCTCTCTGCCACCCATTGGTTTGAAGCCTGAGTCCATTTAGGGTATGTTGCCATGACACTCTCTAGCCTGCCGCTGCTGCCGCTGCCTCTGCATGCCGTCCCCTATAGTGTCAGGGTCAATTATTGGATGTTTTAGATGCTATCTAGCCTCATTCGGTCACTCTGTCATGGCCATGCTGTTGCCCATAATTTTGGCATAATGGTGCGATTAAGCAGCCTCAGAGGCATCCATGCATGCTGCCCCTGCTGTTTCCTGTCCATTTCCGTGGTGTTTCCATCCTTTTCTGAGGTTCCCAGGTGTTTGGCCAAGCTTCCCTGTGCAGAGCCTTGGTCCCCTTGAAAAATGCTCGAGTCTCCCATTGACTTCAATGGGGCTCGTTACTCAAAACGAGCACTCGAGCATCGGGAAAAGTTCGTCTCGAATAACGAGTACCCGAGCATTTTAGTGCTCGCTCATCTCTTTTAAAGAACCTTTTCCTCATTAGAAAAAACTAAATGGAAAAAAAAGCAATTTCCACAATAGTCATAAGATGAATCACATCGGTTCCTGTGCCGTGCCCCCAGGCGCTGATCAAAGTTGGAGACGCCAAAGCAATAACGTCTGTAGATGACACACACAACTAATGTCTATGACAGTACGCTCACTGTTCTGCATTATCTGATCTTTTAACATTTAGCATCTTTTCTTGAAAACAATAGATAAAGGATGTCTAGCAGCCACTTATCCAGTCACGCACCTCTTCATCCTCGTCTCCACTACCGGGTGCTATTGAGCTACTAGAAACTGGAAGGGGCATGGAGAACCCACAGTAACCAGTGAGGCTACTCCAGACTGCAGTGGCATCTGCAGATAATTTACATATTACGAAGATACATTTTTAAATAAATTAAATAAGGTTCTTAATTACAAATTAGGGTAGAGGCAGGCAGGAGGAATATACCCTCAGGTCTGTGCTCTGGCTGCCTATCTACAGGAAGGGCTTGTGCAATGGCTACCTATCTGCTGGGGGATATGTGCTGTGGCTACCTATCTACTGGGGGGCATGTTCTGTGGCTACCCATCTACTGGGGGGGGCATGGGCTGTGGCTACCCATCTACTGGGGGGGGGCATGTGCTGTGGCTACCCATCTACTGGGGGGCATGTGCTGTGGCTACCTATCTACTAGGGGGCATGTGCTGTGGTTAACCTTCTACCAGGAGGCATGTGCTATGGCTACCTATCTACTAGGGGGGATATGTGTTGTGGTTACCTGTCTACCAGGAGGCTTGTGCTATGGCTACCTATCTACTGGGGGGCATGTGCCGTGGTTACCTAACCACCGGGTGGCATGTGCTGTGGCAACCTATCTACTGGGGGGCATGTACTTTGGTTATCTTTCTAAAGGTGGCATGTGCTGTGGCTACTTATCTACCAGGGGATATGTGTTGTGGTTACCTGTCTACCAGGTGGCATGTGGCTAACTATCTACTGGGGACATGCGCTGTGGCTACCTATCTACTGGGGACATGCGCTGTGGCTACCTATCTACTGGGGGACATGTGCTGTGGTTAACTAACCACCAGGTGGGATGTGCTGCGGCAACCTATCTACTGGGATATAGGGCCTGTGCTTGCCTATCCACAAGGTGGCATGTACTATGGCTAAGTATCTACTGGGGACAAGTGCTGTGGCTACCTATCTAGTGGCTGGCATATAATTTGGCAACGCATCTACTAGAGGGCATGTTCTGCGGTTAACTATCTACCAGATGGTATGTGTTGTGGCTACCTATCTACTGGGGGGCATGTGTTGTGGCTAACTGTCTACTGGGGCACATGTGCTGTGGCTACCTGTCTACTGGGGCACATGTGCTGTGGCCACCTGTCTACTGGGGCACATGTGCTTTGGCTACCTGTCTACTGGGGGACATGTGCTGTGGCTACCTGTCTACTGGGGCACATGTGCTGTGGCTACCTGTCTACTGGGGCACATGTGCTGTGGCTACCTGTCTACTGGGGGACATGTGCTGTGGCTACCTGTCTACTGGGGCACATGTGCTGTGGCTACCTGTCTACTGGGGCACATGTGCTGTGGCTACCTGTCTACTGGGGGACATGTGCTGTGGCTACCTGTCTACTGGGGCACATGTGCTGTAGCTACCTGTCTACTGGGGCACATGTGCTGTGGCTACCTGTCTACTGGGGCACATGTGCTGTGGCTACCTGTCTACTGGGGCACATGTGCTGTGGCTACCTGTCTACTGGGGCACATGTGCTGTGGCTACCTGTCTACTGGGGCACATGTGCTGTGGCTACCTGTCTACTGGGGCACATGTGCTGTGGCTACCTGTCTACTGGGGCACATGTGCTGTAGCTAACTATCACATAAGATTATGAAAACCTACGCTTTAAATATAGCTTATACAATTATCAATGAATATAAAATAAATGGTGAATTCCAACCAACACTCTATGAAAAAAAGTAAAAATAATGCAGGTGATCATTACCATGATGCTCTTTTACATCCATTTTGGTATTCCTGCGTGACATGACAATAGAACACCCAGTGCAATGTATATATTTCAAGGAGATTGATTGTGTTTTCTTTGTAGTTTGTAAACCTGACATTTCTGTACCACATGCTGCCCATCAATACAGTGATGTGTAGGTGGAGAACATTGTTCTCTGGAAACACATTTCATAACCTCAAATAAACTCCATTCTAAGCAACTGAAACACATATTATATGTTGTAGCATGTTATAGAGCAGTGGTGGTGAACCTATGGCATGGGTGCAGATGTGGCACTCTGGTTGTTGCCCCATGGCAGAGTTCGGCAGACAGGGATCCTCCTGCAGGACTTGCCATGCTTAGCATTATTTTAATGTGAAGCATCATAGTCTATCTGATATCAGAAATAGATGTGATGGTAGATTTGTTCTACCTGCCTCTGCTCTAATCTGTAATTTAATAATCCTGGAACCTAACTTGTTAATTTATTTTAGTAATATGTAAAGTAACTGCAGAGGCTACTGGGGCGTGTACAACCCTGGCCGGGCACTGGGAGCTAAGGCTACTCCACACCGCAGTAGCCTCTGTTTTATAACAAGTTAGGTTCCAGGATTATTAAATTACAGATTAGAGCAGAGGCAGCAGGAGTAGTGATGAGCGAGTATACTCGACCGAGTTTGATGCTCGGTCGAGTATTAGCATACTCGGACCGGCTCGTTGCTCGGACGAGTATTTGCCCTGCTCGATAACGAGCATTTAATTAAAAAAAAAAAGAAGTGAAGAACTGTAAAAAAATACAATTAAAACATTTCATTTAATCATTTAATTGAAGAAAACAGTGAAAGAACACAGTGCAGAATAGATTGCAGATGTTCGGGAACATCTGCGATCTGTTCCGGAGACACGCGTGCAGAACGGTGTTCTCCGCAATAGTATTTGAAGAACAATATGTGTGAAGAACAACTTGCAGATGTTTCCAAACATGCAGATGTTTTCACTGTGCTCGTTCAGTTTGTAACTTTACTGAAAAATGCTCGGGTCTCCCATTGATTTCAATGGGGCTCGTTACTCGAAATGAGCACTCGAGCATCGGGAAATGTTCGGCTCGAGTAACGAGCACCCGAGCATTTTAGTGCTCGCTCATCTCTAAGCAGGAGGAATCTACCACCACATCTACTTCTGATGGTAGATTTCTCATGGTGGGTTAGCTTAATATACATGTACAAGGTCTAAAGAAGTTCTTTTCAGTGCAACATACAGCAGTTTAATAGATCTTGGTCAGTGTCCTATCTGTGGGCAGCATATCATAGAGCTGGAACTGAACAGATTGTATATATAGGGCCACATTTATCACTTGTTTTTTCTGTTGTTTTTGCGCCTTTTCGTTTAGGCGCACCGTTTTTGCGCCATTTTTGCGATTAAACGTCAAATTAGCCGCGCAGCAAAAATAACCACCTTTCCCTCATCTATCGTTCAATTCCAGATGTTTTGTTGCGCCTAATGATATTCATCACGTGCGACTTTTGCATTTAGGCGCAAAAACAGGCGCAAAAACACTCCAGCTCGAAGGTGGCGTTATCTGAGAAGAAAGCACTGAGCCCCTTTGCAGAAGAGCTCATTTCTAGCAGCAAAGCTCAGCCAGACACTGGAACATATAATAGATACATTAGATACACTGCAGACACTGGAACATATAATAGATACAATTAGATACATTGCAGACAGGAGCTGCAGACTCTATTTACAGTTCATCACCTTCTATTTACAAAATATTCTGCAAAACGCTGAGCTCACAGCAAGAGCAAGAGAAGTTTGCAGAAGCTTGCACAAGTTTGCAGATACTAAAAACAAGTGTCCCCCATGTAATTCTGCACAGTGTCTGAGGGGGATATTGTGCAGAATTACAGGGGTGCAGCAGGAGACCAGCACTGGGGGATCCCCTCCAGGAGAAGCCCCTGCTGAGGAGGTCACTGGGTGCAGGGTGTCACACACCTGGGTGCTGCTGTGAGTGTTATCTTCATTCTGGGCTGTGGGAGAAGCAGAGAGGAGCTTGTAGCAGGATGACATGTAAGTGCCCGAATCTAACATTGCGCCTAAACTGCGCCTAAACTGCGCCTAAACTGTGTTAAAGTAAAGTGATTAATAAGAGGCAGAAAATATACTTATCACAGATGGTTGTAGCTTGTGATAATTCTGGCAAAACAGTGCGCCAGAATTTAGGCGCAACTACTACACTTAGGCGCACAAAAGTGATAAATGTGGCCCATAGTGTCCTATCTGCTGGCAGCATGTTATATAGCAGGAGAGGCTTCTCAAATTATGCATAGTGTAATATATCTTTGGCCAGCATGTTATAGAGCAGGAGGAGCTGAGCAGATTGTACATAATGTCCTATTTGTAGGCAGATTGTTATAGAGCAGGCAGTGCTGAACAGATAGAACGCTATGTACAGTCTGATGGCAGCATGTTATATTGGAGGAGAGGCTGATCAAATTATACATAGTGTAATATTTCTGGTGAGCATTATGTAGAGCAGCAGGAGCTGAGCATATTATAGATAGTGTCATATCTCCAATCAGCATGTTATAGAGCAGGAGAAGTTCAGCAGATTGTACATAGTGTCCTATCTGCAGGCAGTATGTTGTAGAGCAGGAGCAGCAGAAGAGATACATTGGGGCACATTTTATAAGGGTCCAAACGCCACACTTTCGTCGGATTTCGTAATTATTTCAGTTTTGCACCGGGGGTTTTGGCGCACGCGATCGGATTGTGGCACATCGGCGCCGGCTTGCATGCGGCAGAAATCTCGGAGCGGGCCGCCAGACAACCCGACGGATTCAGACAACTCGCAGGCTTTAACATTTAGAACTGTGTTGCAAGACACGCACTTACAAACACCGGGAAGAAGGTGAACTCCGGCGGACCTCGGTGCGGAAGCGACGGATGCAGGAACTCGGGTGCACAAGCTAAGTGAATTGCGCCGGACCCGAATCCTCGTCGGACAACGCACCTCAGGGATCACGACAGGACCCGGTAAGTAAATCTGCCCCATTATCTTCTTTTCATACCCCACTGTTTTTCAGGTTCCTTGCCTGTGGACATGACTACTGCAGCAAATCACTGGGGGATATTATAGATAATGCGCAACTAATTATTTTGCAACAATCTTGTTTTTATAAACTAAAATCCCATATGACAAAATTAAGGATACACCCACAGTCGTCAATCACACAAGACCAAAGCCAAGGCAGAATTCAGCGGTGTCCAGCGCTGATTGTTGTGTGACATGTCCTGTGTGCACCCTGTATTGCTGCATACCAGTGACAGGCGTGTTCCATAGGTTCGCATGTCCTCCAGGTGATCAGTTACTCAGAAACATATATCAACTTACAGTGAAAGGAGGTTAATATAGACATTGAATATGTGTGAAAATACCATTCACTGATTTTTCAAGAAGATTTATCTTTTTCTCTATACCCTGAAAACCAGAAGCAATTTGCAATAATATATCTCATGACACTCCATCAGCAGAACTGATTATTTATCACATATTCGGATGTTTGTCACAGGAAGAAGATATTTTGTTACAAACAGGAATCATTCCAACATATGTAACAGCTAAGCATTATTCACCAACAAATCCATGATAGCACCGGCACATGGGAACAATTGGCTTGGTGAGAAATCTGCATTGATCCTGTCTCTGTGATACATGGTATAAGATGTATCAATGTAATGAGACGTGAACCACTTTTCCTTTAACTGGATTTCATCCTATTGATGGAAAGATGGATGTTTCCATTCGCACACAACGAGCGGACAGCTTAAAAATGAGGCATTTCAATAAAAAAATTGTCATAAATTGCCTATTAAATTTCACATAAAAGGGATTTAACCCCTTCCTGTCAATTCCCTTTTTAATCTTTTTCCTCCCCTCGTTTAGAAAACCATAAGTTTTTCAATTTTTCCATGTACAGAGCTCAATAAGGACTTGTTTTTGCGTACCAAATTGCACTTCCTAGTGATATTATTTCACATTCTATGCCATGTGCTTGGAAGTTGGAAAAAATTCCAAAAGCAGTTTTCTATGAGTTGCAAAATGGAACAAAAGTGGCAAATGAGACATTTGGACGCTATTTTCTGTTACAGGGTCAACCTCCAGGAATAAACATTTTTATATTTTAACCCCTTAACGTGCAATGTAATAGTACATCACACAATGGGTGCGGGTGCATGGAGAGGACTCACAAGGCTGCCTCGTTTTAACCCTTTCGTTACAATGTGCGATCAGCACATTGTAATGAATGAGGAGAAAAATCCCCATATACTGCCATACTGTAGTATGGCAGTATATGATAGGATTGTACAGACAACCTAGGGTTAAAGTATCATAGGGAGTCTGAAAAATAGTGAACATAAAAAAAAGTTTAAAAAAAAATATATCCTAAAATTGAAATCATCTGCCTTTCGCTAGTGTAAAAATCATATACACATTAGGTATTACTATGTCCGAAAATGCCCGATCTATCAAAATATATTGACAGTTTTTCACTGCGTTTAACCCCGTAACGGAAAATAGCGGCCAAAGTCGAAAATGACACTTTTTTTGCCATTTTAAAAAATATTAAAAATTCTATAAAAAGTGATCAACCGGGGCGTACAGTCCTAAAAATAGTAGCATTGAAAGACGCAAAAAATGACACCACTCACAGCTCTGTAAAGCAAAGTATAAAAAAGTTTTTAGCTCCAGAAGATTGCAAAATACATTTTTTTTTCTTTTCTACAGGAAGTGTTCATTTTTGCAAATGTATGTAAACATTATAAAACCTATACAAATTTGGTATCCCCATAATCGTACCAACCCAAAGAATAAAGTAGATGTGTCATTTGGGGCGTACAGTGAAATCCATAAAATGTAAGACCACAAGAAAATGTCGCAAATGCGTTTTTTCACCAATTTCCCTGCATTTGGATTTTTTTTCCCGCTTCCCAGTAAACGGCACAGAATATTCAATATCACCAGTTTGAAGTGCAATTTGTTACTCAGAAAACAAGCCATCACACAGCTCTGTACATGCAAAAATGAAAAAGTTATAGATTTTTGAATGTGGAGAGTGAAAAATGAAAGCTCAAAAACGAAAAAGGGCTGTGGTGGGAAGGGGTTAAAAGATTGTGATTTTTTGGGCTGTGGTGAAACCTAAAATGTTAATGATTTTATTTGTTTATTTTTTTTAATATAAGTTCTAGGGAAAAGGAAGGTGATGTGAACTTTTAGAAACTTTTAATTTTCTTTTTTTACTTTAACCCTTTGATCCCTCCTGCCTCACACTGCAATTCCACTGTATTGCAGCATGTGGCAGTATTGTACATGATCTGTATCAGTTACAGATCTATGTTAATGACAAGTCCCGGAGTCTGACAGATACTCTAAGCTGTCATGGCAGCAGATCATCACCCACCGATCATCACCCAGCCTGTGAGCCTTCTCCATACTCCCCTTGTGGCACATAGATGTAATAGGACATCTATCTGAATTAAGGGGTTAAAGGAAGTGATGAATAATTAGTGGCCTATCCATATAATGCATCATTTAATAGAGATTGGTGGGTGGTCTGACACTCAGATCCCAAATCAGTTATCAGTTTTTGGTCTACAGAACTATTTCCGATATGCGCCGCATTTAACAGGGGGATTTTGGCGCATGCTTCAGATTTTGGCGCAATCGCTCCGACTTTCATGCGACACAAATCGGGGGGCGTGGCCATCTGACAACTCGACTGATTCAGACTAAGCGCGGATTTTAAAATTCTAATTGTGTCGCAAGACAAGCACTCACATACACCGGGAACTGGCGGACCTGAGCGGGGAAGCAACGGATGCAGGATATCGAGCGCACGATCTTGGTGAATCGCGCCGGACTTCATCCTCGCTGGACAGTCGGGGTAAGTCGGGGATGGCGACATGACTGGGTAAGTAAATGTGCCCCAATGTGATCAAGCTTTCACATAAGAGAGATTTAAAGGGGTTGCCTGGGATTAATTATGAATGGTTTTTCCGCAGTAAAGGTCAATAACAAGACTAGAGGTTAAGAATGATGGGGGTGCAGCAGCTTGATCCCACATCTAACAGCTGTTATCTGTGTAGCGTATAGACCTGGCGCTAGATAGCTCCATATCCCTTGTAGTGGCCAGACCGTGCTATTGCAGCTCAGTATGGAGCTCTCTATTTATGGCTTTGTACACTTTGATAATTCCAGTTCATCTGCTGATAACATGTTGGTGGACTTCTCTTACCATCCATAATATTATCCACCACCACTACTATAAAACACCATATACATAAAGGCTATAAATACAGTATGATGTTTGTGGAAGTGTTGTATATTATTAATTTCAGAGTCTGGCATCCATTTTTTTCCTAACCTTTAGTTTTCCCTGATTCTGTGAGTTGTGTCTTGTTGCTTCATGTTAACATCTTGTAATACATTATCGGTGTAGAATATTACAAAGCTCCTTCCTTCCGATTCCAAGATGCTGAGTTTATGTGATGCAGGCAATTATCTGACAACACAAAAGGTCAATCTATTGTTACGGTGATCGAGGATGATACATGTGAACTTAAATGGACCCTTGTAATAAACTGTTCATGATACAACAAAATGTTATCGCAGCACAGCTCTGAAACGTGACCACATTGAGTTTGTTGTCATGACATAAAGATGATATGTATAATGTAAATATATGTATAATGTAATATAACCTTTTCCGTCTCGTCAGAAACACATCCTAGCAACATTTAATTAGTCAGCTATTTCTTAGAAATGCCTTGTACTTTGATTAGATTATAAGTGGTCTCATCTACTTAGATGTCTAAATGGACCATTAGAAGAATTGCATATCATTTCTTACTCCAAGTAAGAACATAAAAGGACACACATTGATGGCATAGTACATAGACATATCTATTAGTCAAGTGGAGGCTGCACATATGGTATCAAATCATAGAGGATATTAGAGGCTGATGGGGGGGCGTATAGTGGCCTTGAAAAATAGTTCAAACGCTCTTTGTTGTACTCAGGTACCCATTGAAAGCGGCCAATCCAAAAAGTCAGCAAATCGTAAGCTGGTGGGGTTGAAAATTAACATTGAATAATACTCATTGGGGGACATGTATCTTTTGGTAGGTCTTTTTTGGGCCTGTAAGGTGCAATTATAGGCTTTTTTTTTAGACATCAGGGCTCATTTACTAAGCCCTACTATTTCCGTTTTGCGCCGAATTGCCCCGGGATTTTGGACACTACTGTATATTTTGGATTTAAGGCCGTGGTCTGCATTTTTAGCACTCTTGCCACACCCTTGGAAGATGACAACATATGAGGGTGCGATTACACGTGACATTTGGCATGCGTTTTTGAAAGCATTGCGCTCACCCCCTCCTCCTGTCCCGTGAGCCAACATGTGTCTGTCGTGCTCCAGCACAGCGCGCACAGGTTTGTGTGAATTCGCCTTTAGGGGAAGGGGAGCCCCACGCAGAAGTTTGTCATGGGGCCCAGCCTCTCCTAGTTACGCCACTGTTACCACAGCATCTTGCAGCAGCATGCGATTCCATCTGTTTTGCTTTTAGTTGGACTATCATTTATTTTTTATCAGGAAAATGACCACAAACACACCTCCAGGCTGTATAAAGGCTATTTGACCCAGAAGGAGAGTGATGGAGTGCAATGCCAGATGAACTGGCCTCCACAGTCACCAGACCTGAACCCAATCAAGATGGTTTGGGGTGAGCTGGACCGCAGAGTGAAGGCAAAAGGGCCAACAAGTGCTAAGCATCTCTGGGAGCTCCTTCAAGACTGTTGGAAGACCATTTCAGGTGACTACCTCTTGAAGCTCATCAAGAGAAAGCCAAGAGTATGCAAATCAGTAATCAAAGCTAAAGGTGGCTAATCTTAAGACATATTTTGAGTTGTTTCACACTTTTTTGTTAAGTATATAATTCCAAATGTGTTAATTTATAGTTTTGATGCCTTCAGTGTGAATCTACAATTTTTATAGTCATGAAAATACAGAAAACTCTTTGAATGAGAAGGTGTTACAGATAGCCCCCAGCATAGAGCGTCAGCACAGATAGTAAACATTCCTTACCCTATTTATCTCTTGGCAAAGCTTTGTTTACATCTGTCATGTATGAATGTTTGCTCTTCACATGCTTATGTATGCGTTTCCATCATCCTCCCCTTCTGTCACTACTCTGCATGTATCCACTGCATAGGAAAAGGACCTGTGTGAAGAACATTTGGATTTACAACATCCCATGTGATACTCATCCTACATTCAACTGGCACCACATATCTGGTAAGACCCATCTTACAACTATTAACCCCTTAATGACTTGGCCTTTTGCACCTTCTTAACGCAGCCCATTTTTTTCAAATCAACGTTTCACTATAAGCAGTCATAACTTTGGAAGTCTTGGACATATCCAGGTGATTTTGAGATTGTTTTCTCTTGGCACATTGCACATAATGTTAGTTTTAAAAAAAATGGTTGATATGTCTTACATTTGGTGAAAATTTTGAAAAATTCTTGATTTTTAAAATTTGAAACTTGCACTTTTCTGACACATAGTTATAACACCAAAATAACTTGATAACATTTACTGAATGTCTGCTTTATGCTGAGATGGTTTTTTATAACCGTCCTCTCATTTTTTTAGAATTTTATATGGCTTAGGTGCGATTTTTCACCTTTTCATAAGAAACGCAAAATCATACTTTTGAGGGACCTGCTCAGCTTTCAAGTGACTCTGTATGGGCACACACCAGGGCATTGAAGGGAACCAGCGCCATTCAGAGCAGATTTTCACTGTTACTTTTTAAGGCTATGCAATCTTTATTTTTCTTTTTCAATTTGAGTATATAGGGGCTTATTGTCTGCGATATGAGATCCACTTTACAAACATTTGATTTTAGTGGATATTTTGCTTGTTGATGAGATTTTATTAACTTTTGAATGTATGGAGGATAAGAAAATCATCAATTCTAGTTTCGGATCTTTTTGCATCTATTTTTGGGCAGTACGTGGTACCATAAAAATAATATGATATTTTTGTTATATAGATCACTACGTTGCTGGTGATACCTCATTTATATAGTTTATATATTTTTACAATTGTACTGAAGAAAAACTAATATAAAGAAATCGCTGTGTTTTTGGAGACATAACTTTATAGTTTTTACGATGACAGAGCTGGTTTAGGGCTCATTTTTATGTGATGAGTTCAGTAGTACCATTTTGACGCACATAACTTTTACTTTGATACTTTTTGGAACATTTTTATGAAGGGATTTGATTAAAAGATCATCGCATTGGAAGTTCCTTACATGCACAATCGGAGGAATCTCTGAGGCTACAGGCAGGTGTCAGCTGTAATATAAAGTTGACACCCACAGCTTCTGGCACTGGCTCCTTTCAGGAACCAGTGACAAAAGCAGGACATAATAGTACGGCATGGGTCAGCAAGTCACTGCTTGCTATTTCCTATACTATAAATATACTATTAAAATATACAATTATATTTGTAATCAAAATCCATCCCAATAACCAGTAGCACTAACTCATTGATCCAGGCACCGTGACAGTGGTAATCTTCATATATTTATTATACATGGCCCCATTACTTCTAAAGTCAACAATTATTATGCTAATGAGTCACAAAGTTTATGGTGGGTGTTACCAGAACCCCTCTGTGCTGCAGCTTCTACCCCTCTGCTTTTTCTGCTCTCCCCCCTCCCTCTGCCTGATGTAATCTCACTGCAACAGAGGAAGTTTCAGCACACAATGGGAGGGGGATGTGCTCCTTGCACACAGTAACAGCCTGTGAATATGCTGCACTATGGGGATCTGGTAACTACCACCAGAGCCCTTCAGGTTCATAAGCATAATTTTAAAAGTTGATTTTAGATGGAAAGAGACCATGGATAACAAATATAAGAAGATTACCACAGTACCAGTGCCGGGAAGTGTCTCTCATTTATCATGCTGGATTTTAAAGGTAGATTGCCTTTTTAACAGAGAAATATATGTAGCACACTGGCGCAAGCTACAAGTGGGTGTAAAAGGTGCTTTTTAGGAAAGTGGTGCCTTCGCTGGTATAGGCAGTGTGCCTCTCCACTGCTAAAAATAACTAATACTGTAAAAACTTTTAAATACCTGCGCTGACTGACAAAATCCTGGGTTTAAACATAGCAGCCAGACTCCATGTACCGATGCCGTCTATACAATGACCTACACGCTGATGTTAATAAAGCACTAACCTGCGAATGTAGCACCTTCTTTTTGGGGGTATAGTCTGCATTGCTGCTAAAAATTAAATCAGAGCGAACTCCCGTGGGCCGATAAATGCATAAGGCAATGCACTGATTGTAAGTTTGTTTTTTGAGTTGTTCAACGCTCATGCTCCTAGTAATAATCCACATGGTTGCAGACCAGTAGAGAAGACCCGGCTGGCGGCTTCACTGAATCTGTCTGACGGAGGTACCGGTAACATCACCATAGGTATGGAAAGTCTAGCGAAACAAAAGGTTTCCACCGACGCTTCGGCTTTTTTCCTTAGGATTGAAACTTTTATAAATTCCATAAGTGTGGTACTGTTCTGTTATTGGAGGAAAGTGTTAGGTCTGTATTTTCGTGGTTATTTGGGCATCTAATTTTCTTTGTTTTATCTTAGAACTAATCGTCCCACGGGAGTTCCCTCGGATTTGATTGTCAGCAGCAATACAGACTATCCACAGCAAAAAGAACATTCGCAGCTTAGTGCTTTATTAACATCAGCGTATAGGTCATTGTATAAACAGCATCGGCACATTGGGGGACATGGAATATATCATATCTGCTCCAAAAAAATGCTGGGATTTTAAGTTTTTTTTTTTTAAGCAGAATTGTTACGGATCATTTATAATGAGTTTGCGCCAGAAAGAACAGATGGCCTAACTTTTCCACATTATCCGTCACATTTATGTGTATTTTGTCGGCATTTTTAGGCACAAATTTTGCTGCACAATAGACCAAGAAAAAAATTGTCAGAGAGCAAAATTAAGGCGCAGTCCATGTAAGAATTTGGCGCACATCTCATTAATGTCGGCATTTTTATGGCGCACGACTGATTAGTTCCGTCTACCCATTAATTACTAACAGCTGTGCTCCACTTTAATACATTGGGCTGTGCCGGAGACTGATTTCCGATGCCGACAGTCGTGCTTGTGCCAGAATTAGTAAATCCTCCCCATTGAGTTTTCCTCCTATGTTTAAATACAGGATTTAGTCAGTCAGCGCAGGTATTTAAAATTGTTTTTACAGATTTCCTTTTTAAGTTAAGATTTGGGACCTCTGGCGTACTACCTTGACCTTATCATTTGTACTTATCTGAATACTTGTTTTATCTTTTTTTAATTGTAACTCTTGGAGAAAAGCTGAGTTGTAGCTACTAATTTGGATTGCTTTGTGGCTGATATTGGGTTGTATGTATACATATCCCTTATTAATATGATCTAGTTATTTGATGAACTACCATCTATGGGAAGACTAGCTATAGATCATATATAGTCGGACACCTGGTTATATTGTTATATAATTGAACAGCTATGGGTAATTATTGATAAAGTAGTATGGTATATACAGTATGGATAAAAATAGATGACCTACCTTGTATGGGTAGATGACTTAGCAAGCCGTCAGTGACCTGACATATAATATATGACCCAATTTACCCATTGACAGGCAGATATCACATTTGCTTGAAGATTGCTATGTTTACCACCTCTTACAACTCACTTTATTTTGACACTGACATACATCTGCTGGAGTTTTTATGTCATGTCACTACTATTACTGGGCTTACATTCTTTTCCATGTGAATGATCAAAACTCCAAAATGGAATAAAATTGTCTATTGTACTTTTTAATGGAACAAAAGAAACAAAAGCTTGGAATCTCATCCTCATCACTCCTACAGAAAACATCTCTGCTCCCAGTCAGCCCAAGCATTGAACTGTCATATTATCAACCCATATGGTCAGATGATGTAAGGAACGTGGTTTGGGAGAAGATAAGCGATTCTGTGAAATTACACAGCACAAACTGTGAAAGAGTAAAATTTCATATTTAACTATAAAAAGGCTGGAGCAGATAATGTTTTCCTACTGTTATCACACTGTAATGAAGGAGCAATTTACGTTATAATATATATATTACATTTCAGTTCCACCCGCTGCTGGGTCTGTAATGTAGGTTTATTATCATAAAATATGTTATTATCATAAAGCTCCCAAGTTAAATTGGAAAGGTCTGATAGGGAAATTATATTAGCAGAGTAATAGAGAAATCTATTTAAAATTGTCGCCTTATATGTTACAGATCCGTGTGAGAAAATCACATTCCACTCAGTCTGACTTTGCCCCATAAAGTGTTGAAACCATTCTGCTTATATCAAATAGACTTACATTCACTTACCATTAGCCAGTTTTTGGCTTATTGTGCCAACCATTTTTCCAAAACAGGAAATGCAGCCATATCAGGTGACAGGATGGAGTGCGCCTCTCAGAAACTCATGGTAAAAGAATCACTTTGTTATTCCTCATTCAGCGGGGATGTCACAGGGGCGTCAAGATAGCAGCCAAAATGTAATGGATGTAAGTAGATGAAAGTGGATGTTGAATGTAAAGGATAACACCCTTTATGCCAGCACCCATTGCGGGTGTTACCAGTGGGTAAATTTAGCCATTTAAAGGGTTAACACTTGCAATCGGTACAATCACCGATCGGGGGTGTTTGGATTCTGGTCCGGGTCCACAAACCTGACACAAATAGTGATGTGTTCTCTAATAATTAATTAGGATGCTTTCTCCCAAATTCATTTTGGATGAAAAAGTCCATTTTGCTTAACTTGATAGCTATATGCAAAGCTAGTCTAAGGGAATTTTTGGGACATTTCTCATCATGTAAATGTGTTATCCTTTAAAGTTTTCTTGTTCACTAGTTAATCGATGAAACAAATTACCACCAATAGGGATTTTCACATATATTTCACTGCTTATTGTTTGAAGGGGTTTTCCCATGAAACAACTTGCTGATTGTTGGGGGTCTCAGTGATGGGGACCCCCCACAGATCACTAGAACAAGTCCGATGGGGTACCCCAGTTGGACCCCTTGTTGCTCCCCATAATGAGCAGGACTTGCAAGTCCGGGATACCCTGTTCATCTATATGGAGCTGACGGAGACTGCCTAGTACAGTGCTTGGCACCATTCATAGAGTTGAATGGATCAGCCAGGACATGCACGTCCTCCTGCTCCACTCATCTTGGGGAGCGGCAAGGGCTCCAACTGAGGTCCATTACTGATGCCCCCACCTATCAGTAAGTTACGCCCTATCCTGTGGAAAGGGCCCAACTAGTGTAAGAGATTTTTATCTGGGGCTCAAACCCCCCCATTGCAAGGTGACTTTCATATTAACCCTCTCATGGCTCCCTGGTACCGGGACGAGAGCACAAACTAAGACAGACCAGTCTCTTAGAAGATGCAGAAACTCTCCAGTTTATTAGTGTGCAGCCGCATGTATAAAAAATAACATCATCAGCATAGGGGGTGTGAAAAGGTGATATTCATTATGGCCAATAGCATTGTAGTATCTCTTCATAAATTTACTTTCCCAAAACATGTAGGTGAACTTTACATATTATTTCTCCCACTGAGCACCATCTCCAGGAAGACATAGGGGCACATTTACTAAGAGTCCCGTGGCCACATTTCCATCTGGTTTCGCAAATGTTTCCATTTTGCACTGAATTGCCCAGGGTTTTTGGCGCACCCAATCTTATTGTGGCGCATCGGCATTGGCTTGCAAGCGACACAAATCGGGAGGCGTGGACATCGGACAAACCGCGGAAAAAAAAGCTAATTGTGTTGCAAGATCAGCACTCACATGCACCGGGAAGAAGAAGGTTAACTCCGGCAGACCTCAGCAGGGGTAGCGACACATGCAGGAAATTGGACGCCTTCTCAGTGAATCGCGCCAGCTCCGAATCCTTGTCGGACATTCCGGATCTGTGGCGTCAACGGGACGGGTAAGTAAATGTGCCCCATAATCATTATACTAATTGCCCTTGTGCTAGCTCTATATAAGTCACAACATGGCCTTCACGTAGAAAAACTGAAAAGAAAAGATCAGGTAGCTAATGTAGACACTAAACACTTTCACACTGGATAAAGTCTCTAGTCATTTTGACAGCTATACACAGGTCAACATAATCCCCGGCTAAGACTAAAATGTCCGCTTGATCTCCAAAATGGCACCTGTAGAGGAATATATCTCTCACACTTGTTTTGTGGGAAAACCCTCTTAAGGGTGCTTTAATAAATTCAAGTGTAAAACCCATAAACTTGTATAAATACTTTCACTTTTATTTAGAGGAAATAATATTGGGGAAGATTTATCATAAGTCTCTTAGAGCAGAAATGTTCTAGGTCAGCTTTCATTTTCCCAAAGATGTTTATAAAATTAAAGCTAAGAAACTTGAAGATAACCCCCCTCATTGTGTGTAACAGAGTCATGTTAACAACAAAGAACTATCATAGTATCATAGTTCATACGGTTGAAAAAAGACACATGTCCATCAAGTCCAACCAAGGAAGGGAAGGGATTGGATGAATTAATTCCGTACTGTACTGAAAAAGTCTCAAAGCATTGTTGAATAAAAAACAGAATATGTTTAGTGCACAAATCAATCAGAAAACCACAATTCTTCTAGATAAAACACAAAGACAATAAAAAAATACAAATAAAACACATAAATCATCTTGTAGCAGATGGATTGTAAAGGGCAGTACAGATGATGTTTTATATACAGTAATGTCCCAGTAGCGGAGTCACAGATTACATGAATGGATGTACCAGCCTACAGAGGATAGAAAGTGTCAATGCCATGTGTAGATCAGTGGGCAGATCATCGCGATCACAGAGAATCAATATACAGAATAGTTAAACCTACTTGGACATTCCTGACACAGATATGCTGTGTGAGCGCTTATCCCACTCAAGGTGATAGAAAAGTCACAGAAAACAGATGACAAACCAGTTTCTTTGTGTGATGGAAATTAATATTTACCCTAAAGACAGATTTGGTCAAACTAAGGCAAAGAGTAGCCATGGATGCAGAATCATTTTTTTATCATTTCCAGATATCACCCTAATATCCTGAATTAATCAGATTTTTGGGATCCTTTATCGTTCTGCTTGCACCAGTTTAAATAAACCCCCCATGGAGTAAATCTGCCCTTCCGAAGACCTAAAATTCAGTTTATTAGACAATGGGGAACATGTATCATAGTTTCAGCTAGGCAAAGTGTAAAATTTTAGCGACTTTTGCCGTTTTTGCGCCTTTTAACTCTGTTCTTTTTCAAGTACGCCTTGTCTGCACCTTTGTGCATTGTGCCTTATGTATCATTGTTTCCCAGATGTTCCGTGCGACATTTCACTTTTTTGTGCCTTTTTTAGCACAAATCTGCACCTGGTCCAGGGCAGTTGCAAAGGAGGTTTTTTTTTTCATGGACCCGTTTTTAACATGTAAATTGGAATTATTTTGCATGCTTTAACTGTTTAACATTTTGCACAGTAACCTCTTTTGTCAAAATTCTTACATTTTTGCATTTTTTTTTATTGGTTACTTCTAAGGGTGAGGTCACACGTTGCGGTTTAATTGCTTTTTTAATGCATTTTGAAACTAAATACAACAGCTGAGGAGAGGTGATTTGCCTTATTTCATTACTGTCAACATTTGCGTTTACAAAACGTAATATAAACGCCATGTGTTAACACAAAAAATGCAACATGTTAAATCCCAAATTAACAGTAGTGTCCACTCCTGTATACAACCCCTCACGAGGCTTGTGTCCATGTGGATTTGAGACATTTGCAACAGAAAGTCTCAAAAAGTAGGCAAAATTTGCGCCTGTCAGGATAAGAAAAACTGAACATGTATCACAAGTAAAAAGACTGGATCATACATAAGGTGCAAAAAACTAGTGCCAAAAGTCTCTAAAATGCACCTCAGAGAGACCAAACTATGGTATATGTGGCCCATGGTCACCAAATTTTACACTATTAAACTACCATGTAGGGCAGTGATGGCAAACCTTTTAGACACCGAGTGCCCAAACTACAACCAAAACCCACGTATTTTTCGCAAAGTGCCAATGCGACAATTTAAGCAGTAACTTATTACTCCCTGCCCTTCACAGGTTTAAATTGTATAGGCACCTGAGGACACCAATACAGTAGAAAGAAGGAGAAGAAGTTTGGATTATTATTGTAGCTTCCTTCTAGGGTCCTGGACTGCCTGGGACTGCAAGAGGCCTTGAGTCCTGTCTGGCAAACTCTACCCAGGGGTGATGGCAAGAGTGCCCATATAGAGGGCTCTGAGTGCCACCTCTGGCACCCGTGCCATAGGTTCGCCACCACTGATGTAGGGTATTAAATATCCTTCATAGAATTCTCTCCAAAGTCATAAGAAAATGAGCAGAGAAGAGTCATATTTAACTTAGGAAGAGTTGTATTTAGATGGGGAGTATCAATACAGATACCCCTATGTTCGGATGGAAATATTGACTTTTAGAACACATCAAAACAAAGTTTGAATTGTGAGTTGCAGATAAAGATCCAGTTCACAACATTATTGTGGTTTTTGAAAAAAAAAAAGCCTCACTACATTGAGGATACTATGTAAATATCTAGTGGAATTTCATTGTAGCATGTAAATATAAGGGTCAGGGTCAGAGGTAGTGGACCCACTGAACCACCACAAGCGATGACGTAAGCCGACACCTGTGGTGGGATACCACCAGGTTGCTCCACGGGTGCGACTTTGCGGAAGCGGTCATGGTCAGGTACAGAATCGGAAGGCAGAGGAGAAGTCGTGGTCAGGCAGATGGTCAAGACAGGTGGCACCGGATCGGAGTCAGGGACAAGGCAGAAGGTCAGGATAGGCGGAGGTCAGGAACGGAATCGAGGTCACAACGGATAATCAAAATAACTCAGGAACAACACAGGAAAGTTTTCTCTGAGGTACAAGGTACAAAGATCCGACAGGGGACACAGAAAGGCACACGTGCTCTAGGAGTCAGGGACGCGCGCTCGGAGTGCAGGGAAGGTCCTGGAGGGATGGAAGGTGAGTGAGGCTGTGCCTCGGCTCCAGGGGCACAGGGAGGCACACGGGTGTGCCTGTGACACAGGACATGGGTCCCAGGAGCACCCATGACAATATCTATAGCATTGATTATGATATTAAAGGACATCTACCACCAGACTATCCTATAATGCACGCTCTATGCACGGGACTTCAAGACAGCCGGATGATGTCAGCGGCTGTCTGCCCAGGAAGAGCGGTGGGAGGGGTGCATATTAATGAACCAGGGGCGTGCAAAAATTTGGCTCATTTGCATATTTGTATAACCTTTTCTAGCTAATACAGAGGCGAGGAGATAGCTGGAAACGGGTGCAGCATCCCCTGCAGGTATCGGGTGTGCATTATAGGACCGTCTACCACTGGTGGTGCATCTCCTTTAAAGTTATCAGCTCAGGATGTTGTTGACCCATCATGGTGACTTCAAGGGTGGCTACGAAAAAGTTAAAATGAACAATAGATTTATCATGTGTTGTTTCAAGAACTGACATGCAAAGATACACCGGTAACTGTAGAAAATGTTATGTCTTCAGGCGACTTGCTTCCTGGTGTCTTTAATTGCTTGCTACAGGCAAGGTCAAAAGCCTCCGCTTTTCAATCTCTTACTACATCTTGTGTAATTACTGCAAGAAAGTGAGGATTTACTTGAGATGACCACATATCCAACATGTAATGAAAAATTGCAAGTTGCCCCAGTTGCTTACATTTAATTACCTAAATGTCTTAAAGGGATTTTCCAGGGCATAGATATTGATGACATACCAGACATACTCAGAATAGGTCAGCCAAATCAGATTAATTGTGGTCTCACACCCAGTATCCCTACTTCTCAGTACTGTGGTCAAGTGGCTATGCTTATACTGCAGAGCACTCTAGTTGAAAAGCTGATCTTGGGGTGCTGTGAGTTGGACCCCTATTGATCTTATATTGATCATCAATATGCTCATAAGATCACAATTTCTCCCCCCCCCCCAATAAATCCAGTAAAACGTTTACTTAAAGGAAACCTACCCCAAGTAATTTACTTATCAGATGTCGATCTGATGGTAGATTCCTCCTGTCTGCCTCTGTCCTAATCTGTAATATAATAACCCTGGAAAATAACCTAATTTGTTAAAAATCTTTATTTTAGTAATATGTAAATTGACCACAGAATCTACTTCTGATAGTAGATTCCTCATGGTAGGTTACCTTTAACCCCTTCACCCCTTCTTCGTTTGACCCAAGGCTACATGGCTTCTGCTTATTCATTACAATGAGACTGTGGCTCATTGTAATGTATAGTGAGCTGAAATGCCATATTCTGCAATACAGTTGTATTGCAGTATATGGTAGGAGCGATCTGAACATCTAGGGTTAATGTACCCTAGAGGGTCCAAGAAATAGTGAAAAAAAAACAGAAAAAAAAGGTTAAAAAATGTGAAAAATTAATAAAATATTAAAAGTTCAAATCACCCCCCTTTCCCTAGAACTGATATAAAACATAATAAACAGTAAAAATATCATAGACACATTAGGTATCGCCGCGTCCCAAAATGCCCGATCTATCAAAATATAAAAACAGTTATGGCCGGCGGTGACCTCCGAGACGGGAAATGGCGCCCAAATGTCCGAAACGCGACTTTTAAACCTTTTTACATGACATAAAAAATGTAAAAAGAATTTATCAAAATGTCGCACAGTCCTCAAAATGGTAGCAATGAAAATGTCGGCACATTTCGCAAAAAATGACACATTACACAGCTCTGTGTACCAAACTATGAAAAAGTTATTAGCGCCAGAAGATGGCAAAAAATTTTTTTTCTTTTTAGTACACATTAGTTTAATTTTTTATAATGTATTAAAACGTCACAAAACCTGTATAAATTTGGTATCACCGCAATTGTACCGAACCAAAGAATAAAATAGAGGTGTTATTTGAAGCGAGGAGTGAAAGTCGTAAAAACTGAGTCCACAAGAACGTAACGCACGTGCAGGTTTTTTTCAATTTTTCCACATTTGGAATTTTTTTCCGGCTTCCCACTAGATAGAAGGGAATAATAAATAACATCACGGGAAAGTAAAATTTGTTACGCACAATATAAGCCCTCACACAGCTCTGTACACAGAAAAATGAAAAAGTTATGGATTTTTGAAGATGGAGAGCAAAAAATGAGCGGAAATACCCTGCGTCCTAAAGGTCCTGCGGGTTAAAGAGGGGGCTGTCAAATGACATATGAGGGGTCCTGAATATGAGAGCCACAATATGACAGGAAGTGTAGGGGCACCCCGGGGAACTATACTGTGTGGGGGTGGATTTAGGGTTGGAGCAAAAGGTGTGGCTTTCGTCTCTCCGAAAGTTGGGAGGTATTGTCTGTTGAAAAAAAACATTCATTTATTAGATGAAATAACTTATTCTGGATATTAACATTAATAACTGATGCTCTTTTGATTCCCGCTAAGAATGTCCACCTAATGTGCCCAGAGTTGGTGGTCGCACATGCTCAGTGGCACTGTCCCACCACCAGGGCCGTATTTAGTGTTAATGCTGCCCTAGGAGCTGCCAAGGTAACGCCTCTCCCCATAACACCTATCACATTACTAGAAGAGAGCAGAGCTGGACCCAGGAGGAGTCTCTCCAATGATTCGCTGCTAGCTTTAGATTCAAAAACTGCTTCAGGCTGCGTTCTCACAATGTATTGACCTTGTGTTTTGAAATGCATTGGTCAAAATGCTTCATCACATGTAAATACATTTTCTTAGGACAGCAGCATGTGTGTGGTGTGTGACATTGTTAGTTATCACCATTAATATTAAAAAACAAAACACATGTTGCTACTTATATAGTACATATGCGTTCGATGTGTTGTGCCAGATGCATTTGTATTGCAGACGCATCATCAGAATGCGGCCTCCGGTTGTGTTGACACTCTTCACTCGAGTTTCGTTTAGGAACACTATTCCAGCACATTGGGGAGGAGTTTCTCCCGTTCACATCCACATTTACGCTGAAACACTTGCAATTGCGAATGTGCGCTATGTGTTTTTCACACCCAGCATGTGAACGAAACCACTAGGAACCTAAATGTTCCCACTAACCCTAAGCCAACTAAACCTAGTCCCACTAACCCTAAGCCAACTAAACCTAGTCCCACCAAGCCTAAGCCAACTACACCTAGTCCCACTATCCCTAAGCCAACTAAACCTAGTCCCACTAAGCCTAAGCCAATTAAACCTAGTCCCACTAACCCTAAGCCAACTACACCTAGTCCCACTAAGCCTAAGCCAACTACACATAGTCCCACTAAGCCTAAGCCAACTAAACCTAGTCCCACTAAGCCTAAGCCAACTACACCTAGTGCCACTAACCCTAAGCCAACTACACCTAGTCCCACTATCCCTAAGACAACTACACCTAGTCCCACTAACCCTAAGACAACTACACCTAGTCCCACTAACCCAAAGTCAACTAAACCTAGTCCCACTAAGCCTAAGTTATTGACCAACCAACTTATACAGTGCCATAACATATACATACTTAAAGGGGTTGCCTGAGCTGAGAGGGGTGCCAAAACAAGAAAGCAGTTGTACATACCTCCCTCTGGCAATCCAGTCCAGCACTGTCCCTTTCATCACCCCCAGTCTTTATGTATACAGAGGCACAACAGTGACATCACGACCGGTAATGCTTACACAGGCTACAGGCAAAGGCTGCAGAGGGAGAGCTAAGTATTCATACAGATGGGAGGCACAGTGCTGGACTAGAGTATCAGAAAGGGTAAGTACAACTGTTTTCTTGTTTTTTATAGACTCCCCTCCCCACTGATCAAAAAACATACAAGCCTGTTCATGAAGGCGTAATATATATATATATATATATATATATATATATATATATATGAGAAATGTGAGTTGTAATATCAGCACCTACTATAAAACCGGCAACTCACATATGACGTCTTTGGTCGGAGGAATTCTTCTTTTCTATCTGGTGGATACGTCAGCTTCTTCCTGTCGGAACTCAGCTATAAGGATTTAGAAACACAAAGTTAAGTTTTATCTGTTGTTCTTCTATAGATCACAATTATTCCCCTACAGTGGCAATAGTTACAGCACCTGCGCCCAGTAGCCAATAATGTTCCAGTAGCCAGTAGTCGCAGGGTTGCCCCAGTAGTCACAGGGCTGCCCCATGTTGTTACAGTGCTTCCCCAATGCCCCAGTAGCTAGCAGTGCCCTCAAATAGTCACAGTGCTGCCCCCATACCCCAGTAGCTAGTGCTGACCCAAATTAGTCACAGGGCTGCCCTCATGCCCCAGTAGCCAATGCTGCCACAAGTAGTAACAGTGCTGCCCCCATGACCCAGTGCTACCCCTATGCCCCAGTAGCCAGTGCTATCCCAATGCCCCAGTAGCCAGTGCTTCCCCCAAGTAGTCACAGTGCTTCTTCCATGACCCAGTAGCCAGTGCTGCCCCCAAGTAGTCGTACCACGAACCCCTGCGATCAGCTGCTGCACGTGATTTCAGCTATGCTTGTTAGTGCCTTTTCTGCTTTACAATGTTGTCACATCCATCATCGTGTTCCCTATTCAGGTGAATGGTGCTGAGCTGCAATACCAGGTACATCCACTATACTATGTACAGCAGTGTACGTGGTATAAAGGGAAAGGACTGAATTTCCATTCAGAACAGTCTCTTCATTTTACTGATACCGGACAACCCCATTAAAATGTGACACATTCCTGACACAGCAAGTCATAAGAGAGACACATGAAGTCATTTTTCATACCACAGAACATTAAACCAAAGGTAAAGGTTACATAAAGCTCATACTTATGGATGTTAGGGGGGTCAGGGATATTTAAAGGAGTAGGCTATATTGATTTGTATATTTTTTGCGAGGAAATATTCAATCTCAAGAAATGTGACAGATGAATTTGTCACTCAGATTGCATCTGCCAATTTATGAGAAAGGTTGACATAGGTCTTTGGCTTCTCTGTGCGAGCTAAATGATAAATGTCTCCAAACAAGGCGGCCATGAAGTATATTATCAAATCTGCAGTGTAAAAAAATGAAAGAGCTGTAACTAATTTTGCAGGTGGCTTATATGAACATTATTGATTTGAGGGGGACATTTAAGCTATTTAAAAGGTGACTTTATAGACAGCAGGTGTCCATATCAGGTGCCCGATACCCAGCAGGTATCGCTACTGCGCTCAGGTCCGCTGGAGTTCCCCTTCTTCTTCCTGGTGTATGTAAGTGCTGATCTTGCGACACAATACATAAATTCCGTGATTTTCCGAATCCGTCTGGTTGTCCAACGGCCACGTCCCCCCCATTCCTGTTGTGTGAAAGCTGGCGCCAATGCGCCAAAATCCGATCGCGTGCGCCAAAATCCCGGGGCAATTCGGCACAAATTGGAAATTGTCGGAAACCTGACGAAAGTGCACGATTCGGACCCTTAGTAAATGAACCGCAGTATATGTTTCTAACCTAAGAATTCCGTTAATATTTTCTACCATAAGCCTTGGTTCATACTGTGCTAATTTATTGTTCTTTTCCATCAATTGTCTCTAAAACGAGAAAAGTGTTATCTGCTGATAATAAATAGCAACTTGTCGATATCATTGATAGCACATACAGTATGATACTGCAAAAAGTGTCACTGTTACTTCTCTCCTTTTCATGGTGCCAATACTGAACATCATCGCAAATGGTGAAATTGTGTTATCTGAGGTTATAGAGCACAATGTACTAAGCAGTCAATGCTCGGCTCTTAGATTTTCTAGGACCTGATCAATAGAGGACAGGTAACCATGTTCTTGTCTATATTTACTATTATTCCTAAAGTCCTGGTATAGTATTTGGTTCCCCCTGAGTGTTTCCTTGCATCGCCCTCATCCACCTATTGATTTAATTTTCCTTTTTTTTGTTTTCCGAGGTTTTTTTTCCAATTCATGGGTGGGATTGACAAGGTGTAGAGGACTCTAAGGTCAGTGCATTTGATAAATGTGTAATACACCTAGTGTGCACGCATGTTGCCTGACACAATCTATTTTGCATTTCTTCACTATTACCTCTGTCATACCTCTGTATCCAGGGTCGGTTCCAGGTTTTAGTAGGCCCCTGGGCAGCAGAACCTCAGTGGACGTCTTTGCAGTGAACTCACTTGACGTCTTTAAAATTCAGAAGCGAAAACAGTTTTCTGTTCCCTAAAATATTCCCTAGTTTATCATACCAATCAGGCCCCTTATGGTTATTTTATAGCCCCCCTCACCCCCTATGGATTCATTAGATACAGCCCCCCTCACACCCTATAGATTCCTTATGTACAGCTTTATGTGGGCCCCCCCCCCCCAGCAGCTCTGGCCCCCGACACTTGCCCAGATATGCCCAGCGCTGGCGCCGGCCCTGTCTGTATATGGCGTCTGTGAGCTAGCCGCAAAAACGGCAGATTTATTACGGCTGCAAATGATAAGCATTATGCCCAAGCAGTGCATAATGTAGTAAGATAACATACATCTTAATGAGAAAATCAGCTTAGGAAGAGTAAGGAACAGGAAAGCCAGAGAAATAAAGACAGGGCAGTATACATTTTCTTGATAAATGCTTTTAATAATGATTTGTGTTTTGGATTTAATATTTTGTTGAGCTGATTGTATTTTGTATGGAAAAAAATTAAAATGAAAATGTGAAAAATAGAATAAAATAATGATTTGTGTTCCTCCAGTCACTGTTTAGGCTATGCTTGGTCTAGACAGTCCCAGCAGCAGCTGTTCAGCGCCAGGATCCCAGCAGTAAAGCGTTTTTATCATGTGACTGCTAGGACGCGGAGAGGCAGCGCACTGTTTGAGAGCAAGAGAAGGAGAAGACAGAAGAGCCAAATACTGAGATTATTACAGGGCTTGTATGCCATAAAACTGGTGTACAACATTTTATAAATGTCCCCCAAAGTATCTTAAAGGCACATGGGAGAGCACATGGCACATATAGTTTCCAATAATTGATAGGTCGGCTTGGGTTGGCGCTCCCACAGTCTCTGATAAGGAACAGTAGAATATTCCAAAGCTTGTAGGAATTCTCCAGGAACGGCTTGGAATAATCCAGGGATGACTTATTTGAAAGTCCTTGCTCCGGGATCACAGTCTCAAGCTCCACTAGAGACAATCAGGACTTTGGTCCACCATCAAGAATCAGTGACCATTGCTGGATTTGCCCACACATCCCTACAATTTTTTCTGAGGCCCCAAGAATAATTTTTATCTCATTGGTCTATGTAACTTCAGTCCAACATTGTCTGTGACTACAGCATTATCCCTGGCCAGACCCAAATTCATTTTCATAGACGGGGCAAGGTTGGTTCTTCAGCTCACCGGATCAGTCCTCTGCAGCTTTCACAGGATTGCAGGTGATTTCTTTCCACCAACCCCACACAAAGACAATGAAGTCACATGTTTGTTTTGTCTTTGTTCTTTTATTTGATACATTATTTGTATGTATTATGTTAATGTTCTTCCACATTCTTCTTCAAAATATGTTATGTGCACACAGCACGTCCCCTCTAAAATATGCCTGGTTACAGCAGCACAACAGGCATCCCTCTAATAGACGTAGCTGAAACCTAATTACAGCTACCACTGCAGTGATGAAAACAAGAAGACGTTTTGAAGGATTACAAAGGGACTGTAGACTCTCGCCAAATCCCTTAAAATAGCATTAAAGGGAACCTGTCAGCAGACTATTGCTACCCTAACCATGGGTAGTAGAACACAGCAACGGTTCCCAATAAACAATAATTGACTTAATAATTCTGCAGGATTCCACAGAAAACATTACTCGTAGGAACAGCGGACTGGGGGGAGGGGGTTGGGGATTAACTCTAGCTTATCCTTGCCCAGCTCAGCCTCTTTTATACGTTGTTTGCCTATGTACAAATACGTTTCACAGCGATCATAATTTTTATGTTAAAGGGGTTTGCCCATGAAAGAAAGTTCTCACATTTCAATCCTCTTTTGATGTTTACATAATAAAGATAGTTTTTAACCCCTTACTTTACAATTTTACTCAGTTTTAGTAACTATAGCTATATGGGGGACTTGTTTTTTTGGGACAAAATGTAGTTTTTAATAGCACAATTTTGGGTTTCATGTATCTTTCTGGTGAAGGATAACCTCTTTGCATAATGAAATACGTTTTTTGGGGAAAAAAAACTATTTTCAACTCAACCATCCAAGCACCATAACTTTTTAACTTTTTTGTCAATGTGGCTTTGTGCGTGCGGGCTTATTTTATGCAAAAAGACACATAGGGGGAGATTTATTAGAAGTTTCTGAGTTCAAAACTGTTCTAGTTACTTATGGCAACCAATCAGAGCTTAGCTTCCCTTTTTATAAAAAGCTGTAAGAAAACGTGAGCTGAGCTCTGATTAGTTGGCATGAGCAACTAGAACAGTTTTGCTTTCAGAAACTCCTGATAAATCTCCCCCATAGATTTTATTTGTACACACTAAGGCTGCATTTACATTGACGTATGCTCACCTGGCCATAGCTCTGCTAGCATACGGGGAGTCTGCTAGCCTTCTATGGGGGAGCATATAAATATATACACACACATACATACATACACTCACCGGCCACTTTATTAAGTACACCTGTCCAACTGCTCATTAACACTTAATTTCTAATCAGCCAATCACATGGCGACAACTCAGTGCATTTCAAACCGAGATGCAGTTCAAACCGAGCATCAGTATGGGGAAGAAAGGTGATTTGAGGCCTTTGAACGTGGCATGGTTGTTGGTGCCAGAAGGGCTGGTCTGAGTATTTCAGAAACTGCTGATCTACTGGGATTTTCACGCACAACCATCTCTAGGGTTTACAGAGAATGGTCCGAAAAAGAAAAAACATCCAGTGAGCGGCAGTTCTGTGGGCGGAAATGCCTTGTTGATGCCAGAGGTCATAGGAGAATGGGCAGACTGGTTCGAGCTGATAGAAAGGCAACAGTGACTCAAATCGCCACCCGTTACAACCAAGGTAGATGGATCTCTGAACGCACAGTACGTCGAACTTTGAGGCAGATGGGCTACAGCAGCAGAAGACCACAACGGGTGCCACTCCTTTCAGCTAAGAACAGGAAACTGAGGCTACAATTTGCACAAGCTCATCGAAATTGGACAGTAGAAGATTGGAAAAACATTGCCTTATCTGATGAGTCTCGATTTCTGCTGCGACATTCGGATGGTAGGGTCAGAATTTGGCGTCAACAACATGAAAGCATGGATCCATCCTGCCTTGTATCAACGGTTCAGGCTGGTGGTGGTGGTGTCATGGTGTGGGGAATATTTTCTTGGCACTCTTTGGGCCCCTTGGTACCAATTGAGCATCGTTGCAACGCCACAGCGTACCTGAGTATTGTTGCTGACCATGTCCAACCCTTTATGACCACAATGTACCCAACATCTGATGGCTACTTTCAGCAGGATAATGCTCCATGTCATAAAGCTGGAATCATCTCAGACTGGTTTCTTGAACATGACAATGAGTTCACTGTACTCAAATGGCCTCCACAGTCACCAGATCTCAATCCAATAGAGCATCTTTGGGATGTGGTGGAACGGGAGATTCGCATCATGGATGTGCAGCCGACAAATCTGCGGCAACTGTGTGATGCCATCATGTCAATATGGACCAAAATCTCTGAGGAATGCTTCCAGCACCTTGTTGAATCTATGCCACGAAGAATTGAGGCAGTTCTGAAGGAAAAAGGGGGTCCAACTCATTACTAGCATGGTGTACCTAATAAAGTGGCCAGTGAGTGTAATATATATATATATATATATATATATATATATGCCTTCCTCTGATGGCAGTGTGAATGCAGCCTAATTGTTTTTAAAGTTTTTTGATCTCCAATTAATATAGTTTTTTGATAATGGATGATTAAAAATGTGAATTTGGGCATAGTATTTATACCATACAATAAAAACTATTATAACTTTGTAGCCTGGGTTGGTACGTGTGTGGAGGTACAAAATGTGTGATTTTAAGTGTTTATTTTTTTAAAAGGTGGGTGTGATTTTTCTGTTTTGTTAATTTTTTTGGAAACTTTTGTGTATGATGTGAACATTGGGCACAAGCGTAGAAAAGCAAAGTGTGCTGACCTCACTATGGGCAATGCACCTGCGGCAGGGGGATCTCAGCTGACTCTACCACCTGAAATCTGAAGAACAGGGACCCTAAAGCCCCACTGCATGAAGGTCTGATGTCTGTATAGGACCCCCACCCCTATAGATAGAGTTAAAATACTTGATCAAAGAACAAAAAGCTTCTTCAAGGGAAATAGTAACAAACCTTTTATAGATGAACTACTTCTGTGACAATGAATGATTGGAGGAGCCTAATCGGGGCACAGTATGAAAGCATGGAAATGCTGACAGTAGCACGTCCAGCGCGTATGACAAAATACACCCAGCTTCACAGATGATCCATATGTCAGACTTTTAAAAGCTGGTCTTTTATGTAGTGTCAGCTGATACTTGAGCTAAAATTTCCAATGGAAGTGACATAGATGAAATGACGGCTATGCTGCTGCTGTCCGTGTTCAAAAAGAGAAACTTTTCGCTTTTATTTGCTATCAACACAATCCGGGTCTCCAGCCATGGGAAACAATATCAATAAAATCTCATAGCGTTCCTTGCACATTCATAGATTAACACAAAATGAATGCTGAATGTAAAACCGCCCTCCACGCTACACAGAAATCAATTTCTATTCTGCATCTAGATTTACATACAGAGAGACTTGATGGAGCCATAGATTTTACCAGCATTTTATCACTTTCTAATAATTTGATTGCTGTTCTCTATGCATGAGGAAAACATTGTTTTGCTGCCTTATAAATTGTGTACATTTGTTTGATTCGTGAGGGTGACGTATTCCCTTTAAATGCGAATTCATCAACTTCGCCAACAATACATGAGAAATATTAACAAAGTGTCTCTGAAGTAATGGATTTAGCACTTTAATCGGTCCCCGACTATAATGTATGATTTATAGTACTCATCATTTCATATGGTAAAGTGAGAGCTTATGGGCCCCCAAAGCCCCTTGGGCCCGGTTGCGACTGCACCCTCTGCACCCCCTCAAGTTAAACCCCTGCTGGGATATAATCCGTAGGGCACCAGGCTGGAGAACATGATTTTCATCAACTAGTTGACCAGGATCATGTATGGCGTATGATTGCCCCACCTCTACATTTTCAACACCGGCATACATCAAGGGGTTTCCACCTCTTGAGGCAGTCACCGGCAGCAGAAAGTGAACCGGCGTTGGTACAGTAACACCCCGCGCCGGACCGCACCCCCCTTAAAGCCCCACTGGCGTGAAGGTGGTGGAAAGGACTAAATATTGCAAAGTGCTACCAATAAGCTAGTGCAACACCCTCGCCGATGCAATGGCGAGATAGGGTTTGCGAATACGTCCCACCTGCATGTAATCCCATTACACAACATGGTTCTGATAGGACATAGGGATATTGCAGTGGTGAATCCTGCCTGGCAAGGCAGAGGTTAAGTATTTTGTATAATGCAAGATGCTATTGTCCAATCATATGTGTTACATCCTGTCCCTGTGAGCTGAGATGTGATTGGAGGAGCAGCCACCACCTGATCAAAGGGAGGTAATAAAACCTCTGGCCAGGAGTGTTCTGGAGGATTCCAGGAGAAGGTCTTTCCAGAGATCTTTTCAGAGAGATTCTGTTGTAGGAGAATCAGTGAGTGAGTGAGCAATCTCTGTCTAGCCCATACCAGAGCAGGAAGAGCCTAGCCCCTGCCTCTGAAGAGTGGAGCATTAGACTAGAGTTAGTGTAGTGAGGAAAAGGGGTATCATCTTACCTTTGAAGGTGATACCTGAAGCCCTACAGGACAAGCTGAAGCTTCCTACCAGGACACAGCTGCCTCCCAGCCTGCCCTCTACTTCCAGGCTGGTGAACTACATCCTGAGGCTCCCTCCAACTCACATCTCGGCACCCTACCTACCTGTTAAAGGCACGTTTGCTGCGGTTCCTGCGGTTCAAATAAAGAACTGTAAGTTGTTTTCTTCAACTTCTGTCTCCGTCTGGTCCCTGCTAATACGGCTGCCTTCATCACCGGCACCCTGTCCATCACCCAGAGACTCACACTCGGGACACTAAGGGGTTGCCCCAGGGAGATCCGCTATAGCAGCCTCTCCCTCATCATTTCTTGCCAACACCACCCTGCTGGAGACCTGCCAGGCTGTAGGACAGCCCTCCGGTTCCCCCGTACCAAGCACCGTGACAATAGCGTGCTTAGGCCGCAACTGCCAGCCACTCCGGTACCGCGGGCCCCGGCTGTCTCCAGGCCTCACCTCAAGGGCTAGGCCCCGGTGGGGGATGTTGCAAGTGGCGTCACGAATCACAGGATATATACTTCTGTGCCTTATCCTGGCACTAAAGACTGTACTTTATTAAGAAAAAGACTGTGCTGCCTAACCCTGCTGCCATCCGGGTTTAGGCCCAAGTATTTGTGTGTTTCTACATTGAACTTTATACTGCTGCCACGTGCTGTCGAGCGCCGCTCCAGCACTCAAGAGGTTAATTCCTGCAAGAACTGTGTCAGCTCTGCTACATCCGGCGCTGCTGCGCCTGAAGCAGTTACCTCAGAGGCGTGTGGCGCAGCAAGTATTTCAAGCCCGCCAAATCTTCACTGGCGGGAACTCCAGAGGCGTCATTAGGCCCCGCCCCCTGCGCGAGTGGCGCGAAGCACCGTGGAGGAGGAGCTGGAGCGTGTGCGGCCGGCAACGAAGAGGGTTAATCGGCCATTTTGGATTTCGGCGCAGGCCGCGCCTGAAGCCTGCCAGCAGTGTGCGCCTCATCCGGAGTTCCGGCGCACGTGTCCTGCGACTGGAGAACACCGCGGAGCATCACTGAACCCTGCTGCCTGCCGGACATCGGGAACGGAGACCTTCGTGTACCGGAGCTGTCCTGTCACCGCGGCTGATCCTGAGTGAGTACCGCTGGGGAAGTTAAAGGGGGGTAGAGATTGTTTCCGACGCTAGGTTATTGGCTCACCTCCCAGGGAATAGTGACTGTGTCTTAAAGTGCCCACGTCCCATTCTAGCCATCGCCCATAGCAACGGACATTGTGTAACCCTACAGACTTCCCTCAGCTAGGCCAGTCATGTCCGCCCAGGACGAAGATACGGGACTGGCGCAAGTCCCGTCCCCTGGTCCCTCCTCAGGGTACCGGAGCATGTTAAGTCCTCCAGAGAGTCCTTTCAGCCCTGCTACAACTAGTGTCCCTGGGACTCCCACCATGATGCCTCTGACTATGCCCTACTATCCGGGGGCCCCCTGGTTACCCCACTACGAGGGAGAATCACACACTCTCTCTGAATTCAGAGACAAATTGTTAGCCACCTTCGCCCTGTGTCCATTTACAGAGGAACAGAAAGTGGGCATCCTCATCGGGCAGTTGAAAGGACCCGCTCTCCGGGAAGTCAAGTCTTGGCCCCGAGAACAGTGTCAGAATGTGGTCCAGATTCTTGATAGGCTACGCAATACCTTTGACAAGTGTACTGTCTCCGAGTTGAAGCAGAAATTCTTCGGGAAAAGACAGAAGCCCCAAGAGTCCCTCCCTACAGGAGACATGGAAGGCCATCACCTGCCTTGAGCCCAAAGACGCTGAAACCTCTGATCAAACCTTAAGGGAACAATTTATTAATGGACTTGTTGATAGAAATCAAAGGTGTCAACTAAAGATCATCTCTTCTCAACATGCCCAGGCCTCCTTCCTTGAGTTTAAGGAAATTGCCATTGACATATTAGGGGACCGACCGCCTACTGGACCGCAGAAAGAGCCTGAATCCGTGGAAATGGAGGAATCTGCTCTAGCTTGCTATCCAATGCAGTCGACATCACCTACTCCTGCGGCTACGGAAGTTGCTGACTTAGCAGGACAGGTCTCTAATCTGGCGGACACCCTGCATCAAATCCTCGATCGGTTGACCCAGTTGGAAGTAACTGTCTCCGCTAGGAGGAGGAAACCTCCAGAGAACCCGGTACGGTCAGCTACTCCTCGTGAATCTCCGACTAAACAGCGCCCAAAAGAAGCGAAGTCGTTAAGCACCTGGAGTCAGAAGAAACCCCGTCAGCGGTGCAGCTACTGCCATAAATATGGGAATGAAGAGAATGATTGTCATCAGTTAAACGACAAACCCTTGGAGCTAAGGGACGACCTCCAAGGGAAGAACTTGTAAGTCCCCGAGATGCCAACTGGATGCCCAGGTTCGTGGGGACTCGCCCCATGGTTCATGTAACCATCAATGGAGTTACCCTACCGACCTTAATTGATACCGGATCTCAAGTGACCACCCTCCGGAGTGCTGCCTTCGAGAAGTGCCGAGGAAAAGCATCCTTAATCCAGCCTCCCAAGGCTTACTTGAACATTATTGCTACGAACGGAAAACCCGTACCCATCCGCGGCTACTGGGAGCCCACGCTAACCATTGGAGACACTGAGTTAACCAGACAGGGCGTAGTGGTGACACGTGTGCCCGAAAACGGTAACTTCTCCCTGGTACTGGGTACCAATGTCCTCCGCAACTGCTACCCTGAAGTGCTGAAGGCTCTCCACGACTCCCTGCCAACAGTGCCCAACGGTTCCCGGAAGGTAATTCAGGAGACTATGCAGGTTCTAGCGGCTCAACAGAAGTTTGCTGGCCCTAATGGAGAAATCTGCAGAGCCCGGATCAAGGATCCCCAACCTGTCCGCCTTCAACCTGGGACTGAGACGTTAGTATGGTGTCGAGCCTGCATGGGCGTCCAAGGTCAAGACTACCAGGCGATAGTAGAACCTCTACCAGCTGATGAAGACCTGCCCATTCTAGCCGCCAGGAGCCTAGTCACTGTATCCCGAGGACAAGTACCCATTCGATTACTAAATGTGGGAGACTCCCCAGTGGATCTGAGAAAGTACCAAGCCGTAGCCACTCTCTTCAGTGTCCATCCTGAAGACTTGGTAGAAACCGCTCTGTCTGCCTCCCAACAGTTGGAAGTGAAGCAAAGTGCTGAAGGTGAGCCTGCCGAGCAATCCTGGTGGCTTGAGCTCAATATTGGAGATGACGATTTTACTCCTGCAGACCAAGTACAAGGTGTCCTGGATGTCGTTATGAAGCACCACCAGGCCTTCAGCAAACACCCACTGGATTTTGGGCAGACTACTCTGATCCAACACACCATCCCTACTGGCTCTCATCCTCCTATCAAGGAACGGTACCGGCCCATCCCTCCAGCCCGCTACCAAGAGGTGAAGAAGCTGGTACAAGAGATGAAGACAGCCAACGTTATCCGGGAGAGTCACAGCCCATGGGCTGCCCCGCTGGTCCTTGTGAAGAAGAAGGATGGAACCCTTCGATTCTGTGTTGACTATAGGAAGATCAACAATATCACCCACAAGGACGCCTATCCTCTGCCTCGAATCGAGGAATCCCTCGCAGCCCTAGGGTCAGCTGCCTACTTCTCTACCCTGGACCTGACCAGTGGCTACTGGCAAGTAGCCATGGCGCCGGAAGACAGAGAGAAGACGGCTTTCACCACCCCAATGGGCCTGTTCGAGTTCAACAACATGCCGTTCGGGCTATGCAACGCCCCAGGCACATTTCAACGGCTGATGGAGAGATGTTTGGGTCATCGCAACTTCGAGACCGTCCTGCTATATTTGGACGACATTATCATCTACTCCAAGACTTATGAAGACCACCTCCACCATCTGGCTGAAGTCTTCCAAATCCTGACCCAACATGGGTTGAAGGTCAAGCCATCCAAGTGCCACCTGCTACAACCTAGTGTCAAGTACCTGGGACATGTGGTGAGCGCTCATGGAATTGAGCCAGATCCAGAGAAGATTGCAGCTGTCTACGACTGGCCTACCCCATCCACCGTACGGGACATCAAAAGCTTCCTGGGATTTGCCAGTTATTACAGGCGTTTCATCCCGAAGTTTGCCCAGCTGGCGGCTCCCCTGCAAGAGCTTCTAAGGGGCCTGCCAAAAGAGAGCCAACGTTCCCGAGTATCCATTGAGTGGACGGCCGAACGAGAAGCTGCCTTCCAGATGCTCAAGCAACGGCTGACTGAACCTCCGGTGTTGGGATATCCAGACTATAGTCTGCCTTTCACCCTATACACTGATGCCAGCAAGCAAGGTCTAGGGGCGGTATTATCCCAGCTCCAAAACGGAACTGAAAGGGTCATAGCCTACGCCAGCCGTTCCCTCCGAGAACCGGAGCAAAACGACCAGAACTATAGTTCCTTCAAGTTGGAGTTTCTGGCGTTAGTCTGGGCTGTGACCGAAAAGTTCAAGGACTACCTAGCTGCATCATCTTTCACTGTCTTCACAGACAATAATCCGTTGGCGCATCTGAACACCGCACGTCTTGGAGCACTGGAACAACGGTGGGCCTCCAGACTTGCCAATTTCAGCTTTACCATCAAGTACCGGGCTGGTAAGACCAATGACAACGCCGACGCTCTGTCCCGTCTCCCTGACCAGTGGGAGGGACCCTCCACGGATGCTCAGTGGGAAGATGTGGAGATGCCAGCGTTCTATGCCCGGTTTGTGCGTCAAGATGCCCAGAGAGTTTACTCCCTACCGACAGAGGCAGCGCCAGCTACTCCTCAAGAAGAGTCAGAGCCCCCTGCGGAAAAGGACCTCTGGATGAGTCTTCAGGCTGATAGCCGTGCCATAGGAGAAGTAATGGACTATCTCTCTAGTGGGCGAGTGCCTGAAAGAATCCGGCGCAGAAGAGCTGATGGAGAACTGTCTCAATTGTGGCGCCAGAGAAAGACTCTGAGCATGCACCAGGGTCTGCTAAAGAGAAGAACTCTGGACCCTATCACTTATGACCGGCTATACCAGATTGTGATTCCCAGGAGGGACGCCAAGATAGTACTGGAAATGTACCATGACCAGTCCGGACACTTTGGCGCTCAGAAGACTGAAGCCACCCTCCGAAGGCGATTCTTCTGGGTCAACATGAAGTCCGACATTGAAGCCTGGTGTCGAGAATGCCCAGCCTGCGCCATCGCTCGAGGAGAGCGACACAATCAAAGGGCCCCTCTACGTCCCATTGTGAGCCAACGGCCCTTGGAGATCCTGGCATTGGACCACGTGAAGTTGGAGCCCAGCAGATCCGGTCACAGTTATGCTCTTACGATCATCGACCACTATACCAAATTTGTGGTTGCAGTACCTGTCAGAGATCTGTCTGCAAGGACTACCGCAGCGGCCCTGTGGAAGAGCTTCATCCTCCCCTATGGCTGTCCGGACCAGATCCTTACAGACCAAGGAACAGCATTTGAGTCCCAAGTCTTCCAGGAGCTGTGCACTCTATATGGCTGCAAGAAGCTGAGGACCACAGCCTATCATCCCCAAGGCAACGGGCTGTGTGAAAAGATGAATCAGACTCTAATCAATATGCTGAGGACTCTGACCCCTGCAAAAAGGGCTGACTGGCCAAAACTATTGCCCGAATTAGTGTACCTGTACAACAATACCACTCATTGCTCCACAGGCTACACCCCGTATTATCTGATGTTCGGGAGACACGGCCATCTCCCTGCTGATATGACCTGGGACATGGAGTCCCCTGATTCCCAGTCTTTACTCCCCCAGACTGACTGGGTTCACGAACACCAGAGGCGCCTGGCGGATGCCAGAGAAGTTGTGGATCTGCGGTTGGAAGAGGCCCGGGAGAAACAGAAAAGGGACTTCGATCGTAATGCCTGTGCTGAGCCTTTTGCCCCAGGAGATCGAGTGTGGCTGCGCAACAACCATCCTACCAGTAAGCTAGATGGGCGTTGGGAGCGTGAGCCATACCTAGTTAGGGACAGTCTCTCCCCTGAAGTCTACGAGATTTCAAGAGGAGACCGTCCATCACTCCGGGTACATAGGAACCGGCTGAAGAGATGTCTTCGTCCTTTTGCCTACACCTCTCACTTCGACCCCCGACTTACAGACCTCCTTGTGTTCGCCTACCCCCAGTTTCTTGGAACTTGTGACTGTGCCTCAATTCTGTTTTGTTTCCACTCCAGTAAGAGGTACCCCAGAGAGACCATCATCCCCACCGCAGTCTCCAATACTGCTGCCTGTGGAGGATGATCCGGCTCCAGTGTCTGCAACCCCTGAAGCATCAGAGGCAGCTGAGACTTCGACTCCAGCGCCTGAATCAGAGGACGACGATGAGGAGATTGTTATCTTCTCCAGGCCGGAACTTCGAAGGTCTCAAAGGGAGACAAAAGGTAAAGCTCCTGCGTACCTGCAGGAGTACCAGCTGGTGACACGCAGAAGCAGGAGGCAGGTACGTTTTTCTGACACCGAAGTACTTACCACCGAAGAAGATGCAGAGTAACCCCTGAAGGGCTGTAGCCCACTTCAGGTACTGTACATATTGTGTATATTTCTGTCCTTACCCCAAAGAGCCAGAGACTTTCCTGAGACTCTCACCCTTATTTATCTCAGTCAAGAGACATACCTTGAACTGATTATTGTCATGTGCTATGATAGCACCCTTCCTCTGCCACAGCAGAGATTTCTTCAAAGGACTCTGTCCCTCTGCACATAGAGAAGACCCTTTGCTTCTTCATTGCACTTTTCCCCCACATCAAGGGCTGTACCCAGAAGATGGACTTTGTCAGTAGAGACCTTCTGTGAGACTTTTGCCAGATACTCCAGGGAAAAGTTGCCATTGCTATTTATTATTATTTTGCACTTAATGCCTCCCTTTTTAGGTATGGACATTCTGCTTGCACTTTTTTATGCCTTTCCTTTGCAGGAAAAGAGACACTTGCTACCGTGCTACTCTGAGTAGCCTATCTATCTGTAACGTTATGTTATAAGATGTGTACCCATTGGGCTCCTAAGCCAATGTGATCTTAACCTGTTTGCACACTGTCAGAAGATATGCCAGTAGTCTGCACTAACCCTTTCATAGGCTTTTCAGGTTGTAGTGTGGCTGTGTCGGACCGTCTCTATGTAGTACAATGTTTTATTGTGTCACATATGCCAATGTATGCATATATACACTATATAATTGCCGCCAGGGAAGAAGCGTTGATAAAACAAATATACAGGCCTTGGTGCAAGGAGTGGATTACAGGACATGACACCACACCTTTCCTACTGTACAGTTCGGTTTAATGGCGTCAGCGACCAACTGTCATACAGCTACATATATTTTTGTCTTAGTCCGACACCAACCCAGGTGCCTGTCTCCAGGACCATGGGCGGTTTGTCCCTACACCTCACACAGCCTGCACTTCCCGGAAGTGCCCTTAGCCCCCTCTGTGCCCCAAAACATCTATAGTCGAGCCGAGGGCGGCTCTTTCAATTGCCCCCGGGGTATGCAACACCCTCGCCGATGCAATGGCGAGATAGGGTTTGCGAATACGTCCCACCTGCATGTAATCCCATTACACAACATGGTTCTGATAGGACATAGGGATATTGCAGTGGTGAATCCTGCCTGGCAAGGCAGAGGTTAAGTATTTTGTATAATGCAAGATGCTATTGTCCAATCATATGTGTTACATCCTGTCCCTGTGAGCTGAGATGTGATTGGAGGAGCAGCCACCACCTGATCAAAGGGAGGTAATAAAACCTCTGGCCAGGAGTGTTCTGGAGGATTCCAGGAGAAGGTCTTTCCAGAGATCTTTTCAGAGAGATTCTGTTGTAGGAGAATCAGTGAGTGAGTGAGCAATCTCTGTCTAGCCCATACCAGAGCAGGAAGAGCCTAGCCCCTGCCTCTGAAGAGTGGAGCATTAGACTAGAGTTAGTGTAGTGAGGAAAAGGGGTATCATCTTACCTTTGAAGGTGATACCTGAAGCCCTACAGGACAAGCTGAAGCTTCCTACCAGGACACAGCTGCCTCCCAGCCTGCCCTCTACTTCCAGGCTGGTGAACTACATCCTGAGGCTCCCTCCAACTCACATCTCGGCACCCTACCTACCTGTTAAAGGCACGTTTGCTGCGGTTCCTGCGGTTCAAATAAAGAACTGTAAGTTGTTTTCTTCAACTTCTGTCTCCGTCTGGTCCCTGCTAATACTGCTGCCTTCATCACCGGCACCCTGTCCATCACCCAGAGACTCACACTCGGGACACTAAGGGGTTGCCCCAGGGAGATCCGCTATAGCAGCCTCTCCCTCATCATTTCTTGCCAACACCACCCTGCTGGAGACCTGCCAGGCTGTAGGACAGCCCTCCGGTTCCCCCGTACCAAGCACCGTGACAATAGCGTGCTTAGGCCGCAACTGCCAGCCACTCCGGTACCGCGGGCCCCGGCTGTCTCCAGGCCTCACCTCAAGGGCTAGGCCCCGGTGGGGGATGTTGCACTAGCATTTGCGATTATTTCAGGGCCTTCATGCCACTGACGTGGTGTAGAGGCCCTGTTAAATATGCCCCAAATTATCAGTTCAGCGGCCAAAAATTTCTGCTGTTCCCTTTCATTATGCCATTTCCTGCCGCTTTAAATTTCTATACCCCAATGGAAATTTTTAAAAATCTTATATTTATTGAACTGATTTATATTGTTCAATGTGTATTTTTGGTTATTGCATAATGTGCATTGTGTATTTTCTAAGTTTTCTTCCTTGCAGTTTGTCTGACTTGCTAGCAAGATGGAATTCAGCAGAGATTTTAGAGTAAAAAAAGATGAGTAGGGAAAGAGGGATAAGAGTGAGAAAAACCAAAATAAGTGAAGATACATTTAATAATTACATGTGTTCACCATGCAGGTTCGGGTCCAGGTCTGGGTTCAGCCACTGTGGTACTTTAATGAGGCTTTAACCCCGGCAAATGTACACCCGGTCCAACCTGGTGTAGTTTTGAGTAACACATGCAAACATTCGCAGGAACACCCCTCGCTAGCCCACTCGCTGGCAGCTGCTCTCCTGCACACCCCCTCCATGTCCACATAGCATGAAGGTGGCATAGTTGCCATAATAAACACAATGGGGCAGTTTACTTACCCAGTTCCATCGCGATCCTGCGGTGCGTTGTCCGACGAGGATTCTGGTCCGGCGCGATTCACTAACATCATGCATCTGAGTTCCTTCCTGTGTCGCTGCTGCGCCGAGGTCCGCCAGAGTTCACCTTTTTCTTACTGGTGCATGTGAGTGCTTGATCTTGCAACACAAAACCCTTTTTTAAATTCCGTGGTTCGTCCAAATCTGTCGGGTTGTCCGACGGCGACGCCCCCCGATTTCTGTCGCTTGCGCCAAAATCCCGGGGCAAATCGCCACGAAACGGAAATATTCGGGAAATCCGACGAAAGTGCGTCCGACGGACCCTTAGTAAATGAGCCCCAATTTCTTGCATTACGCAAGAAATTACAATTATTTCAGAAAACTGGCATAAAAGCACAGCGAAATCTCCCCCTATACGTGGGGAGTTTCTATGAAGCAGGAAGTTAGTCAATATAAGGCTTTGATGTTGGCCCTTCAATAGAATGAGTCAAATAAGTGTCACATAAATAATAAAAAATACAGAAGTTTATTAATTCATCATTTTCATCAATACAAATAAAAATATCCTATTAAAACTGAGTTCAACACACATGAAAAGGACCCAATGTCAGGGGTCGCTGATCACAGATCTATATACAACCAAGTCTAGCAAATCCATATAGTAAAGTTCAAGGTATCAGCACCATGTATAAGTAAGCACACAGTTAAAATAGATTAACCCTTAAAGCACTGTTTCTGATTTTGAATTTCCCTTCTTCACTCTCCGCTTTCCAAAATCCATAACAAATAATTTTTCCATTTACAGAGCTGTATGAGGGCTTGCGTTCTGTCACCATATTAGCAATAATAGTATTGGGAACCAACGAAAAAATTCCAAATGTGATGGAATTGACAAAATAAATGCAATGGGACCATTTTCTAGGGGTCATTGTTTTTACAGCTTCCATTGTGAGGTCCAGATGACTTTTCACCTTTATTCATTGGGTTATTACCATTAAGAAGATTAGTGCTGTAACAAGACCCTAGTGTGCCCTGCTGCGAACTTAGAATCAGGGCCCCCATTTACCTAAACCCTTACTGCTGGCCCCATCCCATAAATTAATACACATCTGCTATATACACTTCATAGACATTTGCACACATACACTACATATGCATAACAAATATATATAAACACAGCACCATATATACACATTGGGGCACATTTACTAAGGGTCCGAATGCCGCACTTTAGTCGGGCTTTGCGATTATTTCCGCTTTGTGCAGAATTGCCCCGGGTTTTTTGCGCATCGGCTCCGGCTTGCACGCGACATAAATCCGGGGAGAGGGGGTGCGTGGCCGTCAGACAACCCGACGGAATTGTGTCACAAGATCAGCACACACATGCACCAGGAAGAAGAAGGTGAACTCCGGCGGACATCGGCACAGAAGCGACGGATGCAGGAACTCGGGCGCACAATCTTAGTGAATCGCGCCAGACCCGGATCCTTGTCAGACATTGCACCGTGGGATCGCGACGGGACCAGGTAAGTCAATCTTCCCCATTATATATACACTACACATACAAATACACATACACCATATATAAGAAACACTGAAATGTAGGTGCAAATAACTATATATCCCCACACCAATACCCACATACCCAATACTAAACATATTGCAATAATGGATACAGCACATACATAAATATATACCAGCTGGGAATTTATTGCTCATTACTATATTGTCCAAATGAAATGTATTGCATTCCAGGGCTGTCATAGGACATAAACATCACTTACTGTATGAATTGTAGCTCCGACCTTCTACCTCTGATCTATCCTGGTCTTAATTTTGGTGGCTCCTTAAAGGTGACAATTATTCTCTTAGTTACAGAACTTTGAAAACTTCTCCGTCCGTAACTACAGAATTCAGCTCTGTGGTGCCACCTTCCTTCTAAAATCAACTTTTAAAATTATACTAATGAGCCTAAGGGATGAGTCAGTGTAACAGTCTGTAAAGCCAGTTAACAGAGCGGCTAGGTTAGCCTTCTGGCTCATTAGCATAATCTTAAAAGTTGATTTTAGAAGATAACCACTGTCATGGCGCCTGGATCTATGAGCAAGTGTCCCTGGTTTATCATGCTAGACTTTGATATATTTCCTTTAAAGGGAACCTACCACCACAATGGAACGTGAGGATAGCTAATCCTCAAGTCCCCGCACTTTTTTAGTAACTTTTATCAGACTTTTATGCAAATTTTGTTATGCGGCTACTACTGGGGCGTGGAGTAGCCGCATCTGAGGTTACATGGCGCGGCTACTCCACGCCCCGGTAGCCTCTTTTCTCCTCCTACTCACCATCTTCGGCGCGCAGCTGCTCGTAGCTGTGCGCCCTCGTCCGACGATCCTGCAGTCCTGCGCCTGTGCAGCCCCGGCTTCGGAGCAGTGACCGCGCAGGCGCGGGCCTGCTGTTCTGCACATGCGCAGACTGCAGGATCGTAAGACGAGGGTGTGCAGCTACGAGCAGCTGCGCGCCGAAGAGGCTACCGGGACGTGGAGTAGCCGCGCCATGTAACCTCAGATGCGGCTACTCCACGCCCCAGTAGCCGCATAACAAAATTTGCATAAAAGTCTGATAAAAGTTACCAAAAAAGGGCTATCCTCACGTCCCATTGATCCACCTACCACCCGATCTACCTTTATAGGTAGATTTGTGGTGGTAGGTTCCCTTTAATATCAAATATAAAATAATTCCTATAGCAAAATGTGATTTATAAAATTAAAGAAATATATACCAAAATTAAAGTTTATCATATAAAGGTATATAAATTCACTTTAAGAAGGTAATAAGAAAACCCCAAAGAATTTCTTTAAATGAAAATGTATTGATAGAAGGACACTATTGAGAACGGTGAAATTCAGTCTTGATTTGGTAGACAGCTTTATGGGATTCTCTTAGAATTTCCAATTACAGGTAGTCCTCGGGTTACGACGGTCTCGGGTTACGTCGTTTCGTGGTTACGACGCTTTATACGTCTCATTCCGACTTACGCGGTTTTGCGTCGTAAGTCGAACCGTACGTGCGCCGGAAGTCATAGAGTACTGCACACTGTACCCGGTTACTGTACATGAGAAAAGCGAGTCTCCTGCACGGCATAACACCCTTCATTATGGCTCCCAAACGAAAGGTAGACTCATCTGATAGTTTATCAAAGAAAAGGAAGGCCATCACCATGGAGGTGAAAGTAGGTATCATAAGGCAATCAGAGAAGGGGGAAACAGCAACAGAAATTGGCAGGTCATTAGGACTTAGTCGTTCTACTGTTGCTACGATTATCAAGGATAAAGATCGTATCCTTGAACATGTGAAAGGATCTGCTCCTATGAAAGCAACAGTGATAACAAAGCAGCGTAGTGGGCTTATTATTGAGATGGAAAGATTATTGGTGCTTTGGTTGGAAGACCAAAATCAACGCCGTATCCCTGTGAGTTTTATGGTTATTCAGGAGAAGGCTAGGCGACTGTTTGAGGCTTTGAAAAGAGAAAAGGGGGAAGGAAGTCAAAGTGAAGAATTTGTGGCGAGTAGGGGTTGGTTTATGAGGTTTAAGGATCGTGCCAATTTCCATAACATTAAAGTGCAAGGTGAAGCTGCTAGTGCTGATGAGAAAGCAGCAACTGAGTTTCCTAAAGAATTGGCTAAGATAATTGAGGAGGGTGGTTACTGTGCTCAACAAGTGTTCAATGTGGATGAGACAGGCTTGTTCTGGAAACGTTTGCCTAACCGTACGTACATTGCCAAGGAGGAGAAGACAGCACCAGGTCATAAAGTCGGCAAGGAAAGACTGACTTTGCTTCTTGGGGGCAATGCTGCTGGCGACTACAAACTGAAGCCCATGCTGGTATATCAGGCTGAGAATCCAAGGGCGCTCAAGGGTATATCAAAAGGTCATCTACCAGTCATCTGGAAGTCTAATAGGAAGGCATGGGTGACACTTGCAGTGTTTGATGACTGGTTCACCAACCATTTTGTGCCAGACGTGAAGCGGTATTGTACCTCCAAGGATATCCCCTTTAAGGTGTTGCTAATTCTGGACAATGCCCCTGGACACCCTGCCCATCTGGATGACTTTAACCCTAATGTCAAGGTGGTTTACCTTCCACCTAATACCACTGCCCTAATACAGCCTATGGACCAAGGAGTCATTGCTACATTCAAGGCCTACTACCTACAAAGGGTCATTGGTAATGCTTTAGCAGCAACTGAAAAGGATAAGAACTTGACTCTCAAGGACTTTTGGAAAACATACAACATCCTTGATGCTGTGAATAACATTGCTGATTCCTGGGATGAGGTTAAGCAGACCAGTATGAATGGCGTGTGGAAAAAACTGTGTCACCAGTTTGTCAATGATGTCACAGAGGTCCAAGAGTCAGTGACTAGCGTCATAAAGAACGTTGTTGATATGAGTAAGACAATGAAGGAGGTGGAGGAGGATGATGTCACAGAGCTATTGGCATCTCATGGAGAGGAGTTATCTGCTGAGGACCTTATTCAACTGGAGAAGCAGATAATAGAGGAAGAGGAAGACAAACCAACCCCAGAACATAAGAGATTTACAAGGCAGGGCTTGGCAGCAGGTTTTGCCCTGATACAGGAAGGGTTGTCAAGGTTTGAGGCTGAGGATCCCAACATGGAAAGGTACACTAGGGTTGCCAGAGGAGTCATGGATTCCCTTAGCTGTTACAAGGAGATCTTGGAGGAGAAGAAGATGGTCTCCTTCCAAACTAACCTGCAGCAGTACTTCAAGATCCTGCCTGCAACAAATCCTGCAACAGATCCTGTACCCTCTACCTCAGCTGCCCCTCTTGACTCAGCTGCCCCAGTATCTCCAGCACCTTCTGTAGCTTCCTCCCAATAAGTAAGCCTGTTCTCTCTTTGGAATTGTTACATTGTTTATTACAGTACAGTACACTGTTTATTACTGTTACAGCACAGTACAGTATTTCATTATTAAACGTACTATACTGCACAATATTTTACTGTACCTATGTTTTATTGATAATTATGTAGGGTAGGATAGGCTAAGTATGATACAATGAACGTATGATCCGACATACGTCAAAATTCGGTTTGCGACGCCGCGCAAGAACGGATCAACGTCGTAAGTCGAGGACTACCTGTACTCTTCTGTATACAGGGATTGTATAAGGGTTATAATTCCAAACTGACTGGATGCTGAATTACCTATTATGTACCACGTCTCTGTCTGTGATCAATACACTCTATCCTCTTTTCTAATTCTAGAATGGTGAGAAAACTCATTAACAGCAGAGTCCAGCAATGTTACGGATGGAGATATAGTCCATTTTATAGATGGTTACATCTGTCCAAAGACCACATTAGCAAATAATCCACAAAACTATCCTAAATGGAATAATATTAGAGCGTGTATTATAGAGGGAATAATCACTAGTGAGAGAACATTCATTTACAATCCCATTACTTATGTGTATAACTGAATATTACTAAAAAGGGAATGTTTCACCCACTATTTATTATATCCATTGAAACCTTGGAGTCGTTTTTGCGTTTTTCACGCGTGTTGTTCGCGTTTTTTTGCGTTTTCGGTGCGTTTTTTAAGTCAGTGGGACTTTTTCAAAGGGACCATGGTTCGAGAATAAAATGTTTTATTTAATTGAAAAAGAATGTCTTCTGATAAGTTAGCAGATGTATGCAAACATCTACAATCTATTCTTCACTGTTCCGCGCGCGTATATTATCTCCCGACAAGTTATGTATGGAAACATCTGCAATGTGTTCTTCACACATATATATTGTTCTTCACATGCTATTTTGTTCGCACCGTTCCGCGCGTATCTCCCGACAAGTAAGCAGATGTGCCGAACATCTGTAATCTATTCTGCACTGTGTTCTGCACTGTGTTTTTCTCTTAAATGATCCTGTGTTCACTGTGTTCACTGTTTTTATTCTATTCTTCACTGTTCTTCACTGTGTTTTTTTAATTAAATGCTCGATCTCGATTCCTGTCACCTAGCAACCCATCCATTTAAAACGCATTGCACTCACATTGCACTTGCAATGCTTGCGAGTGCAATGCATTTTTGATGCGCCTCCATAGACTTGAATGGGGCGGGAAAAACGTGCGTGAAACGCAAAGGTAGAGCATGCTGCGATTTTGACGCGCGTCAAAACAAACGCAAGCACGCGCGTGAAAAACAACACAAATGAGGAAAGACCCATTGGAAACAATTGGACAGAGTGCAATGCAAGTTCTGCACGTCAAAAGCACGCGCAGAACTCGCGTGTGAAAAACGCTAGTGTGGAAGGGGCCTAAGTCCGCGGTCGCGGTCAGCGCGACCGCGGCATCTAACATGCCTCTGGGGGGTCTTTCCCCCACGATCGGCCCCCCCGAACCGTTTTCGGGGGGCGCCGATCGTTGCTATAGTAACTCTGGGGTCCGATCTGGACCCCAGAGTTACTTGCAAGAATTGCCAGTAAGATGGCGTCTGTGACGTCATCTTACTGGCACAGTGCCAGCCTATGCAAGTGTATAGGCTGACACTGATAATACTCTGCAATACATGAGTATTGCAGAATATTATCATGAAGAAGCAATCAGATGATTGCTTCTTCATGTCCCATGGTATAAAAGTGAAAAAGTAAAAAAAAAAATGTTATTCAATAAAAAAATAAAGTAATAAATCACTAAAAATGCCCAAAACCCCCAAAACATATAAAGAGACATATAACTAAAAAAAAAGTCTAAATCATAACACAAACCCCACATATATAGTATCACCGCGTCCGTAACAACCCGTAGAATAAAAGTAAATCATTATTGAACCCCCACGATAAACGCCGTAAAAAAAAAACTGCTATAAACCTTCCAAAAATTATGATTTTTAGCTATTCAATCCCACAAAAAATGCTATAAAATGCGATCAAAAAACCATGTGTACTCCGACATGATACTGGTGCAAAGTACAACATGTCCCGCAAAAAATAAGCCATCAACCAGCTCCGTAGCCAAAAAAGTAACAATGTTATGCCACTTGGAAGACGGCAATACATAAATGATAGATTTTTCCCCACATTAGGGTTTTGTTTGACAAATTTAGTAAAACGTAAGAAAATATATTCAAGTCTGGTATCCCCGTAATCGTATCGACCCATAGAATAAAGATAACATGATTATTAGTCTATACGGTGAACACCAAAAAAAAAAGAGTAAAAAATCCAGTACAGAATTGATGCTTTTCTACTCCTGCCCTCAAAAAAAGTTCCTAAATTTTCAACAATAGGTGATACCAACCCCAAAATGGTAACAATGGAAAAAGCATCTCATCGCGCAAAAAAAATGGCATCACATGGCCCCAATAACGCAAAAGCGAAAATTTTATAGCCTTCAAAAGGGGCCAATGAGGAAACTAAAATCCTGACAGCTGCAGGGCTCTCCTTCCCTTCTGCGTCTCGCTGTGCGCCCATAAAACAAGTAACGGCCACATGTGGGGGGTCTTTGTACTCAGGAGAAATTGCAGAACAAATTGTATGGTGGGTTTTCTCTTTTTATATTTTGGAAATGTGTAAATTTTAGGGCTAAATGAACGTATAAGGGAACAATTTGACTATTCTAAATTTCACCTCCATTTTTATTCAATTACTATGAAGATCTCAAGGGGTTAACAATCTTCGTAAATGCTGTTTCTGATAGCTTGAGGGGTGCAGATTTGAAAATGGGTTGGTTATATAGGGGGTTTTGATGCTAAATATGTAAAATTTCATTGCAAACTGTATTTATCCCCAAAATAGTCAATTCTGAAAATCCGGAAAAGCGATATTCTTTTTGTAAGCCGCGTGACATCAAAATAAATTATCCAGACATTTCAGAAATTATGAAAATGTAAAGTAGACAAATGGGAAATGTTATTCAGCAACTTATTTAGGTGGTAAATCTATCTGCCTGGAAACGCAATGATTTTGAATTTCGAAAATGGCAAATTTTTCAAAAAATTTATCATATTTTCTTTTTTTTTGTAAATAAACGCAAAACTTATCAGCCAAAATTTACCACTAAAATGAAGTACAACATGTGGGGAAAAAACAATCTCAGAATCATTTTGATAAGTAACAGTGTTCAAAAGTTATAACCATATAAAGCGACGCAGGTCAGAATCCAAAAAATCGGGCTGAGCCTTAACCTGCAAAATGGCTGCGTCCTTAAGGGGTTAATCCCTTGAGCCACAAACTTACATCCCACTCAATAATATAGCACGTTTCTGCACCCATATTAATAGATGTCCCACAATATTACTTTATCACTGCTAAAATCAGCCACCAAATAAAACAACTAACACCAAAAATAATGAATTCGCCCCATTAAGTATAAATGACCTTAAAAGAAACCCACCACTACGCATCTACCTTTTAAGGTAGATCCGGTGGCAGGTGCATCTAATGTATGTAAGGAAAGCCCTTCTAGGGCTAATCCTTTACTCCCTTCTATCTTTGCTGATCTTTAATCAATGTAATATGCAAATTTTCTAAAGAGGCTACTGGGGCGTGGAGTAGCTGAAGCTGAGGCTACACGGCGCGGCTACTCCACTCCCCAGTAGCCTCTTTGATCCTCCTATCCAGACATCTTCAGTGCACAGCTACAAGGAGCTGTGTGCACTCGTCCGCGAAGCCGGAGTTTTGCACATGCGCAGTAGCTCCGCTTTGGAGCCGAGATCATGCAGCCACTGGCCTGTGTTTTGCACATGCGCAGAACTTCGGCTTTGCGGACGAGTGCGCGCAGCTCCTTCTAGCTGCGCGCTGAAGATGTCTGGGAAGGAAGATCAAAGAGGCTACTTGGGCACGGAGTAGTCGTGACGTGTAGCCCCGGCTCCGAATACTCCACGCCCTAGTAGCCTCTTTAGAAAATTTGCATATTACACTGATTACAGATTAGCAAAGATAGAGGGGAGTAAAGGATTAGCCCTAAAAGGGCTTTCCTTACATACATAAGAGGCACCTACGGCCGGATCTACGTTTGTAGGTAGACCCATAGTGGTAGGTATCCTAGAAGCAGAATACTCAAACTATACGGAGAAGAAAACGTCTTGTATCACAAATCCGATAAGTATGGTATTTGTAGTGTTACTCAGAATTGCGTGCAGGGTTTAGAAGGAGGAATATGAGAATAGCGGAGTTTTCTATAAGGACATAGAAATAGGTGAAGCAAACCTCTGCAGGTAGTAAAGATTACTGTAGAGTATTTATAAACTAATGGATTTATGGCAAGCACCACACACCGTATAATTATAGACGTGTTTTGTAGGGTTGATAAAGGAGGAAACCTTTTTTTATCAGGCTGCACAGGATAGAACAAGTCCTCCAGGCGTTCCGATAAGCTACATTAATTAAGATGATATGCAAAGCCGCACACATGCAGGTCTATGTCACGTATACTCAATAAATGACACCACTTAATCCATGCACCTGCAGTGCAGACCATGTACCCACACTCCCATACATGGGGGTTAATATTAACCCCAGAACAGGTTCTTCCTGTGCATTTCTGTGTTACTGAGTGCAGAAACAAGTAGAGGAAGGCTAATGCAGATCCTGAGCACATATATTCTGTAGACACACGAGATGTCAAGTTCTCTATTGCATTTTTAATGTGTTACAATCTATTGGTAAATATTAGCTATACATTTAAAGCTGTTTTTGATCCATTTTCAGATTATCCATAATTCCACTTGTTGACTTTCCTGGTTTAGGAGGCTTTTGTATCTATTGGCTTCATGACTATCCATGGAAAAGAACTGCACCAATTAAATACGGTTGTAATGGGATTGTATGGATATAAGCAAATTATAATGAAAGGGGCAAAGGAAATCAAGATTCATTTTGACAATGGGACGTTAATCCAACTAATGAGAATACACAACTCTGCTTTCTTTGGCATGGATGACTACTTTGAGTGCCATTACTAAGGTTGGAGGGAATGTAGTGTGTTGTAGTTGGTAGTGGATTATAATATAGACTGTTTGGGCACTAGCATGGGGCCCAAACCTTCTAGGGGGACAGTGGCCACCCAAATTTTATTCACCCATAAAACCCTCATACATAAGTTCATGCTTTCGATACACATGTACACAAGAGCCATTTCAGGACCTTTGAAGGTCCTCCATCCAGACTTGTAGGTCCTATAATATTCATAAGGTTTTTATCTGACCATGGTTATAGTTACTCCAAAGTGGACAAGATTTCACCTAATATTAGAAACTGATTTGCAGTGCATAAATCTGCAGTATGCCAGTGTTGGACTGGGGTTGCATAGACCTAGTCTTCTTAAATCCCTAGGTAAAAGACCCTCACAGGCTCCAAGGGGGACATTTATCAAAAGCTGGCGCTTCAAGGGCTGGTGCATGATAATAGCCCTGCCCCTCTGGTGCACCGGATACTTGAGGCTGCAGCCTCATGAAGTATTTGGTGGGTGGCTTTGCTCTCGTAGAATAGCACTATAACCACTGACAGCTCAGGCTTAAACGGCCACCACCAAAACCCCTTCCCCCACACCCACTAAAGGGAAAAATATTCTCAATGTCTGGTGGGTCTCTAGGTATTGTAATTATTTCAGGGCTTGTACAATTGATAGCTGAGGCTCATTATTAGGTTAGAGTCTGGGCCCATCACAGGATTCCCCGGTACTCTAGTAAAAGAAAAAAAAACTGAAATGTAGATAAATTTGCTAATTTATTAAACAAGAAAACTAAAATATATTATGGTCAAGTATTCAGACCCTTTACTGTGACACTCATATTTAACTCACAGACTGTCAATTTTCTTCTGATCCTCTTTAAGATGATTCTACTCCTTCATTGGAGTCCAACTGTGTTTAATTAAACTGATTGGACTTGATTGATCTAAATAAGACGTCACAGCTCACAGTTCATGTCATAGAACATGAGATTAAAGAGGTCTAAAAACTGCCTAAGGAGCTCAGAGACAGAATTGCGTCAAGACACACATATGTCCACGGTTACAAAATGATTTCTGCAGCACTCAAGGTTCCTAAGAGCACAGTTGCTTCCATAATTATTAAAGGAAACCTGTCATCAGCTATTGGCCTAATAAACCACTGCCAGTATATTGTCTACCTTCTAATTTGTCTTTCTTTCTATGGTCTAGTGCAAAAAATGAACTTTGAAGTGAGATGTAAATTGGTTGTATAAAGTCAAGGAGGCAGAGAGTTTAAACATTGAAGTCAAGGTGGGGAGCACTGAACTCCTCCTCCACTGTGACTCAGATCATGCATCAGACTTCATGTGATCTGTTTAGTGCTGTCTCTGGATGCAGGGCCATCAATTACAGGAAGAGAGAGCTTGATTTCAGTTCTAAAATCTATGCCTCCTTGACTTTATAAAACCTGTTTACATATTACTTCAAAGTTGATTTTCTGGATGATGCCACCACACTGTGTCTTAACTATAACACAATCTGAAAGTGTTTAGCTGTTTGGCAACATGCTGATAGTGGTTTATCAGGTCATTTTCTGCTGACAGGTTCCCTTTAAATGGAAGAAGTTTGGGATGACCTACACTCTTCCTCGACCTGGCCGTCCAGCAAAACTAAACAATCGTGGGAGAAGAGCCTTAGTGAAAAAAGTAAAGAAGATCCCCAAGATCAGTGTGCCTGAGCTCCAGAAAAGCATGAGGTAGATTGGAGAAACTTCCACAAAGTCTCCAACACTGCAGCCTCCACCAGTCGGGGCTTTATGGCAGAGTCTGCCGGTGAAAGCCTCTCCTCAGTGCAAGACATAGGAAAGCCGCATACAGTGTGCAAAACACATGAAGGATCCCAGACTATGAGAAATAAGATTCTCTGGTGTGATTAGTCTGACCTAAACCCCACTGAGCATCTCTGGAGAGACTTGAAAATGGCTTCCACCAACGTTCACCATCCAACCTGAGGGAACTGGAGAGGATCTGCAAGGAAGAGGCAGAGGATCCCCAAATCCAGGGGTGAGAAACTTGTTACATCTTCCCAAGAAGACTCCTGGCTGCACCAGCTCCAAAGCTGCTTCTACTTAATACTGAACAAAGGGGCAGAATACTTATCACCATGTCATATTTCAGTTTTCTTGTTTCATAAAGAACTTTACTTTGTCTTACAAATTGGATGCAACAGAACAAAGAGTTAAAATGTAAAGGGGTCTGAATATTTTCTGTACAGAAGTTATGCTGTATGTTAGTGTGAATAGATACGGCTTGTTAATCTTCTACATACATTAGTACGAGTACTTGTAACTTATTGTATTTCAGCATAGACTATAACCTGTCTTGCAGGGACTATTGTGACTGGTTGTCTCAAGGTACAAACAGTGATGTTGAAATTGCTGACAGTAGGTCTATAACTTACTCTATAATTGGCTCCTCAAATTTTTGCTAAGCCTCACTACCTGTATATCTCCATCACACACAGGAGTATATGTACCTTGATCCGTTACTTTGGCAATCACAATAAACATCTCACTGTCGCACAAAAATAATAAAGAGAAAAGTCAGCTCACCTGGACATGGGGGACATGAAGTTCTGACATGGATATCATGAGCAATGGAAACCTTGGCTTCAAGTATAAATAGAATAGACACAAATTCAGCTTCCAACGGAATCCACAGAAGTTAAAAAATCATTCACATTGAATGAAAAAGCTTAAAAAAGTTGTACATACAACATGAAAGTGTGGAGGTAACTTACGTGGAGTCTGACATTGAGGGTGTGGACCTATGCTGACCGCATATGGAAATTACCCATTAGAATGCAGAACAGCTGATCAATTACCCCCTACTCTTAGGGTTCGGACGCACATGGCACTAGCGTTGCATTTACAAACACAATGCAAGCGTCTGAGGGCGGACCTTGGCCCGATTGCTTATGCAATTCCATGGAAATGCATGCGATTGATAACAAGCATGGGTTGCCTGCATACACAATAGTGTGGGCGGGCACTACTGGAAAAATGCGTAAAAGACTATTGTCCACGTATCCCTAAATGCAACATATGACAACACTGAAGAAAAAGGTGGGATACGTACAAAGGACTGACCATAAATAACAAAATATTTTATTGTAAATAACCACACATATAAACAGGACAGAAAAGAAAATTAAAAACACTTAAAAAGATACACACCAAGGTGTATCTAGCTACCAAGGGTCAATGAACCCTGTGGTCCCTCCCACATGCAGACAATCTGAAGGTATGTATAAATAAATGTACAGGATGACACCAGGTGTCCAGAACGCAATTAACAATATAATTTCAAGTGAAAAATCAATAGCTGAATGAAACTGGGTATACAAAAACCTGGTGATCAGAGCAAGGCTGCCTGGGAAGAAATGCAATGCCACTGAATGGGGCAATGCGTGAGCGATACCTATCTGGATAAAGGTGAAAACCAGTGCCGCAGGCAGACCAAGTCAGACGGGGAGGGATGTGGAGCAGACCCCACGCGTATCGTCACCTGACTGGTGACTTCCTCAGGGGTAAGTGATTTGTGGGTTACCAGTGTCCTGTTAAATACCCAGCATGGGTTGCCTTGCATGGACGCAGTGACTGAAATTTTAGAGTAAAGCTACCTGAACGTGAGTGATATTCTCAGGCTGCAAGCGACAGATATGTGGTTTACGTGCTTCAGGCATCATCACAGTGTATATCCGTAAAAACGCTACGTTACCCTGAAAGGTATAAAAGGGCAACTGATCCGCAAATATATACTGCATAAGGATGACACCTGTGTTCCTTCCATATGGCATCCGTATTGTTCTTGTTCCCATAGACGTCTATGAGAAGACATGGGCTGCAAATTCGAACATGAATAAGACCTGCTCTTAGTTTTCTCCGATCTCCTCACAGACCCGTGAATAACACCTCCATGTACACAAGGACGGAATTAGACAAAATGGGGCCCTGGGCAAATATAAAAGTGGAGCCCCAAAATAAAACTATTTTATGAGCAGTCACAGGCACAATAATAACACTTTGTAGTTACACACAGTAGTATGGTAAGTATCTGTAATATGGGGCTGTAGGAGAATTTTATAAGAGATAAGACAGATGAGAGGGAAATGGATGATAGAAGAGAAATATGAAACACAATACAGATTTATATATAGATTTATACAAATATTTATATTATACAAATATACAGTAGTTTATATATAGATAGATTGTAGAAGATAAATATGAGAGATAGAAGAACAATTGATAGATGGATAAATAATAGATAGGAGATAGGTAGGTAGGTAAAGCTACATGGTTAGCTTGTCAGATATATAGAAAGGAAATAGACAAATTATAGGAGATAGATAACTAGACAGATAGACGATAGATATATAGACAGGACAGATAGATGATAAGCATCTTCACCCGGGCATTCAACCAAGGAGTGTTAAAGTAGCAATACATCCTCTGCCCACAAAAGTCCACATACAGGGGGCCCCTTTAGGACAGGGGGCCCTGGGCAAATGCCCCTTTTGCCACTCCCTGATTCCAGCCCTGCATGTACAGTACATGTTCATTTTGAAAAAAACAGATAGCACATGGATAAAAATCTATAGGTGATTTCCTGCCACACTCTGCATCCTCTGATACATGTGTATGCCATGATAAATTACTGTGGTTCAAAATTTCAAAGGAGGTCCAGTGCCTAGTAAATCGGGGTCTTCACTAAAATATACTGCATCTCAGTTTGTCAACCTGCTTTTTCCCGGTAAATTTGCTTGTCCCAACTTGAAATAGTTTAGGCATCACATTTTAATATCTTATTATAAAGGTTTTTTTTTACATCATTAAAATTTATGTGAATTTCTTTTTCTGAGGTTTTATGTTTTATTGTTTCCTTTCATCCTTATAACTGTTGCTATGTTTATAAATGTTGTTGTTTTTTTTTAATCAAAAGAATTGATAATGACTAATGTTTTGTATGTTTTGCAACATCTACTCCATAAAAAAATAGTTAAAAGCAAAAAGTTCCAGTCAATAGGGGGTTGGTCCCCGCTGACTGTGTTGTGATAGACCAGTGATGGCGAACCTATGGCACTGGTGCCAGAGTTGGCACTCAGAGCCCTTTCTGTGGGCACTCAGGATATCAGCTTAGGACGAAACGAGGACAAATCCATTAAATCTTCCTGCAGTCCTAGGCAACTTATGAGATGCTGCACTCAGCACTATTTTACAGCGACACTTCATTGACTGTTTGGAACTGCTTGAAAAGTGAGAACGTGTTGAAAGAAGTGCATTATCTTTGGAGGTCCTCCTGCTGGACCCACCATTCTTTCTAGACAGAGACCCTGGAGAGAAGCTACAATGATAGTCTGAATTTGCCCACCTTGTTTCAACTGTATTGGTGGCCTCAGGAGGCCGATACAATTAAAGAAGTGGAAGAACAGGTAGCAATAAGTTACTGCTTAAAATGGCACATTGGCACATCAGGGTAAATAAGTGGGTTTTGGTTGTAGTTTGGGCACTTGGTCTCTAAAAGGTTCGCCATCACTGTGATAGACTATTGTTCTGCAGTGCGGCTAGCTGCCAGCAGGTGGAGCTGGCGCACACTCCGGTATCCCGGCTGCTGCAGCAGCTGCTGTACCTGGGTCCTCTAGCAGAATCCTGCAGGAGCAGAGGGTGATGATCAGCAGAGATGGTGTATGTCCTGGGAATGCAGAATGACTCTGGAGGGCACAATCTCAGCCTTGGTGACAGCAGGGACTCCTCAGTAGCTGGACTTAGCAGGACAGCCCATAATGTGGTGGCTGTGTGCCTGGGCTGCATCCTGGTGCTGGGATCACTCTACAACTTTCTGGTGCTGCTGATCTTTGTGAAGTTTGAGGCAGTGAGGACCCCCATTAATATGATCCTGCTGAACATCAGTGTCAGTGACTTGCTGGTCTGTATCTTCGGGACTCCTTTCAGCTTTGCAGCCAGTGTATCTGGTGGGTGGCTCATAGGACAGCAGGGATGTAAGTGGTATGGATTCTGCAACTCCTTGTTTGGTGAGTAATGTGTCATTTTATATGAATAGTAGTAGTGCTCAGCGTGTCAGATGTAGTAGTGCTGAGCGTGTCAGATGTAGGAGAGCTGAGCTTGTCAGATGTAGTAGTGCTGAGCGTGTCAGATGTAGGAGAGCTGAGCTTGTCAGATGTAGAAAAGGTGAGCTTGTCAGATATAGCAAAGGTGAGCTTGTCAGGTGTAGGAGAGCTGAGTTTGTCAGGTGTAGGAGAGTTGAGCTTGTCAGGTGTAGGAGAGCTGAGCATGTCAGATGTAGGAGAGCTGAGCTTGTCAGATGTAGCAGGGCTAAGCTTGTCAGGTGTATGAGGGCTGATCGTGTCAGATGTAGGAGAGGTGAGCTTGTCAGATGTAGTAGTGCTGAGCTTGTCAGGTGTAGGAGAGCTGAGCTTGTCAGATGTAGTACTGCTGAGCTTGTCAGATGTAGCAGGGCTGAGCTCGTCAGATGTAGCAGGGCTAAGCTTGTCAGGTGTATGAGGGCTGATCGTGTCAGATGTAGGAGAGGTGAGCTTGTCAGATGTAGGAGAGCTGAGCTTGTCAGGTGTAGGAGAGGTGAGCTTGTCAGGTGTAGGAGGGCTGAGCTTGTCAGATGTAGGAGAGGTGAACTTGTCAGGTGTAGGAGAGCTGAGCTTGTCAGATGTAGGAGAGGTGAGCTTGTCAGGTGTAGGAGAGCTGAGCTTGTCAGATGTAGGAGAGCTGAGCTTGTCAGGTGTAGGAGGGCTGAGCTTGTCAGATGTAGGAGAGGTGAACTTGTCAGGTGTAGGAGAGCTGAGCTTGTCAGATGTAGGAGAGGTGAGCTGGTCAGATGTAGGAGAGGTGAGCTTGTCAGATGTAGGAGAGGTGAGCTTGTCAGATGTAGGAGAGGTAAGCTTGTCAGATGTAGGAGAGCTGAGCTTGTCAGGTGTAGGAGAGCTGAGCTTGTCAGGTGTAGGAGGGCTGAGCTTGTCAGATGTAGGAGAGGTGAGCTTGTCAGATGTAGGAGAGCTGAGCTTGTCAGATGTAGGAGAGCTGAGCTTGTCAGGTGTAGGAGAGGTGAGCTTGTCAGATGTAGGAGAGCTGAGCTTGTCAGATGTAGTAGTGCTGAGCTTGTCAGATGTAGGAGAGGTGAGCTTGTCAGATGTAGGAGAGGTGAGCTTGTCAGATGTAGGAGAGGTGAGCTTGTCAGATATAGGAGAGGTGAGCTTGTCAAATGTAGGAGAGCTGAGCTTTTCAGATGTAGGAGAGGTGAGCTTGTCAGATGTACGAAAGGTGAGCTTGTCAGATGTAGGAGAGCTGAGCTTGTCAGATGTAGCAGGGCTGAGCTTGTCAGATGTAGCAGGGCTAAGGAGCTGAGCTGAGCTGAGCTGAGCTTGTCTGATGTAGGAGAGGTGAGTTTGTCAGATGTAGGAGATGTGAGCTTTTCCGATGTTGCGGAGCTGAGCATCTTAGATGTAGTATGTTAGCTTGTCAGATGTAGTAGACATGAGCTCTTCAGATGTAGTATATCTGAGTTTTTTTGATGCAGTTGAGGTAAGCTTGTCAGATGTAGCAGAGCTCAGCTTATCAGATGTAGCAGTGCTCAGCTTGTTTGATGTAGTTGAGGTAAGCTTGTCAGTTGTAGTAGAGATGAACTTGCCAGATACAGGTTGTTTATTGCAAGTTCTTTATGTAAATTCCTGGTTTCTACAGGTTTGAAATAACAGATCTCCCTGATTCCTGGCTGTGTATTAGTATCCCCCAGGTTTGTCTAATGGATCTTTATATCTTACCTCTCTTTCTTCCAAGGGAAGACCCTCTGCACCCATTTTTTCTATCTATTATACTTACTTTCTAATGTACCTTTTCTGTCCTGTCATGGTGGAGGCACTGTGCTGTCATTAGCATCCTCTTATGCAGGATTTGTTCCCCACATGGTGCTAAATGTGAGTTTACAATCACACCCACTCCTAGGGTGCTCTAGATGTGAGAATAACTGTGTAACAACATTCTCAAAAAACAGCCATAACCTCAAATAATCCAATCTGTGACTTTTCATGATTTGGCTGAATCCATTATGGGTTATTATGAAACAATGTGTTAGGGGGCACTTTTTTATTGAAAGGTATTGAAGTTGTTATTATCACGGTGCTATGGAGACTGCTGTTCTGTGGGTGATTTATAATTTCACATTGGATTGCTCCATCATTGGAGGGGGGTGGGAGGATCATAACTTTTTTATAGGATCACTTTTGGTGGTGATGTGTTGGATTGTTTGGCACAGAAGATGCCATTATGTTATTACTAGTATTGGAACACATTGGGGGTCATTTACTAAGGGCCCGATTCACGTTTTCCCGACGTGTTACCCGAATATTTCCGATTTGCGCCGATTTTCCCTGTATTGCCCCGGGATTTTGGCACACACGATCGGATTGTGGCACCTCAGCGCTGGCATGCACGCGACGGAAATGGGGGGGGGGGGTATTGGCCGAACGAAAACCCAACAGATTCGTAAAAACCGCCGCATTTTAAAAAAAAAAAAGTGTTGCGGGACTCGCGCTTACCTTCACCAGGAATAGGCCGGTGAACTTGAGTGCCTCGGGGAACTTCAGCGCAGCAGCGCCACCTGGTGGACGTCGGAGGAACTACCTTAGTGAATCCCAGCCGGACCTGAATCCACCGCAGAGAACACGCCGCTGGATTGCGAATGGACCGGGTAAGTAAATCTGCCCCATTGCCTTGTAGTGGTTTTTGCACATTCATGAGTAGTCTCTGTTATATTCGAGTCCGCAAGATCTCCTATGCATTGTAATAGATTGGAAAAAACAAACAAACTGGGAACCATAATTACTTGTAACTAGAGCATGAGCCCCTTTATATGTTCTGATAGTGGCCATACCGAAAAATCAGATGGGTCTTTATCATTCGTAGCTATACCTTCTGAAATCTGTGGTACGAGGACCAGAAGATGATTCATGTCACTGCCTGGTAGCACAGAGCTTAGTGCATGTTATCTGCTGCCCCGCATGTTCTACTGGGTTTAATATGGAGCCATATACAGGCAGCATGAATAGCAAATACTATGCTGCTCCGCAATGAAAGGGGTCCAGCTCCACAATAAAAGGGGCCATCACTAAGGGACTGACATTGAAAACATAATGTAATAGTAAAGCAGTGGTACCCAGGGATGAACCTAAACTCCCTGCTGCCTGAGGTGAGCTATAGTATGGCACCCTCTTCACCCCATCCAGAAATAAAATATCACATTATATTTTTTAGTAAGTGGGTTCTCCATGCGATGTCTCACACCCATGATGACATCAGGTGTGAAGTTACACTATGTTTAAGGTGTCAGGTCCTGCTTTATAGCAGGTACCTGCAACACTAATGGTACCCCCCATTTTGCTGCAGTTCGTGTTTCCTGAGGCAAGAAGCTCAACTCGCCTCATGGGTGGTGCGGGTGAGGTTGTCACCTCATTAAAGGAAATCAGCCATCAATATCCAGCGTCATAAACCAGGGACACTTATTCATGGATCCAGGCACCGTGACTGTGGTAATCTTCTTATATTTGTTATCCATGGCTTCCTTCTTTCTAAAATTAACTTTTAAAACTATGCTAATAAGGCAAAAGTTTTCTGGGGGTGTTATCAGAGCCCGTCAGTGGCCTCTCAAGCTTTTTCACTGTCTCCTTTTCCCGCCTGCTCGCTCATCACTTCTCCCTTCCCTTTCAGCACACTGTGGGAGAGGGGAAGTGCTCCTTGCACACTGTAACAACCTGTGAATCTGCAGCATGGAGGGGCTATAGTAACACCCTCAGGAGCCCTTCTGACAGCATAATTTAAACGTTGATTTGAGAAGGAAGGAGGCCATGGATCACAAATATAATAGGATTAAGTAAGTGCCCCTGGTTTATCATGATGGATTTTGATGGTAGATTTCCTTTAAATGTCATATAGGTTATATAGATCACAAAGTATTAATAGTTTTTTATATACTGTAAATGTACATTGTAGGACGTCACCTGATTTTCAAAGTTTATGTAATTGTGTAGCCTCTGCATTGTGATCCATTGTTTATTGTAGAGCAGCCAATAGAAATAGCTCTTTGCCCTGTTTGTCAAGGAAGGAGCATATATGTTATATAGATCATATATGTTACATAGATCACAAAATATGAATATGGTTTATTTATAGACGGTAAATGTACATTGTAGGATGCCAAAGTTTATGTAGTTGTGTACCTCCTTCTACAAGTCGAGGCTACTGCATTGTGATCCATTGTTTATTGTAGAGCAGCCAATAAAAATAGCTCTTTGCCCTGTTTGTCAGGGAAGGAGCACAGCCTGAGCAGTATCATGGAGGACTCCCACGGCAGAGAATCTATTGTACAAAGATGGAAGAAGTAGGTTGGCACTAAAACGGGAGCTCCTCACTCAGTTTCACTGTATTGCCTACATAAATATTATGTGAAGAGGCACTCCAGAACCTTTCCAAGAAATACAATTTATTCACACATATAGAAACACAGAACGTCACCTCCACTAGGAGGCCATTTTGAAGCTGCTTCTAAAATGTCACATTTCTGTATAGTATCGGAATAAAGCCGATTTCTTTGAAAAAATTCTTTCTCTTCATTTTAAATTCATCCAGATAGAAGAGGAATTCTGGGTCAAAGTACCAACCACCCCTAGTGTAATGGACTATTCTTCCTCCATGTTATATACCTTTCCATCATCAGCTCTCTCTATATTTTCAAGGATCCATCATTCATATCTATGTCTTTGTACATTGACTGAATTATTCACCATAGTTATAGTTTGAAAATTTTTTGATAAAATACATTTAATAAGTCACTTTTTGATTTTATTTATTATTAACCTCCTAAAGACATAACTTTTTTCATTTCCCCATCTACATAGTTGTATCAGGTCTTGTTTTTCGCAGGGGAAGTATGTATAGGTGTGTATGGAGACACCTTTAAAATGTTTTGTTGAGTTTAAGAAAAATACTCAAATCCTTAAGTGCCTTTTTTTTTGTTTTTTTTGTGTAGTGAAAATTTCATGTTAACTGTATACTGCAAGTCAGTGATGGGAAATGAAAATTTGGTTCGGTTATATTTTTCTAATTTAAAAAATACATTTTCAAAAAAACTTGATTTGTTCAAAAATATCCCTTTGTTATTTTTCTATTAACAGATTTGTGTGTGGGCTTGTTTTTTCTGGGACAAACTAAAGTTTTTTTTTTTACAGATATCATTTGGAGTAGATACAACTTTTACTTCTTGTAAATTGTTTGGAAGTTAAGGTGATCAAATCACAGAAGATCTAGACTTGTGTTTTATTAATTTTTTTACTTTGTTGTAATAGTTTCCCTTTTTGCTCCACAAACTTACATCACACTGAAAAATATAGATAACTCTAGAACCACCTTGCACCCAAATTAATAAATGTCCCTAAATGTGTCCTGGGATTACTGTATTTTTCGGACTATAAGGAGCATCAGATTATAAAGATGAATGACCAGCAGGTGGCAGACCTGTGCACAGTTCAAGGCAGCTGTTGTCTGTAAGTACGGTTCATATATAAGGTGCACTGGACTATAAGGCACACCTGATTATAAGGATGAGTGACCAGCAGGTGGCAGACCTGTGCACAGTTCAAGGCAGCTGTTGTCTGTAAGTACGGTTCATATATAAGGCGCACCGGATTATAAGGCGCACCTGATTATAAGGATGAGTGACCAGCAGGTGGCAGACCTGTGCACAGTTCAAGGCAGCTGTTGTCTGTAAGTACGGTTCATATATAAGGCGCACTGGACTATAAGGCGCACCTTTGATTTCTGAGAAAATCACAGGATTTTTTGTGCTCCTTATAGTCCGAAAAATACGGTATGTTGGAATGTACAGTAAGCGCATCAGTTCTTCTGGGTACACTTGTGCAGTTTTTGAAGGAACTTGGGAGGAAGGTGGTTCCAAACATCTTTGAGAACAAGTCACAGTTTTTTCTAATCCAATCACATTGGCTGCATGTTTCGGGCTGTTGTTATGCTACAGAAGAATTTTTAAACCTTCTACTTTTGAAAGGATTGTTATTTTGCGTCATTTTTCCTACACCTGCCTGAAACTTTTGCACAGTACAGTATGCAGCAATCAGCTCCAAACAATGCATCTAATCTTATATATAGGTCCTTGCTGAAAGGTCTTCTTCTTGCTCTGTTTGTAATCTTCTTCCTTTTCTTAACTTGATCTGGTAAATGCAGAGTGACTGGGTGTTACGAGCAACAAGGTCACTTATTTTCTGACGCATTATTTATTCATCGGACTCACAGGTCAGGATGGAAGAAGGATGAAATTATAGTTCTAATTGCCTATTGTTTTCTAGCAGCATGGGATAGGCTGGATACCACAGCACGATGACCTCCTTCTATCAGGAAGAATAATTATACCCTATTCACCACATTGATGTGTTCCCCCCAGCAATCAGAGCGAGGATCCCTCCGAGAAATATTTATGCATCATTGGCTAAAATGTTGTGGTTGATATTATGCTTAGGAAAATTAACATAGGAAAATATTTGGTGGCATGATTGTACATGAGAACTGAAGAAGTTGAAGGATCTATCTATCAAATGAGGGACGGGATTATGGATTGTGCTATCAGTAACAACTGGATTGAGGGGGCTATGGGGGTGTGAATGAAATGGTGCATTGAGCTATTGCTCCATTGAGGCGTAGGATTCGGGGAGCCCAGTTTCTATGATGATCAGGGGTCCCGGTGGTATCTTGACCAAGTGTTCAGACAGTTTTATCATGTGAAAAGAGGATAAGTGTAAAGTATTAGCTGTACAGAGGTAATCTTTTCAAGTTACCCTATTTTTCGGACTGTAAGGCGCACCTGATTACAAGGCGCACCATAAATAAATGCCTGCTAAAGCGTCTAGGTTCATATATAAGGCACACCTAATTATAAGGATGAATGACCAGCAGGTGGCAGACCTGTGCACAGTTCAAGGAAGCTGTTGTCTGTAAGTACGGTTCATATATAAGGCGCACTGGACTGTAAGGCGCACTGAGAAAATCACAGGATTTTTTGTGCGTCTTATAGTCCGAAAAATACGGTATCTATATCCTCAAGATACAGTATAACAAGCTGCTGAAGGTAAGGCTTCTTTTGTAATTATGCCCACAATCAGGATCCCAGCAATCTGGAGTATGGAGGTCTCATTCTCAATGCTGGGTGAAAAGAGCATGAGCATGGGTCGTGCTGATCCATTTAATAGTATGGGAGTGTCCGAAAAGGTTTAGCACATCGCTCCAGTATCTCATTGTCTAAGTGGGTGGGGGAGATATCTGATCAGTGCATGTCCACTCCACCCATGAGTGAGAACCTTCTACGTATTGCTGGGGGTACCAGGAGTCAGACCCCCACCAATCATTTGCTGAGGGCCTCATAACTTCAATGCTTAGCCTTTGAAGGCAACAAGCATGGACATTTTCTTATTCAAGAAATCATATTGTGGACTGTAAAAAAGTATTTCGATTTTTTTCTATTGAGACCCTACACTTTTTGTATAATATGATGCTACATTAAAGGAAACATGTGCTATATTAAAGGAAATCAACCACTGAAAAAACACAAAAAAACCTAGAAATTCTCACCTCACCTAGAAAAAAAATTTCTAATTATTATCACAGATCATGGGGAAACGATGTCCGTTGCTCCGGACTGCCAATTATGCATGAGCTCGCCACGTCCCTCTCACATGCATGGGGAGGGAGGCGATGTCCCTCAAGTGGTGTGAATTCACGCCCTCATACCTTTAGCATGTGAAAGGTAAGTGTGGGGGGCATGCATAATTGGCAGTCCGGAGCACCGGATATCTTATCCCTGTGCTCCGGTCTGCTAATAATAAGGTTCTTTTCTAGGTGATCCCAGCAAGACTAGCAGAGGACAACACTAGGATGAAGATGAAGAAGCGTGGAGGTATTTCTAGTTTTTTGGGGTTTTTTCATTGGTTGATTTCCTTTGAAAATCTAAAGCCTTTTCAAGTTTAGACACCGTATTTAATATTATTTTAGGTTAATTAAAACTTGGGTCAGTAAATCATTTTTTGTATAGTAAACTCGCCTTTTTTAAGCCAAGGAGAGATTTTGGAAAACCGGTTCCAGCTTTCTCTCTGCATTGCCTTTTAGTAATCCCTGGTATAATCAGCTATATAACATGTATTGCTGGTTGCCTACATTTGCTGTAGAGTTGCTCTAGTTAGTGTGTTCTTTGAAAGCACCATGTTTATATTCTCTGTGTGTCGCTGACCCTGTGAAGCAGTCATACTGCTCTGTGTGGGCATCTCTATTGATTTTTGTACCATTATACAGCAAATATCACATTTGTTTGCTGTAAATAAAGGTCATACTGGTAGCTGCACATTCTTCTGGGGAAATGTAACCCTTTCACTCATTGTATTCTATAGACTTCTACATCGTAAGTCATAAGGCAGCAAGAATACACTAGTCCTACAGGGAGTGCATGTGACTTTGATCATTTTTTCATTCTTTATTATATTTTTAAGAGCATTATTTTAATGTTTTATAGTCCATTGTTACAGGAGGAAAAAAATATGTGTGTTTTTGATTGTAACAACTATGGAATGTTTACAAAAACGTTCTTTTAAACACCAATTATTGTTTGTCTATTGCCAACTTTTCAGGTGTATTCAGCAAGAATTTGATATGTGTTATACTATAATATTTTGTTATATATATTATGTTTGATGTTTTAGGTCAATTTATATCTATTACTATTATTCCTTTACTCTAAAAATCGCTTGACATAAAAGTCTGACTGTTGGGACCCCCACTTATTTAGAGAAGGGGAACAAACATCCTGGTGATTGAGATGTCGATGTACAATTTGTTGCTTTAATGGGTCTTCTGCAGTCTTCTGAATGGGGTCCCCCATACTCAGACTTGTGAGATACAATGACACACATTTATACACTCATATGTACACGCATTTATATAAATAGATCATATACTCACACCATATACACACATACAGCATTAACATACAGCATATATACATCCCACACATAGAGATCATATACACATCATGTACACACATACAACACCATATACAGACATACAGCATATACACTCCCAATACACACCCAATGCAAGGGTCCCCATGACACTGTGGATCCCATAGTGGCTGCTATGGCTGCTGCACTTGTAGTTAAGCACCTGGCCATGCACCAAGTCATTCAGCCCTTGCGCCAAAAACTAACATTCCAGGCAAATTTACGGCACAATTTGTGCACCCAAAAAAGGACCCCATGTCACTATTAGGGAATTTAGTTGGGTTGCATGTAGTCTTAAGCTCTTTTTCATGACCTACATTTTTCCATGTAGTAAAACGGAATATGGCTGAGACTGTGCAAGTTTTTTTCTATTCAAATGCACATTTTTTTACAAAATACAATTTTTCAGACATTATATAAATACCTATGGAACCTGTATGTAGCAGGCATTCAGGGTATATCCTGTGGATATAGACATAAATGGCAGGATAGGAATACCCTTCACAGTAATGTGAGCCTGAGGGAGATTCAGGACACTAAACCAGCAGCAGGTACTTATGGACCAGTGTCCAAATAACCCTAAATCAAGTCTAAAAAATATTTACCTGCTTCTTCCAGGGCAGCGCAGTCATTCAGTGAGGCCAGGGTAGTACACCCCAGTTTAGTTTTTATACATTCTCCGTTGGTCCCAAGTGTGTTTTGGGCCACTAAAACACTGGAGCAGTGAATGGTTTGTATTACAGTAGTTTAGTTCATGGCTTGCTGCTTGGCCTGACTGTGGACATCAGTGCATGAAAATAGTTTTTGTCCGCTTTCTATTTTACTGATAGCACACAGACAAATTCATTTCTATGGGCTCACGCACATGGCCATGGTTTCCATGTGTGCGGACTGCCCATGCGGAAAACTCAGAGCAGGTCCTATTCCTGCCCATGATTATAGCTTTTCTATAGTCATGTGAGTGGATCTCACATACCAATGATACATGGGATGTATAACATGGACCATGTATCCATTCTTTGTGGCCCAAGAGTAGGACTGTGCGAGGGCGAGACTGATTTATACAATAGGTGACCCCGGTGATATAAAAATAGCAGCACACCCAAGCCAAAAACCAAACAAATTTGACCTGGCATCCTAAAATTGTAAAGGGAAAGACACATATTGCAGAAATATTCACCTCTAGTACTCTTGATTTTTACCTGCAAGATGTGGTGGATACATCAAGTATATTCACTTATATTACTATTAGTAGGCTATCCCATAATGCACCTGCAGTTAAGATGGTTGGGGGTGGCTTAATGTTGAGCGACCGTTGGTAAGAAAAGAGGGAGAAAGGGAGAAAACTTTACAAGTGTGTCCCACACATCCCACCACATATTCTGACACAAATAGAACATTGTTCTATGACACTTTGTAGCCCAGATGTTTGTGAAACTTGTTCAACTTTTGGGCTTGGAATTGTCCCATTCTTGCACCTCATAAGTCTTAATACAGAGAATGCTGACCCAGACTTACTTTTGGTAACCTTCTATTTGGGACTAAAAAGTGGCACACCACAAAAAGTCTCAAAAGTGAGACCAAATAGACAACTTGTATCACAAATGGGAAAAACGTAAGATACATTGTAATGATTAAGTAGGCAAACTTCTGGAAACTTGAAAAGTGGCAGCCGAAATACTATGATACTTGTATGATACATGTGCCTCACTGTCTCAGAATGATTGGTAGAACTTTCAAGGCAATTTTAAACACAATACCCGCATGTCGCATTGTCTGACGTGTGAACTAATTCCAAAAGCAAAAAATACTGCAATAGGACAATATCACAAAGAGCTGAATCAACTGTGAGGAATCTAACGATTAACATAAACAATAAGCAATTTAAGAGAGAAATAATGTATCCGCTCCACAGCTTCTCCGATTACGTCGGATGCTTCAATCACTTCTTTCCTTCCATGCTGGTTCATGTTGGGTGTATTTTCGGCTCTTTGCCATGGGCTATGTACATTTCTATTAAGCTGTTATAGACGTAGTCACATTTCATATCATCCAAGAGGTGGAGGCAGGAAAATCTGTAGCCAAAAACAATATCTTGTCTGGGGTCTCATTCTTATATTGTATATTTTGTATTATATTGCTTGCAATTTACAATTTACTATGCAAATAGTCTCAGCTTCTATTGAATGTTATGTAATACAGCCGAAGCTAAAAAGACGTAAATCAGCTGAAAATGCCACAAAGAATTACATGCATGAAGTGCTTTACCCATTGGTCATCAGATTTTAGCTGTGTTAATGCTAATTTTATCTTTAGGAGAAAGTGGAAGATGAAGCAATAAAGCGTAAACCAATGGCAGCTATAAAAACTGACTTATGTGTATGTGAGAGGGAGCACATCCACTACTCACTAGTACTTAGGGATACTTGCCCTTTGGGTAAAATTTACGGAAAGCCTAAAAAGTACACTCCACAGAGATATTGGCGCAGATTTATCAAGCAGTCTGAAAGTCAGAATATTTCCAATTGCCCATGGCAACCAATCACAGCTCCCCTTTAAAATATTCATGAGCACTGGTGAAATGAAAGCTGAGCTGTGATTGGTTGCCATGGGCAACTGGAAATATTCTGACTTTCAGACTGCTTGATAAATCTGCCCCATTGTGGCAACTAAGTGCATTCTTACTTTTAGACAGCTTGATAAATCTGCCCAATTATATCATGACAGGAGGTCATTTAAGTAGAAGCAGGTGATGCCATCATATCAAACTATTTATTGCTACAAAAGCGAATAACAGTGATGGATATACCCCCACCAAAAATTTCAGTGTCTCAACAGCTTGCCATGTGGTCTTGGACATCAATTACAGCTTGACAATGATGTCTAACGCTGTTTACAAGTCAACTAATTGGAATTCCACATGTCCTGAAGGGCAGCCAACTGGGTCAAGGAGGTTCTGGTTCACAGAGTTTCAACTACATGGTAATTTAACCAATCCCATAGGTTTTCAATGGAGTTCAGGTGTGGAGATAGTGCAGGACACTCCATTTGAGATCCCTCAATCTCCAGCAGCCGTTCATTAAAGAGGTGACGTTGATGAGTCTGTGCATTGTCATGCGTGAAGATGAAATTAGGCCTGTGTTGCACCATCTTCAAAGTGTATTTTAGTTTTGTATTAGCTAGACACGCCTGTCCACACTATAACACCACCACCACCAAGTGGCTGACATATAGCGCTCTTCTTGAACATCTCAAAAATCATTGGTGGACCTCATTAAACAGCCCCAGGCCCACTGGCCCCACATCTTGCATAGATACCCCTAGTCCATATGAATTGCAACCTGTGCTTGGTTGGGTGGTCAGGTACCCTAACAGGTCATGTAGATGTAAATGGTTTCGAATGACATGACACTTGGGTGCCTCTCATATCCCTAAAATGTGTTTGGAGTTGGGCTTCGATTATCTGGTTCTGAGGGACGTCGACTTCTAAACCTTTTCGTGACTATTCCAATCTCTCTGTGACAACTTGCTGATGACACTTTGTGAAACTCTTAGCTCACTGGCCAGTTCCATCTGAGAACATCCTGCTTAAATTTCACAATTCACGAGATACTGTTGATCAATTGTTAGGTGTCTTCTTGGTCTCATGATATGAACAGCATGATGAGGAGGACTGTTTCAATACAAATTCTAATTGAACCAGGAAATTTATTGGGCGACTCAAGGATCAAACACCTGTAAAGCCTAGAGTGCTATATAAATATATATATTGCAGCTCAGCTATGGGAAATGGATCAGAGCTTACCACCCAAAGGATCGGTGTGGTGAGGTTTGTAGAAGTTATACTTTTGTAAAAATGTACAAACCTTAGTGAAAAGAATAACGCATAGCTATATAGGATGTGTATCCGAAGTAAGAGGTCGGAATTGTTGATCAAACTTCTGGAAACTTGAAAAGTGGCATCCGGAATACTATGATACTTGTATGATACATGTGCCTCACTGTTTCAGAATGATTGGTAGAACTTTTAAAGCAATTAAAAACACAATACCCGCATGTCGCATTGTCTGACGTGTGAACTAATTCCAAAGCAAAAAATACTGCAATAGGACAATATCACAAAGAGCTGAATCAACTCTAACGATTAACATAACCAATAAGCAATTTCAGAGAGAAATAATGTATCCACTCCACAGCTTCTCTGATTACGTCGGATGCTTGAATCACTTCTTTCCTTCCATGCTGGTTCATGTTGGGTGTATTTTCGGCTCTTTGCCATGGGCTATGTACATTTCTATTAAGCTGTTATAAACGTAGTCACATTTCATATCATCCAAGAGGTGGAGGCAGGAAAATCTGTAGTATAAATATTGTTATGCTGCCTGACAATATACTAGTACAGGCGGTCCCCTACTTAACAACACCTGACTTACATATGACCCCTAGTTACAAACGGACCTCTGGATTTTGCCAATTTACTGTACTTTAGTCCTAGGCTACAATAAACAGCTGTAACAGTTATCAATTGTGCCTGTAATTAAGAATTATTGTTAATCCAGGTTCTTATGATAATCCAACACCTTTAAAATCCAATTGTCACAGAGACCAAAAAATTTTTGACTGGGGTTACAATAATAAAGTATACGGTTCCGACTTACATACAAACTCAACTTAAGAACAAACCTACAGAACCTATCTTGTATGTAACCCGGGGACTGCCTGTAGTAGTATATAAGATCAATTGTTGATGACAGGTTCCCTTTAACTTCTTTTGCTAAATCAAGCACACATGGATTGCTATATTTCTATATCTGTTCTACTCTGGGATTTATGATGCTTAGGCTGCCAGATGCTACAGACGGTGGGTTATAAAACAGAAGTCGCTGAGGAGATTGATATAGTTTTGTTTCTGTATTTAGGAAAATGCCTGCAGCTTTTAAGCTTAGGAGCTTAATATGTGAATGAGTGCCTTTCCTGCATGCCTCTGCACACAAGTAGCTGTCAGTCACTAATGAGAACCACCCTCTGGACTCCCTTTTGCTTGATACCCAGACCCCACAGATACTACTTTTGGAATATAGCAAGGCTTGTACTGGCGTTATAGCCTTGATAAACTCGCAATCCCAGGAAATGTGACAATTTTCCTCCTTATGCCACCTCCACGGCAAGTAGCCAGGGAGGGTTGTAGAGAAAGTCGTGGCAGGCCACAAGAGGTGGGGAGTCTCTCTGCCGCCACAAAAACTATAGCATGCGCTGGTTCCTGGTGCAGATTGTAGCACAATTTAGAATTACCTGTCTGCATAGCGAGGCATGCCGGATATACTAAGAGCGCGCAGCAACCTGTGGAGTGCGTGATAAATAGCCCCCTATCTATTGTGATCAGTTTTTATAATTATTGGTTCTTATTCAGACTGCAGCCGATTTTTGCCAGCATTCCTATGGATTTTTAGCACCTGAAGGTCATTGGTATATGACAGTACGGCCAGAATACAGGGAAGTACATTAAGAAAGTGATTTTTATCCAGCTTCATGGTGTTATTCCATTTTCGGAAACAGATCTTTATCAAAAATGAAACACCATTTTAATCTTTAGTAGATCTGTTACATCTCAGGGGATTTATTCTGGTTAGAGTTACTACTTGTTCTGTTTCCAGATGAAGACCCTAGAGTCTTGGCAGTGAGATGTGAATCAGGTTTAGTGTCAGGAATATAAATCAAATTTATCAGAGAAAGTTGTATCTTGGCAACTATGGAACATCATTGATTGGAGTGGACATAAATGTAAGCAAGAGCCACTGGGTCACTGTTACAAGTATATATGAGAAATGCAATATACCTATGGGGAATACTCAATAATTCTATATATAAAAAAATTGTTTTTTAGCCTACTTCAATAACATATCACAGTGGCAAAGATTTATAGTACTGTACACATTTTTTCAGCCAGGTTCCATAATTATTTCAAAAATAGAAGTGCTAAAATGTATTCTGAAACAGGACAAACTTACCAATCCCAAACTTACCAACCAATGTCATTGAGAACTATCTTCAGTAGAAGAACCTGGAGACTTGCAAATGATGAAATGGTCCCACTGAGCCCGTTCTAAAATTCATCGAGTATATCTGGATTTACATGAAGAGACAGAATGATATTGTCAAATCAAGAGCTACAGAACATGTGTGCTTGGTTATCCATGATGTTTGGCACTACCTCCTTACTAAGTTCCTTCAAAAACTTTAAAAAATTATAGAATAGGGGTTGATACTGCCTCTCTGTCCTATTAGAGTGACTCATCTCATTGTAAGAGGTGCAATCCAAGCTGCCTGACAAACAGCACCCGGACACCCAGCAATAAAGGGGCGGTATGCTCTGGCTTGCCATTCTAGCAAGGCCTGTCCACTTTAAGGGCATCAATGACCCTTGTGAAGATCCTCACTCCTGTGCTTCACCACCGTGCCCGCCCCTGGATGACATTACCATTAAGACATCCTTCAGGCTGGCCACTTCAAAAGCTAAGCCTGTTCTCCACCACGAGGTTTAACATCCTCTATTAGATAAAATGAGTCCACCTGCAACTTCCACCCAACTCCTCCACTGCCATCTCATAATTGTGACGGATATCAAAACCTACTCGTCTCTATTACTTAAAATTGACTCCCATTTTATTTGTTATAAATATGTTTTTATTCATCTTTTTCGTTTTAAAAGCCATGAACATAAAAATTATGATATAAGGTCCAGGCAACCAACAACCTCTGACTCACAAAAAACGTTATCACACAGCACTCAGGAGAGGAAAAACCCCCTGTGAAGGAAACCTCTAGGGAAGTCATGGATGAAGGATCGCCCTTCCTCTGGGTTTAGAAGGATAACAACAGCAATAATATAAAAAAGCTAAAACATGACCATTATTAAGTATGCATTAAAAATAGATGTTTCTCCGTGGTCTTCTACTGAGAGGAAGAGAGAGACAAGACCAGAAGTGACATCTACTGCTAGGTGCCACTCCTCTTATATTACCACCTTAGACCCTACATACTCTGCCCTCTTATAGCATTATTAACTCAATGCAACTACATAAAAATGCCAGCGTTATAGGTTACCCATACCAAACTCATGTCTCCCCATGAAGTTGCATGGGCTTCTGCTTATTGGTTTTTGGCCTTTTTCTTGTAGGTTTACAGTATTGCAGATACATATTACAGTATGTTATGGGACTGCAGTATCAAAAATGGTTTATGTACTTATGGTTTATGCTTGAGTTTTTCTGTAACGCAGTATTTAAAAATGATAAATTATGTTGTGTTTTTATTACTTTTATTACAGGCATTGTCTCGCTGATCTCGCTCTCCATGTTATCCTATGAACGTTATCTTACGGTGCTGAGATATACAAAAGTTGATGCTTCGAACTACAAAAATGCCTGGATTTGTGTTGTTGGATCATGGATCTATTCTCTCTTTTGGACGATACCTCCTCTTGTTGGTTGGAGCAGTTATGGACTTGAAAGTTCCGGCACCACCTGTTCAGTAGTATGGCACTCAAAATCACCCAACAATGTATCATACATCGTGTGCCTCTTCCTGTTCTGCCTGGTGCTACCTGTGCTCATCATGATATTCAGCTATGGCCACATTGTACGTGTGATACGAGGGGTAAGTTACCTTAAATTATTTACCTGCTTTTTAAAGTTGATACACATAACTAATTGTTGATGGGGTTGTCTTGCCATTCAGTTTTTATTAAAGGGGTTGTCTCACATTAATAAAAATTTTACTGGTGGGATGGGTGGATCTGTGAAAAAAAACCTAAACCTATACTTACCTCCCTCGGTGTTTCCAGTGTCCCACGTTGCTGTCCCTCGCTGCCGTGCTCCTCTATGGGGCATAGTACCTCCACTATGTCAATGCCTCCACCTGGATGTGGTAGGCCATCGGAAGTTGTCGGAGTGGAGGTAAACAAAAAGTGGCACGGCAGCAATGAGGAAGGTAAGTATAGGTTTCTTTTTTTTCCACAGATTCCAATACTTTGCATCCTTTAAAAGGTGTCACCCATGCAGTTGGAATATCTTCTTTAGTTTTGGTATCCAATGTGCCAATTACTCTTTTTTCCGATGGGGGGTGCCAGGCTGTCCTAAGACCACACCTGGCCTAATTACCATACTGGGATCAAACTTTACTGGAAGAGCAGGGGATAACATTTGTATCCACTTCTCCCTTGAGACCTGGTTTCAGTATATCAATTATTGTAGTCTGTGAATGTAAAGCTACATTCACATCCCTTCTTTTGTGTATGCTCAGTGTATATGCCTGGATAGCTCCCAGAAAGCTACTGGTATATAATGGCAAACAGATGAAACTTTATAAGTACTATACTGTGGAAAGCACAGGATTGAATAACATGGAAAGCTCAGACTTTCCATCCCGCACCCTGAATACGATCAGCAGAGGCCACTGGAGTGAATGGGGGACAGATGCAAAGTATTGCATCCTCTCCCAGCCTCCACTGAACGTACACTCAGGGAGCCCTCTACAGATGTCCCTGTCCATATAAGGACAGTGAGATCACAGGAAAAGCGCCATACACATTGGCAACAGCCAATCAATGGGGAGAAGGTGGCAGGACAATGTATCCCATAGTATGTGAATACAGTGGGATATGTCTTAGTCCTGTATGGACACTTTTAGATTTTGCCAAACATAACATTAAAACAGCGGACAAAAATATGGTGTTCTTAAGCAAGAATGTTTTCACTCACTGACAGCAAACAAATATCTTGCAAATGGGGAAGAGCTGAAACAAAGGGGCAGATTTACTTACCCGGTTCTGTCGCGACTCCGCGGCGTGTTGTCCGACGAGGATTCTGGTGAGCCGCAATTCACTAAGCTCGTGCGCCTGAGTTCCTGCATCCGTTGCTTCTGCGCCGAGGTCGCTCGTCTTGCGACACGATTCTAAATGCTAAATCTTGCGCATTGTCCGAATCCGTCGGGTTGTCCGATGGCAACGCGCCCCACGATTTCTGTTGCGTGCAAGCCGGCACTGATGCACCAAAATCCAATCGCGTGCACCAAAATCCCGGGGCAATTCGGCGCAAAACGGAAATAGTCAGGAAACCTGGCGAAAATGCGCTCCGCGGACCCTTAGTCTTTGAAAGCTGTAGAACTTTTCATTCATATTCTAGTTTAGTACAATGCACATAAAATGTCTTTAAAATAAGTATACAACATAAATGACTGATTTCTGTTTCTTTCCCCCAGAGATTGCTCCGGGTAAAAAAATAAATCCTCCCTACTCTCCATGCTGTGCTTTTCTTTGTGAATAAATGAGTTGATCAGAGCAGCCAGCAGGGGGCAGAGGTTACAATAGACCTGCTACACACAATGATTGTGCTTACTACAGGAGGCAAAGATTTCTAAATTTCTCTAGAATTGTCAAAATAGTTGTTATCCGTTACTATTATTTTCTACATTCATCACGGCTGAACAGCAGGATGTCACCACAGGCAGCAACACTTTTTTTTTTTTTTTTTTTTAGTTTTATAATATTTTCTCAATTTGGGAATATAGTCAAAACAATTTGACGGCAAAACTTGAAGTGAAATGCTAGAAATTCTTCAAATATGGCATATACATTCAAAAAACGCACACGGGCGGGGCAATGCTTTGTTTGTTTGGAGTGGCATTGACTGTCTCCACCTGGATTGTTATAGACTGAAAATGGGTACTTTTTGGGATACGACAATGATTGGGCTTGAATATGGTAGTCCTGTGGTGATCTATTCAATCCTGTCTTTGCTGTGGATAAACAACCCAACTATTGGTGAGACGATCTGGGGAGTCACCTAATACACTAGTCAGGTCCCCCCAATATGCTAGCGGAAATTTCATAAATATGTGCAGGACATCCTGCGGTCAGATGTGGTCCCTCATTTGTTTAGCCTCTTGATTTGTTGTCTGTCAAGTTGTGCTGGGACACCAACTTTGGCAACCAACTTGTGTGCAGGATCTACAGGATCAGCTGAAACATGCCTGCTGCTGGGTACAATACACACAACCTGTAAACCTCCACGCCTGACCGTATTTCATCGTGTATCTAGGATTAGAGTTAGTCCAACAGGTTCCTAAAACCCCCTACCAGTTGCACATTTTTCTGCAATAAACGCTTCCTTTTGGTTTTATATTGTAATTACACTTAATTCATCATTATATTCACAAACGTAAAAGGTTAATTCTGTTCCAACCTTTTGCTTGTACAATTGTTTTCACATCTCAGCTTTAACTACATAAGATTAGATCTGTATGCACTTGTATTTGGCTTTCATTAAGGTCAATAGGACCTATTTGCAAGCGCTTAGGGATTGGATCTTAGGTTAATATAAGTACGTTCAGAAATAATAGATAAAGTAACGAAGTCCTAAAGCTTGATTAAGTTTAATGAGAAAAACAGGTTTAATCCTTCTGTCTTACTAACACTTCTATGTATCACAATGCAAACTTTAATGAGAAGCTCAACTTTTTCTTATACGATTTAGCTGAGGAATTAGGATATTAGACACTTGAATTGTCTATGCGAATACATTTGGTGAGACACAAACTTCTTCAATTCAAACACTTATACTTTAGACAATGGGGGTCATTTACTAAGGGCCCGATTCGTGTTTTCCCGACGTGTTACCCGAATATTTCCGATTTCCCCTGAATTGCCCCGGGATTTTGGCGCACGTGATCGGATTGTGGTGCATCGGCGCCGGCATGCACGCAACGGAAATCGGGGGGCGTGGCCAAACGAAAACCTGACGGATTCGGAAAAACCCCCGCATTTAAAAAAAAAATCTGTTGTGGAGCTTGCACTTACCTCCACTCAGCCCGGCTCGGTGAATTCCAGCGCGTTCCGATGCTTTTCAGCGCATGGTGGACGGCGGAGGAACTACCTTAATGAATCCCGGCCGGACCAGAATCCAGCGCAGAGAACGCGCCGCTGGATCGCGAATGGACCAGGTAAGTAAATCTGCCCCATTCTCTCTACACAAGACTTATTTCATGATATATTTTAGGGATTTTTATATATCATTAGAATCTTCTCACCTTTGTATTCCTTTACAACATTCATTGAGTTAAAAGTATACAGTGGGTATGAAAAGTATTCGGATCCCTTTAAAATGTTTATTCTTTGTTTCATTGGTGCCAATTGGTAAGACCAATTTTTTGCTCATTAATGTAGACTCTGCTACCCATCTTGATTAGAAAAAAAATATATACTGTAGATATTTTTGGTAATATATTAAACAAGAAAAACTGAAATATCTCATGGTGAGAAGTATTCAGCCCCTTTGCTCAGTATTGGGTAGAAGCAGCTTTGGAGCTGGTGCAGCCAGGAGTCTTCTTGGGAAGATGTAACAAGTTTCTCACCCCTGGATTTGGGGATCCTCTGCCTCTTCCTTGCAGATCTTCTCCAGTTCCCTCGGGTTGTATGGTGAACGTTGGTGGAAACCATTTTCAGGTCTCTCCAGAGATGGTCTATTGGGTTTAGGTCCGGGCTCTGGCTGGGTCAGTCAGGAATGGTCACAGAGTTGTTCTGGAGCCTCTGCTTTGTTATTTTAGCTGTGTGTTTGGGGTCATTGTCTTGTTAGAAGGTGAACCTTCGGCCCAGTCTGAGGTCCAGAGCATCTGGAAGAGGTTTTCATCCAGGATATCTCTGTACTTGGCAACATTCAAGTATTATTATTATTATTATTTTTACAGACCCTCCCCCACCCTACAGCCATATATAAAATGTTTTTTATTCCTGCACAAACCCCTTTAAGAACCTAAGGCAGTCAACTTCTTATGATGTCACCAAAACATACTGATTGGAGGTCATTTACTAAGAGCCCGATTCGCGTTTTGCGTCGATTTTCCCTGTATTGCCCCAGGATTTCGGCGCACGCGATCGGATTGTGGCGCATCGGCGCTGGCATGCACGCAACGGAAATCGGGGGCATGGCCGTAAAAACTGCCGCATTTTTTTTAAAAAAGTGTTGCTCGACTCACGCTTACCTTCAACCAGGATGGCTCGGTGAACTCCAGTGCGTTCCGATGCTCTTCAGCGCAGAAGCGACACCTGGTGGACGTCGGAGGAACTGCCTTAGTGAATCCCGGCCGGACCCAAATCCACCGCATAGAACACGCCACTGGATCGCGAATGGACCAGGTAAGTAAATCTGCCACATAGTGTCAGGATGAATGTTAAAGAGCAGGTTGCAGGAAAAAAAAGTCAGTTAAAAATTTGATGGTCTGAACTTATATGTGTAAGTATAATTTCTTTTTATTTAATTAATTTTTATATAGGAAGCATTTAGCAAGTACATTTATTCTGTCAGACACCCCTTTAATTTAATCTGTTCCTGCTGTGGATGTAATTAAATTTGGACAATCTTTTTCTCTGCAAGTGTCGTATCTGGTGGTTCGGTGGATCGCATATAAATACGCATGTTGGATCTATTAGCTGTAAATGTCTTTATATTGCTTTTTTTTTTTTGTTCTTTTTGTAGATGTGTAGAATTAACCTAACTGCAGCTCAGAAGAGGGAGCACCATTTACTCTTCATGGTGGTGTGCATGGTCACTTGCTATTTGTTCTGCTGGTTACCTTATGGATTAGTCTCCTTGATCACAACATTTGGGAAGCCGGGAGCAGTCTCACCCACAGTCAGCATTATACCTTCCATTCTCGCCAAGAGCAGCACGTTTATTAATCCCCTCATTTATATTTTTATGAATAAACAGGTAAGATGTTGGAGGGTTAGTGAGGCAATTATAAGCGTATTATCAATTATATTGGCTATATTTTGTCTATAAAGGTTTATGATTGATATGCAAATAACATTCATGCCTAGTCCAATATCCCCAGAGGATGGAATTTACAAGGAAATTTACTGCACTTATTATGTTCAGTGCTGGTCAATTATCATAGGAGCTTTTATAAAAGGTTGTTAATTGTGTTTCAAATTGGTTTCAATGAAAACCCCTTTAACAAGCAGCACTTAAAGACTTCATAAGACTGTTCTTAAATGCATTTTACAACATTTTAATATTACTGACTGCTAATATTACTGTAATTTTACGCTCTGGGCGGTTTTAGAGACTGCTATGCTATGCTGTTACACTTCCTGTTATTCCAGTGTTCTACATTGTAGTAGAGAGTTCTGGTGTTCTACATTGTAGTGTAGACTTCTAGTGTTCTAATGTAATACATTGTAGTTTAGAGATCTTATGCTCTACATTGTAGGGAAGAGATCTAAAATTCTATGTTGTAGTGTAGAGTTCTGGTGTTCTAATGTTCTACATTATTGTGTACATTTCTAGTGTTCTACATTGTAGTATAGAGTTCTGATGTTCTACATTGTTGTGTAGAGTTCTGACATTTTTCATTGTAGTGTAGAGTTCTGATGTTCTACATTGTAGTGTAAAGATCTTGTGCTCTACATTGTAGTGAAGAAATGTAATATTCTACATTGTATTAAATAGTTCTAGTGTTCTTCATTATAGTAAAGAGATCTAATATGCTACATTGTAGTGTAGAGTTCTAGTGTTCTATATGGTAGTGTAGAGTTCTAGTGTTTTACATTGTAGTGTAGAGTTCTAGTGTTCTACATTGCAGTGTACATTTCTAGTGTTCTATATTGTAGTGTCGAGTTCTGGTGTTCTACATTGTAGTGTACATTTCTTGTGTTCTACATTGTAGTGCAGAGTTCAATTGTTCTACATTGTAGTTTAAAGTTTTGGTGTTCCACATCGTAGTGTAGAGTTCTTTTGTTCTACATTGTAGTGTAGAGTTCTGATGTTTTACATTGTAGTGTATAATTCTAGTGTTCTACATCTTAGTGTAGAGTTCTGGTGTTCTGCATTGTGATGTAGAGCTCTGGTGTTCTTCATTGCAGTGTCAAGTTCTGGTGTTCTGTATTGTAGTGTAGAGTTCTGGTGTTCTATATTGTTCTACATTGTAGTGTAAAGATCTTGTGCTTTACATTGTAGTGAAGAAATGTAATATTCTACATTGTATTAAATAGTTCTAGTGTTCTTCATTATAGTAAAGAGATCTAATATGCTACATTGTAGTGTAGCGTTCTAGTGTTCTACATTTTAGTGTAAAGTTGGCGGTTCAACATTGTACTGTAGAGCTCTAGTGTTCTACAATGTAGAGTAGAGTTTTAATGTTCTACATTGTAGTGTACATTCCTTGTGTTCTACATTGTAGTGCAGAGCTCTATTGTTCTACATTGTAGTTTAAAGTTCTGGTGTTCCACATCGTAGTGTAGAGTTCTATTGTTCAACATTGTAGTGTAGAGTTTTGGTGTTCTACATTGTACTGTAGAGTTCTAGTGTTCTACATTATAGTGTAGAGTTCTGGTGTTCTACATTATAGTGTAGAGATTTGGTGTTCTACATTGTAGTGTAGAGTTCCAGTGTTCTACAATGTAGAGTAGAGTTTCAATGTTCTACATTGTAGCCTACATTCCTTGTGTTCTACATTGTAGTGCAGAGCTCTATTGTTCTACATTGTAGTTTAAAGTTCTGGTGTTCCAAATCGTAGTGTAGAGTTCTTTTTTTCTACATTGTAGTGTAAAGTTCTGATGTTCTACATTATAGTGTAGATTTCTAGTGTTCTACATTGTAGTGTAGAGTTCTTGTGTTCTACATTGTAGTGTAGAGTTCTAGTGTTCTAGGTCGTAGTGTAGAGTTCTAGTGTTCTACATTGTAGTGTAGAGTTCCAGTTTTCTACATTGTAGTGTAGGGTTCTTGTGTTCTACATTATAGTGTAGAGTTCTAGTGTTATACATTGTAGTGTAGAGTTCTAGTGTTCTACATTGTAGTGTAGAGTTCCAGTTTTCTACATTGTAGTGTAGGGTTGTAGTGTTCTACATTGTAGTGTAGAGTTCTAGTGTTCTACATCGTAGTGTAGAGTTCTAGTGTTCTACATTGTAGTGTAGGGTTCTTGTGTTCTACATTGCAGTGTAGAGTTCTGGTGTTCTACATTGTAGTGTAGAGTTCTAGTGTTTTACATTGTAGTGTAGAGTTCTTGTGTTCTACATTGTAGTGTAGAGTTCTAGTGTTCTACATTGTAGTGTAGGGTTCTGATGTTCTACATTGTAGCGTAGAGTTCTGATGTTCTACATTGTAGTGTAGAGTTCTTGTGTTCTACATTGTAGTGTAGGGTTCTTGTGTTCTACATTGTAGTATAGAGTTCTGATATTCTACATTATAGTGTAGATTTCTAGTGTTCTACATTGTAGTGTAGAGTTCTGATGTTCTACATTGTAGCGTAGACTTCTGATGTTCTACATTGTAGTGTAGAGTTCTGATGTTCTACATTGTAGCGTAGAGTTCTTGTGTTCTACATTGCAGTGTAGGGTTCTTGTGTTCTACATTGTAGTATAGAGCTCTGATATTCTACATTATAGTGTAGATTTCTAGTGTTCTACATTGTAGTGTAGAGTTCTGATGTTCTACATTGTAGCGTAGAGTTCTGATGTTCTACATTGTAGTGTAGAGTTCTAGTGTTCTACATTGTAGTGTAGAGTTCTGATGTTCTACATTGTAGTGTAGAGTTCTAGTGTTCTACATTGTAGTGTAGAGTTCTGATGTTCTACATTGTAGCGTAGAGTTCTGATGTTCTTCATTGTAGTGTAGAGTTCTTGTGTTCTACATTGCAGTGTAGGGTTCTTGTGTTCTACATTGTAGTATAGAGTTCTGATATTCTACATTATAGTGTAGATTTCTAGTGTTCTACATTGTAGTGTAGAGTTCTGATTTTCTACATTGTAGTGTAGAGTTCTGATATTCTACATTGTAGCGTAGAGTTCTGATGTTCTATATTGTAGTGTAAAGTTGGGAGTTCTAAGTAGTAGTGTACATTTCTTGTGTTCTACATTGTAGTGTAAAGTTCTGATGTTCTACATTGTAGTGTAGAGTTCTGATGTTTTACATTGTAGTGTAGATTTCTAGTGTTCTACATCTTAGTGTAGAGTTCTGGTGTTCTTCATTGCAGTGTCAATTTCTGGTGTTCTGCATTGTAGTGTAGAGTTCTGGTGTTCTTCATTGTAGTGTAGAGTTTTGGTGTTCTACATTGTAGTGTAAAGATCTTGTGCTCTACATTGTAGTGAAGAAATGTAATATTCTACATTGTATTAAATAGTTCTAGTGTTCTTCATTATAGTAAAGAGATCTAATATGCTAAATTGTAGTGTAGAGTTCTAGTGTTCTACATTGTAGTGTAGAGTTCTAGTGTTCTACATTGTAGTGTAGGGTTGTAGTGTTCTACATTGTAGTGTAGGGTTGTAGTGTTCTACATTGTAGTGTAGAGTTCTGATGTTCTACATTGTAGTGTAGGGTTCTTGTGTTCTACATTGTACTATAGAGTTCTAATATTCTACATTATAGTGTAGATTTCTAGTGTTCTACATTGTAATGTAGAGTTCTGATGTTCTACATTGTTGCGTAGAGTTCTGATGTTCTATATTGTAGTGTAAAGTTGTGAGTTCAACATTGTACTGTAGATCTCTAGTGTTCTACATGGTAGTGTAGAGTTTTGGTGTTCTACATTGTAGTGTAGAGTTCCAGTGTTCTACAATGTAGAGTAGAGTTTTAATGTTTTACATTATAGTGTACTTTTCTAGTGTTCTATATTGCAGTGTCGAGTTCTGGTGTTCTACGTTGTAGTGTACATTTCTTGTGTTCTACATTGTAGTGCAGAGTTCTGTTGTTCTACATTGTAGTGTAAAGTTCTGAAGTTCTATATTATAGTGTAGAGTTCTTTTTTTCTACATTGTAGTGTAAAGTTCTGATGTTCTACATTGTAGTGTAGAGTTCTGGTGTTCTACATTGTAGTGTAGAGTTCTAGTGTTCTACATTGCAGTGTACATTTCTAGTGTTCTATATTGTAGTGTCGAGTTCTGGTGTTCTACATTGTAGTGTACATTTCTTGTGTTCTACATTGTAGTGCAGAGTTCTATTGTTCTACATTGTAGTTTAAAGTTTTGGTGTTCCACATCGTAGTGTAGAGTTCTTTTGTTCTACATTGTAGTGTAGAGTTCTGATGTTTTACATTGTAGTGTAGAATTCTAGTGTTCTACATCTTAGTGTAGAGTTCTGGTGTTCTGCATTGTGATGCAGAGGTCTGGTGTTCTTCATTGCAGTGTCAAGTTCTGGTGTTCTGCATTGTAGTGTAGAGTTCTGGTGTTCTTCATTGTAGTGTAGAGTTCTGGTGTTCTATATTGTTCTACATTGTAGTGTAAAGATCTTGTGCTCTACATTGTAGTGAAGAAATATAATATTCTACATTGTATTAAATAGTTCTAGCTCTAGTAAAGAGATCTAATATGCTACATTGTAGTGTAGCGTTCTAGTGTTCTACATTTTAGTGTAGAGTTCTGGTGTTCTACATTGTGATGTAGAGGTCTGGTGTTCTTCATTGCAGTGTCAAGTTCTGGTGTTCTACATTGTAGTGTAAAGTTGGGGGTTCAACATTGTACGGTAGAGCTCTAGTGTTCTACAATGTAGAGTAGAGTTTTAATGTTCTACATTGTAGTGTACATTCCTTGTGTTCTACATTGTAGTGCAGAGCTCTATTGTTCTACATTGTATTTTAAAGTTCTGATGTTCCAAATCGTAGTGTAGAGTTCTGATGTTCTACATTATAGTGTAGATTTCTAGTGTTCTACATTATAGTGTAGAGTTCTGATGTTCTACATTGTAGTGTAGAGTTCTAGTGTTCTACATTGTAGTGTACATTTCTTGTGTTCTACATTTTAGTGCAGAGCTCTATTGTTCTACATTGTAGTTTAAAGTTCTGGTGTTCCACATCGTAGTGTAGAGTTCTATTGTTCAACATTGTAGTGTAGAGTTCTGGTATTCTACATTGTACTGTAGAGTTCTAGTGTTCTACATTATAGTGTAGAGATTTGGTGTTCTACATTGTAGTGTAGAGTTCCAGTGTTCTAGAATGTAGAGAAGAGTTTCAATGTTCTACATTGTAGTCTACATTCCTTGTGTTCTACATTGTAGTGCAGAGCTCTATTGTTCTGCATTGTAGTTTAAAGTTCTGTTGTTCCAAATCGTAGTGTAGAGTTCTTTTTTTCTACATTGTAGTGTAAAGTTCTGATGTTCTACATTGTAGTGTAGAGTTCTGGTGTTCTACATTATAGTGTAGATTTCTAGTGTTCTACATTGTAGTGTAGAGTTCAGATGTTCAACATTGTAGTGTAGAGTTCTGATGTTCTACATTATAGTGTAGATTTCTAGTGTTCTACATTGTAGTGTAGAGTTCTAGTGTTCTACATTGTAGTGTAGAGTTCTAGTGTTCTACATCGTAGTGTAGAGTTCTAGTGTTCTACATTGTAGTGTAGAGTTTTAGTGTTCTACATTGTAGTGTAGAGTTCTAGTGTTCTACATTGTAGTGTAGAGTTTTAGTGTTCTACATCGTAGTGTAGAGTTCTAGTGTTGTACATTGTAGTGTAGGGTTCTTGTGTTCTACATTATAGTGTAGAGTTCTAGTGTTATACATTGTGGTGTAGAGTTCTAGTGTTCTACATTGTAGTGTAGAGTTCCAGTGTTCTACATTGTAGTGTAGAGTTCTAGTGTTCTACATTGTAGTGTAGAGTTCCAGTGTTCTACATTGTAGTGTAGGGTTGTAGTGTTCTACATTGTAGTGTAGAGTTCTAGTGTTCTACATAGTAGTGTAGAGTTCTAGTCTTCTACATTGTAGTGTAGGGTTGTAGTGTTCTACATTGTAGTGTAGGGTTCTGGTGTTCTACATTGTAGTATAGAGTTCTGGTTTTCTACATTGTAGTGTAGAGTTCTAGTGTTCTACATTGTAGTGTAGAGTTCTAGTGTTCTACATTGTAGTGTAGACTCCTTGTGTTCTACATTGTAGTGTAGGGTTCTTGTGTTCTACATTGTAGTATAGAGTTCTGATATTCTACATTATAGTGTAGATTTCTAGTGTTCTACATTGTAGTGTAGAGTTCTGATGTTCTACATTGTAGTGTAGAGTTCTGATGTTCTACATTGTTGCGTAGAGTTCTGATGTTCTACATTGTAGTGTAGAGTTCTAGTGTTCTACATTGTAGTGTAGAGTTCTTGTGTTCTACATTGTAGTGTAGGGTTCTTGTGTTCTACATTGTAGTATAGAGTTCTGATATTCTACATTATAGTGTAGATTTCTAGTGTTCTACATTGTAGTGTAGAGTTCTGATGTTCTACATTGTAGTGTAGAGTTCTGATGTTCTACATTGTTGCGCAGAGTTCTGATGTTCTGCATTGTAGTGTAGAGCTCTGGTGTTATTCATTGTATTGTAGAGTTCTGGTGTTCTACATTGTTCTACGTTGTAGTGTAGAGTTCTGATGTTCTACATTGTAGTGTAAAGATCTTGTGCTCTACATTGTAGTGACGAAATGTAATATTTTACATTGTATTAAATAGTTCTAGTGTTCTTCATTATAGTAAAGAGATCTAATATGCTACATTGTAGTGTAGCGTTCTAGTGTTCTACATCGTAGTGTAGAGTTCTAGTGTTCTACATTGTAGTGTAGAGTTCTTGTGTTCTACATTGTAGTGTAGAGTTCTGATATTCTACATTATAGTGTAGATTTCTAGTGTTCTACATTGTAGCGTAGAGTTCTGATATTCTACATTGTAGCGTAGAGTTCTGATGTTCTACATTGTAGTGTAGAGTTCTAATGTTCTACATTGTAGTGTAGAGTTCTAATGTTCTACATTGTAGTGTAGAGTTCTTGTGTTCTACATTGTAGTATAGAGTTCTGATATTCTACATTATAGTGTAGATTTCTAGTGTTCTACATTGTAGTATAGAGTTCTGATATTCTACATAGTAGCGTAGAGTTCTGATGTTCTACATTATAGTGTAGATTTCTAGTGTTCTACATTGTAGCGTAGAGTTCTGATGTTCTACATTGTAGTGTAGAGTTCTAATGTTCTACATTGTAGTGTAGAGTTCTAATGTTCTACATTGTAGTGTAGAGTTCTGATGTTCTACATTGTAGTATAGAGTTCTGATATTCTACATTATAGTGTAGAGTTCTGATGTTCTACATTGTAGTATAGAGTTCTGATATTCTACATAGTAGCGTAGAGTTCTGATGTTCTACATTGTAGTGTAGAGTTCTTGTGTTCTACATTGTAGTGTAGGGTTCTTGTGTTCTACATTGTAGTATAGAGTTCTGATATTCTACATTACAGTGTAGATTTCTAGTGTTCTACATTGTAGTGTAGAGTTCTGATGTTCTACATTGTAGTATAGAGTTCTGATATTCTACATTATAGTGTAGAGTTCTGATGTTCTACATTGTAGTATAGAGTTCTGATATTCTACATTATAGTGTAGAGTTCTGATGTTCTACATTGTAGTATAGAGTTCTGATGTTCTACATAGTAGCGTAGAGTTCTGATGTTCTACATTGTAGTGTAGAGTTCTAGTGTTATACATTGTAGTATAGAGTTCTAGTGTTCTACATTGTAGTGTAGAGTTCTAGTGTTTTACATTGTAGTGTAGAGTTCTTGTGTTCTACATTGTAGTGTAGGGTTCTTGTGTTCTACATTGTAGTATAGAGTTCTGATATTCTACATTATAGTGTAGATTTCTAGTGTTCTACATTGTAGTGTAGAGTTCTGATGTTCTACATTGTAGTGTAGAGTTCTGATGTTCTACATTGTAGTGTAGAGTTCTGATGTTCTACATTGTAGCGTAGAGTTCTGATGTTCTACATTGTTGCGCAGAGTTCTGATGTTCTGCATTGTAGTGTAGAGCTCTGGTGTTCTTCATTGTATTGTAGAGTTCTGGTGTTCTACATTGTTCTACGTTGTAGTATAGAGTTCTGATATTCTACATTATAGTGTAGATTTCAAGTGTTCTACATTGTAGCGTAGAGTTCTGATGTTCTACATTGTAGTGTAGAGTTCTAATGTTCTACATTGTAGTATAGAGTTCTGATATTCTACATTATAGTGTAGAGTTCTGATGTTCTACATTATAGTGTAGATTTCTAGTGTTCTACATTGTAGCGTAGAGTTCTGATGTTCTACATTGTAGTGTAGAGTTCTGATGTTCTACATTGTAGTGTAGAGTTCTGATGTTCTATATTATAGTGTAGAGTTCTGATGTTCTACATTGTAGTGTAGAGTTCTGATGTTCTACATTGTAGTGTTGAGTTCTGGTGTTCCAAATTGTAGTGTAAAGTTGGGGGTTCAACATTGTAGTGTAGAACTCTAGTGTTCTACATGGTAGTGTAGAGTTTTGGTGTTCTACATTGCAGAGTAGAGTTTTAATGTTCTACATTGTAGTGTACATTCCTCGTGTTCTACATTGTAATGCAGAGCCATATTGTTCTACATTGTAGTTTAAAGTTCTGGTGTTCTACATTGTAGTATAGAGTTCTGGTGTTCTACATTGTTGTGTGCTTTTCTAGTGTTCTACATTGTAGTGTAGAGTTCTGATGTTCTACATTGTAGCGTAGAGTTCTGATGTTCTATATTGTAGTGTAAAGTTGGGGGTTCTACGTAGTAGTGTACATTTCTTGTGTTCTACATTGTAGTGTAGAGCTCTGGTGTTCTTCATTGTAGTGTAGAGTTCTGGTGTTCTACATTGTTCTACGTTGTAGTGTAGAGTTCTGGTGTTCTACATTGTAGTGTAAAGATCTTGTGCTCTACATTGTTGTGAAGAAATGTAATATTCTACATTGTATTAAATAGTTCTAGTGTTCTTCATTATAGTAAAGAGATTTAATATGCTACATTGTAGTGTAGATTTCTGAAGTTCTACATTGTAGTGTAGAGTTCTGACGTTTTACATTGTAGTGTAGATTTCTAGTGTTCTACATCTTAGTGTAGAGTTCTGATGTTCTAAATTGTAGTGTAGAGTTCTGATGTTCTACATTGTAGTGTAAAGATCTTGTGCTCTACATTGTAGTGAAGAAATGTAATATTCTACATTGTATTAAATAGTTCTAGTGTTCTTCATTATAGTAAAGAGATCTAATATGCTACATTGTAGTGTAGAGTTCTAGTGTTCTACATTGTAGTGCAGAGTTCTATTGTTCTACATTTCAGTGTAAAGTTCTGGTGTTCTTCATTGTAGTGTAGAGTTCTGATGTTCTACATTGTAGTGTAAAGATCTTGTGCTCTACATTGTAGTGAAGAAATGTAATATTCTACATTGTATTAAATAGTTCTAGTGTTCTTCATTATAGTAAAGAGATCTAATATGCTAAATTGTAGTGTAGCGTTCTAGTGTTCTACATTGTAGTGTAGCGTTCTAGTATTCTACATTGTAGTGTAGAGTTCTAGTGTTCTACATTGTAGTGTAGGGTTGTAGTGTTCTACATTGTACTATAGAGTTCTAATATTCTACATTATAGTGTAGATTTCTAGTGTTCTACATTGTAGTGTAGAGTTCTGATGTTCTACATTGTTGCGTAGAGTTCTGATGTTCTATATTGTAGTGTAAAGTTGGGGGTTCAACATTGTAGTGTAGAGCTCTAGTGTTCTACATGGTAGTGTAGAGTTTTGGTGTTCTACATTGTAGTGTAGAGTTCCAGTGTTCTACAATGTAGAGTAGAGTTCTAGTGTTCTACATTATAGTGTACTTTTCTAGTGTTCTATATTGCAGTGTCGAGTTCTGGTGTTCTATGTTGTAGTGTACATTTCTTGTGTTCTATATTGTAGTGCAGAGTTCTATTGTTCTACATTGTAGTTTAAAGTGCTGGTGATCTACATTGTAGTGTAAAGTTCTGAAGTTCTACATTGTAGTGTACATTTCTAGTGTTCTACATTGTAGTGTCAAGTTCTTGTGGTCTATGTTGTAGTTTAAAGTTCTGGTGTTCTACATCGTAGTGTAGAGTTCTTTTGTTCTACATTGTAGTGTACAGTTCTGAAGTTCTACATTGTAGTGTAGAATTCTAGTGTTCTATATCTTAGTGTAGAGTTCTGGTGTTCTGCATTGTAGTGTAGAGTTCTGGTGTTCTGCATTGTAGTGTAAAGATCTTGTGCTCTACATTGTAGTGAAGAAATGTAATATTCTACATTGTATTGAATAGTTCTAGTGTTCTTCATTATAGTAAAGAGATCTAATATGCTACATTGTAGTGTAGAGTTCTAGTGTTCTTCATTGTAGTGTAGGGTTGTAGTGTTCTACATTGTAGTGTAAAGTTCTGATGTTCTACATTGTACTATAGAGTTCTGATATTCTACATTGTAGTGTACATTTCTAGTGTTCTACATTGTAGTGTCAAGTTCTTGTGGTCTACGTTGTAGTGTACATTTCTTGTGTTCTACATTGTAGTTTAAAGTTCTGGTGTTCCACATCGTAGTGTAGAGTTCTATTGTTCTACATTATAGTGTAGAGTTCTGGTGATCTACATTGTAGTGCAGAGTTCTGATGTTCTTGTGTTCTACATTGTAGTGCAGAGTTCTGATGTTCTTGTGTTCTACATTGTAGTGTAGATTTCTAGTGTTCTTTATTGCAGTGTAGGGTTCTAGTGTTCTACATTGTCATGTAGATTTCTAGTGTTCTACATTGAAGTGTAGAGTTCTGGTGTTCTACATTGTAGTGTACATTTCTAGTGTGCTTTATTGTAGTGTAAAAAACTTAAGGGCACTCTTTGTTTTATCAAACAATGTTTCTGATATATTCGGAGTAGCTCTTTAGTTTTTGACCTGAAAGAGCCCAACAGTGGGGAACCTTGCAAATTTGCAGTTATTTAGAGTGCTACTCCCTGATTGTCTACATTGTGATAGCAAAGTGACATACATATAACTCCTGCCGGTATAGGGCCCTTTAAGGGGATCTTTTGATATTTAGGAAATCTAAAAGTAACCTATACTCACTTCTGCGTAAGGTTTCCTTGATTTCAGCATTGTCCTTTTGTTCTTTGGTGGTTCTGGTCCATTCTGGTAGAAATGGTAAACAACAAATGAGGCCATCAATCGGCTTTACTACCATGTGCTTCTGATACTGGAGATCCACTGATGGATTTTAATTTTATCCTAATGCTGCCCCATAAATGGAATTCACATGACCATATGGGGGAGGGATGTACCACCGCAAGCTTGTGTGGAAAATATAGAACATGTCCTATCCTCCTTTCCATCGTGTCAGACTGGATGGGCAAACGTTTGTGTGAATTCGGCCTTACCTTTAGAAAATAAAATGCAATGCCAGATTTTTACCATTGGTGGTACTGTAGAGGAGCACCTTACGATCAGCTGATTATCTGAACCCTCTTATTAAACCGAAATAGAAAAATATGTAAAAAAGATTTATAACTTTTGCTGCTTGGTTATCAGATTGTTTTATGGAATATTCTCTATAACTAGGTGTATAGTAACTTGTACTGAGAATATTCAACAACTCAATAACTCTGTTTAAATGTAATTTTCATATATTTCAAACATTCTGTATTTTAGTATTGATGTGTCCGATTTTTTAATTTTCACTTTCTCATCTTTCCTATTTTCTGTGATTTTTCAGTTTTACAGGTGTTTTTTATCCCTCGTCAAATGTGAGTCAGAGCCTCATGACAGTGACTTCACAATAAACTCAAGACACTCCAAAGACCTACATGTTAAAGAAAATGGCAGGGTGCAGCAAAGCTTTAACCAGGATTTTGCAAGAAAGGACACAATGTCTTCTGCCGAAAAGCAGCAAAAGTTGACTCTTGTAGTTCATTACATAGATTATAGGTGAGCTTTAATGTCACGTTGCCTGCTGCTCAATTACATAAGTGTTTCTGTAAATCAAAAGAAGCAAATGTAAAAGGGTCTTAGTCGAGTTTCGAGGAGAGCTGTGTTAACAGAGTGCATACAGGGCAGTCATTACGTGATACATCAGAGTGGGACCATTATCGGTACAAAGAATGGAAGGAGTTTGACATTTACAATTGCACATCTGTAATTTGCATTCTTTGTAATGTTATATAAAGAAGATGGTTGATGTCACCATGCCTGAGTGTCAGCCGTGACATATTTACATGTATTCAGGCTTGGAAGATCTTCATGAGAAAAAACAAATGCAAGCTTGTCCTATAGCTTAGCCGGAAGCAATAGTCAAAATACGGCTGTGATTTCATGGAAGAATTAATGTACCATATGCTCGGGATTACCAAATGTTGAATGTTTACCTCTGAAAATGTCTCATGAGGATACGCGAGGATTATTGAAAATGTGTCATCTTCAGCTACAAATGTTGATAGTAGCCATGGAGTCGTAAGGAAAGGAAGAAAATGAAACGACTCTCTCAAACGTCTTTAGGAGAACATACTTTGATGATTCCTTTGAGATCAGTCCTGATGTCCCATAAAGATATTATATGTCCATCTTTTGACATTTTTGTGTCCTAGTTTAAAGGGAACCTGTCACCAGGGACCTCATTTTCACAAAAGACAGATTGTTACAAAAGCCCATGACAACTGCATTGTACATCTGCCTTTTTGCTTTCTCTAAGCATTTGCATTTCAATATAATTGTGTGTTTTAACTTACCTTGCATCCTATGTAGTCCCAGGGGTTGGGCTTTGGTTTGGATTAATTAAAAAAAAAACCAACACCTGACTTGTCTGTGCTGCAGACTGCTCAGCTCTTGGCCCCCACCTTTGTGTTCCTGTACAGCTCCAACCTCTTCCACTGATGTCCACTCACCACGTTGTGAGCTCTGTGCAGCAGGAGGGAGGAGCTGTACAGGAGCAAGAAGGTGGGGGCCAAGAACTGAGCATTCTGCAGCACAGACAAGTCGCATGTTGTTTTTTGAAATGCATTCACACCAAAGTCCAACCCCTAGGACTACACAGATGATTCTGTCAGGGTGCAAGGTAAGTTTTAACACACAATTATATTGTAAACCAAAAGCTAAAAGATAGCAGAAAGACATATTTGCAATGCAGGTGTAATGGGCTTCTGTAACCTGTCTTTAGTGAAAATGAGGTCCCTGGTGACAGGTTCCCTTTAAAATAGTTTACTGTGTTACACATTGAGCTCTTTGGATGATTACAGGAGTTACAGTGGAGCAAGAGAAAAGCATTCAGTCAAAAATGCTATCTAAGAAGTAATATTGTAGAACTGAGTAATAGATATACAGACATTTTACATTAGCAATGTAAGCAAATCATTAGTAAGATGTCTAGACAACTATTTACTTCTATTTTTACTGAAAAAACAGTGACCCTACCTGTTCCTTATGTGGCAGAGGGGCTCTTAGGTGCTATCAGACACCAGAATCCAGGTGCTACAGATACATTTGTGCTCCCCCAGGCAGTACCTACACATGCAGTAGTAGAGGTGCAGGCAAAACTTGCATAACTTTCGTAAGATTTTTATTTGACCGTTTATTTTATTAACCCATCTGATGGTGTAGTGTGAGGAATGGGGTTAACAAAATAAATCTGATTGGAGTTAATGCAGTTACACTGTGATCAACCATATGATGAATCCGTACTGTTCTTGTATGGCCGGCCATGAAAGTGACACTACATAGTCCATTTTTTCTTAATGTATAGTCATAAAAATGTGCTGGATTTTTTACATTTTACACTTAGACAGAATCTGACACTTTTTTGTATCAAAAATTTTATGCAAAAAGTAGGAATTATTTTGAAATGCTGTTAAAGTAAATCTACCATGGGTTATCTACTTTCTGAAAGATCCCCCTCCCTGCAGCCGCTGCACCCCACCTTTCCCTAATTCTGGGATGCAGCTCCTGCAGAAATAAACTGTAATTTGTGTTTATGCAAATTTATGTCAGAAGCTACTCACACAGCTCCGGGAGTGGGGCACCATGCCAGCGCCATGCCATGCCACCATGCCATGCCGATCTGTCTGTTGGCAACTCACAGGCAGCGGGCACATCTCAGGCTGGGCTGTGGAGCTGTCTAAGGGTAATGCCACACGTGGCGTTTTTAGTCAGTTTTTAGTCCATTTTTAAGCATGCGCTTTCAGTCCCTTAAAAAGCGCATCCATTTCTGACCACTTTTTTCCATTTTTCCCAATTATCTTAATTAAGATGAATTTTAACAAAAACTGCCAAAAACTGATGCGTTTTCAAACAACACATTTTTAAAAACAGATGCGTTTTATATCGGACTGAAAATGTATGCTTAAAAACGGACTAAAAAAGGAACAAAAACACCATGTGCGGCATCACTCTAAGGCCGGCAGCACACGTGGCGTTTTGAACCAGTTTTTGGACGTTTTTTAGGAGTCCGTCAAAAAAAAGCATGCGTTAAAAAATGTATGTGTTTTTGAAAACGCATCAGTTTTTGACCCGTTTTAGATCATCGGTAAAACCGGTAAAAAACGGATGCATTTCAAAAACGGATGCGTTTTTTAACAGACTGCTTAAAAACAGCCCAGAAACGGGTTCAAAACACCACGTGTGCCGTCGATCTCAGTCTACTCCATGCCCCCAGTAGTCTTTGAAATTCATTTGCATCTACATGAATTGAAGTTTAATTGTGCAGTTTTTAGGCCGTTTTTGGGCTGTTTTTAGTTAGTGCGTTTTCAGATCGCAAAAACGCATGCGTTAAAAAACGCATCCGTTTTTTTAAAATGCATGCGTTTTTGTCCGTTTTAATTGCGCAAATTCGGAAAACCGGACAAAAATGCATGCGTTTTCAAAAACGCACTTACTAAAAACGACCCAAAAATAACCTAAAAATGCCACGTGTGACATGACCCCAAGGGAAAAGGGGATGCAGCTGCTCCAGTGGGGGGAAATCTACCACCGGGAATCTTTCAGAAAGGAGATTTTCCCTATACTGATCATAGACTGTAATGCGGGATACTGGAAGCCATAGGTTCAGTCTTTGTACAACTTGGATTATCACATGTTCCCTTAAAACTCTGGATTTAAGAAAGAATCGGTTGAGCACATCAAATTGTTTCAGAGAATAATTAAGGGGGGCTGACATTGGAGCATTTTATAGGAGATTGTGGGGCTCTAACAACTGTTACTGGCAGAGTGGATGGAGCCGTTGTAGTGGCCATGTTGTGCTACTGCAGCTCAGCTCCCATTAATTAGAATAGAATCAGCAGACCAATATATGACCTATATACTAAGGCCATTCATGGTCAGACAATCTCTTTAATAATGATAATGACATTAGTAGTACTCATGTTTTTATATTTTTTATACGTCTTTTTTCTCATTTTTCTTGGAACCATGCAATTAAAAATGTTATGATGCCTGTGTGTTTCTTTGGACTGGATTATTCAATTTTTATTTTTTTATTTCATTTCATTTATTTACTTATTTTTTTTAATTTTTTTTAGTAATTATATTTTATTTTTATTTTTTTGTATCTTTCTTTTTATCGTTTGTTCTTATATAACATGTAACAGATACAACAATGCATGTGTTACAATAGATACAAATGAAGGCGTATAATTTCAGAGTTTCCAAAGTGTAATTGTATATCAAGCAATACATTTTTATATAAGCCATTTTATATATCGCTTACACTTAGCCTCAGCAATATTACAGATGGCTCAGTAGATAAGAGCTGGAGATGTAACAAGGGCATTAGAGATCACATTGTAGCTGAAGAATCTTTCTCTCCGTATTCCTAATGGTTAAATACAGTATTTTCTTTCCATATGTGGTGTTATTCCCTCTCCAAAGGTTACAAGAGAAATCTGTATACTTTTCCTCAGACTGAACCATAGAATTTACAAACTTTCCAATATATTCATCTTAATATATTCTGTTTAGCTGCTATACTTCCTTTATTTATATAGCGCACACAGGCTACGCAGCGCTGCACAGAGTTTGCTAAATCAGTCCCTATGGGGCTCACTATCTGATCAACATTCCCTTATGTTTTTGGAGTGTGGGAGGAAAGTACAGTAATTGGGTGGTGTGGTATGAGAGGGATTTGGTTTTTGGGTTAAAGGGTTAGGTTAACTCTTGCATCATTTTCTGACATGTTTACTAACTTGTATTAAGGTACAAGTACTGGGTTCCTGGGGGTGTGGGTGATTCAAACCCCCCCCCCCCCTCTGCCCCCCAGTGATCATGAGAAGCCACATTAGGTGAATTTTCAACGTGTGCTCTTTTTACTTCTGTACAGCTGTATCTGAAAGCCCAGTAGACGTCAGCGGAGAAGACGTCAAGCTGGTGCGCCTTCACACCATTCACATGGGTCATTTCGGGGGGCTTGTGGGCCACTATTATACTACATTATAAATTGTATGATTGTAAGGTGTGGCATTAACTCCATCACCCACTCTTTATTGTAAAGTACAAATAAAAGGTAATGATGGATTGGTGCTCCTTAGTTGTCCAGTTGTCACTGGAATAGATTGAGCCCTTTATCCTGGTGGAGCCCTTTATCCCCACCTTCAAAAATCGATAACTTTTTTAAGATGCCGTCACAGGGATTGCCGACCCTCGTCAAGATTTTTTTTAAGCCATTAACACCCGCAAGCCTTTGTTGCAATATACTTACCGGCTATGGAGAGGGTTCAGCCCGTGAGCCCTCTCCATGCACCCGCACCTGACGTGTGACATACTATTAATGGTAATAGGGTCGATAAGGGGTTAATGGATTATAATATCAGCAATGCCTACCACTGGCAGTCATTTGATTTATAATTTAGGAGCACAGTATTGTTATCTAAGGAACTCTGACTGTGGCATTTTTAGTGGCACAGTGTGGAGATGTGCGGTAAGGAGCCAAATCTATATCGGAATCTCAGCATTCTGTTCTTGATAGAGCACAGGCCCCGGCTATCAGTTGTCAGATGCAGGGATCAAGGGAATGGGACTGTATATATGTATTTAAAGGAAATCTACCACCAAGATAAATTGTAAACCAATCATGCTGACATACTGGTGAGTGTCCCCTCTGGTAGGTTCTGCTTTTCTTTTAGCTTCTTAGGACCTTGTTTTTGCAATAAAGATTATGCAAATGAGCCTCAGGGGCTCCAGTCTCTATAGATGTCAATTGAACTTGGAGCCCCGAAGGCTCAACTGCTTAACTTTTAATACCTCTTTTTCATAAAAACAAAGACATACAAAGCTACAAGAAGAGCAAATCCTGCCTGAGGGGATGCACACCAGTATGTCAGTGTGCTTGTTTTAGTATCCTTCATCCTGGTGGTAGATTTCCTTTAAAACCTTGTAACTTGTGAGGTACCCACAATTTACAGCTGTGGGCCCTTGGTAGCCTTATAATAAGGTTAGTTTATCATATAGATGCATCAGGGAGGGAGGGCAGTGCAGGAGCCTGTGCATAGGAAGTGAAATGCCGGACAGCCCGGCACATGTGTAATGAGGGAGAGAAGGAGGGGCACGGGCCTCTATGCACTGAGGAGGAAGGGACCGGCACCATCAACTGTTTCAGAGCAGCGGCCCACCAGCAAGTCTCCCGGTGAAGTCTATGGCCAGTCCGCCCCTGGCCTTAATCCATCACTTTCTGTAAGCTGTAGCATGTTTGGAGGTCATGTCAAAGTGATACTAGAAAATGACCATATTCAGTCTAACATAGTTGTTTCCAACACTAGAAAAAAGGCAGTTTTCACATTTACAGAAGAAAATCATCCTCGGCTCTTTACATCTCACATCCAGCTTCAGAAAAGACATGTTGCGATACCTAAATATAACACCGCGACCTGCAATGGAAAAGGCAGCTCATATGTGCTTTCCGAGATCAAAGAGAAGGGAGCAACAACTGCATTACACGATTGTGCTTTGTAGATTTGTCATAGTTCATGTGCTCAAAACCTCAGATTTATTTAATTTTTGCCTTTTACTGTTTTAATTTTGAACAATAGAAAAGTCATGTGGCTACTCAGATACAAGTTATATGAGAGGACGCATAGGTACTTTTTATTGCTGCTTAGCATCTTAGTTATGGGTCTGTGTAGTGTATTATTCTAGGAGCTATCTATTCTAGGACCTTATTACTAAGGACCTGGCTGCTTATATTGGAACAGAGCTAACAATCATGCGTAACAGACAAAATGATGGCTCTGCGAGGTCTGTGTACAATCTACTCAGCTCTTCTTGCTCTATAACATGCTGCATTTAGATAGGACACTATATATACCATCTGCTCAGCTCCTTCTGTTCTATAACATGCTGAATTTAGATAGGACACTATGTACCATCTACTCAGCTCCTTCTGTTCTATAACTTGCTGAATTTAGATAGGACACTATGTACCATCTGCTCAGCTCTTCTTGCTCTATAAAATGTTGCCTGCAGATAGGACACTATATACAATCTCCTTAGCTCCCCCTGTTCTATAACATGCTGCCTGCAGATAGGACACTCAGTACACTCCGCTCAGTTCATCCTGCTCTATAACATGTTGCCTGCAGATAGAACATGCTGCCTGCAGATAGGACACTACATACAATCTGTTCGTCTCTTCTTGCGCTATAATACGCTGCCTGCAGATAGGACACTATATACAATCGCCTTAGCTCCCCCTGATCTATAGCATGCTGCCTGCAGTTAGGACACTCAGTACACTCCGCTCAGTTCATCCTGCTCTATAACATGTTGCCTGCAGATAGGACACTCAGTACACTCCGCTCACCTCATCCTGCTCTATAACATGCTGTTTGCAAAGTGGACTGCATATTTAAATTGACAGGTTTGCTATAAATGGCGGGGATCTAAAGTATAACTTTGTGTATCCCACGTTTAGTTTCAGAATCTAAATTTAACATAACAACCTGCAAACAATATACATCTACTGCCAACAGGAAATGGTGCAGTCTCTCTTGGTTGCCAATGCTGAGGTTTGGTAGTTTAGGTGTTAAAGTATAAGCAATTTACGTTTTCTAAGAAAATATAATACGATATTTTCCAACTTAAGATATTTATGTCACACATTTATGCATAAGTAATCAATGCTATACATGCTATATACGCTATATATCTTTTTACTTCTTGCTTACAGTACAGTACCATACAGGACACATGGGTGGATGCATTGCCCATTGTAATGCATCTCCATAGACTTGTATGGTGCGTTTTTTAAACAAATGCGTTCAAAAAAAATGTGCGTGTGTGTGTGAAAAAAAAGTCTGAAAAATCCTGTTGATTACAATGGGTCAGAGTGCAATTCAACTTCTGCACGTCAAAAGCACTTGCGTAGCAGATCACGTCAGAGTCTGATTATGGAGAGATCAGGGTTTGGTCAGTGAAAAACTGACAATTTTCAGCAGAGATCAATCAGTTTTCAGCCAGAGTTTGTTCAGTGTCTCAGTTTTTCATGCTCCTTTTTTTGGCAATTTCAATGCGTTTTTCATGCACAGATAATGCGCTTGAAAATGACTCAGGACTCAACTCTATCTTTTCTATGGCAATTGATAAGTGAAAAACGCATTTCACTTGCGTTGGACTTGCATGCGTCTCCATAGACTTGTATGGTGCGTTTTACACGCGCGTGACTTGCAAAAGTAGAGCATGCTGAGATTTAAACGCGCGTTCAAAAAATACTGCGCGTGTGTGCGTGAAACAGAATGCAAGTAGGAAAATCCTGTTGATTACAATGGGGGTCATTTACTAAGGGCCCGATTCGCGTTTTCCCGACGTGTTACCCGAAAAGTTCCGATTTGCGCCGATTTTCCCTGTATTGGCCTGGGATTTTGGTACACATGATCGGATTGTGGTGCATTGGCGCTGGCATGCAAGCGATGGAAATCGGGGGCATGGCCGGACGAAAACCTGACGGATTCGGAAAAACCGCCGCATTTAAAAAAAAAATCTGTTGCGGAGCTTGCACTTACCTTCACTCAGCCCGAGCCGGTGTACGTGAGTGCGTGCCGATTCTCTTCAGCGCCTGGTGGACGTCGGAGGAACTGCCTTAATGAATCCCGGCCGGACCCGAATCCACCGCAGAGCACACGCCGCTGGATCGCGAATTGACCGGGTAAGTAAATCTGCCCAATCCCAATGGGTCAGAGTGCAATGCAAGTTCTGGGCGTCAAAAGCACTCGTAGAACACGCACGGGAAAAATACAAGTGTGAGATGTGCCATAGGCCCCTTTCACACTTGCGTTGCAGATCACGTCAGAGTTTGATCAGGGAGCGATCAGGTTTCGGTCAGTAAAAAACTGACAATTTTCATCAGTGTTCAATCAGTTTTCAGTCCAAGTTTGATCAGTGTCTCAGTTTTTCACGCGCCTTTTTTTTACAATTTCAATGCTTTTTTCACGTGCAGATAACATGCATGAAAAGGACTCAGGACTGAGCTCTATCTTTTCTATGGCAATTGATAAGTAAAAAGCATTGCACCTGCATGTGTCTCAGAGTGCAATGCGTTTTTAATACATCTCCATAGACTTGTGAGGTGCGTTTTTCACGTGTGTGACGCTGAGATTTAAACGCAAAAAATGAGTGTGTCCATGAAAAAAATGCAAGTCTTAAAAAAAGCATTGATTACAATGGGTCAGAGTGCAATACAAGTTCTGTGCATCAAAAGTACGCGCAGAACACGCGCGTGAAAAACGCAAGTGTGAAAGAGGCCTTACCCTTCTCAACTCATTTGCAAATGACTTTGGAGCTGATTTTTCATAGTGGACCTGATGAGTTTAACATAAAAGATGAAATGTAACGCATATTTCACACTCTACCTAAGATTACTGTTAGTCTAGTGCAGTGATGGCAAATCTTTTAGAGGCCGAGTGCCCAAACTACAACATAGACCCGCTTATTTATCGCAAAGTGCCAACACAGAAATTTAATTTGTGATTTATATTCCCTTCTCTGTCACAGTTTTCATTGATACCAGCACCCTGAGGACACCAATAAAGCAGAAAATAGTCCCAGGTAGAGCTGTCACTTTAAAATACCTCTGTGCACAGCAAGTCCTGGGCTGTCTGGGACTGCAGGAAGATACCTGGAGTCATCTCTGGTGATGGCCTGAGTGCCCACAGAAAGGGCTCCGAGTGCCACCTCTGGCACCAGTGCCACAGGTTAGCCATCACTGGTCTAGTGGGGTAAAACAGTAGACAATGTCCCTCCAAAAGGGAATAATTTGTACAAACCTTAGTATTAGATTGATTAAATGCTATGAACTCATGACTGGTTTGTTTGCTGGCGCATAGCCATATATCTTATCCATATAATGTGACACTTTCCAGAGCTCACCACCATTTACCCAGAGCAGATTTATACGGATAGATTTTCAGTTCCGTTGTAATGTAATGTAAAATGTTTGGGTTTTTTTCTATAGACATCTATTAAATCACGTTTGATACACATAACATTATAGCTACAGAAAATTGTGTTCGATTTGCTTCTGCAGACTCCAGTATAGGAACATCCATCTAGTCATTCTAGAAAGCGCATATTGAAAATTAGGATTGGTGAAACTTCCACTTGAGACACTGTGAGGATATATGGGATGACTTTGAGGATTTAGGGGGTTAATTCAGTGCTCGACAGCTTTACTTACTGTATATTAGCAGCACAAGTGTTCAGCCGTATTCCCTGCCATGCATCACTGAATTACCTTGCTGCCTGTGATGACAGCAACATCAGTTGTCTGAATAAGTACATCATGTGCCACTTATAGAAAGAATAAAGGAGACAGTAAAAGTTACTCTTAAAAACAGAATCTGAAATATTACGTTACCATTTAACCTACAGCACTTACACTAAACATGTTTTCCATTTTCCAAGCTGACAGGTTTTAGAAGACGTCAATCGAAAATATCATAAAAGTGTTATTTTTAAGGGTCTCCTGCTGAGTCCAGGGCCCTGGGCAGGACTGCATAAACCATAAAGTCAAAGAAGTATTTGCTTAAGGGCATCAAGCAATGTACTTTATACTGTATATATAGACAGAGCAGACCACCCAAATATTCAATATCAAGCAACAAGAAAGCAAAAGGAAAGAGCCCTAAAATCTAATTTTTTATTCTTGTACTGCATCAGCATGTTATACAGCACCTTGGCCAGACTGAAAGTGATAAAACATTCATACTACTGTGCCCAAGTCATACCAGCTCTCACATGACCTCTCCATTCTTTAGTTTAGGATATGTTCAGAATATGCAATATGCAATGCATTACTGAATTATTTCACAGCTACTAAAGCTCCGAACTATGAACAGTGAAGGTCTCAACTGATCAGTATTTCTTGTAGAATTGGTAATATTAACACAGTTCATTTAGTTCTGCGGAGATCAGTGAATATTTGTACATTTTTTTAAAGTCTTCTCCATTCTTCCGATCTTAACTGTCTTTAAGCATCTGATTAAGCAGAGAACATGGAGAGGACACAATGAAGAGAAGAATATAAATGTAAGTGGCATAACATGTTTACAAGTCTTCATATGTCGACTAGAGTATAAGCCTAGGTACCTAATTTTAAAACAAAAAAACTGAGAAAGCCTATTGACTGTAGTGTAAGCCGAGGGTGGGAAATGCATTGTTCACAGCCTTCACCCAGTATATAGCCAGTCAACCCGCCCATGCCCCAGTATATAGCCAGCCAACCCGCCCATGCCCCAGTATATAGCCAGCCAGCCCAAGACCATATAACCAGCCAGCCCCCTGTCCCCCAGTGTATAGCTAGTACCCCCAGTATATAGCCAGACAGCCAATGTCCCCTAGTGTATAGCCTGCCAGCCCATGCCCCCTAGTATATAGTTAGCCAGTTCATTACCCCCAGTAGTTAGCCAGCAGCCCCTGACCCCAGTATATAGACAACCAGCTCATGCCCCCAGTATACAGCCAGCCCAAGCGCCCTACTATATGAAAGCCGGCGCGATCGCGACACAATCCAATCACGTGTGACGCAATCCCCGGCACGTTCCCTGAAAACGACGGAAAACCCGACAGAGATGGGACTGTGGGGCCTTGGTTCACCCCTTAAGGACGCAGGGTATTTTTGCTCATTTCTCACTCTCCATCTTCAAAAATCCACAACTTTTTCATTTTTCCATGTATAGAGCTGTGTGAGGGCTTATTTTGTGCTTAACAAATGTTACTTTCTCGTGATGTTAATTATTATTTGATGCCATGTAGTGGGAAGCCGGAAAAAAATTCCAAATATGGAAAAATTGAAAAAAACGTGTGTGTGTCACGTTCTTGTGGGTTCAGTTTTTACGACTTTCACTCTGCACTCCAAATAACAGATCTACTTTATTCTTTGGTTCGGTGCGATTGCGGTGATACCAAATTTATACAGGTTTAATTGTATTTTAATACATTTTCAAAAATGAAACGAATGTGTACAAAAAAGAAAAACATTTTTGGCCACCTTCTGACTAATAATTTTTCCATACTTTGGTGCACGGAGCTGTGTGTGGTGTAATTTTTTGCGAAATGAGCCGACGTTTTCATTGCTACCATTTTGAGGACTGTGTGACCTTTTGATCATTTTTAATTAAATTTTTTATGTCATGTAAAAGTCGCGCTTCGGACATTTGGGCGCCATTTGCCGTTCCAGAGGTCACCGCCGGCCGTAACCGTTTTTATATTTTGATAAATCGGGGGTTTTGGGACGTGACGATACCTAATGTGTCTGTGATTTTTACTGTTTATTATATTTTATATCAGTTCTAGGGAAAGGGGGGTGATTTGAACTTTTAATATTTTATTAATTTTTTACATCTTTTAAACTTTTTGTTTCACTATTTCTTGGACCATCTAGGGTACATTAACCCTAGATGGTCAGATCGTTCCTACCATATACTGCAATACCATATACTGCAATTGTAATGAATTGGCCAAAGCCATTCAGCCTCGGGTCAAACGAAGACCCGAGGCTGTCATGGCAACCAATCGCCGCCCCCTCCCGATGACGTTTGGGGGAGCGACGATTGGAGCTAAGATGGCGCCTATGCGCCGCCACATTCTAAGTGCCGCCGGCGAGCACCGGATGCGGGTGTTAGCGATGGGTCTTTACTGCGATATGCCCGTGAGCCCACTTCATACAATCTTCATAGCTCCATGGTGGATATATCCGTCACGGAGCGTGAAGGTGTTAATAAGACCCATTATTTTTATGGTGTGATGAACAGTCAAGAAACAGTGCTAAAAATCCAAAGCAAAAATTGATGATTTTCCTTGTGTCCACGTTGAAATAGTTAATAAAATCTCATGAATAAGATATAGGCCCCAAAATGAAGAATCTGCATGCTGCAGAAGGAATATGGAGCATCTATGGCTTTAAGTCTCCACATGCCTTTAAGGTGGCCTTAATTGGAAATCTCTTCATAAGGAGAACACAACTTTAGACTTCTTGTCGGTCATACTTGGTGTTAAGGGGGCTGCCTTTCAAGGTAGCAAAAGGAGACATTGCTTTCCATCTAACACCTTGGGAAACATACTTGCATACTTCCCAGAATTCCCTAGTGGAGCATCTATGGCTTTAACTCTCCACATGCCTTTAAGGTGGCCTTAATTGGCAATCTCTCCATAAGGAGAACACCTACTGTCTGACCGTAGCTACATGCAGAAACATGTCTTGTTTAATCCCTGAGCTTAGTGGTTTTGCTGAAAAAACTATTATAAAATTATGAAAATGAGGCTCTATCGCTCCTGTGGCAGCCTCGGGGCTCCAGAGAATGCTATAATCACTGTGCTGTCCTTGACAGGCAGAAGTAATCAATCGCTGCACCAGTTGCTGTGTAGGAGTCATCCAGAAATTGGTAGTTAACCTGACATCTACTCTGTGTTCCATTTTTTGCTGCCTATCTCCTCAACATTTTTAAGAACATGAAGTACATTGTAACCTGGACACGAAGCTATAGCAAATCTGGCCGCTTGGACATTCACGTTCCTGCCTGTCCTCTGCCCGGCATCCAGGAAACATGGCCAACCAACTTACTATATGTACCCAAGCTTAAGATACATAACATTGTAGGAAACATTGTATGCAAAGGATAAAAATTAGTTTCTTTCACAAACATGACCTAAATAAGTAACAACACGCCTTCTTGGCATTGTGCCAGAGAAAGACTGATAGTTTCCTGTCGCAGAATAAAACACAAGAGTCAGCGCTTACGGCTAAGTGGTTAACACCTGCCTATCATGGGACTGCTTCGGAAATGAGGAAGCAGCATTTTTTTATCTAAAGTGCAGGTAGGTCGGTGGTAAGTATGATGGGCTGCAGAGCTAATCAGTTATACAAGAACTGCAGTAATGAGGATGTTACAAGTTAATGACTGAGCTGGTTACTCAAGCCAGTAAAGATGCTACTTCAATATAATTTATACATAACTGAGAATTATCGCCATTATCACAAATTAATATCATTTCCTGCTTCCCGTGTTATACATACATGATCTTAAAGTGGGATCTGAAGTACAGCCACAATTACCATGAAACAGATGGCTTAAAGGGATTTTCCAAGAATTATGGAAAACCCCATGGGGACTGGGCTGCCAAACAAAAAGATATAAGGTGTTCTTGCCCTGCTTCAGTTTCCAGTTCCACTATTGCACTAGTACTTCCAATGTCCCAGCACTGATTGCTCGGCTGCAAGTATCGGGAGTCACAAGACCTACTTCAGCCAATCGGTGGCCTCCTCAGACCAGGGGACATCACTTCCTCTTGCATCACAAGTGATGGCAGCCAAGTGGCCAAAGCAGGTCCCATGACCACCTTTGTGGCTGAGTGTAAGTCCTTGAGACTGGAAGTAACAGTGTGTGTGGGGGCCAAGAGAGTGGACGTAAATGTCCTGATTTTACTATACTATGTAAGACTATGGTGTTACTGAATATACTGGATGGCATAGTATACTTTAATTGCCTGTTGTGGGTATGTGTGTGCAACCATCTAATAACTGTATTTCACCAATACCTGTAAATGAATCTGGCACATACTCTTCTTGAGATGCATATTCTATTCGACCAGACCAAGTCTTTTCCACTATAAAACATGCCTTTGTACAATTATTAGACTTTACCAACAAATCTAACTACTAATCTAAGTACATTTCAAGCACTACAAAATAATTTTTCAGATCAGATCGGATATACAGGCGGTCCCCTACATAAGGACACTCGACTTACAGACGACCCCTAGTTAAAGACAGACCCCTCTGACCTCTGGTGAAGCTCTCTGGATGCTTTACTATAGTCCCCGATTGCAATGACCAGCTGTAAGGTGTCTGTAATGAAGCTTTATTAATAATCCTTGGTCCAATTACTGCATTTTTTTGTCTGGCTCTACTATGAAAAAGTATACAGTTTCGACTTACATACAAATTCAACTCAAGAACAAACCTATAAAGGTTTAGTTCTATAGTAAAATTCATTGAGCTTAAGATTATAAAGTTTTTGTCATTATTGTGGGATAAAACCTTTCCATTATACTAATTAACCTCCTGGTAAAAGTGATTTACAGATGTTGTGTCTTTTGCAGCACTTTCACTTTGTTTTATTATTATTTTTTTTTGCAATGGAATAAATTCTGAAAGACAGTGATATAACTATGCATCAATAACGCATAAAAACCTCATATATCTTACAAGGTCACAGTCTCCATTTTTCAGAAGTGAGGTGTCAAAAAAAAATCACTACAACAGAAGAGAACAACACATATTGCAATAAATAATGTAACTCACTATCAATAATGTAAACAATTAAGCCACAAAGCACCAGAGTGCATCTCCCTTATTAACCACTATAGGTCAATTTTTACAGAATAGCACATACATGTGACATTGTAGTGACATTCAGAAGAACAATGTGTAGGATCAAGCTTTATGTTGCTAAATTAACGCAAAAGCACAGAGTTCCTCAAGTGCTAGGTATGCTTCAAGGTGTTGACCTTCAATAATGTTGCAGCTGGTAACAAGCAATTTGCTTTAATTACTTCTCTATTATTAGCTAAAAATAAACTCTACACTTCTGAAAACTAAGAAGAACATTGTCCTTGAGCAGAGTGCAAGATGCATTCAGACAATTACCAATGCATTTTGTACAATGAATGCAATAAGAGGCATCTTGCTGGGGAACCTGGAGAGACCCCATTAGCTGTATTGAGGGACTGCAGAAATTCTCAACATATTTGTCACGCAAGGATCTAAGACTGATATCAGTAGCAGACGGGTAATACATAGGCAAGAAAAAAAGTATTGTGCAAACAGAGTTCACGTGGGGCGCTGAAAGTACAAAACCGAAAAAGTAAAATATACCAAACTTAAATGACTGACTTGAAGTTTGTACTCAATTACCTGTGAGTCCTACTTTTGAGAAAGGGTCGAGGACCCAAAGCGCATCATTTTGGACCATTTTATAGGTATTTTTATTTCAATATATAGATTTTTATATTTATTCATGGCCTGAAAGTTTGGTATATTTTACTTTTTGGGTTTGGTACTATCAGAGCCCCACGTGAACTCTGTTTGCACAATACTTTTTTCCTCGCCCATGCTCTGTGTTTGTCAGCTCAGTAAGAAACAGGCAAGGAGCACTTGGGCACAATGACCTGAGTCAACAATGAACTGGGAAGAAGCTGTCATGGCGAAACTCTGAGTCAGGAGGGTGTCGCTACGAAGACATGATTCTTAAATATACTCAAGATAACAAAATAACACATTCTCTAATTCAACATTATTAACAAAAAAAAAAGCATTTCACAGATAAAAGTCCAACCTGTCTCTATCAGTTCTGGTGTTTACAATTTTGTTTGTCCCTGGTTCCCACTGTAAATCTTCCAACAATTATCTTGCAATTATCTTGCAATGCAGGAGGAGGGGGAGGGTTAGGAGGAAGACAGCACACTACAGACAGTCTCAGAGGCACTTCTTGGTTCATCCGTGCTTCTGTCTCAAGTCTCTTTTGCTATGTGTCAGATACTAGTATATTGTTCAGAAGCTGAATGAAAGTGTATATAAACCTTGTACCCTAATCTAAGCACATTGTCAGCACACAGCATCTCATAGCACAGAGGAATCATGAAGTGTCTGCTCAGAGAGTCCCCGCCCACACTCTGGAATCTTACACTGACCATCACTGAGTGATAGGAGCTAAAACAGCAAAAAGAAAGTAAAATTGCAAAATAAGGCAATAAAATGATCTTTATTGTGTAAATATGAATAGGGGATTACAAATTGAGAACTTTCTTTCATAAGCAAGGCCTTTTTAAAGGGAACCTGTCACCAAGGACCTAATTTTCACTAAAGATAGCAAATATGCCTTTCTGCCATTTTTGGGCATTTGCACTACAATATAATTGTGTGTTTTAACTTACCTTGCACCCTGGCAGATTCATGTTCTGAGTCCCAGGTTAGTTTTGGATTGCCTGTATTTTAAAATTAAAACATGTGACTTGTGTTGCAAACTCCTTAGCTCTCAGCCCCCACCTTTGTGCTCCTGTACCAGCGCCTACAGCACCTTGGTTGGAAGGGAGGATTAGGCTGTAGGAATTATCTCTTCTCTAAAATCTGGACTGAGATTCCTAAGGTACTGTGTTTACTGATTTTCTCCTATTTTTGATGTTCAGGAGCACATTAAAGCAGTGGAAACATTAGGAATTGTATACAAATTGGGAACCCTACTAGTATGGACTAAGGATTTAAAAATCAAATTGTGTCGCAAGACATGGACTTACATGCACCGGGAAGAAGAAGGTGAACTCTGGCGGACCTCAGCGGGGAAGTGACACATGCAGGATATCGGGCGCACAATCTTGGTGAAACTCGACGGACTTCATCCTCGTTGGACAGTCCAGATCGGGATCGCGACAGGATCGGGTAAGTAAATGTGCCCCAATGTTTTTGCTCCATCTTTTCTAAAACTGCATTCAGGGTTTCTTTTTCTAGAATGATATTTAATAGCCAATTTCTATAGTTTGTTTTTTTAAAGATATTAGCAATTAGTCTTCTTGCTAGTGGAATGAAAGGATGCATCATCCACATGTAAGCTCTATGGACTACCTACCTACAGAGAATGCTGATCTAATATAAAGTACAGTAATTGAAAGCTTTGTAAACCATTGGAAAGGTCACTATACTGTACACTATATTGACATGAGCAACCAATCTATTCTCACAAAAGAACAATGTCAAAGGCAAATTACAAAGTGACCCTTCAGGCAAAAGATGAAAATTTAGCCTTTTCACAAAGAGCAGTTGCCCACTTGACCCCATTTGACGTTAATACACATCAATTCTTGAGATCTTTTGAGGTTTTCCTCAAGCAATTCTTCTCTTTGAGCGCACAGAAGACCAAAACACACGTGCACAGAGAGTTATCTCCCATTAAAATTCCCCATGCAGCCGGTGACTCAGGATCGGAGTAGGCAGCCATAGTAAAGGTGTCAATCCTCGGAGGACTCCCATGGGTTCTTGAAATGGAATGGACTAGGACTTTGAAGGGAAAGGGGAGCGTTCTTCTCCTTCTCGCTAGCAAAAGGTTTTTGAACCTCCAGACAACCCCTTTAAGAGACTTAAGAGACTTCCACTTTTTATAAAAACATTGATCGTTTTGCAAATGGCCTTTAATTAAATAGTCTATTGTATGATTTGACTAATTACTGTCAATTGATAAAATAACACCATTGTGCCAGTATCTTGTGTTACGTTGATTCTTACCTGTATTACATGGGAATTTATTGCTACATAATTCATTCTTTTGTGAATACAAGGAACAGCTTATTTCCATATGTATGGCTTTAGGCTGAGAGGTAGCGGTAGAGCTGCCCTGGTGATTTCTATGCAGATATAGGTATACACCTTCTCCATAGCTGCTCTGATTAGGGCTGCTCTGATGCTTTTGCTGTATCAGGGCAAGTTCTAGGTCATTTAGTCAACAGGGCGAGTCTCAGAAAAGCGCACATCCTCTCCACACACAAATAAGGTTAACAGCAATAATAATGATGCTACATAGCTAAAACAAAGCAAAAAGATATGTTTATTAACGTATAATACACATGGCATCTGCTGCAGAATCCCATAATACAACCTCAGCTGCTGCAGAACCTTATATTCAATACGGTTTATTTAGTTGAAAAGTGTTAGCATACATTTCAAGAGAAAACAATGTAAAACATTTTTGGTAAAAATGACAGTATGCATCATAACAGCAAAGGGACACGCAGGTCCCAATAATGACAAATGTGGATCGGGAGCCTCTGCACGCCGCAAGCAGACTGCAGCGGGGTGGTAACACACCGAGCCTACACAGAAAAAACTGACTCTAGAGACCGATTATGACAAGTGATGAATATGAGTAAAAGTGCAACTATAGAGTCAGGAGTAATACATATTAATAGGATAATAACGTTTAATGCAGGACCGGCTACACAGATAATAAAGGAAAGGGAACTAAGCGTAAAGGGAGAGGAATTTAAGTGGGGGGGGAGGGGAAAACAGGGGGGACCAAAAGGGGGTCAGGGGTAGGGAAGACAACATGATAGAATAGGGACACAATACAACTGTCACTCGCCGACGGTTCAGGCGAATAATGCTACATACTCTGCTGTGCCTTTAAACGGGAACCACGGTTGCCAGATTCTAGTGAATTTCTCCATGGTTTGATTTACCTCTGCCGAAAGCTCCTCCATGCGACAAATATTAGAGAACTCATGAATCCACTCGAGGAAGGGAGGAGGGGTGGGGGATCTCCAATGACGGGGGATGACCGTTCGAGCAACTGTGAGGAAAAACCTCAATAGGCCCTTCTTCTGTGACCCTACTGTACCCGGGAGGATGGACAGAAGGCCAATCTGAGCTCGGGTCTCTACTGAGCAGCCTGTGACCTTTTTGTAGGTAGCAAACACTCTGTCCCAGAAAGCTTTGAGAGCGGTACAATCCCACCAAACATGCAACATTGTTCCTCTGGAGTTATGACCCCGCCAACATCTGTCAGACACTGTAGGGTAAAATTTGTGTAGGACTGTTGGAACCCGGTACCATCTTGTCAAAATTTTGTAATTTTTCTCCTGTGCAGAGCATGCAGAAGATAATTTGTGGGTAAAGATAAACATTTTCTCTTTTTCCCGTGGCCCAAACTCGACACCCAGCTCCTGCTCCCATCTTTCCACAAATGCCGGGTCTCCCGGATGTAACTCATCCTTTAAAATAGCATAAATTTGAGAAATAACATGCATAGGTGGAGTGGAGGAATTGAGCATTTCCTCAAATGCAGACAGATTAGCTCCAAAAGTTGCCCTATCTCCCTGTGTGCGTATGAAGGATTGTAGTTGGGAATATTCCAGCCAAGAAAGCTGAGTGTCAGGAACTTGGGCACCTAGATCGTCAAAGGATGGTAGGGATCCGTCCTTAAGGACCAAATGCATGCGTGGGTCATCAGATAGACGCCATATCAAAAAAGATTCTCTACCTAGACCTGGGGGAAACATCGGGTTCTTAAACAACGGAGTTAGGGGCCCTAAAGGGCGGGATAGAAGACCCCAGCGGAGTAACCTTCTCCATAGCACTAATGCAGCCCGAGCATAAGGTGTGTAAGCTGCAGAACCTTATAATACACACTTCTACAGCTGCAGAACTTCATTATGTACACGTACTTCATAGGGCTGTCTCACCTTTATCATTATTTAAGCATGGCCCTATATTTTATGGTTACTGTACTCAAATGTTGTTTGGGGCCGTGTGCTATGTGTGTGTGAGACTAGCTCCACCCCCAAGACAAATCCCCCTATCACCTAACTCTACAACTCCAACCCCCAAACACACTCCTCCCACCATTTTCTGATCCCTCTCAGCCTATCCTTTCATGACCACATTAGGCCCACTTGCAGCCAGCTCAATGCTTACATTTATACACATACTTTACACTTACTTTCTGGGCAATATTTTCATACAGCTCCCCTGGGAGCCAAAACACGTGCAGGGGCGTCGTCATGCCGGAGTCTTGCAGCATGCATATATGGTGGTATACTACCTTATATGTATATAGAGCACTAGCTATTTACCAGATATCTGTTGGGCTCTGTATATAGACTACAATAGGGGGGAATGTACCCCTTTACTTGTGCATGTCTATTTCTTTTTTTGTTGTGACTTGTTATATGTGTACTCTGTACTAATAATTCGGTTCTGCCATGTTGAAGTCTACAGGCAATACTTGTTTTTAAATGTATATATTTAAAAAGAATAATAATTAAATAAAATTTTTATTTTTTTCGAGTGTTTTTTCTTAATAGAGTATATGAAATATTTTGAAGCAGCAGAAGCTTTCACAACCCTGTATTATGCCAGGACAGCAGCCTATCACTAGCCACAGATGGCAATATGAGGAGGGGGAATATCTCAGTTTGTGATTTCGCATCCTCTTCTAGCCTATACTCTTCTGGCCTATACTCTTCTGGCCTATACTCTTCGGGCCTATACTCTTCTGGCCTATACTCTTCTGGCCTATACTCTTCTGGCCTATACTCTTCTAGCCTATACTCTTCTGGCCTGTACTCTTCTAGCCTATACTCTTCTGGCCTATACTCTTCCAGCATTGAGGAAAACACACGTGCTGTAGCTATGAGTGCCCCTTCCACCCTCCTTAACCATACTGACTGTTCATTTAGAACAGTGACCAGTGTGACAAATCAGGGACAGCGCCCTCAATAGACAGTATCATCCTCACAAGGAGAAAGACAGCCCAGATGAGGACACAATGCGGCTATGGCCGCCTGTGACAGTTACTTAGTTAGTTTTCATGCACACTTCCGCAGTTAGTCAAAAGCCTGGTCCTCAAAACTGCCCTGCGCTGTATCACTCTTTTCCCACGTTGGGAACCTATTACTTATCTTTAATTCACAAAACGGGTAGTCAGAGATCATTGAGGAAGAAACCTGGACAGGGAGGTGAGAAAGGCAAAGGAGACTACAGGAGCAGAATGTTCACTATGTTTGCCCTTATGCATAGTAAAACTTATGTTTTCTTAGTAGAGGGTCATTGTAGTTGCCACTATTCCCTAAGAACTATCTTTGGCTACTGCCTTACTGAGGCTTTGCCAGATGAAAATTCACCTTTAGATCAATGTATTGTCAAGTAAGGGAAGATAAGGAAAGGTAAGGAAAGGATACATAGTACATCTGCTGAGATTTACTCTAGATTCTTCTCAAGTGCTACCACTAAAATCAGAGAGTTTGCTGTGCTGAACCAGTATCTAAACAATCTAACAGTATATCTATTTGTATCTAAGCTATCACGTAAGAAAAGCCCAATATCCTGCATGTGTCGCTTCCCTGCTGAAGTCCACCAGAGTTCACCTTCTTCTTCCCGGTGTATGTGAGTGTTTATCTTGCGACACAATTTGAATTTTAAATCCCGCGCTTAGTCTGAATCAGTCAGGTTGTCCGACGGCCACGCCCCCAATTTGTGTCGTATGAAAGTCGTCACGATTGAGCCAAAATCCGATCGTGTATGCCAAAAACCCTGTTAAATGCGGCGCAAATCGGAAATAGTCAGGAAACCCGACAGAAATGCGGTCCGCGGACCCTTAGTAAAGGTGCCTCAATGTGTCTAACAAAGTGATCATCTGAAAAGTTTTATGAGAAGTTGTGGGTATATCTATAGCTAAAGCACGGAAGTCTACGGAAGAAGAATATCTGCTTTATACCCAAAACAACCTGCTACTTTTCATTTATCCCATTACACTAATAGGGTTTTAAATTCTTTGTCTTATATTTTGTTATGCATTTTATGCTCTGGACAAGCAATGCAAGTTACACATAATACAGGTAATAATTAACCACAAAGCACCTCATTATGGAAATACAGTGAATTAGCATAATTTGGAATTAGTGTTACTTGGTATTAACACTGACAAGTATAAGCAGAATGCCGGAAATAAAGACAATGAATAACAAACTATTGACTCAAAAACACAAAAAAAACAACATAAAATCCATGCTGCTTTCTACTTTGAAAGGTGATGGGTTTGCTGTCTTCATTATATCCACTATTAGGAGAATGGAGGTACAAACAAAACACTCGATCACTAAGCTAAAATCACATAATGGGCAGGGAATGCACATCAGGACATTGGACTGTCTGGATTTGCAGGTTATTTAGCACAATAATGTATTATTTTGATAAATCCATTTGCTATGTGGTAATTGTCTTTTCAAATTGATAACAATTCAATTTGTATCCAACATTGGATGTGTAGAAATAATCCTATTTGAGGGATCACCTTAGTAGCACCGAAGGCTTTCAATTGGGTTGAGTTTTTGCTACTGGACTGGAAACTACCGGCATAAATAATGTCTCATCTTACAAAAGAAATTTGGATTCAACAATTCAATGGGTTTGCACACCAAATATTCATCAATCTATCATTAGGCTTATGTTTTACAACTACCTCAAAGAAAAGTTTGCCAAAGAGAAAATAGCCACCAAAGTTAATTACAATAATGAAGGCATAAGTAGCCTTTCAACAAACGTGTTCATAAATGAATAGTAAGGTTTGTTGCCATTTGTGTAATCGGTTTCCACTTTCTCTCCAGGCCTTATCTTTGATCATAAATTGTCTCAAAACTGGTGGTTGAAGACTAACTGCAATCATGTCTCCTACACACTGCCCTAACTCTGACTAGCATCAAAAGGATCATAAAGACCTTCATACTACCAACCACCAACAACCTGTTTGGATGCTTTTAGACACGACCGCTCGCAGGTGGCTAGATAAGATAAGCCAGGCTAAGAGATGAACTGAGGAGATGATATCAGCAGTGTAGAGTAGTGTAGACCAAGGCAGGGATAATACACAAAAGTAGGAACAGTCTGGGGAACATAGTTATGAGAATTGTAGACTGGAATAAAGTTGCAGTATTCAAGCAATGTTAGGATTTCCACATGGTCTTCTAGTAAGCCCAAACAGGAAACAAGATGGCCTCCATAACATGCACCATCGGTCATCTTTGATAAGTGCAAATTCAAGGGCAGGTACAGCAACCTGTGGTGGTGAAAAGTAGAACAAGTGCAGAGCAGTTAGAGAAACAGCAACCACTAGTGGTCAAGAGTTCTCCCTACTCCTCTCTCAATAGTCTTCTACATAATCTAAAAGTTTGTGTGGCAGACAATTTTAACAGATATGTAAAAAAAAAAAGGAATGCAAGTTTAGGAAGGTGGGGCTTAATTGGAGGAGAAAATATATCACAAAATTTGTAGAGGCAAGCACGTAGCAATAAAATTGATATTAATTTATCGACTGTATTTCAACAGGGGCCAAATTGCTTGATGCTTATAGTAAAAGGCATTTGGCTTAGTTGTAACAGTCACAATTGAGTCCAAAACTTTTAAGATTGACAAAACATTAAGAGATTGCCCCTCACAAACCTTTTCTTTTCATACATTTCAATTCCTTAATTAAATGTCATATTTAAAGGGCAAATAAATGACCGTTTTCTACTTATCAAAATCATTTACATTAGCTTTCTTTCCTCTGTTTACCACCCAATCGCCCTGTTTACCCCCAATCCCCTCGGTTATGTCCTGTATTTTTCCCATTGGTTCTGTCGCGCATGCGTCACCGCACGCACTAGCAGAGATTGATTGACCAGATGGGAAGGATAGGAGGATGATGGAACTTGAAGTCCCTTAGAAGTGTGGGTCGGCCATGTTTTTCATTAGGAGGTATGGCAATCGAGAAAATAGGTAAATATAACTATAATAGAAAAGAACAGGGAAGGTTTTGAAGGCATAGAATATGTATATATGGAACTAGAGGCGTGAAATTTGGCCAGAGTACCCCTTTAAAGTCACAAATAGTCTAAGTAGTAGCCAAAGCAGACAATCTTTGTGATAGGCTTCCTAGAGTAAACAAGGATGTCTCCTTATTCTCCCTGATAAAATTGTTATCTTTTCATAGGATAAAATAATAAATGGGGATGAAATGAGCATGAAAATATAAAGACCCATTACAACTCAGACCAAAGTATGTATATATATATATATATATATATATATATATATAAAAACCATTACAGCCATAAACCTTCGTAACAAGTATAAGTATTCACTCCACATACACAATAATACAAAGAATTTACATTATTCATGTCAGGATATATAGGATATACAAAATTCATGTCTCTAAGGGAATAAATAAGCTGTTTGTGTTGTAGGTGTCACGCAATCCTATCATAGCTGAGTGTGTTACTCTGTGTAGGGAAAGGGCTTTTAAAGATCGGAAATAGTACGAAGACGCCAGGTTTATTTGTAGAAATCAAGGTATTTGTATAAGTAAGCAGAAATCTAATTATATAAAACACACTCCCTCTCTCAATATAAAATACAGGGATTAACTTCCTCTCTGATTAGATAATTGTTTGACATCTAATCAGAAGAATTAGATTATACCATTTTCTACTTTCAAAGGGGTTTTCTTATGATACACATTGATTATGTATTAAATAAATGGTGGTGAGAGATGTAGGCGGCCAACAATCGGAAATAATTGTCTCTGAGGACACACATAACATAGACAACATTTTGGACCACGCATGTATATAGGTAAGTGAGGAGCATAGCTGTGGGCCAAGTGATTGGTCATCCACTATCTAAGATATTAAATTCTAGACACCATTTTAGGGAAGAGGCGGGTACTGAAACATCTTCCTTGGGCATCAAGGGATCTTGTGTCATCCCAGATATGTCATTAAAGGCGTTTTCCCACAAAAGAAAATTCTCACATTTCAATCCCCTAGTAATGTTAACACAATAAAGATCATTTTAACCCCTTACTTTACAATTTTATTCAGTATTATTGCTGTTTTAGCCCTTGGCTACTGAGTGCAAAATCCCAGGGTGTGGGCGGAGCCTCTCTAAAAAGAACATTATAATCCATCTAGTTATGTGGGGTGACAATGTGGTTACATTATCAGGGTACAGGTGTATATGCACTTACATCTGGCTTCTGACATTGTACTAACACACTGACACATAGAAGGAGACATGAGACAGATCAGAGATGCAAGAGATTACACAGAGGCTGACAGACTTTTACACTGTTACACTGTGAGCACTGCTACATCTCATAGATATGTGCCTGCCATCTGCTTCCCCTGGATCACTTATCTCCTTGTAGTTGCCAGCCTTTCTCTCTGCTCATGATCTCCTGGCAGGAAGTAATCAGTCAATGTCTCTGAGCTCCGTGCAGGGGGCGTGGCTACATGCACAGAGCAGAGAGAGACAGAAATCTCATCTGCCCAATCTCACACAGAAATCCAAGATGGCTGCCCGACCCTAAACCAGAAGTTACAGGGTCGTGTCTAGGGGCAACTGAAATTGTATACATCAGGGCTGATAGAGACAGGTTGGACTTATATTTGTGAAATGGTGCATTTTTGTTAATAACAGTAAATTTGAGAATGTGTTATTTTCTTATCCTGAGTACATATGACCATTTAAAAGGAGTTTTCCATACTATTATACCTATAGAGAACAAGGTTCTGTTATTCCAGATGACATTGATAAGATCTTCACCATATCACAATACAAGCTTTATGTTTCTTGTGTGCTTGAACATAACCACTTAAAGGGGTATTCCCACGAAGACAAGATTCTTAAATATACTCATGTTGTAGTAGTATTGCCTTCAGTTTGAAAGCTAAACAGTTTTAAATTTAAATTTTTTATACTTATGGCATATCTGCATAATACAAAGCACTTAAATACTGAATAGTTCCAGGTCCTGGTCCAGGTTCCCGGTCCAGTCAAGATAGACACCTTTGACTTAAAGCGTAAGTTAACTGGCCAAAAACAGTTATCAAACAGCTGAATAGAGCCATTGGCAATAATTCTATACCTGTACCTAGACTGAGATCAAGCCTGATAAGGCTATCAGCGGTATCTGTAAAATCCTTTCAAGCTTCAGGAAGTGCATGGGCACTTCCTGGTTCTGACATCAGTTTAGGGTCCCGAGACCAAAGAAGCTTCCCTCACTTTCCATAATGCTGAACTCTCCACACATGCACCAGCACAAAAAGCCTAGCCAATCGGGACACAGAATTTCAACCTGAAGCCTCTGCTTAGCCTTGCTGCTTGTAGAGGCATCAAGTATAGGGCAAGAAAGAGAAAACTCCTGTTAAATTGTTTTCTGCCTAAGGATCCTCCATAGAAACAAGTTCTGAAATTCACAAGGAGTCAATTAAAAAAAATTGTACAGAAAAATTTGCCATTTTGCCAAATTCTGAGACCAATAACTTTTTCATATTTCAATGTACAGACCTGTGTTAGGTGAAACTTTTTTTGCGGGACACGCCCACATTTTTATTTATATCAATTTGGGACCTATATAAACGTAATATCTTTTTATTCAAATATTTATGGAATGAAAAATGGTTGAAAAACTGGTGATTCAGATATTTGGGCGCTATTCTCAAGTACGCTGTTCATAGACGGGAATATTATATATTTTTTTATTTCGATAGAACGGCATTTTGAGACATGGTGATACCTAACATGTTTTTTTACTGTTTATCTATTTTTATATGTGTTAAAACTTTAAACGTTTACTTTTTAAAATAAAAAAAATTATATATATATTTTTTTTTAATTTTCCTATTATTTCAGGTACTTTGGGTACTTTAACCCTGGAGTGTCTGATCCACATACTAGATACTTCGATACTACTGTATTGCAGTATAGAATAATTTTACTGATGATCTCCAATAGCCTACCACTGGCGAGTCTCTATGAGACTGTAGGCTGTCATGACAACTGATCCTCAAGCAGCTTTTACATTTTTTAAAACATTTTTTTTCTATTATTTCAGGCTTGAGGGTTTGAACACCCATGCAATATACTACTGTATTGCAGTATATTTTACTGCTGATCTCTAACGGCCTGCCTTTGGGAGGCTAATATAGATCTATATAGCCATGACATTCCTGCAAGTTTCTATGAGACTGAATGCTGTCATGGCAACTGATCGGCGCCCTGTAATGACATCATGGGGGCATGAACAGCCATCCAAGATGGTGGTACCCACCAGCAGGGCTGTTAATAGGTCGACTGCTGCGATCAGTGTCAGCACCTACCGCAGCAGTTAGAGGCAGGTGTCAGCAGTGTTTTATAGGTAACACCCCTAGTGTATGGAGAGAGCCCACCCCCGCAGTGCCAAGACATTATAGTATGTTGTGGTGTCGCGTTCATTGTAATAGTATATATATGTTATATGTGAATGTTCTCTCCTATGATGGAAATAAAGCTACAGCCTCAATTTTACTGGATCACAGTGTTTGTTTTTGGTGTATTATGAACGGTACAAATAGAAAAATTGATTCTTGATAGTAAAGTTGATTCTTATAGTCCATGTAGGACTACAGCCACTTTCATAAAAGACAGGACAGTGGAAGGTGAGATGGATGAAAACCTTACCTGTAAAGTATCCGCAAAAAACCTTAAACTACTTTGTGTGCTCTGGTGCAATGTAAAAACTGCAATTATCATATGGATAATTCTAAAAAAAATTTAAAAGTTGTACAGGCGGTCCCCTACTTAAGGACAACCGACTTACAGACAACCCCTAGTTAAAGACGGGCCCCTCTGCCCACTGTGACCTCTGGTGAAGCTCTCTGGATGTTACTATAGTCCCAGACTGCAATGATTAGCTGTAAGGTGTCTGTAATGAAGCTGCATTGATAATCCTTGGTCCCATTACTGCAAAAAAATGTAAAACTCCAATTGTCCCTGGGGCAAAAAAATTTTTGGTCCGGAACTACAATTATAAATTATTTACTTTCAACTTACATACAAATTCAACTTAAGAACATATCTACGGAACCTATCTTGTACATAACTCGGGGACTGCCTATATTATCTTTATTTCAGCTTTTAAGCCAAAACGTTACCAGTGTTTAATTTTAGTGAAGGCACTTATGTTTTGTCATAAGATATAAAGTCCTTTCTGAAACAGGAAGACTTGGAGAGTTTATCTTTCACTACAGAAAATGTACAAAAGATAAGAAAAAATAGCCGTGCTGGCATCTTAGTAAGGATGACAAATGTTTCGATAGACAGCAATTCAGTGGATTTTTTGGATCATATAAAATATTGATCAAACCCCTATTTTCCATAGGAATAAATGTCAGTGGAACATGTTCTTTTAGGTACCATGGAATCTTAGTGAAATGTTGCAATGTGTAACATAGACGTTCTGCATCATACTGCTAGCTGCTCTACAAATATTCCAGGAAGTGTGTAGGTCTCACGTTCTACCTGTTGTGTAGCTTTAAGGCCATACACTTTACCAATTGCCTAAAGAAGACTTCATTCATATGCTGCACAATGATCAACTCCTACAATCAAACTCCCCCAGAAGACCCTTCCCGGCTAAAGTCACCGTCATCCATCATGAAAATTGCCCTGTGGATTTTTACTCTTTCTGTCTTTGCGCAGATTGTTGGGATCTGTATTTTTGGTGTATACCTCCACCAGAAAGTAGATAAGGTAAGTTAAGAAACGTACAAATTAAAAACCACTTCATCTTTTTCATTGACGTAAAAATAAGCAAATAAGATACAAAAATAGGAGATTTTATTGGAGACAATTGACATTCGTAAGCAATTGTTTTTAGTGTAACCAAAATATTTCATATCACAAAGTTTTTCTATAAACTTTCAAAAAGTTAAAGCAATTTGCCCATGGGTATTTTTTAGCTGTAAACTTTTCTTCTTTTACTTAACAATAGATGTCATATAGAGAAATACAGATGTATGTTATAGACACAGATACTCAGAAAGCTGTGATATAGGTTTCATAAGGTTTTACCGGTAATATTTTTTTAACCACAATTACTTTTACGTTAATTTTCAGCCCTGCAGGGAAAATCTTTTGAAACTTTTTGTCAAACAACACTTCTCATATGTAATAACCCTACAGGAAAAATTCTCTATGCCGAAGCTTCTTGGAGATCTCAGTTCACGTCCACATCTGAGATTCCATTACTAGTCTCCTTCGCAGATTTCATTAAAAAATCAAGGACAAAACGTCAAACTTGCAGGACTTTTCGACAGAAACTGAAACAAAAGCCCAACTGCCCCCATTTCGGTCAATGGGATCTTTGGGCTGCGTTGGTTGCTGGAATTTTATACATCACATCACATTATTAAATGTAATGCTATGCTATGTGCTTTTATGAAATATCTTCCAATTAAGGAGAAACGTATTGTGGCTTCTGCCTTTTGCTTTAGAGGACAATTATAGGACAGCGATTGGTGTTTAACAAGACTTAATCTTATCTACTGTTTTAGGGAAAAACTTATTAGCAGGTTAAGAGGGAGCCAATTAAATTATGTTAGTTCTAGCTCTACAGAATCTAGTTAAATGACAATCAGCTTCAGGGCAATCTAGAAATGAATCTAATAATATAAGGCAATTACATCAAGTGTTAAAGTATTAAAAACCTGGGACTAGGATTTATTTTTCCATCGATCGACAGCAAATCTCACCTTCAGACCAACTAGAAGTCTGTCCCCTATTTCAACCTGATATCCACTTCTGCCATTCTTCTCAGAGGAATTGTTTGCTTCTTAATGTAATTTTGGATGGTTTTACTGGTCTCTTGAATACATGGCAGAGATAGGTAGAGTTAGCACTGAACAGAACTTAAAGGGGTTTTCTCATCTAGACATTCATTTAATTTAATTCTTTTGGCATATTCAAACATTTCTTCAATGCGTCTTATTAAAAAAAATGTTGCTGTGTAAATATAATTTCCCATGTTTGTCCCTTAGAAACAAGACAGATGTCCTTGGATACGACCAAACCCCATTATAGCAACGGTGGCCGAGCATGCGCTCTTAAACCCTGCCTGACTACCTGGATTCCGTATTCATTGCCACAGGATGGCTGTTGGTCATGCAGTTACTCCCAGAGATTTCGGATGCAAAAACTATTTGTTTCTTTGTGCAGTCACTGCAGCAGTGGTGGTTATATCCAAGGACAGCTTTTTCATTTCTAAGGGATAATCATGGCAACATTTATGCGAAATTATATTCACACAGGAACATTGCAATTGAAGAAATGTACATATATATAATGCACACATATATATATATATATATATATATATATTATATCAGATTAATTATGTTTATAGACTCCTTTAGCAATACAGGTTTATGCTCTCAGATACTTCTTGTCTATTCAAAGACCCATTTGTATTTCATATAAATACAATTTTTTGTTAATGTCAAGTTGTATTGGTCACAACTTAGATCCTGGTCAAGGATTTTTTGCCAAAAGAATTGATTTTCAATGCTTTGACAGAATCTTTTAACCTTCAGGCAATAGGCATTATCATTCTTGTCATGATCAGCCAATTCAATTTTTTTAAACGAGATCATCCACCAGGAGGAAGAATTGTAAACCAAGTACACTTACATGCAGGTGTGTGCCCCCGCTGGTTGGATCTGTTTTTCTTTTAGCTTCTTATGCCCTTGTTTTTACAAAAAAAGGCTTTAGACATTTTGCAAATGAACCTGAGTGGCTCATTTGATGTTAATTGAGCCTGGAACCCCTCAGCCATAATAATTTGCATAATTTCTAAAGCCTTTTTTTGTAAAAACAGGGGCATAAAAATCTAAAAAAAAACAGCAGATCCTGCCAGAGGAGGCACACACCAGCATGTTAGTGTGCTTGGTTTACAATCCTTTATCCTAGTGGTAGATTTCCCTTAAAGCTTTCTCCTGCATCTGACCATTTCAGCTACGCCAATGTTTTCGATATTACAGACTTTACATATGTTGGCTAGCATTTGTTGAGTTTAGGTTCCCAATCTAATCTTCTTATTTCCTTCTAACCCTACAATAATAATTGACATTTAGTGAAGTTTATTGAAAACTTCTGTCCAGTAGGACACTAACACCACCAATGCCATGTTTTTAGCCATATTTTTTTTTTACAAGGTAGTTCAATAGCAAAAAAATACAATGATACTTCTATATTCATCTTTCCATAAAGATTGTAGAAGAAATGGACTTGAATGAAGATTACTTATTCATACGGAGAATACAGAAATGTGTGAAAGGCGGCAACGAAGAGGATTCTATGCTGAACTGCAAAACGGTTATAGATAAATTCAGTGACCTGATCTCGAAGGTATGTAGACCTGCTAATTGCTCGGGACACTTTACATTCATTCAACGTGAGATATAGTCATAAATAACTTTTATTATTCTGATTTGATTGGGCAGAGGCTTCCTGTGACCTGGTTGGAAATTTTGTCTCGAATTTTGTGGAGATAAAAATATTTCACAATTTGAAAATTTTATTGAACCCACTTTAAAGAAGCAAGAAAACCCCTCCAACTATAAAATATTGCTCCTTGAAATATTTGAAAAAAAACATTATTTTTAAGGTCCCCGAAACAATGGAATTTGCATTTCTAAATCGATCGGTCAACCTAATCTTGAAAAACCTATTTTTGCAACCTAGTTAAAAGGCTATATTTAAAATGTATCTTTAAAGGTCTGGTTTTTTAAATACAAATGTCCCCGAAGCAATCACCCAACTGAATTATGTTTAGAATTTGGGATAACTTAAAGGGGTTGTGTGGAGGTTGAAAAACACAGCTGCTTTCATCCAAAAATAGCACCACACCTGACAATGGTCTGTTCTGGTATTGCAAGTTGAAGCTCCATTCATCTCTATGCAGCTGAGTTGGAAGAAACCATGGTCCAGTTGCTGTTCAGGTTTTTCAACCTCTGGACAACCCCTTTAGGGAAAGTAATGGCAGATCTCTCTGCCATCACCAGAATAATTTCATTGCAGCTGACTCCTTTTTCCCTATCTTACAAACATGTATGTTGAGCGAAGCTAAGCAATATTATGGGTTAGTAGTCAGGAGCAGTGGCGTAACGAGAAGCTTATGGGCCCCAGTGCAAAGTCTGTGCCAGGCCCCCAACTATAATGTATGGTTTATAGTAATAGTCTTCTCATATGGGAAAGTGACACCATAAGGGCCCCCTAAACCTCTTGGGCCCGGGTGCGATTGCAACCTCTGCACCCCCTCAAGTAACGCCCCTGGTCAGGAGAAATGGTATTGGTTGCAATGGTGAGTGCATGGTCTTCTTGAAAGGGCTTTCGCACAAACACCTGTAAATAGGAGATAAGTGTTTACTGCTAGTGATCCCACATTGATCATGGAAATGAGAGCGGCATGAATGAAATGAGCAGTGGCGGCCTGAATTCCTAGGATTCTATTCACTTCTATGGGACAGAATTAGTGCAGTACTTGGGCATCTCCAACAGTTCACCCAAAATAAACAGAGTAATGGTCAAATATGCACACTACTGCTACACGGATATAGGAGTTGGGGCGATAAGTGTTGTAAGTAGAGAAAACTTTTTTTCAAATCATACGCATAGGCTTGGAGTTGAATGCCAACAAATTACATGATTTCAGCCCCCACAAGAGGGAGATAGAGAGCTTACTGCATACAGCTTTTACATTACATTCAATAACATAGTAATATGCTCCAGTGGATTTAGGCTCTTAAACTCCCCTTAGTTGTGGCAGCAGCCTGGTGGTGGATAAATTCTAAGGGGAAGTGTGGGATCTCATGCATTTCTTAACGGGTTTCACCATAGAAAAGTCTCCTATCACTACATTGCTTAATGGTGAGCTTGCACGCCTACCACACGGAAATTGGTTAGGTTTATCTTGCTAGATTCAAAAATAGCCATTGCCAGAGCATGGAGGTCCCGTCTATTCCATGTGCATTTGTGACATCTAAATTGACATGGATTATGATCAATGGCCAGCTAAGTCACGGCCAGTACGGTCAACAAATTTGACAAAATTTGGAATACCGGGCAATCGAGGATGATAAACCTATATGGGATAACCGTCCTTCCTTTGGAATGACGGCATCCAGAAGTGCAAGAGGGTGGGTCAAGTAGAGCTGATCAGTTCCCTAACCCCCCCTCCCAGAACTACCTTATTTCCTACTTCCACTCTTTCTTGCTGGTCCATGGTCAATTACGTTTTTGGTCTATGTTACTTTCTACCTTTCTATTTATCTTGACTGAATTGCAGGAACGGGTGAAGCAATCAAAAAAGAGAACTTGATGGACAAGTGTCTTTTTTAAACCGTATAAACTATGATACTATGAAGAATATGCATTTAGTGAGATGGTCTTATAAATTGTCTTATAAAATGTCCTTTCGTATGACTTCCTTGATTCCTCACACTGAGACTGTTCTCTAAACTATGTACACCGCATGTTATGCATTTGTTCTCTTTTTTGATTGTCTTTCCTTTTCATATAACATGGCCTGTACTGAGGATGATACTTGTCAAGATACACCTCTGGAAGGGAGGCATTCTGTTCTGTAATGTCAATTTTTTTGGCAATTCTTAATAAATCTGATTTGAAAACAAGTTATAAATATAGAGCATGTCCCACAGTTAAACTAAACTTCTTATAATACCACCTTCTTTACTCAAAATTTTTGAAATCTTCATGATGATGTACGGCATGTGTAAACTAGAACATTTCTGTAACACTTGGAGAAAGAGAAAAAGCGTGAAAAATTCATCAGACTTTAGCTTAGTTTTGAAATGATGCTTATCACAAAAGAGAACTTATCACTAGGCTATAGATACAGGAGTTTGAAAGCAAACGGGGCACACCCTAGTAGACAGAGTAATGTGACCACATACTGAAAGACAGGATCCCTATAGATAAGCCAGTCTATAACAACAAAAAAGGTAAGAGTCCTAAGGATTGGATGCTTGAGGTAATAGTCCTCAGGATTGGATGCCTTGAAGGGGTTTTCCCACAATCAAGTTAGGCCCTATTCTTAGGATAGATCCTAACTTGCTGATAGGTGGGGGTCGCAGTGATGGGACCCCCACAGATCGTGAGAACGGGGGACCATTGGGGTCTGATATACCCGAGTAGGACCCCTCATTGCTCCCTGAGATGACTAGAGCCGCCCATTAGATATGGTAGGACTACCCTCTTCATCTCTATGGAGCTGACGGAAATTGCCGAGCACCACGCTGAAACTCTCACGATCTTGTGGGAAAACCCTTTTAAAGGAAATCTACAAGTAGTATTAAACAAATTAAACTACAGATACTCACCTATTGTCCTCTTCTTCTGGATCTTGTCTTCTTTAATCATGACACGCCAGGATCGCTAGAAAAAAAGAATGATAAAAAGCAGCTACAGAGCAATGGGAGCAATTTCCAGCATTCTGGGTAGTTAATTATTTGTGCCTCTTGCATGAGGTCACCTCCCTCTCCCATTTTGGAGAGGGAGGTAACATCACACGAGAGGCGTGAATAATTAACAGCCCAGAGTGTCGGGACATTGCTTCCCATGGCTGAGGGCTGTTTTATACAACTCTCTTTTTTCCAGCGATCGCGGCATCCTGGAGAAAAGGAGGATAGGTGAATATCTGTAGTTTAATTTTACTTAATACTACCGGTAGATTTCTTTTAAATTCCATAATCGTTTCATGTTAAGTTATGCATAGCAAGTCCACAATAAAGTGTCATTAGAGGTAACTCGAATTTAACATTTGATCATCTTGTGAATTCATTATATTTAAAGGTGTTTAAAAGGAATCCACCAACTCCAAAACCTCCTCACAAGTAAACAAAGAAGTGTATAGGGCAAGATATAAGATTGAAGACTTATTGTTTCACAATGATATGTTATTTCAGATAAAATTCAATTTTTACCCTTATGCAAATTAGCCTCATGGTACATTTAGCAGGGGGTCATGTCTTCTGGTATACCTGCTTTGTTCTTTCAGTGATAGCACTAAAGAGTACTGCCCATTTGCACAATTGTTGACATCTCCCATAACAATTAGGTGTAAAAAGAAGAAAACTGGTCACCCAGCAGGTATGACTAGTCGCCCTTTGTATTAACTCCCCTCGTATCGTCGTTGGACGTCACTCCGGCTTCCTACTGCTCCTGCACTAGCCGGACCCCGGGGAGATGTGGTGTATTATCGCTTTTCCCTTCTCCACTCCTCACAACATTGCGATGAAGTAGCACAATGCATAGTGGAGCAGGCAATGCCGCCGGCCTAGAGGGGCTATTCAGAGCGGCTGGGTCTAATCAGACCCGGTCCAGCTGTGATCAGCATCAGGGGGTAATTCCCCCTGTAACTGGGGCTCTTATAAAAATGTAACATTAAATAAATAAATAACCTTTTATATTTTATAACCTCATGGGGGACACAAAAAATATTCATAAATATTCATTAAAAAGATTCACATTTCTCAATATAATTAAAAAAACGCTACAAACAACATTGTCATAGTCACCCGGTTTGCCCAAGACTATACATATTATATATATCAAAAGGACCGAAACACAATAGGGAAATCATTCATACACAAAAATGTGTACTATAAATTGCAAAAAAGCCTTTTTTTCCACTTTTAACCCCAAATATTACAAAAAATGAAAAAAAAAGGTTTCAACTTTTTACATTTATGTTTTAACAAGCTCTATGGGGCAGATTTACTTAACCCATTCCTGTCGCAATCCCGTGGCGCGTTGTCCGATGAGGATGCAGGTCTGCCAGGATTCACTAAGGTCATGCGCCCGAGTTCCTACAGGTGTCGCTGCTGCGCCGAGGTCCGCCGGAGTTCACCTTCTTCTTCCCGGTGCATGCGAGTGCGTGTATTGCGACACAAATAGTTTTTTAAAATGCTGTGGTTTTTCCGAATCTGTCGGGTTGTCTGACGGCACGCCCCCCAATTTTCTGTTGCATGAAATCCGGTGCCGATGCGCCACAATCCAATCGTGTGCGCCAAAAACCCAGACCAATTCAGCGCAAAACAGAGCAAAAAGGAAATATTTGGGAAAACCTGACGGAATTGCAGTCCGTGGGCCCTTAGTAAATGTGCCCCTATGTGTCCTGAAAAAGACACCACAGAAAATTTTAAAGTTCAAAAATTGGCTAAAAATACCTGGTCGCTAGAACCTTTTTTAAGCCGCATCACTAAGCGGTTAAAGAGGTAATATGCATGAATTTACATGTTTTGAATTGTAGTAGTGTGTTGACTGTGTTGGAGAAGCTGGGATCACGTTTGCCCTCTCAGAGGAAGTTATGCATTGCCGAGTCAGTGTTCTACCGTGTCTGGGTCTACAGTATCAGAGTCCTTGCAACTGCTATGTGCTCCGGCTAATGAGAGTCTTAAATTTGTGACCATCCTCTATTAACTTAGAATTCCAAGATCTGACATTTGAAAGCGGCAGTTCTCAGCCAAACCAACCATGTAACAGTTTTATTACAGTTCCTTTTAAAGTTCTATAAATGGCAAAAGACTCTAAATTGATTCCTACAGCCCTAGAATTGCATCTGTAAGTCATTTCCTAAGCAATAACGAAAGCCACATGTTGATCCTCAGTAGACAGAATCTGTTAGTTTTCACATTTGTTATGCAGTAAAATATTGCACTTATGCAAAACAGCATCTTCACTTATTCTGTGGTCACAAGATGCTAGATGAAGTAGAAGTCTTAATAAGTGATGTTTCGGTTTATTCTCAAACAACAGCATTGGTGGCAGAATGACTGTGAAGTGAAATACGCCCTAACGCACATTCTGCTTCTTTGACGCTTTTTCTAGGACCCCATTATTGAGTTTTGGTGAAAATTTGGCACAATAAATTTGGCACCGTCCTTAAGACGGTCCCCTACTTAAGGACACCTGACTTACAGACAACCGATAGTTACAGACAGACCCCTCTGACCTTTGTCTGTAACTACAATGAAAAAATATACAGTTTCAACTTACATACAAATTCAACTTAAGAACAAAACTACGGACCCTATCTTGTACGTAACCCGGGAACTGCCTGTAATAAAAGCCTTTGACGTCCTCTTTCAAACACACATAATGGTCCTCAAATATGTGGATCCTTTGTGACAAATTTCTTGAGTCCTTATAGAAGTCAATTATAGGGAAAACAATGAAAAATTTCCAACTTGGTTAAAAATATTTTTATTTGAATTAATTAAAAATCAGTGTGTTCCGCAGAATGACGATTTTCTGACGCGTTTTGGGCAAAAAAAAGGGGTCTTAGTCTCAGCGTGCAAACACTTGCTACAAAGGGGTTTAAGTATACATTTTCCAGTCCCAAGACACCGAAGTCACGTGCCCAACATAGTATCATGTGATTGGAGAACAAATAACTTTTTAAACCGATTTGTACACAAATGTTTGCGTTTTTTTTGTGGGTGGGAATACAATTTTTTCCATGTATTCCCTAAAATTTGGTCTTGTGTCACAAAAAAATGTATCCCAACATTAATAACGGGGTCTCATCAATCACAGACCTTCTAAGCTGCATTAAAAAAATTGTTGGACAGTAAGGATGGAGCACTTTTTGTGATGTTGGGAGAGAGATAGCAGCAAGCCATTCAACCATAGCAAAGGCTAGACTTAATGAGCCAAACTTACTAAAACAATTGAAACGGAGAATAATTATACTTGGATACGACTGCTGCAGTGATTGCACAATAAAATAAATAGATTTTTTATATGAAATGTCTGGGAGTTAGTGCATGTCCCACAGCCGTCCTGTGGAAATGAAAGCTGAACAAGTGAGGTGGTTGGACAGGCCTCAATATTATATCCATAGCAACTGCTGGAGGAGTACAATGGTGGTTGTATCCAAGGACAACTATCTTGTTTGTAAAGGACAATATGACTGCATTTATGGGAAATTATTTTAATCCAGGTTATACTTGCTAACATTTTAATGTGAAATAGATCTTCATCTGATTTATTCACCCGATGTGGAGTATAACCAGTTTTCGCACCCTTCCTGCACCTTGACATAGAGTTACATCATGGTGATCGCCCGGGCTCAAAAGCTGAGCTTGGGAGATCACTGCGGTCTTCCGGCAATATTCTGTAACAACCGGGATTGTGTCTATTGCAATGCCGGATGTTTACCCCTTACTGAGCGAGGTGTCTATAATCCCCCATATGTCCAAATTACAAAAAAATCTGAATGGCTACTTCTGTTTTATACCCAGCCGTGTACCCATACAGCAGTCAGCACCACATATGGGGCCTCCTCATACTCGGGAAAACATTAATACATTATGATGGTTTAATTTTTAATTACTGTCTAAAAAAAATTACATTTTGTACATTACACCTCCAATTTGATATAACCCCTCTGAAACATCAAAAGGGTTAACACGCTTCTTAAAGTAGATTTTTCATACATTCAGGGGTGTAGTTTCTAAAATGGCACAATTTACGGGGTTTTAGTGTCATTTAGGCCTCTTAAAGTCACTTAAACTGAGCAGGTGCCTCCATATAAGGGTTTTGCCGATTTTCATAAAAATTTTAAAAATTGCACCCAAAATTTTAGACAACCTAGAAAAAATAGAGAATGCATAAAAACCCACGCTAATATGAAGCAGACAGTTGGGAAATGTTAGTTATAAAGTTACTTGGGTGCTATTACTATCTGCCTGAAAAGCAGAATATTTAGAACTTTGCAATTTTTAGAAATGTTTGCCTAATTTCCATTTTTTTATAGCTAAACACAAAAGATATCATCAAATTTTTTGTAATAATTTGAAGTACAATGTATGACAAGAAAACAATCTCAAAATCCCCTGACACAGGAGACACATGGCATTTAATAATGACACAGGGCATAATGACCCTAAAGAACTAAAATGGCTTAGTCATGAAGGGTTTAACCCCTTAACGATGCGCGCCGGGTAAAAGTACAGCGCGTTGGATGCGGGTACATGGAGAGGGCTCACAGGCTGAGCCCTCTCCATAGTCAGTAAGTCTTTGCTGCATATTGCACCGATCGTGGCAGTTATCCCTTTTGCTCGCGGCTTTGCCGGTGGCTTCAAATGGGTGGCGCATGGGCACCGCCATCTTGGTGACGACCGTCACTCTTGATGACGACTGTCACTCCCGGTGAAGTCATCAGGGATTGGCAATCGGTTACCATAACAGCCTTGGGTCTTACGAAGACCCGAGACTGTCTCGTTTTAACCATGTTTTAACCTGTCTTGATTTAGCCATTGCGATTTGCACATTGTAATGACTTAGGAGAAAATCCTTCATATACTGCCATACTACTGTATGGCAGTATATGGTAGGATAAATCAGACAACCTAGGGTTAAAGTATCCCAGGGAGTCTGAAAAAAAGTAAAAATAAAAAAAAACTTAAAAAAATCAAATCACTCCCCTTTCCCCAGAACTCATAGAAACTAAATAAATAGTAAACATCATGAACCCATTAGGTTTGCCCGTGTCCGAGAATGCCCGATCTATCAAAATATAATAACCTTTTTTTACTGTGTTTAATCCCGTAACAGAAAACAGCACCCAAAGTTGAAAATGCCACTTTTTTTCCATTTTGAAAAATATTTAAAAAATCAATAAAAAGTGATCAAAAGGTCGTACAGTCCTAAAAACGGTAGCATTGAAAACGTCATCAAAAGTCACACAAAATGACACCACCCACAGCTCAATACTGAAGTATTAAAAAGTTATTAGCGCCAGAAGACGGCAAAATCAAAAAAACATTTTTGTACAGGTTTTAATTTTTGTAAACGTATGAAAATATTATAATACCTATACAAATGTGATATCCCCGTGATTGTACCGACCCAAAGAATAAAGTAGACATGTCATTTGGGGCGCACAGTGAAAGCTGTAAAAGCCCACAAGAAAACGGCGCTATTCTTTTTTTTTTTTTTACCATTTTGACTGCATTTGGAATTTTTTTCCCGGTTCCCAGTTCACAACATGGGATATTCAATACTATAACTATGAAGTGCAATTTGTTACACAGAAAACAAGCCATCAGGAGCTCTTTACCTGTAAAAATAAGAAAGTTATAGATTTTTGAAGTTGAGGAGTGAAAAATTGAAATGAAAAAACAAAAAAGGGCCTGGTCGTTAAGAAGTTAAATATGTCTAATCCTCTCAATTGATCATTTACCCTTTCCCAGCGAAATTGAGCATGCATGTTCCTGGGAAGATTAGTAGAATAACTGTTGGATGAAGTAACTGTCAGACAATGGCTGTTCCACTGAAGGTGTTTTGGATAATGGTTAAAGAGTTTGACCCTTTCCAATGAAATGGTGGTCAGACATTTGTAGCTCATCCTCATTTACATTTTGTAGGATTATTCTAGATACATTTTAGTGTGACATATGACTCATATCTCTTTGAGATGCCGGCATTGAAACCTTCAAGAACAGGTAATAATTCTGCAAGTCACTTTTTTCAAAGACCTGCCAGAAAAGGAAATTACAAGCTTGGAAAGTGTCAGAGCGGCTCCGATGACAGCGCAATCATCCAAAGCGGAACTTCCATCCGAAAAAAACACATCTGCTTAAACATTTATAACACTTTCCACCTAATATATTAAATGCAAATTAAATGTAATATTTCATTCTATAAAACAATTAAAGTTTATAAAGATTTTCCCTTCCTACTAGATAGAGACACTAAACTTAAATCTATCACTTTCTATACTTACTGCCTTAATCATAAGAAATGAAGATTTTTTTTAAAAAAATGAAAAATTAATTCAAATTGGAAAAAATAGTGAAAGAGGAGTGAAAAGGGGAGGAAGGTGTCAATACAGTGATGGGGAAGAGTGGGAGCTTTGGGAAATTAAAATGTGTAGGATTGTCAGTAATGGATGTTGCGTCAACTCTAATTATGATTATAGAAATCAACTGAATCAATGTGTGAAAAAATGTCTGGTAATAGCAGTGGTTATAAGTTATGTCATAGGGTTTCTCTAGGCCATAGATAAAGACAAGTAGAGATGAAATTGATACATATATAGAAGGATATTAACACCTTAAGGACGCAGGGTTTTTCCACTCATTTCTCGCTCTCCACCTTCAAAAATCCATAACTTTTTCATTTTTCCGTGTACAGAGGACTTATTTTCTACGTAACAAATTTTACTTTCCTGTGATGTCATTTATTATTCCATGCCGTGTACTGGGAAGCAGGAAAAAAATTCCAAATGTGGAAAAATTGAAATAGAAAACACATGTGCGTCACGTTCTTGTGGGCTCAGTTTTTTACTCTTCACTCCAAATAACACCTCTACTTTATTCTCTGGTTCGGTCAATTCGCGGTGATACCAAATTTATATAGGTTTTATAGCATTTTAATACATTTTCAGAAATTAAACAAATGTGTACGAAAAAGGGAAAAAAAATTTTGCCATCTTCTGACGCTGATAACTTTTCCATACTTTGGGGTACGGAGCGGGGGGAGGTGTCATTTTTTGCAAAATGAGATGCCGTTTTCATTGCTAATATTTTGAGGACTGTGCAACATTTTCATCACTTTTCATTACATTTTTTATGTCATGTAAAAAGGTGTAAAAGTTGCATTTCAGACATTTGGGCGCCATTTCCCGTCTTGGAGGTCACCGCCAGTTATAACCGTTTTTATATTTTGATAGATTGGGCATTTTGGGACACGGCGATAACTAATGTGTTTGTGATTTTCACTGTTTATCATATTTTATATCAGTCCTAGGGAAAGGGGGGTGATTTGAATTTTAAAAATTTTATAAATTTTTAAAATTTTTTAAGCTTTTTTTTTAATCTTGTTGTATAACGTGTTGATTGAAGCGTGTTTTGAATGCTGACTTGGTCTCACCCACATATAGCCAACCGCATTTACAGCTTAGTCAATAAATTATGTACATGCTATCACATGTTAGATAATGCACTATATCATATTGTTTGTTATCATGGGTAAAAAACGATCCTTTGTCCATATTACAATATTTACAATCTATTCATTTACAGCAAGGATAGCACCCATTTCTCAACTGGCCCAATATCCCTGTCTGTCTGCAAATTTGTGATGGACCTACATCCTCCCTCACTAACCTGTCTTTGAATTTCTGTGAGTATATGATAATAATGAGGGAAGTCACAACCTGAAAGTTTTGACCAGGGTCGGCGAATGATGTTGGTGATATTATGAAAGTTGTAAGGGAATTCTATCAAATCTTTTTGTTTCCTTCCTTTTGGATAATAATTCTGAACTGTCGATTCTGTTCACTTTCTGTAAATTATTGTCAATGATTTTTTTGAGGGTAACCGCACTGTTTAAACTTATTCGCCATGGTTACCAATTTTTTTTTTGTATGTTGTATGGTCCAGTGGTAATTTTTGTGACCCCAAGTAATTGCCTATAAGACAATGATTTCATCATCGTACGTGGATGACTACTTTCGTACCGCAGCAGGGTGTTCCTATCAGTTGGTTTTGAAAATATATCAGTCTCTATGCCCCCCCCCAGTATTGTAACTGAAACATCGAGGAATTGTAACTCGGTGTCTGAAAATACCACTGTAAACTTGATTGTATTATCATCTATCGTGTTCAGGAAACCATGAAATGGCTCCAAATCCTGCCTGGTGCCAGTCCACAGGAGGAAGACGTCATCTAATCTATCTACCTCCACCACCTATCGGGAGGCATGGACGACGTCCTCCTCCAACACCCGCATCACAATATTTGCATAGGTGGGTGCCATGTTGGCGCCCATCGCGATGCCCATGCACTGCAAGAAGTAACTGTCTCCAAAAAGAAAATAATTTTTTCTAAGGACAAACTCTAACAGAGTTAAAAAATAAAGTCCTGTGTTTTTTGTGACAATTTTTTTGTAGCAATTTTCTTCCTCACTGCTTCAATGCCTCTCTGATGATCTGTGGAGGTGTATAATGTAGATAGATAGATATGAAATTGATGGAAAAATAGAGAAATTGTTAGGAAAAAAATAACAGCTGCAGAGAATTATAGGGAATAGATGTATAGAGATAGATAGATGATAGATAGTGATAGGAAATAGATGAGTATGTGGTATGGTAAAGAATGGTTAATGTTGCCCGAGACACCCACAGGTATTTTCAAACCCCTACCAATATATACAGGACAATGGGGCTTACTGACTAAGGGTCACAGATCGCACTTTTAGTCCGACTGTTCACAGGTTTTCTGGATTTGCACAGCTTTGACAGGTATTGGTAGTGGGATTGTGTCACACACGATTGGATTGTGTCGCAGCTGCGCCTGCTTTCATGCAACAGAAATCGGGTGGCGGTCCGGTCGGACGATCCCACTGATTCGGACTGAGCCCAGGATTTAACTTTCAAATTGCGTTGCAAGACATTGCACTTACATGCACCAGGAAGAAGAAGGTGAACTCCGGCGGACCTGAGCGGGGAAGCGACACATGTAGGAACTCGGGCGCACAATCTTAGTGAATAGCGGCACAGGGCATTATCGTTGGACAATGCAGTTTCTGTGAACTCCGCAGGACCGGATAAGTAAATGTGCCCCAATATATATATATATATTCGATTTGTTAGTATATATGAAAGCTAAATTGCTCCCTCTATAAAAGTTGTAGGTTTTTTTTATAAAGTTTTGTTACTTGTAAAAATCAACATGGAGACTTTGTAACTTCTCGCATTCTTTCTGTAGATCGCTGAGACACAGCCTTATAAAGGAAAGAAAGAAAAGTTAACAGGTAAGTCTAAAGTTTTCATTTCCATTCTCTTAATTGTTCTATTGTTCTTTCAATTTATATTGATGGAAAAAGGTTTGGACGCAATTGTGGATGCTTCAGTGTCTTATTCTCTAACTACAGTCCATCTATGGAGACCCAGTGGTTACACATCCATTCTTAGTCACTAGTGGAAAGTTATAAAGAAAGACTCTCACAATGGGCGGAAGGAACGGCTAAACCCTTTTAGAGACCAAACACAGTGATGTTCCTCTGAATGCACCAACTTCCCATCAGAGATTGTAATCATTTATGTCAGAACATAGGAGTAGTCAAGTCTGTACTCCTGAATCCCCACCAACACCTGAACAACGAAAAGATGACACATCAGACAATAGTTATATGGAGGATAACTTATTAGCAAACCTCGTAGACTTTAATAGGACAAGTGAATATGAGAGAATGTGTCATACATCTTATGAATGAAGAAGAATTCTTTTCTTAGTCATCGGGTTCCTTTTCTTCTCCCTTTCAATCCTAAACTAACAATTACTGCAATCTCTCTTGCATCTAAGCTTTAGAGACTGCAGTTCACATTATTATCGCATTACAAAGAATGGTACCGGGGAGGAAGAAGGAGGGTGGAAGAATTGACAAAGGCACAGAATGTTTTATTCCCATCAGTACTTCTCCATATTCTATATGATGCTGCTTGTGCTTCAGAATGAACTGGTAGCACGGTGGCTCAGTGGTTAGCACTTAAGCCTTGCAGCGCTGGGGTCCTGGTTTAAAGTCCCATCCAGGTCAACATCTGCAAAGAGTTTGTATGTTCTCTCCATGTTTGCATGGGTTTCCTCTGGGTCCTCCAGTTTCCTCCCACACTTCAAAACATACTGGTAGGTTGATTAGATTTTGAGCCCCATGGGGACAGGGACTGATCTGGCAAGCTCTGTGTGTAGCACTGTGTCATCTGCATATTACTATGTAAATGAATAAATTGTACTTTTTGTATGGGAGATATGATAGCAGCTAGTTTTCACCCATCGCTTCAGGGAAAACTTTAGATTACAGATTGTGCCTGCAGTGGATAAAAAAAAAAACTACAAAAATGCAGAAAACAAGTAAAATAATAGTTAAAATTATGTTGTTACATATGTACTATTTACGATTGTTTTTTGCACAGTTGAGATGCACTTTATGGGATATTGAACTTATGGGCTCAGAAGCAGAGCCTGCGTGTTCTTGACTGTTTAACACCTTAAATGCTGAGGTCATATGTATATATATATATTGTATTATTTCATGTAATGAAGATAATGTTGAGCGGACCCGAACTGAAAGTGATCAAAATTAACCGTTTACATGCTGGCAAAGTTGCCGGTGCATTTAAAAGGCTGCGGTCACATACCAACACAAGCTATGATGATTTCATTGGGAGCAACGACCCTTCCCAACAAGGGCAGTGCCAGGGCACCAAAGGCACAGTATTTTAAATGCCGCTGGCGGCTTTGCCAGCGGCATTTAAACAGTTAACAACCTCCATCAGTGTAGGCACCAATTGTGGGTGTACATAGTTATAAAAAAAATATTTAAAAATGCCAACATTTACAATAAAAACACTCAAATCACATTACAAATGAACCCCTGGATGTTGGTAATTGACTGTACATTAGCCCTAGGCTACAATAAACAGCTATAACAGTTATCACAGGTTTCTGCAATTAAGCTTTATTGTTAATCCAACATTTTTAAAATCCAATTGTCACAGAAACCAAAAAAATTTGGCTGGGGTTACAATGATTAAGTATACAGTTCCGACTTACATACAAATTCAACTTAAGAACAAACTGCCTGTAATTAATAAATAAAATAATAATAAAAACATCAGTATATTTTAAATGACCACATTAGTTAACTTGTACAGTAAACATTGAAGGATACAAGATTTACACAGCTCCATGGAAAGCAGAATAAGAAAACTAGGCAAATAAATAAGTTCATAAAAAGTCGTCAATAGGCTTCAATGCATGCCACAGAGATAATGCATGCCACAATAAACGAGTCCTTGTCTAGTGATGAAAGGGAAAAAAGTTGTGGCGACTTTGTCAAAATTCATGGCTTTTAAGGTTCTAAACTTAAAATGTAAAGTCAAAATGTAATGTCAATATTTTTGCAAATCATTTCCTTTCAATTCCTTATGACTTTCGGTAATATAATCATTATTAAAAATGTATTAACAAAATGAAAGAGCATGTATGATCCTTAACCTCGTTTATTCAGCTAATTTGTAATTTAATATAACAATCCATTTCTCGAGTGCTGACATATTGACATCATTAAATGATTGGAATTTCTTGTCCAAATATTAAAAGCAACAATTTGTTTTCACCTCTCTGCAGCCTATTACATGTTTCCTAATTGGAAGTGGATGTAACTAAGTTGTTCCATTATGTATAATGGCAATTATTACTATAGGGAAATATAAAAAAAAGCGCGGTTATGAACCACTCAACAAAAAACTGTACATGGCTACTTATACAATATATTTTTTTTCAATTTCAGATACAAAATTGATATCAAAACCACTGCCTTTTGTAGGAGGAAAAGATGTTACAGTAAAGAAAGGTAACGTGAATCTGAATTGTATTGCGATTTTTAAGTAATTTTTTTATTGAATGAAAGAACAAAAAATATTTCAAAGGTAGCTGTTGTCTCAAAATGATTTCACTAAACTTTGAAATATATTTTATTTGAGAAAAACGACTTTCTCTTTGTATTAGTCTTTCCTGTCTGCTAAACTGCCAAGTTACCAGTGGTAGAGTGTACTTACAGGCAGTCCTCGGTTACGTACAAGATAGGTTCTGTAGGTTTGTTCTGAATTTGTATGTAAGTCGGAACTGTATATTTTATCATTGTAACTCCGCCCAAAATATTTTTTGTCTCTGTGACAATTGGATTTTAAAACTTTTGGGTTATCATAAGAACCAGGAGTAACACTAAAGCTTAATTGCGGACACCTCTGATAACTGTTACAGCTGTTTATTGTAGCCTAGGGCTAATGTACAGTAAATTACCAATTACCAGAGGTCCCTTTGTAACTAGGGGTCGTATATAAGTCGGGTGTTGTTAAGTAGGGGCCCGCCTGTATTAGTCTGCTCTTTCAGTCTATGGGATGGGGGACCTTTTTAACACGCTTTCTGGCATCTTTATTACTGAAATAATAACTTTGTTAAACAGCCGGAGGCGCTCAGGCTGACAGTGCCTCTCGGCTTCCCTGGCTTTTAATTTATGCGCGCCTCCTGCTGCTCCCAGCCAGGGAAATAGTAGAGATCACATGCCCCGACCCTCTGACGTCACCGGATGGATCGTAATTCCATAAAGATTCCATAAAAGATATAAACATCTTAGAGTTATATGTGCTCCAAGACCTCTGTGTCTGTGGAGCACATTTACTTACCTGTCCCTTGGAGTTCACCGAAAGTACATTGCCCCGCGATTCACTAAGATTGTGCGTCCGATATCCTGCATGTGTCGCTTCCCCACTCAGGTCCGACAGGTCTGCATGTAAGTTTAATCCCGCGCTGAGTCTCAATCAGTCGGGTCGTCCGACGGCACCCCCCGATTTGTGCCAAAATCCCAGCGCAAACACCTGTTAATGAGCGTAGTAAATGAGCCCCAAAGTCTCATCTGCCCCTCATTGAAGAGGAATCTGGCAGCCAACTGAGCAGTTTAGCAGGCGGGAGAGGACTAATAATGGAGGATAGATGCATGTTCCTCTTTACAAAGGTACTTTACAAAGTTTCTGAGTTATCCTTAGTTATCAATTCACTAAATATAGTATATATATATTTGGAACACTTCTAACTCGAAAGGACCGTAATTTTTTTTATATCTTTTTGTTACATTTGGTGGCCTGATTTCCATGAAGTTAAGTTTTATCACAGTACCATTGCGCTGTTCCATCTCAATCATTGTGCACATCCAGTGATTGCCACTAAATGTATGTGAATAATGACCAAATTTGACAAATACTCAGCAAATATATGAGCTGTCCACAATGGCTCTTGGTTCTGTATTGTGAGGTGCACATTGTTTTTGACAGGGAGAATAACACACATTTCATTATAATATAAGGTTTTGTTGGTATTTTATAGTGGATCCATTTATGACTCAAAAACAAAGCTATTCAGGCTGAGTAATAAACTTGCGCCTCACTTTTTAGTTTTATGTTAAATGAATCCAAATGCTCCATGAATTTAGTTTCTCGATTGTTAAATTTTAAACGCTTCATTTAATCCATGCAAATTCTAATTTAATACCATGGTGTGAGGAGTGGCAAGAGCATTAAATTGCTAAGATATAAAATTTTTTAGGAAAATATTGAAGCAGTTTTCATCATTTTCTACTTTCATGATATTTTTTTATTGCAAAAATTATGCTAAAATGTAAATTACAGCTACACATCATAATAAAAAATCTAGGCATAACAGATATCCATACAACTTCGTCGTCATCGACATCTTCGAGCCAAAATGATTCTTGCAATGTTGGGTCCAGGATATTTGCATTTCATGCACTGTCGGGGGGTTGCCTTGTATTTAGGACATTCGTTTACATGCAGGGACAGATTGCTGGTTTGGTGATAATCATCAAGCTCATTTTTCCAGGATTGTGTCCATGTCAACACACATGAAAACTTAAAGGGGTTGGCCACTATACATCATGTTTTTGTAATGAGTGTGTAAGTGTGAGCAGGTTATTAGGTAATTTACCAATATACATCTTTTAATAATGCTGCTCCGTTTTCTTAAAAGTTAGTAGAGTAAAGCCCCTGGTCCAGTTATGTCTGTTACCACATTATTTGCCTTTTCTGTCCTTAAAAATGGCTGGACATGGCAGGTCATGTGATCCTAACTCTCCATGACCACTCTACCTTCCAGGACCTTAAAGGGGTAGTCCGAGAGTAATGAAAAAAAAACTGTGGCTGGAGGGGGCTGCTTAAAAAAATAAAGATCTACTTACCTTCCAGTGCCGTCCTGTATCCCGCGCTGCTGTCGCTCCGGTCCGGGCGCCATGTAAACAAACGCAATGTTATGTAGTTTTCTGACTGCCACTCCTGCCCAAGACTGCTCCTTACTATCAATTCTAGAACAGCTCGAGAAGGAGCTATTCTCTCAATGTTATGGTCAATGTAATGGTTCTTTACCATGGACTTCTGCATCAAGTGGCTGGTTCTTGGCCGCTCTTCTAGATCTAGACTTAGATAGGCTTCCTATATTTGAAAGATTTACAAGGACTTGGATGGCTCAGTGGTTAGCGCTATAGCCTTGCAGAACTAGGGTCCTGGGTTCAAGTCCCATCCAGGTCAACATCTGTAAAGAGTTTGTATGTTCTCTCCGTGTTTGTGTGGGTTTCCTCCGGGTCTTCCCACACTCCAAAACATACTGATAGGTTGATTAGATTGTGAGCCACATTGGGGACAGGGTATGATTTGGCAAGCTCTGTGCAGCGCTGTGTAATCTGTGTGCACAATATAAATAAAGGAATTATTATTATTCTAACTACCCAACGGCACATTAGTCGGCATATCTTGCAGCACCAACATGACTAATTCGTATTGTGATTTTCGAACATTCTGAAACCCATGTAGGTGGTCAAAGATCCCTTCAAGGTGCAGTTAGAATTTTATCAATTCCCTTAGTTCACTTGGAAGAATTTGGAACCAGAAACTATAACTTAAGAAACAGCAATTGCATTTTGATGTAAATTTTGACATCATTTTGGTCAGGATTCCAAATTTTCACTTCCAAATATTCTACGCGAAAACTAGCAGGAAATCGGGCATGTTACTTTTTTTCCCAGGAGCTGAAAAAAAACTGCTCACAGATGGAAATCCAATCCACCTTTTATTTCTGTATGGCTCCAAAATTAAACTTGGAAAATCGGACGCGCCAAGACCAGTTGTGCTCTTACAGTGTGACTCCAATTACAGTACAAAGCACATATTTATATCAGTAAAATAGCGAGATACATAAAGCAGTAATCAAAGTCTTATTCTTTATGAGAAATCTCCTCCTATCCTACTTTCATTGGTTCAAAAACACATGGAATAATACGAGCGTAAAATATAAACTTCTCTGTACATCACAGATTCTGACCTTCAATGTACCATATTTTTTCGGACTATAAGGCGCACAAAAAACCTTTGATTTTCTCAGAAATCAAAGGTGCGCCTTCTAGTCCAGTGCGCCTTATATATGAACCATACTTACAGACAACAGCTGCCTTGAACTGTGCACAGGTCTGCCACCTGCTGGTCATTCATCCTTACAATCAGGTGCCCCTTATAAATAAACCAAGACGTTTTAGCAGGCATTTATTCATGGTGCGCCTTATAATACGGTGCGCCTTATAGTCCGAATAGCGAATAGAATAAAAATTATTCTACAGTTCGAGCGAGTATAATATTCTACAGTCGTGAAGAATGCAATGCAATTCTAGCAGTGTACACTGACACAAAAATCTCAGTTGGGAATTTTGGGAATGAGACATCCATCTAAACAAACAATCAGAATCCACCATGTGAATAAGCCCTCGTATTCAGTAGATTTTGGCTGTAGATTCTCTCTTTATACTTTTGGCAGCTTAGTTTCCTAAAGTGGAATAACACTCAATCAGAAGTATAGTTTTACGTAAATATGCAAATTAGCATTTGTTTTATTTTATTGCAAATGTCCCACACTGGTATAATAACCAAACTTCCTGTTTGCAAATAGATGTGACAAAGATAATGTGTGGAAAGTCTGAGCATATTCTAATAATAAATGACTGGTAATTATTCCTTTTTTTTTTAATACAAAGCCACATAAAAAATGTTGCAAAACATTTTATGAAAGTGAATGTGCTATATACAGCGGTAACTCATTCACTCATAGGACCACCTACAGACCCCTCTTACTCTATAATATGATCTCTGCAGATAGGACACTGTGTACAATCTGCTCGCCCACTCCTGCTCTATAACATGCAGATAGGAGCTTATATGCTATCTGCTCAGCTCCTCCTTCTCTATAACATGCTGCCTGCAGATGGGACATTATGTACAACCTGCTCAGCCCCTCCTGCTCTATAACATGCTGCCTGCAGATGGGACATTATGTACAATCTGTTCAGCCACTCCTGCTCTATAACATGGAGATAGGGGATTATATGCTATGTGCTAAGCTCCTCCTTCTCATTAACATGCTGCCTGCAGATAGGACACTATGTACAATATGTGCAGCACCTCCTGCTCTATAACATGCTGCATGCAGATGGGACAGTATGTATAATTTGCTCAACCCCTCCTGCTCTATAACATACTGCTTGCAGATAGGACAGTATGTATAATTTGCTCAGCTCCTCCTACTCTATAACATGCTGCCTGCAGATAGGACACTATGTATAATCTGCTCAGCTCCTCCTGCTCTATAGAATGCTGCCTGCAGATAGGACACTATGCACAATATTTTCAGCCCCTCCGGCTCTATAACATGCTGCCTGCAGATAGGACACTATGTACAATCTGCTCAGCCCCTCCTGTTCTGCTAGGCAGGGCAGAATATCCATGTAACATGACTTGTCATGGATGTCAGGTCAAATTTACAGACAGATATGAGCAGAGGCTCAATTAAGGAACATTTACAAGAATTTGCTTGTATTTGATGTTATGTTAAAAAAAAATATGACGTTATTAAAAGAGAATCAATGATAATTATAGCTCTGTAATACATGTCTATAAAATTGGCAACAGATAATACTCAGGGCCACATCCTATTATACTGTATATAAAGACACCCCTCCCCCCCCCCCCCCCCCCCGTCTGTCTTCCTCATTGCTTAAACATTTATGTCCTTGGTTTTTTGTACAATTTCTTAGTTCAAGGAATTTATCTTCTACAGTTTATGTGCAATAGGAATAATGTTAATATGTTATCTCTTTCAGACACAGTTGCCATCCATCTAGTAGGAGACAAAGTCAACAGCACCAAAGAAGGTAAGTAACAATATGGAAGATCAATGTGGTTCCTCATGTGGTTATAATTGTATAGCTCTCCATTAAAATATGAAGTTCTCTATTTTTTAGTGGATCTATGTAAATAGGTTCGGTATGTAGCCTCTCACACTCTCGCTTACGTCAGATGGGAGGAGACACTATTTGTGAGGCCCCTTTCACACTTGCGTTTTTGACGCGCGTGTTCTGCGCGTGCTTTTGACGCGCAGAACTTGCATTGCACTCTGACCCATTGTAACCAATGGGTCTTTTCAGACTTGCATTTTTTTAACACGTTTAAATCTCGACATGCTCTACTTTTACAAGTCACGCTTGTGAAAAACGCACCATACAAGTCTATGGAGACGCATCAAAAACGCATTGCACTCTGAGACACTTGCAAGTGCAATGCGTTTTTCACGCATCAATTGCCATAGAAAAGATAGAGCTCAGTCCTGAGTCTTTTTCACGGGCATTATCTGCGTGTTAAAAACGCATTGAAATTGCATTGAAAACGCGCGCGAAAAACTGAGACTGTACAAACTCTGACTGAAAACTGATTGCACTCTGATGAAAAATGTGCGTTTTTCACTGACCAAACCCTGATCAGACTCTGACGTGATCTGCAACGCAAGTGTGAAAGGGGTCTAAGTGTCAGGGCCTGCTTTGTAGCAGCTGACTGGATCCCCGATGCTGCTCCACAACTTGCTGTAGGCGGTGCTGCCTGAGGCGAGAGGCTCAACTTACGTCATAGCTGGTGCACCCCTGCCTCCACAGAGTGTTAATTCAGTGTATATGCCGGGAGCTTTCCTGGAGTATAAACTGAGCACATCACAATGAACTCTGAGTCAGGTTCCCTTGAATATTATCCGCTTACTCTAAATAATGGAAAATTTGTTTAGACCAAAAACACAGACCCAGCACGTTGATTTATGGTTGGAGTTGCATATGACTCATTAGAAATTGTTTGCCTTGTGGCAGATTTTTTAAGTCGCGTTAATAATTTCTTTTTATCATTATATTAATTGATTCTTATGAATCATAATCATAAAGAAGATGATGTCTATACTACATGTTCCTCAGCCCATGTGATGGGATGCAAGGTGGGATCAGCAGGTTTTCTACAGATATGTTCCAAAATATTAACAATGTGATTTTTTTTTTTGCAAGAAGGATGATGGAAGGAGAAGTCCACACTGTCCATAATCATAATGCTAATGGACAACATAGTAATCATGAAAATATGATGCACAATCATTGGGATTTAGCAACTAGTCATACGGTGTTATTTCTGCAAACCATTTTGTAGTTAAAGAGGACCTGTCACCTCAATTTTCGGCACCAGGAGCTGTTTACTAAAGTAAGCAGCTCCTAGTGCTTGAACAAACGCCGCAGTGTTACAGTGATAGCTTTATCGGAAACCTCCGGTAACGCTATCAAACACTGCGGCGGGTGCAGTGTAATCATCGGCGTTGCCTCTTCCCCGGACCGCCCCGCTCACTCCATAGGCCGGCAGTCACCGCCCCTAGCCACGCCCCAACCCCGCCCCCTCATGAATACGTCGGACAGCTTTGCGAGCTGTCCGACAATTACACTGTACCCCGCCACAGTGTTAGATAGCGTTACCGGAGGTTTCCGGTAACGCTATCACTCTAACACTGCGGCGTTTGATCAAGCACTAGGAGCTGCTTACTTTAGTAAGCAGCTCCTAGTGCCGATAAATTGGGTGACAGGTCCTCTTTAAGCTCAGTTGTTCACACAGGGTACAGGATTTTTTGAGGTGCATAATAAGGGAGACATTGCTCTAAGATCTTTACAATGACAATCATGATCTTAGATGGACTGATTAGTATTACAAATGAAGGCTCTTCTATGGCTCATTGACATTTATCAAATAGTTACTGCAATTCACGGTTTCAATGTAAGTTTATGTCATAGTCAATGGGCTCATTTACTAAGGGTCCGCGGAGCGCCTTTTTGTCAGATTTCCCAACGATTTCCGTTTTGCGCCACATTTAACAGGAGATTTTGACGCACGCGATCGGATTTTGGCGCATCGGGGCCGGCTTGCACGCGACACAAATCGTGGAGCAGGCCGTCGGACAACCTGATGGACTCGGACTACTCACAGGATTTAACATTTCGAATTGTGTCGCAAGACACGCACTCACAAGCACGGGGAAGAAGAAGGTGAACTCCGGCGGACCTCGGCAGGGAAGGGACGGATCCAGGAACACGGGCGCACGAGCTACGTGAATCGTTACGGACTTCTTCGTCGGACCATCCAAATCGGGGGTCGCGACAGGGCCAGGTAAGTAAATTTGCCCCAATGTATTTCTGGACTATCTGACCGGTCGTAAAAGATCTGGGACAACTGGTTATTTACAGTGGTATTGCCTTGAAGTAAAAGGAAAATCAAAGATGTCTTCTTCAGATCACATGGACTTACCTCCACTGGTATCCTCCAAGAGGCTCTGGCCTTCAAGTAAATGCAGGAGCAGACTGTGCCAGTTCAAACCTGTCGACGAGATTGTTTTTTCCCATAGTCTCTTCCCGGTTTTCTGACGGAGACTATAGTAAATGTGCCAGATAAAGCATTCACTCCGCCCCAGCAACCACCCACTCCCGGCCCGGAAACTACCAGAGTGAGGAAGATTCATGCGCCTTTTCCACCAGAAAACTGGTGGAGAAGCCATAATAAATCTCCCCCATAGAGTCTGGGTTGTCAAAGAACACTCCACATCCAATTGCTATTGTACTTCATGGTTTCTATGTGGATCTACACATTGACAATTGGGACAATGACAGAGAAGATGTTCCTTATTGAACATAGTCATCAATTAGGCCGAATTCAGCAACTTGAGAGTAGGGGTTGCTTTGAGTCATGGATGAAAACACAGGAAAAAAACTATGAAAATTGAAAAGTAGGTCACACCTCAGATATATCACCTAAGTGACTCACAAATATGTGATATGCAAATATGCAACTTGTGGTTGATTTTATCTGCAGGATTACTAATTCCATCCCATCAATAAATAAAAGGTCATAAATAGTTTTCCTTACCTTGCATTATTTTTACTGTTTTGTATGGTCCTTGCCCAAGTAACAGTTTTCCAGTTTTAAGGTGGCCCTAAATGTGTCCAAAACTAGTGGCTCTTCCTCACCAAAACATTTGAAGGTATTTTCTGGAGTTCACTTAGGCTACTGCTTCAAACTTTCCTCTTAGGGGTAGTTAAGGGTACATTATAATAAAAAGAGTATAGCATAGATATCACCCATAACCTGCACCAGTTCTCCACGGAGGGTATAACTACCCATTGAGATTAATATACTTCCCTGTACCATCTTCTTCCTTATTTACATCTGATTTTTTTTCTAAATCGGTAAAGTGTGGTAAAAAAAAGTGGTAAAATTTTTGGGGCACAAGATGGCAGTGCATCTATTTTTAACCAGAGAATGGGAAAAAAACAAATCTAGATCAATGCATTTAATTAAATAACAGTATTCTTCTCTCCTCAGCTCTTCGTTGGAAAGAAAGAGGATATTTAACAACAAAATCGGAAATCTCATATGCCAACGGGAAACTAAGCGTGGAAATACCTGGTATATATTATGTGTATTCCCAAGTTAGTTTTAGCTCAGCCTCGGCACAGCTGGTGAAGGCTCCCTTTGTACAGTACATCTATATGAAGAGGCCGTACGAAACAGAAAGGCTTTTGTTGAAAGGAGCACATTCTATGTCATCACAACCCCCCGATTCTAACCTGCACTCATCCCAGATCGGAGCTCTCTTTACATTCAAGAAGAACGATTTTATTTTTGTCAACGTAACAGATCCTTCACATATCGATTACAGTCCTGAATTTACGTACTTTGGCATGTTCAAGCTCAGCGAAACGTCATGATCTTTACGCTACATCCTTATATAAAGGTCTGGTACACCACTCAACTCTCGTATGTTAAGTTAAAACGTATTTCTTGCTAGATACAGAATTTTACAAGATAACTACAATGGATTTGTCAACTTTAAGTGCAGGTTGTGTTAGTAGTGTTATTCCTTATGGACATGGTAAAACCTACATGGTTCTGTATTGAGTCCAATGGTTCAGTAGTATGTACTGTTGTGATTCCCCATGGAAGCATACCTAAGATATTCTGCATGGTAAGTTTCGAGAAATTTATAGAAATTTGAGAGGATATGGGTCTATTGCTTTCTATATACACCATTATACCTATCCGAACAAACCACAACCACGCAACCACACAATATACATCCACTATCTCTTTGGAGACAATTTTTTTACTCAAAAAAAAACCATCTTGTATATTATATTTTGTTCTTGACAATCATTCAAAAGTATAAAAAGTAAAGGATTTTAAGTTCAGAATAAATCCAAAAACTTTGAAATTACAAGTTTCCAATGGCAATGGTGTAAGTGTACGTGCCACCACAATGTGTTTGATGTTTTTGATATATTTTCTGATAAAGAAATACCGCAAAAAGCCAGAACATCCTGTAAAGGATTCCTTTGATAGTTTGTATACTTCAAAAGCATCTCTATAATGATATCTGTCCGCCTTAGGCATCCCAACATTTTCTAAATTCTTTAAGTCTTTATACTTTCTATGAACTTTATTACCCTTAAAAGTTTCATGAGGCTTTGAAACTATCTTGGATTCCTCTAATGTATCAAAACAAAATGATGCTTAGAAAATAATCTTGATAACACAGTCAGACCCTAAACAAACTGTGGGATTAGTTTGTAATTCCTTGCACCAAAACACTGTTGACGTGTGACCATGGCTTAACCAAAAAGTTGCGACCTTCTGGAATTTTGTGGTCATTCACTGAGCTTAAAAGGGAATAATGTCGGCAAGGCTGGGGACAACCTCTTAATGTGTTACTCTCTTCCACCTAGTCAGATGGCAAGGGTCATATACATTATCCTCTTTGCTGAACTGTTCCTCAAGGGGAAATTGTTGAATACCAAAAGCTAAAGAATAAAATTTGTGTTGCATGCTACCTAGTGCAGCTGCGCCGCAAAAGGGTTGCGTGTGACCCATTTGTGGTTCAGACACTTCCAAAATACCTGTGCAAGCAGTTTACACTAGAAAGAACATGCAAAGTCCCACAGAAAACCTTCTTGAGTTCCCCAAAATTTTGTTGGGTCGGTATTTCTTGGCTCACCAAATAAAATTTCAGAATGTCAGTCCAACACAACAGTTATTTTAGCTTGTCTGATTAGGGTGACCATACACATTAGGCTAAAGTAAGAACAAATTCATGAATTTTGGAAAGACCAGCCGACAAACTACTGCATATTGGACATTTATCTGAAATTTTAGCTTAACCCATCATTACTGAATATATAGATCAGGGTTAATGTCAATTAGATTGGACGTTCAATAGTCAAAGTTATTTTTTTGCCTAAACTTATTAAATACAATCTCTATGAGATACAATTGCAATGCTCACTGGTTACTTATGATGAAATGTATGTATAGACTAAAGGTCCCCATACACATAAGAGAACAATCATCCAAACCTCCATACTGTCTTATGTGTATGGAGGCCTCCCAATGGTGTATGGGCACCTTAAGAATTTTTGTATCTTTTATGCACATTATATCTATTTATAATTTCATTAAATAATGCTTACAAATAAAATTGTACAGTTTAAGTTATTATCACAATGTACATACAAATAAAAAAATAAATTCCTTTATGGAGTCTACTGTATTATGTTATTACACGGAAGCCAAGATCTGACCAAGGCTTTGTTCACATAAGCACCATTCTAGATTCTGTAAGAGATCCCAGTAGATTCTTCTAAATAATAAGGAGTTTGTCGGGATTCAGGTTAATAAAGGAGAATATTAGTCTATTCTTGGGACTCTCCATTTGGCCTGACTCTAGGAAGGTTGTCAGTAGATCCTCTTTTTTTTCTAAATGGGTGTGAACCCCCCCCCCCCCCATATGTCATGTATTTAGGTAGAGAGAACATGGCACACACCAGAATTAATTTTTATGATTTTATTTCAGTGAATATTTCACACAGCATAGCCTTCACCATGGTGTATGATCACAAGATATAAGTTATACAGATCGGAAATAGTTTATTACATCTCAACTTTTCTAAGATCTGGCCTGAAAATAGAAGGATATAGGGAAAAGATCAGACTAAAACCCAAACAACAAAATACAGTAAGATGCTATTTACAAAAAATGTCCAGGTACATTATGCATAAGATATAGAAATAGCATATTGTAATGATCAGGTTATAAAAAATGATGGGGGGGACGGACGGACTGACAATGTAATAATGTGTAGAACCAGAAACATATAGTTATGAATTAAAGTATCCCATCAGATAGTACCCATGAGTTGCATGAATTAGAGGGCAAAAGTTATAGAATATATCGTAGAAATAGGGGTTAAATAAAGATAGAGCATAATTTAGAGAAAGAATATAGTATGTAGGGGTAGATAGGACTGGTATACTCACTTAGCAGAGCGGAATGTATGGATATGGACAGGCAGCATGTGATCCGGCTTAAATGGAGTCAGTGGGGCACATTTACTAAGAGTCTGCCGGACACATTTTCGTCGGGTTTCCCGAGATTTCCGTTTTGCGCCGAATTGCCCCAGGATTTTGGCGCATGCGATCGGATTTTGGCGCATCGTCGCCGGCTTGCACGCAACAGAAATCGGGGGCAGGGCGTCGGGCAACCCGATGGATTCAGACAAACCGTGGAATTTAAAAAAGGATTTGTCTCGCAAGACCCGCACTCACATGCACCAGAAAGAAGCTGGTGAACTCCGGTGGACCTCAGGGCAGAAGCGACGGATGCAGGAACTCAGGCGCACGACCTTAGTGAATCGCGGCAGACCCGAATCCTCGTCGGACAACTCACCACGGGATCGCGACAGGACTGGGTATGTAAATGTGCCCCAGTGCGTCCATAGAGATGGTTTGTGCATGACCAGCAGTGAGGTAAAACGGTAGCCATAATAACTAGACGCTCCAAGACTGGGAGCCGCGATGTATAGTAGTAGTATGCGCCTTGTGTGGTTATAGGAACGGATCAGGACATATCGGGGAAGTTTTGAAGTATGAGAAGTAATATGTAAAGGGAGATTTGTCCATGGAAAAGGAGGTACAAATTCATTCTGGTCTGTGCCATGTTCTCTATATGGATTAAGGTGGACTGAGAATCCTACATTGAGCACCACCATCCAACTGTGTGCGGTCTCTATTGTTCTGCATGTCATATCCTGTAGGTATGTCAGAAGTTTTATACATAAGAAAAATCCCTTTAAGGAGAGAAGTGCAGTGTTGAGAAATACAAATTAATACTCAAATTATTTATAAAAGGAAATTTATTGAAAATGTCAAATAGCAATAAAAAAACACATTACAATGGGCAATACAGCTGTTTACAAGGTTAAAGCACGACAGAAAGGCGTAGTATTCACACATCCTGTAAACAGACCAATAGCAATACATACATTACTTCTATTACTATACCCATGGCTTACCTTCCGTCTTTGGATTCTAGTGCTTGCATAAATGGTTCTGTGGGAAAATCACTTTAAGTGATGTCCCATATTTGTCACTGGAGGAGACCACAGGCCTCCCGTAGCTTCTCTATACTTTAAAAGATAGCTCTGTCCCTCGGCTTGACCGCTAAGAAATAACAAATTTCTTCAACTAGCCAATGTTTTTGTAAGTAAATACTGATGTTACAGTGATGTCTCATTTAAATGGGTGAGGTCATCAAATTTTGTAGAACTGGGGACATGATGACCTACAAAAAAGGCATTAAATAGAGGTAATGGCCAAATCCTACACATTGTAAATAATGAGGGTAGGTCGAGGTAAGGATAGGCATTCTAAAAGGTGTTGATGAACTTTTTTTTTTAATTTGCTGGGGGTAAGAAGAGGCAAGTACACTTTATTATGTTACTACCTAGTATTTGGGAGCCAAATTTAAATTAATAATACAACTCATAAATGCTTTTAGATCGTATGTACACGAACATGAGCACTGGCCAGCGGCTATCTCATAACTCTATAGCCTTCTATTGGGCATGTTCATGATGCAGAGCATTCACCGTGAGGGCAGTGCCTTACCGCATCGGGAACTCGCCCAACTGCCCAAACCATAAAATATGGGGCAGGTTCTATTTCTTCCAGTCCATGTGGCAGGGGCAGTTATTTTCTATGGACATTGGTGGGGGTGAACGGAGCTCACCCTCCGATGTCAGATGGGCCGCAAACAATGGCAAAAAAACATGTGGACACCCAACCGTAAAGGGTGAATAGTAGACCTGGGGGGAAGCAACGGTTCCTAGTATCATAGATGACTATATTTGACTCTGATGCAGTGAGTGTGGGTCCCTGGTCAATGTTTAGTCCAGGAAATAAGGCCAAAAGGGTCTTTCCTAACAGTAGATAATCTACATTCTCCAGACAAACGTATGGAGGAACATGATCACGGCCCCATAGACATCTATAGCACCTGGTCAAGGTGCGGTGACAACACACTGTCTAACGGCACCGTGCCGGAGCACGGAAAAATATAGGACATATCTTGCCGTAATACGGCACCCGCCGCTCAGCTTTCGATGGGGCGCCACTCAGAATGTTGTCTTATCCAACAGTTCATACCGTTACTAAAAAATATTCTATTTTGTAATCCTTCCTGAATATAAGAAACGCCTTGGGGAGGCCGAGCATTCGATCCCTGTCTGCATCTGATACCTCACTTCATATCAGATGCAGACAGATGAATGACAAAGACTGAACAAGAGATCGGAAATCAGGAGGAGCACATTTTACTGTATGGGATAAGTTATTTGAGGACACAGAAACACGTTCATTTTATACAGAAATTGGTATTTTTAGCCGGTCTTAAGCGTGTTACACTCATATTAACCATTTAGGGAGAGAGGTTTTTTTATATTCCCGTAAAATAATAATATAACATATGGTGGTTAGATGATTACATAGAATAAGATTACATGTTTATTACTTAAGAACTTAAAGGTAAAATGTATTCACAGTCATCGGTTGCACATTGAACCTTATTGCATATAATGTGCAGCTATATAGAAGGAAACCTTCACAGCAATCTGGATGGAAAAAAACACAGCGCCAAAAAGCAACATGTATAGCATGATCACTACCACACAGGAAATATGAAATAAGAATAACAATGCTCCAAGCATCTACATGGAGACAATTGGCCTTCCAGGCCAACAACACAAACTTTCTTTGTTTATTATATGCACCAATTTTGATAACTGATACCCAATGTGTCTTAAGACTTGAATGGGAACCACTCACAGTTCAGCTTTCATTTGTTCATAACAGTATAGGAAGTTAAAGCTGAGCTTGGATTGGTTATTATGTGCAACAGAGCCAATATCAATAAATGACGCACGTTTCTTGACACCTGAATGGGACTCATCAGTATTGGCCATACAAAGCTGCAGACAGTGTTAGGTGTTAGTCCTAGAGATCTGTGTAACCATATGTGTGTCTCGTGAGTAGCAGAAAGATGGTGAAACATGTATTTAAATTCCAGGATTGTAACTGGATTTTGCAGCACTCAACTGCACTGGTATATGAGATCTCGTCACTATACTGCAAATCCAATCCCCTGAAAAACTGCTGTATTATTCAAACAGTATCTGCTAAAACAGAGGGAGGGACTGTGCGACAGTATCTCATACACGAGTGCTCCAGAGTGTTCGGAATCCAGCTACAATCCTGGAGTACAAAAGCATTTTTTATACTCCTAACAACACACTCAAAGATTAATAAGCCTAAAAGACTAATTTAAGATTAATTGGTTAAAAAAGATCTCCAGGATCAATAAATAACAACGTTTGCAGTTTTGTCGAGTCAAATTTGCTGACAGATTCCCTTGAATTTCATGTAATATAAACATTGTATGAAGGATTGTAAACTAAGCACACTGACATACTCTGGATCTGCTCTTCTTTAAGCTTCTTATGCTTTTGTTTTTAGGAAAAAAAGGCTTTAAATTATGCAGATGAGCCTGAGGGGCTCTAGTCTCCAGTAACACCTAAGGAGCCTGGAGCACCTCAGGTTCATTTGCATAATTTTAAAATCCTTTTTTCTGTAGAAACTGTGGCATAAGAAGCTAAAAGAAGAGTGGATCTTGGCAGAGGAGGCATACACCAGTATGTCAGTATGCTTCGTTTACAATCCTTTATCCTGGTGGTAGATTTCCTTTAAAACTTACACAAATCCCCTATTTACAGGGTGATAACAGGGTGCTCGACCACTTCACAAGAAATAGAAATGAATGCGCGTTATATATGAATGAATGAGGATTTAGTGCTATTAGATTGCTCAAAATGTGAGGGAAGTGAAAGAGGCATTGGTCATGCCTCCACACTACCTCCCGCTCACATTGTGCACCTCCATGTACCATTTTAATTGGGATTCCTGGGGTCCCAAGCAGTCTGATCCCCTATTAACCACAGTATCCTGTAGACAGAGGGTCTCCAAATATAGGAAAAAAATATGACTGCTTGCTCTGTAGATGAGGGGGGAAATATTATTTCGTAATGCCAAAAAAAGGTAGAAAGAGAGATTTCCATCAGTTCCCTTTTGGACTTTCAGTTAAAATTAACCACCAAACAATCACAAGTCACCTCTAATTTGGGGATTTTTTTAATAAATACTATAGTCTTTTTTCCTGAAATTCTTTACTCTTTGCTAGGCACAAAATGAATTCTCCAATTTTAAACAAAGGTCACTTTGAGAGTTTAGTAAAACTAAAAGTTCCCATTTCAAGACAGATGGTCAATGATACAAAATCTCTTGACATGAACGGGAACAGAAAGGGAGGAGCTTCTGCTAAAACCCAACTAAAAGCCCATTTTTAGGACAATATTTCTAATGAAAAGCTGGTGTATTGATATGTATTATAAGCTACAAACCAAGTTTTGTGTATGTTGGGTTTTCTTAATGCTATTTTTGTTATTTCTATGGCGCCAGTCACATATTGCTTGTGGAGGGAGACAATATTGCACTTTTGACTATAATACAACCAACCAAATATTGCTTTAAGTGCTATCAATACATGGAGGAATATCTAGAACACCAATGTGTTCCTAAATGAAGCTTATCCCAGCTATACATTAGCCGCCCCCCACTCACCCTGAGTACCCTATAACATGCTTACTGTGCATTAGGACATGACTCAAATCACATCTTGTCCATCCGGTCATGTGAATATGTTCAACACACAATGTAACTGGTCTCCAATCATCTGTATGTATCAATCATATGACATAATGACACTAGTGGCCCCATTGTTTGTCCATCATGCTGCATTAGATGTGGCTTTTCGATTACCGTTTCAGCCAATGAGAAGATTATTCTTCTCCTCTAAGAAAAAAAACCCTATTCTTTAAAGGCTGATTAAATAAAATGTGTAGTAACTCTATAACATTTCACTATGTCATTACCTGTTTTATATGTCAACATTTATAGTGCGACTTCATATACAGTGAAGGAAGCCACTGCCGCTGAGCGGCCAATCAAATAGTCCAGCTATTAATCCATTTCCATCTCACAGATGTTACCGATAGAAATGTGGTCTCATTCACTGTTAATAAAGTTTATTGAAGCCAGCACTCTCTTGTGGGAATATCTAAGAGTAATACATATGTGAATGATCACTCGCTGTCAATAGTCAGAAAACATAGAGTCCCCGTTTCAAAAATGAGACAACCCCTTTAAGAGATAAAAAAATCCAGCCTATAAAATGACTGCCTCATGGATTCCCGCCATGTGTGTATCTCTTCCTCACTGAACCCTCACATGCAGAAGGTTATATATGGCTGTGCACACTCATTGTCCTCCAAAGTCCTTACAGTAAGTGTCACTGCTGACATTACAAAGATAAGTGAGAACTAATGTGAGACGTCGTCACGTGACGTCTCGCTAGTTTGTTTCAACATTTTTCGGACCAACTTTTCCAATTCCTTTCTTGACTTTTGTTCTTCGTCCAAACTTTGCTTCATCCTTTTATTCTCCTGAAAATAAAGATAAGCAATAAATATGCTTAGACGGCAGCATCCAGCATTGATCGGTGTCAGAATGACTTTAGTCTTGATTGTGTGTAATCATAACTTTGTGCAGTCAGCAGCAGGACGATTATAAAAAAAAGATAGATTTAATGGTATATTGTAGGATTGAAGTTTTTTCAAGTGCACTGGAGGCGTGTCCTCACACAGCTGTGCTATATGAAGAGAACTGCTCCAGTGTCCCTCCCCTCTGCGACTGCTGTAGTAGCCAACCAGAAGACTGCTACATCTTTTGCTCTCCTGCACTATTCTCATGGGGGCAATAATCAGAAAGGAAGGGTATGTCTGGAGAATACATCAATGCAGAAAGATAAGAGCGCAGCAGTGTGAGGACAAACCCCTAGTGCACTTGGAGAATGCTTTACAGTTCTGCTGTTACTAACAACAATCAAAAGTATTATGAAGTCAATGGGGGAGATTTATCAAAAGTGTCAGAGCAGAACTGTTCTTCTTGCTTATGGCAACCAATCAGAGCTCAGCTTTCATTTATCCACAACTGTTTTTAAAATCAAAGGTGATCCCTGATTGGTCCCCCTCTACAGCAGATTTACCTCAGACACTTTTAATAAATCTCCCCCAATGTAAATAGTGTAAATCTGATGCTCCAAATTCATTTTTAGAGAAAAAAAAATCCTATTCAAAACTACCCTTTATTAAAAAAGCTAAAAGAATCAGCTCCCATTTTGGTGGACTTCTCCCATATCACATTATGTGCCCATTTACTGGAATTATATATATATATATGTGGTCATCCACAACTTTGAACCCTTCTATACGGACAATTCTATTGGATAAAACTATAGGCTGCAAAAAATGATCCCAGAAGGTTTCGCTTTACTCAGCTACTAAGCCACAAAAAGAGGAAGTCACCTGGGGCTCGAATAGAGAATAGGAACCCAGAAAAGCTACTCAGCTCAGGAAAACACTGATAAGAGCTATGAAACTTCAGAAAACCAATTCTGAGAAATGTATTCACTGCTCTCCATGGCACAGAACACGTGCCACTGATCGAGTGAGAAAAGGAAACAAAAATGAGTTACTACCGTCATCATTTACCATAATCTATGTCCCCGGAACACCCAAGTGGGGAATATTCTTCTACCTTCTCTGAGATCGAGACTGGATACAGGATATTGCATTTTTGTGACTTTAAATAGTGACTGATCTGATATTAAAGACCTACCATCTATGGATTAGGCTCCTTTCACACAACGTGTGCACACCAGGCCATAGCCTGGGCTAGCACATGGCAGTGCGATGGAGAGAAGGAGCGGTGAGCGCGGACCGACCATCTACTGATTAGGCTCCTTTCATATGACATGTGCTCAACCAGCAGTAGCCTAAGCAAGCACAGGGCAGTGCGATGGAGAGAAGGAGGGCTGACCTACCATCTATGGATTAAGCTCCTTTCACACAACGTATGCTCGACCGGCCGTGATTCAGGCAAGCACATGGCAGTGCGCTGGAAAGAAGGAGGGGTGAGGACTGACCTACCATCTATGGATTAGGTTCCTTTCACACAACTACGGCCGATGGAGCACATGCCAGCACACTGGAGGGTGGCAAGCCCATACTTACGGGGGAAGATTGAGCCTACTCTATCTTCTTTCACCCCGGTGCCGTGCCGGTGGTCAATACGTCCATCAAAAAGGGTGGATGTATTTTTTCCAATGAAAGGCGTGGAAACGTAAGCTACCTGTACCCCAACGGTATGACACGGGTTGCATACAGCTGTTTTCACACAATCGTGTGAAAGCGCCTTAGCCGTAGTTTGAACCCAGAATATTCTTTAAGAATGTTTTATGTTGAGACATGTTCTCAATTGAGTTCCAGTTTTGTTGATATGATTCAAAGATAGAAAGCCAGAGATTTGTCCTGTTATCTGAAGCTTAGAAAGTCTTGACAAAATATATATCTTCCCTGTCCATCATACCTGTTTTAATTCTTTAACTTCATCTCGCAAGGCATATACTGTGTCTACAAGACTCCTGCAAGGCAAACAGTGAAAATTAAAAGATACAAAAAGTAATTTTGTTCTATCAAATAAAACTTCCAGTGCAGCAAAAAAGTTGGCAAATTGGCTTGGCTGTGTGAAGCCGAAAAAAAAAAGCTCAATTGTAAAAACAATCAATACCAAATCAGCAGAAAATCAATATGCTGGCGTGTAGTACCTCAATAGACCTCTTTTAAAATCAGACTCTCTCACAACATCCATTGTTAATCTAAAAATACATTAAACAACATAAAGATACAAAAATCTACTGAAAGTAGAAGCTGGTGCTTCAGAAAAAGGCTTTCCTTGATACCTAAAGGGGGAGATTTACCAGAAGTTTTGAGGTAAAAATGTACTAGTAGCCCATGAAAACCAAATCAGAGCTCAGCTTTAATTTTAGAAACACCTGTGGGAAAATGAAAGCCAAGCTCTGATTGGTTGCCATGCACAACAGTTTCGCTCTCAGATACTACTGATAAGTCTCCCCATCATGTTAGTAGCAGTGCTCTTCAGAAAATATGAAGAGAAGATGAAAATACACAACATTACACATATCAATATAGAGAAATTAATCTAAGAAGGTAGTGCCAGATCCTTTATACAATGCGTTCCAACACGTTTTTAAAGGGAACCTGTCATCATGTATTCACCATTAAATCTAGGTTCCCACAGAGGTCTTCATACTATGCCCCATGTTTGTATAAAAATCCATAGCTAAGATATAGCTAAAAGCACTTTTAAAAATGGAGCTTCCTCATTGAGAAAGGGGGGGAATGAGAGGGTGGAGAAAGACCTGAAGGAGGGGGGATTGGGGAAGTCTAGGGAGACGTGGACTTTGTGTGTTACACTAAAAATAATTTCTGAGTAAGGGGGGAATTAAAGGAAATCTACCACTAGCTGGTAGACATTTTAAGCTACAAATACTGACCTACGCTCCACTTGATATTGATCCTGGCTTATAATTATATAACTTATAATTAGCAGCCCGGATTGCAGAGACACGATATCCAGCGCTCCGGGCTGCTAATTATGCACGCCTCCTAAGTGACATCACCTTCCACTCCAACATGGGAGAGGGAGGTGCGAGAGGCATGCATAATTAGGAGCCAGGACCGCTAGACATTGCGTCCAGGTTTTTTTTATTAGGTGACCCCAATGTGTCAAACTAGAAAAGGAAACTGCTGGGATCAACATCAAGAGGAGCGTAGGTAAGTATTTGTAGTTTAATATGTTTACCAGCTAGTGCTGAAGAAAAATGAGCTTCCTCATTCCCCTTCCCTCAGACTCTCTCTTCAGCTAGTCACACACAGCCAATGTCTCTTAACTCCTTCATTCCCCTCTCCAAAATGACTGAAAATAAAACCCTTGTGACACTCCTAGCAACTTTTTTAAAGATATTTTAGGAAGATCTGAGCTATACATTTTATACAAAAATAAAAGCATGTAGGAACCTGTCATCAGGTTTAATGATGAAAACCAAGTTCCCTTTAATATAATAGTTGACATAAACAGACCGTTAATTTTATTCACAGGTGAGTCTATATATACCGTATATGCTGGCGTATAAGACGACTGGGCGTATAAGACGACCCCCAACTTCTGCCCTAAAAATATAGAATTTGGTATATACTCACTGTATAAGACTACCCCTCTCCCAAATGAAAAAAAGTTTGCTTAAAACTTTGCAAAACAAACAAGAGAGCAAGTGCCTGGTGATCATAACTGTAAGCTGCGATATTAATGAAGATCCGACAGGCTTCTGTAAGTGCCGCCTGTGACCCCCAGCTCTGTGACGCCGACCGCTGTGACAGGGCGGCTGCATTAGCATACAGCGCGCCGCCTCGTCAGCCCGTACTAAGCCTCTTCTAATGACTGTGAGAGGCGGACTGCCGCGCATGCGCGGCGGTCCCAGGAAGCGGCTCTCTGCGCGCTGACGGGGAAAAAAAACACCTCACACAGTGCGGCCCCCGTATATCCGGCGTATAAGACGACCCCCCACTGTAGCCATTATTTTAAGGGGTTAAAAAGAAATCTTATACGCCAGTATATACAGTATATATATATATTAAAAGAAAAGACACCCATTTGGCTCAGAAACCTGTGCTTTCTACTGAATCCACTACAAGGAAGTTGCACTTATTGACGGCCATGAACACTGGAACACAGGAACATTGGAACCGTAGCTCCGATGCATTTTTGTATCTAAGGTCTAGAAGTTCACATAACACTTCCTGCTCCTCCTTCATCCTCTCCGGTTAGACACTGTTACATAATGCTTGGGAATAACAGCTCTAGATTAACCAATATGTTTCCAGCATAGACAGACAACTTTAATTGCCTGTTTGGGAAATAATTTGAAAACTCTCTCTCTACCCAAAATACATCTAGGTTACAGCCTCTTCAATATTTGAAGAAAAGGAACACATAAAACCTCAAAAATAAGATCTAGACTATTGTACTTTAAAATAAAGAAATGAAGCGGCACTGTGAAATCGGATTTAGATCCAAAAATAGGGTGCAAGCTTGTGGAGGTCTGACTCGAAGATCCCAAAGTTCCAATAAGCCAAGATAGAGAAGCAGCACTCCGTAACAAATAAGTGTTTATTTCACAAGTGGGAAGTGGGAGTGTATTTCCCACTTGTGAAATAAACACTTATTTGTTACGGAGTGCTGCTTCTCTACCTTGGCTTATTGGACAATTAAACCTGTCACCAGAAGTATGTGATGAACATCAGAGGAAGGGGTATTTTACCTCTAGATGCTTAAAGGACATTACCACCAAGATGAAGCATTGTACACCAAGAACACCGACATACAGGTGTGTGTCCCCTCTGGCCGGTTTCACTATTATTTAAGCTTCCTATGAAAAAAGGCTTTAATTTATTAATGATGCTAATAAACCTGAGGGGCTCCGGGCTCCATTAACACCTATGGAGTATGGAGCCCCTCAGACTCATTTGGATAATTTTAGAAACTTTTCTTTGAAAAAAAAAACAAAAAACAGGGTATTAAAAGATAAGAAAAGAACAGATCCTGCCAGATGAGGCACACACCAGCATGTAAGTTTATACTGGTGGTAGATGTCCCTTAAACAGTAAAGAAGGGCTACTTAAAAAAGCATGATGTTCAACGCATCCTTCTAATGATATAGAACTTCTTCTCTTCACTACATCCAGCTTGGATAGTATCCAAAAAAGGAGACCCCAAACAGGAACCCACAAGGTGCTACTCAAGCCTTAGAGTTGTTGTGTCTAACAAGACATTACAAGGCGGGAGCCATTTATTGCGTGTTTCATTCTGGCTCATTAATATTTGGTCTCCTAGCACATTACTTTGGAGAAGAGGACAACCTCTCAGGGGAATAGCATTCTTTCACAATCCTGTTTTCTCAATGGAAGCTTACTTTTCTTCAGTGGTCGTCTGTCCATTGCTCATGTCATCAATGATCCGACTTTCATCCTCGAGTAGCATGACCTGTGGAGCAGAATCTTTGCGGGAACCTGCAGAATAATAAGACATAGGCTCTTATAGAAGCAACCCTTCAGGGCAATCCTCTCAACAATGTCCTCCAGAGAAGACAAGAGTCTATTCACATCCCATTGAGTTTCTGATCACTTCAGCTCTCACGTTTTTTTTTTCTTTATTTTGCTGTATTTTCTAAATTCTATGTTATAAGCTGTCATTAAGAAGCCTTGAAGTGTGTACAGGCGGTCCCCTACTTAAGGACACCCGACTTACAGACAACCCATAGTTACAGACGGACCCCTCTGCCCACTGTGACCTCTAGTGAAGCTCTCTGGATGCTTTACTACAGTCCCAGACTGCAATGATCAGCTGTAAGGTGTCTGTAATGAAGCTTTATTGATAATTCTTGGTCCAATTACACCAAAAATTTTGAAACTCCAATTGTCACTGGGGCAAAAGAAAAAAAATTGTCTAGAACTTCCATTATAAAATATACAGTTTCGACTTACATACAAATTCAACTTAAGAACAAACCTCCAGACCCTATCTTGTATGTAACCCGGGGACTGCCTGTAGAGCAAAAACTATTGTGGAACAGACAATAGTTGCTGAATAGACAATGGAGAAATATTAAAAAAAAAAAAAAGTAATTTTTCATTTCTATTTCATAAAATGTTGACAAAACTGTAGTAGTAAAATAGCTGAAAGATGGTGTTTACTTCAGCATCCTACGCATCAATTTATTTTTGTGTTGGAAAGAATTGATGAAGATACTGCTGCGGGGTAAGCAGTATAATATAGTAATAGAGAAGAAATCTGCCCTCGTGTACTGCCCTCGCATGTAGCACTCAAAAAGTGACATTTTTGTGGCAAGAGTCTATTGATTTGGAGATATTCTTGTTTTGTAGCGCACACAGGAAGCAACAAGATTAACATCTCCAGCGTACAGATTTAGAAACTTTCTCTGATCACTTTTGACAAAGAATGAAGTAGATTTTTTTGTTTTTCGAAAAAACAAAAAAAAAATATTTTAAGGAAAGAAATAAGCTATTGACATAACAATTGTTTATAAAAATGTCTTGTGGTGTATGATTCCCTTTTTCTATTTTCTTGTTAAAAGGAAAAAAAAAATTTTTTACACTTTTTTTAATTTTTTTAATTTTTTTTAAAAGATCAAACAAATGCTACAGGAACATAACCAAAACAAGTCATACATTGACAGTGTTTCTAATAGGTGTGCTTGGCCTACAAAGGGATGAGTAGAATTAAGCCATGGTATAAAGTCTTTCGATTAAAAATAATTGCCATGCCTGTGGGACAACAATTTTTGTTGGGTTTAGTTACCTATTTTCTATATGGAGAAGTGAATGTGTTTGTCACTGATGAGCAACATTTCTGTTAGGTCTTCAGTTATTTTAAAGGCAAAAAACAGGAGTGGCTCAACAAACAGAACATGTACAAGTCTTTCCATTATAACTTACCTGTTCTGTGTGTTTGACCAATGGATTTGTCTCCAAAAAACTGAAGGAAATAACTGAAGACCTAATAAAGATGTGAACTGGGGCCAAAGATGAATGAAAAAAAAAAAAAATCAATTTTAACTTTCAATCCCAACATTGTTTTTTGTTACTTTTAGAGAAAGGTAATAGGGTATGTTTAGTTCTTGTGAAAAAAGGCAATAATCAGTAAATTGATGCTTTTGATCTTATGAACCTAAAACTGGATACCCTCGAAGACTGGGCAGCTCTCCAGATGTATCAGCAGATGATCCAGAGTTTTGAAGAAGAGAGCAAACTACAGGTGAGCTCTTCCTGTAATCCTGTTACTTCTACCATCCTGTAAATCTACCATCAGAGTCATGGATTATAAACCAAGTACACTTACATGTAGGTGTAGTTTTTTTTTTTACTTCTTATGCCCTTGATTTTTAAGAAAATATGCTTTAAAAACTATGTAAATTAGTCTGAGGGGGTCCAGGCTCCATTGAGCATGGAGACCCTCAGACTCATTTGCGTAATTTTTTAAGCCTTTTTGTGTAAAAAACAAAAACATAAAAAGCTAAAAGAAGAGTGGATCCTGACAGAGGGGGCACACACCAGCATGTAAGTGTACTTGGTTTATAATCCATAATCCTGATGGTACATGTCCTTTAAATTTAAAAAAAAAAAAAGTGTATTGCAGCGCAAAATACCCCTAAAGGAAATCAGAACCCAACCATCATTGAAATCACATACTCCTGAGACGGAAGGGGCTGCAGCCATGATTCAACATTTACCAGACGTAAGGTTTTGCTGAAAGCCGGCTCCAGTGCAATACGCCTCAATCACTTTGAGAATCTGAGCATCTTCTTCCAACGCTACCGTGCCTGTAAAGATAAGCATCATTACATATGCAAATTTACTTAAACTGACAACTTTAAATTGGAGAGATGAGATTCATTTTCTGACAGCCTGCACAAACTATAACACTGACTAATTTAATAGCAAGAATAGACTTCCCTTTAGGGGAGCCATGCAGGTTTACATACCATTGTACACTGTTGATGGAGCAGAATTAATCTGTTGGGGTTGTCCTTTTGAGCCTACAATGTGAACCGAGCCTTAGACCGCATTTTTTGGAGATGCAATGTGTTGCATCCCTCCCAAGCCTCCACTGTGTGTACGTTCTGGGAAGTCCATATAAGGACAACAGCATCACTGGGGAAACACCCTGAACATTGGCAGCATCCAATCACTGGCCGCTGCTGATGTTTACTCTTCTTCCCGCTCTCAGCGGGACGACGTATCCTACTTTATGTCCATTCAGTGGGATGCTTCCAAGACCTCCGTTATATAGACAGATTAGGGCATATTTACTTACCCACTCCTGTCGCGATCCAGCGGCACTTTCTCCATCGAGGTTTCGGGTCTTCCGGCGATTCACTAAGGTAGTACGCCAGATGTCCACTAGTTCGCCGGAGTTCACTATCCTATCCTGGGTGCAGGTAAGTGCGTGTCAAGCGGCATATTATATTAATTCTGTGTTTTTTCCGAATCCGCCGGGTTTTCCGTCGACCACGCCCCTGATTTCCGTTGCTTGCATGCCGGCGATGGGCTGATGCGCCACAATCCGATCGCGCGCGCCAAAAAAACAGGACAATTCAGGGAAAAACTGCGCAAATCAGTAATATTCGGGAAACCCGACGAAAAATAGCAATTCGGGCCCTAAGTAAATGACCGCCATCATGTTGTGAAACTAGACTTACTCTGCCCAATACTCCAGACAGGGAAAGTTTTAGGAAATGGAAAAGTGGACAAATCACCACAACAACAGGAAGTTGAGAAAAAAAACCCAACACCACAATAAACCAGTGAGTGGAGAGAGAGAGATAACAATTTGAAACCACTTCAGCTCCCAGTGGATGGAAGGTGAAGAGTTTATTCAGAGTTTATACATTGTGAATAAAAGCTTTTGAAATGACAAGACTAAATATGAGGTTAGGTTTGGGGGCTGAATGGTCACATGTACTGATATGTAACGCCAGGAATTTTGTTTCCAACAACTATAAAGAACATTGGAATCTCTGATACATTCCTTAAATTGTGAGTTTCTCTGTATTTTCTATAGGCATGTTATTAGAAAGTGTAGGGGTACAAAAGTGGAGCTAAGTAACACAAGGCCGTCCATTTATACACCGCTAAAAATGTTCTTTTTTTCCCATTAAATGAGAACTAGAAATCTTTAGTAAGAGAAAACAACATGACATAAGTGCAGCATACTTTTCCTAAAGGCAGAGTCGTCGTCTGATGCTTTCCTTTCAGGTTTTCGCTTTGGTAAAAATTTCTTGACATTTTTGGGGCTTTTACTGGAATCCTGCAAAAAAGGTTTCAAACAGACACTCAGTCTCCATTTATCCATTCAATGTGATGTGGTTAAGTGCTGAGACACAGAACACAAAAATGCAAAATCTGACAAGCAAGACAATGCTTTAAAGACGCTGCTTGACACGGGCGAGAAGCTTTAATATGTCTCCAAATCCTGGCAACCCTTCACAGTCCAGAGGATTTGTCTTGGTTTATGGAAATATCATTTAACTACAGAAAATTTCTAATATACTCTGTGCTTCTATTGTTCATAGATCTCTGCTTGCTGTCAATGTTAGGAACATTCTTGTAAACCTCTAAAGGCTTAAAGAAAATCTACCATCAGAATTCGTCACTATAAAGCAGGGTCAATTACTCATAGATCCAGCTACAATGATTGCAGTAATCTTCTTATATTTGTTATCCTTCCTTTTAAAATCTACTTTTAAAATGATGCTAATGAGCCTGAGGAGCTCTGGTGGGTCTTCTCAGAACCCCTCATTGATGTCTTTTCACAGAGGATGACGTTGACAGGGAAGGACATCGGAATGAAGCAGTGGGTGTAGCTAAAGAGCGGTGGGTAGCATTGATTATGCCCTGGAGCCGGAGCACAGAGAGTTTCTGGTAACACACCCCAGAGCACTTCAGACTGATTTGTATTTAATAAAAACCATTTATATATTGTGGGATCCTGAACGGAGGTGTGAATAAAACCATTTTACCTGGCTTGTTCAGGAGATGAGCAAAAAGAGGTTTGGGGGGCTTATTTGGCATGAAAGATTTCCTTTCAACCAACTAAAAGGAGTTATAAAATCATTCAGCATCAGGCTCTATGATGAATCTGGTGTTGTTAAAGACTTTATCTAACATTTGGTTAAGAACAGAAAATAAAAACCTATTTACCTTCCCAAGGCCATAAATGTTCAGCATGTTCAGTACAAGGTATGACAGTTCTAAGCACCATTAAAGGGAACCTGTCACCAGGGACCTCATTTTCACTAAGGACAGGTTATAGAAGCCCATTACACCTGCATTGTAAATGTTCCTTTCCGCTTTCTATAAGCATTTGCACTACAATATAATTGTGTGTTATAACTTACTTTGCACACTCACAGAATCCTCTGTGTAGTCCCAAGGATTGGGCTTTGGTTTGGATGCATTTCAAAAAGCAACATGTGACTTGTCTGTGCTGCAGACTGCTCAGCTCTTGGCCCCCACCTTTGTGCTCCTGTACAGCTCCTCCCACTGATATCAGCTCACCACCCTTTGAGCTCTGTGAAAGTGCAGCAGGGAGGAACTGTACAGGAGTGCAAAGGTGGGGGCTGAGAGCTGAGAGAGGAGTGAGCAGAAAAGACAAGTCACATGTTGTTTTTTGAAATGCATCCAAACCAAAGGACAGGCCCTGTGTCCTGTGAGGGTGCAAGATAAGTTATAACACACAATTATATTGTAGTGCAAATGCTTAGAGAAAGTAGAAAGGCAGATTTACAATGCAGATGTAATGGGCTTCTGTAACCTGTCTTTAGTGAAAATTAGGTCCCTGGTGACAAGTTCCCTTTAATATCAAAGACATTGTGGACCTGGGATATTATCAAAAGGACTGAAGAATCCTACATTCAATACAGACGGTCCCCTACTTAAGAACACTCGACTTACATACGACCCCTAGTTACAAACGGACCTCTGGATATTGGTAACTTATTGTACTTTAGTGCTAGGCTACAATAATCAGCTGTAACAGTTATCAAATGTGTCTGTAATGAAGCTTTAGTGTTAATATTGATTTGTATGACGACCCAACATTTTTAAAATCCAATTGTCACAGAGACCAAAAAAGTTCTGTCTGGGATTACAATGATAAAATATACAGTTCCGACTTACATACAAATTCAACTTAAAAACAAACCTACAGACCCTATCTTGTATGTAACCCGGGGACGGCCTGTAGTAGTATTCTATAGTAGCAATTCCCTTATTGTACGTTAATAATAGCAATGTTGCTTAGTAAATATTCCTAAAACATGCTGCAACGATGAAAGGAAACCCAGCAGACCATCAGCTGCTATTTATGGTGTTCTGCCTGCCAATGCAGATGCCACCCAACTCATCAAACCGTCTGTCTTCCAATAAATCTGATAGAAACCGCATGGATGTGAGAATCCCGACAGCCCTGGATCCTATTCTCATAATATATGAAACTGACCTTTAGATAAAAACCTATAATATATATTCCACAGTGGTTACAACAAGGATAGATGAAGTCAATCATTTTTCACAGCTCTATCCATAGTGAGCGCAGCAATGGCTTTCATATGTTCTCCTGGTCACCAGGAGTGATGTGGGCAGCAAGAATTAAAATAGCATTGTAAATGTCTACTTCTACCACATGACTTTTTATAGAGGTACTATCTTTGGATCATAGGATTAAAGGTCATGGTTTATGGGAGAGTAAGAAATAAGCATTTCCTGCGATGACTAGTGAATGCTAATAATAGAACTGATAGGTCATGACCATTCAACTTAGACTGGGGACTGATAGAAATAGTCATATAAGCAGTACAGGGTTGGCCCAGATCTACCAGCATCCATTCTCTGGCCAATCAGCTTTAAAACAGCTTCCCTACACTTTGCTGATTGGCCACTAAAAGACAGACACATCATCTAGGTTAACAGAAGTTTTTTTTCATGTATATATATGTATATGCATATATGTATATGCTGAGAGTATCCATAGAAATCCTGCATCAAGGCATAAGGCATCCTTCCCTGACCTCTGCTGAGCACACACTCAGGGGGGTTCCCAGTGACCTTACTGAGCATATAAGGACATTGACATCACTGGGGGAAACATGCTGAACACTCGCAGTCAGTCACTGGCTGCTACCGGTGTTCACTCCTCCTTCAGCTTTCAGGGGGAGGAACAGAAAGCATACAGTGGGATATGTCTTTACTCTCTGTTGAGTAATCTGCCTGACCAGGGTCGGCTCAAAGTTTCAGAAGGCCCATGGGCGACAAAACCCCAGTGGGCCCCTTTGCTGTGAACTCATGTGACGGCATTAAAAATTCAGAAACTAAAACAGTTCCCTAAAATATTCCCTAGTTTATTATACCAATCAGCCCACTCATGGTTATTTTATATAAAGCTCACCTCACCCTTTATGGATTCCTTATGTACAGCTCTACGTGGAGCGCCCCTCCCCCCCCCCCCCAACAGCTCTGGGCCCCGGCACTTGCCTAGGTATACCCAGTGCTGGCGACGGCCCCGAGATTGACGTATACCTATAATGGAGGGCAAAATGAGGTGTGAAAAATATCATTCCCTTATACTCCTGCACTTCTCCCTCTCTGGAAAGTTTACAGAAGGTGACTACTACCCATTTACTTTTTCTTTTTCTACTCCTGACCTGAGAAGTTATGCAGAAGGCAAAACGAAAAGGGTTATACAGGGATTACAATATTAATAATAATGATGATTATGTATCAAAGTCATGGATATGTTATCAAATTTATAGGGGGTCCAAAACCCAGGACTTACACAGAACAAATGTTTTCAGCAGTTGATACCTAGAGAATGGAACAGCTCCACTTTCTGTATAGTGGTCAGAACATGTTATGGCAGATCAGCTAATTTCACCTAAAGGAAATCTATCATTTGTTTTTATCCATTATGAAGCAAACATACTGATGCTGTAGATACACCGATTCAGAAACATATTTTAATTCCTGAACTGAGTGGTTTTGCTGACAAAAAAAATTATAAAATGCTTCTCCTCTTACCCTTATGCACTGCTACAGCCGTGTCCTGCTAAGAATACATATTCACTGTGTTCACCCTGACAAGCATAAGTAATCAATCGCTGCACCATCCTGCAGCTGCTGTGTATAAGTTATGCAGCTCGGGTTGATTAGTCCTGTCTAGACAGTTAAGTAATGTGTTTATGAATGGCAGCCAGTCTGCACCCAGCTTTCCCAAGATCCTGAATTGTATAATTGTTTTTGAACACTACTGCTCAGTTCAAGGATTAAACAAGATAAGTTTCTGCATCAGTATAGTTACAGCATTCTTAACGTATGTTTGGTTCATAATTCACAAAAACAAAATGGTAAATTTCCTTTTAAAGGGAGCATTCAGGGCCTACACTAAGAACTAAGGGGTCGGCTTCCAGTTCCATTCTTTGTTCATCAATGCTGAAACTCCACCAATATGAGTTTAATGACCTATCATTAGGATAGGTCATCCACATTTATGGCTCCGAGAGCCTCTTTAAATTATTTCTATATCGTCAAGACAAATCTTTTTTTATACCACTTTTATACCAACAACATTTTCGCTGTCTGGGTTATATGCATAAACTAAAGGGACATTAGTATACCCTTGGTATTTTAAATAAATAATTTGGATAAAAATCCCCCTTCAGAACAGGAATATTGAATTGACTTGCCACAAATGCCATAGTCTAAGGATAATGTGTTATCTTCCAGACCCAAGAATTGCAAAGCATTTGTAAAAGCAAACGTGATTTCTTACTCATGTAAGTAGCAATACACATTGTTAATGCAACATAAGGCAGAAATAAGCAAAGGCTGTCTGTAGACACAGCAATGGGACACCAGTGAAGCAGAGCCGTATTTGTATGCTTTTCCATGGAGACCATTTACTTGTACCTTACCACATCTTGAGAAAATCCACTTTACACATCACATATTCTTTTCCAATTAGGGAATTATTGATGGCGCAGTATTAAGACATTTTAGCAAAGAGCATGTATTATGTATGAAGGTCATCTTTGCCAAAAGGTCAGGCACATTTTTTAATACAATTGACAACTTTTCGTCACCGAGTATTTGCCCATAAAATCATTGAATTACCTGCAAATACAAGTCCCTGAGTCTTCCGCTTAAGATCTTTGAGATGGCCCTGAACCTAAAGGGATCGTCCCATAAAAAAAACATTTATCACCTATACACAGGTAATAAATGTGTGATCACAAAATCTTTGACCGTAGGGACCACCAGTATTCACTAGAACAGGGGATTTTAAATGAAGCATCAAGGCTCTTTCACCCCTCTTCTAAATTTAAAGGGAGTCTATCACCTGCCCCCTTGTATTATATTCTGCTGACAGCATGTTGTAAAGAAAAGTGCTATGTTTTCTAACCTAGCTTTATTATTTCTGTCCAGTATACCGTCTCTGAGAAATTCCCATTGTAATTGGTATGCTAATGAGGCCGTTGGTGCACCCGAGTCCCACCCTCCGTGCCTGTAGACTGCTATTACTGCTTGGACCGCCCCCTTCCCATCACATAAAAAAGAGAATTGTCTAATAAAAAGCACTTGAAGGAGAGGGAATTGGTAGAGTTTAGTAAAGCAGTGCTCAGGTGCACCAACTACCTCAGTAACAAACAGATTAAATTGGGGGGGGGGAATCACAACACAATTATCTGCTGCCAGCAGATAATAGTGCTTCGGGATAGTGGTTGACCTAACTTATTAGTTACTGATGGTCAAATAAATTTTTCACATGATAATTTAAATACATGAAAAAAAGAAAATTAAAGGATTTCAATGGGCGACTCAGGACCTTATATTCCCAGGTAAATTTTTGACTTTTTTTTTTTTTAAATAATCAGAATCTAACTTATTTAGCCTAGTTCTGCATGGACCACACTGTGATTGGTTGAGATTAAGACAGACAAAAGCAAGAAAACTAAAGGCAGGGGGGAGGGGGCAAAGCTTTTTAATTGCAGCAAAAACAATTTGGTTCTACCCTTACCTTTAAGATATAAGACATCCTCTAAAATAAATATGTAGAAAGAGAAAAGAATATATGTAAGAAGATAGCAGACTAAAATGGCAGCAATTTTTTATTCCAAGAAAAGTACGTAATGCTATAAGGAAACAGCTTTCGAGTGGGCTATACGTCACTCCACCGTCTTTCCTGTTCTTCCAGGGTGCGACACTGTCAAAATAACTTCACCTCATGCTTAGTAACCTTGTAGTAGAGAAGTTCTGTGCTAGGAACCTGGTAAAAGCTTTGTTGGATTATATGTTCTATTTTCACTTCTGCATTGAGTGATAACACACGTTGTCTTCTAAGGGAAGTAATTGGTCTGGTCAAGGGTTATTCCCAAATGGAGGAATATTGCCAGGGTATGCCATTCATTTATCATCAGTAGACATCTGGCCATCGGGACCATCTCTGATCTAGATAAAAAGTGCAACACTGGTGTAGCAATGCATCACTTTTAAAATGTATCCACGCAAAGTGGCTCGTAGGACTAGTAGGGGGGGGGGGGTGCTTTGGAATATGGAAATAAATTTTGTAATAAAATATCTCTTTCTTTGGCCCCGTGAACATAGGGATGTCCATAGGGTATAGGGGTAAATCTGTGAAGGGCCTAACTATACACTTTAAGTTGACCTGTAAGAGAACATCTAGGACAGTGATGGCTAACCTATGGCACTGGTGCCAGAGGTGGCACTCAGGGCCCTTTCTGTGGGCACTCAGGCCATCACCAGAGATGACTCCAGGTATCTTCCTGCAGTCCCAGACAGCCCAGGACTTGCTGTGCACAGAGCTATTATAAAGTGACAGCTCTACCTGGGACTATTTTCTGCTTTATTGGTGCCTCAGGGGCTGCTATCACTGAAAACTGTGACAGAGAAGGGAGTATAAATCACAAATTACATTTCTGTGTTGGCACTTTGTGATAAATAAGCGGGTCTTTGTTGTAGTTTGGGCACTCGGTCTCTTAAAGGTTCGCCATCACTGATCTAGGATATCCCTAATACAAGCGGTCCCCTACTTAAGGACACCCGACTTACAGACGACCCCTAGTTAAAGACGGACCCCTCTGCCCCCTTTGACCTCTGGTGAAGCTCTCTGGATGTTACTTTAGTCCTAGATTGCAATGACCAGCTGTAAGGCGTCTGTAATGAAGCTTTATTGATAATCCTTGGTCCCATTACAGCAAAAAAATGTGAAACTCCAATTGTCACTGGGGCAAAAAAAAAAAAAAATTGTCTAGAACTTCAAATTATACAATATACAGTTTCAAGTTACAAATTAAACTTAAAAACAAACCTATGGACCCTATCTTGTACGTAACCCAGGGACTGCCTGTATACCATTAACCCCTATAATGGAGAAGGAAGCTGTAGCTATCCAACCTGAAAAATTCTAATTATCCACCAAGTTGACCATTTTTGCATTTAGTTGAATCTTCAAAGCCAAGACTTTCTTTATTTCACCTAAATGGCCCAAAAGATATCTCCAGCAGTTAGGTTAAAGGGAAACTGACCTAATTTTTTTAGGGACCTAATTCTCACACTAAAGACAGGTTGCAAAAGCCCATTAGCTGTAGTCCCAGGTTCAAGTCCCGCCCAGGTCAACATCTGCAAAAAGTTTGCATGTTCTCTCCGTCTTTGCTTGGGTTTCCTCCGGGTCCTCTGGTTTCCTCCCACACTCCAAAACATACTGGTGGGTTGTTTAGATTGTGAGCCCAATTGGGGACAGAGACCAATTTGGCAAGCTCTGTGCATAATCTGTAGGCGCTATATAAATAAAGAATTATTATTATTACTCCTGCATTGTAAATATGCCTTTCTGCTTTCTCTAAGCATTTGTACTACAATATAATTGTGTGTTATAACCTATCTGGCTTCTTGACGGAATCCTCTGTGTAGTCCCAGGGGTTGGGCTTTGGTTTGAATGCATAAAAAAAAACACATGACCTGTCTGTGCTGCAGACTCCTCAGCTTTTAGCCCCCACCTTTGCTTTCCTGTACAGCTCCTCACTCCCCCACTAATGACCTCTGTGGCCTCTGTCCCTGCAAAGTAGCACAAAGGTGGGGGCCAAGAGCTGTGGAGTCCACAGCACAGACAGGTCACATGTTGTTTTTTTGAAATGCATCCAAACCAAAGCCCAACCTCTGGGACTACACAGTGGATTTTGTCAGGAAGCCAGGTAACTTAAAACAATTATATTGTAATGCAAATGCTTAGAGTAGACAGAAAGACATATTTGCAATCCAGCTGTAATGGGCTTCTGCAACCTCTCTTAAGTGAAAATGAGGTCCCTAGTGACAAGTTCCCTTGAAGTCTTCAATTTTTAATTAGTGTCTGGAGTACCAGATAGAGCCACATGCTTAAGGACTGCATTGCTGGCCCTGTATTCTGATGATCAGTGATGCTTTGGATGAGGGACCCCCACTGATAATACATACAATGTATTACCTATCCTATCCTAAGAAGAAGCTGTCAACAGATTGTAGTTATTGTATGTTCAATCTGCTATCTGCAAGTGAACATTAGTATATGACAAGAATCAGAAAAGTTGTCATGCTGCTCCCAAATACTCAAAAAATTATGACATTTTGACTTGATTATGAAATGAAGTAGAGGTTTGTGATACAAGGTGGAATGCCTTTGTTGCTTAAGCCATTCAGAAAGATGAGAAGATCAGCAGGGAAGGATCTCAACTACATATAACTTCACAAGATTTAGGAGATTCTCTTGAAGTAAAATGGTACCTCCCATATTCCTAGCAGAATAGGCAAGTGTCATGAACAAGTCTGTCTGGTAAAGCATTTACATACAGACAGCTCTTGCTTGTACATCCCTTGATTTTAAGAGGAAATAACAGTGTACTGGGAAATCACAGATATGGTCATTGATGCCCTAACAGTTATGAGATGTTGAGACCATAGCGCTTATGAGGCCTTAGTAGAACATTGGGACAATCACAGTCATTGGCCGTCCCCATTACGGAGGCACCATGGCCGTCCCCATTACGGAGGCACCATGGCCGTCCCCCTTACGGAGGCACCATGGCCGTCCCCATTACGGAGGCACCATGGCCGTCCCCATTACGGAGGCACCAGGGCCGTCACCATAACGGGGCCACCATGGCCGTCACCATAACGGGGCCACCATGGCCGTCACCATAACGGACGCACCATGGCCATCACCATAACGGACGCACCATGGCCATCACCATAACGGACGCACCATGGCCATCACCATAACGGACGCACCATGGCCATCACCATAACGGACGCACCATGGCCGTCAATACTAGTGAGGCACCATGTCTGTATCACAGATATGGTCATTGATGCCCTAACAGTTATGAGATGTTGAGACCATAGCGCTTATGAGGCCTTAGTAGAACATTGGGACAATCACAGTCATTGGCCGTCCCCATTACGGAGGCACCATGACGGTCACCATTACGGAGGCACCATGACGGTCACCATTACGGAGGCATTATGAGCATGACTATCATGGAGATATGATGGAGGGGTATTTAATAATAAGTTGAAACATTTTGATTTTGTTTAAAAAAAAAAAGTCCCAAATCAAAGATTTGTGTAATTTTTACCGGTAGCTGCTTAAAAATGTTAAAACAAGCAAGGTTTTTCCATGTGTATTCACCACATTTACCATCAAGCCTCTGTTTCGGTGAACTTGATGACCGAAATCTATACTGATTATGGGCTTGTCAAGATTCCTAGAAGCCTTGCCCCTCATTTAGGACAAGGTGTGTGGCTCACCATATATTAGGCTGCTTTACGAGTCTTGATAATTATCCTATTTTGTGTCTGCCGTTGTTTTGGAGCATTTGAATGCAAACCTATTGGTTGTCCCTGCTATAGGTGCAGTTATAGGGGCACTGCGGCATCTGATCTGCCATATATAACCTAATTTCTTGTGTAAGAATACGACATTTCAGTTTCTGTGATAGTAAAAACAGTAATTTGCTGACTAAGAAAGGGCACAAGGTTTGTGTCAACCTAAATCTGTTACACTGGTAACTAAGACGACAGAAAGGGGTTTGATGGTTTACCACTCGTGAAGAGAGACCCTCAAGAGGGTCCAGACCTGGCCTATACTTCCACTTGAAGGCTGCAGGTTTATAATAAGAGACAGGAAGTCTGACACTTTCCATAAAATCACATGTGCAAAGTTGTCAGCTTTTAAAACACACTCTAAGCAAAACTAAATGCGCGTCTCGGGTGACCTTCAAGCGCTTCCTGTTTTCTAGATGCACATACAGGCAGTCCCCGGGTTACATACAAGATAGGGTCTGGAGGTTTGTTCTTAAGTTGAATTTGTATGTAAGTCGAAACTGTATATTTTATAATGGAAGTTCTAGACAATTTTTTTTCTTTTGCCCCAGTGACAATTGGAGTTTCAACATTTTTGGTTTAATTGGACCAAGAATTATCAATAAAGCTTCATTACAGACATCTTACAGCTGATCATTGCTGCCAGGGAATATAGTAAAGCATCCAGAGAGCTTCACCAGAGGTCACAGTGGGCAGAGGGGTCCGTCTGTAACTATGGGTTGTCTGTAAGTCGGGTGTCCTTAAGTAGGGGACCGCCTGTATCCAGTAATAATATAATTCTCAACTTACCATAAAAATAATAATGAAACAGAAGCATAAATATGTATAAACAAATTTCCACAGCTGTATTGTTTCCGTAAAGTATCACACCCAAAGAGTTGACCAGATTATAAATACACATAATGTTGTATCATGTACAAGTCTGGACAGATCCCTGAATCGAGGTCATCAATGCAACTAGATATGAAGCCTAACGATTGGTATGGTTTTGTTGTCTATAAAGATTCTATTGCCTGGCACAGTGTTAACTTAAAGGGTTACTCTCATCTGGACATTCACATTTCATTGAATAAATCTCCTATATACACACATTTCTTCAGTTGGATGTTATTAAAAAAAATGTACCGCGGGAGGATAATTTCCCATAAATGTAGCCATGTTCTCCCTTAGAAACTAGATAGTTGCCGTTGGATACGACCACCTCTGCTGGAGTGATTGCACAAAGAAATGATTTTTTTACTGAATATGAAATGAGCAGGAGTTTTGGCATGTCCCACAGCCGCCCTGTGGTAATGAGAACTAAATCCAGGTGGTGAGGAAGGACTCAATATGTGGCTACCACTGCCAGGGTGTGGGAGTGGTCGTATCCAAGGACAGTTCTCTTGTTACTAAGGGACAACATGGCTATAATTATAGGACATCATCTTCATATACATAAATTTGTTGACTAACATATAATTGAAGAAATATTATGTATGGCAGATGAATTAAATGAAATGTAAATGCCCAGTTGGGAATACTCCTTTGACATGATAATATATATATAGAAGCAAGGCCTTCTCCACTGACATTACTTTTTGAATTTTGAAAAATTTCCACTACTAAATCTTGTAGAAAGTCTCCAGAGAAGATTGCAAGCTTCAGCAAGGGGTGACGAGCTTTGTATTAGAGCCTTACATCATACAGAGTAGAATGACCTAAAAACTCTGCTGGGTGTCATGTGAAGTTGTCCCAATAATGTTGCATATATATGCATTATATATAACATTATTGGGCCAACTTCACATGACACCCAGCAGAGTTTTTAGGTCATTCTACTCTGTATGATGTAAGGCTCTAATACAAAGCTTGTCACCCCTTGCTGAAGCTTGCAATCTTCTCTGGAGACTTTCTACAAGATTTAGTAGTGGAAATTTTTCAAAATTCAAAAAGTAATGTCAGTGGAGAAGGCCTTGCTTCCAGTCTCTATACTAGTTAACCCAAAATCTATTAGGCTAAATTCACACCTGCGTTTGTTCCATAATTAATTAGTAGAAATAGTGTACATAGCCATTTGTACATGGAAGCCTATGGGGAACCGAGAGTGAAACGGAAAACCTGAAATGAAAAGTGTAATGGAAAGCACTGACCCAGGTGTGAAAGGGGTCTAAGATCTCTGTGCAGCCAATCAAGATCTTCCACAAAAAACTTCTACAATCTTGCCATTGTTGACCATGTTTTGTACACTGTCATGCTAAAACCAAAAAAAACTCTTTCAGAAGAAGTTGGAGCCATAAAATTTCCTAAAACTCATGGAATGTTGTATGATCGAGATTTTGAGGCTATACCACAGAGAAATAATAACCCCATAGAATTATCCTTTTTCCTGCAAAAGGCAGGTAACGTTCTCCAGGAATTCACCAAACATAGATTCAACTCATGTATCAGACCCCCATTGTGCTTTATACCAGGGGTCCCTGCCACCAGGCCACAGCCCTACCCTGTGACCAAAAAGGTAAGGACTGATACTCACCTTTCCCTGTTTCCTCCATAGCAGTCTGCTTCTCTAGTCTGCCATGGCTGTGTACTAATGCTATCAGGCACAATGAGGTCATCACATAGCGCCTGCAGTCTTCATAGCCACGCACAGTCACAGCAGAGGAGAGGGGAGAAATTATGCGTGGGAAGACAGGGAAAACTTAGTATCAGACGATAAGCTATGGGCTAAAGAACATACGAAGTAAATGTCCCTCATCCATATTGTTGGGGAAAAGAGGCTTAGGATGATTGAATATGATTTAGCACAGAACTTTGCTAAGGAAATGTTACTCAATCATAAAGTTGGGGAAAAGAGGTTTAGGATGGTTGAATATGCTTTAAAATTCCTTTCCCCTCACCCGCTCTGAACCTAACTTGTAGTCCTTCAAGATATTATCAGAGCACTCTCAGTGGAACAGTGTTGTCTTCAGAACTTCCAGGTCGTGCCATTGCCTGCTTCTTTTTATTTTGTTGCGGCACTAGGGAGTCAGACTTTTTCTTTTCTGAACAGTAGCTACTTCAGATGTCATTCAGTAACTATTTCAGTGGCAAGTACCTAACACTTGTTTCACATAGTAATTATGGGGATTCTAGTCGGGGTGTTATAATTACTGTACTTTTGCAACACATTAAAATTATAATCACAAAACAAAATTAGAGAAACTGAAAACAAAAGTCGTCATGTTCAGCTACAGAAGTGTAAACTACTCTCACAGCGAGAAACTTTTATACCTCTTTATAGCCAAGCGCAGCAGATGGTCTAAGTGGAGGAGCTGGCCGGAGACAACTCAGGGTCCAGGTTTTATAGATTTTGGGAGGTTCCAGGGGGCCACGAGGAAGTACCGGAATTGTGTGGTGAGAAGGAGGTCGGGTCTTTCGATCTGTTACCTATGGCACGAAAAAAATATTTAAAAAAAAATCAACATAACATCTTGGTTAAATATGTGAATCATTGATATGGTACTCGAATTAGCCTTGTTAATTTTGAGAATATTGAGAAAGGACTAGGATGACCGTGTCTAGAAATCCTGCCTTCCATTTTACCTTTTTCTACCTATACCACTTCAAGTTACTGCAAATGGAGTTTCTGACAAGCTCTTGTAACTGGATTTAAGTTACCTAGCATGATAAACCAGGGATATTTGCTCTTAGATCAAGGTACCGTGACTGATGTTATCTTCTTTGGCCTTTCCAAAATCTAGTTTTTAAAAATCATGCTAATGAGCCTGAAACGCTCTTATCGGGTTACCAGAGCTCCTCCATGGTGTAGGTTCACAGGCTGTTACAAAGTGCTTGGAGCACTTCCCACCCCTCCCACTTCCTATGAAACGTCCTCTGCTGTAGTAAGATTACATAAACTAGAATAGTGTCTGAAGATAGACCACAGATGGGCTCTGGTAACACCCACAGGGGCCTTCAGGCTCATTAGCATATTTTTTTTCATTCATTTTAGAAGAAAGAGACCATGCATAACAAATATAAGAAGATTACCACAGCCACGGTGCCACAGTTTATTATGCTCGATTTTAATGGTAAATAACTTGGTGATCGTGGGGGGCTCAGTCATGAGATTCCCATGGATTACGAGAAGAGGTGTACGTTGTACCACCATTGTACACAAGTTGTGCATGCGCCCGCTGCTCTGTTCATCTCTATGGCATAAATGGAGATGGAATCACAGTACTCGCCTATCGCCATCAGCTCGATAGAGATGAACAAAACAGCCTGTGCATGTGTGGTTGGATGCTCTGGTCACTTTGGGTACAACAGGGGTCTAATGGATCCCTGGGGTTGCCACCACTAAGATCCCCATCCTGTGGATAGGGCCCAACTCCTTTAATGTTCCTCAAATCCTTCACATGTGCACACAGAGTTGGATTGGGGTTCAATTTATTCCTGGGGGCCACCCTTCATCTTCCCTGGGAAATAGACCCTCCTATGAATTAGGTTTTTTATTTGTGTCATCTCCGTGATCCGGTATTTGGCTAGAACTAGGGCTCACTGGAAGGAACACTGGTGGCACAATCGGACGCTGTATGCACATGGCCTACAAATAAAATTACATAAAACATTCCTTTCCCTCTTGTAGGCAAGTAAAAAGTGCTCAGCTATGGCTTCCAGGACATTGTTCCTAGTGTTAATGTATTTTATACTGAAACCTATGCAAGCATAAAGCTCACCAAATAAAAATTCGTTAAAATTTTTTTTAAAAATAAATAAATTAGGGGGTAGACATCTTACCACTTACCGAGTGACCTGGCCAGGATGGCGTCTTACACAATGAGGCATGAGAACCAGGAGACTTGGTTAGTCTGCACAGATGCTCAAGCCATTCCTGGCAGTCCTGGCTATTATTGCAGTAGACCACAATGCGTTCTATCATATGACCTAAACGGAAACGAAATACAATATATGAAGACATGCAAACAAGCACACATGGCTGGAACATAAAAATGGAGGCAAGGGGTATCCTGAGGAGAAAAATGAAAGGGGTTCTCCTCTATACTGCAACACCTTAAAGCGGTCATAGTGGGGGCATCAGTGGCGTAACTAGGAGAAGCAGGGCTCCATAGCAGATTTCTGAATGTGGCCCCACTTCTCACTTAAATATATAAATATCACATTCATATATACTCACATATTTATATACCTATATACATAAACATACAGCTCTTCATATACACACACAAATGTATACACTTTTACACACATTTATACACTCATACGCACACTTATAGAGCATATACACATCACATATACACACATACAGTGGCATATACAGACGTACAGCATATATACACACATAAAGTGTATACATACCATACACACATATACAGCATATATATGTTATATACATATTATACTGTACAATGTGCAGTATAATATATATATGCGCACATTCTCCATTCATTAGTGTTAGGTCGGATGACAGGGCCTCTTTACACCGTGGGCCCCATAGCGGCTGCAATGGCTACTACCATTGTAGTTACACCCCTATGTGTCATGACAGGAAGTTGAGTACTGTTTTATCTCCATTTATAAAACTGGAAAAACCCTTTAATGTCAATTTTGAAGTAAAAAAGTTTTGCTTGAAGTTTGATGAATTTGCTTTAAATACAGTCATTTGCCATCTCATATGCCATATACAGTCTACCACAGGTTCTCTAATAATGTATAAAATACATAACATCTTACATGGAGGAATGAGAACTCACCTGAAATCTCATAAGCATTGCTGCTTGTATCAGTCTCCTCCAGCTTCATCACGGACATACCCGTTAGTGGTAACCTTCCCTTAAAAACCAATATGGACGTAAGAAGATGAAGTAATCGTCTGATTACAGTGATTTAACCATAAAAAGACAATGGATCCTCTTTGTGGCACAACAGTAAGTGATGTTATACAATGGTTATAGTAAAAAGTCATCAGAATTTACACCAAAGATCCATGGAATTCTATCTTTGGTGCCTATAGCCCCATTGACACTGTTAGGTGGCGCAGTCGGGTTCGACCACCTAAGTTGACTGCCATGATCGGTGCCAGCACCGGCAACAGCAGCTGCCCTCAGGTGTCTGCTGTATAATACAGCGTAGACCCGCCACATATGGAGAAGGCTCGGTCTGTGAGCCCTCTCCATACTCCCCACAACCGATCGACTTATATTTACATTGAATGGACATGAAGGGTTTAAGGCCTCATGCTCACAAACTATTACCAACTGCCGCCAACTTACAGCTCCATTTACTTCTATTGTGCCTGCTTACAGTGCGGTGCAAGCCGGGAGTGTGCTAACTGCCTCCACCACAAAAGATAGGGCAGGTCCTATTCCCTCCGTCTGTGTGGTGGGGGTAGTCACCATGACATCGTCAAAGTCAGAAGGGACTCAAGCAACAGGACACAGCCCACTGCTTGTGGAACACAAAATCCACACATTTGTGTGCATGAGGCTCAAGACTTAGATATCCCTCAATTTGAGTGACATAGAATAATGCCTTATATTAATACGGGTGTGGCTACAAGACAATGGGTGTGGCTCTGAGAAAATGGGTGTGGTTTAAAAAACTATTTGTTTGCAAATTTCTTGTCTTGCACTGACGGATTACAGCCGAGTTCTAGCGAATACATCTATCCATCTATTCTATTTAAAGTGCCTTCGATGATATTCTTTATATCTTCTTTTTTAAAGATTTTAATCTACATAAAAGTTTAGGAAATTCTGGGACTCTACTTCAGACATTTTACTTGATGTAGTGTTGCCTTCATTGTTCCAATTTTTAGAACTGTTCTGCTATTGTTTATGGGGTCTGTCCTACGGAGCGCATGTATACAGGCTCATTAAACTCCACGTTCATGTATAAATCTTTATGATAAATTCTGTGCTATCGATGTGGGCTCCTCCAAGGACACTGCCCGGGAATACACCTATTAATATTCATGTGCGTCTGTCTCACGATCGCTATAGTTAAAGGCAACCTTTGGGTGTAACTGAAGCTGTGTGATCTGTAAAATGAGGCAATTATATTGTGGAAACACAAAGAATCAGCAAAGAACAATCTCTATAATACCTGATAAATGAAGCCGCTCATCCGTGGACTGGCAGACAGCGTTACAAGTGCGTTGGGAAACAACATAAAATAGCGTTCCTCTCTTTCCTTGATTAGAGAAGATGGATAACATACAATCAGTATCAGGAACACGCTCCGCACCACAGCGGCATACAAATCCCACAGAGACCGGACACACCAGGGAGATGCATCAATCTAAATTCTGGCTTAAGTGCACTGGAAGAATTACAATCGACATGGAAGGCAAATGTACAAAGTGTCTTGATATCTGATGACACAAATGACATATAATCCTCCTTCCTACCCACTAAATTTAATACAGTTTTCAGGTTAAAGGGGTTGTACCGATACATTAAGTTACTTTTAAGCATAAACTATTATGTCTAGTTCAACATTGCACCTGCTAAGCCAGATTTATCATTAAAAGGAACCTGTCATCAGCAATAGGCCTAATAAACCACTACCAGTATATTATCAAACAGTGTAACACCTTCTAGTTATTGTTTCTTTCATGGTCCAGTGTGATGGCACCATCCAGAAAATCAACTTTGAAGGGAGATGTTAATTGGTTCTGTAAAGACAAGGAGGAGGAGAGTTTAAACACTGAAGTCAAGGTGGGGAGCTACAAACGCCTCCTCCTATGTGATTGACATCATGTATTGGAGTTCAAAAGATCTGGTTAGTGATGTCTCTATATGCAGGACCATGAATTACAGTGAAGGGGCTTTCTGAGGAAGAGAGATCTTGACCTCAATGTTAAAATCTCCGCCTCCTTGACTTTATAAAACCAATTACATCTCCCTTCAAAGTTTATTTTCTGGATGATGCCACTATACTGGGTCATGAAAGAAGCACAATCTGGAAAGTGTTCAGTTGCTTGGTAAGATACTGGTAGTGGCATATTAGGCCAATTTCTGCCAACAGGTTCCCTTGAAGCACCCAACAGGTTATCACTTAAATTAAATCTACCATATAAATTCGGCATGATAAACCAGTGACACTTACTTACAGATCCAGGCACTGTGACTGTGGTAAACTACTTTTATTTGTTATCCATTAGCCTACTAAAATCAACTTTTACATTTATGCTGATGAGTCAGAAAGAATCTAGGGGCATTAAAAGAGCCCCTCCGTGCTGTAGCTTCACAGGCTATTACAATATCACTCCCTCCCCTCCCTCAGTACTTCACAGTCCCTCTACCTCATGAAATCTCAATGCAGCAGAGGAAGTTTCAGAACACATTGGGCTCCTGCACACTGTAACAGCCTGTGATTCTGCATCACAAAGGGGCTCTGGTAACATCCCTCAGTCCTTGTAATAAATTGCCAATTTGGTGTTACTAGTTAGGGATGTATATCTTCAAAGCCTAATACTGACCATGCGCAGGGCAAACTCTCTACTGGTAGCACTCAATGGTAAATTTACTCCGAAACATCAATTTAGAAAAATCAGAATTTTATTGTAATTATTGCAACAATTATTGTGTTATTAGTTAATTAATTGAAACCCAAAATAAAATTCTGAAATATAAGGAAATTAAAATTGATTAATTAATATTAGTTTATACCACTATAGTCTATGGGTGACAGAAGAGGGTCTAGTATTACTATTAGAGATACTAGTGTTACTGTTACGTACCTCACTTGCTCCATATTGTACCATAACTTGTGACATATACACAACACTTCCTAATGTCTTTATGTCTTCTCCTTCCCAACCCTGGATGGGCTCAGACAGGATCTGTAGCTCCAGTTGTTTCCTCTTCCTCAGTTCCTGACACTGGGTCTTTAACATGAAAGGATACAGAAAAGTTTTAATGAGCGTTAAACTACATAGTTCCAATAACTCAATTTTGGGTCGCCGACCGTCTAGCCCCCAAACTCATCTATGCTTATATGTTCTGCATTCCCGTTCGGGTTTGGGTGTGCCCCACATGGCCAGGGCATGTGTCCCCTTGGCCAATCACAGCCATGGCTAGTAGCTGTTGGAGCTAATAAGTCGGGGTCATGTGGGGCATACCCTAACCCCAACAGGAAGTTCGGATCCGCTCATTACACAGGATGAGTGGGTAAACCACATACAAAAATGATGACTTGTATTATGTTATTAGAGGGAATTTAGCCAGGGAAGCCGTGTGTGGTCCAAATTGCATGAAAAAAATAAGAAAAATGTATATCTTTGATGCATTTTTATTTATTTTCCAGGTGTAATGAGGAGAAGGCTTAGAAAATGCCTAAAACGTACATGCCTTCCTGCTACGGTGCAGCATGTGACCTGTGTTGGACAAGTCTTTTGTAATATTACATGGGTATTTAAAATGGATTTTAAAAAAATTATGGTTTAGAAAAAAAAAAATCGGATTGGAAGAGAAAACCATACATTTTTTATTGATATTTTTTTGCATTTTTGATATATAGCAGTTTAAAAAAAAAAACCTGTATAAATATTTTTAAAAAATTAAGAAAAAAAAAAAAAAGAAGACCGTGTCATTGGGAAAAAAGTGAACTTTTCAGCAATTCTAGTAGTGCTTTTTGTAGCGCTTTAGATTGATTTTAACTATTTAGTGACAGAAGCTGTGCACAATATATAGCCACCGCTTGGTAGTTAATAAAACCAATCAGTTACGCTCGAAAGACATCAGGGTAGCCCAGGTCTAATGAGCGATTTCTGGCGTTGCTATGATTAGATTACTAATGACACATTAAAGATAATTTATGATTGAGCCACTCAATAGGCCATTGCAAAGCTTTCATGGATACATAACTTCACAGCCGCCCATTATATCATCCTCGGCTCATTAGCTGGGGAGTTATTCACTGATGCTGTCGCTAGGTTACACCTGATACGTGGAACAAGAATTGTCATCTCATTGTACAGGTAAGAAGTAAAATGATCACTTTAACAATCCTTCCTGACTCCCTCCTATATACAGGGCTGGATTAAGGGTGGTGTGGGCCCCTGGACTCAATCTGGTGGGGGCCTTTCCAACAATGCTTTTGGAAGTGTATAGCCTTCCAGCCCCCTGTAGTATGTAGCCTGCCAACTGGTGGGGGCCCCTTTAAAAAGTGAAAGTGGTGGGGGCCCCGGGGCTCGAGCCCCATGAGCCCCTCCTTTAATCCGGCCCTGCCTATATATATGCATCCTCAGATCGGCTGGGCGTGCAGGTTTAAGTAAATAGAAACAGGATTTTTCTTTAGCACTCTTTATTTTAAAAAAAATAATAATAAATTATAAGTTACGGTATGTTAAAATATGAAAACATCCCAGCTGTGTCCATATGCATTAGATTCTTCATTATGTCTATAGCAAACTGATGAATATTTTACAATGCAATGTATGAAGATATAATCTACATAGAACAATCAGTAAGTTTCTTCATACATTACATTACAGTACTGATAGTAGTGAAGAGCTGCATTAATAATTCTGCTGGCTTCAGAGCTGAACTCCCCAGTGTCTGTACAAAGCACAGTCTACTAATTTGCATTCTAAGAAGTTCACCCTGGATAGCAAAGCATCTAGGAAAAAGTTACTGCTAAACTGCAAAAAACTATGATATCAGCTTTAAAGGAAATCTACCACCAGGATAAAGGATTGTAAACCAAACACACTGACATACTGGTGTGCGCCCCCTCTGGCAGAAGCTTCGCTTCTTGTAGCTTGTTTTTAAGAAAAAAAGGGTTTAAAAATTATGCAGATGAGCCTCCGGGGCTCCAAAGTCCATTGACATCTATAGAGTCTGGGGCCCCTTAGGCTCATTTGCATAATTTGAACCTTTTTATTGTTAAAAAAAAGTCCTAAGAAGCTAAAAAAAAAAAAAGAAAAGCAGATCCTGTCAGAGGGGGCTCACACTAGTATATCAGTGTACTTGGTTTACAATTCTTTATCCTGGTGGTAGATGTCCTTTAAGACATGATAAGGAGAGAAAAAGCTTCTATGCGAAATATTTCTTATATATATATATATATATATGAACTTTGAAATTGCGTTCAAGGGAACCTGCCACTCAAATTAACCCACACAAAATAAGTACTTCATAAAACTATGCTTAAAAGGCCAAATAGTTCCTTTTCATGGATGCAATGTTAAATAAAAAAAATCAGTTAGTATACCTGAGGTGAGACCAATGATAATAATGGAGTCCGGGCACATACACTAGGATGCAGCGGTATTGCAGCAGGGTGACGTATTAGTGTATGTGCCGCACGGGCAAGAAGAGGATAAGCTGCTGGGAGAAGAAGGTGAGTAAAGAGGGTTTTATTCCGAGAGGGCCCCGTCGTGTTCATTTCATTTATCTAAAGTCTGGAAATGTGTGTCTAGCTTTGGGGACTTTTTGTAAATTTTTGGGTTTGATTTATCTTCGTGGATGATAAATGAGGCAGGCAAGTCTGTTGGTTTTTTGAGACTTTGGTCTAAAGACGCACAAAAGTCTCAAATGTTTAAGCAACCCCCTTGCCTACGCCTGACCGGAGTTTATTTACACAAAAATTGCGACTATTTGACATCTGGAAACTTATGACACATCAGACACTCCAGTGGGAAAAACAATACATTGAACCTGGTGAAATGGCAACAAAAGTAGCAAAACAAAGGCCCCAAAATGCTAAAAATTTGCAAAATAGACAGGAAAAAAAGGTCGCTAATTGCCTCCCTATGTGATTTGCATGCTCACAATGCAAAACACGGACGGAGCACATTTACTAAGGGTCCCCACACCATATTTTCGTCGGGTTCCCAGACTTTTTCCATTTTGCGCCGCATTTAACTGGGTTTTTTGGCGCACGCAATCGGATTTTGACTTATTTGCGCCGACTTTCATGCAACACAAATTGTGGTGCGGGCCGTTGGACGATCCAACGGATTCAGACTACGCTTGGGATAAAACATTCAAAATCGTGTCGCAAGCCAAGCACTTACATGCACCGGGAAGAAGAAGGTGAACTCCGGTGGACCTGAGCGGGGAAGCGATACATGCAGGAAATTGGACGCACGAACTTAGTGAATTGTGGCAACTCCAAATCCTCGTCAGACAACGTACCTCGGGGATCGGATGGGACGGCTAAGTAGTAAAGCTAGTCTAAGGTAACTACCATTTGACTCGTAAAGATAATGGGGCACTTTTACTAAGAACAGTGCAGTCTGTACTATGTGCAGTTTCCCTGTGTAGTGTGCAGGGGGCGCCAGATTAAGGATTTGTTGTGCCCATTCTTCATGAATCTGCACTGC